>NC_071330.1:8796667-10062031 GCF_010183535.1 Caenorhabditis remanei | reverse complement strand
CAGAGAAGTCATGTTTCCAAAGATTTGCATTTGAGAAAGTGAACGGTTCGAAAAAGAGGATTGTATCATCTCATAAGAATGAAAATTGGAAAATGCGATTCTAGAATATTCTGGATTCAGCTTATTTAGAAAACGTGCCAAATAAGAAAACGATTTTAAATTTATTACACTTTGGATAACTATTTCTGACATGATTAAACTAATTTCGAGTTTAAATTCTCAATTCAACTTCCAACGAAGCCAATTTTAATGTATTCTGAAATCAGAATCTTTGAATGAGATTCGAACGAAACCAGTCGGCACTCAGTGAAATTGGAGAGGAAGTTGTCGTTCACGGGATTAGCAATTCCAGAATATTTGATATTGAGTCCTCAATTCTTCAGAATCTGGAACCACATTCCTTCTCAGTTCAACTAATTTCGTAATTCGAACCAAAAGAGATATATTGGAACTCTCGGAGACTCGTAAAAGTTATATATTCTGTGTGATTCAGAAGACGAACTTCTGGAGAAATGCCATCTGGTCACGACACTTTTTAGCAATAAAACGGACGGTGCATGGTTTAAAAATGATATATTTATTTATTGTTTAAAGGGAGGAGAAGAAGAAAAAGAAGATGATAACGAGTTGGAAGAAACGCCAGCTGCGAATCTTCTTAGTTCTTCTGGTTTAATTTTTTTTTTGGGAAAAACTCAAAAGTCGAGAAAATGGATGGATGAAGTGTGTTGGTGGGAGAAAGTGGACTGATCGGACGGAAAATAAGAAAAAATAATAGATAAACCAAAATGTTTCTCTCATTTTTCTGGTAAATTGAGAAACGAAAAAGAGAGAAAAAGACCTTGAAATCAGAGAATCGGTGCGATATGAGAAAAATAAAGAGTAGATAGGAAGGGGAAAAGAAAAGAATTGAATAAGTACCAATGGAATAATGAAGAGAAAGAATGAGAGTCTCCGTGGAAACAGGTATTAAAGAGGGAAACAATAGGTAGAGAAAAGGTTTATTAGTTACGGGGAGGTCCGTTTGAGGGGTGTAGCTCTCTCACTCGTGAGAATGAATTGTATAGGAAAAGGAAATTAGTCTCAAGTGGAATGGAAAAGAGTGGGACCACTTCGGAAGAATTAGGATAAAGAAGAAGTTGAAATGGAACACAGAATCAAAAGATGGGAAGTAAAGAAACTCGGACTGGAACAGTCTCTTTGATCGTGGAAATCTAGAAGAACACGTGAGACTACGGTATCAATAATATGAAACATTTCCTTCACGAGATTGGTTCACGGACCCAAAAATCAGAAGCTGATAACATTTGATGATTCTATTGTTTTTATTCCTACAAAAATAAACAGTTCCATTCAATCATCAAACAGAATAAACCTTTGAAAAGTCATCAAAATTTCCGGATTTTTGAGAACTTAGATTAGTGATATCTCAACGGGAAGTTGATTGATATTTCTAGAAATTATCACTGGTAACAAGAGACGTTGATTAAGATGGAAGGAAACTTTATAGAAGGAGACTGAGTAAATTCGTGTACTCCTGTTCCAGAAAACCTTAATATCTATATAATTACAGGATGAACTCATATCAATTAGACAATTTTTTGGATTTTCCCCAAAAAATGAAAAAGAATCGTGCAGTAAAAAGAAGAAGAAGAAGAAGGATGCAGAAGATGACTGAAGAAGCAGAAGAGGCAAACGCCCCGACTGACTCCGCCCACTTTCACCCGTCTCGCGATGAAGTTTGCCCGTCTAATGAATAGGGTGAATAAGGAAAAGAGAGCAAGATGTTGAAAGAAAGTATTGCAAAAATAGAAGGCGTCAAAAAGAAACTTCTAGGTAACGTCATCCGATCTCACGGAAATGGTTGAGAAAAAGAAGGAAAAGAAGCTCTTCAGTGGTAATCGGATTCGGAAATGCGTATAGTGCAAGAAGGGATTTGAGATGAAATGATGATGATGTTGATGGGTGGGAAAAAACTAGAGATAGAGGGTGTTTTTGAAATAAAAGGAGAGGAGATTAAAACGTCCCAATTGTAATCAGAAATAGATTAACAAATAGAAAAAGAGGGAAAACTCTGTGATGGGAGATAACTCGAATCTCTCAATTTTGTAAATCGATAGTTGAGTACATACGCTGTGTCTACATTACTGTTTTATCAAATTGACTCAACAAAGTTGATTCAAAAGGGGATAGAGAACCAGTGGGTTCGTTTAGAAGGGAGAATTTCGCACGTTTCAGTTGGAAAATCTGAGAAAAGTTATGTCTGTGTAGAAGGGCTACAATGTGAAAAACTATGCTTTCAAGGTTTTTTTCTGGAATTAAAATTTCCTTGAGTTTTACATTCATTCAGAGGCAAGATTCGGAACTGGGAATTTGAAAATAAGTCATGAAGATTTCCAAAGTCAAAACCCTGCCAACACAGCGGTTGAACTATTCTTCAATCGGAATTCCCAGAAAAATCTCTCAATATAATCGAGTTTAGTGTACCCTAGAAATAGCTGAGAGTGCCTAGAAGAAGCAAGGTCAAGAACTTTGATCTAATTTTTTTCTTGTTGGAAATTGGTTTTTTTCCAATCGGAGCATGATTCGGCAGATGACATATTACAATAGCTGGATGATAAGATGATCAAACTATCATGTGATCCTACTTGATCAGGATACCAATGACTGTTGACTCAAGATGAAGGAGAGTCTTCGATTAAAAAAGGGAATGAGACGAATCAAAAATCGAAAAACGTACGACCAGAGCAGAAAAACTCACAATATTCGATTATGTGTGGCTAATTCGATGTCGAGGGAGTGCGTGACTCTCGAGTTTTTCAACGAGAAAAAGGAAGATTGGAAGAAAAAAGTGAATCCCTCCCAGTCCAGATTGACACCCAATAATTACGACCGATCCGATTTCCTGTTTTTCGTTAAAAAAGAGAGAAAAAAAATAAATACGGGGAAGAAGAAGAAGGAAAAACAAAAAAGGGAGAAGACGAATAAGATGGAAGAGCTTCCAAAACCAGGAACTGTTGCATAGAAAAGAGATAAACAATGAGAAGAGTCACCTTTTAAACTCCTGATGATCTCAATGTTTATTCTGAGATTACCACTAAATATTAACAGATATCGAAAGAGAAGAAAATGGAGGTTGAAGATAAAAAAAGTAGAAGAAGAAGACGTTATTGAAAAAAAAAAGTAGAAAAAGAGAATCCGGAAATCGGAGACCAACTCGGTTTTCTCTCAACACAAGAAGTCTTCTTCTTCGATTTCACATATGTTGAAACACCGGTGGAAATGGAGAGAAAAATCAGAAGAGATGGGAGGAATGACAAGAAGTTCCTACCAGGAGACGGCAAAAAATGAAATGCGTTTTTCTTTTTTACCTCATCTTTTTTGCTCTCCCGAACACTTTTGATCCCACTCATACATCAACGGGAGTTTAGAAAATAGAAATAGAGACCTAGAATGTTAGATGATACGGGGTGGGATGGGGAGGATTGACAATGAAACAAGAGATGGGGGAAGAGTAGTGGAAGAGAGTCAAAACTCATGTTTGAGCAGCAGTCTCGACCTTTCCGAAGAATAATACAATTGGACATTGTGACGTGGATATTTATTGTATTTGAAATCCACAAAAATCCAAAAATCAAATACATATTAAGAGAAAAGGAAGTTAAAATTAGACGTTAGAGTAAGACAGAATTGTGTGGGAAGGAATGACGAATGAAATCTGAACTCTTTCGATTCGCATCAACAGTTACACTTATTACAAAGAACAAGGTTAAGAGTGTTTTCAGTTCAAATTATTAATGGGTAAATGAGGGTCTCAATGGTTGAAAATTGTAATTTCGGAATTGCATTGAAACGAAAAGCGATTTATGCTTATTTTACCAATAACTTCAGAGTTGAATCTATTTTACATTTCCTGACAAACATCCAAATTGCTCGATCAGATCTTGAATCCTTACGGCGTCAGGTTTCAAGTTCCTTTTATTTATTCTAGACTGAATTCTGATAGCAATTTATAAATTCGATCTAAAATTGTTCAAATATATGAAAAACAAGAAGAGTCGTGAGAGAAAGAAAACTTCTGATTCGTGTGTGTATCAGGAAGTCAACTTCTTCTTCTTCACCTCTATATTTAATGACAGGTTTCTGTCTGAAATAATAATTTCTTCTTTGCCGTCAGAGCTGACGTGGCAAATCAGTCTTATTGACGAAAAAAGTAAAGGTGAAACCAAATAAGAGAGGAAAAAAAGTACTTCAAAATGCATTGTTCTGATTGAATGCATTGCTCCGGAAGAGTTTTTGAATGGCTTATTTTTATGAGAACCCCCACTCAGAATACTATTAAAAAGTTCAGATAAAGTTTTAGTGTAGCTGTAGTTCTCCGATTTATGGTTTTGATCTTTAAATTGATTTCATTTTTCAGAATAGAATGATTCAATTCCAGAATGAAATTATATTATTCTCATCTCGGGCGACACAAAATAAATAGAACGAAGATTGTTATTTTCCCGGCTGTTAATAAGCATTCTTTTCAATTTTCATCCAAATTGGAATGTGCAGAAAAATGTGAACTAGAAACGGGAAGGAAATTCAGGAATTCAAAAAGTGTCTCAATTCTTTTCTAGATTCACAGATTCTTCCCAATATGAACAACTTAAAGAGACAACTGGGAACTGTGTGAGTCCAATAAAATTTTATGATCAGTATTTTTTCATAACTTCTGACCATTGTAGGTGAAATAAAACGGAAATACTCAAGTTTTCAACTTTTGAAACGAAACATCTACTGACCAGTTCCCGCTTCGAATAGAATCATAAAACTGACCCATAACTGTATGTATGAACTTTTCACCTCTCCGAAAAATCAAAGAAGTGAAAGTTTGTAACGGAAATAAGCAAGTGAAAACTTTTCCCTTCCACGGAACCTACGTACGTCATTCATACTTCTGAATTCTATCCGGTTGTGTTCAAATGAAATTTAAAAGTTCAAAAGTGTTGAAAGATGTTTGAACGAGAAGTTGAAAAAGCAACAAAAAAAAAGAAAATAAAAAAGGAGTTTCTGGCTTCAAAACGACACAAACACTCGCGAGTTTCGGGACGACGTCTCACCGCAAAATTAAGTTTATCTATCTTTAACACGTTTTCTTTTTGAAGAAACAGACGAAGGAAAACATGGAAGTATAGCATGTTATAATCAAATTTACCCTTTTAAAATTTCAAAACTAACAAAGTGAAACAGGGCGGAACATGAACACATAGAAGGACACTCACTCGATTTGTCGACCTGAATGAATCCATTTCTGGGTCTCTTTGAGTATTTGTGGATTCTGTAATTGGTGTGTTCTACTCCAACTGTTCAATGAACACGGAAAGGTGTCTCATTGACCCTCCAAAGATAGAAACTGATTGGTTTGTTGAGGTGAAAATAGAACAGAGAATTAATCCAGGAAAAGACAGTTTTTATGAAAAAGAAAGTGAAATGGGTTGAGGAAAAATGAGAAAAGAAGGAATAAGGACGGCTCCTCTCTCGATTTCAAAAAAGTGAAATAGGCGGGTCGAGTGTGTGATAATCCAAAGTATGCAAATAGGAAAAGTGGAAGGGATCGGTCTTCCCGGCCGACTGGCGGCGGTCATTGAAATTGACGAGTGTGGGAAAAAACGAACTTATAAGAGGTTGAAAGAAGAAAAAGAGTCTGTGAGAGTGATTGAAAACGAAACTAGATTATGATGTACTGTAGACCGTATACTCTCTAGAAGGGCGTTTTCTAATTTGTTAAATGTATATTCGTTTTTCCGAGAAGTGGAGAGCCATAATTTTCAGCTTTCAAGTGATATCAGTGTTAAAAAATTCGAAATTGAAAAACCAATAATCCACAAGACCACTCAGAGATGCATGGAAAAGAAAGGGCATAACTCTGAAAACTTGTTCTTTTATTTTTCAACGTCGTTCGATTCAACGAAACTTATTTTTTATTCGCTGAAATAGGTTTTTGTTAAATCCTATTTTGGCGACAAAATATATTTTCTGGTGATAAGTTCTGAGAATTTCCTCTCAAAAAAGACCTTCGTCTTATTCGAATCAAAAAATGTGAACAAAGTTTTGAACGTGTTAGAGTGGCTATCATGTACTACAGTATCCAAAAAAGCCATACTTGCAAATTTACGGCCCGGCAAGGCCCGAACGCCCGGGCCGGGCCGGGCCGGTAGAGAATTTTCAAGGCCCGGCTTCAAAAAAAGGTACCTATTTTTTACCAAATTTTTTTGAATTTTTTTGAAATTTTACATTAAAAATTTCAATTTTTTGATGCATAACTATCGTGTGATTGAATTCTGAAGTATAGTCAAAAATTCGATATTTTTGGGAAAAAAATTCAAATTTTCGTTCAAAATTTCAGTTCAAATTTTTCAGCCCGGCCCGGCCCGTTGCAAGTATGAAAAAAGCTAACACTTGAGAAAAAGTTTCTGCAACACTCAAAACATTCACTTTTGGAAAATGTACTTTCCATTAAACTCTCTAAAAGTTTTGAGCAGGCATTTCCGAATCGAGTAGACAGTTTTTTTCTCTTCACACACCCACATTATTTGAGAAATCGCCGATTTCCTGCTGACTCAGCCTCTCCTTTTGTGTGCATTTCCCTAATAATTGAATTCTTGTTTTTAGTGGTTTTGGCTGGTCTTTATAGTGGTAGAACAATTTATATACAAATATGTAGAACCAATAAATAACAAATCGATTTAGCAGAGAAGACAAGTTGCTCCACACAGATATTTTCGTTCGTCGTAAGTGTACATCGTATCATTGCAGAAGCCATCATCGAAGAATTGTGGACAACTTAATTGAGTAATTAGAGGCAAATTAGGAGAATTAGCGATAAACTTACTTTTGATGACGATCTCTACACATTGGAATACAGTGTCCACATACTTTTGGACAGTAGCTCTCCATAAGAGTCTTGTATTTGGAATGTTGACACAGATCACGATAATTCTTGCAATCTGGAGTCATATCCTCACAATCCTCTGAAATAAAAAATAAATGTTATTAACATGCCGAAAACAAAATGCTTCTAACCAGATCCTTCTTCAACCCTTTCGACATCATCACATCTATCACAAGTTAGTGAACAATGAGAAGCCATAACTTCAGAGAATGCTGGATGAGAGCAAAGAGAAGTGAACTCTCTACAATAGGTGTACTCATCGAAACAAGTTCCTCGGATTACTGTCTTCGAAAGAGAGTTTGACAGGGAACTCGGTTCGGCTGTTGTGATTTTTGGCATTGTGTCCTGAATGATTTTTTTTCGTAAAGTTCAATAAGAACTGGCTTACCCTAGTCGTCTTCAGCTCTTCTAAAGTAAGTTTTCGAACAACTTTTGTTGAATTGAATGAAGACGGCAAAGTGATAGAAGTGGTTGTTTCATTGTGACGTCTAGATGCGAACGTCTTCAATTTCTCATTCGAATCGAATGAATCTATTGTCTTTGGGACTCTTGATCTAGTTGTCGAACTTCTTAATGTAGTCGAAGTTGTCGATTTTCCGACGGTTTGAAGAAGAGTTTTCAAATCAACTGTCGTGATATTTGAGATCTCTGAAAACAAATTCTAAAACTATTTTTCTATAAAAATCCAACCGTTAGATGTCATTGGAAATTCAGTAGTATTATTGTATTCGGGGACATTTCTAGCTGATCCTACTGTTGTTGAGTTCCAGTTAAGTTTTGATCTGTATGCAACAATTGGATCAACAATAGTAGCAGTTGTGTCATGATTAACCGAAGGAGTTCCAGTCGAATTCAACATTTTTTCTTTTGGAAAAACACATTTTCTTGGTAAATCACACTCTTGTCCTCTTGCCAATTCATCAATTCGTTTCCTTGTTTTCTCTACTTCTTCAAATGTTTTAAATCCGCAAAATCCACACGTTGCTTCACATTTGGCTTTCATTTTTCCAAAATCTGATTCATTCAGACACAATTGTTTTTTCAATCGACAGAATGAACTTCTGTCTTTACATTTGATTGTCGACTTCTCACCTAAACATGAAGTGTTTCCTTTTTGAGCGTGAAATGTTTTTCTAAGAGTCAATTCAACACTGAAATAAATTCTCATAAGAAATCGAAATACTACTCGTTGAGGAATCTTGGATCATTTTGAAGATCCACATAATCTCAGAGTATTTTTAAGAGTTCACAAGTACTCATCACGTCTTCATCAAACTCACAGCATTTGTATTTTCCATTAAAACTTTCACACCAACTTGCTGATGAGTTGGAACTTGAGCATTCATAGCCACTAGATGGTATGAGTTGGCAGACTGAATTTCATAAATTTTCCGAATACTTTTAATTATTTAATTTCTTACGATTTCCTGCTCGAACTCCATTTGAACAATATTCATCAGTTGTATTATTTTCAACAGCTTGTAATACAGAAAATGATGAAAATAACAGATAAATTAAGAACATAACTAGGATGACAAAATTGAATTAGATATTGAAAGGATCTGAGCGGTCACTCGAATATATAGTACACATGCCGACTAAAAATATCAGAAAGAGAGCAGGTGTGCAAACGTGACACCGAATATCCTAGTGGACTACCGTCTCCAAATCGTTGTTTCAATCTGTACGGTTGTGTAGCGAAATGTGGTGAAGTAGAATGCCTGGAATAGATTTTTTTAGTAAAAAGCATAAGAATTGGAACATGAGGAATACCTGCCACAACGGAAACATTCAAAGAAGTAACACTTGATTGATGTTCTCTGGTAGGAGCGATTGAAATTACGGTATCACAAAAATTCAGAATTTCTTTACTGATTCCAACTCCTTCATCTCCAAGAACAATTCCAACTGTTTTTTTGGGCTTCCATTCATTTAAAGATTTCACTGTAATTCCAGCTTTTTCAGCTGCCAACGGATCACATGTCGCTACTAACCCTCCACTATTCAATTTGATAGAATCCCTGAATTCGTGAAAATTTTCAAATTGTTGAACTGGGAGATGTTCCAGAGCGCCACATGACGACTTGATCATAGAAGGAGTGATAGTCTTTGGTCTGGAAATAGAGAACATATATAGAAAATTCGAGATGTTCTAACCCTCTTCCTTTAACAAGACAAATTCCATCAGCTCCAAAATACCAAGCACTTCTTCCAATAGCTCCAAGATTTCCAGGATCTAGGACTCTGTCGACGAAAATAGATAAGTTCTTTGTTTCAAAATTTGAAAAGTTCAAGGGACTTGCATCCATACAAATTCCCTGAATAAAAATGAATATAAAATGAAAATCGAACAAAGCGATACATTATGAAGTTGATACTCCGTAAGTCTGTCCAATTGATCGTCTGTCAACGATTCCTTTTTTATACCCAATTCTTGAATTATTTGCAAAATTTCTCGGATCCGTGTATCCGAATCTGCCCGTTTTCTAAAGAGATCACTTTGATGTTATTTATATTGAAGTGGAACTTACTCAATAGCTTTCTTCAGATAAATAGAATGAAAATCTCGTTTTCCAGACCGGATTGCCTCTAATACGGCGTGTAATCCGAATAGAGCTTCTCCTTTTATTTCGGGAATTTCAATTCTGAATTTTAAATTTTTCAGGATTTTGAACAACTTACTCTTACTTTTTCGCTTTATATTTTTCAACAGATTTCTTTGCCATTTTCGCTTTTCGAAACAACAAATTTGGTTTGATTTCAGCGTAGTTTTGAATGGTTCGGGAAAACATCTGAATATCAGACACACAGTACTGGATCTTTATTCTTTCTGATATAATATATTGAACGACTTTACTCATAACTGGAGTATTTTTAAAATTCTAGAAGCGAGGCATTCATTCATTGATTTCAACAAATTAAAACAAACAAGCGTAAAAATATCAGGCAAAGTGAGATTCAGAGTTGGAGAGCTTGCAAAGTTTCGGCAGACTTTTGAATAACAGTAAGAAAATCGAAAACACGAGATGTGTCTTCGGTTGAATCTAGCTGAGAAGTTGCCCATTCTAACTTCCGCATAACGGCGCTTTTCGCTGATACAATTGTATCAGTATAGTCATTTCCGTTGGTGTTCTCAGCGATCTTCTTCGATTTCTTGACCACAGGTGCTGCTTTTGGAACGATTGCTTTTCTAGTTGCAGGTGTTGTTTCTGCTGAGGCGGTTTCCCGAGCTGGTGACTGATCGACTGCCTCTTGGAGATCTTCTTCTTCTGAAAGCATAAACGTTTATTTTTAATTTTTAAACATACAAACGGAGTGGTATCTCAGCAACGATATGTGATGTTTTCTCACGGAACAGTTCACATGTGACGCAACGACGAACACCTGTACGATCTTCCATTAGAATTCCCTGGAAAATTAATCGTATATAATTTTACAGATGTTAAAAAAACCAACTTACACTGCATGTTGGACAGTATTCATCGAGCATAGTTTGTCCTTTCAGCAACAATTCACCCATTCGTTTCGATACTTCATCACGAAACGAGTCACGAAGACGGATCGCTTCGTCATTATCCTCGTGAAATCCGTTGATCGGTGCCATTTCGTCGAGATAATTTCGTGCTGATGGGTGGGGAGTACGGTCAATCCAATGAGATTCCTTGGACGAAATTGGATTTTCGAATTTTTTGTGAACCATAAACCTTCGAAAAATCAACTGGTTTTTCGAACGATGGGACTATAAGTTGAATGACGTGATATTTTTCGAGACATTTTTAAAAGTAACTTGGATTCCTTGTCAATGGAAACAGGAAAAGGAAAAAAGTTGAAAAAAGAAACAATAAGATGGTTTACTCTATGGGTGTTAAACCACCAAGAAAGATCAACAATGATGTACATAAGATTTCAATACACAGAACACGAGCAAAGGCAACTTGGGAATTGAAAGAGGTAAAAAAAGTACCACATATATGTAACAAAAAATAACATGATTAGGGTAGTTTCGAAGCAAAAGGCCGTTGAGTATGTATATATTTACACTGGGTAAAAAATGACGGAAAACTTCAACGTTTGCATTTTATCGATTTAGTCCAAAGGAGTTCGGAAAAATGAAGCATCGGCTGAGAATTCTAACAGCTCCTCGTAGAATGGTGGCGAGCTGTGTACTTTTCCGTTAACATCTTTGCTGAAATGGTATCTCCAATATGATGCATCTGAGCAAACTGCCACAAGACCGGTAAGACTCTTTGCTGTTTCTGAAATAACTTTTTGGATTTTCATGAAATTTTGTTTCAAAGACTCACGTTTACTAAATCCGAGAGCCAAAACCTGACGATCAAGTTGAATCTTGAGTATACTGCTGCTTCCAAGATTCCTTTCGAGAACTGTCATTCGTTTTTGTGGTTCCGCATCTCGAATTCCGAAAACATGAAGAGTTCCTTTATCACTAGCAACAGCAAGATAACTGGAACATGGTGAGAAAGCAAGGCATTGTAAATGCGCATGAACTGATCCACGACGAAGTTCGTACAGCATTCCTTTTGTTCTCGCATCATAAACTCGGATAACAGTTCCCTTCGTTGATCCGGAAGCAACAAGAGTTCCCTGGCAATTCAACGCAACTTGAACAATTTCTGTGACATGAGCATCGATAACAACTGGAGACTTTGATTCACGGGCAGTGAGTGTGTTCAAATTCATAATTTGGATACTTCCCGTTTTGAAACCAGGGTAAGCAAGATAACAAGCTGATGTTGTAGGATCATAGCTCATCGCAGAAATTCCTTTTGGGTTCGGACGGATATCTTCGGATCTGATTTGATTAATATTGTCCGGGAACTGGTAAACGAACAGTCTGGTGGCAGTGAATACTGCGAGACGGTTGTGAGAAACTTGAATATTTGTCACCGCGCCATATCGTGATGGTGTTGTAATTTCAGTTTCGTCACTGTTGGTTTCCACGTTGAATACGATCACATTATTCTGTGAATATTTGCCATTCATCATTGATACGTAGCACACTTTATTCGATACTCCCATCTGCTTGGCAATTCGAACTGGGCCAACGTCCGGGACTGAAAAAACAAGTTGGAAAATCTGAAATTATCAATCAAGCTACCAAAGTGCTCATGCATTCGGTAGTGAAGTGGGAATAATTGATACATTTGAAAACCATTTCTATCTGCAGTTGTGAAACCCGACTGTTCCAGAGTGATGGCTGCATGAGATATAGTACTCATTGTTTCTGAAATTTATGATTGAAATACATGCGTTCATGAAAAAGAATAATTGGATGAGCAAGACTGAATATTTCATGCTAAAAAAATCACATTTAACCAGTGTGAGACCTTTTCTATTCGAATCTTGTCAACAAGTTTATCGATCGATTTATTGTAGCTTATTTTTTTCTTGAGAATAGCTATCAAAAATTAAACGAAAACGTTGAATCTGGTCTAAAAGATTGGCGATTCAAATGAATTCAAAAAGGAATGAAATTAAGTTCTTTCTAAACTTTCACTATGCGATCGATTTCTTTCTGTCGTTATGAAATTACAAAAAACGAGACTATTAGACATTGATCAGAGTACATTCAACTAGTCAGCTGGTAGAAGTTGAATGTGAGACAGAGAGAAACGGTTGAAGAGCGTCACGAGAAAGAGTGCACACACCGATGTCCGCAAATGCTGCAACTGACGAGCGACTGGCTATGATTCAGCGTTTTTTCATTGTTGAAATTCAGCAAAACTTTAGTTTTTAATTATTTTTTTTTCATTGAATGACAACTATTTAAAATATCAACGCCATCGGCTATTTAGTTAAGATGAGTTATAAAATTACTAATATATCGTTTCATTGAACTGATTCGATTTTTTTAAATCTTACTCACCGAGTTTTCCAGTCCATTCTCTTCGAAATTATATTTTTCTTCTGACCCGGCTTGATTTCTTCTGCTTTCTCTGTTCGAAACTAATAGAGCTGAAATATAGAAATAGGCAGAAACAAGACCATAAGCGGAATATTCAGAAAAATCAAACTTTGAATAATTTTCTACCGGTATAGATAGAAGAAAACTGAAATTTCGAGATAGATAAATGCGGTATTACTGTATTCCATTCGGGACCATGCCGCAGATTTCTCGACATGTTCCTTCAAACTACGGTAGAAAGCTTCAAAAAGCTTTAAAAGTCTGCAACAATAATTTCTATAATGCGTTTTTCGTTTTAAAATTTTCTTCGAAAACAATTATTTTCTGAGAAGGAAAGGTCGATTTAAACACTGTTTTGATCACGAATATATTCATAGAATATTCATTGATTATCCTTAGAATTGTGTTAGTGTAAATACTTGTACTCGGTACTGATTCTGTTCGTCGTATTCTTTTGACGAATTTGTATTCCAGGTAGTTGTATCATGACCAAAGTTCAATATTTTCTAGTCATTCGTACTCGATTAGTTATCCACTTCCGTGCATAATCCGAATCATGTGAATAAGAAAGAATCTTCAGCTCCAAAAAATAAATAAAAAACCACGCAAAATTTTCTCTCACCTAATCCAGTCGGCTAATTAATTTCTCTTCCTTTTCTTGCGTTTCATTCTTTTTCAATTTCACTTCTTTCTTACTTCTTCAATTATTCTAAGCCTTTCGAGTGAAAATTAAGCTCATGACTGGAGTTTGTGAAGAAAAGACATTAAAATCCAAACCCCGACAGCCTCATTCTCGCTTTCCATATTTCCTATCATGCGAAAAAATTATCGGATTTCCGGGTATGCACTCGTATTCTGTTCAAACGAGTGTGCTTTTCCTTTTTCAGCTGTTTCCAGTCTTGAAAAGCGCACAGAAGAGGGGAGGAGCTTGAATTTTGCGATTGAAGAGAGGCGCAGAGAGGCGCCGTACAACTTGTGACCAGCGTTTCTTCTCAGCTCTCCCACATCTTCGTTCCTCCATAAACGACCAATGGGGCAACTTTTTTCTTCACGGTCTCTTATAAAAGGCCTAACTTCTTTTTTCTCTTTCTCTGTGAAATATTTTCTATTTTTCTTTTAATAACGATTGTTTCAGATTAAAATATTATGTCAAATAAGTATGGAGACGAGGATGAGAGCAAGAAAGCAAAAATGCATTTAAAAGCAAACGATTTGGTAAGTTATACTATTTGATTCCACAAAAAAATTATTTCAGTTGTGTGTGAATGGCTGTGGATTTTATGGAACACCTCAATGGGAGAATCGCTGCTCGAAATGTTGGAGGGCACATCAAAATGAGCTTAAAAAGAGTCAAGACTTTGCTAAGAACAAGTATTAACTTATTCAAAAATTAAAAAAAAAACAGGATTGATTTCAGGTCTTTGTTAAGCTTCGACCAATTCCAAGAAAGAAGGAAATCAACGACTGAAAGCAAGTCTCGTGGTATCAAAAATTTATTTAAAGCATCTCCGATCCCTGGTGAGTTGACGTGCTCGAAGAAAGTAATTAGGTCCCTTCCCTTCTTCTTTTCAATCTTCAATATCTAATATCTGTTACAAGGAAAGTTTGGGAAAATTATCCAATTCCATTTTCAGAAAGCGGAGCAAGTTCACCGACTTCAACATCTCCTGCAAGCACACCAACAAGGTGAGTAAATACTATATGAGACTCAATAAGAATCCAGTTGTAAACTGATTTGCATTGTTGTTGTTTTTGCTTTCGGTGAGGCGTTTCGTATATTTTTGCCCGTCTTCGACTTCTTGTTTTTTCGAGTACAAGTCCCTATATAGCTGTGTATATTTATCGAGACCCCCCCCCCCCCCCATGGCGTCGTCGTTTTCTAGTCGTTTGTTGTTCTTCTATACGAATAGGCGAAGAGTTTTCTGAAAAAAAGAATTCATCAATATAAGGACTTTGTGCTTTTTCTACTTTCGATTCATTTAATTGAATTAGAAACAAAACACAATGGTTCACAGCTGAGCCGCGTCGTCGTCGTCGTACTCCCTGCTTGACTGAATACATAATGAGATGTGCTTCACTGCAATGCGTTGTCCTTCAGAACTACATTCTAAGGGCAAGTTTCGATCTGGTCCACTACTGAAATATAATCTTTCAAAAAGTATACCAATGATCTGAATGCTCTCGACTTCCTTCTTAAAGTATGCGTCATGTTTTTCATTGGAAAACCTAGTAATTCCGAGGAAACTTGAAATGAAATAGCAATCAAATCCGCTATTCACTCACTTCAAAAATCATCGTACTTCAGCCTGACTCATACGTTTTCCGAGTTCCCTTTTCCCAAGAAGTGTGCTCTCGTATTGGCACGTTTACATCGGTTTGTATTTTTGTGTTCGGGTCGTTTGTAGTTGTGTTTTTTCCCGTTCAACTAGTGAAGGAAGAAGAAAAACAAGAGAAATCCACTCTCAAACTGAACAGACAACAAACTCATACACGCACGAAGCGGATATTGTCATGTTTTCTGTTTTATCGCTACTCAGAGCTCATATTTTATAGCTTTTAAAGCAAAGTGTCGTCGTGGATGTGTACTTCATTGAGATAGAAAGAAAGGATATATTAGTCATTATTCGGAGAGTAGGACAAAGAAAGTACATAAATTTCAAGACAGAGACGAGAAGAAGGGACTGGACATTTATATGAAAACGAGATATAATTGAGTAGAAAAAAGAATGAAGAAGCAAACGTTGTCTGAATTAAATGATGAGCTTCGCACTACCAAAATTGTGCCATAGAGTAATTTTGAAAACAATTTCAGACGTCGTGACCTCTCACCAGACTCGTTGGAAGCCCGTAAGCATTTCACCGACTTCCTCGTTGCGAATTTATCAACAGCGATGGCTCAAGAAATTGCACGCTCTGTGAAAAACGCAGTAACGAAAATATGTGAAATGCGAATGAATTCTGATGAGATGTCGGAACTCGTAATGAGTTATTATCAATATCTTGGAGAACGGATTGGTGGACATTCTCTGTTCGATTCACCAGATTGTAAAGTGAAAGTTGAAGATGTAATGGATCAAGTGGAAAAGTATATATCAACATGCTGTTACACAACATTTTTTTGTGCAAGTCATGAAGAAGAAGTTGCTGATGTGTCATTACAGGATCGAATCCGTTCTCTTCACTGGGTTACCGCTGGATTTTTAGAGACAAAATTAGTGTTCAAAAAGCAAACAGTTCGAGACAAAATTGATGAAGGAATATCCGAATTGATTGAAATAAATGCAAAAAAATCGGCGTTTGAGAAACTCGAATGTCTCACCCGTTCTTGCAAAGCAGTATTTGAAGCTCTAAAAGAGAGTGGTGAGTTTTTTTTTTCTCTTGTAAGACACGAGATTCTCAAAAGCGAATTTAAGAATCGTCTATGTCGGCTGATGAATTTCTTCCTACTTTAATCTACATTCTCTTCCGTGGAAATCCCCCTTTGATTCAATCAAATGTTAAATTCATATCCCGTTTTGCCATTCCGGCTCGACTAATGAGCGGAGAAGCTGGTTTGTATCCCTCTTCAACATAGTAAATTATCGACTTTCTTCAGCCTACTTCTTCACCAATCTTTCTTGCGCTCTGGAATTCGCAAGAAACATGAATCATGAGAGCCTTCAAATGGAAAAAGCCGAATTCGAAGCATACACAACAGGGCATTTGGCTCCTCCTCTTTCAGTCATAAATTCAGCATGCAATCAAGCAATGTATGTATTGGAAGGAACTATTGAAACGATCACTACTGTCGTCAAAAAAGCAGGAGGTCTGGCATCAAATTTGACAGGTGTTCATGGAAAAGCTGATGAGTGAGTAAAAACGCGAAAATATTCAAAAATAAAATTAAGTTTCAGTGACCTGGAGAAAATGTTGATAGTCATCAAGGAAACAGTCGACTTCTATCCGACGGAAGAGTATTTGAAAATGAAAGAATCTGTGAGTTTTATGTTCTACATCTGAGTTTCACATTAAAATTTTGAGTTTCAGATATTTGGCGAAGAACAAGAAACTGCTGATCTTCTGGTTTCTCTATCTCGTCAATCTTCTGAATCTGGTCGTGGAACGCTCTCAACATCTGCTGATTCCGAACCATCAACTCCACAACCACAACTTGAACCATCTCTTGAGTCTCCGCTCGCAGCCTTCAGTCAAAAATAAACTGAATAATATGGTTTTCATCAAGAAAGCCCAAATCGTATGCCATTTGCTTTACTATTTACTATAGGTTTTGTATATATGTATTTTATTTTCCATACTCTCCCGGTGATAATTTTCTGCTCTATTAAATTTTAATGTTGTGCCAAAGCTTTTTCTCCGTTTAGGGTTTCAATTGTTCTAATTCCTCCGCTCGAATGCCTTCCTCATAGTAACCTTTAAATATGATTTGGAACGGGTTGTTTCTAGACCGATTGCCTTGTCGCTTCTTTTTCATGCTTATACTTTTCCTACGTGTCTATAATTTCTAATTTTCCCCGTGCACCAATTCTAATCGCGTTGTCACCTTGTCGCTATTCTGTTTTATTTTAACATTCCCATTTATTCGTGTATTCGTCCTCAACATGCTACTCGAACTGATTCTTCTCGGACTAGTCGCCTACCTCCTTCTGGCTTGGCATCGCAAGGAAGTCGAAAAAGTGAGTCACTTCAATAAATTTATTAATCAAACGTTAAAATTCAAGGGTGGTGAAGGCCTTGGAGCAGCCGGTCCTATTCTCGAAGAGCTGGAGAATGTCGTCTTCAAGATCATTGACATTTTCAAGAAACAGGCCAACTCTACGTCGACATCTAAGAGAGGGTGATCGCATCTTTCTCTTCTTCGAAAATCCTCTAGACTAAACACTTTTTTTTCAGTTCTACGAAAAATACTACCCCGATGTTCGCTGAGGAAGCTTCGACTCAAAGATCGTCACCGCGAATTGCTCAGATCGAAAAATTTGAAAGTGTTCGACAGCCAAGAGAGAAGAGTCGATCGAAACATCATTCCAGACATCGTTCGAAGATGGATAGTGCTCTCAAAGCTGCACAAAAATAAATAACCATGTCTCTCCTCTTCGATTTTATGTCAGGAATGAATGAATGAGCTCACATTGTTTGTTTAAATGTATTCGTAATTCAGTTTGGTTATGGCCGTTCTGATTCAACTATTTTTTTAAATACTGTATTCATCATCACTAGTTTTAGTTTCATCAGAATGTTGCGAGTGCTGGTTCGTACTGGAACCGAGTCATGCCGAGCAGTTAGCACATCTTCCGCTGCTTTTTCAATTCCGGTGAAAAAAGACGAACTCTCTGCGAAGGATGTTTGGGAGAGACGTTCGAAACTGCGTATTCCAAAGCTTCAAAAAGATGAGCAATTATCGTCGAAAGTGTACTTCGCACCAGAATGGGATCTCGAAAAGAAACCTAATCTGGACGAAGGGTTTGTTGATCCATTGAAAGGATACGGAATGACACCCGAAAAGTGGGAATACTATAATAAGGTGAATTCACAACTTTCATCGACAGGAGGAAAAAATGTTGGACGTTTTCAGGTTGTCTGGCAGCCAAATTACATCGTTCCTGAAACAGGACTTCCGAAAGCTAAGGAAGTGTTTCATTGCAAAGAGTCTGTTCATTTCTCACCGAAAAGAATGTGGGCTGCTTGTCAATTGGTTTGGAAAATGAATGTCGATGAGGCTATAACGCAGTTGGATATGCAGCAGTTGAAGGTTTCTCCAAGCAAACATCAACCTTGCTTAATCATTTCTTTTTCTAGGGATGTACACTATTAATGGAAACATTAAAAAAGGCGAAAACGAGAGCAGCCAACGAATTCCACATTGAATATCCTTCTCAGATGTACGTTGCTGATGCTTTCCCAGTTCAATCAAATATTGTCAAAGGTATGAAACTGATGACAAATGTTTGAAGAGTATGAAAATAATTTCCAGGAGCTCGTCGTCACGCGCACGATAACTGGAACACTATCAGATATAGGTACATTCATATTTTTGTTCGACTTGAAGAAGGGCCTGCTCCCGCTCAAAAGCAACGTCATGCAACGAAAAGCGGATGGGATCACATGGACGCATACTACAATTACCTTCGCTCAAGATCCGTCAAGTATAGTATTTAGTTCTAGATTTTTTTAAAGTTTTTGTTATTACTCTTATTGTTTTTTCTTTATTATGAAGGTTCAGTTTAAGAACGTTGTTCAAATTGGTAAACTTGTATTCTTAGAATTCTGAGGAATAAAATGCGGAAATGTACCGTAATCTATAAGTGGGCGTGAGATACAAGAGTAAAAATTATGCGAATCGATTAGAAGTTTAGCCAGGAAAGTATAAAGTGAGAAAATTTACATGTCGTGATTCATATTTCAAAAATTAGTCGGACAGCTCTCCAATAGCAACCTTGAATTTTTTGAATTGAGCACTGAACCAGCTCTTAGCAGCTTCAATCGTTTCTTCAGCTTGCCATTCCTTTGCTTTTCTGTTGACAAGATCCTTGAATTGCGCCCACATCTCCTTCAGCTTCGTGAGAGCACGGCACTTCCAGTCACAACTCTGAGAATATATTGTAAAAAATAACTAGCGAAAACTTATTGCTTACCTTGTCAAGCTTGTCACATTGCAGTGGGTGTTCATTTTCACAATCGGACAGAACGGGGATTTCGGTGTGCAAGTGTGCGATATCAGAGCAATTCAATCGAGTATTTCCTTGAACATCTATTCCCTGAAGATCTGGGAATGAAGCCTTGATCATACTGATAGCTGGGATCGTTTCGATGTCATTGCATGTCAATGCCAGAAAATGAAATCCACGAAGTGGTGATGAATGAGGAAGTGGGAATCGCTCCAGACCAACGCTATCGCATCTAATCACTGGATCATGTTCTGAGAGCTCACAAGTGCAACCGTCTAGACATGGAATTGTTCGTGCAGAAACTGTAAAGAGAAGGATAAATTATTTTCTTCATCCAATTGAATCTTTTGTCAACAAATGTACGATTTTAATTACGTAACGTCATTCGATATGACTGTTGTTCAAACAAGATTTTCCGCTTATTCATGACACTCTTTGTTTCACGACAAGGTGTTTAGTTTTGTGAGGCTGAATGTTTTTAACATACGAACAGAACGTACGTTCACATCTGACTGATGAAGTTCTCAGACTGAACAAAACCTGACGGGTTTTTTTTTCAATTAGAGAAGATTCTAGATGTTGGATATTAAATAGAGAAAATTACTTTTAAACATTAGAGATCTTGATTACATCTTACCTGAAGCAATGCACGAGAGGAGCACGAGGATCAATGCGGCACGAGTTGTCCGAGTCATGCCTAAAAATGAAATGAAATGGATCAAGAGAAGTGTCAAATTGGAAAAGCAAACAAAGAAAAGTGGACATGGCAATAGAGACAAACAAAGGGAGTAAAGGGTCAAAATGGCAATACCCCAATGAATGAGAGATATATATCAGAGAAGACGCAGACAAAAAGTTATATTGATTTGTGGTCCGAAGGAAACGAGAAACGCCAGCAATTTTACAGCGAATGTTGAGGAAATATTGGGACGGAAAGAGAAGGTTTTAGTTTGAGAAACAATTTATTGCATTTTGTGGAAGGAAGACGGATAGAGGAGTGTGAGCAATGGAGAAGAAAAAATACAAGCACATGACATAGAACCAAAAAACGGGAATCGAAAATCGCGACGACATCGGTTTATCATGCGTGAGCAGGCGAAAAGGGGCGTACCTGAGGGTTAAAAACGTAGAGAACGTTATATGACGCATCGCTGGTTCGCATGTCATCGCCTGTTCGAAAAACCGGTTCTCTGGAGGGAAATACGAGAATCATGCACGGATTTGACGACGCAGCGTATAGAAGAGTCAGAAAACAACAAAAAATATGTTGGGAGGAAATTGTTCGAGAGGAGTACACTGATGTTGGTATCCTAGGCCAGAATTAGCGTAGTCCGCGCGGACGATAGAAATTTTGATTTACTTTTTCGATTATAAAAATACATACGTGAATTTCAGATTGATCAAATGCAAGCTACTCATGAAACTTATGCAGATCCGTCTTCATCCACATCGAACTTCAGAAAAGGGATACAGCATGAAGATATGAAAGGCGCTCAATTTGTGGTCCAGTCGAACCTAAAGAGTAAATAAACATACGCAAGTTAAGCCAGTAATGTATCTGTTTTAGTTATGTCAAGATCAATTGCTGCGCTGAGCAAAATTTCTGAAGATGTTTTAATTGAAGTTTCCGATAGTGGGGTGAGTCTGGGAAGTACATTAACACAGCAAAACTAAACATTTTCTTCAGTTATACTTCAAAATTGTCAATCGTTCAAAGTTTTGTGTCTTCCGATTTGCTCCAGAATTCTTCAACGCTTGTGACGTTTCATTGATTAATAACAACTCTGTCAATATTTGTAGACTGTCTATGAAAGTATGTTTAAAAAAGCAATTATTTAAGATTAGAATGTGATATCTTCAGTCAGCTCAAAAAATTTTCAAAGGCGTGGCGTTTGGTGAAAAGAATTTCGTTGGGTGCGAGTTCCGAATCGATCCAAGAGCCGAGAGAATGATGGTTAAATTGCAGATGAATTATGGTGAGAATCGCAGTTTACTTCATAGCTTTCGAAGTACACTATGAACAGAAAGTTTAAATAAAAATTATTCAGACATTGACCGTACAATCCATGCGAATCTTCGTGAAATGGGATCCATTCTTCATAAACCAACTTATGATCGTTCCACCTGCAGAAATACAACCGTTGTGTTTGCTTCGTATATATTTAAAAAATCAAATTTCAGTACTTTAAATACCCGTTCAGGACTCTTCTCCCTATTCTCGCTCAAATGAAATCAGATATTGAAGTGACTATGAATGTGACTAAAGATGGTCTTACCATTCGAAATTTTCATTCAATGGATGGAATCTCAATGTTCAATATGAGTGATCAAAAAGGAGGAAAGAAGGTCAAAACAGAAACTACGATCACTGCTGATAAACTGACTCGTCATAAAATTCAAATTCCTGTAGAATTTTCATTTTCTTTTAAGGAATTTATGGTAAGATTCAATTACTATTTTACGGCCTGGAATGTTATTGTTGCAGGCGATTGTCATATTCGCTGATCAGTTGGGCTCTGAAGTATGTCTTTACTATGATCTTCCTGGCAGACCTTTCATTCTTTCAATCGAAGCCCATCCCAATTTCGACATTGAACTTGCTCTTGCTACCATGGGAAATGACGACGAAATTGATCTAGATGGTGGCATTATTGTAAGTTTAATACCAGAACAACAACGCCTAATTAATGAACACATTGCTTGTTTGTTTTCAGAAAGAAACTTTGATTCATCACGAAGTATTGAAGTCCACCCAATCCTCTGGATCCCATAAAAACTCTAAAAGAAACTCACCATTGGATGAAATAAACATTTCGAGTTCGAGCTCTCGTTCAAAACGAGGACCAGTGCCAAACATTCAAGATAATCATTCGCAGTCACCTTCTCAACCGAGCAAAAACAAATTTATGTCTGGCCAAGAAAAACCTACTCCACCGGTTGCTGATATGTCATGGAGAGATCACGAAATAATTGAGTAGGTCATAGATTGTTATATTTCAAATTTCCAACATCTCAGTTTAGTGTCGTTGAACAAAGAGAACCATCGCCGGATGACGATGTTCAACCTGTAGAAGAGAGAAATACTCCAGGAGAAGTCTTAACCGATATTATGGAAATTGAGGAACCAGCACAGTGAGTCATAATGTAAAATAACGTAAGTTTTTCATAAAAATTACAGAATGCTGGGTGATAATTTCTCAATGCGTCAAGAAATGACCGACTTTTCACAAATGAATATGTCAAATCCCCGCGATGCTGCGCAGAATGAATTGAAGAAGCAAACTAAAATAGAAAGAGAAAAAGAGAGAGGGAGTACCATATATCTTGCAAGTGATGAGTACAACGAGCGAAATGAGATGTTCAAAATTCCGGAACCAAAGAGAAGAAAAGTCGACGACAATAGGAACACAACGGTATGACTCGAATGAATAATTTATTAAAATAAAACACGAAATTGACCCAATAGAAAGAGATCTAAAAACCAGAATGACATTCGTAGAATGTAATAATTTAGATACGTCGGATTCTGATGGGAACTGGGAAGAAGCAGCTGATGCGAATGAGCCAACAGTTCAATGGAGCACCCTTGGTGCCGGATACGCAAATTTGAATCGGTATGTTTTAGATGTGCTCGTATTTCTCAGGAAATACTCCTTTTGGAGAACCCGGATATATGATGAATAGTGAAAGTTGCAGAATCGAGATAATCGTAGCAATAACGTTAGGAACCTGAAGCAATCACGGGATAAAACAATGCATAATACCAAGGGTTTTTGTTTTAAACTGTATAATGAACGATTTTTGTTGCTTACCAAGATAACAATATCATCAACGATGTACCCATAGAACATCCACTGGAAGCAGACCACAAAACACGCAATGCAAAGAGGAAGAGGCAACGATTCGCTTGATTTATTTCGAACAACCTAAGAAAAATACAAAACAAATGTTTAATTTAATTTTCAAATAAGTATTGTTACCTTTCCTATATCGAACAATGGAGCAGCAACACTACAGATGTTAAGGAAAATACAGTAGTTACCAACATAGGTTTGCTTCGTCAAATGAGAATTTGAGGAGTGGCGAACCCAATACACAACTATTCCGATAATACACATCTCAATAGCGATCACCTTATTCAGGAATTTCTGAAATTTTCAGATAAATAACAATGGATTTTCTGCCTGCTGGCTACCCTATTCCTCGTTAATTTGTAAAAATATAGGAGATAGCAGCCCTGTAGAAAACATCCTATTCCGTTCGTAAAAGTGATAATATCATCATCTTTAAGCAGTCCATATTGAATGAACAAACCACACGACAAAAATGCTGGAATATGGATTGAATTGAGAAGAGAGACAGGTAAGATGAATTTCACAAACAAAGAAGAAAGGGAGCAGGGCTGGTGCCTTCAGACGATCCACGAGTTTTTATGCGATGACAAATTTGTAGGCCGCATAAGAAAAATGCTGCAAATTTGAAGAAATTATTTATAAGTTAGGGCTGAAGTGTGAAAACTAACCGACTGTAGATGAAAGAGCAGTGAATGAGAGATACGGTAGAATAGTTTGACCCAACGACGTCATATTTCTTAAAATAACGATTCTGGCTCGTTTTCATAAAGACAAAGTCGGGGAAACCCAGAAAAGAAAAACAAGAAAAAGGACGAAGAGAGCAATGGGAAAAGAGAAAGAGAACACACTTGGAGAAGAGACGCAGACAACGAGAGAAACTATGATTGTAAAGGAAAGAACGTGGCAACTTGTGTTGATCAGAGATCAGAAGGTGAAAAGATATATGAGGAAAAAGTGCACATTGAAATCACGTGGAGAAGAGAGACATATTCAGAAAAGATGTGAATTTACAAGGAACGGAATGTCGTTTCGGGAGAAATGAAGAATAACTTATCTGGGTCAACAATCTTATTAAATAAAATACTTCCTTTCCCTCACTTTTTATTTGATTCTCATTTTTTTCCGTTACCTTTTTGTTCGTATTGTTTTGCAAAAATGTTTATTCGTAGTCGGACGATAAGTTTGTGATGCAACAGAGAGATCAATGCTTTGAACACTGAATTTGTAAATGTTTTAATTTTAAGTTTTATATTCAAAAACACAATTATTTTTGGACTGAAAACAGCCATATTCGGTTCAGTGTATTAAACACACTCACACACTGATTTTAAACAACCAGATGACAAAATAAAAAAGTTAGTTTGTTTGGAAAGAGAGGGAGTGGGAGACAACATCATCAGGTAAAGAGAGAAAAAGAGAAAATACTTATTATGATAATGTAAATTGACGAAGCAAAAACAAATGTTCATGAAGCTGTTGAAGTTGAATACTACGCGATACTCGGCTAAGATTTTATTTGATGGAAAAGCTCAAAAGTGGAGAAGAAGTCTGAGAAAATGAATCAGGGATGCAAATGGGAAAAATCAGTGCGCGGATTTGAGGGTGAAGACGGAGGAGGTAAAAACTAAATATATGTACAAATTCTGGGGAGCAAGACAGGGGGAATGGGTTTCAGACGGGGGAAAATAAAACTAATAGCTAGAAAGCGGCTGGGCCGTGATGGTTTCAAAAAAGGAAAGGTCTTCTATTGGGTCCAGCCAACTAGGAGGGAACAAAAGAGAATTTGTGTTGCTAGGCTACAAAGAAGAATAAAACATTTCAAAGAAGGTGTGTCACAAGACGACAGAAAATATTAAACAGGGCGAGGTCTTATTGGTGGAGGTGGAATGGTGTAGTCAGAGGAAACAATTTGATCCATTTGCATTCTTTGGTTCGCGTCCAATGGTCCAAGTGTTGTCATGAGACAATACCAGTTGGCAGCACGGACTCGAGTGGCTGCTTGTTGAACAAGGCAGAGAATCTCAACGAGGACTCCGGCTTCTGAAAGTTTAAATTATATTAGCTTCAGGGTCTCGGAAAGAAATATGTTACCTTTTTCCTCATCATAATGAATAGCTTCTCCTCTCAACTGTTGCAGAATAAGTGCTCTCTCATGAACTCGGCTGTGATAAAGACTTGAAATAGCCTGAAGAAGTTCGGCAAGCGTCTGATGAGCAGCTATTGGCATCGACATTCCAGTGAGTTGCTCCATCTTTGCAAGAAGTGTGCTGATTCTCGCATGCTCACGGAAGAAATCAACGACCATTCGATCAATTCTTGATGGAGCAGTTGGAAGTTTTGGAATTGGAAGGCCATTTGATGAAGAGATTTTCTTTCCAAGATTATGACGTGCCAATTCCGCTTCAGTTTGTTTTCTCTCCTTCTCCAATTGTCTGTATTCATCAGTCACTTCATCAACTTTTGATTGAAGTGCTGCCATAAATGAATATCTTTGAAATACTGCTTTCGGTGGCCATTGTCGATTATTTTGTTGCTGCTGTTGCTGTTGTTGTTGGACTGCGAGTGCCTGTTGCTGCATGATATAGGTCATATCAACTCCTGATGGTTGGGTCTGTTGGGTGACTTGACAGGCTGTCAGTTGGTTGCTTAGTGCTTGAAGGAAATCGACATCTGATGTAGAAGTCTGACGGCTTGCAGGTGTGTTCCAATATATATTCTGATTCATTGAGGTTTGTGGAGTTGAGCGTATGACTGGAGCAGGACGATGGAGATGTGTTTCGTCTTGAGGAAGTGACCAAGGAGATGAAGTTGATGGAGAGGCAGAGGAGAAGATTGGGTTCGTTGTCGAGATGTTTGAAGCTGTTGGTGGAGAAGTGTTGAGATTGAGACGGAGAAGCTCTTGTAGAAGTGCATAGTCTTTTGATTCACTCTGAAAATTATAAAATATAACTAATTAAAATCGAATTGTTGATATACCTCTTGTTTCTTTTGTTGCTGAACTGGAGCAAGAGCTGGCGTCTGAATGAGTGGAGAGGTGATTGGTGGTGGACTGAACCAGCTGGTGTTCAGATCCAACTCGGAGCTCTTATTATTGTTATTAAAAAATGTTGGTGGATCAATTGGGCTGCTTGGAGTATCACAAAGAAGACGATGCTCATGATCATCTAATCCAGAAGATGGAGATGTCTGTGGTTGTGAAGAAGTTGAAGAACGGATACTGTCACCATTGTCGGATTCATTCTGAAATAAGATTTTGATTGAACTTTTTATTCTTTTCAACTGATACTAATCGTAATCATTCATTCCCGTTCTATTCACTTCTTTTTTTTCCTCAATCTTCCATTTTCCCATCATCATTACATTCATCTCAAAGGAGAAACGAAACACAAAACGCGTCGAAATTTATGGGCCAGTCGTTTTTGCCGTGTCACTGACGGACACCAAGCTCGTAATGAGAAGCAAGGACATCCGTCGTTTCCTTTGTTGTAAATTAGAGGGACAGACGTACGGCGCAACCATAAGATAGAAGGACAACGATTTATAGCTCTCATCGTCAAGGATGAAATGAAATGGGCGCGCGCCAGTCCGCTCTTTCTCACGGCACGGTGTCTATGATGATTCATACCAGATGCCACGTCATCAATGGAACTGTAGAATCTAGAAGAAATGAGAGACAGGTGTGCTACAAATGGGCTGAGAAACCTTTTTCATGGATGTTTGAATCATGCCGACAGCTGGTGTTAACCATTGTCCTTCATGAATACCAACAGGTTTTTGCTATCTGATTCAACTCGATATACCGTATACCCTTCAGAATTTTCGAATGTTTTTCAAACCCATTTGAGTTTTGAAGTTTTCGGCGGATTGGCCCATTATACTTGAACTGTGAACCCTTTGGTTCTTTTCTTCCGATTCCGGATGTCCGTGCACACAGTGCCAGGTCGTGAAGCCGTCTGACAGAGGTGGTCAACAAATTTGAACCTCCTTTCTTTCCCAAACTACTTTTTCTATTCTCTCACACTATATCTCATCAACAACAACAATGGATTCCAGTAGCTAACATGGAGGCGGGACTTGAGAGGATGTAAGGGGAGGAAGGCCTTTCCAAACGATATCAACAACAACAACAGAATATACGTAGCGAGAAGCGCGGTGCCAGGTAGTGGACGGAGCGAGAGAGCCGCGAGAGGGCAAGACATATTTTCTCTTTTGGCGCAATGTTCTCTGCTTGTCTGAAGAAGAAGAAGAAAAAGAAGAAGAAGAACGCCATGCTTTTGCAACATTCAATGGTGTGCTAGATCAAAGAACTTCTCGAGTTTCTTCATCGTGTGTGGCTCTCCGCTCTTTTTTCTAATTCTCTTTTGGCGTCGTGCCAAGCTCTTTCTATTCCGAACTTAGGAGTGTGCGCGTGGAAAAGAAAACGTCGTCGCACCGGGAACGAGGCGACACCTCCCTTCCGCTTCAGTGTCATCAAACTTCAAGGTTTTGGTTCGTCGGTGACTGTCGGAAGAGAAGTTTTTTTCTGTTCACTCTGATTCTCTTTTGTCCAATAGACCTCCCCTCATACCTATACCTCTTCTCTCTAATTCTCTATATCGGCCGTTTTGACTGGTACTGTCGGGTACGCAAATAAAACGACCAACTAGTGAGAGAATAAGGAAATAGAAAGTTTAAAAAAGAGGTGATGGACATGAAAAGAAAATGAAAGGAACAGTAGGTGACTGATAACTTAGTTTTTCCGTCGTTTGTTTTGTTCGTGGGAGGAAGAAAAAGGACTTCTGACAGAAAGTGCAAAGAGGAAATTAAAAGAGTACAAAAATCTTCGCATTTTTTGATAAATTGGTTGGAGAGAATTCGATTATTCTGATAGACAGAAGACTAGATTACTCTAATGAAAATGTCTAGAAAATATTCCAAATCAGATGCTACGGCTCGATTTGAATTATCCGGTAATTTCACTCTAAATAGGAATCTATCAAGAAGCTACAGTAATCTAGTCCACGTCAATCTTCTGAGTAATGTGCACACTATGAATCAAGTCTACCACTTAATCTTTTTGCACCAAAAGTTCTCAGAGGTTTTCAATTAATTCATTTCTGCAATCTCAGAACACAGCCCGAAAACTCTGACTCTCTTCTTCCCTTTTTCCTCCAAGGCCTTCTTCTAAGTGACCGCCGGATGTGAGTGTCTTTCTGGTGCTCAGTGGAGCCAGTCCGATTTGGAGGGGAGCCAGATGTCCGACGTGGTGCGCGGCCGCACTCTCCCTTTCCCACACGATCCCTTCAGATTTCCATCCGGACCCCGTCGGTCGTCAAGGCAGCTGGCTCAGTGCCAGTTCGTGCCCCGCCGCTTTTCCGCGTCATTACCAATTTCAATCATCTTTTCTCCTCGGCGCCCTCCTCTGATTGACCGGAGGTGCCCGTTTCAAAAGTGCAAACACATTGAAATTGCACCCTTTGATTCTAGAAGAAAAGAATAGGAAATGAAAATGTTCTTCTTTTTTTACTACAAGGACAATCGTCTATAAATCAACGCCCGGTGAAGAATACGCAGAAGGCGCCAATTTGAAATGCGCAGACGGCCGTCCCGATGCCAGTCGGTCACTTGGTCACTCTGCGCAAATCGGGTAAAAAACAACTGTATACCTACAGTATCCCCCACTTCCAAAAATTAAAAAACTAACCTGTGAGTAGACCCACGAGTACACATTGTACCATGATTCCGTTCCATTAGCCCATGTAGACGCAGCGAAATCAGTTGGGAATGTCGCTTTGCTAGTTGGATCCATAGTCCGAGCCATTTCTGACAAAGGTGAGAATGAGTTGGCAGTTTATAGATTCAAGTTACAAATGAACGTAAAGTATAATAAGATGTTAGGGACCAAAATGTCTTTGAGTCGGCACGGTCAAAGAGAAAACGTATGTGAGTATTGATGAATCACACACAAAAACTTTAGCATTCATCTCGAACGGGAGTCACGGACGCCGTCGATGTCGCCAAGCAACTTGGAGAAGTTCAGTGTCTAATGGGAGAACGACAACATTTATGGATTTCACCGTAATAAAACTCAAATCCAAAAAAAGCAATATTAAAATCTACATTAGAAACTATTCAGGTTCTAGAATGTCTCCTATTCATTCAGACCACCAGTCACGAAAAAAGGACTTTCACGAGAAAAAAAAGATAAAAAAAGGGCAAACTAGATGAAGACCGAAAAAAGAGATAAGAGAGGAGAGAGTGTATAAGACGAAGAAACGCAGAGTTATTCAGTGTTCCAAGAGTGAAAAAAAGACATTTAATGGGATGGAACCGAGTGATATATGGACAAGAATAGGGTAAAGAAGAAGGATCAAGAGATGGTGAAAATATGAATTAAAATACAAAAAAAGGGGCAGTAGGATAAGAGTGATTAGATGGAACAAAATGGGAGAAAGAGAAGAGAGAATACATAAAACTGATAAGATGAAGATTTAGAAGATGTTCCAGAAGTAAGATGATCCGAAGCATTCGAAGGATCTTCTGAGACCACCAGTCAAACTCAGCACTCACTTGTCTCTTCCTCTTCCCAGCCATCATTTCAGTTGCCTCCTCCCCCAGTTCCCTCTCTCATTCTGCGTACCAATCCCTCCCGAATTCCCATCGTTTCTCTTCCACCCTCTTTGGGCGCGGCTCGGTCGTGGATGTCGGCGCCCTGGGTAGGCGCCGACTTGCACCCGCGGCGACACAAAAAATAGGCGGGGCGTACCACCCAGCGACTGGCAGAGCGCCCATTCTCGCTTCGTCTGATGTCTCTTCAGGAGTCACTCAGTGTCTGGCAGCCAGGCGAGACAGCATATAAGACGAAGAGATTTAGAGAATGGGACTTGCAAAAATGAACTGCTAGGTGAGGTGGATATGGTTAGCATAACAATTAAGGATAACATATTGATAAGGATTAAGAGATCTAGATTCCAGCTGAAAAACAACGGAAATGTTACAGAGAACAAATTGAATTGGAAAAGATAAAGGATTGAAATTCTAGAGTTGTCAAAAAGTGAGAATACAGTGAAAGTGAACATTTCGGATGAAAGGTTTACCTGTCTTTCAGAATAAGATTATACAGGTCTGTAAGAGTTTATCAATATGAACAAAGAGAGGTCAGCACCATTTACCATCACAGATTGTCTAACAAGGCGCAAAAGCATCAGCACGACTGACACAAGCACCGAGTTTGTCATATGTGTGGAGAATGAGACGCAGAGAATGGCTAGTGGCCGAACAAACTTAAGAGACGCCGAAAAGTGGGAGGGAGAAAAAAAGAGAAGAGAAATGAGTGTATGTGGAAGAAAAAAAAGAGGAAAAAACGAAACAACATAAAATGTTGCAACATCAGAGCAGAACATCAGGATGTTCTTGTCTTGATTCCACGTGGAATGAGATTTTTGTTACTTCTCCAAATGAATGGACAACCTTCTTTCCAAATCATTCTCCTTTTTGGGGTGAACTGGGCGGAGTGTTCTAGGGGCGGAGTTTGCGCTGAAATGAGCCATCTGGCATGTACTAACCCATAAAAAAGTAAAATAAGAAAACGATGAAGACGAAGAAGAAGAAGAAGACGACAGCTGGTGGTGGGTTTTCATGAAATGGCCATCTTCTAAATCGGGTTGAAATCGTCCAGTTGACCTAGACGACTGGTACAGACTGGCAGGTGTCGAGATGATGGTTGGGTTCGTACAAAGATAGAAAATAATACAGAAAAATGAATGAACTCGCTGAAAATGAACGACATATGTGTAGTTCATCAGGATAGTAGATTCGCTGGTGCGACTCTGACGCGATGTGCACTAAAGAGATTTAGGCTTCAAATAGAAAAACAAGTTAGAAGGAAGAGAAATAACAAACGACTTGTAAACACTGATATCCCATTACGTTAAATTGATACAAAAACCAGTGTCTTCAAATCTACAGTAACCCAGCGTGTGCTTTTTTTTTGAAAAGCAGGAAGGTGAAATCAAACTAGAGACAGATTTTCGAATCTTCTGAAAACTGTGAATGATGCTTTCAAATTAAGTTCTTGAAATGACATATTTGAATTCCAAGATGCTCTGATAAGATTTTATTTCATTATTTCGAAAATGTTCTCCAGCAGAAGGATACTATATTTTCCAGTTTCAACATTTATCAGTGGTGCTCCCAATTCTTATTGTACATATTCGTTTTAATTTAAAAAAAATACTGCTATCACGTTCTTCATCAGAACCCATTCCTATTCCATCGACTCAAGAGTTTTTTTTCATATTTCTATCGTTCATCATCTGAATCCTTCCTTGAGAATTCGTCCGTTTTTCTTGCCTTTTCTTCTCAAACGTCCTCTTCTTCTTCCTTCTTTTCTCCAATTGAAATGAAAAAAGATGTGGTGTACTCGCATTACTTTTGTCGGCCACCGGTGGTCTCTTTTTTGGTTTTTTGCCCGTTTTCCATCTGCAAGGTCGATGAGGATGGCCCTTTTTTCTTCTAAGTCAGTCAGCAACCAGTTTGTCGATGTGTTCTTTTTCGAGAAAAGTGCAAAGTCAGGGTAAACTAAAAAGAGAGAAGAAAAAAGAAAACGGTTCTCTTTTCGTAACCCGCAACAGGCGATACGGCGCCCCCCGATGAGCATGTGTTCGCAACAGTTTGTTGGCAAGTTGAGCGGTTGGGATAGAGAAAAAATGCTGGGGGAGAGATTGAGAAAACAAATAAAAGAATAGGGCAACTTTCCAAAAACGTGCTTTGCTCGACTTTTTGATCGGCGACGATGAGAGAAGGAACACTAAATAAAGATGAACTTTCTCTAACTAAACCTTATTGTAAATTAAAAATTAGACAGATTTTTAGAGGGAGTTACAGATCTCAAAACTTCTAAGTCACATTTGAACTTTTAGAGTTTAATGTTCTGGAGGCACAAGCGCATAGATTTTTCTAACAGTTTCTTCAACTCTCAGATCTTATAAACGTTAGCAGAGATGATTAAATAATTGATGATGTTTATTGAAAAAATCATTCATTTCTTGTTTATTATAACAACAACTTATTTATAAATAATTAATTTGTGTGTTCTAGATCTTTTCCAAAACTTCATACGTCTAAATAGCCGTGAGAATCTCCATCTAACTCTTGCTCTTTCAGAACTTAAATTGGTTGTCAACAACAAAATAAACGTTTTCCCAACTATTTTCCAAATTACCACTAGCTGTTCTTCTCTTTTTCTGACTTTCTCATTCACAGGTTTTTCTCTTTTTTTTCGTCTTCATGAACTGTTCACCTAATTATTGTTGTTAGTCAGACTTGTCAAAAATCGGGCCGGCCCGAGAATTTTCTTGAGTTCGGCCCGGCCGGGCCGGGCCAAAATTTTTCCTGATTTCAAAAAATGGGAACCCGTTTTTACCAAATTTTATTTGAAATTTTTCGAAAAAATAGAGTAAAAATGCTTAAATTATCATACATATTCACATTTTTCCTAAAATTTCAAGAAATTTCCAAAAAAAAATCAAAAACTCAAAATGTTTCAAAAGAGCCGCGCCGGGCCGGGCCGACATTTTTCCTGCGTTTGGCCCGGCGGGCCGGGCCAAAATTTTTCCTGATTTCGGCCCGGCCCGGCCCGTGACAAGTCTGTTGTTAGTCAACAGCAAAACCAACACTCATTCATATTATTTTTCAACCATTTTGTCCCACAAGAAACAGCCGAAAAGAGTAGGCTTAGGTCGTCTCTGTTCGACTTTTGGATGTCAGTCCAAAAAAATGCCGGACACTCTCAGAAACGTTTGAAATAAATTGCAGATTTTTCCTTGTGTTTCTGGAATTTAAAACAATACTTTCATTTGTATAATATATTCCATAAAACTCTCAAATCTTACTGGAAAAAATATGCGTGTCTTCAAGAAAAGAAGAAGACGACAAAACCATTTCGTAATTCCGAAGGAGCCAAAGAAACAGAATTTCGTAACTATTTCAGGATAACTCAAAAAATTAATTCTCAAAAAAACAATCTAAAACCTAGAATCAGTAAATGATTCGTCGGTTCCTTATAAATGCAATGCCTACATATTCAAAGATCATCATTCTTATATATAAAACGCATGTGGGGTTTGTCCATCTGTCCCAATGTCCGCAAATATCATTCTTATATATAAAACCAGACTTGTCAAAAATCGGGCCGGCCCGGGCCGGGCCGGGCCGGGCTGAGATTTTTCTTGAGTTTGGCCCGGCGGGCCGGGCCGGGCCGGGCCGGGCCAAAATTTTTCCTGATTTCAAAAAATGGGAACCCGTTTTTACCAAATTTTATTTGAATTTTTTCGAAAAAATAGAGTAAAAATGCCTTAATTATCATACATACTCACATTTTACCTAAAATTTCCAAAAAAAAATCAAAAACTCAACATGTTTCAAAAGAGCCTGGCCGGGCCGGGCCGGGCCGGGCCGAGATTTTTGCTGAGTTTGGCCCGCCGGGCCGGGCCAAAATTTTTTCTGATTTCGGCCCGGCCCGGCCCGTGACAAGTCTGTATAAAACGCATGTGGGGTTTGTCCATCTGTCCCAACACAGGTGAACCGCGATGGATCCTATATGTGAAAGTGTGCATATAGCGTCCTATATGTGTCCCCAAATGAAACGTGGACCGCGCGTGTGGCGTATATGTGCTGTCGTCTTTTCCTTGTACTGGCCGCGCGTGCATCCATATAGCATCCATATACGTTCCATATATGGTCCATATTTGAGGGTGGCGGCCGGCCGTCGCAACGACGCTCCGGAATTACACGTGGGCGTGTTGTTTACCGTAAATCTACGCGACATTATTTTTTATAAGTCCGGGCCCATTTTCTCCGTTTCTCGAAGTTTTTCAGCGAATTTCTTAGTTATTTTTGCTGAAAACAGATAATGGCAAATTTCAAAAGTAAAAATAAAAATATTTAAATTTGCGGAAATTTCTTTTTTCAATAGAAAACTTGTCGTTTTCTCAAGAAACTAGAATTTTAAGTTTTTGTTGAGAAGTTCGGGTCTGATGTTCCGCTTCACTTCGGTATGATAAGAAATCATATTTTTTCAGGTGGATTTAAAGGTAAGAAGGTAAGTATTTGTCATACCGAAGTAAAGTCAAAATACCGGACTTCGAATTTCATCGACGGGTATCATTTTCTTTCAGAGCTCAAAGAAAAGCTCGAGCATCAAAAATTGTTTTATAACCGCCAATCTAATGTTTTATTTTTATATGAAATCCTGTGTGGTTTTCAATTTTTCACGAAATATTGCCATTATCTGTTAAAAAATGAAGAACTTTGAGAAAAAACGGAGAAAATGTACAAGTCCGAGAAATGGAAAGTGAACAAGTTGAAAAAGGAAAAGTAAAACAACATTATAGCATTACATAACAATCACAACAATGAATTAGGCCTTTCTAGTGTTTCATACGGAATAATCAACCGAATACGGTTGGTAGAATTAATGCTGATGTGCTATCCATATACGATCCATATGCGCCACACGCTTTTCGGCCGACCGCGCGTGGATCCATATGGACACATATAGGACACAACCCTGATTCTTTCTAGCTGCATATACGCCACCGCGCGATCACATATAGGATCCACAGCGGTTCACCTGTGTAATGTCCGCAAATATTGAGAAATGAGAAAGAAAGGCGGCCGGGCCCAAAATCGAACTAGCGCTCTTTGCGCAGAGACAGCCGCCTTGGACCACTCGGCCACGCGGGCACATTTCTGAGAAGGTGAACAAGTAAATGAGGAGAGGGCAGCCGGATGAAGCGCCGAAGGCGCGGCAGCCAGGCTGGTATAGGAATATGGTCGTCAGTTTTATGAAACTGCGGCTGAAAAAAGCGTTGATGTGGTTTCTACGATTCTGGAAATAAAATGATCAACCAGCTCTCCGAACTCTAATCAAATAGTGTGTTTTTCAATGTGATCGCATGAGATTCGATGAAAGAATGTACAACTCTGTTTCGTTTTAGGTAGTTATGTTTGCTGACAGAAATTCCCACGCTTAACAAAGTCACGGAAAGTCGGAGTACCGTGCAACTCTGATCCCAAGATTTGGTAAGCCTATTCTTGAAGAATTAACTTGATTCCCTTAATTTTTTTTCTTTTGTAAGTTTATGGAAAATAATAAATGGTTCGTTTTTTTCTAAGTTTCACGTTCTTTGTTCTGTGCCATGATTGAAAATCTACGTTTACTTTTATTAGCCAACTCACTGTGACTACGGTATCCACAGTATTCTAGGTACTTGCAGGCATTCTGGATCTTCAGTTTCAGGCTGAAAATATCAATACTCAAAGGATATTCAGGATTATATTCCATCTAAATTTCACTCGTACACCTGTCTTTTGTGAGCAATGACTCATATCCGTGTGTTTTTTTCAATAGTACATGCCCATTCCATTCGGATAAATGACGAATAGTGAAGCTAATAAACATCTTTCTGATGACTGACTTCCGTATCCTCCGTCAGACTGGTACGGCCCGCCTCTAGGAGAGTGTATTGATGTCAGAAACAGAGTTTCCAATAACTATAAATCTGAAAATGTGTGCACGCGTGCTTGCACTTTCCGAGTTTCTTGTTGGCGCACCCCGAAATCAGAGAACGAGACATCACGGAACAAACGGAGAGTTGTTCGAGAGGACCACCCGGCACCGAGCGTCCCGGTTTTTTTTATATCAGGGAGGGAGTATTGAAGTATAAATAGACGCAGAATCTGCTCAAACCATTACATTAAATGAGATTGAGCACGGAGTCTTGCAGGAGAAACGCCCCGAGAGGACGCTCGAGACATTCTTTCAAAAGGGCAAATACTGAATGAAAGAGAAAATTGTAAGGGATCTGCAAACGTAAAAGACTGACTATACGATTTCAGTTAAATAAAATTCAATTTTTCAGAACATTGCTTCGATCTCTGCAACATTGGATGTCAGTATTTACTGTACCTAAACCTTTAAGCCATTGTCCTTGATTAGTTGGCAACTGGCAACAAACGATTTTATTGACATATCGGAAACACGTTTCTAAGTTCATTATTTCTTTTACATGCCGAGTCCACCAGTGACTTCGATAGTTGTACCAGTAACATACGATGACATGTCTGACGCAAGGAACAATACTGCGTTGGCAATTTCTTCTGGCTCGCCAAGTCTACGTTGTGGAACCATAGAAATCATCGCCTCCAGAACCTTTGGTGGCATCGCTTCTGTCATTGGAGTACGAATGAATCCCGGAAGAATAGCATTGACACGAACGTTCTGAAGAAAACATTATAATTAGCTCTTATCAACGAAGCACTTACTTTAGTAGCAAGTTCTCTCGCCGCTGATTTTGTGAATCCAATCACTCCAGCTTTAGTTGCAGAATAATTGGTTTGCCCGAAGTTTCCAATCTTTCCAACAATGGAAGACACGTTCACAATTGAAAGTGAGGTTTGGCTTTTGACCGATTCACGAGCTATCATTTGAGACATCATGAAAATACTATTCAAATTGACATTGATCACATCATCCCATTGTTCTCGGCTCATTTTCAGTAATGTAGAATCCTAAAGTTATTAATATTGTACATTTTAACAGTTATTCCAACCTTCGTAATTCCCGCGCAATTAACGAGGACTCTAGGATGATGACCGGAAGATTGAATGAATTCTTTGAGTCGTTCCACATCGTCATACTGAAAATTGCCATTTTTGTTTGAAAAATGACTTGGTATATGTAAAATTTAAATCCTACCAGAATAAAGTGTAAGCGTTTTCGTGAGATTATTTACCTTGCTGACATCTATTTGAAATGCAGTATGACCACTTCCAGGCAAGAGTTTTGCTGTACTCTCAGCAGAAGATTTCTTCAGATCAGCTACAATTAGTTGAGCACCAGAAGAAGCCAGTTTCTTACAGATTTCTTGTCCGATGCCCGATCCACCACCTCAAATATTTCTTTGGGTGCTACTCCGTCTAAGAACCGTGTGAATAAGAACGGGTTCTACAGAAAAAGTATTTCTACCAGTTTCAAGGCTGTCGTACTTTTGGAGCCGCGGATTCACTAAATGGGTTGAATTTTTGAACATCGTTTTTTTTTTGAACATCTATAGATGCATCTACAAACCCGCCAGAAGAAGCGAAAAATTTCCATAGCTGGGAACTCCAATTTAAAATTGCTCCACGGTTTTTTTGCCTGTCTTGACTAGTTCTAAAACGGTAAAGTTCTTGTTCGCGCAATTCTTAAACGAAGCATCAAACTTTCATTAAGTTTGTTAGAAATACATTTTGCGAATAAGATGAAACACTTACCTGTCACAATAGCAAGTTTCGAGGACAACATCAATCAGTATACCGTTTCTCAATAGAAGGAGCTTTTTGTTTTAGTGTTCTTGAAGATTTTCTTCAAAAATAATCGAGATCGATTAAGACAAAGAGACGTAGACAACCTACAGAAATCTGAGACTCTCTCCCGCTACAGTAGTACGAAGAATGAATAAAATTAAATATCAAGTTATTCATTTTTTTCAACGTTCAATATTTCTTATTTTTCAAGACTTTTAGAACTTTTAGAATAGTACTTTTTCTACTCACGAATGCAACTTAATAATTTTTGCGTTTTTTTTTTCTGCCATACATTATTTGCGTTCGAGACAAATTTTCTTCGTGAGTAGGTCCATTACAAATTTTTATAGCAAGAAACAATGAAATATTCTTTAAAAACCTATATTTTAAATTAAAACATTTGTTTGGAGAAGTTAGTTCAACACTATCGATGCTATATGGATGTATAACTCCAGAAATTATTTGCACCCTTTTGATTTTTCCCCCAACCGGTTGTTATCTTTCTGGAACTCATCCCTGTGCATGCTTTCCCACTTAAATTTTCCTCCCTTTGCTTTAAAAATAATGTAAGAGGTTTTTAAGTTTTTCTCCTGATCTTGCAAGCTTGCCTTGTGCAAGGCCTTGCTTCTCTTCTTCTCTTTTTTCTCTTTCTCAAAATGTCCTCTGAGAGTACGGTGCGACAATCTGTGCAAACACTGCTGCAGACCCGCGATTTTCAAAAAATAAAGACAGACGATTTTAATTTAAAAACTTAGTTTTTCGCGCATTCCTTGGCGAACATCTATTGTTAACGAAAATTTACGATTTTAAGATGTTTTTACAATGTTTTCATCTTTTTTGATTTCAAGGCATGATCAGAGGTGCTATCTAGTTTCCATAGTCGTTTCCCGATGTGTTAAAAATCAAAAATAAAGATGAACATCAGATGAAAAAGCTCTATCCTCGTGCTTGTGGGATCAGTTAATATATGTGCTCTTTTTTATTTTCGTCAGTTGAAGTTGCATACAAATTTGAACATTTTAATAAATATAATGATCTTTTTTCTAGATGACACTCACTGAATCTTCTCAAAAGCTGCAGAAACGGCGGTCGACAAGAATTTCTCAACTACCAACTAAAAAACTAGATACAAAGAAACCGGTCCGTCAAGTCAAGCCGAAACTAAGTAGAGCTCCACAACATCACGAAATTTCTGATTCATCTTCTTCTGAAGATGAGGAGGAAGAGTATCAGATGTCAAGCAAGGATGAAGAGGCCGACGAAAAGATGGACGCAGAAGAGTTCTCCGAAGAAATCGGTGAAGATTTTTCAGACAGCGAGCCAGGAGTTTCAATGACGACAAGAAGTAACTCGATTGGTAGTAATAAAGAAAACAACAGGAGACGTACAAGAAGCCAAGTTTTGGTGAAACATGGAGCAAATGAAACTCCTTCAAAAAGGCTCGCTGAAGAGTTCAGTAAAACATCTTTAGCAACTCCATCGAAAAGGAAACTATCGAAACAGTCTCAACTAACACCAAAACAACAGAAAAATACAACTCCACGGAAGAATATCCAATATTCGAATATAAGAATAAATGGCAAAGTTTTTCCTGATTCAAAAGATTCAAGCGATGAGTCGGACGCAGAGTACTCTCACGCTCCGTATGTTTCTTCAATAATAATCTAGATCTCGTAATACTATTTGCATTTTCAGTAGCAAAACTCTACGCACTCCAAGGGAACGACTAACTGTGAAGATACCAAAACACCTTGTCGTCAAACAGAAAATTACTCCGGTGATTATAAGCAAAACTCCAGGTGGAACACTTCGTACCAGACGACGTGCCAGACAAAACAGTGAAGAATTTAATGAAATTATTGATCCACTGGATTCAAAGTCAGCTACCACTTTGAAAGAGTTAGCTAGTCGCTTGCATCTTTCCAAAGTTCCTGAGAAACTACCATGCAGAGAGAACGAGTCTCGGCACATTGAGAATTTTATTCGAGAAGTGATTGACAAAAAAAGAGGCGAAAGTTCTGCAATGTACATCAGCGGAGTTCCCGGTACCGGAAAAACCGCGACTGTCAGAGCGGTAAGTTCTTTATTTGTAGGATCATTAAGTTAAATTTTTTTAGGTAGTGAATTCAATGAAGAAAAACAATAAATACCCGAAGTTTGTGTATGTAGAAGTGAATGCAATGATCTTCAAAAAGACTGTCTTTGTTGAAGTTTACAACGGGTAAGTTATTTTCTACTGTTTAAATATGTTATAAGCTTTTATTTGCAGAATCCAAGAAGAGTTCGACATTTCTAAGAAAACGCAGCGGTCTAAAATTTCTGCAAGTTTTGCACGTCAAAAACTTAATGCGATATTCAAGGAGGAGGACTCAAAGCGACCACCAATCGTTGTATTAATTGATGAACTTGATAGTCTATGCAATCGCAAACAAGATGTTCTCTACGATATTTTCGAATGGACGGCCCTTCCACAATCAAGAGTAACTATCATTGGAATCGCTAACACATTGGACTTTCCCGAGCGTATGCTCTGCCAAAGGAATGCTAGTCGTCTTGATAAGCGTCGACTTGTTTTTCAGCCTTATCAACATGGACAAATTCAACAAATTGTCCGTTCACGTTTACAAGGATCTAATTTGATTGAACCGAATGCTGTCGAACTTGTTGCAAAGAAAATTGCCGCAAATACTGGAGATTTGAGACAAGCTCTCGATTTCCTGTGTCGTGCCATCGGAATCGCTGTTGAGAAGAAATCGCAAAAACTAGAAATGAGCCATGTCTTGGCAGCTCAAAATGCTGTTCTGGAATCTCTAAAGTATCGTCTCGTGAAGGGTCTTAGAATTCACCAGTTCACTATGTTCCGTGCTATCGAGAGCTTGGTATCGACTTTAAAAACTTATATATTTAATATTGTAATTTTTCAGACTCGAGAAAACGAAGAGACCATCTTCGCTGACATTTACAAAAACTACTGTATTATCTGCTCCGAGGTATCAGGACTCAAGCCAGCATCTGATAATTTCGCGTATGGAATGCTTCTGCAACTGGCAAGTACTTCTCTAGTTGTATTGACAAAAGGCGATCATGGAACAATGAATCGACGAGTAAAACTCGGAATGACAACTATGGAAGCTGAGAAAGCAATTAAAGCAGCGACCGAACAAAACAAATCATATTATTCACTTTAGAACTTTTATTGATACTCGCGATTGTCTACTTTTGATTTTTCGATTTTATATCATGTTTCCCTATAAGGGTTGGCTATTTAGTTTTTTTTATGTGGGTTTTTTGTATATTTCTCATAGAATATCTAAAGATTGAAGATTAAATATTGATGATGAAAAACTGTGTACTAGCTGAAATCTCGGAAACAGTTCTCCCACTGTCTATGTATTTAACAACTCTTTTGTTAAAAACCACTAATCTCGATATATTTAGAAAATGTTGAATGAGGCTGATAAAAAGTCAATAAAAGAGAACGCACAAAAAGCCCTTGATATACTCGATGATCAGGTCTTCGGATTGTCAGAACAAGAGAGGTATCTTTTCCATCGGGATTCCCACAATTGTCGCAGAGGGGTTTCTCAAAGCCCAAGTTGTAATCTCTTATTTTTCGCAATAGTTCGATACAAACATGTACATGGATTTGAATGAATTTTTTTTGGAAACAGTTTAGTTTTCAATTGAAAGTTTAAAAAAGAGTTTTGTATTTGGGTCGAGAGAAAGTTTAGCCCGGCCCGGCCCGATTTTTGACAGGTCTGTGTATTTATTCACCCCACATATTATGAATTCATACTTCTGTGCAAGGAAAGCTCGCCCCGACCCCTCCGGGCGGCCACGCCCACTCCCATTTTAGCAGAGCGTTCAATTTTTGAACACTGTCGCAAGAAATGGGCGTGCCCGCCGCAAGAGGCCATCTGTAAACGCGCTCTGTCGCTACTCTTCGCTTTTGCAAAAAATTTTGACAATTGTGCGACAATTATTTTTCAACCTAATTAATGCTATTTCAGACAAATTCACAACATTGTTTACGATTTTCTCCAATCAAAAGACGGGAAATGCTGTCTGCTCGAAGGTGGGGTTTTTTCAATGCAAGAGTTATCGATTTATAACACAGGCGAACGGAATTGTGGACGAGAGAGCATTCTTCAAAAAGTGATGAACAAGTTCCGTAAAGAGTTACGAGTTATTAACGCTGGATTTGTTGCTGCCGATCCAAATTATCAACAGGAGTTGGCTAGAGAAGGAGACGATGGTTATTCTGTATTCTTGATACGTGATGCTGACAAACTCATTACCCCACAGCAACAAAAATTCCTGTATACAATGGTTGATAAAGCGACACATTATTCTTGGCTTGTTTTTTTCTCCATTTCAAGACAAGACTTTGCACAAAATCTTCAGAAACAGGCAACATCTCGTATTCCTAAAGTTCAGGTTTCATTTGATATGACTCACGATTTTGATGAATTTTGCTCGACAATGCAGAAGTTTTTGATTCCTACTGAATGTGGTCAGTTTAACTTTTACAAACTTTAGTAATATCCAATATCTAAAAATACACAGAAAGAGACGAACGCTACACTAAGTTCATCCTCAGTCTGAAACTGGAAAAGAAGTTGAAGCCTGTATTCCAAGTTAGTTTTTACTTTTAATTGAATAGCACAAATCGTTATAATTGCAGACAAGCCAATATGTGACCCTGAAGCAGTTGGCAGCACAACTCCTTATGCTGTTTGGATACTATTGTGAGAACAATGAAGATTGGAATACCACTGTAATTAACAAGAAAGTAGACGAACTAGTCGAGAAATGTTTCCCATATCACAATGAAAAATCTATTCTGTTAAAAGGTGAATCACAAGTTGGAAGTATAATATAATTTGTTTGAATCAATTCCAGATCAGACGTTGAGATCTCAAAGTGTATTTTTATGCGTTTGGAAGCTTTTGCAAGATAAGGAATCAGAAGGACTGCTACTTGTTCCGAAAACATCGTACAGAAATGTGTTCCTCGGTAAGAATTCATTGTAGTTTTACTTCATTCGTATTGTTGTTAGCAAAATCAGACTTGTCAAATAAGAAAATTTGGATCACGAAATTATTTTTAGCTTACAAAAAACTTGCCAACAATTATTACAAGCCTTTGGACGTAAGAAGCGATATCTACGTTTACCGCGAATTAGATCATCTTGTTACAATGGGACTTCTGAAAGCGGACGAAAGCACAAACGTAACCAATACATCCTTCAGGTGATCGTGAAATTCTTTAAAATTAAATTTTTTTCGTATTTTTTCAGAAAAATATGGCTACACTTCAACAATAAAATCGTGCAGGAAACGATTCCACAACTTTCACTTCCAGAACGGATTAACGTCTTTCTCGATACCGTATTGTGATCATAATATCTTTGTCATTTTGGTACAATAAACATTCTTCTCCGAAAAAAATTGAAACTGCCTCCAATCGTTTTAAAGCGTTACCCCATATTTTCGATTTGGCTATTTAATGTTCAATTTCATATTTTCTTCTATAATTTCTCAGATGTCCCACGAATACGACACCGTAGCTCCACCTAATGCAAAACGCATGAAAACTGATGCGCAACTGGAACTGAAAAAGACACTATATGTCGTGCTCGAGGGATGCAGTTTGGAAACTGCCAAAGTTGGAGGTGAATACGTTATTTTGAGCAGTGACAAACATGCAAACTTCCTTCGAAAGCAAAAGAAAGATCCGGCTGACTATCGTCCAGATATTTTGCATCAATGTCTTCTCAATTTGCTTGACAGTCCACTCAATAGGGACGGAAAACTTCGTGTCTTTTTCCGAACAAGCAAAAATGTGCTTGTAGATGTTTCTCCACAGTGTAGAATTCCGAGAACGTTCGATCGGTTCTGTGGGTTGATGGGTGAGTGAATGTTCCTGTCAAGCGAAACTGGAAAAAGAGTAAATTTATCTGTTATTAATTTTCAGTTCAACTGCTGCACAAGTTATCCATTCGTGCAGCTGAAACTTCCCAAAAGCTGATGTCTGTTGTCAAAAATCCAGTATCAAATCATCTTCCTGTCGGTTCTCGTAAAATGCTCATGTCATACAATGTTCCTGAATTGACACTGGCTAACAAGCTTGTGTCACCAGACACTGATGAGCCACTGGTAGTTGTGATCGGAGGAATTGCCAGAGGAAAGGTTCGATACAAATGTTTCCATAATGTTTTTTTTTCCATTTTCTTCTAATAATAAGAATTACAGATCGTTGTTGATTACACTGACTCAGAGACGAAAATCAGCAGCTATCCATTGAGTGCTGCATTGACATGTGCCAAAGTCACCAGTGGACTCGAAGAAATTTGGGGAATCATCTAAGCTTTAACTTCAAACTTTTTCTTCTTTAATTTTTGTCGATGTTTTCGTTGTTGTCTGTTATTGTCTGTTATTGTTGCCCACACATAAAAATACAAAATCCTTTCATTCAACTGCTTCATAAATCTGAAAACTGCCCTCTGGACACGATTCTTCACCATCTGCGTCTCATCTCCGAAAAATGAGAATAATTGGTGATGAATAGGTCATCCGGGATAAAATGAATGACACGCAATTCGGATTACGACTGAGCTTTCCATTCAAATAATGAGTTCCTGATGCTCCTTCACCTTATGTTGGCAGACTGTTTGCGGAGCCGCAAGACAAGAGAATGCAAACAAAGAACACTGCGTCATTGCATTATGTAAGCAGCCATGAGGGACCCTCTTCGTTTCATTTCCATACATGTCAGGTCTATGGCAAAGAGTCGAAGCAGGCCCTCACTCATTCTGCGTCTCTCTAATTCTGTGCGCATCGATTGCCGCAGCCATGCTGTGTCTCTCACCTACCCTGCACTGTCTCACTCTCCTGACGCTTCACTCCGTATGCTTGTGTGAGACGTTCTGGGAGGCCTGCTTGAGGACACTGCTGTTCGTTTCAAAACTGTTTAACCGTAATATGCTTCACCCTTAACTATTCTTTTTTCTCTCCACCTAAAGTATGTTTCAAGTAAATAATGTAAATTTTTCTAAAAAAAACATAGTTTAATAGCATTGGTTTTTCATTAACTTCTTTATAGCTTCCAATTTAACAGTTAATACATCATGTGGTTCAAAATGTTGCTGTTTAACAACCTGAACGCGGCTGAACATTTAGTATGAAGCTAGATGAATTTTGTGGGGGTTGATAACAACATTTTTCTTTCTTTGAGTTCAATTTCAAAATTCAATTTTTTTAAATTGAAAAAATTAACGTACACCGTGACGCAGATTTGTACACAAAATTTAATTTTTAAGTATATGAAATATTTATGACTACTGTAGTTCTATCGTTACCGTAGTTCTATCGATATTTCTCACAATATACAATGCCTAATTTATAGTTTTTCTTTGTACTTTCTTTGATTTCTGTCACAATTCTCATAGATTTTTCGTTTTTCTGAGGAACTGAAATTTTGCTACTGTCCTCATTTTTTGTTTTCTTCGTTTCAAACATTAAAAATTGTAAAACGTTAATTTCGGATGAAATTCTTCATTTCAATTCGAACCTTACGTGTTTGCTCAGCTCCCTAGAATCAATTGCGCAACGTGATTCGATTTTCGGGAAAACTTTGAACATTTTGTGTTGGTTTTTCTTTTTCGTTTTCTTGTTCTTGAAAGTTTCGTCTTGCCTCAACTTTCCTTTTCCGATCGCAATCTCCCGTTTCACTGAGTCCGCGTGTGTCAGGCTGACGGACACAAGCGACGCGTAAAACGAAACTTTTTAATGACATTATCTCCACTTTCGCCGTGTTGCGATGAATACAACGCATCTTTAATATGTATATGTATTGGGATGGCGGCGTAGAAAGAAGGCGCAAGGAAGAAAACGGCGGGGAGAACAAGAAATTCAAAGGATAGAAATATATTGGCATTGTCCCAAATATGATATTGCATCGATAGTGAATTCCGGATATTGACAATTGTTTAGAGAATACAATCACCAAAATGTATAAACCTTCAGTAAAGTTTTCTTCAGAACTATCTTTCAAGCTTTCAGGTGCGAAAATTTCAATTCATAGACGGAAACGTGAGAGTTCACTCTCTGGTCTCTTTACCTTTCTCTTCTGTAAACTTCAGGCCACCTCCGTTTCTGTTTCGAATTCGAAAATGTGACTCCTTTCTCTCTTCTCCCTTTCCTCCGACCATGTGTTTTGTCTTCGTGTCTCCACCACAAAGAACTATTTTTTATTTCATTTGTTCTTATTTTCCACTTTTCATAGGTTCCCACAAGGACGTGCTCCCAACGAAGATCAAAAGCTTGTGACTACCACAATCCGCGTGATGGAAGATAAGAACGTAAAGAAGAAATTGCTGTAAAACACGTAAGGAACATTAAAATTATGGATTCTTTTCAATAATGATTTTTTTCAGTGAAATGTCAAGACATCTGTTATCAGGTGGCAACAACACGCTTCATTCCGAACAGATTAGAGCTGAAATACAACGATTCGAAAGTGTGCATCCATGTATTTATCAGGTTTGTTTTATTATCTTTCTCACCATCTCCGTGTTCTATATCATACTAATGGACCTATTCAAGAGGTAGCAAAAAAAGCAAAAAACTATTTTTGCTATTTAGTAGTAAAAAATAGTTGTTTGCTTTTTTGTGAATAGGCTCATAATAAAGTCGGTATTTCAAAAAAGAACTTTCGAAAGAATGTCTCTCCAGGAAAAATTTACAGCCATCGTTTCAAAAATATTTCTTGTACATTATCCTAACATCGATTAGTCCGTATTCTTTGTTTTGCTTTCGTAGATTGTTCTCTATTTCTGCTCTGTAACAGCGAGCCCGATATGAGTCTGACAGTCCGTGTGTCTCTCTTCTCTGCGTATATCATCAATTCTAGATCACTCCACTATTTCGTTCTTCTAACTGTTTTCACATTCGACCGTCTTTTTCCTTCTGTATATCACTGGGCGTTCTCTTTTTTCTAACATTGTCCTGACAATTCCACTATGGGGAGCAAATTTTAAGACAGTAGTTGTTAATTCTTTTTAATTGAGCTATTCACAAGGTAACAAAAAATCAAACATCTATTTTACTTCTAACAAAAATTTTCCCTTTTTTTTGCTACCCTGTGTCCATAAAAAGTTGTTTCTCACATAATTCATTTTACAGATCTACGACTTGCTGAATCTTCTCCCAGATGGATGTCATGCGATAAGCGAACAAATTCGAGAACAAATCGTTTCAGTCGAAGGTATGTTTTCAATTTTACTTCTCGAGTAAGGTTTTCTGAATGATCATTTTGAAGTGCGACTTCAATAAAAATGTTTTATTGAAAACCAACCAATATAAGTAGAGACCGCAACATTTTTTTCAAACTCATTTTTTCATAAAAATTCCCATCCAGGCCTGTTCTTCAGGTAAATGGAAGTACATTCCCAAATTTTTTTCCGAAAATATTCACACTCTCCGAAGTTACAGGCCTTTTTGTGACCCATGGTTTCTACTGAATTCTCTTGGGCAATTCTTTCGTTTTCCTGACCACGCAAAAAATATTGTCTGTTTTCACGTTCAATCTGTCAAATTTTAGCAAAATTTGGGAAAGTTCGAACCAGAAACTGTTTGATTAAAAACCCAGCGTGTTATCCACTGAACTAAATGAGCACAAATGAGACGCTGATAATAGGAAAATATATTTTTGACGTGATTTTTTAAAATTCAAAAGAGTTTTTTGAAGGATATTCAGCATATTTCGAGATAAAACATCAAATATCTAAAATTCGACAGCACGAAATTTTTTGTTTCCAAGTGCATCTAGATCGAAATTTTGCGTAGAATCTGAATCCGTCAAGAAATGATGCGTGTTTGACCTCCTTTAACCTAAACTGTCGGGAAAACTGATTTTCTTTCTGAGTCTGTTGTCCTCCGACATCGAAAAAATCACATTTTACGAATCAATAAGCTTCCAAATTTTGGCACGATGTACCTGAAGAGATGACCAAAAAGAATATGTCAGAAAATAGATATGTTATCACATAAAGTTTTTTGATGTGATGCCTCGAGTATGTCCAGAACTATTAGAAACTGTAAAAAAGTGATGCGTGTTCGACCTAGAACGATCTAAACGTGACATTTTTCTGAAAAAAGCAAAACGTTTTTTCAGTTTTCTGAGAAAACTAAACATTTGGGTGAAAGGAAAGTGTGTTCATTGAATTCTACGTACTCGATTACATAGGGGTAAAAAGTTTTTATTGTGCTTTAGCGTTCTGGGCTCTCAGGGCAGACCGTCAAACATTTCGATAATCTCCCCATGTCGGCCCAAGAGAAGAAAATGAATAACTCCGCCCACGTTCATTGCGGTCCCTAAATATAAGTACATTGATTTTATTCGAATTCTGTATTACTATCCTCTACAAAATCTTGAAGAATTTTTTCTGAATCTCCACCAGTACTGGGAAAATGGAAGCCAATTACAACCTTCCCTCCGACATCATATTTCTATAATAAGCGCGTAGTTACTCATGCGACTACCTCTTCGCTCGCTAATTGTACTCGCGGTTCTCAGAAATTTCCAAAAACTGTCAAGCACTTCTTCGATCGTCTTCTCTGTTCACTTTCATAAACAGTGAATCCTTGTCGTATTTCTACACGAATTCTAATTTTTGGCAAATGTGGAAAACTGTTGTCGATAGCTCAGTTTGTTCTTAACTAATCAAGATTTGCTGAAAACGCTCTGAGCTGAGCAGATCCGGAATAAATCATACATGCTTCAGCAGTCGATAAATTGAACTACCGCGTTCTCGATTGTTTCTTTACTTTTTTCGTGGATTTACAAACCGAAATATAACTTTGGATGTGATACTCCATGGTGTTTCTTCGTCTCATTTTTCCTAAATTTTTTCCATAGGATAGCGTTCGCTCGTGCTTTTCAATGAAAAAAGCCATGCATGCTCTCCATTCATTTTCCACTGTTACGCCTACCCCGCTCGCTCTCTCCTCGTTTTCTCCCTCTTTTTTTTATTTGAATAAAAAATTGAATGGCATTTTAGCCGGGAACCCATCTAACATATACATTGCTGCTGCACGCATTCCAGTGGGGTTCTTCTCATTCTCTCATCTCTTCGTTCATCTGTCTCTGTTTTTTCTTGTTTTTCGCAGTGTCCGAATAGACAATCATACATGGAGCCCATCATATGTTTTTTTTTAAATAAGAAAACAATAAAAGAAGATTTCGGGTATTTGGAAATACGTTTGAAAATTTGTAAAAAAAAAAGGACATTCCTATGATAATATATACTAAAAAAATTTAGAAAAAAATTGCCAGTCGGCGAATTTTCAGCCCGAAAATGATCATTCCTTGCTGAACTTTTGGTTTTGTGTTTTAAGGCTCCGGAAAGTTCTGTCTCGTCCGTTTCGCTATTTTTCGTTCGGTCAGCAGTGTTGGAATTTCGGTCATTTTCGGGCTGAAAATTCGCGGATTGGAAATTCTTCAGGGTTTGAGTACCATCATAGGAATGTCTATATTATGCTACACATTTTAAATCATATTCCCAAATTCCAGGAGTCGGCTCCCATCATATTAGACCATCTCCTATCATATTAGTTTCTTTTATATTTCATACTTCTCTTCCATTTTCCAATGCATTGTTTTTAAACCTATTCCCACCAAGTTGCAACTCACTATCTTCTTTTGTTTGACCGTCCTGGTAATCCGTTGAGTGCGCCGCTGCATATGGTCACCCAGTCGAATAATCTGCTCGTGCACCACGGACGATATAGCGATAGCGATTTCAAATGAGAATGCCGCCCCGATTCGGTGGCTCGTTACGCAATTCATTGCAATCTCTTCTCTAGAACAGCTGTTTTTCTCATTCATGTAACACCGCAACGACAGCATCGGGATCATTAGAACAGAAAAATTGATATACTATTTAAATATTATTCATTCGATGTATAATGAAACCACTGACCTCACCCGAGCGATGAAAGGCATGATTTAACAAATTTGAAGATTTTTATTTTATTTTATATTCTAAACAACCTCCACCGTCCAAATCTAAACTTATGTGAATCTAAAGTTTTAACATCATAAGATTATTATATCACTCTTCTACCTTGAGCAATTTTATTTTTTCTCGAATGATCCTCACCATAATTAACTCATATTTACTCTATCACTGTTTTTAACTACGATATCATTTCTCAGCTTTTCAAACGTATCAAGTTCTCCTCATAGCTGTCGGACATCTTTTGTTCTCATGATAACCTTCATTTGAAATCTTCCGCTTGTGTTTGTTGAAGAAGAAGTCGAGAATAGTATTGATAGGTCATAGCAGCCAACATCAGCAGCGGAAGTCTCAAGTGGAACAATAAGATGTCCATTGGGGCGAAGTGTGGATTAACACACTTGAGGGTGAATAAAGAGAAAAATGAAGAAGAAGAAAAAGAAGCCATATGGTCTTGCCTTTTTTGTTCTTCATTCCATTCGAATTTCCATTTGTTCATCATTGAGCACGCATTCGAATTTGCTGTAAAAATTGTTTTGCTAGAGAAAGAAAAATAATTAGTAGTTTGACCGTTGAAACGTTGACACGGATTGCCGATATTTGATCCGCCGAGAGAAAGGTCGTAAGAGGTTTCTGCTGCATCCTCACAACTTTTTTTTCCTCGCCTCTTCATTCTCAGTCGATTGATTCAGATTCCGATTCCAGGTGTCTGATTTCCCATCAATGAATTACGAACAGTATTTTATTTCTACCCGATAAAAACAAATAGTGTGTCTGCCTTTTTTCTAGTCTAGAAAATAACACCGCTTTTTTCCACCGAACAGTAATGCTAGTCTTACTGTATTTGTGTGTCCGAATAAGCCGTCTTTGCCATATTTTCCCTCTCAGCTCTTTCCCTTATTTGCTGTATTTCTTCGTATCGTTTCCTACTCCTCTTTCGGGTTTTTTTTTCACGAAGTGTTCTCTCTTATTGCTAGTGTCCTCGTCTTGTTTCTTCATATTTTCTCATATTGTTATTTCTTCCTCCCGATTTATTGTCTGTCCATCGAAAGTCACGATGTTAAACGCAGTCTTAGTTGGGTAAATTGACTTTCATGATCATCAAATCTTGTCGAACGGATTTCCACCGAACTTGTTCACAATTTTTTTTCAAAAAGTGTACCATAAGGTTAATGACTATCCATAGGAGAAGAACTAAAGAGTCTGCTGGCGAATTATTCTATAAACTTCAGTCGGTCTATATGAAAACCGCAGAAATATGTCACCCAACTTGTCACTTTTTGCTCTTTTCTCCGGACATTCTTATCCTCTATTCTCTGCCAGTTTTCACATGTCAAACAGCTTGAAAGATGTGTAAACTAGTGGGCCGGGAAATAATGAATAACGCAAACATTAAAAGAAAGAAGTCCGAGAAGCCTGGTACAGTCTCATTTCAATTGTTTTGCCTCGTTGTTTCGTCTGAATTGTTACATTTTTCATATTCGTCTCTTGTAAATTATCATTCGTGTGCAAGTCAGTCATTTGTTTGTTATCGTTCTCTCTACTCTTCCCAATACCAGTAAATACACAGTAATCGGATTATATTTTTTTTCTCCGTTTGTCTCTTCCACCGTTCTTGTTTCTTCCATTTTCTCAATTTCCGTTGCACATCCTCTAGCAGCTATTTTCAATTCATTTTGTGGAAGTTTTCACTCACATTTTCACTTCATTTTAAACCAAACGACTGCACACTTCTTGCCCTCGTTCACACCATAAAGTTGACTTGTTTTGGTTCTCTTCTGGGAATTCCGTATTCCGCTTTTTCACTCCTTTTTTATACGGGTCTGCTCTTTTATTTCATCACCACATCTCAGTTCAACTTAGTCGAATTTTTTTCAGAAATTTAAGAGAAAATAAATATAATTAATTTGTAACTTTTATCATAATAACATTTGCGAACTCAACATGATTCTCAGTTTCCACTGAAGTTATAATCATCATCACACACTATATCTTTGCCATTTCTCACATGAAACTATTTAGTCCGATTGTCAGATTTGTTGTTTATTTTTAGTTTGTCAGGTTTCAAAGCCGTTTTTGTCGACAAATGTTTCTTCCTATTCCGAAGTTCGTCTTTTGCCTTTTCGCTCTAGTTTTTCGATTGTGAAAAGACTTTTAATATTCTCCATTCCATGACTGGTGTCCTCGATGCATGTCCGCGTATACTTTGGTTTTCTTTGCCTCATCGTCTGCTTTTTATTCAGTTAATTTTGCATTCGGTTTTTCACTCACCGCACCATACCTTCTTTCAACCCACTTGTTATTCTTTCCCGATCAACAAGGTCAAATTTCTTTCTTTTTTTTTTTAAATCATTGTTCGCGTCTTCTTTAATTTTTTCTCGATATATCAAAGCCATCTAACCTCCTTTCAATGTTGGCTTCGAAGTCTTGTGCCGGAATGATGGATGTATTTTGTATCGACTCAAAGTGTTAGCAGAAACCTAACCATGATCTGCCAATCTGATGGGTTGCGTCCCAAACGATTTGTCATAAATCAGTCGGCCGCTGTCTTTAACGATGCCTTGTTCCTTCTCTTCATTTTTCCATCATATCAAATATGTCTCCTACTTTTTTTGCTCTGTGAGTTGCTTCATCTTTGCTTAGTTTCTCTCAAACAGTCCAACTAAGAGTTTTGATTTCCAAAAAGCCGCTTGTTCCACTTTTCCCAACTACCACCATATGCTACATATGTTATAACCAGACTTGTCACGGGCCGGGCCGGGCCAAAATTAGGAAAAATCTGGGCCCGGCCCGGCCCGCTCGGCCCGTTTCGAAACATTTTTTGAAAACATTTTGAGTTTTTTAATTTTTTAAAAACATTTTTTGGAATTTTTTTTGAACAAATTATAGTTTCCGAATAAAAATTCAAAATTGAATAAAAATGTGAATGTGTTCAATAATTTAGGCATTTTTACTCTATTTTTTCGAAAATTTTCAAAAAAAAATTGGTAAAAAATGGGTACCCATTTTTGAATCCGGGCCAAGAGAAATTTCGGCCCGGCCCGGCCCGGGCCGGCCCGATTTTTGACAAGTCAGGTTATAACTAATGAGGTGTCAATTCTGGCGACAAATAGTGTTTCTAGTTACGATTAAACTTGACCCAACTCTTTTCTTCAAGATTCCGTTCAGATCAGTGTATTTTCCTTAGTTTTCGCCGTTGATCCAAGTGTATCAAAAGAATCCATTAACTCTCTTTAATGAGGCTGAATCGCTCCTCGCGCATTTCACTCAATTGCCCTCTATCTTTCTTCAGACTCAGACCGACTTTCTTTCCGTTGTTTGGTTTTGTTCATTGCAAGAAAGTAGCAGAGAAAGAGCGAACGGACACAGTTGAAAAGATGAATTCGTTCTTACTACAAACCGATTTTTTTCTTCTTCTTCTTCTTGTTCTTCCTTCTCCGTCGGGCGTCGCCCGCTTTTTCTTTGTAAGGTCAGTTGCATTGCAAATTGACCGTTCGGTTGCCTTTGCGTCAGCAAATTTCGGCACCTACTTCGTCAATCGAATATACATACAAACGTTCTTCAGCCGCCATCATGACATTTCCGATAGCTATTTTTTTCTCACTTTTTTGTTCAATCAATATGATCAAATAATTGTTTGCTTTAGAGAACTTTTCGATCTCAGCATTAGATGACAGGAACTTTTGAAACCAATCTTTCTCTTCCTTTTCCTCAATATTCTACTTATTCCATTTCTTCGAAGTTTTCAAAGTTTTCTTCCAGATTTATATTGTCTTCCTGATGATAAACTTCTGATCATTGCTCTCTGAAAATGCCTTTAATTCGAAATTATGACTACTACGATTTCATTGATGTGATGCCCTGTCCCTCACATCATCCGGTAACGGTGACAAACCACTCCCACGTGGGGAGCACCCGGCAAGCGTCATATTCAGCAGTACCATCGAAAGGAAGAATGTATTATGGAAAGAATGAATATAGAGGAAATCTGAATGCAACAATAAATGATCCAACTGAGTTTGAAGAACATTTTGACATAAATGCAAATGATCCATTAGAGGGAGGAGATGATAAACGAAAAAAGAAGCGATGGAGAGATCTTCTGTTTCCCAAAAGTAGACATTCATCCAGAAAAGATAAAGAGAATTCAAATGTCAGTGTGACAACTCGAAGTCTTTCATCCGTTTCATTTCGATCGGAAAAGCCCGAAAGAAGTCGCCGAAGGGAATCTGGATCCTTATCACGTCATCGATATATTCCCCCTCCACCTCTCCCGATGCCTCCCAGAAGAGTTATGACAAGTACTTCTATCGGATATTCAGATGATGCTATGACATCTTCTTCATCGCATACAGCTACAGATTATGATGATATTGTACCCACACCTTCTTACGTTATTTATCCCGCTTCATCAATTGCTCATGCAAGAAAAATTGGCGATAGGGGAAATAATTCAATTAACCCATCGTTACCCGCAGTTTTTCTGGGTCGTAAAATTGTAGAAAATGGAACAACTCATAAGTTGTTTAGAAGTCCTACTTATCATCACGGTTGGTTTCAAAACTATTTTAAAATCTTTGAGTGATCATTCAGAAATTCAAAATTTTCAAAAACTTAATGTCTTGTTAACAACACTTTTTTCAGATGCATTTGTGAATTCACACGAATGGACACTGAGCAGATCGATCAGCGAAATGAAATTGGTTAGTTTTCATTATTATTTTCTTTCGTTGTTTCGGGAACCCCAATAATCGTCTCTAAAGTTGGTAATAGTCTGAGTTTTTAATTTCCGAGTTTCTCTAAAAGTGCCGGTGAGAATTTAAAAAAAAACGATCACGCCTCCGTCACCAGATGGACTGTATTACGTGTACAACACACGGGGCATTAATCTCAACAAACAGCAGACCTCACTCGTTCTTTTCCACCCAGAAGGCACACCCCTCCCGTTGTTTTGAAATTTTTTCAAGCCTGCCGCCCGAAAAAGTCGGGAGTTCAGAATCGCAAATTTGGGAAAATCGTTTGCGATATAACTGCGTTCGATTACTAATAGATAAAAATCATGAGGTGCGAAAAAACAGTGTTCCAAGGTCGTTTCGGACTCTTTGAGCAGTCCTGTCGTATTGACAAATTGCATATTTCGATAAGAAATATTGATAAGATCAAAAAGATTCATTTTTATGCAAAATGTTTTTTTCTGTATTGAGAAATTAAACAAAAAAACTGTTCAAGTCGATGGTCGCAATCAAATAATGTGATGACAACTAAAAAACGACTAATCTCTATTACGTGGATCGCCAGCTGTGTCCTTCTTTGTTCTCAGATTTTTTGAAGAGGATTGTCGGTCACTCTCATACAACTAGATATTATAGGCACCTGCGTGTAGACAAATCCTTATTCAAATTGGAGAGCCATACCAAGTGTATTACATAGCTTTTTTGAAATAGAAGGCATTCATTTTCTGACGGTTTCTTACAGACCCGTGGGTTATTGGATTCGAAATTGCATGTGTGACATTTTCTAGAAACACTGAATACGATTGCTATTTTAAATAGTGTATATAATTTTCATATTATAAAACAATGCTAATTGAGGCGGTAATTCTCAAAGAACTATTGCGTATTATTTCTTATTTCCGTTCACTAGATACAATGAAGAAACGCCGGATTTCCTCTCTTCTCACCATTTCTTTCGGCACCCTTTGATGCAATTCTACTTCTCATTCGCATATTACAGTACTAGATTTCTTTGTAATAGAATCGAACTACTCTTGCAAAAATAAATTTTGTGTTGCTATTAGAACAATTGTTCTTATGAACAGTTGTACCTTCTTCTGTTTCTTTTTAAAACATAGGAAATTGACAAACGAAAACGAACACCTGCTTCTAAAGAGAATACACAAAACCCTATTACCGAGTATCCGAGCGCTGCCAATTAAGAAAATGATCATTGTTCTCTTAGCTGGGAAACGTATCCTTCTGGACCATCTCTCAAAGAAGTGGGCAAACAAATTTAGCGGTTCTGAAAGAGTATTCTCAAACAGAAGATCCCTTTTATCCCAATCTCCTGTGAATCTAAGGAGTCTTTTGATTTATTGTTTCGTTGGTGACATTCTCGGAATAAGATGTCCTTCAACGAAAATTAGTTTAGAAGTAAGAGAATTTTGGATTAGAAGTTCATTCTACACTCAAAAATTTATTCAATAGAGCTATGTACCCTACTCTCCAACTCTCACTATATCACTCAGATATAATTTCTCTATTTTGTTATTCTACGATTGTCTCTACTGCCTTTTTCCTTCTGCTTATATTAATCATTGCGCATTCACAGTCGCAACACCGTCCCGTTCTCCACGAAGACAACTTTACAACATGCGGGACGGCAGGTGTGGCTAAGGCGGAGTCGAGCGGAGGAGACGTCATTGCTCCGCCACATTTTTGTCAGTTGCCACAATATGACTGTCCCTATTCACTTCTTCTATGACTTTCTCCACTGGTACAAGACTTTTGATTCTTCTGCATTGTATTCTAAATATCGAAAGTGTCAAATCGTTAGTTATCTTTCAAAAATGAGTTTCCGCAGTCAGTTTTCAGGAACACACAATTTTTCAAATAAATTGTGTTCATCGAGCAATTTTGTTCTATTTCAGGGTATTGTTGGAACATCACAGTCCGGCAAAACATCTCTTGTACACCGTTATCTAACAGGAACATACACTCCAGATGAGAGTCCTGAAGGTAGGTCAAAATAAACATTGATATCATTGATTCGCCAATCACGATAACCTCTTTTAGGTGGTCGATTCAAAAAAGAAGTTGTAATCGAAGGGCAAAGTCATTTATTACTGATTCGAGACGAGGGACAACAACATTTGGACGTTCAATTCTGTCAATGGGTTGATGCTGTTGTATTCGTTTTCAACGTTTGCTCCATCCAAAGTTACGACAGTATTCAAGCATTAGCACACGAGATGAGTAAATACCGCAATATTAGCGATTTACCGTTGATTTTGGTTGGAACAAAGGTTTGTTTTTTCTATGTAAAATATGGCGTTTCGGGGTTGAATTAAGAGAAACATTAAAAAAAAATAGGCGGAATCGGACTCGAGTTTCCTATATGAACATTAGTATATTGTTAAAATTTAACACCGTCTGAACACGATTCTCTTGAACAAAAACGTTTGTTTTCTCTGTTAACCGGCCCGAGATTTTTTGGCCATAAGGTGTTCTGACGGAAATACACATATTGGGTGGGATAAGAATCTTGCAGAAAGACATATGGCAAGGTGGTAATCCGAACAGTCTGTCGTAATTTGAACATCCGATTTGGAGTAGACACGTCAAAGATTAGTGAAGGGAGGTTCCAGTTGTCACTGTGTCTCCGCCTTCACTGAAAACGAGTATCTTGACAATTACCTAGTTTCAGGATCATATCTCCGAGAAACGAGCACGAGTCATCACAGAAGACGAAGGTCGACAGTTGGCTGCACAGATGAAGAGGTGTTCATATTTTGAGACGTCAAGTACATATGGAACAAATGTTGAACGAGTATTCAAAGAAGGTGAGTTTTTTTTTCGTTGAGACATTTGATAACACAATTTTCGATTTGTTGCTCGAGTTTATGTTTTTTCTCCCCCTCTGTCGTAATCAAATATGCTTATCTTTCTAACACTAATGCTTATACAACTTTCTCGTTTCCTCCCACTCATTTGTGTTCCATAAAACAGAACATTATGAGTCAGGAAGGAAAGAAAAAAAATGCTCGGTACATCATCAGTGTACATCATCACGTCACAGTCTCTTTTCTTTGCTGTCACCTATTCATTACGGTGGCACTTGAGTGTTGTGCGAAGGTTGCGCCATTCGATTTACGACACGTGCCACGTAATAATGGTTTATGACCACAGGGGCTATATTATGACGTAAGATTAGATTACAATAGCAGGTGAGGACACGCTGAGAAGAAGAGGCAAAAGTCAAATTGGCATAAGATGAAGTTGTTTACTGTAGACCTATGAAAACGACAAGCAGCAAGTGTACTGTATTGTTTTAAAAAAAGTTTGCTGAGAATAGTCAATATTCCATTAAGAAACTCATAGTTTCAAACAATTAGTTCAAACCAACGAATAAAAACACTATAGTTTGTTGCTTCTAAGCAAAGTATCTTCTAGACCCAATATTACTGTACTGAGCAAGGACAAGCTTTGATGATCCTGGCTTCTCCTCTAAAGTTGTTGCTTTTGACGTCGGGAACACCGATAAAAACGACCCGTCGATGAATCTTGACTTTGAAGCAAAAATTATTATAAAGTGTTTTCTGTGTGTCTATGGAGGGAGTTTTGTTGAGTTTTCGAGTAGAACACGAGATGCAAACACGCATTGCGCTCGGTCCGTTGACGAAATTGACGAAAGCAAACAGTGTCTTTTGCGATTTCGGTCGGAAAAGCTCGGAGTCTCGGTGCCAATATTTTCAGATGTTCCCTTTGACTTTCAGACATTATCCGGTGTGCTAGTTTTGAGTACAGTATCTTCTTCAAAGATCATTTTTTGCGCCATTCATCACTCCTTATTATTGAAATTCACTAGACTAATCGAAGGCACTTCGTTGAAATGATCGTTTGTTTTGAAATGATTATCTAGTCAAGTGTTCCGGTTTTGTTCGATTTCTTGGAGAATCCGGAGAAAGAGAAAAAGAAACACGGATGTCTTGTATTGTCACACAAAGTGGTTATAGCTTCATTGAGAGTGGCAAGTGTCATGAAATCGTCAAAACTCGCAGCTGCCTGCGCCATCCGAGTCTGACCCGCATATCTGACCATGGCGCACGCTTATGTCCGTGAAAGAGGGTAAACATGAAATCGAATTGAACAGACGGTTGCTTTCAACGTTTTCACTGTCGAATCTATTCTACTAGCCTCGACACTTACTTTAAAGAATTCAGAGAAGCGTGTCAAAGTTGTTCGTATGAATATCACGCCGCGTTGCCGTTCACCTCTTCATAACTAACCGCTTCTTCCCTCCTATTTTCATCATCTTTCTGGCTTTCTCTTTCTCCTCTCTTCTCTTCTCATTTGTTTCAACCGAATTTTCTCTTTCTGTCAAGTAGAGAAGGCAGGCGACAGAATCCCCGTGGGAGGCAGCCATACTTTTGCCCTTTTCTGGACTCCCAACTCACTCTCGCATTTCTAAGTAGTTTAGTCTGAAAAAAGAGATTTGTACAAGTTATGGGTTTGAGAGAATGAATGATCATCGAACGAACACCTATCGTTTTCACTCACATTGCTGACTGACCCTGAAGTTTTTAAAATTTCGCCTGAGTATAATTGATTTTATCTCTAAACACTCCCAACTTCCTTCATTCATTCGCAATTTCTCTTTCAGCCTGCTGCAAAATCATCCAAAGTCGAATACGAACACAAGTGGGCAACGCCACTTCACAAGCCAGAACGCCAACACCAACGCACACGGAAAGTGGAAGAAAAGACTACCAGGATCCACGATACATCAGTTCAAATTCATTTGTAATGCCGTCCAACATGCGACCATCATTCCCCACTAACTCTTCCCGTCGGAATACAGTGCACCATCGTGAACAACCTTCATCATCCAGAACTGCTAGTGAACGTTCAATGTCTGCAATGCTTGGTGCTCCATATGGAAATAGAATGGCTGCTGGTGTATCCCCGTCTGCCAGTCAGAAATCGGTCCATTCAATTGCTAACGGATGCTATTCAAGATCTTCCGCTGCTCTGTTAGATTCTGACACTCCCGCCGTTAATTCGTATTTGATTGACTCGATGTCTTCTGCTGGAACTCCCCTCAATCACCAAAACAGTACAAATCAAGTATCAGCTTCAACATCTCATTTACCGACACCCTCTTCAACACCAAATACACAAAGAAAGAATAGGCGGATTTCAAATATATTTGTTAGTTTGCAACTTGTAGGAACATAGAAAATTTTTAAATATTTCAGAGGCAGAAAGATCATCAAGAAGAAAAGTCGAAGATGATCGAGTCGTTGAATCTTGGAATTGGTCGAGCAATTCCAATCAAACAGGGAAATCTGTACAAGAAGAGTTCAAAGTCGGCTTTGAATCGGTATGTTGTTTTCATTCAAATAGCTGCCCAAAATATGAAATTGACAGTTTCGGTTTAATCAGTTCATTATTTTCAGTGAATGGAAGAAGAAATACGTCTGTCTGTACAGCGATGGTCGTCTAACTTATCACACTAATCTGAAAGAATATATGGATAAAACAGCCCAAGGAAAAGAGATGGATCTGAAATTGGCAACTATTAGGATAACAGGAAGACTTCATCCACTTCATTCACATCGAGTAACAAATGCCAGTTCTTCAACAGATGGTAGTGGAACTCCAACATTGAAAAGTTATGAGCCGAGAAGGAGTGACGTCGGAGTTGGGGCAAATTCAGGTGATGGAACATCAGGAGGTGGATCAGATGACGCTATTAAAGAGAATCAGAGACAGCAGTTCTCACCGCCTGCTATGCCTCAAACTGTTGCTGGAAAAAAGAAAAGAGAGTCGAGGAAGATAGGATCCAATGCGAAACCCAACGATGAAGAAGATGAATGCTTCGAAGTGATAAATAATTGTTTGATGCGATGGGAGTTCTGTGCTGGATCATTAGAAGAGCGAGATGAATGGATTCAAGCAATCGGTGGAGAAATCGAAAAGTCGTTGGGAAAAGAAGTAGCAAATGCGAAAACTAACAATCGAGCAGTTGCTGATCGCCCAGATATTGCTGCATTACGATCGATACCTGGCAATGGAAAATGTGCCGATTGTGGGAATCCTGCTGCCGAATGGGCATCTATTAACCTTGGAATTGTGATTTGCATTGAATGTTCAGGGATTCATCGGAATTTAGGATCACACATATCGAAAGTGAGAGGTCTCGAACTAGATCAGTGGCCTGTTGAACATTTAGCTGTGATGCAAGCAATAGGAAATGATAAAGCAAATGAGATGTGGGAATACAGTCTGATGAATGAACGAAAACCAACACTTGACAGTTCTCGCGAAGAAAAAGAACGGTTTATAGATAGGAAATACGTTCAAAAAGCATTCCTCAAACCGATTCCAACTGGAGAGCCAGTAACTTCACAACTCATTTCTGCCGTATTGGCTCGCGATGTAATGTCATTAAATGTTCTTCTGGCTAATGGCATGAAAGTTGAGGAGGTAAATACGACAACAAAAGATGGTCGAACAGTTCTTCATTTGGCTGCAAGTATTGGAAGTGTTGAATTGGCTCAATTGTTGATTTGGCACAACGCTGATACTCGTATCCTAGATAATAATGGCCGGTCATGTCTTTTCTACGCCCGATCCAATGGCTTCCGAGATGTATTCGATATGCTTGTGACATCCGGTTTATCTCCTGATTATGGATTACCACAAGAGAATAATGATTATTCACAAATGCCAGAGGTATAAGATAATTATCAGTTTTCAATTTTCAATGCTTTCTCATTTCAGTTCTCTGCAATGGGATCTACATCAAACCGAGAATATTCCATGTCTGGAGATGACACCTACTCTTTACGGAGAATCTCCATGGCTCCTCCACAAGTTCCAGCCCGTAGATATCTTCCACAGCAGCCAGAACTTGATGAGACGAGTGTCATCTGAGAACGTTCTCATCTAGTTTAGTGCATTTCTGTTCATATCAACTCAACGTATTTTCTAGTCAATCATCCGCTTAGTTCACTTCTGTTTTGGTCAGATCTCTATCTCGAGTGTTGCCTTATCCTGCCTTCACTTCTTTCATTTCATTTTTAATCTGTCGCTGATCCTGCATCCTACTGTTCTCTTTCTCTCATTCTGCATTCGTTATCCGTTTAATATATAGGCAATATGCTTCTCTTTCCTTGTTTCTTTGTACAATTGATTATCATGGATCTTTCACTTTGTTTTTATTCAAAAATGTCTTATAAATTGAACGAATTATTAATTTTTGTTTTTGGAGGTAGACATTTTGAATTAAAACTGCATTCACCGATTGTTTATGAAAGAAAATGGGAGTTGTTTCATGAAAAAAGCTTTGCTGAATTGAACAGACGTTTTCCGCTTCAAACTTCGAGCTATTTAGTTATTCCATTATCACCGAGATTCAAGAAGCTGTAAACAAATAGATAAAGTCCAGAAGTTGGTATGTCATGAAATGTTCATTATTTTATGTTTCCTGACTCCGAAGTGTATCCATTATCTGATCAACACTACATTTTTCTCTATTGTGGTCACTGGAACGTGACGACTCCCTACCTTACACAAGTCTGCGTCTCTTCATTCTCAATATTCTCTTTTTTGATTTCTCCTGTAGTCAGTCTACCCAAAATGATAACATTTCTATTCGACGCAAACCTATAAAAGGCGGGTTTAGTGATCAATCTCATCAGTTTTTCTACTTTCGATCCATCGAATGTCTTCTGAAAAGAAACATCTGCTTGTTATTGGAGCTGGAGCTTCAGGTCTTCCTTCAATCAGGTTTGTATTCTTCTTACAGTATTACTTGTTGTCTTTTATGAGTGTTCATAATCAGAGTTCTATTGAGAATCTAGCTGATAAACTGATATCTGAAAGTAATGAATGAATCAGGTCCAGTTAGTCGATTTCTATATCTACCGTACCCTTCACTTCGCTATTCATTTTTCGAAAAGAAAAAACATCAAAGCTGAACCGAAAAACGAGAAATTGATCTTTTGAAACACTGTAAATTTGTTTCTTTCATGTCCTTGTCTATTTAATGAATAACCAGTTACTCCCTTTTCGTATGGCGAATTCATTCACTCCTATCAGTTTTTATACTTCATTGTTCATGAAAGTTTTTTTTTCGAAAACAGAAACCAGAATTAAACAAAACATAAATTTCAGACATGCCTTACTGTACCCGAATGTCGAAGTTACCTGCTTCGAAAAATCCAATGATATTGGCGGATTATGGAACTATAAACCTCACAAAACAGACCGTAAATTTCCAAAAATAAAAAGAGAGGTGAATGAAAAAATGTTTCAGTGTCAACTGTAATGAAGTCTACAGTAATCAATTCATCGAAAGAAATGACTGCATTTTCTGATTTTCCGCCAGAAGATACGATGGCAAACTTCATGCATAACAGAGAAATGTGTAGATATTTGAAGAATTATGCAAAGAATTTCGGACTTTTGAAGTATATTATGTTGAATCATTCGGTTGTTTCAATTGTTCGAAATGATGATTATGAGACAAGTGGAAAATGGAAAGTACGATATACCGATGGGTTAGTTTCTTGATTTTCTGATTGTCGCGTCTGGAGAGTTCAGAGATGATACTGTTGGAATCTCAAAGTCATCTAATCAATTTCGGAACATGAGGAAAGAAAACATTGAAGCCATTTTCTGGATATTTCGTTTATTCTGTCTATTTTGCAGTCTTCAATTATTTCAACTTCGAGAGGGCCCATAATCCAGGGGTACATCGAAAAAGGGTACATCGTGATCATAGGGTACATTGAATCGAAGGGTACAGTGAATCTTGGGGTACATCGAGGACCAATGATCATGGGGTACATCAATGGGGTTATCACAGGGTACATTGAGTCAGAATTTTCTTAAAATTTCAGAAGTCTTAGAGTTTTCATCAATTTTTGAGAAAAACTTTACAGACGGAGTTCAATTAACATGTTACTGCTTTTTTCAGAGGGATAAAATAACATGAAAACTATTCTAATAACCGTTTGCAAGATGACTATATTGGAGCTTCTAAAATTGTTTCAAACATCTTCATTAATGCTAAACCTTATTATTTCATCCCTCTGAAAAAAAAGCAGTAGCATGTTAATTGAACTCCGTCTGTAAAGTTTTTTTTCAAAAATTGATGAAAACCCTAAGACTTCTGAAATTTTAAGAAAATTCTGACTCGATGTACCCTGTGTCACTCCCGGAATCCGGAGAGCGCTTTGTAGACCTTTGAATGCTTTGCTAGTTAGACGACAGTAACAAGTGATTCAATTGACATCTTTATTGATGGCTAGTCAACGGTCAAGGGTTACAATGTAAGTTGAGCAGTGATCCGTGAATCACCACTCGCGGCGGCCACAAAAGGAAGAAGTGAGGGTTAAAGGTGAGAAAGGGCGAGAGGGGATGACGATGAGAGACGCAGAGAGCGCAGAGAGCTCGCGGCGAGACCCGCTCAGATTACTGTCGCATCCGTTTCCTGTGTGTCGCTGCGTCGAGAGAGTGTTTCGGCGATGGAGACGCAGAGACAACATTGGCGGTAGTTTGAATTGGAGTTGTTGTTGTTCCGTAATGAGCTTGTCCGAGCGAGTTGGTGACCGTGTCCCTATGAGTCGTGTCACTAGCGTAATATGATGGAGCTAGGGACGCGACACTGGGGGGGTAGAATGAACTACTTTTCCAGATTGACATGATGGGAAAGTAGTTGTACACCATTCCAGACGTTGATCTTTTGCTTGTCTTGGTCTTTTGACTCCCGTTGGTGTCCTTTGACTTTGTTGGCTTGTTAGATGTTGATGACGTGATGGTGAGTTGGTGACATTGTTGGCTTGTTAGTTGTGGATGGCAACCATTTTCATGATTACGCTTCTCCTGGGCAGAACCTCCTTCACAGATGGATAGTTCTTCCCTTCCTGACATCTCACTGTCAGATACTCCTGACTTCTCACTGTCAGGTTTTAACTTGAGAACCAAGTTCTTCAGGCTTTTGGTTTCGATCGATGAGATTTCGATCTTAACCTTTTGAGAGGAAGGGCCTGGTCCTTTTCCTGCTGTCGATCCGGGTTGCTGAATCGTTGTTGACAGCCTTTGCTTGTGCATATCAACACATGCTTCGGTAGTTGACTACGATCAGCTTGTCCTCCTGGTCGTTGACAGACTTTCAGCTTGTCCTCCTAGTCGTTGTACTGACGTATGGGTAGGTTTAGCACCTTTGAACAAATTAAGAATGTCCTGATGGTGTCCGGTTTGACTGACTGATCTGCTGAGCTGGTCCTTCGATTGCTCTCGAACCTTCTTGCAGATTTCTCCTTGTCTTTCGAAACCTCAACATCCGCTGAGTTCCGACTGCTTGTACTTCTTGACTGAAGATCCTTGTTTTCTTCGATCCTTTGACTATCGTCTTGAATCCTTGCGCTGGTTCTTGAGTGAAATAGATGATGAAGATAATTGAACAATTGACATAAATTATAAGAAATTTAGACATTTGTTTGTCAGAGCTTATCAATTACAATCTTTCGACTGCAACTGATACCTACCTGAAGCAAGCTTCAGTTGGACATAAGATTCTAGGCACCTGTGCTTCTAACTGAATGGAATTGTTAGGATGACTTGCACAGATGCTTCGACCCCGTATCTCTTTTAGGTCCCGAGACTGAACTAATCTGCTATTGCAAACTAGGATTCAGTTGGACTTTCGTCTCTTTTCGGTGCTCTGAATCTTTTACCTTTCAATATCGTACACAAACAAGAATTAAATCCCTTGTCGTCGTTGTCAGACTTTCCGGCTGATGACGCTGCCTGACGTTGACGATTTCGAATCCGCTTGTGATGACATCGTGAAGTAGTGTCAGAGTCGGCTGGTGTCCAGGTTGATGTTGTTTCACTCAACTTCAGTTGAGCTTGTCTCCTTGACTCCACGCTCCTCTGTATCCTCCGACATGAGCTATTCCTTTGACTTGACAATCTTCCGGAATTACTCCTTCTTCATCTTTGTGTGACATCTTCCGATTTCAGGCTTCTGGCTTGATGTTGAAATGATGACTTCCATTGCGAAGGTCCTTGGATTTTCGCAGTTGAAGACTTGAAGAAGAATCCTTGGTTTGACTCTCGCTGAGTGTTGACTTTGGTCAATACGATTGCGACCGTCTTTCAAGAACTTTGTCATAATCTTCTGGCTTGTCGACTCTCCGAATCCACTGTTGTCCTTTAACATCCACCGGTGAATTCCGATCAGCTTTACTCCTTTCCATTGCGATGTGCTTGTACTTGGAGGTCCGGCTTCCTCGTCGAAGAGTTTCGAGCTTCTTTTCTTGTTGAAGAATCCTCTTCGCTGTGACAACTTTCGTAGATTGTATACGTTTTGTTGCTAGTCTATCGCGACTCCGGGGATGAAGTCCTTCTGCATCGGGTATAAAGTCCTTTGCTTCGTCGCGCTACTAGTCAACGTTGTTCTACGACTTCAGTGTCCACTTTCTTCTCTGCTCCAATGAGCTGGCTGTTGGATGACCATTGATGACTTCTGTGCTTCCCTCCAACTTTGCACGGGGTATTAAGTCCTTCTTTGTTAGCATGTTGGCGAGCACTGAGTTGGTGTCACTTTGTCTCCAATTTCCATACGAGTGGTCTGATTGTTGCATCACCGAATAGAAATACTTGGAGTTGTTCTCAGGAAAATCAGCTTGTCTGAAGAAATGATTATGTTCTTCTTTGAGAAGTGATCCTTCTTTTTCAGCTAGTCCGAGAATTCCGAAGAAATCTATCTCCTTTCTTCAGAAGATTCTTGACAATGTCGACTCGACGAAGATCAGCTTGTGAAGAATTGCTTCTGTTCTCCTTCGAGAAGATTTTTCAGCTGGTCCAAAGAATCCGAAGAGGAATTACTCTCTCCGTTCTTCAGAAGATGGTGACAGTGTTGTTTCTTCAGAAATTGGTGGCAGAGTTCGACTCGACGAAGATCCGCTTGTGTGGAGACTTCTGCTCTCTTTCGAGAATTTGCACTCATCCTCTGCAGGTCCGACACGGTAGAAGAAGAAGACTTCTCACTTCGTTTGACAAGCTTGTTGACTGCGTGTTGGCTTCGACTCCTTGATGTTTTGTACATTGATAGTTTGAGAATACTATCTTGGGAAGGCGCCAAAGTTGACTTGATTGCAGTCGTAATGCATGAACAGCTAGTGGTGATGTCTTCATCCTGAAGATTCAGCGTATCTTTGTTAGTCGTTACTTTTGATTTGGAGAGGATTAGCCTTTCTCACTAGGCGTCATCATCAATCCAAACCTTCAGTAAGCTAGATGAAGATTTGCTTTGACTTGTCTTCTTGCACCTCGACTTGTCTTGTACGTCACGAAGATGTTGTAGACGTATACTGCTTGTCGATGTTGAAGAATCTTCCTCGACCTTCCTTCAGCTAATATTGTTGCGACGAAGCACATCCGATGTTGAAACTTTAGATGGCTTGTCAGCGCTGTAGGTGTCGAGATCTTGTTTTCAGCCGAATGAAGTTGTTCTTCATCTGCATTGTTTCTGCACTTCTGTGTCAGTTTCCCGAATCAGCGTCTGATGTTGCTTGTCCTGATTGGTGCTTTTGTTTGCACAGTTTCCTGTGACTTTGATTGTGGAGAGTTCGTTTATCGGTGATCATTCCCGTCTTCGTATGGTTCGACAGGTCCGATCGACAATCCGAATCTTCAGTTTTCACTCTTCCAAGAGTATATGGCTTGTCTTCTTGACACTATCTCGTTGTGTCACGCCACGAAGAATGATGTGCCTTGAAGTAGAGATGTTTGTCTACGTTTGAGCAAATTTTGCTTCCTTGGCATCTGGAGAAGAACCCTTGTCTTCTGGTTGAATATCCAAAAGACGACGGCGAGCGAAGCAAGAACAGTTTGGTGTTCTTGTGTAGAAGCTGTCTGGTCGTCGGAGTATACCTTCGCTAGTGTTTTTACCACAGCTAGGGTGTCGGCTATCTCTCGGAGAGAGAACATACTTGCTCCCGACTTCCAGTGCTTATCTCGTGTTGACTTCTTCGTCGCGTTCTCCTCCTCCTCTGCCATGTCTGCTTACATCTTGGTACTTGAATGGAAGAGTATCGGAATTTGTTTAAAGAGTGATTCCGATGAAGTTGACTGACTCTTTGACCTCCAGCCTTGAAGCTGCTTGTCTTCCGGAGCGTTCTCCGTATTTTCCACAGTTTCTGACTGAAAGTGTCCACATCTGGCGAACCATCCGTGCTTGTCTTCTGCATTTGAGTCAATTCCAAGCTCCTTTCTCATAGGATCATGGAGGTTTGACTCTGCAGTTTGCTTTCGGCTTTTCATACTCCTTCGCCGCGAAGGGTCACGATGTGCTGGTCGATTTGCTAGTGTCCCGCTCCCGACGCAGCATCCTCGTATCTTAATCACCGATGAAGACCGAAAAGATTGCCTGAAATCAAACAAAATTAGCGGTGAGTCGAGGAGCTAGTCTCCTCTTCTCCTTACACACACAAGTGAAATGAAAAACCGTGTTGCCTCCCCTACTCAGAGAACTGTGTGCTAAAACAGCTTCCTTTGGGTCGCCTGCAACCACGGAAACAATACCTGTTTGCTTCTTTATCGACCTCCCCAAACATTAGAAATAGGACGTAAGGTTGTATACTTCTTAAGCCTCCCCAACCTGGGTGGCATCTGTATTTTTATTGACCTCCCCAGACCGGGACGTAACGGACCTGCGTACAAGCGCCCGTGCTGTGACTTCTGGCACACAGCCAACCCAGGCTAACGGCCTGAACCGCCCAAGGCGTAGAGGGGAGTGTACGCTCCGGTGGACCTCTACACCAACTTCCGTCGGCTCCTTGGGAGTGAACAACGATGGTTTTCCGAGAAGATCTAGCACATGGTCTATTGGAATCGATCCTCAACCTGCACCTCTCGAATCCTTTCCACCCATGAAGTCGCTGTCACATCACTGGATTTTGATAAACCACTTCTCCAGCGTAGGGGTACAAATCTGTGGTGGGGACTTTCACCCCAGGATACAAGGAGATGCAAGGATAGTACCTAATTTTAAAGGAGACTATAGTAGCCAAGCGGCCGCTTGAACTACAAAGTCTAGTTTAACATTAGGGCTAGTCACCACTAAAGTGTGGGCGATGTGACTAGAGTATTTAAACTTACTACCTATTATCTAATCATATGACCTAGTTTTTAGTTTTTTGTGTGGTTCACACGTCCATGCGCCTAGCTACACGTCCTCTGTCCGCCGGCAGGTCGTTTTGAGAGAAAACGGCGCGAACCAACGAGTCGAGGGAAAGTAGCACGCAAGCAAAATATTGCGTTCCTGGCTGACGAGTTGCTTGTCACACCACACGTAGTCCTGACGATTGCAGGTCCAGCTTCAGCTTCAAACAGTACGCAACGATGACGTCGACGATTGCGATTCCTTCTGATATCGCCATATCTCTTCCTTTTACTCTCCTTTTCCTTTCTTTCTTCGTCTTCGTCTTCGCTTTTGTATGCTTGAGCTGGTCAACACGTTTACCCGGCTCATTCCGAGTTCTCCTCATCTCTCTTCCCTTTGTGCTTCTGTCCGACGAAAGTTTGTGAATCCTCCGTCGCTTAAGTGACATGCTTCCCGAGGGGTTTGATCTTCTTTATGCTTGTAATCGGTGTGACATGCTCCGGGCGGGGGCTGAATTCCTCTTTTCCTCCTTAACTGACCTTCCGACTTTCTCATAGTCATCCGAATCCACCAAAATTTCCGTGCAAGCACGTACTCTTCCGGTGTGCCAAGAAGAAAAACGAAGAAACAGCTTACCCGACGACTGCCTTGATGTTGTACGGCTTGTTGTTGTCGACTCCGATCACGTTGCATGCTGATCCTTGAAGAAGCGATGATGTTTTACGATGAGAACACCAAAGTTGTAGAGAATGAGGGAATTTTCAGATATTGATCCGAATTTGTTGCAACAAATGGACATCGAGGGTTCCTCTAGTGCTGGTAGGTGCATGCAGCTCCTAGAGTCATCCAACGATGACATCGAGTTGATTTCGTTGATGTTGCTGGTCACGGCTCCTTTCTCCTGGTTATTGCTTGTCGCTTGGAGAGTCATGTTGATTTCCTCCTCCTGACTGAATTGCGTCATCGATTGTTCCATTCGATGTAGAGCCATGGTTGCTTGTCGACATTGTGTGTGTGGTTTGCATCACGCCGGTCCATTCTCGCGAATATACCGGGCGCCACACCTCAGACTCCTGACACATAGAATTGGATGAGCTATGTTATGGTTCAGTGGCAGTTTATGTCCTGTTTCTCATCTTTTCCTATGGCCTTCACTGAAAGACATCTGGCCTGTGGATCTTGCTGCCAGCCCGGTGCACACGCTACCACGTCGTCCTGTCCACCAGACACGTGTGCACCTTACCTCCTTGTCCGACACTCTCGGTTTCACACCACTTCGTGAAGTATATGAAGGACCCAATGAATCAGGTCACTGAGGATTGAGGTTCATGCTTACTTTCCTGTTGAAGCGCCCTACTCCTTTGCAATTGAATGCTTCTGCCCACCTCTCTCTTAGGCTAGCTCCACATCCAACTACTAAGGGATCGATAGGCCTTTTTTAGAATTTTCAGGAGTTTTCAGCATACCTCGCTCCTTTGCTGGTCTCTCGCATTGAATCCTTTCCGCTGAGTTCCGTCCGCACGATTGTCTCGGTTGCGATCCTCGAAAATCGATAATTGCATCATTTGTATGACGACGGCTTGTCCTCGCTTCTGACGAATCCAATGCTCGGTGAACGATCCACTAGGTGACTTCGTTCCATATTGAGGGAACCATACAATGCTTCCGCTCGACAATCGATTGATTTCGCCATATTTTTGTAAAATTTGAAAGAATTTTGGCGAAATTATTGAAAATTTTAGGCTAAATTTTAGAATTTCATTGCGAAATTTAGGCCAAATTAAATTCAAATGCTAAAGAGTCTAACTAGCTTGTCAAACAAAGGTATTTCGGGTTATTTTAGGCTAGAAAAAAATATTTTCTGCCAATTCCCGGTCGTTTGCACCATGTCACTCCCGGAATCCGGAGAGCGCTTTGTAGACCTTTGAATGCTTTGCTAGTTAGACGACAGTAACAAGTGATTCAATTGACATCTTTATTGATGGCTAGTCAACGGTCAAGGGTTACAATGTAAGTTGAGCAGTGATCCGTGAATCACCACTCGCGGCGGCCACAAAAGGAAGAAGTGAGGGTTAAAGGTGAGAAAGGGCGAGAGGGGATGACGATGAGAGACGCAGAGAGCGCAGAGAGCTCGCGGCGAGACCCGCTCAGATTACTGTCGCATCCGTTTCCTGTGTGTCGCTGCGTCGAGAGAGTGTTTCGGCGATGGAGACGCAGAGACAACATTGGCGGTAGTTTGAATTGGAGTTGTTGTTGTTCCGTAATGAGCTTGTCCGAGCGAGTTGGTGACCGTGTCCCTATGAGTCGTGTCACTAGCGTAATATGATGGAGCTAGGGACGCGACACCCTGTGATAACCCCATTGATGTACCCCATGATCATTGGTCCTCGATGTACCCCAAGACTCACTGTACCCTTCGATTCAATGTCCCCTATGATCAAATTTTTCATGGATGAACCATTTTTCGATGTACCCTTGGATTATGGGCCCTTCGAGAGTGGGTTGAACAGAAAGAGTCTAGTGCAATACAGATATAGCTTTTCTTTATTTCTATTTTAAATGCTCGAAAAAACTCTCTAACAACTTTCTACCGTAGAATACAATTATTTTTCCAGAGATGGAAAAGAGAGTGAAACAGTATTCGATGGAGTAATGCTTTGCTCTGGACATCATGCAATTCCATATATTCCATCTCCATGGCCAGGACAAGAGAAATTTAAAGGAAAGATAACTCATTCTCATGAATACAAAGATCAAAGAGGATATGAAGATAAAGTTGTAGTCGTTGTTGGACTCGGGAATTCTGGAGGCGATTGTGCAGTTGAATTGAGTCGAGTCTCGAAACAAGTCTATCTGGTTACTCGGCGAGGAAGCTGGGTTTTTAATAGATTATTCGATAGAGGAGAGCCAGTTGATATGGTTTTTAATTCGTGAGTTGTGAGAATATGGTACCTAAAAATCTTAAAAACTGAATTTAGAAAGTTTCAAATGTTTCTTTCTCAAACAATTCCTGCTCCACTGGTCAATTGGAACTTCGAAAGACTACTAAATTTGAGATTTGACCACGAGAAATATGGACTGAAACCGAAACATCCAGCTCTTGGGTATGCTCGAAAATTCATAAAATCTGAAAGTTTAATTGAGATTTCAGAGCTCACATCACGATAAATGATGAATTGCCAAATAGAATTGCATGTGGAACAGTTCGAGTAAAGCCAGCAATCAAATCATTCACTGAAAATTCAATTGAATTCGAAGATGGATCAGTCGTTGAAAATGTTGATGAAGTACTTCTGGCAACTGGATTCTCATTTCATTTCAATCTTGTCGAGGGAGGAAATTTGATAAAAGTGAATGAGAATAAGACGGATGCATATAAATACATGTTCCCATTGGCTACTTCTGATCATAACACTTTGGTAGTAATTGGTTTGATTCAACCAATTGGATCAATTATGCCAATTAGTGAAATGCAAGCAAGAGTTTACCTGGAAACATTTGCTGCTGGAAGGAAATTACCAGATAGAGATCAGGTATTTGAATATTGAAAGTCTGACTAAAAAGAAGAAACAAATATTTCAGATGAAAGCAGATGTGAATGCCAAAAGAGAAGAAATGAGTAGACGATACGTGGAAAGTAGACGACACACAATTCAAGTGGATTATGCAAACTATATGCATGAACTCGGAGACTTGATTGGATGCAATCCTGATATGGGAACTCTTTGGAGACAGAAGCCTTTCCTCGCTTGGAAAGTATACTTCGGGCCATGTGTTCCCTATATTTTCAGATTGAATGGTCCGAATAGTTGGGAAGGAGCAGAGAATGCAATCTGGGATGTGAGCTATCGAGCTGAAAGACCAACTAATAATAAGCTGGAAAGAAGAAACGGAGGAGAATCAAAGAAGCAGAATTGATTGTTTATAAATGTTCAATTTTCCTAATTTGGACTGTTACTGAATAAAATTTCATAGACTCAAAACTATTTATTGAAGCTATAACTGTACTCAAATTAAGATCATCGAGATGTTTCTGCTGGTTTTGGTTCTTCTTTCGACATGAATGGAAACCATAGTCCCTTTCCTGAAAACGAAAAGTCGCATTTTGTCTTTTTTTGATCATTGGCATACCAAATTTTTGTCGCTCTAAAACCACTGCATTTTGTTCTACTCGATACTGCTCAAACTCGTTTTTCGACATTGTCATGTACAGATAACACTGAAAAATTCATGGATTATGGAATAATATTAGCATTGAAGTGACAAACTGAATGTAGAACAGGAGCGACCATTGCGGAAGAACAAAGACCAAAAACAAGATATAGATGAGCACTTGGATAACGAAGCAGAAAACGTCTGGACATAAATAAAACGAATTATATTTAAAAATAGAAATACTCCAAACAAACCGAATGAATGCCGGTGGAAAACTTCTATTTTGCTGATAATAGGTGGCCCGATAGCGACTGCTATCCAGTATTTGTTTGGATGTTTTCAATAACATTCTGGAAAGAAAATCAGAGTTTGCCAAATTTCTTATATTATAGGGATATTCATCGGACCATCTCGACTACAAATATTCATTATTTGATATTTGAATAAATTCAATTTATTTTTTAAACAAACAACAAGCTGTAAAATAACAAAACCTATCATGAAAAGTCTATTTAACAATCCTATTTCAGTTTCTCTTATAAACCCAGACAGCATCGATTCCTTCTCCGATTTGATGTTCCTGAAAAAATCAGTTTCCGAAGAAGCGAAAAGAGGAATCTCACAAGTTTCCAAGCGTCGTTCTCTGGAAGTGGGAATCGGCAAGCCAGAAGATTAGTATTTGATCGCATCTCACTCAGTTTCGGTACTAAATCACCCATTAAACTTTCTGCTCCAAATATGACTGCAGTTTCATACGGATTGAGATCAGTTTTGAATATATTTTTTCGCATAAATCTGAAACAAAAAACAACTTTTGAAGTCGTTTTGATCAATGGAAAATACCTAGCTTCTTTTCCCAATCCCTCCTTTATGGATCGGTATTTCGAATAAGCTACGAGGATTGAATTCAGTTCCACGCCTATGCTTCGGTATCCTTCCTTGGCACATTGAAGAACCTGCAAGATTTCGAAATTGTTGAGTTTCAAACCACACTAATCATTCAGATTCCAGAACAGCAAACACTTTAATTTTAAAAATCACTTTATTATTAAAACTGTAACTTACTATTGAACACAACACAGAAGACTAGAACAAGGTACGAAACGGTAATATGAAGTCAAGGATGAGCAGTAAAGCTGGCGGGGGAAAGGGATTGACTGAATGGAATGTGATGAGGGATTAAAGTCAATAGGGAATAATGAAGGAACAACCCTGAAGATGATTCGATTGGCTAAACAATCGAAGATAACCGAGGAAAAAGTTAAGTGAACCGTGCACACGCTGAAACAGAATTCAGTCAAAATGACCGACTCATTCACTAAGTGTTAGTATTTGTAGTATCAATGAAAGTAGTAGTGACGACGGGAGCAGCAGCAATCATCCTGTTGAAACGATTCTTACGGAGCAGCTGTCTTGAAGCCTTCGCTGATTTTTTCTGTTTCTTGACACGTTCCATGAGATCGTGTCCACGATGAGTGACGCCGTCCATTTGATCCATTTTTGAGAGCAGCGATTCCAGATCGCCTTTTCTAATCGGTTTGACAGAGATATCTCTGACAGCACGGAACTGACCGCAGTTATTCACATGCTCGTTTTCAAGACGGAAATAGTTCCAAATGAATCTTCTGAAAACTTCGAATGGAGCAGTGACGGTTGTTAAGAAGTCGGAATCAAGAGTCCAGGCTTCCCCAAGTGAAACATTGAGGACCCAAGCAAGACGAAGAACAAAATCTTGCGCGATGGCGAGATAGTAATACCATTTGCTACCATAGATCATCTCTTCTCTCAAAAATCTAGCTTCTTTCGGTGCCCGAGGATCAATGAGACCCCAGTCCATGAAAATGTCCCATAGGAATGTATATGTGAATGACATGATATATGATAGAATCCAGATGTAGAAGAATATAGAAGTTGAGTTCGGATCACTAGCTTCGTAGTACTTGTTCAGAGCTCCACAGGCCACAACGAAGAACGTGGTTGAATATTTTCCAGCATTAACAAGATGAGGGTGGACTCGTTTTGTATCACGGTAACGCCTTAAGCATTGCAGAAAACGAATCATTGCAGGAATAATAGACATCAAAGAACGTAATCCAGCTGCAGATGCACATTGATCCTTTCCATTCGATAATTCAACACTTCCCCATGGAACTGATCCAGTCGTGGAATTTATTCCCTTTACCTCGATCCACCCATTTGAATAATCAACTTCCGTGGCATAGAAACATACGAAGTATTGAAAATCGAGAAATGCAGTTGTCAACGAATTCATTTGATCTCCAAGCCAGAAATCAGTGAATGTGACGAAATGGAATGGAGATGTAAAGCATTTGTAGCAGTGTTTCAGTAACCAGAAACGTGAATTCCTGTGAAAAACAGAATCTGGTTTAGCAATCGGGTTGAGCAATAACACGAGGCAGATGATCATGAGTACAAGTGGAGGAGCAAATGGAGGAATGCGCAACATGTGAGCATATAAATATGCAAGTACTGCAAACGACCAGAGCATAATCATGAACGAAGCTATTTGCATCAATGTTTGATAGGATAAATGGTTTCGAGGATCAACTTCAAAAATCAAAACGTGATTGACTCCTGCTGCAGCCCATCCTGCCATATTGACTCCACATAGAAAGATGGAAAGGAAAAGTAGCAGCGGTCCTCGGAACAATCGAACTGCAACCCACTTAGGTTCTTGTGGTCGAGCTGGAGAAGCCATCCATGTTAATAGAATTGCCAAGAGCAAAACAATGCTAGCACCTATGAACAGTCCCAATGAAAAGGTAGTCAATGGTTTTTGTTTTTCCGAAAGTGGAGGTACCTGGAATGAAAAATTAAATATGAACATTTAAAAATCCGTTTAAATACAAACCTTCAGCCTTTTCATTCCAGCTTGTCGGTTTCCACCTTCCAAATCATTGATAACACTTGTTTCCACATTTGTGATCAATGTCTCGATTTCCCGGTTCAGAAAGAAAGATGATTTCTCAACTTTGTTAATACGCCAATCGAGTCCTCTCTCATTTCCGGTCAACTTGTCGTGTTTCTTCAATATCTTGCGGAAACCTGTAGCGTTCAGTTGCTGGTAGTTTTGAACAAGAACCAATGACAGATAAAACTCGGAGAACGCGAGCTTCAGCTGTTGTTCATTACGAGTAGTTTCTTTGTGAAAACGATCTTTGCCTCCAAATCTCCTCCGGATACCACTTGGTTCGCTTCGAGACCCGAGAACATCTTTGAATACTTGGAGTTCAGTTTGTAATTCATGGTGCTTTCCTTGGCCTTCCGCAATTTTTTGAGAAAAGAAAAGATTGATTTTGGTTAACTCTTGGTCACACTCATTGAAAAATTTCTCATCGAGGCGAGATATGTGTTCTTCTCTTCGATCATCGTCAGCGGGAACTTCCATCATGTCATCGTACAAAAGATTTTTCAAACGCTCATAGTCTATGTACTGTTTTCGCCACTCAGGAGTCAAGTGGCTGGCTAACTGTTCGCCGAATTTCATCTGAAACACACAAAAATGAACACTTAAAAGTACTTACAACGCGGCCATCGCCGGAGCCTAGATCAATGAGGGTGCCTTTTGAGTTCTTTGTAGCGAGTGAAAGTGCGCGTGATACATTCGAAAGCTGTTCCGTTGTGGCTGGAACGTACGGTATGCAGACGCGACGCAGTGCTGGAGCGACGAAAGGAACGGCCGCTGCAGTAATGACCAGCGCCGTTGCGCCTGCCACACCGGCAATCACCATACCCGTGTTCGTGCCCATACTGCAAAAAAGACACTGTATACAAAAAAGCAGAGCAGAAAATTTCAAACACCCTCAATGATTTAGAAAGATTAAGTAAATGAATATTCACTCCAGGCGGTAGACCACATTCTCAGATTTTTAATAAAAGTTGAAATTTTACCTTTTTCAGTCGATACTACGTTGAACAAGATGAAATCGACTGTACTCCTCAATTTTTCATGAACTACCTGAAAAGAATTTCTAAAATTATAATACTCCAAAGTTTGAAAGTAAGAGAACGAGCATAGTTTTGAACAAAATAGGCATTTCAACATCTTTTATTGAAGTTGAACTTGTACTTATTCGACAAAAAGGAAGAGATAGAAGCGAAATTCGATAAGGACACAGCGACTAAAAATCGCGGCCTCAGCTCGCGCACGAGAAGTGTGTCAAAGCACGAGTGATGCGTATGCTAAACTTTCATTGACGTGGCCTCTGCAACCGGACAAAAAATTAGAAAGTTATTCCCAACAGTTGTCTTCTTCTTAAAATTTGTTGTGCTTTGAAATTGTTTTTATCCATATTTTTGGCAATATTCATAAGAATAATTTTTCATATATTTCACTACTCAATCGCCAAAGAATTAACTAGAAACAACAGTTCACCTTTATTTCATCAAATCTTTATTTCGACTTGTGCTGCTTCTATATGTTATTTTTACAGGTTACTATGTTGGCCAGAACACTTCGACCGATTTCTAAGGTGTTCAGAAGCAGTGCCAAGTATTCTCAAGCTGCTGGTAATTTCTATTTGTTATTACACAACCGAATCATCAACAGTTTTTCAGGTCTGCCATTAAACGAAGGAAGCGCAGCTCCACTACCATCAGAAGACAGAGCCATCTCATCGAAAGTTAGCTCTCTGGTAGAAGAAATCGCTAATCTCAGCTTGCTCGATGTCTCCGATCTCAACTGGGCTTTGAAAAAGCGGCTCAACATCCCAGATCAACCACTGATGGCAGCTTCCGCGTTCGCACCAGCTGCTGCTGCTGCTCCAGCAGCGCAAGGTAAGTCTAACTGTTGCAATATTCTGACAAATCATCATATAATAGTTTATAGCTGAAGCCGAAGCAACTTCCGATGTTCCCCAAAAAATGACATTCACCGTGAAACTCACAAAGTTCGACGACACCAAAAAGATCGCAATTATCAAAGAGATCCGTAATGCGATTCCTGGACTCAATCTTGTTCAAGCCAAGAAATTTGTTGAAACCGCACCAGTCAATGTAAAGGAAGATCTCGGAAAGGCCGAGGCAGAAGAATTGAAGGGTATCTTGGAGAAGGCTGGTGCTGTTATCGAAATTGTTTAAAAATTATCAGTTTATTTTCCCATCGTTGTTTGACTTTTCGTAGTTAGTGTAGCTCCTGATTCAATTTCTGTTAATTTATCAATAATACACTTGTTCGAGCTCGTTAAGTGTTTTCTCTACTGATTCCCAATTTCAAAACAATATATGATCATGCAAGAAACTCAGAATCTTCAAACCATACTTGCAAAATTCCGGGCCGGGCCCGGTTTCAGCCCGGCCCGGATTTGAATTTTTTTCAATAATTTTTTTGTCTGAAAATTTTCCACATTTTTTATCAAGAATATCAAAAAAACAGTTTTAAGCGAGTTATGAGACCTCAAAATTCCAAAAATCGCTCCCCGTCGTCATTTTTTCAGTACATTTCAATAGAAATTCTCCTCGTCTGAACGTGAAATGCATTCATAAATGTTCATTTTTCGAATTTTTTCTTGAGAATTTTTGAAAATATTGCTTTCACGTGTAGGACGAAGAGAAATTCTATTGAAATGTACTGAAAAAATGCACGACTAGTATAGATTTTTGACATTTTGAGGTCTCATAACTCGCTTTAGACGCATTTTCAGACATGAAACCAAAAGAAATGTATCTTTTTCCTGGCTTTCTGAATCGATTCATATCAAAAACCCTCAGTTTAGAAGTAGTTGTGTCCCCCTTTAAAAATTTTTTCCCAAAAAAATCGGTGCACTCTCGTTACCAAACAGTTTCATCGTAGAACTGACTCGTTACCAAACTGTTGCATCGTAGAACCGTTTTCAACTGGAGCGCGATTGCTTACTTGGCCCCTTACGGCTGAGACCCCACAAATTCCGAGGAAAAAAAACTCCTGGGAAACGAACTCCTGGGAAAAAGGCGGGGCCAAGCGCGCTGATTGGCTAATCAGTTGCGCAATCTTGCTAATTAGCATTTTGCAGCCAATCAGCGCGCTTGGCCCCGCCCTTTTCCCAGGAGTTCGTTTCCCAGGAGTTTTTTTTCCTCGGAATTTGTGGGGTCTCTTACGGCTTATTGCGCGAATAAAATGTTGACTTTTTATGAAAAGTAGGTTCTGTTTAGCTTTATTGTACTATACAATAAACAAAAACTAAAACTTATTCACGCAAAAAGCCGTAAGGGGCCAAGTAAGCAATCGCGCTCCAGTTGAAAACGGTTCTACGATGCAACAGTTTGGTAACGAGTCAGTTCTACGATGAAACTGTTTGGTAACGAGAGTGCACCAAAAAATCGGAAAATTTTCGAAAAAAAATTTTGAATTTTTTTAGTACTGAAAATCCGGGCCGGGCCGGAGAAATTCTGATTTCGGCCCGGCCCGGCCCGGCCCGTTGCAACTCTGCTTCAAACTACACCTGTATTTATAATTATAAGACTTTATTGAAACATATTGAATCACAGGTTTGTTTAATGAAATTGATTCGATTGATAAGTAACTAGACTGAAACCCGACAAAAAAAATGACACGTCCTGATGTGGAATACTTTAGACGCCAATTATAGTATCAACTGCAGTAGTCATAAGGCTGTCGTATTAGATTCGGAAGTCTGGAGACCTGGCAATTAAACAAATTAGAGGCACGGTAGCAACTAGACAGCACAAACCTCCTCTTCCGAATACTTTCAACGACATACCGTATTCGAGAACTCGCATATCTTTCTCAGAAAGTTGACCGAACGAAACTGCATGATCAGAACACTTTTCACCTATTGTAGGCCTTGATCGAAATAATTTCGAGTCGGGGGCAATAATCTGTTTAGGCGGGAGGTCGTTGAACAATCTAAGTGCATCTTCATCGAATGGATCTACAATTTGGACATCGTACTCTTCACTGCAGTCATACAAAGCATAATCCGAAGCTCGTGCAAAAAAGAAACCCCTGGAAATTTATACCGTAATCAAGAATTGTCTTCAATAAACTAACTTGCATGCTGATAACCTGTCGATTGCTGAATTTGAGAGAACAACTCCACCGCGTACAGAAATTTTCTTGAAATTGCTCAATGGGAAGAGCCAAGAGAACAAATTACTGAAAACGAAACGTTGGAGAATAATAATTCCTATGAGCAATGATTACCTAGTATCTCTAACTTTTCCAAGAACAACAGGCTTATCTGAATCGAATCCGGTTAGTACATTTCGAAGGTTTGGAACGATCAAATAAGTTTGATCGTCACCAATGAATGTCCATTGAGAAGGAACTTTTGATGAAAATTCCATTACATATTGATAAAAAGACCAATAAAAATGATTCAGATTTGAGTCCACGAAATACATCGTATAGTTCTCTAAAATCAGAAAATATAAAAAGACGTTCATCTCTACCGAAACATACTCTGAAATTTGTCGAAAAACTTCTGATTATTTGTGAAGTATATAGTTTCCTGACATAGCTTCGTGTATCCGTCGTCAAAAGCTGATATTATTTTTTCTGGTTTCTGCAATTGTGATATTTGGAAGATTTTGAGATTAAAGTTAAATTTACATGAGTGGCTTTGTGAATAATGATCACGCAACGAAGATTAACACTATCGGTTTTCTGAGTAGGCTTTTCTGTAAAACGAAAATTCTACGGTTTCTAGGTTCTCGGAATCTACGGTTCTTTTGAACATATAATAACTAACCGTGTTCCACTAGATGAATATGTTTTGAAATATCATAGTCTTCATCAAATAAAATTACTATTCCGATCAAATATCCGATTGCACATCCAAATGCTAAATGTGTTAATATATCTCTGAAATTAAATAAACATTAACTGGAATTAGAATTCAAACAACTTTGGACTTCTGATTCTTGATTTGAATATATTGATTGACATCTTCTTCCTGCGCTTCCTGTGAAAGTGACCAAATTGAAAGACGACCGAAAGAAGGCAGCAAGATTCCCGACTGTCTTATTGCGTCTCTTGTAGTCTAGGTCTCTCCTCAATCAAACAGTGTTTCTGCAATACGTTGTTTATTCGGACAATCGATTCAACTACATTTATTGTACGGAAGAAAAGAACAGTTTTGAATGCTGATTGAGAACTGTGCTCAGCGATTAATTAGTAAAAAAGGTATTAATTAGAAAAACAAAAAAGGAACAACAACATTTAACTCAGCCTCAACTAACCGAACAATGAAATTTCTAACAAACCTACAGCAGCACAATATTAATGAAGAATTTGAAACTGCCCGAAATAATAGTAAAGACCCTTATGAAAATACTCCGATTACGTGGGAGCCACTTGAAACGTGGGGCGCCAAAAAAATCTCATGAGAAATGAAGATAACAGAAAAAGGCACAGTTTTGAAGACAGGATGACATAAAAAATTAAGGAGCACAAAATATGAGAATGAAGAAAGAGATCTCAAAAACAGACGATACAATTCTTATTTGAGTACGAACAGATTCAGAGAATGGGAACAACTTTGAGGAGAAGGAGAAAATTGATATTTGGTGAAAAGGAAACCTGTAATAAAAACACTAATCTACATTAACTGAAAAGTTAAAAAAAAACTATTAAGAACATTTTAGGCGATGAGAAGAAGTACTAATGTGATGTCATCTGGTTTTCCTCCAGGAGCCAAAAATCCATGCTCACGAGCTTTCATTGCAAATGGACTGTTATGTTTCGAATCAAATGCTAACCTCCGTGCAGTCAGAGCTAATGCATTGCAAACCTTGAAAAATAGTTTAATTGCTATATATTTAAATCTACGACAACTCACTTCTTGAACATTACTCTTTCTCTCATCCAAAGCTTTTAACTGATCGAGTACTTGCTGCTCACTTAAATTGTCCCAGACACCATCTGTGGCTAGAAGAATAAGGTCTCCCTTCTTTACATCCATTTCTTCTTTATCAGCCATATCTGCCCTATCTCCGATGAATCCTTGATATCCTTCTGGTGGGAGTGTCAGCTGGAAAGGTGCATTGAAATAATGCACTTGCTCACGACTTTTTGAGATTATCTGAATACCACCGGTTTTTTTGTAACAAAACTGTGTTATGTTAAATACCTTTCCATTGCGCACGACCATGAAACCAGAGTCACCCAGATTCGCCGAATACAACTTTTCTTGATGAACAACAAGAACGCATGCTGTTGATGATCCTTAACAATTTTTATTTTGAATATATGTCTGATGAACTGTTCTCATACCAACAGGCCTCGGCGCCTCGGCTGATGCTCTGAATGCGAAGTCGAGTAGCGAATCAGGTCTTTTTGGATCGAACTCTCCTCCTTGAACGCGTTTTTCGCATTCTTTCATTAGCCTTCGTGAAAAGGCTGAGGGATCAATTCCATATTTTCTCCACCCACCAACACCATCAGCTACTCCTGAAACATTTAAAAAAAATTATTCGTTTTTATAAATGTCAAGCTTACCGACTACGAAAGTATTTTTGAACCTAGATATAAACCAGGCATCATCACCAAAGACTCCTTTATCTTGAACAGTAGATGGGCCATTTAGCATGTCTTTTGGAAAGCCTGCACAACTCGCAATCACATTCTCGACGTGAGGACTGTGAGCAGGAGATGGAGATCCTTCAGTTGGTGGTTTTCCAGGTTTAGAAGCACTGCTAGAAAGCCCTCGTCTACCCGAACTGATTGCTTCTGGTCCTATTGATGATCCTGAAAACGACACATCTATAGTTTTCTCTCTATTATTGAAATTTACCAAGATCTAAAGCAGACGCTGAAAAAACTGCTCTAACTGCTAATCTCCCGTATGCGAGTAACCTCACACCGGCCACCATTTTTCGATTGTTCACCGGAATTTCGAAACGAAGTCGTGTATTTAGCCGTCTTTAAAATCGAACAACGTTCAAAGATACATGGAAGAAGGCGTCCGAAGTCTGCTGGAGGGTGACAAGAATTGAGGGTCTTACAGATCACTCCTGCAATTGAAAACAAGTTGAACCACATCAATAAGAGTCGTAAAAATATTATGAAGAAGAAAAAGAGAGATAAAATAAGAACAGACGAAGAGAATTCATGGACGAGAAGAAAAGTGTAACAAGCTCCGAAAGTTAGTCACCTGAGCTATGAGGGAGGATACGAAAAAACAAAAAGAAGATTGTGCGGAAGCATTTTTCTCGAATTAGATTGATCGTTCGTTCATTTAGTTATTATAACGAAAGGAAAACAGGTCGGAGTGGGAAAGTGGTCAAAACATCATATATCGAGAGAGAGAAAAGAAATGTGTGCAGGAATAATGGAACTGTATTTGACGGTTGAGATAATGTGTTTAAAAGAGTGAGAGTAGGAAAGAATAACTAACAACAAGTCACATGAATTGACTGATCTCTCAGGTTTGATCTAGAGATTCAAACCGTTCTTCCCGAGGTCAAGAAGACCGATGACAATAAAAACGTGGGCAGATAGCCATTACTAGATGAAACTGAAAGGTTATCAATCATTTTGAATTTCTTTCCGATGCAATTGATCGATAATTGAATGTACTAGTGATAACATGTAACTGCGAATCGAAGATCATTGATGATAGAAACCATACAGCAAATGACAGGAATGGAAAGGTCAATGTCCGAATTAGGATCGAACAGCTGGTTGATCTGAGCGTCATTGAATCGGAGAGTTTTATTAAACCTTTTTTCTTCTGTTTCTCACGTATACACAAACAAAACAGAGAAAAAGAGATAGAAGTGAAAGAAAGAGATAACGGAAATGCCTTTGAAGTTTTTGCTGATGTCACTGGCACAGGGACGAAAGAATGTGTTGAACTCAATTAACTAAACGCCCTTAATCTGATTGAAATAGTTGGCAAAAGCAGGTTACAGTTTTAATGACCATGAACCGTAGAGAACAAAAGAAACTGTTTTTCCTACAAAAATCAATTTTGAAAGAAGAGAAGAGAACAGAACACTTTTCAAGAAAAATTACTATGAAACTGATGAGAAAACCAAAAGTAAACAAATGATAATACCTCGGATGAAATCAGAGCTGATATATTTTAAATTACAATAAAGACAGATTCCATGATGAATAGACAAATATTCACAGTTCATCAAGAGAAACCAACCAAACTAGACATCAGAAAATGATGTCATTAATATAAGACGACATCTTTGCCTGTCCAATTTAAATCGAAGATACGAAATTTCTGTGTGTGCTATGATATGAGAGTTTTCCTCTGACGAGTTACAATGGTTAACCTATTGAAGACAGTAGTTTGAGAAGGTTCAGTATAATTAAAATTTGCAAATTGGCTGTATACCATTAACATATGTTTGACTTTAAGTAGTTAGAACAAAAAAGTGGCAATACAAAGATAAGAAGAAAAGAACAGAGTACGATCACACACGTGGCAAACAGACTACAGATGACATTGAAGCGTGTTTATCGTGTTGCATGAGTTTCAAAAAGACCGGTCGAGGAAAATCAGTTCAAAGACGTGCAGCATCATCAACGGGAACGAGTGACGACGGCAAGCTTGATCAAATACAGAAGCAGCAAATAGAGAGCTCTACGAAAAGAAAGTAGAAAAGAAAAACGTGCGCGAAGATTGGCAAAGGCTGGGAGAAGTTGAGTGTTGCAATGTGAAAACGCCAGGCTGACGAAATTGATACATTTTTCCTTTCTCAATGTTGAGAAAATCATGGGGATTTGAGGGGAACATAAAATATTTCATCCAAGATGTCGTGCGAGCACAAGAGCGAATATGTGTGAGCACAAAATCACAACTGAGAAGTTTCAGAGAAATAGGATGTTTCACTGGACTGTAATGAATGAGAGTGGCTCTCAATCACAATTCCTACTATCACCACTTTTTTTCTGTTTTCACCAACTTCGAGGAGATGCACTTTTAAAGATTGAATTATATTCTTAATTCAAAAAGTTACGAAATGATAATCAAGTTGTGATTCTTATTCACAAACACTGCAATCAAGCTGGGAACAATTAACGATGCTGGAATTCGAGAAAAATTGGTATATTTTACAGAAATATCTTCAGATTATGAAATAAACAAAAATTTTAATTTCAACTCGCAAGATAGAATTCCTACGAGTTGTAATCATTGTGATTCTTTGTAACTGTATCGTTCTGAATTAGGAAAAAAATGGCGTTCACGCAAGAACGATAAAGGAGAAGCAGAACAGTTTTCACGATATTAAAAATAATTACGAATGAAATCGTTTACTGAGATGGTTCACGGAAGGGTTCATAGGAAACAGTAAACGAAAACATGATCGGTTTGAAAAATACTTTGAACTTTTCCAGAAAGTCGAAAAAATTCAGAAGAGACTTTGTCTGCATCTCCAGCCGTCTGCCCGGGCGGCCCGATCAATAGGCGTGTGTCTGTCGTCTCTAACTGCTTCAGCACTCTATCGTTCCCCACCACTCAGCTGTTTCGTGGGGGCGCTCGATTCTCGTCGCAAATACGTAGGAAGTGCAAGAGAGCGAAGAGACAGAGAAATGCCTGTGCCTCTATTTTCAACTCAATTTTTTTCCTATTTGATGAGAGCAAGCAGATGCTACCCTATTGCTAATATCAGTACGTTATCCGATTTTAAGTTCGAATATTCAGACCCGACTGAAACAAATTGGCAAAATATATTTATTCGCTGTGGAATTTTGCTAATGCTTTTTTAAAAAGAAACTCTTTTCCTGAGATTTATTTATACTGTCAGGGAACTAGAAGGCACGACCTGTCCACACGAGAATAAGAGCAATAGTAAATCAAGAAACAAATTTCATAATTTTATTAAAAACTCAAGGAAGATCTAAATAGAAGCTCTAATAAAATTTTCCACACCTCGTATTAACAAAGTACTGGGATGCTGCAAAGAAGATTCCTGAAATCAGGAAGAACGAAAATGAGTCATTATTGTACAGAGAGTGAGAGAGGATACGGTAGGCATATGATAAAACGGAGCAATAGTGTACAATAAATGTCCAAGTAAGGGATGTCGAGTTGATGATGCTCAAAAATGCACCTATTCTGAACCGATAAAAAATACGCGAATCGAGAGAAAAGGTGGCCCGTGTGAAATTGGCAAAGCTCATGAGATTGGGAAAGGGAGTGAGAATGATATGGAGAGATGATACAAAAATGAAAAGAAGAATTGGTGATCAATAAGAAATGTGGATATTGACCATGGAAACATGATAGGGTGAATGAGATGAAGAAGAGATGCACGGGCCTCATTGAACTTGTTCGAGCTGGAAATACGTATTCAGTTTCAAGAAATGCACAAAATATAATCTTACTTGAGCTGTCGCCTTCTTTTTACAACATAATCTCACGCACTTGAATGGAGCTGATAGACATCCAACGGCACATGACGTGAATCCTGAGAAATGAATGATCTTTAACCGGTTTATATTCAATGCGTACGTGATTCAGCCTTCTTAATACCGTCTTCTGCGCCGAGCCTTGTTCGAAGAGTAGTTGATGGAGAAACGGTATTAACAACAGCAGTGATCACATATCGTGGGGTCAGACAAAGAATGACGGAAATCACGAGAGCCTGAAAGTTTATGTCTTACAGAAACTGTTGAAGTAAAGTCGGTTCACCATCCAAAACTCGAGGCTCGAGAATGATTTCAAAGAGACCATAGATGGTGGATCTTTTACGTTAGTCCATGTCCAGTTCGCAGTGACAAATCCATTGTACAAAAGAGCACATATGAAGAATAAAAGCACCGAAAGGAACATTGACCAGAACATAGGCCAAGTCCAATACTGAACGAACAGAGCCAGATGAAATGTGTTGACAATTATCAGCTGAGTGACTAGAAGATGTCCAAATGTCCACATATCTACATTACTTCCACGATATGTCTACAATTCAATTCTTTTGAATTATAACTTGAAATCGAACTCACAAAGTAACATATAAAATATACAACCAGACTTTGCCAAATAGCATCCAGCATATTGATCCAAAACGAGTACCACCTATACCGTTTTCCGAGCCGACCTTGTTCATATAGTTTGGGACAGTCTAGAAGTAACTCTGCACTAGCATCCTGATCAAGACAACCAAAAAGAAGTGGTGGAACCGAAGTGAATATGAGATTGTAGACCATGAGATAGACAGGATCGATCGGAACTTGAGCTGAGAATCCATTGAATATCTGATACCAGAAGATGACAAATACGAGCATCGCGTTTTTGTAGAAGAAATAAAGAATAGTCTGTGCCAGACGGTAGTAATTCCAGTGTCCATGAATCAATAGAAGATTGGACAAGTAACGGAAGCGAGCCATAGCAAAATCCGAAGACATCACAGCTTGCATTCCTTCTTGTCCAGATAATCCGACACCTACATCAGCTCCCTGAAATGAAGATAAGAATATAGGAAATACAATTTTGTTATCATACTTGAATCATGCTGACATCATTTGCTCCGTCGCCAATCGCAAGTACTTTTCCTTTTAGATGGTTCTTCGCCAGATTCACAAGTTGTGCTTTTTGAAGAGGGGTTGCACGACAGCATAATACCGATCGACACCCACGGAGAAGTTTGACAAACCGATCGATGTTGTGTGGATCAAGACAATAATTCATCGTGGCAGCATTCAGAACGAGTCCAAATGAATCAACAGCATCGACTGATACTTCTTGTGCTCTTGCGATTCTCTTCAAATGTTCTCCAAGTAGATCAGAAATCGCTCTAACTCCATTTGCTCCTATATTGAGAAGATCCATAGAAGGTGAGAACAGTCTTGATGAGTATGCGATGTTCACTGCTGTCTCAATTTTATCTCCAGTCAAAACCCAAACTCGGATGCCAGCTTCTCGAAGAGAATGTATGCATTCTGGTACTCCATCTTGCAATCTGTCTTCAATTGCTGTAACTCCAAGTAGTTCCAAGTCTTGTTCAGCACGAAGAGTACTCTCCACAAGAAGAGTATCTTTATCCACCATATCAAGTTCAGCTTCTTCGTGTTTTTCTTTCCACTCCGCATATTCCTCTTCCGACCAAACTTTCATCGATAGGCATAATGTTCTGAGACCTTCTTTTGCGTATTGAGTCAAATGTTCTTGGGCTTTGAAAATAACTTCTTCTCCTCTTGTAGATGTACAGAATTCATTGCTTAATACTGGCAGAACAGTTGCATCTGCTCCTTTCGTCAAAACAATTATCCGTTTTTTTCCTGTAACTTCTCGAATAATCACCGACATACGCTTCCGATCAGCATCGAAAGGAAGAGTGTGCAATACCTGCAATTAAGAGAATCAAACCCTTTCAGCCCATTAAGTATCTCACTTTATACTTCACACTTTTGGTCGAGTGACGTAAATATACTATGACATCATCAAACCGCCTCTTCAACAACCGAACACCATATTCTCTAGCAGCTTCCACAAGGGCTAGTTCGTCTGGTGACTCAGAATCGTAAAACGAATGCGGTGGTGGTGCATTGACCTCTGATGAACTGGAACGTTTATCAACAGATCGGCGAAACGGGCTTTTGATTCCTTTCAACTTGGCAAATGGAACGGAAAGAATAGATGGTCGATGAAGTATTCCCTGAAGATCAGAATTGTTTTTTAATGACTCACAAATCTTTTCAAACCCATTCATTTTTCAGAACCTAAGAATATTGAGGGGTAAAACTCACAAATCCTTTTCCTTCCTTCCGTTCTCCATTGTAATTGTTGGTTCCTTCTTTTTCGTCATCTTTCTTTTCGATTACTTCAATATCTTTATCAGATGGTTGTGTATCTTCAACCTTAACTTCTGGGAATTCTATCAGCTCAATTTCTTCGAAACCATCGTCGACGACCTTCTCTTCTGCAACGACTGGAGTGGAAGCATTTGATGATAAACTCTCTTCTTCGACATCAGCAAGATACTTGTTTCCCGTGATACTCTCTGAACTACTTTCTCGTTTTGGCGATAGAGCATCTTCCTCCGTTGCAAATCGACTGTTTACAATGTCTCCATCTGGATCCATCAAATCTTCGTGAGGTTTGGCGTTGACGACAACAGTGTTACAAATAGCCATCGTCAGGAAGAATGCAAAGACGGGATCATCGATATCGCTCCCTTGTTTCAGAACACTGGAAGCCAAGTGCGATTCTAGAGTAGGATCACGGGAAGGACGAAGTCGACCAGTGTTTGCAGCCGCTTCAGCCAATGCTGCCAGCTGTAGTTTCTTTTCTGTGGGTTGATTACTCCGCAAGTTAGAAGCGACGAGTTCGAGAGAGGAATCAGTTGCATCGAGAACTGGACGACCACCATAATCATTACCGTTGACAGAGCATCTTCTGAACACCATCTGGAATTAAAGCTTTTTGTATCAGGCCGTCCTGATGAATTGAGATTAAATACCTGGTTCTCTGTTAATGTTCCCGTTTTGTCAGACATCACATATTGAATTTGTCCCAGCTCCTCTGTGATGTTCAATGCTCTGCATTGGAGTCTTTTGTCTACTTTATCATAATACATGTTTCTGTCCTGAGACATGAACCACACTTGGAATATCTTGATGAACTCAATTGAAACGTACAAGGAAATGGGGATCATGACCTGAAAAATCAAAACAATTAAGAAATTACTTATCTTAGATTGACTTACTTGTAAGACAATTATGTAACTCCAAAAGCTGAACCAAGACTCATATGACGGACTATATTTATATTGCGAGTCGTTGTTGTTGTGATACGTGGAATTTGGTGGGATGAAAACCAGAAAAGGAACAGTATATGGAGCTGAGTAGTTACGGAGCCAGACACCAGATAGAACTGCTCCGAGCACACAAAGAGCAAGAAGTGTACACACGCTCCAGAGAATATCTATGTTCGTCATCTTCTCTAGTGAACTTCGTTTATATCTGGGTCCGCTGTTGTTGAGCATAGCTTTTGTGTCTTTTCCGGCATACAGTACAATTCCCTCGACAAAATCTGTGTTCTTAACCACGCAACCACGCAACAGAACATTTTCCTTTGCCAGAATTGTGAACTCGCGAGCCAATGGTGGGCCACCTTCCATTGCTTCCAATCTTCCTTCAAATTTATAGACATCGGTTGTTGGTTGTTCACAGGCAATCTGAAAATTCTCATATGAAGTTGAAAAATTTCCATAATTGATACTCACTCTGTAATTGAATTCAGCTGGTGAATATTCTAACGGTACATTCGCGTTATGATATTTGCCCATCGCTCGGATTGCTTGTCTCTGTTTAAGATTGCTTTCCCCGTCGAGGTTACATGTTTCCACATAGCAAACTCCATTCACGTCACTACTTCGGAGCAGAAGAATATCCGCGGGAATTATTTCGTCATGAGATAAATGAACAAAATCACCGACTAAAATATTTTGCCACTCGAGCTTTCGATACCTTTGTTGACTAGCATCCCACACACGACATGTGGAATGGTTGATTTTCTGATCTGATTTGTAGCGGCGATAGTCTTCGAAGGCATCTTTTATAGCGGTTATGCCGAGTACAAAGGCAATAGGCATCACAGAAATGTACTTTCCAAATGCACCGATAATCATATTGAGGATCACAATGAAGATAAAATAAAGGTTTGCAGCTCGATGTAGTTGTTCGAACAAGTTTTTAGGAATGAATGTGAGTACACTGTACTTCGTTGTAGATATTCGGTTGCCACAGTATTTTCGATTTGGTTGTTCGTATCGCGGAGGAGGTTCTTTCTGATTGTTCGGGACTACAAGTCGTTGCTGTGGAAGAATCGGCTGACTAGGGAAGAGCCATCGAGTCACTGGATGTGCCTTTAGAATTCTTCCACCGTTTTCGGCTTTCTCTTTGATCACCTGAGTAGGTGATGAGAAGATTGGTCTGAAAAATAAGCATAACAATTCAATTTTTAATCAAGGAGCAAACCTTGTTGGCGGCACCCATAGTGAAGATGTTCGCCTATGATGTCCTTTTGAAGTAGTCGTATCATACAAAGCACTACTCGAGTTCGACGTTGACGCTTCCACGTCTGAGCCCGCCGATTTCTGAAAATTGAAAAAATATATCTGCTATTTATTGTATACATAGCAGAGTTGCGCGGGAGTAAACTCGAAAGTTAGACGGAAGTGAGTTTTATTTCGACAATATGAAACAAACTTCAAAAATATGAAGTTAATATGTTGTATTGATGGTATTACTACCCTTCGAGCATAAAAAATTCCGAACTTTTTCTTATCCCCTACCAGTAGACCCGAAAAAGCAGCCGAATTTGAAACCCGGAAGTCGGAAGTCGGAAGTGAAGACTTTTTCAAGTCTACTGGTAGGGGATAAGAAAAATTTCGGAATTTTTTATGCTCGAAGGGAAGTAATACCATCAATACGACATATTAACTTCATATTTTTGAAGTTTGTTTCATATTGTCGAAATAAAACTCTCTTCCGTCTAACTTCCGAGTTTACTTCCGCGCAACTCTGATACATAGGATAAGCTAGTTTCTCATTTTAATTTTATTCACCAAGATTGGTTCGATAACGCATAAATATTAAAATGCAGAAATATTCATGGCGATCGTTTAAAATTTGCCTTCACAGCACGCGTGCTAGCACGGGAAAAAAAAAGAAAAATTGTTTTCGGTGTTGACCGTAAGCAAAAAAATAACTAATTTTATTAACCAACCAATTTATGCAAACCAACCTTGCTCATTCACAATTCTCTCGAGAATGCAAAATAATGGGGTTATAATACAAAAATAGTTGTGAAGATGGTTTTCGAGTTGTTCCAAGTGTCGTTCACACTCTCCTACATTTATTGGAACCGAGAGGCGTTTTCTGTAAAAAAAATTCATGAAATAACTGAAAAGAATAATAAGCAGAAATTACTAAAGATTAACGAAATTTTAGATTTATTTACTAAAACTCATTCGGTAAAAAAAATGGAGGTACCGTAGTAAGTTTTTCGTGGCGAGATATTTCCAAGTAGAATTCTTGCAACAGTATCACTCAAAGTTAAAACAAAGAACGAGGATGTCGAGATAAGAGATAGAAACCAATAATAAGTTCAAAGTTTCGAATTGTCTCATTGAAAACTGGGCACAATAAGTTCACGGGAGGTGAGATGAACACGATTGGAAAATAAACACAATATTTAAAACTTGTCAAAAAGAACACAATTCAAACGAATTCTCCGCAGAAGTCAGAGATTTCGACACGAAAGAAGAAAGATAGGTTCACATACCAAAAAAATCAGCCAACGAGATCACCGTGTCGTTTCAATCTTTTTCAATTTATTTCGCGCGAAACGGAGACGTCTACAACCCGGAAAATGTTTGAAAAAAGAAACGGTTAAAGAGATTGGAGAAAAGAAAGAATTCGAGATATGAACAGCTGCAATGCGCAGTGTCGCCGGGTGCGGAAGATCTCGTGTTAGCGCAAAAACGAGTACTTTTCGGTGTCCCTCTTCGTTATCTATCTAGCCGTCTCTTGTATTATGCTTATGTTTCTCTAGATTGAAGATGTGAATAGCCATCTATTATTTTATGGTTTTATGGTATTGTGAAGCTTAAACCTTTTATCAATAAAAATAAGTAAATTAGCAATAGAGAAAAATGGATCAAATGAAAAAAGAGAAAATAACGGATGCTCGTTGTTGTTTATGATCTCACACTGTGAAATTAACAGTTTCGAAACCAGTAATCACTAAAAGAGAGAAGATGCCGAGAAGACACAAAAATTCTTCTGTCGTCCCGCCAGCGCTCAGTTCCTTCGTTTTCGATGGTCTAAGTAAATATACCAGCCGAGGGCAAAGGCAGAAAGTAAATTGGTTGGGTTGAGGAGGGCGCGAAAATGAAAAGGTTTCGGCTCAGAGAGCACGCGCACATAGAGATAGGGGAAATAATACAGTTTATATATGATAAAAGAAAAGAAAATTAAGAATTAGCAGAACGAGGGAAATGTTTCTGAACCCCACATTTTCCTATCTTCAAGATGCCTTTATCTTTTCCTGTGGTTCTGCTTTTTTTTTAAATATCGAAGTATCCAAAATACTTCTGTCATCCTTTAATTTTATCGGAAACGTGGGATATTTCCATGAGACTGGACTAATTGCAGCATGTTTGTAATGAATGCTTCCCATGAGATTACTGTACTTCTAATACAATTCCAGCCATACAACTAGTTCATTAGAAAAAGTTTACTTGTTCATAGAAGAATAATTGGAATGAAGACCAATAAGAGAGTGTGAGAAAAGATGGAAAGTGAAGAGGAAAAATAAAAATAAAAGAGACTACTAGATAGATAAGATAGTGAAAAAGAAGAGGAACGATTGAGTCAGAAGAACACAGGAAGTTGAGGGAGGTTGTCAAAATAAGAAGGAAACGGAAATGTGAGAGGAGTGATTTACAGATAGCAAAGATCCCTCTGATTTCATATGCCATTTCATCCAGATTTTGTAGTCTCTGGACAAATGAGCGTAGCCTCTACAACGATTTGGGGAGCATGACAAATAGAGAGAACACTTTTGTATTTACAAGTCTAAAATAAACTCAGGCGCCCAGAAGAAGAGTTTCTTTTTCTATTTACTATTGTACCGTTTGGTTTTCTGTGTTGGCTTACAGGTGGCCCGTAGTTTGTGACTTATGTGGCCAAACGAGTAAACGTGGTGGTCTGGCAGCAATAGATTTGTTCTGATTTTTCAAATAATAATAATACATCTCGACAAATTTCATCAAATTCTCGGGACATTCAAAAGTGAAAGAACTCCAAAAATAAGGAAAGAAATGGAGAATTCAGTAGATAATACTTTTCTTCAATGTGTAGATGAACTTATGAATCACATTTACTGCGTCTGCTGCAGATGACACTGAACTTTGTAAAAAAAGAGAACCAGTTAGAAACGCAGTTGCATATGAATTAATATAAGAGTTACTTTCGCAGTTCATCGATAATTGAAAAAAAAAGAATTGAAAAATGTACGATTCTAACTTTTTTCTATATTATTTGCACAGAAACCATGGAAATTGATTATCTGATTGATTGCTTTAATATTTGATTGATATTCACAACAGTCGAGATATTTTTGCCTGACTCTCCGAGTTTTATATTTGAAGAAAGTTCCCTGTATAAAAAGAAAATAGATGAATTCCGTCTGCGTTAATTGTGGTTTCTCCTCTTCGAAGACGAATTCCTTCTCGCGAATTCCGTTTATTTTCTCCACCGTCTCCCCGATTCTTGTACTCTTTTTGACCGGAATCAGGGCGAACACGTCTGCGTACTCTATGATTCCAGTAACATATTTCAGGATGTTATAGATGGTAAATAGATGTTGTAGTTGTTCAACAATAAAAACAAAAAAGTTACAGACGATGTTTGTCTGTAATTGCAGTTCACCGAAAGAGAAGCGGTCACTGGCAGTACACTCATTTTCCGAAGTTATCGTCATAAACTGGTTTGTTTTGTTTAAAACGAATGTCTCCACGTGCTCTTATCTCAATTCAATGCAATAAATATGATTTAATATGAACAGAAATGGGGAACATTCAACTATATATTCCCTTATATATTCAATATATTCAGAATATTTTCTGACATATATTGAATATTATACTCAAGAAAGTGCGTTCATTTGCTAACCGGAACAATCTCTGCACTTCGGGTTAATGTATTAATGTATTGGCGTAGCTACATTATCCCACAAATTTGCAGCTATATGATTTTTCCGCTTTCATGTGTTTCGAATGTGGAAACGAGTCGGTTTCTATAGCATTCATTCCGAGATTAGACATTTTGTTACAATAGTGCCAAAAGTGTTTTATATCTATTGCTCAAGAATATACATTTTGTAAATTGAGACGATGAATTGCTCGCGATTCTCGGAAAATTTCATTCGATAAAAATATTTAAGCATGAATTAGTATGGGGAAGAAATTGCTGGAAGAGTAGGATTAATATGAAAACAACCGAAAACAAGGAGAAATATGGAAAAGAAAAGCCAGAATGTTTGGAAATTCGGTGGGATTTGTATTTACTCACTAGAATCGATAACCTTTTTCACTCTTACCAAACCTTGAACACAAAATTATTTAGATATGCAATTGGGGTGAAGGAAATAAAAGGAAGTTCAGGAAATAGGCTCACAACCAAACAAAAGTGACGAGAATAACTTACTAACTTTATCAAAAATGATAAGTACCTAGAGATGGGGAAGGAAAGAGGGAAAAATCACAGCTCACATTATGCAATTTTGGGATGACTAGTTATGGGAAAAAGTGTCTAGAGTCCTAACAAGTCATCCAAACCGGAAGAAGAATTGACAGTTACAGGTACTGGAGGTGGAGCTGATGCGAACATGTCGAACAAATCGTTGTTGGTCGCAGTTGTAGTCCCCATGGAAGAAGATGACGTGGACATTGGCATAGAATACATATGATTGACGGATGAAGAGGTCGGCGTAGAATGCAGTGCACTTTGTCCATAATTCGTTTTCATAACCTGCAACAGAAAATTACTTATACTGAATCGGGAAATTCCTGCACCTTCCCGAGAGCCAAATCAGCGAATGCATTCGATTTATTTGGGATGTTGAAGCCTTGCGAGCTGGTTGGAGAAGTTGGGGTGGGTTTGGGACTGAATGATGGTTGACTTTGATTTGATGACATCGATGCGAATGCGGAACTAAAATTTTGCGGAGGATTGTGGGACATAGTCATTTGAGGGGGAGCTGCCGAAGGTGTTCCGAAATTAATTCCCGAAAGTCCACCGAACATGTCATTTTGTGGTGGTTGAACGTGTGGTGTTCCAAATGCTGGGAATGAGTTTTGAGGAGCTTGTGACTGCTGTGGGCCTGCTTGCAACCCAAATCCAGCGAAGCCACCAGGAGCCACTACGTTAGAAGCAGCAACCCCTCCAGATGGCCCAAACAGCGACAGAATGTCGGCATTGGTCTTTTTCTTGTCTCCTCCATTTTCGGGGGAAGCCAGAGAAGTAAGATCTGAAAACACATGCTTCATTTTCAAGTTTTCGAAATTTAATAAATACCACTAAGTCCTGAAGAAGGCACTGCTGATGAAGTTGTAGTAGTAGCAGATGAAAAGTCGGCGAAAGCAGCGATCGTTGGAACTGTAGCCGCTGCTGATTGTGCGTTCGCTGATACAAATGATCCAAAATCATCAAAATCGTCATTAGATGCATGAGTGGGTGGTGCAGCAGTTGAAACCGAATTGTTAAGACTCAGTCCTTCAAATTCGTCGAAGAAATTGACAGAGTTTTTAGTGGCCGATGTGGGGGCAGGTGGATCAGAGAAATCAAGTAGCGATGGAGCCTGCAAATATAAAATATTTTATACAAATGAAAAAGGTGGAACTCACTGCGGAGGGGCTAGCAGAACTATGTCCATTACTAGTTATAGCAGTGTTTCCACGAGTTGTTATGCTGACCACTGGCGTTCCATTTTTTTTCGAAGCTTGTGCCAGAGATTTCGGCAACTCACTAGCATTGACTGTTGGATAAACGAAATCGCGAAGAATATACCGCTTTTGCTCATACTTGCTTCGAATGAATTGTTCCATTTGCTGATCGTTGGTTGGTCGTCGGAACTGAGCAGGAAGATCATGCTCGTATACATGGCGAGCTTTCTCGTTTCCCATCACTCGCATTGTCTGCACTTGTTCGGGTGTCCATGAATCAAGGTTTACTGACCTAACTTTTGAGATATGAACACCGAGGTTACGGTGAATTCCGGCACAACGAATACATATAAAAACCCCAAGGTTCCAAGCCGCCCATCTGAAAAGTGAAGAAAATTATTTTTAAAAAAAGAGCAATAGTTTGAAACTTTCTCTGGCTTGAAATGTTATTTAAAATATAGTCACTTTTGCTTTGCAAGGTTTCTAAAAATTTTTTTTTTAATCGAAATAATATTTTACTATTTTGAAGTTAGTTATCGCAGAAACAACTTACCTAGGAGTCTTTGCTTGACAATCTGCACAATACTTATTCTCTTCCTCCTTTAACATTTCCAACAAAAAGCCTTGCAGTCTTTCCTGCTCTTCTTTTTTTGGATCTACTTTTCCACGTAGCATTTTTGTCTGTATTGAGGGGGAATGTAGTGCTAAAACTCGTAGACTGTCCAAATGCACCCTGAAACAATTGATAAAAAGTAAGAGCATCATAACTGGAGAGCGGAAACGACAAGATGATAAGCACACGCAATCAATTCTAAAATGATAAAATTGAAACGTGGGAAACGTCAAATTAACTTTTCAGTTGATTTCTAAAAATGTGTCTTTTCAACTCTAGGTTAAACCGAAGCGTCCAAATTGAATAACAGAAAAGCCGATGAAACTCGAGAAGATGTGAAAAAGAATAATCAATGAAGCCGTCACCGAAGGAGCCTCACGGAGATGTTGTCAAGCTCATTGGACGAGAATGAGGGGGAATGAAGAAAAAGAAAACGAGAGTGCAGCGGTGGTTAGAAACGCAGACATTGTTCGCAAGCACACTCTCCGAGGATGCAACGAATTTGACGCGAATTGGACGCAATTTTTACAGAAAAAATGACGTGGAATAGGAAGCGAAGAAGTGATGTAGAGTATATTACTGTACTGAAGGCTATGGGGTAATTTTATATTGGGGTTCCCAGTTTAGTCGATGCCAAAATTCAGCCTTTTGGTTGATCCGCGGCCGGCCGTACGACAGGCCTAACTGTACTTGTTGATTGAAAATCCAAGTTTGAGAAAAATAAGTTGATACTGTCGAAAAAATAAAGTTTCGACAAGGATTTTCAAAAAAAAATTCGCGCGCTGAAACGCGCAAGCGCATAAAGTTCTGGGCGGAGCTTAAACTGCAAGCTTAAATAAGCGGCGCGATTCTAATTCCAGTTGTTTTTTCCAAATTAAGTACCGCGCCGCTTGCAGTTTAAGCTCCGCCCACAACTTTATGCGCTTGCGCGTTTCAGCGCGCGAAATTATTTTTGAAAATCCTTGTCGAAACTTTATTTTTTCGACAGTAGATTGTGCATACATATAAGAAAAACCATCGTTCACTAACACGTAAACAATTTAAGGACTTTGACAGTTGTGATTTCTTTATTGACATTTATAGACAAGGATAAAAACGAATAATGTACAATGAGTCACGGCCGGAGTTATTATTTGGTCCAAGATACTTTTGGAATATCGTTGAACTCAGTCATTTCTTCCATCTGCTTGTTGAATTTTTCTACTTTCTCACGATGGCTCACGGCGGCCCTCTTCAACATTCTCTCCGCCTAAAGAAAATTGTCAATATGCATAATGGGAAACAGTGTTAATACCATATTTGCTTGCCTTCTCGCCTCAAACCGAAGCTCAGCTTCGGTTTTGTGTGGTCCGCTGCTGGACACGTTTCTGGAATCTCTGGGACAGTTAGTCAATTTTTAAACGCTTGGCATACCTTCTTATTGTCATATCAACTTGCTTCGGATCCACTGTTGGTTTGCTTTTTTTCGCTTTCTTGGGTGCTTCGGTTGAAACTTTCTTCAACTTAAGCGATCCTTTAACTACGGTATCTTTCATTGTCTGAAACAAAATTAATTATGCAGGCCTAATCTAGGTTTGTCAAGCTCAATATTTAAAAATTCTGGAAAAGGATTCTACTTATCGTATCTGATAAAGTATGATTATTCAGCAAGTATTGAAAAGATTCTTACTTATCGAATCTGATAAGAAATAGTATTATGGTCAGGTACATATTTTATTCGACAAACTGGGAGTCGTACCGAATGAAACATAAAGATCATGGGACAGTTAAACACAAACGTGAGCACAATAAATTAAATGTTCTGCACGAGCGAGTTATTGTTCAGACTCGTACGTCTCTCCTTCTCCGGCGTACTCGTCGAGAGGCTCGTCCTCGGCTGTTGCCTCTTGGTACTGTTGATACTCGGAGATCAAATCATTCATATTACTCTCAGCTTCAGTGAACTCCATCTCGTCCATTCCCTCACCGGTGTACCAATGAAGGAAGGCTTTTCGGCGGAACATAGCAGTGAACTGCTCCGAGATGCGCTTGAACAACTCTTGAATAGCTGTCGAGTTACCAACAAACGTGGCAGCCATTTTCAGTCCGCGAGGTGGAATGTCGCACACGGCAGTCTTCACATTGTTTGGAATCCATTCAACGAAGTATGAAGAGTTCTTATTTTGAACGTTGAGCATCTGTTCATCGACCTCCTGAAAATTACTTATTTGAACAGCTTCGAGAGTGGAAACAACTCACTCTCATAGACATGCGTCCACGGAACATTGCGGCAACAGTTAGGTATCTACCATGTCTTGGATCGCAAGCAGCCATCATATTTTTGGCATCGAACATTTGTTGGGTGAGCTCAGCGACAGTAAGTGCACGGTACGCTTGAGTACCCTTTGCGGACAATGGAGCAAAGCCTGGCATGAAGAAATGGAGACGTGGGAATGGAACCATATTGACAGCCAACTTGCGGAGATCAGCATTTAGCTGTCCTGGGAAGCGGAGGCAGGTTGTAACTCCAGACATTGTGAGAGAGACGAGATGGTTCAAGTCTCCGTATGTTGGGTTTGTGAGTTTGAGAGTTCTGTAGCAGATGTCGTAAAGGGCTTCGTTATCGATACAGTAAGTCTCGTCAGTATTCTCTACGAGCTGATGGACGGAGAGGGTGGCATTGTATGGTTCAACTACAGTATCGGAAACCTTTGGAGATGGTACTACAGAAAATGAACTCATGATTCTGTCTGGATACTCCTCGCGAATTTTTGAGATGAGAAGAGTTCCCATTCCAGATCCAGTTCCTCCTCCAAGAGAGTGGGTGAGTTGGAAACCTTGAAGACAGTCGCAACCTTCGGCTTCCTTGCGGATCACGTCGAGAACGTTGTCTACAAGTTCAGCTCCTTCTGTATAGTGTCCTTTAGCCCAGTTGTTTCCAGCCCCGCTTTGTCCGAAAACAAAGTTATCAGGGCGGAAAAGCTGTCCGAATGGTCCAGCACGGACAGAGTCCATTGTTCCCGGCTCGAGGTCAACAAGAACAGCACGAGGGACATATTTTCCATCTGAAAAACACAGTTAAGAGATATCTCCTATATTCAAACTAACTATTGGCCTCGTTGTAATAAACGTCAATTCTTTCGAGCTGCAAATCACTCTCTCCTTTGAATGTTCCATCGGGTTGTATTCCGTGCTCATCGGATATGACTTCCCAGAACTTGGAACCGATTTGGTTTCCGCACTGTCCTGCTTGAACGTGGACGATTTCTCTCATTCTGAAAATAAATAGAAAACAGTTAGAAAAGCAGATGCATTGATATCTTTTACGGAATATGTCAGTTATATCCGTTCATGTCCGTAACAAAAATAACATTTTCGAGAAAGAAGTAACAAGAAATGATTCACGAGAAAAATAGGAACAAAACTGATAACAACATGCTTCAAAACATCAGAAAATGGCGGTAGTTCCTCAAAAAATGATTCAGAAAAACGATTCGAATGCCTTTTTGGCGCCACGCGTCGCAACACGCACGCGGGTGCGTCGGAGCGCATTTTTCCGGGGGACTAGGAATATTAATGGAGGACTAGAAAAATAGTATAAAAAAGGAGAAAAAAGAGGTGAAATAAAAAAAAGAGTGAAATCAAAAAATAATGAATTCAAAAGGAACAACCATGTGAATGCTGGAAAATATCATTCCTATTTTTTAAGCTGCGATCATTTGTGTCTCTGAACTAAAGCTCCTCTGTCGTTCCTCTCCCAATTTAACATTCTAAGCCTGTGAAGGTTTGAAGTTTTCTTTGAATTTTCTATTTCAGGAAATACAACTGATGTTTAAGAATTACAACATCTCTGATTTGAGCCGATAACGTAGATGACGATAGTATTCAATGGTAGGGTTAGTCTGAAATTCAAGCTCATACTGTAATATCGTAATCTTGAAGGTTTCCATCGGAGTCTCATACCGCGTCTGCGGGTTTCAGCATTCCTCATCCTAATTTTTATCATGATATCTTCTCTCATAATATTCAATTACTCCTTTTCTGATAAATCTCCGTCGTGGATACCTCAGTCAGGCGCACTCATACAGTAAGGCTTCCAGTTCTGTATTATTGATCAGCACGAATTACTTCAGAAACGTCGAAGAAATTAATGATTATGACGCAGCATGTAGTGGTTATTCTGTTGGTCGAATCCTCCGGGAGCAAAAAAGGTAAAGAATCCAGACCAACGTTGTTTTTATTTTTATTCATTTATTTTCAGAGTTTTGGCATCGGTACGTTCGGAATTAGTTGAGTCTCAAAACAAAATTGAAGAAATTCGTGCTGTACAAGAAGAGCTACAAAGATTAATCCCGCAAAAACGTAACTCCTATCATGTTTAAGCTTTGGCAATGTTTATTTTAGAACTGGAACTATCAGCTCTAGAAGGAGAAATCGAGGCAGCTCAAAGACAGTTGGAAGAGCTACGAGAAACACAAAACGTAAAAGTGTTTTTACCATATTCTCCTTTGGTACATCCCAAAGTTTCCCAAGAGTAAGAATTCTGACCTAATTGAATGGATAATTTGTAAATTTTCAGGCTTCCTCAAGTTCCTCATTCCATTCTAAACTTTGATGATGTGATAGATTATAGCCGCTGCTCGATATCATCTTTTATGCCAATTTTTGTTGATAGGATAACGGATGGAAGATATGAAAAAGAATGGGAAAATGTGTTCCGAAAAGCTGCTTCAGTCTTGACTGAGAAATCGGATGAGGCTTGTTTGAAAGTATGTCTCTTACCACGTGAATGAAACGTAAGAAGTATAGCTCTTTTTCATAATTTCAGATACGAATTACGAACGGCATCTTGGACACTGATGATAGCTATAATACGGTTTTATTCAATACGGGAAATCCGCTCAAAGTGCTTCAGAATCTAAAGTTAATCATGGTTCAATCATCCCAACTTCGGTAACTGTCTGTCTTTTTTCTTATGTTAGTAAATCAGTTATTTCAGCTCCTTTGATCTCGCTGTCCTTGCAAACTATACATCTCCAATACAACAATCTCCAGTCCCATTATTACCCATCAAACGGAAATATCTGATTGGAATGGTTGTGAGAGAGAATTCGCGAAATTTGGATTTGTCAACACTGGAAGATTCTGGCAAGAACACATCACACAAGTTCATCATTAGAAAATGCTACGAAAACAAGAGTAACTGTTCTATAGAAGAAAGAAGGCGAATACATTCACAGTCTATCTTTTGTTTTCTGCTCGAATCTGATGAATTTCTTCAAGATTTTATAGACTCTATTGAATTCGGATGTATTCCCATCATTCTATCGATTAGCGCGCGCCTTCCATTCGAGGATCTTATTGACTGGAGACGTGCTGCCCACAGACTCCCGATTGCTCGGCTACCAGAAGCTCATTTCATCATTCGATCTTTTGAAACCAGTGATATTCTCGAAATGCGTCGGATTGGACGAACTTTCTTTGAAACATATATGGCTGATCGAAAGTCTATTGCGGACAGTTTGATCGCGGCACTTCGATTCAAACTTCAAATACCTACGTTAGAGACACGTTCCAATCAAAAGAATCAAGCAGTACCATTGTTCAATTCTTCGTTCACATCTCCGAGAGGTTCATTAGTGAATGTTCAACCGAACTTTGATGATGAATATCTTCTCGGACCATTGGAATCTCGAGTGGAGTCTGTCTCTTTTGCGTATAATTTCACAGAGTTCCAATTGGTAAGTATCTGATTAGCTTGTACTCAATACCTTTTTGTTTCAGTATTCTTATGAAATTTGGAACACAGTATACTCACCATTCCGTTCGAAGGAATTTATTATCAATGCTGCTGAGCCTCCCGCGGAAGCTGAGTTCCATGAAGATACTAAAATTGGATTTCGTGCTATAGAACCTGGAAGTGGTGTAGAGTTCAGTAAAGCACTCGGTGGGAATCGTCAGAGAGAGCAATTTACCGTTATTTTATTGACATATGAACGAGATTCAGTTCTCGTCGGCGCACTTGAACGACTTCACCAACTACCGTATCTGAACAAAATTTTGGTAGTTTGGAATAACATTCATCGAGAGCCGCCGGATACATGGCCGTCGCTTCATGTTCCAGTAGAGTTCATCCGAGTGACTGAAAACAGCTTGAATAATCGGTTCGTTCCTTGGGATAGAATAGAAACGGAATCGGTGTTGTCATTAGATGATGACATTGATTTGATGCAGCAAGAGATAATTTTGGCCTTTCGAGTATGGAGAGAAAACCGAGACAGAATTGTTGGTTTTCCTGCTCGCTATCATGCTAGATATGGAGATTCTATGTTCTACAACAGCAATCACACTTGTCAAATGAGCATGATTCTCACTGGAGCCGCATTCATTCACAAGGTAGTAAGCAGTTGAAAAAAAATCCTATTTATGCTAATTTTAGAACTACTTGTCGGCTTACACGTACCAGATGTCTACAGCGATTCGAGATCACGTGGACAAAATTAAAAATTGTGAAGATATTGCTATGAATTTCTTGGTGGCACATCTCACCCGAAAGCCACCTATAAAAACCACATCTCGCTGGACCTTAAAGTATGATGTACCTGATATTTATAAATCTAACTTCTTTCCAGATGTCCCACCTGTACAGAAAGCCTGTTCAAGGCAGACTCTCACTTCGAAAAACGTCACGAGTGCATACGACTGTTCACCAAAGTTTATGGGTATAACCCATTGAAGTTCTCCCAGTTCCGAGCGGACTCTATCCTTTTCAAAACTCGCCTTCCTCAGAATCATCAAAAGTGTTTTAAATATGTTTAAACTGGTTGCTCACATTCCCTCATCTGCCGGTATATTGTATCAAGTGGTGCTATTATGTTTATTGCAGCAATTTGTTTCAAAATTTTAGTCGAACATAAATATGAAATCAGCATTGAGATTGAAGGTGACAAACTAACCATTTCTTAAATTCATTCGCACAATGATCAAACAGCAAATGTACAATCCTTCTTCTACCCAATCCAGTACTGTGAATTGAAAACACCGGTTGGGTATGCTAATTATTTTTTAAGTTAAGAAATTAATTGGCATATGAAATGTATAAAATGGTAAATTTTTAGGACAGGGTGGGTTTGTGAGATTTAAAAACAAGGATGTTGAAAGGTTAAAATGTTTAAAGATCATCGTCGTCATCCGGAAGATCGGCCTTTGCGGCATTGTCCAGATCCTTCTCGTATTCGGCAATCATGGCTGGGTCCATTTGAACCTGTAATAAAATATTTTTAACTCATTAATTATGCTGCAATATATACCTCTGGTGGAGCCAAAGCTGGCATGGCGACAAACTCGAGGTTTGGATCTCCGAGCAACTTTCTAGCGAGCCAGAGGAATGGCTTCTCGAAGTTGTAGTTAGACTTTGCAGAAATGTCATAGTATTGGAGGTTCTTCTTTCGATGGAAAGTGATAGTCTTGGCTTTGACTTTGCGGTCCTTGACATCGACCTGAATTGAAATTTTTAGCGATTATCCAAATCGAACATGATTACCTTGTTTCCGCAGAGAACGATTGGAATGTTCTCGCATACTCTCGCCAAGTCGCGGTGCCAGTTTGGTACATTTTTGTAGGTGACACGAGCGGTAACGTCGAACATGATGATAGCACATTGTCCTGAGGAATTTGTAGCATTATAAATATTATTTTTTAAATGTTACCTTGGATGTAATATCCGTCGCGAAGACCACCGAACTTCTCTTGTCCAGCGGTATCCCACACATTGAAACGAATTTGTCCACGGTTGGTGTGGAAGACGAGCGGGTGAACTTCGACTCCGAGAGTAGCTGTAAACTGAATTCCAGGAAGGACGCAAAAGCTCAATACTCACCGACATACTTTTTCTCGAACTCTCCAGTTAAATGACGTTTAACGAAGGTTGTTTTTCCGGTTCCTCCATCTCCGACAAGGACAAGCTTGAAAGTTGGGATGCCGTCTCCACCAGACATGACTGAAAAAGAATATGACAGTGAAACAAAAAATTAAGAAAACGAAAGGAAATAAGACGAATTTTTGCGAAATCATTCTGAAATGTTTTTTGAAGAGACCACGAGACTGAATGTGTCTAGCAGATGAGAGCGTCTTTAAAATTATTTAGAGCTAAAAATTCTGAAAAATATGAAAAGGATAACGCATATTGGTGCATTATAGAACAAAAATGATGACAATACATTCACGCCAGGGTGCTACCCAAATGGCGCTACAAGATGGATTTGCGCGCCAAAATAATAAGAATTCGAAAATATCACTGCGTAGCGCCCTTTCTGTGTGGTGAAGATAGGGGCACCTACGCAGGGCAGCAACTCATTGCTTGGCACAATGCCAGTCGAAGTTAACGCCTCAGATTCGCAAAAATCGATTGACACCTAATGATTCTTCTCCCGGAAAGATGATTTAAATTCCAGTAAAATTTCATAGATGAAAAATAAAAAATTCTATTCAATAATTGTTTTCAGCGTCAATAATTTTATTTCATACCGCAACTTCACAACATGTAAGATAAGATTTTTCAGGTACGATCTCATCATGGGCAAAAAAGACAAACGTTCTAAACTCGAAGGAGATGAACTAGCTGTAAGTTAAAGAAAACAACATGTTTGTAAATAAAACATGAAGAATATTTTAGGAAGCTCAACAGAACGGATCATTCCAACTTCCTTCATCGACTGAAATAGCTAAGCTTGATGCTTCTCAGTGGCCACTTCTTCTCAAGGTAATTTGATCACGTAGTTTCATTAATTTTAAAATGTATTTTATAGAACTATGATAAGCTCAACGTGCGCACTAACCACTATACCCCCCATGTAGAGGGAGTTTCGCCACTAAAACGTGACATTAAAAACTACATCTCATCTGGTTTCTTCAATCTGGACAAACCATCGAATCCTTCGTCTCACGAAGTGGTTTCCTGGATTAAAAGAATTCTTCGATGCGAAAAAACAGGTCACAGTGGAACCCTCGATCCAAAGGTTTCTGGATGTTTGATTGTTTGCATTGATCGTACCACTCGATTGGCTAAGTCTCAACAAGGAGCTGGTAAAGAGTACATCTGCATCTTCAAACTTCACGAAGAGGTTGAGGATGATCGTAGAGTAAAACAAGCTCTTGAAAAACTCACCGGAGCATTGTTCCAACGTCCACCACTGATCTCGGCTGTCAAAAGACAGCTTCGTATTCGTACTGTATACGAGAATAAGTTCATCGAGTATGATCCAGCTCAGCAAATGGGTATTTTCAAGTTAGTTTTAAAAAACTATATAATTACCGTTGAAAAATTGTGAATTTCAGTTGCATTTGCGAGTCGGGAACATACGTCCGTACTATTTGTGTTCATCTCGGTCTTATTCTTGGATGTGGAGGACAAATGCAAGAACTTCGAAGAAACAGATCTGGAATTTGTGACGAGAATGAAAACATGGTCACCATGCACGATGTTCTTGACGCACAATATCTTTTAGACACGCAGAAGGATGAGAGTTACATGAGACACATTGTTCGTCCATTGGAGGCTCTTCTAACTCAACACAAGCGGGTTGTTGTCAAGGACAGTTGTGTCAATGCGATTTGCTATGGTGCTAAAATTCTGATCCCAGGAGTTCTTCGTTATGATGATGATATCGAAGTTGGAAAGGAGATTGTGATTATGACTACAAAAGGAGAAGCCGTTTGCATTGCTATCGCTCAAATGAGCACATCCACTATTGCGTCTGTCGATCATGGAATTGTAGCCAAATCAAAGCGCGTTATCATGGAACGTGATGTCTATGGAAGAAAGTGGGGATTAGGACCAGTTGCATCAAAGAAAAAACAGATGGTAAAGGATGGCCTCTTGGATAAGTTCGGAAAGCCAAACGATTCTACTCCAAAATCGTGGGCCAAGGAGTACGTGCAGACCGACAAAAAAGCTGCCGTCAAAACCGAAGTAGTCGAAGAGGAGGAAGATGTAGCACCGAAGAAGAAGGCGAAGAAGGCTGTAAAGGAAGAGTCGAGCAGCAGCGACAGCGAATAACTCTTTTGAACAGGTAACAAACCTGTCCCACTTATATAAATTACCCTTATTGTTGACTGTTTTTTTCCTCTTCCCCACAATTAGGCCATGCCGGATTGAGCTGTAACACACTGTTCAATTTTTTTGTTTTCTATGTTGTTTTGTTGTTCGCGATTCTAAAATTCGTTTTCATTGTTGAATCAACTTTGTTAAACTTTATATAAATAAAAAGGTCACTGAATTATGGAAGTCCGGGGAAAAGTAGTTCATCGTCGTCTGGTACGGTGTCGATTACAATGGGGCAAGGTGGGGGACTGTTGGAACTGTCATCGAAAACTGCTAAGACAGAGTCGTTGGTTTCGACACTGTCGAGCGTTTCTTCTGTAGAATCATGTGGGAAACTCGATAGCATACTTTCGTTCGCTTCTATATGTATATCACGAAGAATATCTGATGCAGTGGGCTGAAACTAGTTCAGAGGTATTATAGAAAGTCGTTCTATTTTTCTCGATAAAAAACTACGGCTCGTTGTTTTCACTATGCTAGGCGGGCTTTGCCACCTCAAGAAGGCTCCTAATTCATTTTATTTTCATTACAAAATATTTATTCGTGAATTATTATTTGCAATTGCAATGAAGAAGAGCTGTGAAAACACTTGAAAATCGCGTTTTTATTTTCTGCTGGCTTAGTTTGAGACAATTTCATGTCGAGAGATAGGGTATCAACTAAGAAAACGACTGGCGTACTATTAGAGGTGGGGTGTTCTAATTTCCGAACCTCGGCTAGGTTTTCGTTATAATGCAAGTGTTCTACCACAGATCTTACGGTAAGCAAAAAGTTTTAAAAAAGTTAAGTAAGTTACTGTTTCAGAAATATCCTTATCCTGCGAAAACCTCGTTTCTTTCCCCAGGTGTCGGTCTTGATCTTCCACATTCTGAAAAGTTTATATTCAACAACTACCACAAAGCGATAATCTCACAAGAACATTATAGCCTGGAGGAATATCAGGCCACTCATCATCATCGTCATCTGCATCGATACTCTTCTTTTTTCCTTCTTCTAGACGTTTTTGACGCTTATCCATTTGTCTTCTTAAGAAGATTCCATACTCATCGACGAACGGCCGATATCTGCAAACAAGAAGAAGTTCCGAAAGAATTTAAAAAATATTTATTGTTCTTTTAAGATTTGACATTGTTTCGAAATATGCCTGTTCAATAAGAGGAATGAATGATTTGAATGGTCGGGAAGAACGCCTTATTTTAAAATTAACACAAAAATCGGAGAATGAGAAAAGATGGTGAGATGATTAATATAATGGAATTGGAAAACACGCCGAGAAATCCGTTTTCAGACCAATTTAAGAGCTAGTCAGTTTTCGCCTCTTGGACTGTTAGCTTTGACTCGTAGTATTTGATTACTTGATTGGGGTAGCTGAAATTACGGTTATTTACAGCCTATTTGAATAGATTAAACTAATATTAGAAACGTAAAAGTCGGATTATAATGAAGCAGCTACTGACCGGTTGTTTATTTCCTTTGCCGGCAGAAGACGAGCAGTATCATCATTGAATTTGCACAAGAAGTGAAGCTCTCCCGGAGATCTGGTGAGGCCAACAATGCATTTGAGCTGTTTCCCATTCAACGAGAACTTGTCGCTTGATGATGGCTCTTCTTCGGCTGGGCCTGCAACCACATCTTGTTCCGGAGACTTTTGTCTTCTACGAATCGGTCGATCGCGCTAAAAAATTAGAAGTTAGATATGATAACTTAATTTTCGAACCTTAGCGTATTCCTTTTCGAATTCTTCCAGCAACTCTATGCAGTGCAGGTTCTCCCTCGGCTCCCAGCTGGAGTCGTCTTCAGAAAAGCCCTTTAAAAATTATATGAAATGAATAAAACTGATAATTTTTATTCACTGGCTGATCATTATTCTTGTTGATTTTGAATTGGAACTTAATTTTCAATATAGAACTATTTTCCTACTTCGAAGTTTTGTTGAAAATTTTGATTTTAAATGAGTCAGCTTTTTTTTTCCGATGAAACTCGCCTGCCATTGGATGAGAAACTCTTCTCTCCCAGCTTTTCCGGGTCTTTTGTCCAGTACCTTCTCAACGATGAACACGTTGTTCTTCTGAAAATTAATGAATTTACTTCTTTGAGAAATATGAAATTACCGAATCATCCAGTTTGGGTTTTTTCGCCAAACTTCTGGACATCACTGGCTGAGAGGTTTCCTGCAATTGTGAGGATCAGCACATTAGCAAAGAATCGACCGCAAAGGTGAAAGAAGAAAATCTTACAAAACTGGTAAGTTGAATATTTCGGACAGAGGAAATGAGACCGTGCAAATCGGGAAGAAGCAAATCGAGAAGAACGCTTTTTTCGCAAATTTCAGTGTTTGAAAGGAAAGAAAAATCAATAATTTTCTGTTTAGTATAGTAATGTAGCTAATTAATAATGTGCTTACATGTTTTTGAGCCGAATTTACGAAAAAAAATTCGACACAACCGTACATCGAGTGAAATTCAAAGTTGTCTTGAAAATCAGGTAAAGACACAATTCAAAGTGACAATAATTTCACAATACACCTTCAAATGACTGTCTCTTTCATTTCCGACGCTGAAATTTTCATTCTTCCGATGTATTTTTTTCTTCTCAGTTTCTTCTCGATTGAGAGTTCTTCCCGATTTGAACGGTCTTTGTACGGTCGCAAGGAAATATTTAAAGACGCATCTAGTTATTTAGAAAGAATAGTTTCGCAGCGGAAAACCAAGTCTATAAAAACAAACATCTTTAGAAAATAAACTAATCAATAATTCATTTTCCGACGTCATAAATATTTGAGACTTTGAGACTTGTTACAATTCACAATGCAGGGCCGGCCCGGATTCAAAAATGGTACTCATTTTTTTAACAGAATATTTGAAAATTTTCAAAATTTTAAAGTAAGCGTGATTAAATTATTACACATATTCAGCTTCTGATTAAATTTCAAACTTTTATTCGAAAATCACAGGGTTCGAGGCGTAAGGTCCGCAACGGAAAGTTTTGAATTTACCGGCCGAGTCGCGATCCGTGCGCGCCTGCGAAAATAGACATTTTCAGAGACCCCACAAATTCCAAGGAAAAAAAACTCCTGGGAAACGAACTCCTGGGAAAAAGGCGGGGCCAAGCGCGCTGATTGGCTAATCAGTTGCGCAATCTTGCTAATTAGCATTTTGCAGCCAATCAGCGCGCTTGGCCCCGCCTTTTTCCCAGGAGTTCGTTTCCCAGGAGTTTTTTTTCCTCGGAATTTGTGGGGTCTCCATTTTCATTAAAAAAAAACATTTATCATTTGGTTCCATAGATTTTCATGTTTTAACAGGATCCGAGAGTAATTTTGATTTTCGCCCGGACCGGCCCGTTAGAAATCCGGAGACATCGGACTAATACTTAGAACGTTAACGTTTTTGAAGAGGGCAAACCGCCAAAAATTCGATTTGCCACGGTGATTTTCTCGAAACGTTTGCGTAAAAAATTCGGTCACTGGGTGTAAAGAGGCGGAGTCAGATATCGCAAGCCTGGCATGCGGTTTCCGCATCAGCGGCGCGGATTGTCGCTCTGCGTCTCTTACTCTTTCGGGCATCCTTTCGTTGAAGGCAAATAAATATTTTGTCCCGATTCCCAAGGATTCACAGAGACACAGGGGTGCGAGGCGTAAGGTCCGCTTTTGAATTTACCGGCCGCGCCGCGATGCGTGTGCGTCGCGTTTTTCATTGAAAAATACGACAAGCACACGGTAAACTTGAACTTGGCACTTAGCCAATCACGGTGATTTTTTCGCTACATTAAATTTGGGTTTATCTTCCATATTTTTGCTTCTCGCTAGGCCAACGGCCCTGTGAGGCGAATGCGCCCCGCCGGACAACGCAGTGTAATTTTCTCTGCCATCATTTTTTATCAGCTATAAAAAAAAATTGAAATCAAAATTTGAAAAAAACGCGCTCATACGTAGGGACCGCAATGAACGTGGGCGGAGTTTTTCATTTTCTTCTCTTGGGACGTCATGGGGAGTTTATTGAAATGTTTGACGGTCTGCCCTGAGAGCCCAGTACGATAAAACAGAATGAAAACTTTTGACCCCTATGTAATCGAGTACGTAGAATTCAATGAACACACTTTCGTTTCACCCAAATGTTTAGTTTTCTCAGAAAACTGAAAAAACGTTTTGCATTTTTCAGAAAAATATCACGTTTAAGATGTTCTAGGTCGAACACGCATCATTTTTTGACAGTTTCTAATAGTTTTGGACATACTCTAATAGGTTTTGAACGAAAATTCGATTTTCGTGCTGTTGAATTTTTTGGGAGCCATCTGAACTGCGAGGCATCACATCAAAAAACTTTCTATGATAACATATCTGTTTTCTGACATATTCTTTTTGGACATCTCTTCAGGTACCTGGGACCAAAATTTGAAAGCTCATTGATTCGTAAAATGTGATTTTTTTGATGTCGGAAGACAACAGATTCAAAAAGAAAATCAGTTTTCCCGACAGTTCAGGTTAAAGGAGATCAAACACGCTGTCGCGTCCCTAGCTCCATCATATTACGCCAGTGACACGACTCATAGGGACACGGTCACCAATTCACCCAAACAAGCTCATTTCGGAACAACAACAACTCCAATTCAAACTACCGCCAATGTTGTCTCTGCGTCTCCATCGCCGAAACACTCTCTCGACGCAGCGACACACAGGAAACGGATGTGACAGTAATCTGAGCGGGTCTCGCCGCGCGCTCTCTGCGCTCTCTGCGTCTCTCATCGTCATCCCCTCTCGCCCTTTCTCACCTTTAACCCTCACTTCTTCCTTTTGTTGCCGCCGCGAGCGGGGTTCTACGGAACACTGCTCAACTTACATTGTAACCCTTGACCGTTGACTAGCCATCAATAAAGATGTCAATTGAATCACTTGTTACTGTTGTCTAACTAGCCTCATTCAAAGGTCTACAAAGCGCTCTCCGGATTCCGGGAGTGACATGGTGCAAACGACCGGGAAATGGCAGAAAATATTTTTCTAGCCTAAAAAACCCGAAATACCTTTGTTTGACAAGCTAGTTGGACTCTTTCGCATTTGAATTCAATTTGGCCTAAATTTCGCAATAAAATTCTAAAATTTCGCCTAAAATTTTCAATAATTTCGCCAAAATTCTTTCAAATTCCAAAAAATATGGCGAAATCAATCGATTGTCGAGCGGAAGCATTGTATGGTTCCCTCAATATGGAACGAAGTCACCTCGTGGATCGTTCACCGAGCATTGGATTCGTCAGAAGCGAGGACAAGCCGTCGTCATGCAAATGATGCAATTATCGATTTTCGAGGATCGCAACCGAGACAATCGTGCGGACGGAACTCAGCGGAAAGGATTCAATGCGAGAAACCAGCAAAGGAGCGAGGTATGCTGAAAATTCCTGAAAATTCTAAAAAGGCCTATCGATCCCTTAGTAGTTGGATGTGGAGCTAGCCTATGAGAGAGGTGTGCAGAAGCATTCAATTGCGAAGGAGTAGGGCACTTCAACAGGAAAGTAAGCAATAACCTCAATCCTCAGTGACCTGATTCATTGGGTCCTTCATATACTTCACGAAGTGGTGTGAAACCGAGAGTGTCGGACAAGGAGGTAAGGTGCACACGTGTCTGGTGGACAAGGACGACGTGGTAGCGTGTGCACCGGGCTGGCAGCAAGATCCACAGGCCAGATGTCTTTCAGTGAAGGCCATAGGAAAAGATGAGAAACAGGACATAAACTGCCACTGAACCATAATATAGCTCATCCAATTCTATGTGTCAGGAGTCTGAGGTGTGGCGCCCGGTATATTCGCGAGAATGGATCGACGTGATGCAAACCACACACACAATGTCGACAAGCAACCATGGCTCAACATCGAAGGGATCGATCGAGGACGCAATTCAGTCAGGAGGAGGAAATCAACATGACTCTCCAAGCGACAAGCAATCGATAACCAGGAGAAAGGAGCCGTGACCAGCAAAATCAACGAAATCAACTCGAAGTCATCGTTGGATGACTCTAGGAGCTGCATGCACCTACCAGCACTAGAGGAATCCACGATGTCCATTTGTTGCAACAAATTCGGATCAATATCTGAAAATTCCCTCATTTCTACAACTTTGGTGTCTTCATCGTAAAACATCATCGCTTCTTCAAGGATCAGCATGCAACGTGATCGGAGTCAACAACAACAAGCCGTACAACATCAAGGCATCCGACGGGTAAGCTGTTTCTTTGTTTTCTTCTTGACACACCGAAAAAGTACGTGCTGGCACGGAAAATTTGATGGACTCGGACGACTAGTGAGAAGTCAGAAGGTCAGTTAAGGAGGAAGCAGAGGAACCCACCCCGCCCGGAGCATGTCACTCGGAACAGCATATATTTGGAGCAAAACATACATCCGCTGCAACATATATACGGATTGCTTCACCTTCGCTCAATTCGGGAGACGTTGGCGACCGATCACCAGCATAAAGAAGATCAAAACCCCTCGGGAAGCATGTCACTCTTGAAGAAAGCGACGAAGGATTAACAAACTTTCGTCGGACAGAAGCACAAAGAAAGAGAGATGAGGAGGACTCGGAATGAGCCGAATAAACGTGTTGACCAGCTCAAGCACATAAAAGCGAAGACGAAGACGAAGAAAGAAAGGAAAAGGAGAGTAAAAGGAAGAGATATGGCGATATCAGAAGGAATCGCAATCGTCGACGTCATCGTGGCATACTGCTTGATGCTGAAGCTGGACCTGCAATCGTCAGGACTACGTGTGGTGTGACAAGCAACTCGTCAGCCAGGAACGCAATATTTTGCTTGCGTGCTACTTTCCCTCGACTCGTTGGTTCGCGCCGTTTTCTCTCAAAACGACCTGCCGGCGGACAGAGGACGTGTAGCTAGGCGCATGGACGTGTGAACCACACAAAAAACTAAAACCTAGGTCATATGATTAGATAATAGGTAGTAAGTTTAAATACTCTAGTCACATCGCCCACACTTTAGTGGTGACTAGCCCTAATTTTAAATTAGACTTTGTAGTTCAAGAGGCCTCTTGGCTACTATAGTCTCTTTTAAATTAGGTACTATCCTTGCATCTCCTTGTATCCTGGGGTGAAAGTCCCCACCACAGATTTGTACCCCTACGCTGGTAAGTGGTTTATCAAAATCCAGCAATGCGATAGCGACTTCATTGGTGGATGGAGCCGAGAGGAGGGTGAGGATCAAACTAGCATCCAATAGTCCACGTGCTAACTGTTCTCGGAACAAACATCGTTATCGTTTTCAAGAAGCCAGCGAAAGTTGGTGTCGGAGGTCCACTGGAGCGTACACTCCCCTTCACATCTTGGACGGCGCGGACCGATATCCCAGGGTGGTTGTGAGCCACAAGTCACAACACGGGCGCTTGTACGCAGGCTCGTACGTCCCAGTCTGGGGAGGTCGATAAATATACAGATACGTCCCATCGCCAGGGAGGTCTATAAAGAATTGGTGAATTACGTCCTATTTCTAATGTTTGGGGAGGTCGATAAAGAAGCAAACAGGTATCGTTTAAACAGGTATAGTTTCGCCGTTGTTGTCACCTGCTGTGGGACTGAACAGCACACAGTATCCAAGTAGGGACAAATCGGTTTTTAACTCACTTGTGTGTAAGGAGGAGAGGAGACTAGCTCCTCGACTCACCGCTAATCTTGCTGAATTTCAGACAATTTTGCGGACTTCAACAGTGATTAAGATACGAGGATGCTGCGTCGGGAGCGGGACACTAGCAAATCGACCAGCACATCGTGATCCTTCGCGGCGAAGGAGTATGACAAGCCGAAGGCAAACTGCAGAGTCAAACCTCCATGATCCTATGAGAAAGGAGCTTGGAATTGACTCAAATGCAGAAGACAAGCACGGATGGTTCGCCAGAAGTGGACACTTTCAGTCAGAAACTGTGGAAAATATGGAGAACGCTCCGGAAGACAAGCAGCTTCATGAGTGGAAGTCAAAGAGTCGGATAAATTCATCGGAATCACTCTGAAAACAAATTCCGATACTCTTCCGTTCAAGTACAAAGATGTGAGCTGACATAGCAGATAGGGAGGAGAAAGCGACGAAGAAGTCAACAGGAGATAAGCACTGGGAGTCACGAGCAAGTATGTTCTCTCTTTGAGAGATAGCCGACACCCTAGCTGTGGTAAAAACACTAGCGAAGGTACGCTCCGACGCCCACACAGCTTCTTCACAAGAACACCACACCGTTCTCGCATCGCTTGCCGTCGTCGTTTGGACATTCAAACCAGAGGACGAGGATTCTTCTTCAGATGCTAAGGAAGCAAACTCGCTCAATCGTGGACAGCCTTACTGCTTCTAGGCACATTATTCTTCGGAGATTGTGTCAAGAAGACAAGCCACATACTCTTGGAAGAGTAAAAACCGAAGATTCGGATTATCGATCGGACCTGTCGAACCATATGAAAGCAGGAATGGTCAATGATGAACGAATCCTTCACCACCAAAGTCACAGGAAACTGTGCAATACAAAAGCACCGATCAGGACAAGCAACATCAAACGTCACTGATTAAGGAGACTGACACAGCAGTGGAGAGCCAAGCAGATGAAGAACAACTTCAAAGCGATTCGGCTGGAAGGAAGATCTCAACACCTACAGCACCGACAAGCCATCTAAAGTTACAACATCGGATGTGCCTCGTCGCAACATCATTAGCTGAAGGAAGGTCGAGGACGATTCTTCAACATCGACAAGCAGTCTACGTCTTAAACAGCTGCAGGACGCTCAAGACAAGTCGAGTTGCAAGAAGACAAGCCAAATCAAATCTTCTTCTAGCTTACTGGAGGTTTGGATTGATGATGACGCCTAGTGAGAAAGGCTAATTCTCTCCAAATCAAAAGTAACTGCTGAAAAAGATTTACTGAATCTTCAAGATGAAGAAATCTCCACTAGCTGATCATGCAATCACGACTTCAGTCAAGTCAACTTCGACGCCTCTCACGATAGTATTCTCAAACTATCCGTGCAGAAAACATCAAGGAGTCGGAGTCAACCCTCATGCCAAAAATCTTCTGTCAAACGAAGTTAGAGTACATTCTTCTTTCAACATTTCGGACCAGCTGAGGATGAATGCGAAGTCTCGAAGGAGAGCAGAAACAATCCTCTACACAAGCTGATCTTCGTCGAGCCGAACGCTGCCACCATCTTCGGAAGAACGGAGATAGTAATTTTTCCTCGGAGTCTTTGGACCAGCTGAAAAAGAAGGCAATCTTCTCGAACAAGAACAGAGGCAATTCTTCAGACAAGCTGATTTTTTCCTGAGGACAACTCCAAGTATTTCTATTCGGTGGAGCAACAATCAGACCACTCATAAGGAAATTGGAGACAAGATGACACCAACTCAGTGCTCGCCAACATGCTAACAAAGAAGGACTTAATACCCCGTGCAAGTTGGAGTGAAGCACAGAAGCCATCAATGGTCATCCAACAACCAGCTCATTAGAGCAAAGAAGAAAGTGGACACTGATGTCGTAGAACAACGTTGACTAGTAGCGCGACGAAGCAAAGGACTTTATACCCGATGCAGAAGGACTTCATACCCGGAGTCGCGATTGACTAGCAACAAGACATACACAATCTGCGGACATTCCCGAACAGTTGTAACTTCAGGAAGGATTGTTCAAGGAAAAGAGGAAGCTTGAAACTCTTCAACGAGAGAGGAAGTTGAAAACTCTTCGACGAGGTAGCCAGATCTCCAAGTACAAGCACATCGCAATGGAAAGGAGTCAAGCTGATCGGAATTCACTGGAGGACGTCTATAAGGTCATCAGATGTTGAAGGACAACAGTGGATTCGGAGAGTCGACAAGCCAGAAGAAGTGACAATATTCTTCAAATACGGTCGCAATCGTATTGACCAAAGTCAACACTCAGCGAGAGTCATGTCAAGATTCTTCAACTGCGAAAATCCGAGGACCTTCGCGATAGAAGTCATTATGTCGACATCAAGCCAGAAGTCTGAAATCGGAAGATGTCAGACAAAGATGAAGAAGGAGCAATTCCGGAAGATTGTCAAGTCAAAGGAATAGCTCATGTCGGAGTAAACACCGGAGCTTGGAGTCAAGGAGACAAGCTCAGCTGAAGTTGAGCGAATCACCATTAACCTGGACACCAGCCAACTCTGACAGCACCTTCATGATGTCTTCAACGCAGATTCAAATCGTCATCGTTTGGCAGTAGGAATCAGCCGAAAAGTCAGACAACGACGACAAAGGATTTAAATTCTTGTTTGTGTAAGATATTGAAAGGTAAAAGATTCAGAGCACCGAAAAGAGACGAAAGTCCAACTGAATCCTAGTTTGCAATAGCAGATTAGTTCAGTCTCGGGACCTAAAAGAGATACGGGGTCGAAGCATCTGTGCAAGTCATCCTAACAATTCCATTCAGTTAGAAGCACAGGTGCCTAGATTCTTATGTCCAACTGAAGCTTGCTTCAGTAAGGTATCAGTTGCAGTCGAAAGATTGTAATTGATAAGCTCTGACAAACAAATGTCTAAATTTCTAATAATTTACGTCAAATGTTCAATTATCTTCAGTAATATTCACTCAAGAACCAACGCAAGGATTCAAGACGACAGTCATGGACCAAAGGAGTCAAACGTCTTCATGCAAGAAGGACAAGCAGTCGGAACTCAGCGAATGTTGAGGTTTCGAAAGACAAGGAGAAATCTGCCAGAAGGTTCGAGAGCAATCGAAGGACCAGCTCAGCAGATCAGTCAGTAACACTGGACACCGTCAGGACATTCTTCATTTGTTCAAAGTCCAGAGGTGCTAAACCTACCCATACGTCAGTACAACGACTAGGAGGACAAGCTGAAAGTCTGTCAACGACCAGGAGGACAAGCTGATCGTAGTCAACTACCGAAGCATGTGTTGATATGCACAAGCAAAGGATGTCAACAACGATTCAGCAACCCGGATCGACAGCAGGAAAAGGACCAGGCCTTTCCTCTCAAAAGGTTAAGATCGAAATCTCATCGATCGAAACCAAAAGCCTGAAGAACTTGGTTCTCAAGTTAAAAACCTGACAGTGAGAAGTCAGGAGTATCTGACAGTGAGAAGTCAGGAAGGGAAGAACCATCCATCTGTGAAGGAGGTTCTGCCCAGGAGAAGCGCAGCCATGAAAATGGTTGCCATCCACATCTTACAAAGCCAACAAAGTCAAAGGACGCCAACAGGAGTCAAAAGACCAAGACAAGCAAAGGGATAAAGGAACAATACAAAGGAGGATGAGATGTCATCGCAGAGGATCTACGTCTGGAATGGTGCACAACTACTTTCCCATCATGTCAATCTGGAAAAGTAGTTCATTCTACCCCCCCAGTGTCGCGTCCCTAGCTCCATCATATTACGCCAGTGACACGACTCATAGGGACACGGTCACCAATTCACCCAAACAAGCTCATTTCGGAACAACAACAACTCCAATTCAAACTACCGCCAATGTTGTCTCTGCGTCTCCATCGCCGAAACACTCTCTCGACGCAGCGACACACAGGAAACGGATGTGACAGTAATCTGAGCGGGTCTCGCCGCGCGCTCTCTGCGCTCTCTGCGTCTCTCATCGTCATCCCCTCTCGCCCTTTCTCACCTTTAACCCTCACTTCTTCCTTTTGTTGCCGCCGCGAGCGGGGTTCTACGGAACACTGCTCAACTTACATTGTAACCCTTGACCGTTGACTAGCCATCAATAAAGATGTCAATTGAATCACTTGTTACTGTTGTCTAACTAGCCTCATTCAAAGGTCTACAAAGCGCTCTCCGGATTCCGGGAGTGACACACGCATCGTTTCTCGACGGAATCAGAATCTACGCAAAATTTCGAACTAGATGCACTTGGGAACAAAAAATTTCGTGCTGTCGAATTTTAGATATTTGATGTTTTATCTCGAAATATGCTGAATATCGTTCAAAAAATTCTCATGAATTTCAAAAAATCACGTCAAAAATATATTTTCCTATTATCAGCGTCACATTTGTGTTCGTTTAGTTCAGTGGATAACACGCTCGGTTTTTAATCAAAGGGTTTCTGGTTCGAACTTTCCCAAATTTTACAAAAATGTGACTGACTGAACGTGAAAATAGAAAATATTTTTTGCGTGGTCAGGAAAACGAAAGAATTCCCCAAGAGAATTTAGTAGAAACCATGGCTGACTAAAAGGTCCTGTAACTTCGGTGAGAGTGAATATTTTCGGGAAAAAAATTTGGGAATGTACTTCCATTTACCTGAAGAACAGGGCAGGATGGAAATTTTTATGAAAAAATGAGTTTGAAAAAAATGTTGCGGTCTCTACTCATACGCCCTCCGTTTTTCGATCAAGTTTTTGTAGGAAAAAATTCTAGTCGTTTTAAGGCCTCCTTCATAATGAAAACTGGATTCTGCTGAAGTGACTATCGTCAGTGTTAATTTCTCTTCCACAAACTTTGACGAGGTTTTAAACAAAACTGAATCCATAAATTTCAAAAAACGCTTCCATACGCCCTCCGTTTTTCGATCTAGTTTTTGTAGGAAAAAAGTCTAGTCGTTTTGATCCCTCCTTCATAATGAAAAGTGGATTCTGCTGAAATTAAAACCCGATGACCTAGATTTTGAAATGGCCTAGATTTGAGGAAGCGCACGAAGAAGCTCATCTTTTACGTGTAATTTAACTAGGGAAAGAAATGGAGTTATGGGCCGAGACATATATCACTAGAACGGAAATTTTCCACTGATTTCAAATCTGTATTCCAATTTTTCAGAACGATTCTGTGAAAAAAGTTATTCAGGTTTTTGTGAGATCTCAGTAATAAAAATGGAAAAGTCACGGAAATCGTCCAAAAAGGTAATTCATTGGGATTGAAATGAGCCATAATGTGCTTCAAACGACAGGGGAACATTTTCAGTCGTTTTTTTCGACGAATTCTGAAGTTTTTGGTGGCCAACCCATGGGGGAAAATTCGACCACTTTGTTTTTTGATTTTTATCTCAAAAACTGTTCTTGTGTGATTGTAAATGTAAATAGGAGTTAACAACAATTCATTTATCAGATTATATCCTAGATGTCTTGAAATTGTTATTAGAATCGAGGTGAATTGAACATTAAAATGCACTTTTTACGCCTCTTTTCACCGAAGAACAGATGAACACAGCTGAATTGTCAAATTTTAGATTTTTTCCACTTGAAACTTTTCGGTTTCATAACCTAAATCTCTTTTTCGAATGAATGTTGACCTATCTTCCATTTTTTAGATTCCAAACGAACACTTTTCATAAAACTTCCTCTGCAATTTATTAACCTCATTTTTCTGTGCCGCGGGGTTGCATCTCTCTGATTCCTTGGCCCCGCCCATTTTTCTGCGCCCCACGGGGCGAAAATTTGGTGCACTCTCGTTACCAAACAGTTTCATCGTAGAACTGACTCGTTACCAAACTGTTGCATCGTAGAACCGTTTTCAACTGGAGCGCGATTGCTTACTTGGCCCCTTACGGCTTTTTGCGTGAATAAGTTTTAGTTTTTGTTCATTGTATAGTATAATAAAGCTAAATAGAACATATTTTTCATGAAAAGGCAACATTTTATTCGCGCAATAAGCCGTAAGGGGCCAAGTAAGCAATCGCGCTCCAGTTGAAAACGGTTCCACGATGCAACAGTTTGGTAACGAGTCAGTTCTACGATGAAACTGTTTGGTAACGAGAGTGCACCGAAAATTTGTCAACGGGAAATGTAGCGAAAAAATCACCGTGTCTATAATTATAGTCAAACAATTCAAATCTCGCGCCTATTTTTTGAGTTCAATAGAGCGCATTTGCGGACGGTCATTTTGTGTCGGCGATTTCACGGCGCGGCGGCACAGACCTATGGCCTAGAAAACTCCAACTCGGCCACTTCAATTATTTAATACATTACGTGACTAAGTATCTTCGATTTTCAGGCATTTTGCTATAATTTCTTCGTTTTTTTTTGTAAATAATAAAGAATACCTTTATTTAGATGAATTTTTTGCTGTAGAACTTCAAGCAATTCATTCCACCGCCGACAAAATCGACATAAGGAAATTAGCTATAGAGGGCTAGTATTTTGATTTGTAGAAGCCCAGATGAAAATCTCGTTAGTTGGAAACATTTCAAAATGATCGATGAATATATAGTGGTGATATCGGAATATAAACCTGCTTTTACTCTTTTCCCTCCTTAAAGAGACGACTAAAACTTTCTTGAAAATGAGTGAAAAAATGACAAATTTTTATGTATCTCAAAAACGAGTAACATCAACTTTCTGAACGTTTAAGGGAAACTGTAACAGGTAATTCTCAATCTTTTAAGAAAAAAAAATTGAAACCCACCGATCGTATTTTTGAGAAACTTTTGAACATAAGTTACCGTTGGCTTAGAAATTGATATTTTTTCATGTATCTCGAAAACGAGTAACATCATCTTTCTGAACGTTTAACAGAAGTTGAAACAAGTCATTCTCATTCTTTTGAGAAAAAAAAATCGGAGGCTACCGATCGTATTTTTGAGAAACTTTTGACAGAAAATCGCAAATTGACTGATAAAATGACATTTTCTTACGTAGCTCAACAACAAGTAACATCATCATTCTGAACTTTTACCAGAAGATGGAACAAGTCATCCTCATTATTGTAGAAAAAAGAAATCAAAAGCCACCGATCGTTTTTTTGAGAAATTTTTAATAGAACATCGAATTTGGCTGAAACAATGACATTTTCTTATATATCTCAAAAACGCGAAACACCATCTTTCTAAACGTTTACCAGAAGATGTAAAAAGTCAATATCAATAACGTAGAAAAAAGAAATCAAAAGCCACTTATCGTATTTTTGAGAAACTTTTGATAGAAAATCGCATTTGGCTGATAAAAAATGAATTTTGGTCGGGATACGGTACGCAACTCTGCAAACACCAATGACAATACCACGCAAATTTACAGACAAATTTCGCTGCGTACACTGAGTACTCAACGTTCAAAAAGTTCGACCGCGAGTCGCGATTGCCAGGCCGTGATTTACGTTAGAGTGGTAATGTATTAAATAATTGAAATGGCCGAGTTGGAGTTTTCTAGGCCATAGGTCTGTGCCGCCGCGCCGTGGTGAGCAAAAAAAATTTCAGTGTCTAATGCAAGTGCGCTCTATTTGCACGCGTGAGAGATTGCTCAGCGTTTCGTTTCAACGGAACGGCAACGAAACCGCAACGAAACGGATATGCCACGCCGTTTCGTTGGGGTTTCGTTGCCGTTTCCCCGGGAATAGCGTGCGACAGAGCGCGGTTGCCCGTTTTACACTGATCGCGCTGGTATCCCCCCTCCTTCCTTCCGTAAATATAAATAACTGTATGCAATATTAAAGAACAATTTAGATGAGAATATAATTTATTGAGAAACAAAAAATTAACAACCGAAATCATTCTCGTTTTCTAATTGAATGCCGGAAGATGTCCACGTATTTAGCGAGATGAATGTCATCGAAGACTTCCTCCTCTTGAACAAATTGGCTTTCGACGAGCTGTGGACTTTCAGAATTGCGCAGCTTTTCCATGTTGTTCGACATGTGTGTGACCTAAAACCGAATGATTTTCTATGAAATGTTGAAACATTGAAATTACATTTTCGTTTTCTTTCTTCTCGTAGACTTCCTCATTGACGAATTGCTGTATGTTGAGTGTGACAATGTCGAAGCGTCGTAACTCAATACTGAAAACAAATTACACAAATTTTTAAATACATATACAGTGCTCTCTGTACCTTGTCGAAAACAATCCCAGCGAACTTGGTGATGTCGGAAAGGAGGTTCTGAAAATTAACCTCTGAACTTCCATCCTGACTGAGAGCAGCGACTAGCCTGAAAAAGAATATTAGTTAAATACTCGATATTCGACGTCGTCACCTTTTTCATTTGGTTTCTGACAGAAAAGGCTGTGACAACATTTTTCTGCTATTTTGTTCCATTAGTGCACGGCTACCTGTAAAATAGTTTAACTAATTTTATTTGCAGCATTAATTTTTCTCGCTGAAAACTCTAAGGAAAATTTTATTTAAAAAAAAACTGGAAAAACATTACAAAAAAAATAATATTTCAACAGAGCTTCGTTTTGACATTCGCGCAAAGTTTAGGGACTCTATGCCGATATATCGATTGATTTCCGATTCGTTGTGGTTTCGTGGTGGTTACGTTGCCGTTACGTTGAGATTTTTTTCCGTTTTCGTTTCGTTAAACCGAATTTCCGTTTTCGTTTCGTTGCCGTTTCGTTGCCGTTTCGTTAAACCCTTTCTTCCGTTGCCGTTCCGTTGAAACGAAACGCTGAGTGGAGACGGCAGACGTCGCTTTTCTCGTGCATTTATCGTCGCTTTTCTCGTGCAGGAAGCAGTGGGTCCCCACTGCCTCCTGCACGAGAAAAGCGACGCTAAATGCACGAGAAAAGCGACGTCTGCCGTCTCCAATCTCTCACGCGTGCAAATAGAGCGCACTTGCATTAGACACTGGAATTTTTTTTGCTGAAATTGAAAAGGTTGTCGGCGACTAGAAAAACATAATATTTGGAGACTGAAAGTGGTATAAATGAAATGAGGGGATTTTTAGCTATAATTTGATATACAAAACATACACCAACACTGGGACTAGAATAATTATGGCGAGACACCATATCGAATTCACATTTTCTATGAATTTAGAACATTTTCCGAAGTTTTTCTTGTTTTTTTGTTATAAAAATCATAAATTGTGTTGATTTGTGCTGTAATATGGATGATAACCACAAAAAATACAATATGTTCACTCTCTTCATATCACTCCATCTACAGTATGACCGGTATAGACCGAAAATGGAAAACGACCCTTTTTTTCAAAAAAAGGAAACGGATACGTTTTTCAGAATATCTTCACCGTCATTTTCCACTATCAAACATTAAATTTGGTTGAAAACTGAGTTCAGTATAAAATTTGGAGAAATCAGTTGAAAATCGTGAAAATAAGGCGATTTTGGGAGGTTTTCGAGGTTTTGTGAAAAACTGAGGACCATATTCAAAAATCGGAAACGGATAACTTTTAGCGACTGTTATTAGCTACATTTTGAGCTATGATACAAAAGTTTTCTTTCAGAACGAAGTGAGTTAAAACTTTTTGAAAATTTCGAAAAAGGCATAAAAAGGAGTAGGGTTACTGTAAGACACTTCGTCACGACGTCTGAAGAAATGATTGTTTTCCAATCTTTGGTTTTTTGAGTAGAGCACATCTCGATCTTCATTTTTGTAGTTGACAACATTTTTGTACGGAGTCTTCTTAGAAAGATATAGCGCGATGAATGAAAACATCCGATTTCCCGAACTTCGATTAGGGAATTCAGGGAGCACATGCTTTCATGAGCCATAACTTTCCAGGAACGCATCGTACAAAAAAGTGGTCAACTAGAAAAATGAAGACCGGGTTGTGTACTATAGAAACAAAGAAGGTTTGACAAAAAATAATAATTTCTCCAGACGTCGCGACGAAGTCTTTTCCAATAACCCTATCATCTCTTCTCTCATGGCATTTGAAAACCTCATACCACAGTTCATTCTGAAGCAAAACATATATTTTATAGCTTAAAATGTAGCTGACAACAAGTACTATAAGTTGTTCGTTTCAGTATTTTTGTGAAATGCATCCAGTTTTCTGAAAGAGTTCGAAAACATCTCAAGAATCTCAGTCCTTACGCGAGTTTGTACCGATTTTTGTAAAGTTTATACTGAATTCAGTTTTCAACCAAATTTAGAGTTTGATAGTGGAAAATGACGCTGAAGATATTCTGAATAAGATATCCGTTTCAGATTTTTGTATAAGTTGACTGCTTTTTGACCGTTTTCGATCAAAACTGACCATATATTAGCTGTCGTTTTATCTACTGTTCAGTATTATTTTCCTCTTTTTTTTTGGATTTTCTAACATTATTGTTATTGTTCTTTTGATTTCTATTCTTAAAATCCTAATTTTTCTCTGGAAATATCAAAATCTGACAGTTTTCAATCAAACACCCTCAAATCCCAGTGAGAGAGTGAGAGACGTGCCTCCCTGTAGGAGACGCAGACCGCGTGCGAAAAGAGAGGCGCTTTTCTCGTGCAGGAGGCAGTGGGTCCCGAAAAAATCACCGTGAAATAGTTTTAATGAGAAAAATTCGAAAGTCAAACGAAAATAATGACAAATCGTGTTTTTCATATCAAGTTTTTTGTTATGTTACTAATCTATATTAATAATAGGTCTTAAATACCGTTAAGGATGAATTCTTAGAATTTCTCAATTTTCAAAGTTTTGGTGGCACATCATTCTGTGGAGCACTTTAGAGACTACTCAAATGAGAGACACGAGTTGAGAAAATATACTTGTGCTCTGAAAGGAAAAACACAAGAGATGGTTGTAAATAATAAATAGTTTATTTAGGAGCGCAAAGCTTAAGACATAAGAATTTCAAGCGTCTGATTCTTCGCTGTCACTTTCAGAATTGTTTTCTCCGTCTTCAAGACCTTCGACATCTTCCATTACGATTTCTTGTTCTTCATCGTTAGCATTGTTCTCAGAATGATCCAGATTGATATTATCTTCTGATTGGTTCCCATCTTCCTGATCGAGGTTGTGGTGGTTGTGATCATGTTCCTCTGTACAATTTTCTCGCACCGTATCATCATCTTCCTCATTATCCTGTTGAGTTATAAATTTCTCGTTGTCTTGTTTTTTCTTTCTTTTGAGGAAGTTTATCAGGTCTGAAATGCAAAGTTTATCATCAATTTAAATGATGGGAAAAAACCTTTAGCTGCATTCATAATTTTTTCTGTATTTTGATGGCACACTGGACATTTGGATGACTTTTGAAACGCTTTCAACGCACAATCAGTACAGAAATAGTGTTTGCATTTGGTGACAATTGGATCAACAAACGGTTTTCCGCATATGAAACAGTCTTCTGGGAAAGCATCATCTTGGTCGCGGATTTCGTAATCGGTGTCATCTTCCACACCATACTTCCCGGCTTCGTATTCTTCATCAATTTCCCATCCATGTTTGTAGTCGGAACGATCATGAACAAATTTACAAGAGTCTGAAAAAAAAAGTTTAAAGAAATTTAGTTTCATCAAAAACATACTTGTCAAGGCCCCCTCAGCTGGAAAGTTTGGAAGGACGCCAGAAGGTTTATGGATGGAAGGGGATATCGGAGTGTCGTTGCCACATTTTCAAAAATTCAAATCGTTTTTACAACTTTATTTATCACATTGTATGACGCAAAGCAAGAAAAAACACAAGAAAACATGAAAGCTTTATTTTCTGACATTGATTATCAAAAGACGAAGTTGTAAAAACGATTTGAATTTTTGAAAATGTGGCAACGACACTCCGATACCCCCTTCCATCCATAAACCTTCCGGCGTCCTTCCAAATTTTCCCGCTGAGCCCCTTGGAAAATTTTTGAATGACCGTCCCCACAGGGTCTAGGGGTGAGTAGTGAAATCGTATGCGCTCCACTAGACATTGGCGGCAAATTCAAATTTTAATTTTTTTTCAATTCGACCTTAAGCACTGCATTTTGATACGCAGCTTAATCGAGCGCTTCTGAACCGATTTATGTCCGTTTTCTCTCATTTTTGGCCAGTTTTTCGACTGCCTCGCATATTTTCAAGATCAATTCTATTAAATAAATGAATAAAATTTTAAAATAAAAATTTTATTTTGAATTTCGCGCTAAAATTTTAGCTGATTTCAGCGGAGCGCGTTTATTTTCACTACTCATCTCGAGGAGACCCCACAAATTCCGAGGAAAAAAAACTCCTGGGAAACGAACTCCTGGGAAAAAGGCGGGGCCAAGCGCGCTGATTGGCTAATCAGTTGCGCAATCTTGCTAATTAGCATCAGCGCGCTTGGCCCCGCCTTTTTCCCAGGAGTTTTTTTTCCTCGGAATTTGTGGGGCACGGCCTGACAATCGCGACTCGCGGTCGAACTTTTTGAACGTTGAGTACTCAGTGTACGCAGCGAAATTGTCTGTAAATTTGCGTGGTATTGTCATTGGTGTTTGCAGAGTTGCGTACCGTATCCACGGTGATTTTTCCGGAACCAGCTAGTGGGTAGCGCTCAAAAAGTTCGGCCGCAGTGGAAAATAAAATGGGCGGAGTCTGGATGCAAGCTTGGCACGCGGTTTTTGCAACTGCGGCACTTGTTTTTTCTGCGTCTCTTTTCTCTCGTGCATGCAGAAAGAGCGCGTTTGAAACATGGAATAATTTTTTACACTGTATCGAATGTCAAGTAAAGTAAATGGCCGATTAAACTGTGAAACTGAGGACAGTATAGCATGAGACTTATTGTTAAAAATTCTCCATTATTTTCTTTAGGGGAACCGAAAGACAATTGGGGGGAATTTTAAGTAAATTTTTAGAAAATTTAAGCCAAAGTTGAGGGTCTAGAAATTTCAACGGTGCATTTGAGCGGGTTTGCTCGCGGCCGCCATTGTGATGGTCTAGAAATCAAACCAAGTGGTTCCGGAAAAATCACCGTGCGTATCCCGACCAAAAATCATTTTTTTATCAGCCAAATGCGATTTTCTATCAAAAGTTTCTCAAAAATACGATAAGTGGCTTTTGATTTCTTTTTTCTACGTTATTGATATTGACTTTTTACATCTTCTGGTAAACGTTTAGAAAGATGGTGTTTCGCGTTTTTGAGATATATTAGAAAATGTCATTGTTTCAGCCAAATTCGATGTTCTATTAAAAATTTCTCAAAAAAACGATCGGTGGCTTTTGCTTTCTTTTTTCTACAATAATGAGGATGACTTGCTCCATCTTCTGGTAAAAGTTCAGAATGATGATGTTACTTGTTGTTGAGCTACGTAAGAAAATGTCATTTTATCAGTCAATTTGCGATTTTCTGTCAAAAGTTTCTCAAAAATACGATCGGTAGCCTCCGATTTTTTTTCTCAAAAGAATGAGAATGACTTGTTTCAACTTCTGTTAAACGTTCAGAAAGATGATGTTACTCGTTTTCGAGATACATGAAAAAATATCAATTTCTAAGCCAACGGTAGCTTATGTTCAAAAGTTTCTCAAAAATACGATCGGTGGGTTTCAATTTTTTTTTTCTTAAAAGATTGAGAATTACCTGTTACAGTTTCCCTTAAACGTTCAGAAAGTTGATGTTACTCGTTTTTGGGATACATAAAAATTTGTCATTTTTTCACTCATTTTCAAGAAAGTTTTAGTCGTCTCTTTAAGGAGGGAAAAGAGTAAAAGCAGGTTTATATTCCGGTATCACCACTATATATTCATCGATCATTTTGAAATGTTTCCTACTAACGAGATTTTCATCTGGGCTTCTACAAATCAAAATACTAGCCCTCTATAGCTAATTTCCTTATGTCGATTTTGTCGGCGGTGGAATGAATTGTTTGAAGTTCTACAGCAAAAAATTCATCTAAATAAAGGTATTCTTTATTATTTACAAAAAAAACGAAGAAATTATAGCAAAATGCCTGAAAATCGAAGATACTTAGTCACGTAATGTATTAAATAATTGAAATGGCCGAGTTGGAGTTTTCTAGGCCATAGGTCTGTGCCGCCGCGCCGTGGGGGTCTCATCTCGAGGAGACCCCACCGATTCCGCGGAAGAAATTTTCGATGGAAAGTGGGCGGGGTTTAAACTGCAACATCACCGCACAGTCTTTCCTGAAACTTAGAAGTCCCGAATCCGTTTATTTTTTGAAGTTTTATTGTCGCAACAAAAAAGCCAAAATTATCAAATTTTGGCTTGAGTCTGCAAACACCGAGGGGGAAAAAATGTCGGAACTTTTTTATTTCGATAATATGCTTCGGTATGATTTTTAAGGAGTCACAGAAGCCGGCTCTCTCTACCGAAAAAAATATCACAAAATTAGGCAGCCTGCGAAAAAAATTAAATCGGGAAAAAAGTGTGCGGTGGAGTTGCAACTTGAAACTCCGCCCACTTTCCATCGAAAATTTCTTCCGCGGAATCGGTGGGGACTCATCCCGAGAGAGACCCCACAAATTCCGAAGAAAAAAACTCCTGGAAACGAACTCCTGGGAAAAGGCGGGGCCAAGCGCGCTGATTGGCTGCAAAATGATAATTAGCAAGATTGCGCAACTGATTAGCCAATCAGCGCGCTTGGCCCCGCCTTTTCCCCAGGAGTTCGTTTCCCAGGAGTTTTTTTTTCCACGGAATTTGTGGGGTCTCTCCCGAGACGCGCCCCGGTTTCAAAAAATGGACCAATTTTCAGATTTTTGTTTGACTTTTTTAATTTTTCATCGAAAGTGTGAACATTTCTGATGATTTTCAAGAACATTTTTCTAATTCTGAATGATAGTCGAAAGTTTGACTTCTTCGCGAAAAAAATTCAAAAAATTTAAAGAAATTCGAAAAAATTTGGCGCCAAGTACCCGGGCCGGGTTTTGATTTCGCTGACAAGGCCCGGACCGGGCTTTGACAAGTATGGTCAAAAACGTACCTCCGAAGGTACAGAATCCAGTCTCCTTGTAATCCTTGCAAATATCGGGTGCGAAATCCCAGCGAACAGTTTGACGGAGAAACTGTGGTGCTCTTACTGGTCCTACTCGATTATATCCACTAGCAGCATTTCCTTTTGCGGTGTCTTTGGCTTCTTTCGCACCATACAGAGCAGATCCCTTGTAGAGAATTTTCCCATCTTTTTCTACACCGTCTTTAAGTTGCTGTTGAACTCGCTCGAATTGAGCTTGAGCATCTCGTGAATAGTCAGTGTCCACTTCAAGGGTTGCAGTTGCGCCTTGGTCGGAAGGGCCCGACGGTCCTGCTTCTCCGGATGCAGCGAAGGAATGAGTTGCTACAGCTATACTCTGATTATCATCATCGTCAGAGTCGTCAGAGTTATCAGAAACATTTTGGAGTCTCGTGTCGTCTTTTTTTGTCTGCAAAACATGTCGAACGATCAAAAATTTTCTTCGAATAGCTGGAAGATAAAAGTACCAAGATCTCACCGACTGGACCATCGGGTTTGTGCGACGTCGCTTTTTCGCAAAATCTTTCACACTGTCTTCGGGCTCCTCATCACTGGAACTTTCTTTCTTCCGAACGAGCTGAGTCGTCACATTGCGCTTTTTAGGTTTTCGGAATAGATCCATTATCTGTAAGAAAAACGTTTATCTTGATTAATACAACTTCAAATTTGATAAACGAGAAATACGATCAAACGATGGAATGGATGAGACACAATGAGGATCAAACAATAACGATCTACAACCAAAACTTTTAGCACCCAGAAAATCATTTTTGTAATTATCGCCTATATGCAAAATTTCAGATGAATGAGTTAGTTCGAAATGATTGACAATCAGTTGGTAGATTCTTTTGTCGGGTTTTTCGAAGCCGATTTCACCGGAGAGAATTATCATAGAGAAAAGATCTGTGAGGTTGAATTGCGCGAGCAAAGATTTCAGACGGCTGTCGAAATTGGATGTAACCACCAGGACAATTCCCTTCAAGCGTAATCGTTGGAGCGACAGCTTGACCTAAAACATATTCAATATTTATGTTACTTTTTTGTAGTTACTCTATCTTCCACGAGCTTCCAGGGGTCTGTTGTAGCATAGTAGTCGTACAAATTATCAGCAATAAGTTCTAATTGTTTTATATCAGAGTTTGGAGAACACTGAAACACATAACTTGTTGCAAGGAAAGTTAGAATGTCACTTCTTACGTCCATGAGGGTCGATGCGACCACTTCCGTCCACCAAGCCCTACTTCCACCGCTGTTGTATCCAAAACATGGTGATACAGAGGACATCCGTTTGTAATGTTTTAGAAAGTTTTCCAGGATATAATCAGGTTCGATATTGAGCCCACTATTTTTCGCGAAGCGAGAATACACTACAGATGGGCTTTCTTTCAAACTAATAAGCGTATCCCGAGCATCTAGAGAGAGAACTTTGAGCACTGGGGGAGTGGAGTAATTACGGAGAGTTGTCCGTAGAAATTGCGATAACATGCCTACAAGAAGTTGGAACCGTTGCTCGTTCGAAAAGTTTAAAATTGTTTTGAAATCGTGAAAAAACTTGATAGTGATTCGTTATTCTATAAAAATTGTGAAGAGAAATAAAATACCTGATATTTTTTACAGTTTCGAAATTTCTCAGTGGTTCTTCTCTCGGAACCTTTCGAAACGAATTTTACGGACGCGGAAAACGGCCCGCCGCCGCTTCTCAAACGGGTGCACACGCTACACACTCGGCCAATACACGCTCCGAGATGTGCGGAGAGCGCGCGAAGTTGAAAATGGCCGAATGAGTCTCGTGCTCAGGTCACGCGCGGCCTAGTTTTGCCATGTGATTTTGACGCCAATTCAAATGATCACATTTCCTCGTGCTTTGCAGCGCTCTTTCTCGTCCAAACCCGTCGAACTCGTGCTTTTTTCCACCGAAAACTGCTCATTGTGCGTCCATTTTCACAGGCAACTGAAAAACTACGTCAAAAAGCATCCAAACGTAACTGTAATCGAGAAAAATCTCGCAGCACAACCTCCTGAAGTTATTGAAGTGAGAGTTTTACCCAACCTTCTAGGTTTTGATGTCTTCCCTTATTTATTTTTTAGTATTCAGCCTTTACAGAAATTCAAATTCGACATTCCTGTATTGGTGGACGGTGAAAAAATTGTATTGAAACATCGATTCAGTGGTGCGATTCTAAACGAGAATATTTCGAACCGCAAGTGATGAGCAGGCCAAAAATCAAACCCGATTGTACTGAATTGATTGCAGTACATGGAGGTTTGTGTTTGAAAATATTGATTTTATCCTCAGTTTTGTTTGACAGGTGCTTGTGCTAAATATGATCCAAGTTTGTCGGAAGATTGTCGTTATGTGTGTGGTACAGGCTCAGTCGAAAAAGCTTTGACGGTATTTTGCTCAATTTTACTTTACACTAAAAATCACTGCTTTCAGGACTTTGAAAGAATTGAAAAATTCAACTGTGGATTCGGTTCACATTTGACTATCGATCAAGAAGTTGAATGTGAAGCCTCTTATATGTCATCCAAAAATATGAGGTTTCAAAAAACCATAAATTGTTTTTATAAAAACTAGATTGTTCAGCTTCGGCGCTGTTGGTGCTATGTCAAACGTTTTCCACCCATCACGTGTTGCGCGACATCTTGCTCATAGTAACTGGTGGAAACAACGACGTCTGCTTCATCCTCTCATACTTGTTGGTCGCGGAGCAGAGAAATATGCTGTTAAAAATGGTGAGTGAGTTTTCAAAGAACTACACCGTCTTCATGGATTTCCTAGTAAAACGTACTCATCAGATTTCCCAACGTGCAATCCAGAAGAACTCATCTCAAACGCAGCGAAAGACAGCTACGAAAAATATCTGCATCGAATGCTTCACCCTTATGACACTCATGACACTGTAGGAGCTATTTCAATTAACACAAATGTGAGTCCAAGAAACTCAATATACAGGTTACCGAGAATATTTAAAACCTCACTTATTTTAGACAATGGAGGCCGAGTCCGGTACATCCAGTGGTGGAATCGTCTTGAAACATTCAGGCCGGCTTGGTCATAGCTGCGTGTATGGCAGTGGCACGTGGTCAGAAAGAAGGCAGTACGAAGAACCTTTTGATCAGTTCAGCGAGCGAACAATTTCGATTTGTTCAACAGGTCATGGAGAATCTCTTGTCAAGGCTGATTTCTGCCGGGGAATCGCCACTAGAGTTTTGTAAGTGACTGAATATGTGAATTGTGTGTGCGCATACTTGCAAAATATCGGCCCGGCCCGGCCCGGTCGGCCCGGAGTCAAAAAATGAGCACAATTTTTTCACAAAGTTTTCGAAATTTTTTGAAATTTTCATCAAAAATAGTCAAAAATCCTATGTACACTTGAGTTTTATCGATATATAAAAACATAGTCGAAAATTCGACTTTTTTGCGAAAAAATCAAAAAAAAAATCAAATTTTCAAATTTTTGTACTGAGACCCGGGCCGACCGGGCCGGTGAAAATTCTCAACAAGTATGCGTGTGCGTGAGCTCACTTTTGATGTTAAACGAGATTACGAGGGCAGAAAACAACCAGAGGTTTTTCAGAGACGACGAAGAAGGAATTATGTACAGCGAAATCATTCGAGAATTTATTCGGGAGAAAATGGAGCCGTATGTTATTCCTTTTAAAGATTCATCTCCTTTCAAAAACTTTTTTAGAAGTGCGCGCTTCGGTGGTATCGCTCTAATCGTCGACAAGTTCAAGGAGCGAATGTCTTTAGAGTTTTTAATTTTCCACAACTGTCGATATCTTCCTGCAGCAGTTCGTGGAAGAAATAATCAAATTCGTGTGTTCGAATCAAAGTTCGATCCAGATAATTGCACTGATGACAAATTTGTAATTGAATCTTTCAATATGTAATAATAATATCAATGAAGGTTTTCGAAAACATTCCCTCGATAATATTTATTAAAATTGCATTCTATAGTCGTTGTTCCCCCTCGATTCTGTTATTTCAAACTTGTTTTATTCGTCCGCGTAGTTCTTTTTTCTGAAGTTCTTTCTCAGCTCTTCATCTTCACATGCCAAAGAAACAAGTTCGGGCGGCGGTTGCCCCCGTGTCACCTCCTCGCGACGATGATATGGCTGCACAACGAACACTTCCCAGCAGGTAAACAACAGTTTGATGTTTAGAACACATGGTTTCAGTCTGTATTTTATGTATTCAATTAACCTTCATTTCTGAAAATTTCAGCGGATTCAAACTGATCGCGGAACTGATCGCTGAAACAGATAAGAACCTACCGAATGATGAAATCGATCGTGCTATTGAGGACTTTTCGAGTTTCTCTGACGTTTCTGACTGGAGAGGAATCCCTAAATATTTTCTACATCTCAGCTCCCTTTCTCGAAGAGCTTCGACGTATGATAACTGGCACAACCGCTTCAAAGTTGTTGACTATCTTATATCATGTGAGTGAGGGCCAATACATCTATGCTTATTTTCTCTAATAGAGTCGGTTGAAGATGGTTCAATTTTTCTGTTTTCCAGGCTTCAATTCTTTGAAAGAGTCGGTTATCGAATATATTGAAGATGGTTTTGCAAGGAATAAAACTCGCGAGCCTCATGAAATGGATATCGATCTAATTCATTCCGTTAACATGTTTGTTATTCTCGCCCAAAGATTGACCGTTCAGTTGCAACTCTACGTTTCAAAATCTAATGCGACATCTGGTCAACCAAAGACCAAAAATGCGAAAGTTCGGCATGCTCTTGAAAATGATATTACTAAATGGAAGGATGTCCAGCGACATCGAGTAAGTTTATATATTATCTTTGCATTATTGAATGTATGTTTTCAGATGATCAACTGTCTTCTCGAGCTACTCGAGCTTCCTGTCGAAACCGTTACTGGTCCTAAGCCCGCGGCTATCCAATATGTATTCGCCCCAGATATTATTGAAAAGGACTTCACTCAGTAAGCCTTGCATTCGTTTCCGCAAATATTTGTGTTTTCAGACGGTTCATGGATACTGTTTCTGGACTGCTGGAAGATCCTGAGAACGCTGTTCGAGTTAATCAACCCTGGATCACTCATTTTTTTCGAATTTGGAGGGTTCTCGCAAATGACTACTCAATGGGAACGCGTAAGTTAAAATAGGCACATATTGAGAAATACAAGGAATTTTCAGAAATTGCGAACAGCATGTTCAAAGATACACTCGAATTGGCTTATCTCGAAACATCAAGCACTTTTCCCTTCATTGAGCCTTTGGTTCAACTGATGAAAGAAGGTGACGACAATAACCAACCTAGAATCAACAGTATGTTATTTTAAAAAGTTTTGTTCTACATTATTTTGTTCAGAACCTCTCTATCATGTACTCGAAATGATCGCTCATCGAGCATGCTGTCTCTACAGTGGTGACCGAGCTGATCGTCCACCACCAAAAGCATATTGTATGATCGTACAAAATCTGGCTGTAAACTGTCACGATATAATGCTCCACGATGTTGCTTCGGTTTACAAGCTACTAGAAAACCCACACCCAAATGTTCGTATGTCTACACTTCAAGCACTTGCCGATATGTTTTCTTCACCGTATCTCAGTCAATCTTTCTGTGACAATTTTGAGCCTCGAGCAAAAAAACGGAGAACAATTTTCGAAAAAATAGTTGCACACACCAACGATGAAGGAACAAACGTTAGAGCGAAAGCGGTCGCTTTACTGCGTAATCTTATGGAAAATCGGAGAATTCCAGAAGAGTTTGAAAGTTCTGGTTTCGTAACAGTTGTTGGCAGTCGTCTTCAAGACAGGTCTGTTCAAGTGAGAAAGGCAACAATACAATTCCTTGCCGCATTTCTTGACAATAACAGACATGGTCACGATGTAAGTTTCAAGAATGTACTCAATGAACCTTCTGTAAGTATGATAATTTATAGTTCAATCGCGCAGCCCACGTGGAGGTGCTTGATCAAAAATCAAGAGAGTTGAGACTCATGAACAAACCTCGATTGAGAGTAATGCAAGAAGCTGAAAATACTATGACCCGACGACAGTTCCAGTTGAGAAGTGAAATAAAAGATCAACTCCTAGCATTATTAAGCGGAGAGACTGAGTTGGATGGAACAGCAGGGTAAGCAATAAATAGTTCACATTCAGTTTTTACCCGTTTCTAAGTGATTTTAGAAGGCTTGATGAAGTTCTCCAATCTATTAACGAGGATGGTGCTGGAGCAAGAGTTGCTAGATATTATGCCCGTTCCGACAGATTTCCCATGTGAGTTCAATTATTCGTTTTTTAAAGATTCTTTTCTTCGAAGAAGCGTTTTTCAACCAAAACATGTTCTTTTAAGACACATGAACGACCCAGAACACAAAGAAAAACATGGATTACAGTTGGTGGACGAATGTGTGAAGTTCATACTCGAAACTTTAGAAGGCGATTACATTCACTACAAAGTAAGTGTAAAACGCTTAAAATTTTAAAAAATTCTTATAACAAAAAATAACTATACCTATTCTTCAAATATAACTGTTCAGGTTCAACAATTGCAAATGGACGATGATCAACTGCTTGAAGATGAACAGCAAGCTCGGGATCGTTCTCACGAGTCTCTTCAGTTGAGAGCTCAAATGCAGCAGCTCATAGACAAAATGTGTATTGAGGTGGAACTAACAAAGTGTGTAGAAATGACTTTGAGATGTGTTCTCATGGGCGATTCAGCTGAAATCAAGGAGGGAATCAAGTTTTTGACACGTTGTAAATTGTTCGGGATCTCTGGTGCTGATGATGCTATTCGATCGATGTGTTGTTTAGTTTGGAGACCAGCTGCCGATATCATTTCCGAGTTGATTGAAGCTGCCGAAAATATGTTCATAAGTCGACTGGAGGGAAATGAAAAGGCATCAGAAAGAGATAAATCAACAGTTGAAAATTTGATGTCCGCAATGAAAGGAGTAACTGAAAGAGACCGTTCTTCTGTTGAGGAAGTTATTTATCTTTTGGCCGCCGTCGAGTTAGAACCAGTAATTGATGATAAATCGAAACCTTCGAGAAAAAGAAAGACAATTGAGAGTAATGTCATCGCAAAGTTATGGAACATTGCGTTGGATACATCAGTTGGAAACGAAGAGAGAAAGGCTGTCGCACTCCGCATTCTCTATCCGATTTCTAAAACGGAAAAGGGCCTTCCAGAAGCACGTAGTCGGCTCCGATCGCTTCAAAAGAAATTAGTAGAAGGCCCAGTGCTAGCTGTTGAAGCTCTCCGCATCATCTCTATTCTAGGATTACCGACAAAACAGGAAAAAGATGCCCACGCATACAACAAGCCCATCTTCCGTATTAATCCGGAGGATTCTTTATTCAGATCCATTGAGCAGGTCTTTTTCCACGGTATGGTTTTTTTCAAGCTTTCTAACCTTTAAAGTGTGTTTCAGAAGTAGTGAAAGCGGACGACGATCCGAATCGTGATTGGTTCGGAATCATGCGTTATTCCATCAGTAGTATTTTGAATATATCTATGGATGTTAACGTTGTGCTTCCAAGGCTCGCTTCACAATTTCTCTTCAGAGCCAAGAGAATCACCGAGTTCTACATTTTCTACAGTAACCAAGCAAACGAAGCAACAGATGCTAACAAAACCGCTGTCGCTGCTCGACGCAGAGACTATTGGGCGTTGACTTGGTGCCGAGTAATGGAGAAGTTAATGGCATTTTGTGGAGAACTCGCAGTCCAACTGCATGCGTTTATTCAAGTGAATATCCCACGTTTACATAACAGATATGCTAACAAGATACTGGACGCGGAAAAGAATGATTCAAAAGCTCGAGAAGAGGCGGTTCGGTTCCTTACTGATCTCGAAAAGTCAATCGCACAAAGAAAGACGATTTTCGAGGTTCCACAAGATCTCACGCCAGGCACCTCATCAAATACTCTTCATCATCTGGTGGCTCTAATGTGTGATAAGAGAATGTTTGTTCCAAACAGGCTTCTTGGAAGACTACTACCAATCATCGTTTACTCATTGCGTGCGAATACAATGCCATTGCGTGTCAAACAAGCTGCTCTCGTTGCTTATGGAAAATACCTACCTTTGAGGTGAGCTTTCTTTGTTCGGTGTTTTGCTTTTTTGAGATTCATATAACATGAGTGAAACATGTTCTTGAAAAAAAACTGGGACAGCTTCATGAAGTTCTTGAATTCGTTATCACAATCATTTATGAGAACGAGACAGAATGAAAGGAGTCTCAAAGATAGGTTTACTTTTGAAGGGAATAACTGGAAACAAATCATGTAAATATAGATCATCCATGTTTTCAGTGCCGACATCTCTTCCTTTGCTGCCCCATCATTCTTCACAGCAATGATGGGATCCGAATCGACTTTGGTTCGGTGCAATTTGATTGCTGCTTGCTGTGATTTTGCTTTTGCACAACCGACACTCTTCGAGCTTTACGCTCCGAGCCTATTCAGAATGTTTGTTATTCATTAAACCATTAAATAAGATATACTGGTTGTTCAGGTCTCAAGACGAATCTCCACTTGCACGCGAATCGACGATTCTCGTCTTGTCTCATCTCATGTCCAATGATATGATTCAAACTCGTGGAGTTCTCTCAGAACCTGCACGCTGTATAAGCGACTCTGTTCGGTCTGTCAGGGAAGCCGCCGAGTCCTTCTTTAGGGAATTGAACCAAAGAAGTGATACAATAATTCAACTTCTCCCTGAATTTTTGTACCGACTTTCTTCGAAAACAGAACGGCTGCCGATGAAGGCGTACAAAATAGTCTTTGAGTAAGAAAGCCTTAATAGTATAAATTTGAGTTCAAATGTATTTAAGATTCCTGATCCAGTTACTCAAAGAGAAGAGCAAGTCCAGTTCGGACACGATGATCGATCGGGTCTGTTTGAAATTTTCGAACATCGAGTATGTAAATATTTTTTGCTTCTAAAAAACATTTTTTCTACAGCATGAACGATACCGAGGCTCCGAAATATCTACTCATAGCTCTTTCCAAATTCGCTCAGAGCGATGGAGGTCTCACAAGAGTAAGTTCTACCGAATTCAACTGCAGCATTTTAATCTATACATTTTCAGCTTCAAGATAATTGGCGTCACTGGAGTAAATTTCTCTGTCAACCACAAGTGGCTAGAGAATTCCGCCACATGGTTGAGCATTTGCAGTCCTCTTCAAAGAGTGAAGATTTCAAGAATCATTGCAGTGAGCTCATTGCCAATATTGATAAGATCCAAGAAGAAGGTCTCCGAAAAGAAGATATCACTGCTGCACCTGCGGCTGCAAAGGTATGTTCCATCCATTTTGTTGCAACGGGCTGTAAAAGTTATAGTCGTCACTGGCAGGGGTTGATGGTTTCTTCGCTCACCTTTCCATTTGAGTTTTCTGATCAAAATGCGAACGGTTTTCACATTCCTTTTCTTCTTTATTCTAACTTTCTATTGCGCATCAACTGTTATTATTGAGAACAAAGATGGAAAGATGAGACGAGGATACTCTGGAATGCCTTATTTCGGATAAAGAAGTTTGAAGTTAAAACTGTGTGACAATAAAATGTTTCAATGTTATTGTGTTTCTTTGTTCATTGATTCTGATTAATTTTTAGAGAGGAGGTAGAGGACGAAAGCCAGCTGCAGCTGCTGTTGCGAAAGATTCTGACGATGTCCCAGGGCCTTCAACTCGAACTCCAAAAAAACGACGTCGTCGTGCAGTTTCCGAAGAATCGGAAGAATCCCCTGCGGCAGACTCTGATTTCGAATAAATAACCACCGTTTTCAAAAAACAATTCTAACTTATCTTGTTTTAATCCGTGATACCTCAGTATTCTCAAATTTTTACCTTCTGTGAATATTAATTTAATTTTTCCCAATCTCCTTTTCACATCTCTACAAATCTCTTGTAATTTATGTTTCGATCTCTATTCCATACCACCATATTGATGAGAAACCTGAGTACTGATTTTCTCTCATTTATTTTTTCGGCTTGCTTTTGTTCATTTGTTTTCTCTGTTCCACATATTTTTGCTGATTGTTGCCGGAACTCGAAAGAAAACTTGTTTTGTAAACAGTTCTCAACGATGCACTAAATACACATCTATGTAACCCAAGCCACGTATTATGAAGAATATGATTAATTTTCTAACATTAATGTACAGACAAAATCATCTCTTGAATCTCATCGATTGCTTGAAAAACTGAAAGAGTCGGACGATTTGGTTTCTCAACGAATTGAATCGACAATGATGTTTTTGTGTGTCGAATCGAAGTGCAAACAAGCGGGAGCACATTGACAACCCCGTCTTTTCTCCTCCTACTCCCATCTTCTAAAGATGCACAATACCCGTCTGGATTCTTTCTTCAATTTGACCTTTCTGACCAATAAATGTCTAAAGAAAGATCGTCTCTAAACTCATTTAATTTCTCATTAATTCAAACAGTAGTATCTTCTAGTTTCGAAAATATGTTTATTTATATATTCGGATTGAGAGCCACCCTCTTTTAGAGTGACCAATCTCTCGTATCTCTTCAATTTTTTGTGTATTTCCTCCTCTCGAGTGCTCGGTTCACGCTCAATTTTTCGGTGATGGTGGTGGTAGAAAAAGGAAAAACCTCTTGAAAAAGAAGAAGAAGAGCAGCATCTCGCATTTTCACTCATCATTCATTTCTTGCATTCTTACCGGTGAAAACGATACCATTTCTCTTTTTTCGAGTTCATGTTTCTTCTATGTTTCTTTTTTTCTTTGCTCTTCGATAGACTACTCAGGTGTCGATTTGTTCAACCTTGAGGCCACTTCATGTTCACTTTTTCAAGTTCAGTCGGAACTTTTTGGAACCAAACCGTATCAAATTACCAATTGACCTGAATCGAAAAAAGGGCAAAGACCAAAACTATGGTTACTGTAATTACTAGGCAATACAAGGTCGGCTGTGATAATTGATTGAGAGACTCTGGATTGCAACCGAAAATAAAAAATCAGTCACAAAGAATCACAGTATTTTCTGATAATTCGGCTACAAATTTTGAAAAAAATTAACGAAATTTGAAGAGAGCTCAAGTTGTTTTTGATTATCGGATACCTTGTGATGACCCATTTCGATAGTCCACCTCTAATATAACTTTAGAATCATATACACTTCAGAATGTAGTATTCGGAAAATTCGAGCTCTGAAATACTTCAAAAAATTCTCAATTTTCATTTTTCCAGAATTATTTGCTTTATTTATCGCACGGATAACCAAAGTTTTCAAGTTAAAAATCATATCCATATCACAATTGAGTGAAAGACATAAACACAGTCATGTTATTATAATGAGAGAAATTCAATCAAAAAAGAGTGTTGGGGGCTTACTGTACGTCCGAATGTTGTCTTGATATGATAAAACCTGACAAAATAAAAGAATTTTTTCGTAGCTGTTCTCAAATCAATCGTATTCGAACTTTCAATCCACTGTCCTACATTCTTTCCATTCCATAACAATTAACTTCCACTCTATTATGTAACCTGTCCACTCATAGAGGCTAACTTGCAGTTCTTCGCTTCTCTTTTTTTCCGTTCGTGCCATTTCAACCTGTCATTTCTCTCTTCCTCTCTCTCATATAAAATTTCGAATCAGTTTCCGAATATAAACCTAAAAGTAGGCGTGTATCTCTCTCCCATCCGTCTCTTTTCTCTCCTTTCCGTTGCGTCTCCGCGCGGCTCTTCGAGCTGCCAAACAACCTTTTGTATCGAGACCGCATTGCGTTGTTTCCAAACATTTTTCGCGCTCCCACAAGAGGGTTTTAGAGTCAACTCAAAGGGAATCCAACCCATGCTTGCTCTTTCTCTCTCTCTCACTCACTTTAAATTTTTTAAATCTATGCGTATTGTTCTTTTCTCCTCCTAATCCTTCTCTACAAATGTCGCAAAACATCTCTTTCAAAAAAAGATAATTCCTTTTCCTTTTCAGACGACAAATAGAAGAGAATGCTGATAAATAGTTGATAACTGAATACAAAAATGAGATTTGATTGTGTTGAAAGGCGATTTGCGTATGCATTTGGAGCCTATTCAGGAGTTGTTGTCCGTCATCCATTCCCATTTTTCATTATTCCAGTTCTTGTAACTGCTGCATTGACTACTGGATTATTTAGACATGAACAAGCATTTATGAAAGATGAACTTGAATTATATACACCTACAGATGCTCAAGCAAGAAAAGAATTAGATCAACTTGATCGACTGTTTCATATTAATGATTCTGATCCATTTTATGCAACAAGAAGGTTTGTATTCTTTTGTTGAGGGATTTGAAGTTCTATGAAATTTCACGATTGATCATCAAAAGCTCGAAGTGATAATTTATTATTGTTCAAAGAGTTCGAAATTCTAACAGAGTTGTTCAACTTTAAACTTGCAGGTATGACATCAGAAGAGCAGGTTATATCATTGTGACGAATCAAGAAGAAGACGGAGATATTCTGAATCCATTGGTGATGCACGCAGCTATGCAACTTTGGAGTATTGTTCAGGTTTGTCATAGTTTTGTAATTAAATTGTCTTCTTCGTGTTCTCCAGAAAACATAGTTTCATTTGTCAAAAACCCATAACGGTCCTCGATTTGTATGGAAATATGTTGGTATTCTTCTTGGTTTCAATTGTTATGAAATATTCCATTTCGGGTTGAAATATCTTCATTTTATGTGCTTGTTTTGTATAGTTAAAGTTGAGCTCATTATTTAGAATCGAATTTCCCTGAGCTCAGTGAAATTGAAGTTCTTTTTTCCAGTCCCTGACAGTAGAAGACGAGGATGATCGTCGTATAAACTACCCGTCAATATGCGTGAAGTTCCCAATTCCACCAGAATTCTCCAAGGCTCTTCACTCATTATTCTCACCGAATATGACCACGTAAGTTCTGGATCAATAACTTTCTCCCATATTCATTTTTCGGAAAATAGGTGTATGTCTCTTTTGTACCGCAACAAAATAATGCGCGGAGCAAATAAAAGTAAGCCGGGAGGCCCATGATGTTCAGAATTAAGAAAGTGACAGAAAGAGAATAGTGAAGGAAAATGTTCGTCCGTTGCAAAAGGGATTACGGTAGTAACGACACGCTACTGAAAAGTTGCAACGTTGCGTATCGAAGTAACCCTTTTATTGACACTCACTTATCACCTTTTGAGATGATCTTGTGCCAAACGGTCAAAATATTTGAAAAGAAGAAGAGTAATAAGATGATGAGAAATACTTTTGTTATATTGATCAGTAGGTCAGAAGATTAAACATCAACGCCATTGTTGGCACAACATAACAATTACTCAAGAGCTCTCAAGAGAACGGTTCAGAGTTCGAAATGGTGTGTTTTGTGTCCAAATTTGTCACTGATTTTGTTTTGAATATTTCTCGTGTCGGCGGGAATTTGAATATCGAGAGAAGTGTATTGTAGTTTGTAGTCTGCACAGGGTTTGTTTGTGATTTCGGAGTAAAATAAATGAAGTGGAACATAAAAAATAATATTGAGCCTTTAGTTTATTCATTGTTCATTGTGAGAAACCAAAGACGTTCCTGTGGTGCAAAAAACTTTAACTCTAGATTACGGTAGCAAGACTCCGAGTAGTTAGAATATTTTTCTGAACTCAAATCCTTGCAGTGGCAGTGCGTCTGTTCAGAACGTTTTCAAAAGTTTTCCATTATTTTGTAAGAAACATCGAGTCACTTTTTACTCGAAAAGTAAACATTTGAATGGTTAGGTCAGTCCTTTTTTTTCTCCGATAGTTTACACTATCGTTTACATAGTTGTTTTGTTTGATTACCAAAAGTGCAAAAGGTGTCATCGAATGGTCACTTCCCGATTCTTAGCAGGTATCGTACTCCCTTTTTTCAACTCATAATCCTTCCTGCTCTTTCATTTGTTTGAAGAGAAACAATACAAGTTCGTGTGTCCGAATGAATCTTCTTTCTCTCAAAAGATGAATATTACGTCAGAAACAAATAGATATCGGAAGAAAACGCAATTGAGAGTGACCCATCAAAAGTGTCAAAAATGAAATAGATTCTCTCATTTTATTTGCTTATTTCAATTGGAAAAATAGATTTAGATTTGGATGAATTGAGGGGACAGGTGAAGAAATAACTGGGATTTTTGAATTTTCAGGCCAGAAGAAATATGTGTTTCAAATCCACTCGTCGAGATATTCAAACTGCTTCTCGTCTCGGATCGATCATTTCTCAATCGGTAATTGAAAATGGAATTTCATTTTTTTTGTTGGAATTTCATTTATATTTTCAGATCAATTGATGAAATGACTCTGTCTCAGATATCAGATGCAATTCAATTTGATAGCGGAGGAATGACACATTTGTTAGGAGGTGTCACTTTGGATGATGATAAAAGAATTGCAGGTGAGATATGACCTCTCGAAAAAGAGTAAAGAAACCGACTTGGTTCTCAATACATGTTTAAAATTAAACCTACTGGAATACACCACCAAAATGCTCTGCATATAAAAACACACAAATCCCATATTATCCGTGCATCAAGTTGAAATAATGTATCATATCTTAACAGGAGCAAAAGCAATGCTTCTACCGTATGCTCTACGACATTCCTCTGATGATGAAGATTGGGTTGCTGAGAAATGGGAAGTACGTCTTGCTGACTTCCTTCTGCAGTACGACTCTCCAATTATTCGTGCGAGTTGGTGGACTTATGAGACATTGGCAGCTGAGTCAGCAAGGGATCGACTTCAACTTATTAAGTGATTGATCTCGGAAGCCAATCAGCTGTATAATTCATTATTTTCAGTATGCTTCTTCCTTGTTTTGTTTGTGTTTCAATATACACAATCGCCTGCTGTTGCGTCTTCTCTTGGCGTCGTTCCAGACCATGGTAAGTATCTGAATTCTCCTTTCCAACTTCATTTCCTCTTGTTCCAGGCTTGCAATCGGTGGAGTTATCTCAGCAGCGATGGCTATTGCGTCAGCAGTTGGTCTATTGCTACTTGCTGGTTATGGTATGACTAGTGTTGCCTACTCGATGCCGTTCATTGTATTTTGTAAGTGTATTCAAAAGATATATTGTGTATGTGTGTAGGTGTGTGTCGAAGTGAGTGTCAGTCAATCCTGTTTGCAAATATTTTGGGTCGAAGCTCTAAACAGAGAGAGAGAGAGAATACGCATGGTATTGGATAGAGCGAATGAAAGCATAGAAACCACTATTTGCATTTGTGTTCGCACATTTTGAACCTTGTGTTAAATTCCAGGAACCAACGAAAATAGAGGAAGCACGGGGAAAGGAAATAGGTCAAAACACAAGTGATCTTTTCGGGTTTAGAGAGAACATTCAGCAAATGTTGCCAATGTTTTGAGCAAGAAAAGTTCTCATAATTTTCTAAATGGTATCAACTTTTCGCGTTTTCAAACAAAAAAAAACCTTTGAATTCTGCAAAGAAGACTGAAAAGATGAAGCAACGTTTCAAACATTTCTGTCTAGGTTTCTTATGAAAATAGAATAAAAATCTGACATAAGTGAACAGAATGACCCCTTTCTGAAACTCTTAAATTCTCTCATAGAAACTTGAGGCCTTTCAATAATTCTCCTTCAATTTCAGCTGTTGGAGTGGATAATGTGTTCATTCTGTTATCAGCATGGAGGTCAACATCCTCAACAGAAACATTTGAACATCGAATGAAGGAAACATTCGCAGATGCAGCAGTCAGTATTACAGTAACATCTCTAACTGATCTCATTTCCTTCGGAGTTGGCTGTGCAACTCCATTTCCAAGTGTCAAAATGTTTTGTGCGTATGCAGTTGCAGCAGTTATATTCACTTATATTTATCAACTGACATTCTTCGCCGCAGTCATGGTTTATACAAATCGAAGAGAAGTTAATAATCGTCATTGTATTACATTCCATAAACTAAAAAGAGATACACTTCCGGAGAAAGTGGCAGCTCAGGGAGATCGAAGTTTCGAAAAGAATAGTATGCTGGCTCAGTTCTTCCGAACAACTTATTCTGATTTACTTCTCAATCCACTTGTTCGAATTTCTATTTTGACATTTTTCTGTTTTTATTTGGTAAGGTTTCATTCGAATTTTCATTTAAAGAAGCTCTCGATTTTTCAGGGAATCGCCTCGTATGGATGCACAAAAGTGAAATTAGGACTGGAACCAAACGATTTGCTTCCTGAGAATTCATACGGAAAACGAACGCTAATGATGGCTGAAAAATATTTTTCAGGTAACAAATATGATTTGAGAATTCCAATCGGAATAAAATAATTTAGATTACGGTAGTTCTCTGCACGTTTGGATGTACAACCTATCTGAAGTGAATGTTGTTCCAAGAAAGATTTGGAATGTTCTGGAAAAAGAGATAGAGCTATACGAGCATACAGAATTCACAGCTGGAAGTGATTCGTGGCTACGAACGTTTCTTGCTTTTGTGAAACAGGCTGGACTACTCATCACACCCGAAAACTTTGTATACATCCTCAAAAATGTTTTTCTATCCCAACCACAATTCGCAAAATACAATCGAGATGTCGTGTTGACTGAAAATGGAGAATACCTTGAAGCATCGAGAATTCCAGTTCAACTGAGACATGTTGGATCTGCTAATCAATCGAGAGCAATGCGATTGTTTAGAAGATTGGCTGAAACGAGTGAATTACAAACTGGAGTTTACGCTGACTTTTTCCAGGTAACTTTCGTTTTTTTTCTTTTTTGCTAATACTTCAAATTCTCTGAGATTTTCTAAAATAGGTCTATTAAAACTTGTTTCTTCCATCTTTCTCATTTTCAACCGTTCAGTTTGCTGAACAATACAATGCGGTTCTCCCTGGAACACTTTCTTCTATCGCTTATGCTGGAGTTGCAGTTGTTGCTGTTTCTCTTATTCTTATTCCTGAACCTGTTGCCAGTCTTTGGGTATGTTATTTCAGCCTTCAAATCACTGGTTTTATCTTTTCCAGGTGTCATTCTCCATTGTATCCATAAATATAGGTATACTAGGATTCATGACATTCTGGTCAGTCCGTCTCGATTTCATTTCAATGGTCACTATCGTTATGTCAATAGGTTTTTGTGTCGATTTCGCGGCACATTTGGCATATAATTTTGCAAAGGTGGGTGATTTTCTTCGTCAATCCTCTACAGTTTTTGTAATTTCAGGGGGAAAATATAGATGCACCGGAAAGAATGAGAAATGCTCTTTATGCTGTTGGTGCTCCGATATTGATGTCCGCATCCTCTACGATCATCGGAGTTTCTTTTATGGCATCTGCTGAATCTTACGTTTTCCGGAGTTTTTTGAAAACAATTATTCTCGTTATTCTACTCGGAGCACTTCATGGATTAGTTATTTTGCCTGTTTTATTATCAATGTTTTATTGTGGAGGATCTTCGAAAGCAGCGAAGGAACACATGGATGTAAGTTTTCCAATTCACGAAATCTATTCTCATTTCATTATTTTTCTCAGGCAGTAGATCAGAAACTGCAAGCTCAATACAATAATCCAGCACGAACAGCTTCAATACAGTATCTGAGTAATCCAGATTTATACACTTTGCCTCCACCTCCAACTGTCGAATATTCCCTTTCAACACTAGAATTCAATCGAACACAAACTCGATCTCTTGGAGCTCCGCCTCCATTATCTGGAAGTCCGAAACGTGAATTATCTGGATTATCCGGACCACCAGAATACGAAGAACACGATCCATCTGGATTGAGCACATTTGGAGTTGCTCCAGCAGTTGTTGCCAACACAACTGGAATGATTCCAATGCGTGCCAAACTGAAATATCCGACAAGCATGACGACAGCACAAAGAAGGGAAAGTGAAAATAGATCAACACCAGAATTATACTATCCTTCATAGCTTCTTTTTCTTCCTTTTTTCTAATTTCTCATTCTCATTATCGGGTCATTCACTCTCTCCCATTTTCCCATTTCGAAATGTATCACTTTCTGGTGTTTTTAAATTTAAGTTCTTCCTTGGTGATCAACATCGGCGTAATAATTTTTTCGTAGTATTTGCCACTCTTTTTGTATTTCTTTCGCCCAATTACATGTCTTTCTTTTTTTTTAGAACACTTTCAAAACTTCTTTCATTCATTCGGACACTGGTATATTGTTTCTTTGCAACAAATACAAAAATACTTTAATTTATAATAAAAATCTAAACTATTTCGAGTTATTTCTTCTTTTCTCCTTTTCTCTATTCAATAAATTCCATTTTTTCTACTCCACAGACAACAGTTTTGAAGTCGTCGATTCTGAAATAATTAATTCATAATTAATTTTCATTAATCTCACAACTCACAACTCAAGGATATCATCAATAACAGTCCAAGGCTTTCCAATTTCCTTTTTCACTTTCTCCTTCTTTAATTTCTTTCCATTGATTTCAGTCATTTGCCACGCATCTGCAGCAACAATCAGAGCAACATTGTATACTCCAAGAAGAGATCCTTGAGGTGCAGAAGTGACACAAATCAATGCTTTCACACACTCAGCAATGGTTTTCAATGAGTCCGAACGCTAAAAAGTTTGCTTTGAAGTCAATTACATTATAACTTACATCAAGTTTTCTGAGATTCTTGATAATTTCCGCGTTCCAACTCTCAAAGAATTTCAGAATGTCATCTTTGAACAGCAACGACAAGACTTTTCCAATTCGGCTGACCGCGTCAAATTCAGGAAGAACGAAACGACGATGATAGATATATGTGAGAATCTGAAGTTGACGATAGTGTTAAATTTTCAAGTTTACGTCGTACCACACGCATATCCTTTGATTTTAGACTAGTTACAACGAAACGGTTTTCATGAGAAATCATGGCAATTTCTTTGGAAATACACATGTGACTCGTGACAGCAGCCTGAATTGAACGAATAGACTTTCAAGAAATAGGGATTCTTACTCTCAATGCATAACTCGAATCTGCTAGAACAGGTCCATGAACGTGAAAATCTCGTGGAAATCCTTCACTCGCAGATATAACCCAATCACTTTTTGGAACTTGTTCTCCCATCAAAATCTTATCGAGAATCTTATATGAATTCGGAGCAACATATGCTTCTTTTCTGTGAATGGGAATTTGATTTAGAAAAATTCTTTATGAAGAAACTAACATATCCAAATCGATGTATTTCTGAATATCGAAATATTCTTTGTCAATAGTCATCTCAACTCTCAAAACAGCGCATCCGTTCTGAACAATAATTATGAGTAAGAACATATTTAAACACGACAAAATCATAATGTATACCTCGGTAAACTCATTCAATGATTTGAGAGGAATCATCGAAACACATGAATAATGTCCATTGTCTTCTTTGAAAAGATCGTCAGCAGTTCCATCTTCATGAACCCATTTGACATCTTTCAATTCAGGAACTTCTGGTTTGAAAGTGATTTGGACACCTCCTTTTGCCATTTCAGTTGGGTATTTATAAGTGTAACTGATAGGAGCAATACTCAATTTACAAAAGAGTCCTGAAAATTGAATGAACAATTTAACTTATCTTATTTTTTACCTTCGGTTTCATTCTCTCCAACAACTGAAAGTCCATAAACAAATGAATACATAACAAGATTATGTTGAAGAATGCAGGCATTTGAATGCACTTGCTGACCAATTGAATCCAATTTCTTGACTGCATCCGGGTGAAGTTTAAAATCAATTCCGAAGTGAATTCCTGGCTCTGTTCCAGTCTCAATCGATTTCTTCTCCAAATCATCAAAAGATTTTCCATTCGAATAGTGATTAGAAAAGGCATTTACTTCATGCTGAAGTAGTTCCACTCCATTTGGCAGCTTATTTTCCTCCACCTGAATTTAGTCAACTTCATCAGAATCTCGTTCAATTCTAAAAACTCACCGGCTTTTTCGGATCAATTATTTCAAAGGAGCTCATGATCGTTGAAGAAAACTCGAGAAATCTGTCTTCTGGTTTTCTCACTTTGAACTTATCTTCAGAATTTCTCTGATTCTTCTGGAGTGTTCTAACGACACGTGGATGTGTACGTGAAGGATGTCACGTTTAAAACCTTAAATTTCGAGTTTATTTTTGGCAAGCGAAGGAAAAATAATGAGTGAAAAAGACAAGAGAAAGCTAGTTAAAACATGGAATTTTGTACAATGAAAGCACTATTGATCTGATTTTTGAGATGGTTTTTCATCAATCATCGGTGTTCCTTCTTCTGAAGACGAATCGATGTGAACGTTGTCCAGATTGACATTCTTTGTTTCAACCTGAAAATAAAATATTCAAAATGAAAAGTTTGAAAAGAGACAGACCAAGAAGAAATATGAAATAATGAGATTTATAGTTCCGAGAAGTACAACGGTGAGATAGACAGATGGAGGCCACCACAGATTTGCGTAGTTCAGCTGAAAAAGAAGATTGAGCATATGAACCCTGATGTGACTCTACTGAAATTCTGATTTAATCTGATAACATTTGACCTACCATTGGTGCAAGAATAGCTCCAATTCTTGCAACAAGAGAACATGTTCCAGTTGCAGATGCACGACAAGCAGTCTCCATACTTTCAACGGCACAAAGATAACAGGCATCCCACGTATACTCAATGAATACAGTTCCAATCAGATTGACAATCAGGAATGCGAGACCCTGGATGAAAGAATGGGTTGATTCATGTGACAAATGAATAAACTCACAGTATATCCATAGAAAGTCATGAATGTCAAAAGAAGGAAGCACAAACAAACAACAAGTTGGGCTCCTTGATGAAGAGTTCGTCGACGGAATGATGGAACATGAGTGTCAAAAATAACAAGAACCATTTTGGAAACAGCAATGAGGATGGAGAAAAGAATTTGATTGACGAAGAGATCACCAGAGATTGTATTCGAATTGAGATCAGTTGCATATCCACAGATTGAAGCAACGAACCACATGGACCAGAGAACGAACAGACGACGCATTAATCCTTTCGTTTGGAGCATTTCTCGAATCGTCTTAAAGTATATTATACATGACTTGCAAACTCTAGAACACTTACTTTGGAATGTTCAATTTTCTGATGTTCCACTGGAATATATGGTACTCCAGCCATTTTTGCAATGTGTTTTTCACTTCTTTTCATTTGTTCCAATTTTCCCTTATTATGTAACCATGTTGGAGACTCTGGGAATACAAAAATAATAATCAAAAGAGCTGGAAGAGCAGCAATTGCGCAGGCAATCGAAGAAATTCTCCATTCTGGAAGAGCCATTGCAATCAGTGTCATCATGAGTCGAGCAACTCCCTGAAATTAACGGTTAATTGAATGTAATGAAATAGACGATATACCCAATTAAAGAACGCCCGAAGTGCCATTCTCTGTTTTGGAAGAAGCATTTCCATGACAAATGTGCAGACAACAACAAGAGTTCCACCGACGGAAAGACCCAAAAAGAAGCGAATTCCCAGAAGAAGTTGATAATTTGGAGCCAAACCTAAATGCAACTCTACTATTTGAATTTCTCTTTTTCTTTTCTTTCACCAGTCACAAAATTCATCAAAATTCCAAGAGAAAGAGCAAAAACTGCGACAGGTTTTCTCCCAACAACATCAGAAACAGCTCCGAACGAGAACGTTCCACAAAGTACTCCGGCGAATTGAATTTGAGAAAAAAGAGATTTTAGATATGCTGACTTTCCACAAATCCAATCATATTCCATCGCAGCTGACTTGAATGCCACGTTTACGAATGTTAAGTTGGATTTACATGTTTCGTAAACTGCGCAATCTGATGACGGTTCTCCGTTTCCTGGAAAAATTCGAGATTAAAATTGTTCACGATATCTTGCAGGGGACTCTAAAATATCGGTTTCTCATTTCGATTAGCCAGCTACTGTAAAACTGTTTTCTGCTAGGAAGTTATATTCAGTTCAAGAAAAACCAACTTTCCTCAATTCGCAGATACTGCGAATTGAGGATAGATGCGCACCCGCTAGCAAGAGTTTGGAGCATCCTGCCGCGGCTGTCTTTAAAGATATAAAAACATTTCAACTGAAGAAATATTCTATGAATATTAGGCTACATTTTGTCAGTTAAAATCTTTTTGATATTTCCTTTGGGAACCGAGATATACCGCTGCGAACAGGCACCGCTAGGTTACTGGTTTTACGGTAACTGTTTAGGAAGAATCCGTGAATAAAAATGCTTCAGTACAAAGGTGAAAATAATGCGTTTGTTGTAATTGTCCTACTAAAAATTGAGAAAATCTGTAGATCCGTGGCAAGCCTATGTCTTTTGGGTTTGTGAGGTCAGCCGTATCAAAAAGAGAATTTCGAGAACCAAAACAAACCGCATTTCCATTGTGGAACATAGTTCGAGAAAATTGGGAAAATCTGTTGAGAAGCAAAGAATATGGAGAATTGCCAGGTGAGGAGAACGAGAAGGTGGAATCGATTTATATCGAACCACATCCTGAAATTAGAAAATTAAAATCTATCTGTTCATTTCTTTTTCAAAATGAAAACTGTGCTGATTTTTTGATGGATTGATAGGCGAATGGTGAGGAAAGATAGATGAGAAAAGAGTGAGAAAATTACACAAAAGAAGAGAAAAAAGAAAACGTCGTCACAAGAGAAATTCGTTTTTCTGATCTTTTTGAGGTTGGAAATTGGATTGAAAATGGGTAAAATGAGAGAAGAAGACAAAAGGTACTTTTATTTGAAGACTTTTAGAGAGATGTGAAGAAGAAGAGAAAAGGAGAGAAGATGATTAAATAATAATTGATAATGTCTGAAGAGTACTTGATGATACAACTATCTTATTGCAGATAGTCTGAACGATTTGACACTATGAAAGATGTTGGACGAGTCTAGATTTGAGAATTCTCTTACCAATGCCATGATGATCTGGTTCGCATGCAACATTTGAACACAACTATTCTATTTTGAGCATTTTTGAAAATTTTCGAAATGTGATGTGTACTATATTTCACTCATAGTAATCCGAGTATCTCAACCAAATAAATTTATCGAACTAGTCCGGTTCGCATAAGTTGTATAACTATATAAAGATCAACATAAGGGTGGTTACAACAATACATATAATCAACTCATTTTAAATGCTGTGTAATTTTTATATTTAAAAAAGCTCTGATTGTCAATAAAATTTTCTTAAAACCAGAGATCTAGATAGTACGTTTTATGAGTCTATTCAAAAGTTAGCAAAAAAGCAGAAACTATTTTTGCTAGTACTAAAAATAGTTGTATTTTTGCTTTTATATTATTCATTTCGTATTCTTGAGAAATGAAAATGAAATTTCAGAATAAACGACAAGTCATGAGAATGTCTCACACAAATCCATCAAAAAATCATTTGCCAATGGACCCGAAGATCTCCCGTCAGAGCTTATCAAAACAGCTGTCAATTGGAAGATAATGAATCACAATGAAGTGGATTTCACCTAACTTTTGACCGATAAATAAACACAAAAACTCTTATTTTCTTCTATTTTTCTCATCTTCTGAGCTAGTGAAGATATCGGAAAAAAGATAGAGAAATGAAGGCAACTGTGGCCAAAATTACAACTGAAGTGTACTCTTTCTGGGATATATGTTCAGAGATGGAATCAATTCATCATCTATTATCAATCAAAACGAAGAAAAATCAAAACGAAAAGTAGGAGAAAAAGAGAAATAAGTAGAGAAGGGGGACGGGAGAAGATAGCTGTTATCAATAATTGAATGATTGGGTTGCCCAAAAAATGTGTTCAAAACGAAGTTGAGCGGAGAAATGAGGAGAAAACAAGAGGAAAGAAAAAGAAGAAAAGAAAGTGATTGGTAGGAGCACAACAACGAAAAATTGACAAGAAAATACGAAGAAGAACAAGAAAACTGACAAATTGAAGCCAATTTTGTGATGTCTTTGTCTATTTCTAAATAAGGGATACTGTAGTTTCCTGTTTTCACATTGTGGAAAGATACGAATGATGGAAGTTCTCTGGAACTGTAATATTCAGTTGCCTGTAACACCAACACTACGAAAAATTATTATCTCTAATTTCAATTTATTTCAAAGTGCCAGATTTATTTTCAAAATTGCTTCAAGTTTATCCAAAATTTCACCTAGTTTCTGAATCTGAACTAATCTCGCCGGAGTCCATTTCAGAGAGTCGTTATCAAAAACGGTCAAAATTCTAAAATTTTAATGCTTGAAATTACGAGCCTAATGGAATATGGCATAATGTTCTCAGAATTGATTGGGTACTATGTCTGACTGATACCAAACTCTAGAAACGTGTTTAACTTTCTATGTACATCACTGTGCTCACTCATAAAAGATAATCTGTTTTAAAAACTTCACAAACAGCTGAAAATGACATAGAAGAATTTATCTGAAAACAGAAAAACAAGAGATTTTAATAATGTATACAAACAGAATATTTCAGTAAAAAACAAGTATTGTTTAACTTTCAAGACAAAAAGTTGTCGTTTTTCTCGATTTTTAAGGCATAAACACTGTCTTATTTCTTACATTTTGAGTATGCATAAAGGCCAAAAAAGAGGAAAAAGAATTGAAATGGGAGGAACAAAAAATAAAAATGGAAGCAATAAAAGAACGAGCCGACAGAAGGTGAAAAAAGAAGAAGAAGAAGAAGAAGAAGGTGATAAGAAAAAACAGGACAAAACTAAAAAACGAGGCGTGATTGTTTATTTATTGGCAGTAAAAATGCACTAAAAGAAGCAGTTTTTAGAGTGAAATAGATCGGATAATAACTACTCGAATAAAAAGAATCAATCGGATTAAAACGGTAAATGTTGGAAAGTATTAACTGGGAAAAGATAGAGAGAGAGAGAGAAATGGCTGAAAACAACAGCAATGGGAGTTCTGATTGAATATTAATAGCAAGTGAAACTTTGGTCTCAGTTTACGAATTGGTGATACGAAATGATAAGAATGAGTCTCGTCACTTTTTCTTTGAACGGGTGCCGCTTTTTCAGGTGGTCATTACTGTGTCAAATCGCTGGGGAAGAGACGATCAGTTGAAGAATATGATGGAGAAGGAGATGTTAGTTTGATGAAGGAATCTTGGTAGTGTGACATCACATCATTTACATGATTCGTGGCTTTTTCTTCTGATTTGAGGACCATAGTTTTTTTTAAGTCAAGAACGATACCATTCGTGCCTCCGAATCCCGCTTGAATCATATATTCACCGCCATCCCGGCGAAACTGCACTGTTCTTCTGGAACAATACATTGGGAAGAAGTTGGTATCGTGGAAAGTTGGTATCGTCCACATGCTTTCCTTCTTCCAAATCATAATCGAACCAACAATTATGTTCTTCATTCCACAGAACCTGACGAATTATTGATCTCAGCAGCCGATGATCATTGTAGAAGTATTGTGTCAGCCTCTTCACAAGTGACGTACATCTCACTCATCTTCATATTTTCAGAGATGAGTTCAATTTGTAATCAGTTTAGATGTTCTTGTACTTGCCAATAGTCCAGCATCTATCTGGCTGTCATATTTCTTAGAATCGAGATTAGAAGTCACCAGAGTCTAGCAGGAACTCCTTCTCTCCAGTTGCTTCCTAATAAGCTACTATAAAGCTGGAAAACTTCATCGAATTGTATCGGATACAACTGTTATCAAAATGTCGAAAAAACTAATTGTGATATTTTATTACCAAAGATGAATACAAAAGCACAAGGAGCGTCGGAAACTCATAATTTTCAGAATGGAGAAAATCAGAACTTCGTGAAATTTTCTACATCTTCCAGATGATTGGAGGGTTTCTTTATTCCAACGTGATCTTATAAAAACATTTCACCGTTCACGGTATCCCACTCAGCGAAAAAGAACTGCAAGAAACGTGAAGTCGAATTTTTCACGTTTTAATTCAATTCTTTTATTTTTTTCACTGAACATGCAGTATTTTCAGGTTTCCAGATGTCGAAATGGATGAGTAAAAAATCTCATCCATCAGAATTGTGTAAAATTAAATTCTCTATCGAATGACCCAAAAAACGTGAATTTTGGTAAGAAATTGACTTTTTTGATATAATACAGAAAAACCGCTTTTCAGAAAAATGAGATTTTCAGTAATTTCAGCCGATGTATATCTTTTCTGAAAATTTTAACAGTTTCAGAGCTTCCTCAAGTACATTATGTGCAATTTTTATTCGAAACAAAGTTACACACATTTTTCTGCAAATCGGGTTTTCTGTATCAAAAAAGTCAATTTCTTACCAAAATTCACGTTTTTTGGGTCATTCGATAGAGAATTTAATTTTACACAATTCTGATGGATGGGACTTACTACTCATCCATTTCGACATCTGGAAACCTGAAAATACTGCATGTTCAGTGCAAAAAATAAAATAATTGAATTAAAACGTTAAAAATTCACGTTTCTTGCAGTTCTTTTTGGCAGTGTGGGAGGCCGTGCCGTTTCCAACTTTCCAACTTCTTCAATTCATTTTGATACCACGTAAATAATCTGATGAGTCACTGTCGACGGAAACTGATCGGCTGTATGTCATGTCGAGTAAAGCAAGAATCTGGGTCATATAGACGTGAAAAACCGTGGATAATTTCGAGAAAAACGAAACAGAAAACAACTTCAGTCGTTGCTATTCCAACCTCTTCTAAAATAAGGAGCAGTTCTTCCGAAATCGAAATTGAACTTTCTTGTAGTGAGTCTTTCAAACCGTTGTTCATCGATTACTAGATAATTTTATTTCATATATTGATTCCATTAGAAGCGGGTTCCTTCTTCTTGTTCACAATTCCGTCATTTGCCCCACCCGTCTCCCTATCATAATCCTTTCCTTTCACTTCCTGTCCACCAACATACGAAAAAAAAGCTCATAACCAAGAATGTATGTGGTCCCGTCTCTTTCTGTCTTTTTGTGGACTTGTGTCCTATTCAGAAAACTGCATTTTTCTTCTCGTTTCCGACGTCTTCCGGCTCTCTTTTTGGTCCTGCAGGCTATTCTTGATTGCGAAACACGAGCTCTATTGGAACCGCGCCTTTCCCGTCCTCTCGGACATCCTTCTTTTTCATTTATGTTCAAGCATGTTCCTTCATTTTCTGTTCAAGCATGTTCCTTCATTTATGTTCAAGCATGTTCCTTCATTTTCTCAAGTTACGTAGAATATTTATCATTCGAAACAATTCTTGCTCTGAATCATTAGGTTTTTCTTTAAAAAATGATGTGTAGAATGGTTATGTTCGTTGAATATTCAAAAAATTTAGATCAAAATCTATTTTATTAACTCAGGTTCTGAAAAAAAACTGACAGAAAAGTCGATTTGATAATTGATATTGAACCAATCATAAATCTACCGTACTCCATTCAAAGGACTTTGTCTATCGAAAAATAACAGGTCTCAACGCGAGGAACAAAATTGAGCGCGTACATTTGAATTTAGAAATTATTTTTTGGAAAAAATAAAGGAACGTGACCCGTTCGGATCTGTTGTCCCTCTTACCCCCTGATATGCTATTATTCAAGAATCACTAATAAACGAGTGATTATATAAGAGTGTTCCTATTAGCACCAGAACATAATGGGCCTATTCTTGGCGCTTGCCAAAAAACGTTTTTCGCTGGTGTTTCTACCGTTCGCTTCGAGACCTGCGATGCCGAAAAAGGCATGTGCCAGCGAAAAATAGTTTTTCGCTGATTTCCTTTTCTCGTAAATTGGAAATTTTTCTGGTTCCGTGAATCGAAAAAAAAACAGCGAAAAACGTTTTTGCTTGCGAAGAATAGGCCCATAACCTTTAAAATATTTTTCTTAAAACAATTCCTGTCTCTAGTTATAATCCGTAGGCAGAAGCACTCCTTTGTGTGTCCAGACCCGCGTACATTCTCTGCCCAACGAGCGACCGCTTGCCTGCGTTTCCTCGCTCCCTGCTTTCCCTTCCATCCCTTTTCCTCTCTTCTTCTTTCGAACGCAATTTTCGCGCCAATTTCCCTAGCAGTCCTCGCAGTGTCACCATTTCATAACATCTCAACTGACTAATACTTTCCAATTGTTTCTCATCAATTATGTTATACAATTTTCCACTCAAATTATTTCATCCATCTTGATAATTTCCAGGTAATATGATTGCGGTTGGAATGCATGTCGAGATCAAAAGGAGTGACGGCCGCATTCACGGGGCAGTAATCGCAGAAGTGAAGTCAAACGGGCGGTTTATGGTCGAATGGTACGAGAAGGTGAGCTAGAATGGTCTAATTTGTCAACACGCATCCGCTTCCTTCTGCTATCTTCATCACAAAACCATGCATTTTTTATGTCCCCAACCAAAAATCATGCATTTTATTTTTACGTTTGGAAGACTATTGTTTTGTACTTTTCTTTTTCAGGGTGAGACGAAAGGAAAAGAGTCTTCACTAGATGAACTTCTGAAATTGAATCCAACTCTGCAAACTCCTAAGCCAACACCTGTTCAGCCACCACCACCTCAGAAAACACTTCAGACGTCAACGGCAGTCAACAGAATGAATACGAATATGCAAAACATGCTATTGGATGAAGACGACACTTTTTTGTTAGATCATATTAAAAGTAACAGTTAGTAATACAGTATTAATTCGGTAGTAATTTAAAAGTTTCAGATACTGCTACTAACAAACGTCAGTCTGGGCTTTTCAATGTCCCTCTTCGATCATCATCTCCTACTGAAAAACCAGCAGCTCCTGTTCGTCGTGCTCCATCGCCAACGGAGAAGATGGCTTCTACACGTCGCGCGACATCTCCGACTGAAAGAGCAGTTCGACGGGCGCCATCTCCAAAAACGGAAAAATTCGCGGTTCCTGCAGCTCCTAAAGCTCCTTCCGCTCGCTCGGTTCTCGCACCAAATGTGAATTCTTCATCTAAACTCGAATCTCACCCTACAGTTACACCCGCACCAGCTGAAGTTCCGAAACAAACAAGTAGACGTTCTGTTATGCCACAACCAGCTGCTCCTCCATCGGCTCCGGTAAACATGAACACTCAAAGAGCTCCGTCACCCGTCGCTCGGGCACCGTCTCCCAAAAATGGTCCGCGATCTTATCCGCAGCAAGAAGTTTCTCCTTCAAACGGAAATTTTGCGTTTGCCGAAATGATTCGTAATTATAGGGCTCAGGTTTGGTGAATTTCTAAAATTAAACGTTATTAAAATTGTTCAGATTGACTACCGCCCACTTGGAATGTTTGACAGTGTGAATGAGAATCGCATTTCGGTTTGTGTGAGAAAACGTCCTTTGAATAAAAAAGAGCTGACGAAAAATGAAGTAGATGTTATCACTATTCCTTCTCGTGATATCACCATTCTCCATCAACCACAGACACGTGTCGATTTGACAAAGTACCTTGACAATCAGAAGTTTAGATTCGACTACTCTTTTGATGAGTACGCAAACAACGAACTTGTCTACCGGTATAGTTTCAATAATTTGTTTGTACTGTAAATTCATGAATTTTAGATTCACTGCTGCTCCACTTGTGAAAACTATTTTTGACAACGGTAATGCCACTTGTTTCGCCTACGGTCAGACTGGTTCTGGAAAAACTCACACAATGGGCGGAGACTTCTCTGGAAAAAAGCAAAACGCTTCAATGGGAATTTATGCTTTGACAGCAAGGGATGTTTTCCGTATGATCGAGCAACCACAGTACCGTCGAAAGGATCTCTCCGTTCATTGCGCGTTTTTCGAAATTTACGGAACAAAGGTAAGAAATGGACACTTTGAGAAATTAGCTCCTACCATGAATAATTTTTTAAAGTATAGATGTACACGATTTTTTAGACATTCGACTTGCTCAATGAAAAAGCAGAGCTTCGTGTTCTTGAGGATAAAATGCAAAAAGTTCAAGTTGTTGGATTGAAAGAAGAGCAAGCAATGAATGAAGGGGACGTTCTAGAATTGATCAACAAAGGAACACTAGTCCGAACAGCTGGAACAACGTCAGCCAACGCTAATTCTTCACGTTCTCATGCAATCTTTCAGATAATTCTGAGGCAGTATGTTTATATATTTTATTCGAATATTTAATTCCGAATTTACAGGGGAAAGAAAATTTGGGGTAAGTTCTCGCTGATCGATTTGGCAGGAAATGAACGAGGACAAGACACCAGAGAATGTGATCGTGATACTCGTAAAGAAGGAGCGAACATCAATCAGTCGTTACTTGCATTAAAGGAGTGCATTCGAGGAATGGCTCGCAACAGTTCACACGTCCCATTCCGTCAGTCGAAGCTAACAATGGTTCTTCGAGACAGTTTCATTGGTGATAAGTCACGCACAGTGATGATTTCTATGATATCGCCTGGAATTTCGTCCAGTGATCACACTCTGAATACACTTCGCTACGCAGATCGGTCAGTTAATTGTCATCAATTTCATTTAAATACATTCTGATTTTTAGGGTAAAAGAAATGGGCGCTGACGGAAGCGGCGAGGCTACTCCAATCCGCGACGAAGAACTGTTCATTCCGCCATCTCTCGATAAATCCGATGATGATTATGACGAGGAAACGGAAAAACAGGAGCACCGTCGTTTGGCAGCTGATCATTTCCGAAATCTTAAAGACATGACAGAAAAAGTGAGTATTCGTTGAAGAAACTACATGTGTGAATTATTTTAATTCAGCTATCACGTGAATCGATCACCGTTCTATCAACCGACGCAAGTGCAGCTCAAAAAGCGGAATGTCTCGCCAAACTCGATCAACTTGCTCAAATAATCTCGAATACTCGTGCCGCTGTTGAGAATGTTTGAACGTCAACACACGCTAATTTTGTCTACCCACTTCATGTAACATTATTTTTCCTATTTGCAGCATCCCTTTTCGGTTTTAATATCCATCCGCCGTTTTTGCAATCATTGTATTTTATCTCATGAATAGCTTGTTTGTTCTAATTTATCCTATGTGAGCCCTTGTGAATAGTTTACGGGTCTTTTTATGTATGGTTTACTCGGCGAAAAAAATGAATCATTTTATCGTATCATAATTGTTACAGATAGATGGTCAGCTCGGAAGAGAATTGGACGCTTGTCCAGAAGTCGATTCTTTCTTTTTCTTTTTGACAACAGGAGGCATTTGCCCGGAAGAAGGTTTTTCTGGTGTAGCTGGAATCGGGGATTCCTTCTGAAATCAGATAGTAATAAATATTTATTTTCTTGAGTGTCAGCTTACTGGTGTTCTCTGCCTTTCTTTGGGCGCTTTTTCAACTCCTTGTATGGATTGAACCTGTTGTAGAAGTGGAACCAACTGTGATAAATCACTTGATTTCTTTGAACCCCTCCGTTTCGATGAATCTCTTCTTTCTCTTTTATCCGCACTTGCAATTGTTATTTTACTTGGACGAGAACTTGATCCTTGTTGCTTTTCTTCTAAACTGTTAGTTGCCGCAGATTTCCCTTTTTTCTAAATAAAGTAATTTCATTAGATAAAACGATTTCTAAATACTCACAAATGATCTTGGAGTTGGTGGAACTTCAGCTTTCGGAGTTTCTTTATTTGGAATCGATGTGAGTCTGAAATAAAGATGATTTTGCAAATTAGGAACTCGTAAACTAACTCTGAAACCCTAGCAGGTAGTCCTGTCTTTGATTGTTCCACTATTTGTGGTTCTACTTTTACAGAGAAAACGCTCATTAGCAGATGAACTGGTTCAGTCATCTCAAGTTTCAATTCCAATCGAACTTCACTGAAAACTTCTGATTCGAGACTCTCTGATCCACATAAAATTCGTGTTCTTTCTTCCAGAAATCCATGTAAAAACACTTTCTGTTCAGTCATTTTCTCGACATGTTGCTGCACTAATTCCATTGCATATTTCGCTTTTTCTTCTGAACTTCCCAACGTCGGAGGTACATCTGTATCATTTATGAGTGATATTAACTCTTTTCCTCTTCCCCATTTATCAGCTGTTATATGTATTTGACATATCATTGCTTCTTCTTTTTTCACTGTTTTCGTTCGACTTTCATATAAACCATTTATAGATGTTGCTCCCGGAGCAGGAGTTATTATATGGGGAATCGGTTTATGCCGTTTTTCGAAAACTGTTGTCACTTTTCCAGCTGGGGTTTTGCTCTCTTCAACTAGATACTAAAAATATAATTTTAAAACGAAATTTGCTTATATTCAACTTCAAAAATGTACCGTATTCGTTGGCATTCCATAAGCAAGTCGAACTCTTCGATCTTCTTCTTGTTCTGCATTGTGTTCATCGATTGGTTCTTGATTTGGATTCATCTCAACTTCTGCACTTTCTTTCAACTCCTAAATTCGTTTCATTTAAATTTTTAGTTGAAAATAATTCAAACTAACTCTTGCTTTCTTCTCTTCCAGGTAAAAATAATGAATTGTTTGTCCAAAAATAAAACAAAATATGATAAACACTCCAATATATTTATGAGTTGCGGGAGGAATTTTCAATGAAAATGCACATTTTGAAACTGTTGTCCCATTTCTGAGCAAATATTGAGAACAGATAGGCAATTCATCTGTTGAATTAATAGAAGATGAAGTTGAACTGATAGAAACTGTTGAATTGGAAGTCGGAAGTGCTGTAGATGGTGTCACCAAAACTGTGGTTGGTATTGAAGTAGTCGATCCATTTTTTAACTGTAACAAACCGACTTTCTACAAAAGATGCTCAATCGAACTGACATTTTGAGTTTGAGCAAACACGACAGCTAACGCAGAAGTTGATATAAAGATAATTGAATTCAGTTTCATTTGTTTTTCAATTCCACATGGATATAAAATAGAAATAATACAATTTTCGCATCTATTCGATCCACAAGATTTCCACGTTTTCTCCATATGTTATCAAGTAATTTTTATAATTTTCTCTTGTTTCTATCATTCACTGTGTGATTACTGTAGGAAAAGTGCTCGAATTAGATGAACAAGTGTTCTCGCATATTTATATTCAAAAAAACATCTGAAACAACCTGAATGTTGAAATTTGAGCTCTGTTTGACATATTAAAATTTTAAAACTTTTTTATTCCATCGACACACTGAGAAGAACACAAATTATAATCGAATTTGAGAAAGGAAAGTACACGAATTTAGAAGTTTAGTATCCTAAAGGAAATGTATGTAATTCTAACAAAAAATTTCAAAAGTGTTTGATCACCGTCAACAAGATGAAGAAGAGTAAAAACAGCAAAAAAGAATGATAGAGAAAACGAGAAATTGAGCAAGAGGAGAAGAATCGGGTGCTCTCTAGAAGAGACCTTTCCGATTTCGAAGTTTCGAAACGAAACGATCGTACTAAAATGAGGGAGAAAAGGAAAAATGAGACATGAAGAAAAATGATGAAAGAGTTGAAAGAAAAAGATTGAGATGATGACGAACAGGCGGGAGAACTCAGAAAACTGAACTCTCTTTTGGTATTTAATCGCGCTTGTCCTTGGCTGGAGCTTCAACTGAAATAAACATTCATTTTTACTTTTCATGAAAACGGTCCCAAAGTTTCCTGTTCCACTTGGTTTGACAGATGGACGCAGGTTATATGTCGCAAGACGAGTGCACACCATTCGGTAAAAGAAGAAAGATCAGAACCATCCCTGAACAACAATCGGATGAAAAAGGGTTAGCAATAGACACTCGGAAAGGATAGCAATATTAGGATCTCTTTATTTGTGAAATCCCTTTCACACGCAACAAATGTAGATAATAATAAATTATTATGGGAAGACATATAATTTCAGAGGACAAGAAGGGTAGACATTGAAATGAAAACAAAACAATTATTAAGAGAAAAAACATGAGAAAAAAGGTTACATTGACGACGGGAGAGATGTTCTGAATTGGCTAGACTCATGAAAAGTTTGGTGACCGTAATCCGTTTGAAGGGGGTTTAAAGGGTACTCTGACATACAATAGGTAAATCTTTTTGGACTGAATACAATGAGCAATGGGAAAAATCCTATAAAGTATGTATTACACGGAGGATTATGGTTGAGTTCACACACTGCAAAGGAGTAGGCCCATTGGAAAATGATTAGAGGAAAAGAGAAAATCATCACAAGTTGATTGAGGAGAAGTTAGCATGAAACAATCACAATTCGTTATGTTTCTCTGCGGCGATCGTGTCGAATTTCGACGGATCAACAGATGGACCGACAAGAGCATGGTTGATGAGCTCGGCGTACGGGCCCAACATCCATGCGAAGTAGGCGAGAGTAACGGAAACCCAGGCGATTAACGAAATAGCGCTTCGCGCTTTCGCTCCTGTCGTTTCCGGCTTACCATCGATATAGTTTCTAGCGATGAACTTGAGAATTTCATCAAGAAGAAGCACTGGCAATGAGATCTTCAACACAGCGACCCATTCGACCACGTTGAGTGGGGTGATCTGAAAAATGAGTTTTAAATATTGAAACAATTAATATATTCTCACCTGGAAAATGGTGGCCATGATGTCAACGTAGAGAATAACGAAGTGAAGAGACATCGAAAGAGTAATGGCAGCCATGAGCCAGATATTCTTCCATGGTGGCATCACGAAGAGAGATTGGTTCTCAGAAAGTGAGTTGATGGCGTTGAGCATTTCGATGGTTACAAGAACTGAGAGAGCCATGGCGTTTGGATGATTATCTTCAAACACGGCACAATCAAGGTCGGCGAAGTTATCAGGCTCGATCTCGCATCTCATCCAGTGAGTGAGTTGGTAGTAAGTGATTTGTGGTCCTTCCTCATACAGGAGGAACCACCACATAGAAGCTCCAACAGTAGCAACACCGACGTATGCTGCAATGGAAATTATAAATCATGATTTTTAACAAAATTTAAGCTTACTTCCAACAGCGAGGTATCTGAAGAAGAGCCATCCAGAAATAAGTCCGTCGTTGGCTGAGCGTGGGTGTCTGTCCATGATGTCGAGATCTGGTGGGTTGAATCCAAGAGCGGTAGCTGGAAGTCCGTCAGTGACCAAGTTGACCCAAAGAAGTTGGACTGGAATAAGAGCCTCTGGAATTCCAAGTGCAGCAACCATGAAAATGGACACGACTTCTCCGACGTTGGAAGAAATCAAATATCTGATGAATTGTTTCATGTTGTTGTAGATGGCACGTCCTTCTTCGACAGCAGATACGATGGAGGCGAAGTTGTCATCAGCAAGAACCATTTCAGAGGCAGACTTAGCGACAGCGGTTCCAGATCCCATAGCAATTCCGATTTCGGCCTTTTTCAAAGCAGGGGCATCATTGACTCCGTCTCCGGTCATAGCGGTGATCTCTCCGTGGGATTGCAAAATATCAACAATCTTGGACTTGTGGGATGGCTCGACACGGGCGAAAAGTTTGGCTCTACGGCAAGCTTCGGATTGTTGCTCTGGTGGAAGGTCATCGAATTCACGTCCAGTGTAAGATTTTCCGGTGGTATCTTCGTTCTCTCCGAAAAGTCCAATTCTTCTTCCAATAGCTTCTGCGGTGTTCTTGTTGTCTCCAGTAATCATGATAACGCGAATTCCGGCGTGGTTGCAAGCCTTGATTGAATCCATCACCTCTGTTCTTGGGGGATCAAGCATTCCAACGACTCCGACGAAAGTGATATCTTGTTCGTACTTGACGAATTGAGTCGAGTCTTCAAGGTTCATGCTGCTGACGCTGACTGGAGTGTCAACGGTTCCAAGAGCAAGGCAACGAAGAGTATCTCTTCCAGTTCCGTATTGTACACATTGATCAACGATTTTCTGAGTCATGGCAGATGTAAGTGGAACCTTCTGTCCGTTGACTCTGACGTGGGTACATCTTCCAAGAACTCCTTCTGGGGCTCCCTTCACGAACATCTTAGCTCCAGATCCCCCGGTGGCTGGGAGGCAATAGGCCGACATGGATTTACGATCACGGGAGAATTCAAGAGTGAATTCTTTCTTCCATTTTTGCTGAATGACACGATTGCAAACTCCTCCAAGCTCCTTTGGTGAGAGTCCAGCTTTTGAGGTACCGAACACGTTCAATTTCTCGGCAAGAACAATGAGAGCAGTCTCTGTAGCTTCTCCGACCTTCTCGTATTGTTTCTTTGATTCATTGTAGTCAACAGAAGAATCGTTGCACATAGCACAGATCATTGCCAATTCAGTCAAAGATTCGAACTCTCCAGCAGCCGGATTGATTTCACGTCCGTTGTTTGTAATTTTTCCGATTGGTTCATAAGTAGATCCAGAGATGGCAAACTCAGTGAAGTTGATGTTATCTCCCGAAGCGTTTCCAGCGATGAACATTTTGGAAACTGACATTTGGTTGGTGGTGAGAGTTCCGGTCTTATCAGAGCAGATAACAGATGTGCATCCGAGAGTTTCAACAGATGGAAGAGATCTGACAATAGCATTCTTCTTAGCCATACGACGGGTTCCCAAAGCGAGGCAAGTGGTGATAACGGCTGGAAGTCCCTCTGGAATAGCGGCGACAGCAAGAGCAACGGCAATTTTGAAGTAATAAATGGCTCCTTTAACCCAGGATCCTCCGTGAGCTGGATCGTTGAAATGTCCGATGTTAATTGCCCAGACAGCAACGCAAATAACAGAGATGACTTTGGAGAGCTGCTCTCCGAATTCATCCAACTTTTGTTGAAGTGGAGTTTTCTCATTTTCAGTCTCGGCCATTTCAGTACGAATTTTTCCGATTTCTGTGTTCAGTCCGGTCCCGAAAACAATTCCGCGGGCCTTTCCGGAGGCAACATTGGTACCGGAGAAGAGACAGTTCTTCTTGTCCTGGTTGACAGCGCGTGGATCTGGAACGGAGTCAGTATGCTTGATGACAGAAACTGATTCTCCGGTGAGAATAGACTGATCGATACGAATGGTAGTGGAGTAGATCTTCACGAGACGGAGATCGGCTGGGATCTTGTCTCCGACTGAAAAAGAAAAATGAATCTTCGAAAATCGAAGTTATATATTACCAGAAACTTCGACTAGATCTCCTGGCACAAGTTCTCTGGCGCGGATCATTTGGATTCCATGGTGTCCGGAACGAATGACCTTGGCCATCTCTGGTTCGTATTCCTTGAGGGCTTCGATGGCAGATTCGGCATTTCGCTCCTAGAAGGAAAAACTTATTAGATATCTTGTGGTGGCTAATTGGCGGCTAATTCAGATCAGAAAAGTACATTCGGGAGACCTCATCCATCACTTTTCTCGCGCCATTTGCCACTCGCTCACGGATCCCTTCTCTTCTTTTTTTTTTCAAAATCAGCTCTCGCGTACGTAAATGCACTGCTCATGACGCACACTTCTCTTTTTTCTTCATCATTTTCTTCTTTTTTTTCGAAACCCAGGCACAAAGAGCAGTCTTCCCTTTTCACTTTGGACCGCCCGTTACACTCTTCCCTGTCGTCGTTGGGTTTTACCTATCTCTCACCATCAACCCCAACAACAAGTCAAAAAGACATTATTCCTCAGTTCTTTTCTTCGATCTATAACACAGAAAACAACTGTGCTTTCTCGCGTCTCGTGATGTGTTTTTGTCTCACCTGCCACACTCCGACGGTAGCGTTGGCAATAAGAATAAGAAGAATGACGAACGGTTCCACGAATGCTGTTACTGCTTCTGTTTGATCTTCGTGTTCTTCAAAAAGGGCGAGGACAAAGGAGATAATGGCAGCAAGGAGGAGAATCTTTACTAAGAGATCGTCGAATTGTTCAAGGATGAGCTCCCATAGGGACTTTCCTTCTTCGGCAGGCAGTTCTGAAACAAGAGAAGATGTTTTTCAACTATCAAAAACTGGAAGTCCAAAAGCAAACATATTTCTAAAACTTGAAAAAGTAACAATAGAACTGAAATTTTGTTGATGATGAAACAAAAACTGCAAGTAAAAGCCAACTGTAAGAGTTAGAACAAAGCTTAGGCAAAAACCTGAGACTGCAAACCTCTGAGTTAGTAGTGGGTTAAAATCTTACCATTCTCTCCATATTTCTTCCTCAGTGTTTCAACTTGCTGCTCAGATAATCCTTCTGGACCCGTGCCGAAGAATTTACACACCTGTAAACCAGTAGATTAAGTTGTTCTTATAAGTAAAATTGGTTTACCTCCTCGGCGTCTTTGGAATGCGCGTCCTCCATGTTGACGGCAGTAACCCAAGTAGTTGTTTCTTCTGAAATTAAACAGAATTATATAAGGCTATGTTTCATGTTAGAAAGTAACGAATAATATGTGAATGATAAGGAAAAGATGAAGCGAAGAAGAAGGGTCGCCGGTGGCAGGAGCCCGAGCACACAGCCCGTGCCTACTGATGTGCTGCCAGCGGCAGGACCTGGGTGTGTAAAGTAGAATGAAAATAAAAACATCTCTTTACATCGAGAAATAACGGGTTGGAGAGGAGATTCAGATGGAGAAGTTAGAGAGATTAGGTAGCATTCGCAGAGAGATCAGACAGACCAGCGGGAAGAAGCGCCTCCCGTTTCTCCTCTCGCGCCATCTCTCGACGACATCGAAGGGAGCCGGGAACCTGACGAGGCAGTGCTCCATTCTCCGGAGTGAGCTCAAGCACAGCTCAAAAGATGAAGGCACGGGGACGTCGCTTGGAACAAAATCAAGCGGATAACACATAAAATCGACTTTGTGTTACGACAGCGGTGGTGACCTTTAGTCCTATGTGTAATAAAGCAGACAGTGGTCCTACGAGAATAAAATTTCAGCGATATAAAGACTGACACCAGAAGATACGAAAAAAATCTTGAAAAATTTTTCTCCCTGAACAAAACGAGGAAAATTGGATAGATGCAGACACTAAAAACTAGGAACCTTAAAAACTTTTTAAAAAAATCATCAATGTTTCATAAGTGAGGTTTCTGTGGAGTCAACTGAATTAAGCCTTCAGATGAAAACTAGATTTACAGATAACTTCGTCGGTAAACCGAGAAACTGAACAATGATGTTTCTATCTTGTTAGTGGATAAATTTCATTATTTGGTGACTCGACTTTTTTCCGATTTTGTTTGTAAACTCTCTCATCTTTTGCTCGGACATTCGCGGAGTCTCAATATTAGATGCCAGCATATACAAAAAGTTGATCGTATTTTGAGAAACAGAAAAGGGAAAAGTGAGAGAGAGAAAAAGAGAGAATGGATAGGGTGGTGGTAGATAGACAGAATGGAACAGAAAGTGCGAATCGAAAAGAATGGCATGATCGGAATCAATTTCGATCATTTCTTGACACAGTACAACGTCACTTAAAGGCAACCAGTTCTTTTATCAAGTTGACGAGAAATAGATAATGGCAGTCGGTCATCAAGAACCTTTCTTGATTTTTATTTTTGGGCCTAAATAGTAAAAGACAACTATGAGAGATGAGATATACAATACCATGAACATGAAATCGGAATACATTTCAATAATCAATAGACGCGAAATAATGTGGGCTAGTGGTGAAATAGTAGGTAGACTACGAACGATGACGTGTAGTAATACCGAAAGAGAGTGTGTAGTTGCGCGTAGAATCTGGTGTATGCACAGACAAAAAAGGGAAGAATTGATGGAAACGTCGAGAACATACGAAGATTGTGAGGTGCGACGAAAGAAAGACGACCCACAAACTGCATCATCATTTTTGTGACCTACATAGAAAGTAAAGAAACCCAGAATGTGTGACGAAGAGTCGCGAGTTGAAAAGTTTTGATAAGACTTCCTCCATATAGGTTGTGCACCCACCCAGACTTGATCTGTTTTTCTAGAGAGGGTCATCACGGTGTGAAGAGTGAAGGTAAACACGGAGTGATAACAACAATTTTGTTCAGTTTGAGAGTAAAATACATCATCTGCTTGTTTCGGAAAAAAAAACTCCATCCAAAGGGAATCGGCTTAAAATGAGATTTTAAAACTGAGAAAGAGCTGAAGACTTACGACTTCAACGGATGTTATTTTTCGGTTTAAACGTCATCATCACTTTCCTCTATCTCAAGACGCGCGAGAAATTATAGGGTTGATAGAAGGCTGGAAATTGAGCAGAAGCGGAGTCTATGAATTTATTAGTTTGTGAGAGCAGTGTAGAGTGCATTGAGGAGGAAGAAACAAAGAACGACCCATTGGAGAAGCGTGTTCGATAAGGTCCCTCACTCCTTCCTTCCTCCTCCGTTTCCCTAGTAATAGATTGACAGCTGCTGGCTGGACTCCAAATGTGCATAAATACACACACAATTGAGTCTCTTGTTTCTTGCATTCAATCGATCAATAATAATCCGTCCTTGTCATGTACTGTTAGGCGCGTGCCATCGAAACATTATCATCTAACGGCGCGTTGGAAAGAATACCGAAGAACTCTGTGCGTAATCAAATTATCAATAAAAGTGTTTGGCGGGAAGAAACATAGAAATGCAAAGAATAGTAGAAGGAGGAAAAGATCTGCTCGAGAAAAGAAATATCGCATGGAAGTGAACTGCAAAAGAAGCAACCCTGTTTTTGTTTGGACCAAAAACAAGTTCGATCCGTCTTCAGTCTAAACTCCCCTTTTTGCTTGCTTTTTGAATGGAGTGAATGCGGAAGACGAAATAGTGTTAGAGTTGAAGATGCGTAGAGACAATGAGCATCTGTCGGGGGTAGAAGGGGTCGTGGCGTGATTGAATGAGCTCAAGACGAGAGAAGACAAGTTGGCAGAAGGCGGGACTTACCGGCAAAACAAAAAAGAAAGATCTGAGAGGTTCACGTGAAATGAGAATGGATCAGAGTAACGAATGAGAGTGAGAAAAAGAAACAGATTACGGTAGCTGAAGGGATATCCTAGTGATACTAGTGAGAAATGATTCAAAGAAAAAAAAACAAACTGAAGACGACCGAATTCGAAACCAACCACTTAGATTACGGTATCTATATAATTTTCAACACAAATGGAATTCCACTGAAGAAGAGAAATTAAGAAACACTGTCGACTTTGGAGAAAAAAAGAAAACTGTCAGATTTTTTCTCAAAATATTCAGGCTTTCAACTACGCAACTCGAATCGAAATCAAATCAGGCGTGGGAGCAGCGCACCGGTGGCGACAGGTTGACAAATAATGATTGATAAATCCAAGATATCTTGGGAAAAAGCAAACAATATAATACGAGGAGAGGGATCTCTAACTTTATCTTCGTCTCTTTTGCTAAAATCGAATACTTTCCTTTCATTTCAACCCTCAAATCCCCTCAAATGACGACAATTCTTTTCACACCTAAACCCAGTCGGATTGTAAATATTTGAGAGTTTCGGGGACAGGTCAGAGTTTCATCCAGATATTAAAAAAAAATACTTAATTTGAAACGAATTCGAAAAAGTTATTAATAAAATAGGGGAACTGATTACAAGGAGGAAACGACGTGTGATTCAAACTGTATTGTTTTGATATTAAACAGCATGTGATAATGGTCAGGAGCCATTTGCACGTGTTCTGATTGTGTTCTTGAAATGATTATCCTGCTCTTTTTTCTTTCAAAGTAGTAAGAAAAGAGAGAGACTCGTCTTTTTTCAAAGTTCTTTAGTCTCATAGCGATAAAAGACAGATGCTTTTATATTTCACTTTGAAGAGAAACACTCACAATTTTATTAGAAATAAAGAAGAGAAATCCGGAAAGAATCTGGCTCATATTCCAAGACAAAAATAATGAAAACACGACATTTTCATGGAAAAAATCGAAAGAAAGTTTTGGAAACGAAAGAGAGAGGGAGAAGAAAGATATAGAATGAGGCCCGCACTTCTTCTTCGGTTTTTCTGAACTTCAGAATTGCTACGCCTTCTGACAAAAGGATGTTCCATTTAATCCTCATGAATCTAGTCCATAATAACTTGCTCAACTCATTCTGGGATTCTATTGTGAATCTTTGAAAAATTTAAACGACTTCTGTAAAAAACCGATTGGATGACAGCAAACTTTTTCTGAATTCTGGAGAATATTCTCGAGATCTCGAGAATGCTCGTTCCCACCACGAGATGATGATATATTTCATTCGAAAACTTGGAAATCTCTTGGGAATCTCGTTCTTCGATTTTTTTTTCAGCGTAAAAACAAGTCGATTATTATTTGAAAGAAGAAAAAAGAGATAGAAAAAGAGATGAAACGACTTGCGGATTTTGTTGAGAAAAGAAAAGCCAACAGGCGCAATTTATCAAAGTTGAGCACACAGGTCAATTGACAAAATGATGGCAGAGATAGGATTGACAGAAAAAGAAAGAAAAAAAATCAGAGACATACTATCAATAAATGTAGATGAAAATTGTGGGTGGAAGAGGTGATAAGAATATAAAAAGTGCTTGCTGATAAATCGAAAGACTGCGTCACAAACCATTGATCATCAAGACAGTAACGACGTAAATCGGTGCACTTTATTACGTAAATTGTCTCATTTTTTGAAAGTGTGAAGTGTTTATCACAGATATTCTCAATTAATTTAGGTGATAAAAAACAATAAATGACAGTTTTGATCTTTTGAATGAACATAGTTCTTTTCTAGTTTTTCTAGTCTAAAACAGAAATGAATTCCAGTATTAAAGAAACTATAATCGATGATTCTGGACGATTTAAAGTAATGAGAAAGAGACTGATAATAATTATATAATTCATAAAAATCAGTCCGGAAACTCCTACTTCCGGAAAATCAGAACAATAGAGTACAAAGTCCAGGAGTTTGAGAAAATGACATTGGAGGGTTTCTATTTGAAACAAAAACTGAGAAAAACCGGAAACGATTTCTGAGAGCCATAAAAAACTACTCATTTATGAGTAAATACATTTTCTGATGATGTCATTCATCTTTTCCAAATTCAGATAAAGTTTGAGATTCGTGACGTTTCTTTTCAGAATAATACTTAATTCAGAAATGTAAATAAAGAATCACCTGTTGTGATAATTTCAGCTTCTTTGGCTTCTTTATATGTATAATGGACCTCGAATTCTTGATTATAATGCAAGGTTCTAGAGAACATGCACTTTCTCAAGTTCATCTAGACTGAATTGCACTTCGCACCAACGAAAAACTTGGAAAGAAATGAAAAAACCAATTTTTTGACATTATTTTCATAATATACAGACAAAATCAATCAGAATCTGGAGTGAATCTTCAATGATCTGAATCCGAAGAGAATATTTCTGAATGTTTTCGATCTCCTTCCGTAATGTAATCCAATTCCTCTTTCAATATCTTTTCGTGTTCCAAATACCTTTTTGCAACCTGATCCATCACGTCTTCATCTCCTTCTTCTTTTTCCTCTCATCAATTTTCATGCGTCACTTTACACACACTGCCACGTCTATGTGTTACTCTGCTCCTGGTTCGAGACGATATCCCAAACGACGATATCTTTTTCCAATACCTTTATCTCCCGACATATGGTCTCTATCCCTTTTTTTCTGTTGCTCTCAATATATCTCTTTCAAACTCTGAATCTCTTTTTAGTTTATCTGTGTTTGCCACTGAAAACAGATACAGTGTGATACGAAAGAAAAGAAAAAAGAAAAAGAAGAAGAAGATTCTGGAGTTCTTCAGTGTAAACTTTAAGAAAATGAAAACGATGAAAAGAAGAAAAGGAACCGAATGAAGTTGTGAGATATTCGGCGTCTCCTTTGGTTACTTTGTATATCCGAGGAACAGATAAAACAAGACTTTGAAGCGAGAAAAATGAAAAGAAAAAAGAAGAAAAAAGAAGAGAAAAGCATATGTAAATGCCACATGTTCAACCAGTTGGGAACTTGACAATTAGATCCTCATTTCATAGAAAAAATCGACGAAAAGAAGCGAAAAAACTTGAACACTAGGCTTTATACTCGGAGGAAATGTGAAAGGGATTGAAAAGTTTCTCGAATTTTGGGGTATTTTATTTCTGACAGTTGGTAGTGCATTGAGTCTACATAAACTATATGTTTATTTGAAACCTATAATCTTATGAAGAAATAGACTTTTTAGTTTAGAAGAGTTTTATTTTCAGATTTGCACGCTAAAAAAGATTTGTAAGCAGACAGTGCGATTGTTACCAGAGATTGAGTTGAAACTGTCATGTTTCGAATGCATCAAAAAACGGTTGGAATTGCTGATTTTTAATGGAAGCAATTTACCTTTCAACCAGATGTCCAAGGAGTTTGAATACAGAAAGATCAACCATTACTCAAAAAATAAATCTGCGTCATCGTGATGCACTATTTAAAAAACCATTCTCTGCTGAAAAGTGGAAAAATCCTAAACCTTTCGGGCCGGTAGTGTTCTTTTGAATTTTTCTGAATTGTTTTTTTTTCTTGGCACTTTTTTCTTGATTAGTGATGAACTCAGTTGAACTTTTTTGTGATCCAAGTTGAAAGGTCTGACAAGGCATATAACTTCCTCCGAAATCACACCACATTTCATCGTCTTGTCATGCTTCGATTTTTCCAAATCTTCAAAGACAATTGTTTTCCTCTTCTTCTTCTTCTTCTTTTTCCTTGAGACATGCAGCTGTTTCATATAAAATACTTTAGTCTCTCACTCTCCTAGATCAGGGAAGAAGTTTCCACATGCCAATCTGTGTTATTTTTGTGATTGAGTTGTGTTTGCTATTGGTGGATAGATCAGCAAGAAAGTGGAACGATTTGAGTCAAACAAAAACAACTCAGGAGATAGATTTGTGTGTTATTGGTTATCTGCTTTGAGTGAGGAGTTGTTACATGATACGGGAGAAAGTTTTTTCTGATGTCTGAGTGAGAAAGAAGGAATGATAACAAATGATAGGAATTTTTTTGAAAGAAACTTTGAATTCTTTATGTTCTTTTGTAGGGATTGAACGAAAGAAGATTGACGAACGATCTGGAATTGATTACTGAAATAAATCAGTTGGCAATTATAAATTGAATCGAATGAAACTCTAATGAGAACTGCTACAAAAATATAAAAACTTGAAGTTACTGTCCCACCTCGGCCACATAAAAAATCATGACTGGAGGTTATGTTTCGTTTCTTTTCTGATTTGGGTTATCGAATAAGAACAAGAAATTAATTGTAATTGAATTACTTCTTACTATGTGTATAAACACGTTCAGTTCCAACTCAGGGAATTTTCCGCAAGGGTTGGGCATCAGGTGGGCATAAAGGAGGCGAATTGCCTACAGTATCGGCGATGTGCCTTCATTTAGGGCGAATAGCCGGCGTTTTGGGCGAAGTGCCCAGTGGGCGAGGGTTGGGCGACGGTAAGATTGTAGAATTGAGAGTGGAAGAGTGGTGGGGCAGGGCGAAGTGCCCATTTGTAGGGCGATTCGCCCAGTTAATGAACACGCGCTCTTTCGTACTGGAAAAATCATTTCAATTTTTCTTTGTTTTTCATTATTATTCTGTATTAATTCTTTGTTTCAAAGACACTATTCCGTTATGAATATGAAAAAAGAACACCATTCGATAGAAGAAGAGATGTTTGTAAGTGAAAAATTACACAAATTAATCTAAAAAACACGATTAAAATTTCAGAAAATTGTTCGTCGGAAAGGATAGGGGGTCATTTTTTGGTTGTGAGCAACAACCGCGTTAGTTGCTCAATCTGCAACTCATACCTCGAGGATGAATTTCTAATTGAGGTTAGTGTACTTTGATAGAGCAAAAACGCTCGCGAAATTTATGAAAATATGTTTTTCAAAATGTCCACTCTGCTAAATCGTTTCTTTCTGCAAGTGATCCGCCGGTTGATGTGAAAAAAGATTTCAAAGAGGACCAAATGTTATATGGTTCTAACTTTTCATGCTTTCATAATTCATATTACAGATTTCTCCCCGATGAATACGGATCATCATGAAACCATACTCCCACACCAATTCGTGAATCGATGGTTTTCTCTGAATCACCAACTCCTCCTACAGCCAACAACAAAAAGAAGTGCCAGAGACTTGATAAATTTTTTCTTTTTAATTGAATTAATAAATATTGATGAAAACAATAACTGCCTTCTGTTTTTTACAAGCAAAATATATGAGAATCGGCAAGGAAAGCGAGCGCTAAAAACATCACACGTTGGGCGATTCGCCCTTGATTTGGGCGGTAGTGCTCAACCCGGGTGGGCACGGCCGCCCAATTGGTGGGCAAATCGCCCAAAGGGGCGAATCGCTCAAAATTCCCTGAGAAACGAGTCGAGTGAAGTTGTTATTAATGGATATGAAAAGATTAGCTCAATTACTGAATTCAGAATCAATTGGCAAATCAATTAAATTCGTCGAACTTTGTAAAAATAAAGTTGAGCTCCTGAACACAATATGATGCTTTTGGCAAAAATAAATAAATAAATTCAATTGAGAATTCGATATCTCCTTGCCAACATATATCTCACCCAGGAGGTAAGAGTGTGATATTTATATATATAATAGTTCTCCTAAACTTTTCGACCGAGTCTCTGCTATTTCTAAATATGCAGATAACATATTCAAACCGTACAGAATACGCAACAACGGAGGAACATTCGAAATGGATTATGCACCTTTACATTACACGAATTCATCAAAAAAGAACCTCTTGAACTGGAATAAATTAAAATTTCATCGAAAGAGAAATCTATCGACCAATATACTTTTGTAATGCCCTCTGATGTTCAGTTACTCAATAAATGTTTTCCCAAAAGCATTCCTTTATGTTTTGGTTGGCTCAAAATAGTACGGTATTTTTTAAAATATTTCTAGTTTTTTGTTAGCTCTCAACTATTTGAAATCCCTCTAAACAATGAGGAAAAAGGAAAATAACTTATGGAAAGGTTGAATTTAGGCGATTCCCATCGAGTATCGTATCGATGTTGATTCATATAATAAACTGAGCATGCTCATTGAAATTTGACACTTTCTTTGTTTCTCGGTCAATTCGTGAGTATCACTTCAATGAATTCCAACTTTTTCTATTTATTTTTTCTTGTTTTCATTTTCGAATATATCTTCACAGAGATTTCCATTGTCGTTTTTTGATCTTCAAAAGTTTTAAACCCTTAGAAACAAATAGATGAGAAAGTACTCGAAGAACACTTTTTTCTTTGTTCTCTTTCTCTTTTTCTGTTAATTTCAAATCCAGTAATTGTGTGTGTACCTGTCTCGTGTAAAAACAGAACCAGTAAAATGACAAAATGTTGTTTCTGAGCACTCTCTCTCATATCTGCCTCAAGTGCCGCAATCAAACATGCTCTTTCTCTCTGAGCGTACTCTTCACGGAAATAGATAAAGAATCACAAAAGCGGTAAATCGCCATTGTGTCTTACTGTCTCTTTTTGTTGCACAATTTGTTTCAATTCTCTGATAATAGTTTCTAACTGAAAGACTCATTCTTATATGGTTCCCGGTGGGAAATAATTCAAGCTGGACCATTAAAAGAGTACAAACAGATACCAACAAAGTCAAAGACTGCTCCATAATCATTCCGTCCATTGATAAAGTTATCAGTTGATTAAAAGGTTAAACACACTGGGAACCGATTGATCAGTTATTATAGTTATTAGTATCCATGAACAGTTCTTTTCACATTAGTTTCATTTAATATTCAATGAGATAGACTGTATTCAGAAAGAAAATTAGTAGACAGCGACGCTCATTCCTAGGTTATATAGCCTTCTTTTTTTTTTTTAGTTATTTGTTGATTTCAAGAAGAATCTCATTCGTGAAATTTATATATTATCTCAAGAGATCGCATAAATTCAATGAAAGAGTTCGGTATTCATTCAATCTACAGTAAGGTCCCCAAACTCGATTCGCACAATAATAGAAAGGTCGTTTCAAAATATAAAAACACTAAATCTCGACCTCTTTTCGGACTAAACTAGCAGAAAGCTCTTATGTTATTGCAGGTGCATTAATAGAGTTAGCACCATTATCCATTTTCTCATTTTAAGGACCATCAGTCATACAAAAGTGCAATTGACACCATTAGCCTCGTCGGAATAAGACAGTCCTCCCTTCAGTCAACATATACCTTTATTTATTCTCCATCCGTCATCCCTTACCAATATAAAGAAGCTGAAGAATACAATACCTCTTATTACTCGACACATATCCCCCAACAGTTTTCTTGTTTTTGTTTCTATTTTCTACCAATTTCATTTTCAATTTCATCATTTCATTCCGACACAAAGAGGGAAAGCGTGGAAGGATGTAGACAACCAATAAACCTCAATTCCCTTGAAACGGCGGACAATGGTTTTAGGGGTTTTAGTGATGAGGTTGTTGCCAGATGGAGAAAATAAGAAGGAGGTGACAATACTTGCAAATTCTAATCCGTTTTTCTGTGTAATATTGAACAAAATGAAGGAATCCTATCCAACTCTTCTTAAAGATTAATTCTCTTTGTTCTTGTTTCCGTGTCTTTAGATAGGATCAGTCTTTTAAAGGACTTTTTGAATTCATTTATATTTTCAAACAAAGGTAGAAAGTTGGATGGTAACGAAGAGAATATCAACTTGAAGTCTCAAGTCTTCTTCTAATTCAAACTTGGTTACGATACGCTAGTGACTGAGTAATTTCATTCTGGGAAAATGCCAATATTCGCTAGCTTTCAGCAATTCGAAAGTGAATAATTCAGAAAGAACAACCGTTAAAACAAACTTTCTGAATGCCTCCATTAAGATTTCACTTTTCTAAATGATATCAAGAAACTAAAATTTTAGCTAAAACTTTTAGCCAAAACTGATAAAACAATACTGTATCATAACCCAGAGTTCTTCTTTCCTTTTTCATGAGCTCACTATCCACTTTCAATATCCTTTCCATTCGTCCCAACCTAGATATAATTCTTTTTTACTCAAAAAACGACGCGAACACCTGGTTCAAAGTTCTCCAAAAATGTAGTCGCAGGTGCCACTGGTCGAATCCAAAATCTCGTACAAAAAGTTGTGTGTCTGACCCTAAAAACGATGAAACTTCTCTTCTTCCTCACATCGCTGGTACCAATTGACAGCTGTACTCACTATTATTTATGTGACCACTGACCACTTGTCATCACCATTTCCTTTTGAGATTACTTTCTTTCGGTATCCTCTCTTCTTCTACCAAATTAGAAGAAGAGAAAGAAGAAGGACTCGCTGAATTATTCAGATATCGAATGCGTTTGTGTGTGTGCATGTTTGTGTTCCATCGGATACGTTTCTTCCGTTTCTTTGATTCATTTCGAATCATTCTAAATTTCAAGTTTCGAATCGGTTAGATGTTTATGTTGATTAAACCGTTACAGTGACTCTCCGATTTCTCCGCCCATAGTCTCACTGTCTCTTCGGCAGGTAATATATCAAATGAATCCATTCGATAAGACATTATTACGTAACTGAAATAGATTGTTATCTGAAAACAAATGAAGGATCGTGACCTCTTATGCTTTTTTCCACCCGAAAGGAGTTCTTTCAATCCATCAAAATCTATATTGTTTCTATCAGTTCCTGTGACTTTCTTTCTCTTTTTTTAGATTCGGAATTTTGGTCTCCGAGAAAGGAAAAAACAGGCAAACAAATAAATAAGTTTTTCGTTTGGAATCTGTTTTCAACCAACAACAACAAATCAACAGAAGTATTCGCTTTTGTTGGAAAAAAGCAACGAATGGAATCCAAAACTTTACTTTATCCTCTTCTTCTTTTTGATGTAACACCAATGTATAGTATGACACATCTTCTCCTTTGAACCCATTTATTTTTTTTAGTTTTTTCTTTCGTTCCAGATTTTTTTTCCGAATCCTTAAAACAACTGCTCATATAGCTGTTGATACTTTGAGAGAAAATATTGAATAGGTCGGAGAGATTTAGACAGTAAGCGATGAATTAAACGGACGCTTATCAGAAAAAAATTGGCGGTGGGAGGGAGGGGTCATAGGGAAACGAATCATGAAAGAATCTAGAATCTAATAGTACTTTCCTGCTAGGATATCTAAAGTTCTGCTGTTGAATTGGATAGACGAAGTACGATGATATTTGGTGAGTTCTAAGAATTTTTAAGGATCGATGTGAACCTAGGTATACATTTGTTCTCAAGTTCTAAAATTGTAAGAACATAACTTATAAGAGTTTTAAAACTGTATTTATACTATACGCCCCTAATACGGTTTTCTGCTGCTTGAAAGGTGACTTTCAATGGATTACCCGAACTATCAACCACTAGAATTGACGGAATCTTTTCGTAACTTTCAGATATCTTTTGATTTGAACAAGGCGTTCCCAGAACACTCAATAGGAAGTGGTTCTAAATCAAATGCAGTTTCTTGTTCGGGTCCGCCTTTTTTCTGAATGACTTGCCTTGAAAATTCATATGAAAGTCGTGCGTCAACCTTCCCGCCCACTCAAAAACTGTTTGAACTTTCCAAGTTTTCATAGCCCATCGTTTTCCTACCTTCTTCTTTTTTCCTTTTTCATGCAAATAGCCGACTCTCACGCTTCGAAGCTTTCCGGTACGTACCGTCCAAAACTTCCATTTCATTTTTTCTTCCTGTTTTCCAACTTTTTTCCTTTTCCTTTTTCTTTTCTTTGAGAAAAAGGGTGGTCAGTTTCTTTCATTTTCAAAATTTGTCATTAAAACGGTGGTTTATCAGTTAAAATGAAATGGAGAGGGGTAATAATTATATATTGGATTGCAATTCCTGCATTTTATGGCCTCCCGACAGCCTTCCGATATGGCAAACAAATAAGCAAATTGGACAGAAATTTTCTGGAAACTTTAGTTTTCGATTCTTCAGTTTTTCACTCACAGAAAGGAGTTTTGGTTCAGAATACTGTATTCTTCATCTAGAAATGGAAGTCATAATTCTTTTCGAAAAAGTTATTAAAACTTGTATTTTTTACTACTTACTTTCCCGTTTCTCAAATAAAAATTGAGTAGTTTGACAGGTTGGAAAAGAAGAAAAGGTTATAATTATCATGTCACATTCCAAATAGTTTTATGAACTTTTATTCTAAATTATAAAGTGTCTGCAAGGAAAGCGAATTTGTATATGAAACCACCAGATGTATCACTTCTCAAGAAGTTTCCTCATGTGTTATAGTTTTGACTAAATATATATAAATAAACATTTCAATCGAGATTTCAAACCTTAATCTGTCACTCGCTTTCTAATCGAAATATAGTTATTTTCAAATATTTTCGTAAATGATACCCGAAGTTTTGAAAAACTCATCCGAAATTCCAGTTTTCATTCAGAAAATGACCTAATTCTCTCTCTCTCTCTCTCTCTCTCTCTCTCTCAGAACCAGCATAAATTGTCCACAACCACTCCCGTGTTAGACGTGTTTTAAGCTCATTAATAGTGAAAACCAGTGACAAAAACATTGTTTTAATCGGATTCATTTCTAAAAACTTTGATAACTTCCAGTGTAACCATTTCACCTTTTCCAGAAACGAGAGACATCATAAATTGTTGACTTATCCGGTTCAAGTGTCACATCAGATTAAAATGTTTTTTGATGCCATCAGCACTTTTTCCGTTCCCTCTTTTTCCACTGTTTCTCGATACGTTCCAAACATTTATTTGTATTTTCAGATGCTCTGGTGATGCGCCAATTTCTTTTTCTTTCACTTCTTTTTGCCATACCGTACTCTTGCCGTGCTGGATGTTATCAGAGGAGATTGTGTTGTTCCGGAAGAAATAATACGTGCAAAGTGAGTTATAAAAATTGAAATTAAAAACTGTTTCTAACCTCCATGTATGTCTTCTTTTAGGGAGTCGATGATGGAATATCTCATCTTCCAACCGTCAGTACAATACATAATGAAGAAGCACAAACATTCCATCAACGCCCAATAAGAGTTGAAAAAGAATACTATTCACCGCATTATGAGTCTTCTGGTGATGGATACGATTTCATTTTTCCAGATGTCAGTTTTTTTCTGAGAAGCGAAAAAATATAAAATCTCGTAATTTCAGGTTTTCGATGGAGAAAGCGATGAGAAAATTGGAAAATTGGTACTCCCAGATATAATAGAAATGGAAGGATCTGGAGTGGATAAAGTTTATCAAAAATACGGTTTGTTGGGAGAATAGTTCAGTTAGAGACCCTCTTTTTGTTAAGGTCTTGGAAGTGGAGATGGTGAACCAGAGTCAGTAAAAGAGATTCCATTGACAACTCCTGCTCCAAAATTGAAAACTTTAATTTTCGGACAAAAAAGAGATCAAAGGACTCCTCCAGAAGAGATAACGCGGTATAGCGAGAAGCCAAAGCATCTATTAATACGGTTTGATTTTCTGTTTTTAACAAAATGATTAATAATTCAGCATTGTCATTGACACATCCGAAAGAATTTCTTTAAAAACGGTTTCCTTCATGTTGTTTGAAGTGACTCTTCTCTTTTTATAACATTGTCTTTTGTCCATAGAAATAATGTTCTTGGTATTTTCTGAAAGTGAGTTAAATCCAAATTTCAGATACTCACTTCTCTCGAAATATATGCCATTAAAAGTTACTTCAACTCCTCTTCTTTACGAAGAGAATCGTGTTCAATCAGCCAATAATTTATATTATTTGGAAAGTTCGATCAGTGAATGTTATTGTGATGAACACTGTGTTGCATTAGGAGACTGTTGTTCTGATTATACATTTGTATGTCCACGTAAGTATCATCTGCTCAAAAATTAGAGATTTCAAAAAGGGATTTTCAGCGAGAGACTGTGTACTAACTGATTGGGATCAATGGACAAAATGCTCTGCTGATAATGGCATATGTGGAATTGGGACACAAAAAAGATTGAGACACGTCATACAAAATGCTGAACGGGGAGGAGCAGCTTGTGAGCCATTAAAGGAAATGAAGACTTGTTTTGTCGAGTGTAGACCAAAGAAATCTGCATTGGATGGTTAGTTATGCTCGAATACCGTAGTCCTACAAAAACCAAATATGAAAATTGCTGGCTGTTTCATAACGGAAGCTCTTAGTGATTGTTTCGAACTGTTTGTTTTCATAGTTCTGAGATCAATCTGTGTACTCAAGAACTACTGTAGTTTCGGTTACAATTATCTCCGAATGACACCATCAACTATTTCCAGATTTAACAACAGTTGCTTTAATTTTGGATTACAAATACAATCAGACACGTTCAAAGTTTGGAAGAAATAATATCTACTGGGATCTTCCGAAAATTGCGGAAAAAGTGAAAAAGGCGTCTTTGTGAGTTGAGTATCTTGGATAATTTAATAAAATTCTAATTTCAGTTATTGTGTTCACTATTCGATTGAATGGGTCAATCGTAATTGTGTTTCACGCCTTCTGAATAAAGGGTTAGCCGAAGGAAGTGTTATGTGTGCTGAATGTCAACCAGAAGCGACCTATCACAGAAATAATGGGAGATGTGCTTCTGATTTAGAAGATGGAGATCAAGGATTCTGGAAATTGATCGGTCCTCAGTCATGTAATGGAATTTGGACGAGGATCAATAGAACAGAGCATTGTCAATGTCAAAATAAATATCCAGATAATCATCCGTTCTTACTTGTTTAGATCAACATCCTAACAGTTTGCTGTCGGAAACCACTATTTCAGTTTTCTCCCACCTTAGCTAAATTCTAATTCCCGGTTAAAATTATAGCAGCTCCAGTGTCGTACCGTTTGTATTTTGTTTCTTTTGTGTCCTGCCTCACCGTTTTGCATAATTTCCACAACTTGTGTTTCTTTTTTACTTTCATATTTCTCGTCTTCAAGATCTTCAACTGTATTGCTATTCGACCCTAATATTGCCTTCTGATGAATCGGTGGAAATAAAAATTGAAAAATAAACACAGAAAACAGCTACTCGGAAAGTTTTCAAGTAATGAAAATAAACCGGGGTGAAAGGATTCAACGGAGATATATCACAACTTGATATCACAGATAATGGGTAGATGATCGGAAGGTGAGATTCGAGAGGGGAGAGCTGTGTACTTGATGACTTTTTTGTGATCTGGTGATGGGCATATTCGTATAGACTCGACATCTGAAAAACATAAAATGGTAATAACCATAAAATAATCGTTCTAACCAATTCCCCAGATATAATCAAGACATCCAACGAATCCTTCTTTTTGACTGGACGCGGTGTAGTTCGTGTATTCGGGAGTTCCGGTTAGACAACTCATTTTCTTCTCGATAAGTATGTCTTCGGCGTCAATTTTTTCATCACATTCCCATACTTTATGATCATTCGGAAGGAATCTCTACAAAGATTTAGCAATATGGACAGCTAAACACAATTACTTACGTTGGACATCATCTGGAAAACAGCGCCATCCGGAGTGCTGTTAAAATCTCCACCAAATATTAGGCGACATTTCCTTTCTGGTTCTGACTCTTTCTTTTCATTAAACATCTTCATCAGTTTTCGGACACAAGTCAGTGCTTGAAGTACTTTTATATGTTCATCTTTAGGGTTATGATGAAGATGAGTGTTACCGCACACTAATATCACCCCAGTTTCGACATCTTCGAGCATTACGATTTGAATAATTGTAGGTCTTGTTTTAAATCGTGTTTCCGATTCAGCTGAACTTTCCAAAATTCTACGGATATCCGAATTGACTTCCTCTTTTTCTACTAGATCCGCCAATAAAAACGAGTCCGAATAAATTGTTCGATATCTTGTCTGGTCGAAAACCACAGCAACGCCTTCACTGATTTGTCCGCCCTTCTTGGATATTTCACTTGAATAGTTCAGAGTTTTTAAGAACGGATCGATATAATTTTCGTGACGTCGCAAATCAACTTCCTGGAGGAAGAAGATAGAAACTTTTGAGTCGATGAAGTCTTTCATTTGCTTCAAAAAAATAGGAGTTCTATAAAATACTCGCTGATTTGCTTTCGGGCAGTAGTTGAAGAAGAGCTCATTTTGTTCCAAATTCAGATTCAGATATAAATCAGCTAGAATGTTGTAGCACATTATGCGAACCCTAAGAAAATCAGGTTGAATCGAAGTTATCTCATTTTTAGAACTCACACATCTTTGTCTTTATTCAACTTGTTCACTCTACACCATTTGACCTGGTCATCTGTGATAACATCTTCTAGTGGTTCATTGATAGGCCTCGAACTGATTGCTGCACTGAAAAATTTCGTGCTTCGATGAGTTTGATTATTTTAAACTTACTACACAGGATTATCAACTCCAGTGTCCACGACAACGGCCACTAATCGGCCGGAATCAGTAGGATCTGGGGAAAAATACTCGCCTTTGTGTTTGAAGGAATATCCTTCCAAACTGTACTCTCGTCTCTCCTCGTTTGAAAAAGATAGATATAATGAGTCGACGTCTTTTTTTGTGGGCGCTATCTTTTCCGAACTCTCCTTTTGCTTTTCTGTTTTCACAAACCAATGCGATTGGACGGATTTTTTCTTGTTGAAAACTATTGTTGGCATGCAATATTGGTTTGCAATTGGTGTTAAAGCCAAAGTAACTGAACTGATCGGAATTCCGTTTCGGACAATTCGGAATTCAGCCTCATTAATAAGCAATGTTTCAATTTCTAAGTTGTCTGCTAGTGTACTGATAGATGCGGTATCATCGATCTCAGATTGCGAATCTAATTTAATTGATATCCCATTTTCAGAAGTATCTGCTTTGTCTTTAAACACTTTCTTTTTCATGAGGACAGATATCTGGAAAATAATTTTTGAATTAACTGGGTAAATATATTCAGCACAAGCCTTTGAGAGAGCAACGGACAACGGGAGTTCAAACGCTTTTTGCGTCTTCACAATATAAGGAATATCATCGTAGGTAAATTTAAACATCATGTTCAGTCCGGTCTGGGATTGTTTCTTCTTGTCTTTCTCTTTGAGAGGATCTTCCGTTTTCCATAATAGAACACGATTGGATGGCAACAGCATTGTTCTGCGTTTACTTTGTGGACGTGGAACGCTTTCTTCCTGAATGAAACCCATTGCAATGCATTGTCATTGACATTCAAACCAAAAAATTAGCTTACTTTCAGAATATCTTTCCAGGATATAGTTGGTACTTGGTTTGCTGGTTGTCTTTTTAGCAGGCCTTTAAAAAGACCAGCTAAATATTTTAGCATTCAGGAACAATACTTACTTAATATTTCATCAAGACTGACAAAGCTTGACTAGAAAATTTTGTCATCAGCTTCTTTTCTACTCGTCCTCGCGGAATACACCAAGGAGTGCACGAGCAATGTGTCAGCCGACATATCAAATAATGCGCAAACCTTTTTTCCTTAAAAATTTTAGTCTATAGACTGGGAGTTTCATAAGAAGTAAAACAGGAATTCGTAACCGCTAGCCGAATCATTGTCGAATTTATAAACACAATAATGGTGGTATTCATGTCCGAAAAAAGTTTTTCCCTCGATTCATTACTCAGGAAAAACCGTTTGTTCGGTAAATGAATGCAGGAGGCAGTAGGGAAAAGTTTTTCAGGGCCTGAATAGCCCCAACAAAATTTTTGAACTAACAAAATCTTCTTTAAGTGGACTGTTAGCAATAGACTTCATTAAACGTTTAAAAAACAGTGATTGCATTAAAGAAAAACACTAAAACTACATTTGTTTCACAGTTAGTTAAAAAGAATGAGCACTGTTCCCGCCAACTAAGCATGTTTTGACTCGCCGAACAGTCTCGAAAAACTATCTTTTTTTCTATTGAAAACACGTCACTGTCTTTCACTGATGACGTGTTATAATTAGTATTTGCCTCGAAAATGTATTGTTTTTTCTTTCAGGTTTTATGCGACTCAATCGAGCTGAATAACGACCAATGTTTCGAGGATTTTTCGGCCGACGTTCGCGATCGGTATGGGTTCGCCTCACGTATCTTTGCATAGTCACTATAATATTTCTATTCGCTACATCTCAGTTCAAAGGTACAGCAACCCACGCAAGATTTGTTCCAGAAGTAAGTTGTTTTAGAAAACTATTTATGTTGAGCATATCAGCAAAACCTTTTTTATCTGCAAAGGATTTTTGACTAACCATTAACGAATTTTGTCAGCAGCAAAAAGGAAAAGGTTTACATTTTACAGCCGATCCAACCAGTTCACTCTATAGATCGAGCCGCAGATCCACGGATACCACTAAACCTAGAACCACCAAATCTCAAACAAGAAGAAGTAGATGAACGCTTGAATTTAGATGTTCATAATCCGACTAGTAATGCGAAATTGTCAACCAGGAAACTCACAACTGAACAGAAAACAACAAAGCCAGCTCAAAATATCATTATTAATGGAGAAAAGTATCCGAAGCTGACGCCAGATGGAAAATTAATACCACAACGCCGAATAGTTCATTTAGATCTGAAAGGAGCCCCATACAAACCTCAGTATTTCACTGAACTTTTTGCTTTTTTCAATAGAATACAAGCCACTGGAATACTTCTGGAATGGGAAGACATGTTTCCATTTAAAGGACGACTCGCTGGCGCAGTTAATAAAAACGCATATAGTATGGAAACCGTGGAGACGATATTGAAAGAAGCTCAAAAACATCGCCTGCATATTATTCCGCTTGTTCAAACAATGGGACATCTAGAGTGGATTCTGAAGTTGGAACAATTTTCTCATTTGAGGGAAGATGCTAGATTCCCTCAAGTCATTTGCTTCTCGGATGATGATGCGTGGGACTTGCTCAAGGAAATGATTGAAGAAGTAGCCGAAGTACATAAAAAGTATGGAATGCCTTTCTTCCATATAGGAGCAGATGAAGCTTTCCAAGTAAGATATTTCAAACACGGTTTCAAACATCCTATTTTATTACAGATTGGTATATGCAATGCCAGTGTCACCCAAATTCAAAAAGAATATTCTAAAGAGCGTCTGATGCTTTGGCATATTGCAAGAACGGCTGAGTTTGTGAAGGACACATATTCGGATACACAAGTTCTCGCATGGCATGATATGCTGATCAGTGCAATGGAATCAGACATTGAAGATTACAAGCTGACAGAACTCATACAACCGGTTCTTTGGAACTATGCCGAGGACCTCGATGTTTATCTCCCAAGGTCTACATGGATGATGCTAAGAAATTTCGGAAGTGTTTGGGGAAGCTCTGCGTGGAAAGGAGCGGATGGTCCAGCAAGATACTCAACTAATGCTAATCATTATGTGAAGAACCACGAATCATGGATAAAACAATACACAATGGCTTATCAAGATTTTAATGTCTTTGAAGTGATAATTTGCTTTTTTTTTCAAGTTAATATTTATCGGTATTCTTTCAGGGTCTCATTATGACCGGTTGGTCGAGATATGATCATTTTGCTGTTCTCTCGGAAACTATCCCAGTGGCTCTCCCAACTCTCGCAATCAGTATGGAAACTATACTCGAAGGTCGTCCATTGCTCAGCAACCACCCAGTTACTGCAGAACTTTTACAATGTTCTCCTCCCCTTGATCTTGGTTTTACTGCTTCCGGATGCCGCTTTCCTGGAAGTCGTATCTACGAACTTGTGAACGATATGTATCAAAAACAAATGCAACTCCGAACATACCGACAAGATGACTACGAACTGAATGGATGGTTATCAAGAGTTTCTGATGAATATTCAGTTTCCAGTCATTGGTATATAGATGTGGGTTTTTATTTGTCTTTGTCAGAGATCTGGAGAGATTAATTCCTGTCTTAATTTCAGAAAATCGAACAGATGATAGAAATGCACGCCGCTCCACTGGAGCGTATCGCCGAAGATTTGAGATTTGAAATGGAAAAAATATTCTTCAAAGATATGATCGACGAATTCTTATTCACTTACCTCGGAGAAGATTTGGAATGGTTGAACAAGAAACGTGCAACAATCAAGACAATCTCAACTTCAAAAAAATTCCCAAAACGACCGTTTGTTGAATCAGCCATATCGCGGAGTTCTGTATCAGCGAAGTGTCGATAGGCAAGCTAATTTTTATTTATTTAGAAGCTTTGGATTCAATTCCATTATTCATTTTCAAACTCATTGAAGAGTTGTGTGTATATAGTACATTCTCCTCCCTGCTCCCCAGTGCTCTGCACTACTTGTTTCTTGTCAGCATAATTGTATTCTCCCATACCGGGTATTTCTGTTTTTTGGTGCTTTTCTATTTCAAGTGTTATTAAAAATCATGGAGGACGGCTAGGTTTGGGCACGAAGAGAAACAAAGCAAGGTAGTTTCTAACATGTAGGTGCGTCAATACGGGAAGTATTCTATTTAAATAATTGCAAATACTACGAGAAGAAAGCGGTCCTCCTACTTTCCCTTTACATCTCACCCTGTCTCTCTAGTAGCTCTCTAATATCCTCATTTCTTTCTCTTGCACGAAATACACGGAGCCGCTGAGAAATAAAGGGAGAGAGGGAGTTGGTGGCTGGTGAAGCTGTCGCAGTTGCTTTCTATCTTTCTATCCTCCGTTGCTCTATCCTATTGCTGGTGTCTGTGACATAAAGACGAAGATACTGCAGCGCTTCTTTTTGCGTTCCATTATCCTATCCGTCTCTCTATCTCCCTGTTCTTTTCCCTATGGGAAAATATGTAGAGTTTTTAAACGTCTTTTTTCCTCTTGCTCCCTCTTCCAATAAATTCATATTGCATGACACTGGGTTTCTTTGTAACAAGTGTCAATTTGAGAAATTGAAATATTTGTTTACTAGGTTCCAGCACAATTTCATTCTCTACGTTGAAGAAGAAGGTAATCGTGAAAAAGCTTCAAAAAATCTAAACTTTCAACGCCTCAGTTCACAACTTCGATTTCCTCACTGGTCTGCACCACTTCGCAACTTCCGGTTTTTCTTCTTCTTCTTCAATTTCGTTTAAGATAGTGGTTCCTTTAAAAAAAAATTCTGTCAGATAGAAAATATGCCTTCTGGAAGTGATGAAGTGAATCACTTATCAGCTCTTGATCAGTTTGTGGCGCCTGGATTACGGTTATGGATGCTAATTGCTTTGGTTGGAGGAGTTTTGCTGATTATGAGTGAGTTTTAACTATCTTTATATACATTAACTTGTTTACCTTTAGTTGTTATCGTATGCTGTTTCATGAGAATCAGAATTCCTCGTACCAAACGGCAGATCGACTTGATCGCAGCGAAAAGAAAATTAAGGAAAAGCAACAAAACGTCAACTGACGGGAATGCACATAGTGAGTTTTTCCACTTTTCGAATCCAGTAATTCACTAATGTGTCAGATGATGAACGTGCTCAAGCCATAGTAATGAATAGTATGCCATCGGGAGGCGGGGGTGGAGCGAGCACGAGCAGCTCTCGTCACACTGGATCACGACTTCAATCACAAGTTTGAATAATTGTATCTATCCCTGTAATATGAATGAATGAACATTTATATTTAACACATTCATTAGATGTTTCAATTGTACTGATCATCTTTAACATTCGGTTAATTATTCCGATTTTCAACTACTGTTTGGTAGATAGTAGTTCTAGTTGTGTAGACTGTCAGTTGTATGATTGAAAATTGAAGCCATTACAGTATGGAACTGCGAAGATAGGTAAAAGGACACGTGTAAAGTATGGATAACATTTTACGTACTCTCGAGAAGAATGCGAGAGAACGTGAAGGGGAGGAGACACAGAGAAGAAGAGTGGAGTTGGCGGAGAAGCTGGAACCATATATACGAGGATATCTGATACGCAAAAAATATCAAGGCAAATTTAAGTTAGTACTTTGAATAAAGAATTTAAGTGTAGCAAGTAGAAACGGAATTGGAGTTCGTAATTACAGATTTTTCCGACCAAACTTCTTCAATGACTTTGAAAATCTTGAGAAGAACAACAAAACTCTTCTTACTGTGACTGAAATGCTCGCAAAGGCTCCGAAAGTGATAGAATCAGCAAAAACACAGAAAGATACAAAGGTTTTAATACTGTAAAATCCAGCGTTCTAATAAAAAACTTCAGCTTCTCTGCAATATCTGTCGTCATATAATTATTTCGATTGATTCTACGTCAAAGGATATCAGTTTCGTAGCTGCTTTTCTCAGCAAAGACACCATAAAAGAAGCAACTAACTTGATAACTTCGATTTTCTCTCAAATTCCCTCGATCCTGAGTTCTATTAATTCAGAGAAAGCAGCAGAATTGAAACATTGGCAGTGTCTTATTCATTTTGTTATCGTTTTTTCTTCGAGTTCAACATGGCCATTAGTTCGGAACGCAACTCAAGTTCACCCCGTGTTAAACGGTTTATGCGTGAAAATGATGAGCATTTTCTATGAACAGAAGAATTATGAGCAGTTGGCAGTGAGTTGCAAGATTTAGATGTTATTTCCTTTTTCTTTTTCAGAGTTCACTGTTCGTAGCTGTCAATGGCCACAAACCTATCATCAATGTGGAAACAGTGAATGCTCAGTTTTCAATACTCTACAGACCTTTGAAGACGAATAGTCCTGAAACACCGGAACTATTTTCAATATGTGTTCTGAAGGTGTTAACATGTCCAGCACTTCTTCTTCATCTGAATCAACAGAATATCGAGCAAATCAAAAGTTCACAATTGTTCGAAAAGACACTTTGCTGGTTGAGAATTAATCAAGAAGAAATCGAATCGGGAATGGATGTTCGACTTCTGATTAATCTACTGGCAAATCTAGTTCATTTTGCTTATATTGATGATCAAACACTACAATCGAAGATATACGAATGGACTTGGGCGGTTGGAACATCACTCTCAAGATGCACTGAACTTACAGTAAAACACGGGGAAGCGAAAACAAGTCTTCAGTATTGGCATCCTGTCTTCGGTCATTATCTTCTTCCAATAGACAAGCGAACAGAAGGAGCTCTCCGGAACGTCCTATATCAATTAAAAATGCTGTGGAGCTCACGAGTTGTAAAATGTCTTTTCGGGAAAATTATGGAAAATAAGACTCTTTCACCATGTTCGTCATGCGACAGTCAATCGGTTTCGAAAAATCAAAAAGATATTAGTGCTGCTTTCAGCAGTAAGTTTTGTTTCAGATTAATAAATGCCAACTTTTTCTTCAGAGTTGTGGCGCAAGCTTGGTGGAACAATTGATTCTGTGACATCTTCGAAATCAGAATGTGAACCACCACCTAATCTCATCGCAATAGTGTGTCAAGTGTATATGACAGCATTAAGTACAATGGTTCATATGAAAGGAGAAATCGTATCAGGATTATGTCGAGATGATCAGTTACTGAAGCAGTTATGGTTATACTTAAAAGAATGGGGAGAGAAGTATGGAAGTTCAAGTGGATTATTATTTAACTCTTCTAACGCTGAACAGTTCGGGCCGGTAATAAAAATTGTATAATTAACGATTAGTATTATGATATCTTTAGGTATCTGCGTCACTACTATCGTTGAAGAGACCCACGTCTCCACACACGGCTACTCTTCGTTTGTTTGTTGATTGTGCATCTGCTATCATTTCGTAAGTTTGATTTTTATGGGGCTACTCATGTCCGGAAAAACGTTTTTTTTTTCGGACGTGATTAACCCCATTACATGATTTTATACTTTTCCTTCCAGAATTCTCGACGAGGAGGAAATATTTGAAAAAGGAACTCCATTCTCCAATAAAGAACTCGAATCAATTTGTAAATATGTAAATGTGTTCTGCTTTCGTGCGATTTGGAGTGGAGCTGTCGGTAGGAAAATTTGTTCTCTATACTATTTTTATAAACTGTAGTGTTTACAGATGAAACAACATCAAATAGTATTGGGCTTTTCCAGAGTATGCACTCACTTCTCACAATTCTTTACGAAAGAGATAGTCGAAGATCTTTTACTAATGATCCCAGGTTCTGGTTGATCTCGTGAGTTGGTCCAATATTATTCGATAAACTTTGGGAATTCTTGTTTCAGAGAAGTGAAACCTTCATCTGTAACAATTGAGTATGAAAAAAAATCTGGAAAAGGAATTTTGATGATGCGAAAAATGGCCCATCTAGTTCCTATTAAGGATCGGATGCTTCTTTTCCGTCGCCAAGTTCAAGATGATAAGAATGGAGTTGCTTCGAGTATAAATGATTCTCAAATGCAAACGTGGATCACAGTTCAAAGAAATCGAATAATTGAAGATGGGTTCAATCACTTATCGAAGCTAACTATTCCTGCATTGAAATCAACAATCCGAGTTAAATTTGTGAATGAACAAGGACTTGATGAAGCCGGAATCGACCAAGATGGAGTTTTCAAGGAATTTCTGGAATTAACACTGAAGAAAGTTTTTGATCCGCAACTCAACTTGTTTTCCACCACTTCTACAGGTCAGAAAGAAACAAAAAGTTGAAAACAATTTCATAATATTCAGGAGTTCTGTATCCTTCTCCAACTTCTTCGCTCCACGATGACCACCTGGCACTTTTTACGTTTGTGGGCAGAATGCTTGGGAAAGCAGTTTACGAAGGAATCGTTGTTGATGTCCAACTAGCTCCAGTTCTTCTTGCTGCTGTTCTCGGTTGTCATCGATTATGTGCATTTGACGAGCTGAGTCAACTTGATCCTGAATTATACCGAAGTTTGACATTTGTAAAAAGATACGAAGGTGATATGGTAGACCTTTCGCTTACTTTTTCCGTTGATGAAGATTTCATGGACAAAATATCCACTGTCGACTTGGTTCCAAGTGGACGAACTATTGCAGTGACAAACGAGAACAAGTAAGTAGAGTAAACAGTTCAGACCTGTTTACAGTATACAGAATCGATTACGTTCATCGAATGGCTCACCATCGTGTGTTCCGACGAACTCAAGAACAGTGCAAAGCTTTTGTCAGCGGTATGCAGTCAATTCTTCAACCTTCATGGCTCTCTCTTTTTGCTCCAAACGACTTGCAATGTTTGATCAGTGGAGTGAACTCGTAAGTTACATTAATTTGTAAATATGCAACATAAGTTTACAGTGACATTGATCTGTCTGATCTAAAGCGAAATGTGCAGTATTTCGGTGGATTCCACGGAAATCATAGATTAATCAAATGGCTTTGGGACATTCTCGAAAACAAATTCACCTCCGAAGAAAGAAAACTTTTTTTGAAGTTTGTCACATCTTGCTCTAGGCCGCCCGTTCTTGGTTTTTCTTATCTTGAGCCACCTTTTTCGATTCGATGCGTTGAAGTCTCCGATGATCAGGATCAAGGAGATACACTCGGCAGCGTTGTGCGCGGGTTTCTTGCATTGCGGAAGGGAACTGCTGCATCTCGACTACCCACTGCTTCCACTTGTTTTAATTTACTAAAATTGCCGAATTACAACAAAAAGTCCCTTTTACTCGAAAAGCTTCGTTATGCGATTCACGCAGGAACCGGGTTCGAGTTGTCCTAATTGTATAATTTATAAATATATTTGTCACCATTCATAATTTCGTTTACTCGTTAATAATTATTTTTTTGGTGCACTATTTCCCCATTGTGATCACGGGTTGTTGAATACATTGTACATTTTTCAAGTGGAAGTTTTACTTAATAAAAAACATGCTCTCAAATAAATCTTGAAGACCTACATGCAGAACAATATCAGAGACAGACATGGCTGTCTGAAGGACAACGCAAAAAAAATTCGTCGAAAGGACAAAATCAAAAAAGTTTAATTAGATAACAAAAGTTGATGGTAGGTCAACAATTCGGCCTAGGCCTTAGTTGGGGCAGCTTCTTGATTCTGCTCTGTTGCCTCTCCTGCCTCTTTCTTTCCCTTGATGTTACGACGACGACGAACTTTCTTTTCTCCTTCAACAACTGGAGCACCGTCGCCGTTTCCTTTCTCTTGTGACTTCTCACCGATCTCCGCGTCTGGTTGGAGCTTTCCGCGGGCACGACGTGGACGACGTTTTCCACGAGTCTCTCCGTCTCCACTGCAAAATTACTATTGAATAAGGAAAATAAAAGTGATTTAAAAACCTCTCCTCCGGAGCATCTGGCTTTTCCTTGTCGTCACCAGAAGCTTCACGTGGTTTGCGTCCTCCAGAAGCTCTCGCACCGCCACGGCGTTGACCTCCAAAGCGAGTGAGCAAGGAACGAGCGTATCTCGATCCACGAACGTTCTCCCCGTCTGGTCCGGTCACATTTGCAGCTTCCGGGCCCTTACGTCCTTCAACGATGTCGAAGACAACAGGCTCTTCGTCATCAAGAGTACGGAGATAATACTTGATAGTGCTCGATTTTGCAATAGCTGTCTGATGAACAAAGAAGTCTTCTTTTTCATCACTGGCGCGGGCAACGAATCCGTAACGTCCACGAACTGAGAACCACTTGACGATTCCGTTAACTCCCTTCTCGAGAACCTTCTTTGACTTCAAATCCTCTTCAATTTGTTTAACCTGCTCATCATATGGTGGTCTTGGTTGGAATCTTGTAGTGGCGGTGCGTCCTCCACGACCGCGGCCGCGACCACGACCACGGAATCCGCGTCCACCGCGACGGGCTGGTCCATTCTCGTTCGCCTCGTTGGTGTTGTCGACGGCGAGGTTGTCCAATTTCTCGGACACCTCGGCAACTGGAAAAAAGGAACTATAAATACAAACCTATCAGTTTTAGTACCTTTGTCTTTCTTCTCCTCAACAGTTTTTCCGTTAGCTTGTTCAGTCGACATGATGTTTCTTGGCGTTGGCCTTAGATTTGATGGTGTCAAGGGGGTGAGGAAAATCCTCTAAGCCGATTGTACACAGCTACACTCTGTAAAAATAATACTAAGAGTAAGTAGGAACACGACACAGAATATGCAAAACAAAATGCCACGATGTGTCAAAGAGTGCATATATGAACTGATAAAGAAGAAGAACAACAAAAATGATCGATAATATGACAAAATTGATTGACATAGGACGAGAATTTTCTCTGGACATTGTTTCACTATCCGATTACAGCCAGCGACCATTTCGCACGGTCCATACAACTAGTGCGTATGGAAAAGGGGAGGAATGGTTATGAAGAGAGATGTATCGATCAATATGAGTGCACAACAGCTGGTTGCCGGATGAGTAGGCTAATTAGCTCGGAAAAATCGTCACATTAAATAGAGAAAACAATGGCAGAAGAATAGAGAATACAATAGTATCGAATGATTTCAAGTATAACTCTTGTAACAAAGTGATAAACTACGGCTTTTATTCTAATTGAAAAACTCGTCTTATATGGAAACAATCATCACAGTGGAAAATAAAAAATAACGGTTCCGCTAGATGTACGTTTAAGAGTTCGAATACTTCTATCTCCCATATTGCTCAGAAGCAGCTGATATTTTTTTTCTATTTAGAAGTTGTGAAATAAGTATTTTGACCGGAAAATAATTTTTAGGCCGGATTCAAGATCAGTGTTTTTTTTTTTCATTCCAGAGTAACTGTTTAGTTCGAAGTTTCATCATCAAAACAATACAAATAGAGAGAAAGAGAGAGAGCGATTAGATAAGTACGAGAGTTATGAAATTACCGTCGAAAACCAATAAAAATGATTATTTGAAAAATGTCGCTGTGCTCTCAATGCCGCGAGGGCGTGCGCACATTGCAAGAAAACGCAACCCTGGCACACTTTTCGAGGATTTACTCGATATCATGTATCCAATGTTTTTTTCATTATTACTGCAGGTAATTTGATGAACGTAAAAATAAAGCATAAAGCAACTCTTCGAAAAGAGTATGGATACATGGGAAAATATTAAAAAGATGAGCGATATGGTTACACATGATTTCGCTTCCAGATATTTTGTTCTGACAACTCGATGCTCCTTTGAAGTACTGTAAATCAATCGCTTCATATTTCAGTTCATAGCTGAAACCGAATAGAAATGGAACGATTCAAGGAGCAAATAGCGAAGAGAGTCAACCAAATAGGAGAACAATTTTCATCAGATAACGATGTGAAAGTGAGAGACCTTCTCACTCCTTTTACAACCTTTTCATTTTCAGGTGATGTTAGACAATATGAGTGATAGAGTTGGTAGCTCGTATGATGCTCCATCTACTTCCGACGAAACAGATGAACCGATAGCTCCTCTCAATTCAAGTTCACAAAATTCATCACCGAAAAGACTAATTAAAGCGAAAGTATCAGAAGAAGAAGAAATTATCAATTCAATTGATGCTGCTTATTTTATAGATAACAATGAATTCGACGCGATCGACTATGAACTGAAGGTTCGTGATCATGTTGAGCTAAATTTGAATTCGCTGTTTTCCAGAAGCTGTGTGATATCGAGATGTGTTACGAAGATATTCAACGAGAGAGGTTTCGACTGAAGTCTCAGCATACAGTCGTTTCAAAACAAATTTCTACCCTCATCATGCAAAAGTCTTCGTCTTATACAGCACAAGTTGGAGAAATGGAAAAAATTCGAGACGATGTTGGCGACGTTATCGAAGAGATTTTGAGTATTAGAAAGGCACTCTCACTCGCAACTGAACAAACTCGAACATGTTTAGGATTGATTGCAAACGAAAAGAAGAAGAATGTGTTGAACACTCTGAAAGCAACACTGACGACTATAAAGTCCTTTTATGAAGCTGAAAATCATATTAGAGAGACAATTAATGAAGGGAATTTTCCTTTAGCTATTCAGATGCTCATTGAAACCCAAATCAGAGCAGCTGAATATTCTGAGTTCACTTGCGTCAGGTTCGTATAGTTTTCTTTTTAATTTTATTTAATATTGGTTTTTTTCAGTGACGTTTCTTCAAAACTGAGAGAAATGAGTTGTCTTTTGGAGACCGAACTCGCAGCTCAATTATCCACAATCGCGGTGGTTTTCGACTCTGAGAAGTATCGTTGTTTTTTTACAGCATATGAAATGCTTGAAAAATCTGATATCGTGGCACAAAAATTATTAGCTGCATTCACTGAAGCTATCGAAACAACCACAACAGCTGTAATATTAGACAAAATGAGGGAATCTGACCGACAGGAAGATGCCACGTACACGAGTCTTTGTTTGAAGCTAGATTCGGAACAAGCTTCAATAACTTTTCGAGAGATGGGATTTGTATTGTGTAGAAGCTTTCACGCGTACCATAAAATTCTACAGTTTCATAGCTCAGAATCGGCATCGGAAACATCTCAAAAAATATATAAGAGCCTTCTCTCTTCAAGAGCAGATGTGTTCCTCTCTGCAACTAAACGTCTACTGGTTCTTGTTGAATCTAGGGATTTCGTGAGTTTGAAATTCGAACATATATTGGATATCGTTGACTCAATCAATCGTTTCAATAATATTGGAAAAACATATTTTGCATGTTATCAGCAGAAACTCGGCGAATCAATCGAGAAGAGAACCGAAATTTACTTCGAAAGATATCACATGGAAAGAATGGAAGAGCTCTACATGTTCATCGAAAACGAATCTTTTACACTCTGTCCTGTTCCGTTTCAATTCACAATTTTCGACTTACAAGATTTTGAGTTCTTGAAAGAATCAAGACAGGAATTCAACAATATGAATAAAACAGAAGAAGCTGCTGAGAACAATCTGGAAACTTCAGTCGAATTGATTAAAAATGATTGGCAGAATCCTTTCTGTCAAGCTGCGATAAGATCACGAATTCAATCCTCTTACAGTCAGAAATCATCTGATGAGAGAAGTTATTCTACATCTTCTGCACCCGAAAACTTCAAATCGCAGGAAAGCTTTTCTGAAGATCCATTAGATGAACCAGTTGGTGCACCAACTCCCAATCTCTGCAATACTGCTTTGAACTTACTGAGATTTTTCGGAAGATATCTGAGAATGACAGCACTACTTCCAACGCTTTGTGCCAAATCTGCACCTGCTATTATTGATCTATACGAATTCTTCTTCGCATCAGTTAGTTCTACCCCCAATCATGTAAATAGTAAACATATGAGTTTTCAGATTTGTCACATATTCGGATCAGAAGGTGCTGAATTCATAGGAAGAATTCCAAGACTTGTTTCTTGTTTGGATGGAATTTCGAAGAAATTCTCAAAAAACTGTGAGGGTAGTTCACCATTTCGTAAAGTTTTCCAAAAAGACGACGACGGAAAGATCTACCCAACTTTATCGCCAGCTGTTCAAATTGCGTTTATCGATAACCTTTATGGTGCCTGTGAACGGATTATTGCTGTTAATTCCATGTGAGTTGCATCATTAGACCCGATACTACCTCTTCAAAAGCGTTACAGAGAGTTCGTAGCTCGCCAACTTGATCTCATCCGTCCGGTTATTGAATCCTTGCTTTTGGAAGATGTCCGAGACTCGCTCTCCGTGTCACTTGACATTTTTTATTCACAAGTTCTTCCCTGTCAAAGCGATGCTAAAGTCCTTATTGTTGATGCGTCCGCTTCTAGGTCTCTCCGTTTGAAAAGTCTCGTTGAAAACGTTTCTTCTGTGAAATGGGACATTGGAGAACTGAAGAGTGATCATAATTTATATGTAGAGCTCCTTATACAGGACTACGAACTATTTTCAATTAGACTGAATTCAATCAAAGAAAATGGCTCAGTGAGTTTGTCGGAATCAATGGAGAACTTTTTCTGGAATCGTGCCATCTACTATTCCTTCAAAGCGCTTGTGCAAGGGTACGGTGATGGTGGAAAATGCTCAACGGAAGGAAGAGCACTTATGCAACTTGATTTCCAAAATATTCTTCTGAAGTTAGAGCCACTGTGTGGAATCAAGCCCATTCCACATGCTAATTTTGTCGACAGTTATATCAAAGCTTACTATTTGCCGGAAAATGGATTAGAGCAATGGATTAAAACCCATTCAGTGAGTTTGTTTCTACGTGGTCAGTTTTCAATACCAGTTTTAGGAATATTCTTCGAAACAACTATCATCCCTTCTGGGAGCGGCTGCTCATGTAAGCAAAAAGGCAAGACTTCGAATACTGGATGCTTTGAAAGATTGAACTGTAATTGTAGTATTTCATGTGCATAATATTTTTTTCTTAGTATTTATTTGCATTTTCTTCAAATTCTCTTTTCATGTTCTCATTCTCCATCTCAACTTATGTCATATTTCAAGCCATAAAAACACAAAGTATTAATTATGATTCATTTAATTATCGTTTCCAACTCATCCCTTTCGACGTGAATCCAAATCAACGAAAGGTCGAATGACCACGAACACCACGTGGTCGCCGTTTTTCAAAAAGAAGGATGAAGATTAGTACTACTTCGCAGTGTGCACCGGAATGTCTTTGCGAAACCAGAAGGGGTAAGTTTTTTTTTTCTATAATATGATTAGTAAATAAATTGGTTTGTCCTCAGCGACAACCCGACTAATGTCCAGAAACGTGGAACTCCTGAAGCACCCACTTCATATTCCAACAAATCAAACACCTTCTCAAAACCTGCACCGTTTGCAGTGATGTCCGTTGAATTGCCACCGTATGTTTAATTTTTAACCCTTTTCAAGTTTCCAGCCTTGGAAAATTTTCGCATTTCCGGTCGGCCTTATAGAACAGAAGATTAGTCGATGTTCAAAAATTCAGCTGATTTAGTTTAATTTTTTAATTTATCATTTAGAGGATACTGAAAAACAACGTCACAGCAGAAATTCTTTCGTTGTTTAAACCATAATTAACTAATTTGAAAGACTTCTCTCAAAATCTATTATATCTGTAGACCCGGTGCTAGTTTAGTGCCAACACATTTAATTGTAATATTCCAGCGGCCTCCCAACAGTTAACGATCCTGTCTTCAATGACTATTCTCCACCAGCCCATATTCCGTTCTCTGGGGCAAAGCCGAACACCAACAACAATAACAACAACGGTAGCAATAACAAGAAAAATCACCAGAACCTGAAATCCGGAAAGTCCAAGTATTGTACGCCTAAAAGAGATAACAATCGCTCACCAGGTCAGATTTTATATTTTTCTTGAAATCAATGCGTAATATTTTTCTCAAGTTTTTGCTCCAAATGCGGTTTTTTCTCAAGTCCACGTCTGAAAAAATGCTTTAAATTTTACGTTGCTGTTTCATTTCACTTACGTTTTACTTGCTTAGTAGGTGGGACGCCAGTCAACAACCACAATGCCATGCGACCATTCCAGTTGGTCAGTCCGCTACCGTTTGCCATGAACTCCGTTCCAATTCGTGGAATCCGGAATGATGAAGGAGTCGTGAAGTACCCGTTGCTTCTTTGCTCTCAAGAAGGAACTTTGATGATCTCTATGGCTGCTGGGGTTATCGTGGAACTCTGTTTGGATCGTAGCTTTCGTGTTGTGTGTAATACAGACTTCATGGCATACGTGAACTCCAATGGATCTGTATCCAGTATTCTTCACAAGTACGCCAAAATTGTTCACGGAAAAGAACACGTGCATTGCAAGTTTGTGAATTCAAACGATCGAGTAGCTGTTTTGGGTCCCGAAGGAATTCTGTTTAGTATGGATTCTTTATCAGAAGCATATCTTCTCAGTGGAGCAAATGAATCGGGACCATCGGCGATTGCTCTCGAGAAACCAGAGTTTCCGATTCAGAACATGGATTACACTATTCAACAGATGTACGGAGAATCTGATATCGGAGTTGATGTGAGGGACGCTAATAAAAAGACAATGGTTATGGTATTTCAGAATATGGAGAAATGTAAGACGGTGATGCAGAAGGCACAGTACGAAAAATATGCAGACGGAACTCTTGTCGTTCACATCAATGGAATGCTTTTGAAGAGTAATTCTCAAACGGGCGATGTCACGATTGAAGCAAAGCCAATCAAATTGTCTGTGAATCCAATAAATCTCACAGCTCAACTGAGAAGTACCCATATTGATATGGCTATCCAGGTAACATAGAAATCTACGTTTCTAACTGTTTTTCATCGTTTTCAGGATAAAGATAAGTGTTATGTGAAACGAGGAGACAAGAGAATTCACACGTCTCGTTCTGGAATGGTCGTTTCGGATGGTACTTGTACTATTTCCATGGATCAACTCGGGCGCATTCTTGCTTGCTCATAAACTACCCTCTATGTTAAATCTCCTAATTTATTGTTTTACTTCTCCACGCATCTAACCTTTTCTAAATTCTAGAATGAATTGGGCTGATCCCGCATCACTGAGGTCTATCATATAGTATCAAAAGTTCCATGTAATTTATTGAAATTATCAAAATAAAAAATAAGAAATACAACAACTGAACAGTATTATAGTACACGAACTAGCTTGGCATATATTATAGATCTGGGAGGATTATGACACTAATAAAAATTAAACTTTAAAACTCTCTCAAAATAGAAGAATTATCAAAATTATTACAGGGAGGCATTTCCAGAATCACTTGAGTCGTCTTCTTCTTGAGTTACTCTATAAACGCAAGTGTCTCTTGGCGAAATAAATGCTGCTTCAACATTGAGTGGTTGGAACGATGCCCATGCTTCTGAACCATATTCTGTCCATCGTTCGGATGATTTTGTGGTGAATAAACCTATTTGGTCACTATAAAAATTTTGAGTTGTTCGTTTCACAATTTTAGAAAAAATGAACAAGTTGGGTAAGAAGAACTTACTTTCTAGCAAGCACAGTGCTATTCGCTTGTGGTGGTGGCATATCAAAGTATTCTGGTTTCTTTCTATCCATGATGTAAACGATGAGAAGTATTGTAGTAGCAGTGAGTGCCAAGAATGAAAAACTAGCAAGAATACTCATTACAATGAGGACTGATGTGTTGGAAGAATCGAATGAGAGGAAGGCGGCAGGAGAATCGGTTGATGGAATTTCAGTTGTAGTTGTTTTGGTTGTTGTCTTCGAATCATCAACACACCACGGACATACTTCATTTGACGCCTGAACTTTGACAGATGCGATGAAACATTGCCCTTGAATCTGTAAAAATTGTATTGCTTCTCTAAAGTGGTGCCACAAATTAACACTAACCTCTAACGTCTTTTCCGAGAATTCTCGTTCCCAATTCAATGTTTCGTTTTGAAAAACTCGAACATATCCAGATCGATCACATGTTCTAGCCAGGCCATATACAGGATCAACCGAAATAAATTGAATAGAAACCATCCAATCAGCAAGTCTTCCTTTTGGCCAATGAGTTACAGTAGGTCGAGCAATACCGTTCACATATTCAAAACTAGATGATCGACGTTCGTGATGAGGAAGAATGCGTTCGTCGAGCTAAAACAATAACAAATGAAAAGGGCTATATTTTTCTATAAACTCACTGTCATATAACTCATCGACGCACATCCACTTGTTTCAGTTCCCCACGATGTTTCATCGATTGGACATGCCTTTCTTTCAATTGAAACAACGTTTACATGTATCCACATGTCGGCATGAACATAGTTTAAGTTAAGAATCAAAGATATCAACGTAAATGAAGAAGTGATGGTTGTGGAGCAAAACATTGCGTTTATTCTGTAAAAGAAAATAATAAAGCAGTGAACAAAAGGGTAAATACGAGATATCCAAGAAAGATGACTGAGAACTGAAAGAGAGCGACAGACTGAGGTATGTCACCCAATTAGGGCGGAACGAGAATATTAGAGGACGCGAGAGGATGGGCGGGGCGTGTGCATACTGTGTTTAGATCTCTATCTTGTCATATCTACAGTAGGATTAGCACCCAACAGATGAGCGAATTAGGACATGGGTTTTACGACATAATTGAGCAAGGGGTTTGAATAACAGAAACAATACAAGTTATACGAAAATATGGTTTTATGACACAATCGTCAAATTCGATATGAAGAAATAATTGCTCCATTGTGTTTTAGTACGTGTTTTTATTTGCATAGAAATTGAAGAGAAATACATTTTGGATCGAAGACTTTAGCTTCTCAACAATTAATTGAATCTGAAAAATAATATCGTCGGTTTTCCCGTCTGTTGAAGCTGTGATCTAGAAACTCAAAATGAACTTTTCAAAATAGGAACCGACGTAAAATAAGATTTTCAAAATACAAAATTCATTTCGCTCGATTGAAATATATAAAATTTACAACCCATTGTTTTGCTAATGTCGTCTACGAACACAAATATCTTATCTGAAAAATGCCAATCAGAAGACATTGCACTTTATTAACATAAGAGCAGTAAATCACATCAAAGGTTTATGGTGCCGAATGTGAAGATCACACTCATAAACAGTTATTACGGACGGTGAGAACAAGAAAAGGATTTGACAAGTAAATATAAACAATTTCCAATTGTACTTTGGTTCAATCTGTCCTGCTCTACAACAATGGCGCGAGTGTCGGATTCGAAACGAGTGACGTGTCTACAAAACCTGTAAATAATTCTCTCACTGCATGTGAATTTGCTTGGACTGTCTGAGATAAATATCTTATCTCTTTTTGTTCTGAATCTTTTTATTTATATTTTTATCCATTCCACATATATCTTATCTTTATGTGTTGATGAGTAGCTGTTTTTTTCGATAAATTATTCTTTGAGATAAAACTTTTTTTTCCGGGCGTGAACAGCCCCATAAAAAAGGCGATATGCAAATGGCTTTCAAATGATTTAAAAATTTCGCAGTTTGTTTAATACTTCCCAGTTGCAGTTCATGGCTTGAACTTCCAAATCAAATTCGTCCCCGGAAAAAGCGTATTTTTCTCTGGATTTATTTACCGTAAAAACCGTTTTTTCCATTAAATTACTAAAAGTAATCGAGGGAAAAGCCCCACAAGATCTTTCGTCAAATGAATGCGTCGCTTTTTTGCCGGGGATCCCGCGCGCGCGGGACATGAAATGAATGAGTTGAATATACGCTCTGTTGACAATTGTAGGAAATAGTGTTCAAAATGAAGAGAGTGGTCGTCTGGGCAACCATAGCGCTGCTGAAGATTTTATTCGAATTAAACTACTTAAAGTTTTCATTAGTTCTTAATTCAGAGGTCCTGTTTCATCTCCACGGGCTTGAAATTTCTTAAAAATCGAAGCCAAGTTATTATTTTCTTTTTTGTTGCGTCGTAGCAGTTGATTTTCATTTTTAGGAGCCTTAAAAAGCTTCTCATACTTTTGATGTTCAGGCAAAATGCAGAGGAAGGAAAAAGAGGCAAAGAAAAAGCTAAAATACGACTCAACAGATGGACTTCTATTAGTAATATAGTTTGACACACATCATACTCTGGAAAAAATAACTTTTCAGGAAATACGAAGGATGTGTGGATATCCAGAACAGACAGTAGACGAAGAGAGGTCTCCACGAGGTGATTCATTGAAACAGTTACGTGCTTATCATAAACAAAATTTCAGTGTCTTTGTCTGGAAAGAAAAAGAAACAGATAGAGGAAGAATGGAAATGGATTGAAGCGCAATTGTGTGGTCTGTGCTCTGTAAGTGTTTTCTTTTTATAAATTTCACTGCGTACATTAATTTTTTTAAAGCTAAAAACTTCTTTTTTTTCAAAACAAAAAGGGCACTCAAATTTTCGAAATTTTAGATAATTTTTTGGCTGAAGGTGTGTGGCTGAAGGCGTGGGAGAGACAATTTCTTGTCACCGAACCTTTTTCTTATGCTTAGGTTTCTTAGAAATTCGGGAAAAAAAATTGGCAAAAACAATTAATTTGTCAATTTTTGTCGTTTTTGTCAACTTTTTTCCGAATTTTTAAGAAACCTAAGCCTAAGAGAATGGTGAAAAGTGGTCCCACACAAGAATCACACAGCTTATGTAAACTTTGTTCCTCTTTCAGCTCACTGATTCGAAGTCCCCAAAAAATTTTTTTTGAGTGGTACTGAGTATTCCTAGCTTAAAAACGCAACGCAAGTTCATCTAAATTTTCAATCTTTACAGATTGGAGGAGACATATTATGCTGCGAAACGTGTCCTGCTTCTTTTCATCTCTCATGTATTGGAATAGAAGCATCTGAAGTTCCAGATGGAGCTTTTCACTGTCATCGTTGCACTAGTCTGCCAAAGGATGTTCAACTATTTGCACCTGAGACATGTACTTCTACAACCCCTCAACATCGAGTAGGATATGAGTTTTATAGAAATTGGGAAGCGATTCGCTGGCAATACAAACGATTGAAAAAGGAACCAACAAAACCGGTTCAAGGACCATTAACAGAAATGGATTCAATCGACAATACATTCCCAGATTGCCATCTTAAAAATGCACTAACGCTGATCAATTCTTTAAATGTAAGTTTCAGTTAAAAAAGTGGAAAATATTTATTCTGCTTCGTTTTGCCTTCAAATATATTTTTCGCTTTGTGTGCGATCCTCGGTGGCCTAAAGTGCAATACATAGATTTGTGTATTACTTCTGAAAAAAATTATCACAATTCGATCGTTTGTTTTTTTACAGTATTCATTTCCCTCTCGGTATACTGATGCGGTAAAAAAGTATCCAGATGATTCAATGGAAGTCAAGCGAAGCTATAAAGCGGGAGAAACGTGTGTCCAATGTGAATTGTAAGCTTTATCGGACAATTCACACCTGGGAAAAGTTTTTCCTCGATTCATTTATTGGAAAACGGCTTAAAACGGAAAACATCTATTTTCGGGTAAATGAATCTAGGGAAAAACGTTTTCCGGACGTTCATTACTTTTATAGACCACTTATTATCATTTTATTCGTATATAGTTCGAAAAGATTTGAGTCGTTCCTAGGAACGCTCCTCAAAACTCAAGACCCAGAAAATAATGATTCTTAAGTGAAATACAATAGAATAATAAGTTTGTGCAATATTTTCAGACAAGATGACTGGTCACCCATGTTGTTATGCGATTTCTGTGAACAACCTTGGCATCAAAAGTGTGTATATCCACCTATGATAACCATGCCGAAGAGAAATTATTGGATGTGTCCGAGACATACAGCTGTACGTATTGATAACCTTGTACTCGGTGAAGAATTAACTCGAAATGAACGAAATGTGTTAATAGAAAAGTACGGCGAGCCTGAAGTTTCATTCGAATTGTTCGAAAAGTTTTGCAATGCAACAATTGAACGCCGGATCGGTTGCAATGGTATGGTGACGATTAGATAGATGATGATTTTAAATGAAATTTGTTTTTAGATAATCTCGATGTAATCTATTATGCTCCTGTAAGAGAAGAAGTAGCTTCTTGTGTATCTCCGGTTCTTATTCACAAGAAAAATAATTGGCGAAAAGGAGGACGAGGAAAGAAGAAAGCGGAGAGTCGATATTTTGACACCTCTTATGGATTAGAAGATATTCCAGACGCATTTTCATCGTCTTCCTTGAAGAATCTCCGGAAGATTTCAGATAATACTCTCGTAGAACGGAAAGATAGAGTATTGGATCAATTGGATCAGAAGAGAAGCCAACAACTGACCGAGGACGAACTGTTATCAACTATTATGCCATATGACGGTAAGCGGAGGGTTTTTTGAAGTACAAATAGCAGTCTTTCAGAAGATAAACGATTAGAATACACAACACAGAAACAACTAGGAACCGATATGGAAGCTTCAAAAAGCTTTTTGAATCGCCAACTTTCTATGACTGGAAGAAGTGCCATATTTCATAGCAATTTTTCCGAAAAAGGCAAGAAGCTTGTTTATGGGGTTATTAACCTCCGGAAAAAAAGTTTTTTTTCCGGAGGTGAATAACCCATTATATTTATAATAGCAAATTCGTTTTCAGAAGTGATCAAGATGATGCGTGGAGATTTAGATCCAAAAGAGACCATACGGGGTAGTGGAATTCAGTCTATATGTGCACTGCCGGATAAAATTTATCGGAAAAAATTAAAAGCTGATATTGATCTTCTTATTCAATTCTTAGGATTTGGAAATGATCATGATGAAAGAAAGTTCAGTTCTTTCCAGACGGAGGCATTTTTTAGAAGATGTACACCCCCTCCCAGTGCTCAGAATACTCTGTGTCAAAAATCTCTTCGAGAAGTTCTACTCAACTCTCAAAAAGAAGCACTTGAATTATCGCAAGTTTATAAATATCATCCTGACTCGACGAAAATCGATCATTTTGTTCTTCTCGCTCATGACATATATTTTGAAAGTGCAGAAGAGAGGGATTCATATTTCCCATCAAGTATGACAATTTGGTCGAAGGAGCCGATCATGGCGTTGACAGCGAAATGGGCCAAACAAAGTTGTGTCAAAATAAAAGAAGAATCACCTGCAGAACCTGTTGACGATAAAATGGTAGACGGAGGAATCAATGCAATAGTAGCTTCAATAAACGAAACAACTTCTTCTGGACCTATACTTGGTGTTGGCTCTTCTGAGGTCATAGCGGCTCATTATGTTGTAGATCCAGCAGAATTGGAGTCAACTGGAGGAGCCCTTGAATCAAATGAGCCACAAGGACCACTGTATGCATCATCACAACATTCGTCACTACAATCGCCACAGCAATCACCACAACAAGCATATCTAAATATTGAATTCAAAGAAGATGGACCTAATATTGCCCAGTACATAAATGATTCAGGACCCCTTGAGCAGAATATTGGTAACGTTTTTCATTCGTTTTTTCTCAAGTCTTGAAAATATGTGGATCATTTTTAGCTGAAGCTGTCGGGAGATTATCATTGGATAATTTTGAGGATTTGAAGTATAATGATTACCAGGAGAAAGCTGTAAGTATTTATGAATATCCAGGTTATCTCGGAGAAGATGATTGGTATGAGGCAGATGTACGAAGAGCAAAAAGTTTAAATGATCTTGTTGATAAACCCATCTGGTCACATGTCAACGTAAGCCCTGTTCAGCAAATCAATTTCATCTGGCTAAATTTTTTAGAAAAACATGCAAAACTTCCTGCTCCGGGAACAAATTGAAACAATGCAATTCGATCATGATTATGCGGCAATCGATAGACGTCAAATCTCAGATGATTCAGTACCGAATGATTTGCATAACTATATTTCATCAGAAAGTGTGAAAGATAGATATGAATATGAAGAGAGAGAAAGTCAATCTCCAGACACGGAGTTTCTTTCTCCAAATCCACCCGATGGTTATGAAAACTATGACATAAGAAGAAGAGGTAGACCAAAAGGCTCAAAAAATCGAAAAGAGGGAGAGCCTATTCGCCCACGGAAAAAGTATCCGACCAGTTCATCTGGTAGATCTCGAGGTCGCGGAGGCAGACCGAGAAGTATTCGTGGAAGCAGAGGTACACCATCAGCAGCCAGTAGTTTTGACGAAGAAGGACCATCAAGAAGACGGTCTGTGACATTTTCATCGGATGCTCCGGACTCTCCTGAACAGTCTATAGCATCTGTATCCAAAAGAATACAAGAGGAGGTCGACGAAGCACGTGAGAAATATGCAAAATTGATGCTTACGAAGAATTTAGAAGAAGATAAAGATACCTATTTCAGGTATTGCTTTTTTTTTGAAAACGCCTCTAATTAAAATTGTAATGTTACAGCACAAGAAATGATGCTTTAGAAAGTTGGACAGCAGAACAACGAAAGGAATTGACGAGACGAGTTATAACAGGGAGACTGAGCTCATTGATCCCTTTTGAAGCCCGATATTTTTTACCAAGTCAACGAGTTTTAGCTCGTGTTGAAATAGACGATTATCATCTTTCAATTGCAATTCAAAGGTGTTTGACGAAAATCGGAACAGCCCAGGATTGCCATATTCGAATCGATAAATTAGCTGATTCATTTTGCAACGATCTTGCTGATTATCACTGTGACATCATTCGGGAATACCATTCAAATGAGTTTTATCTTTCCACTCTGGCTACTGAAATGGTTATCGTGAATGATGTTGTGATCTGTCGTCCTCGATTAACACATTTTGAAGAAGCCGAACGAAACAGATCAAACGGTAAAAATCAAAAGTCGGGTTCAATGACGTGCAAATTTGTTTTCAGGATCTATCCCTTTCATTCCGTCGAATATCAGATGCCAGTGCCGAAAACGTTCGGACCAGCGGATTTCTAATTTAGAAAACAACGGACAGGTGATAACGTCAGGAATAGTCAAGCTGGAGGACGGAGCGCTTATTCAAATCGGATGCGTTGTTTTCAAATTTTTCAAAAATAGTTAAGAAACAAATTATTTTTCTGTAGAAGTACCGCTGAAAAATGTTTCTGTGCTTACTATTAGAGCTTAAAGACTGTTTCATAGTATGTCTCCGATTAGTAAACTTCAGAAGCAATTTCGAACAATATTAGTGCGAATCATGTTACTGATTAGATGAATAAAAAAACGTCCCGGTTTCTACAATACTCCTTTCCTGTTGCACATAATTCCAATGCCTTTGGTTATTCAGATCTCTTCAGTTTTTTTCCCACGTTTTCTTGTCTTTCATTTTTACATCTCACCATCAACGACGAGGTTTTTTTCTAGATTTTCTCATAACACTGATCATACCTATTTATACTTTCTTAAAGCTCACTCTAAATGTATTGCGAATATATCCTTTCATCAACTTGTATTTTTATGTTTAATATGATGAATATGTTTGTTCTGAACACTACCGTTTATCTAGTTTGTTTTCAAGGTCAAAACGAATCCGACGATTGTATCTCATGGTGTCTGCACAGTTGCCAAGTTCATTAATTTGTTCTTTCAGTGGTTTCAATAATGAGTGGGTACTACCGAAATTCATCCAACTCTAACTATCCCAGAGTCAATACTAGTTTTGATCCTTTCTCTTCTCCACAGTACTCAGGCTACACCAACTATCAGAGTGTTCAGCAGTCTGTTGATGTTTTCGCAGAAACGCAGAAAAGAAGATCTTCCGGAGAGGTATTCCTGCTAAACCTAAACGTGTTTCTCATTAGAAAAAATCTCATTCAGACAAATGGAATATCTCGAGCAATTAGAAATGCTTTGGACCCCGAATACCAATGTATGCAATCAGCCATGGATATCTTTAATCCTTCTACTTCTTTTGATTATAATGACGATGCTTCCATTCTAGCTGCCGTTTCATCAGCACATTCTTCGCAAGAAATGGAATTAGAACTACCGTCAACCTCAATTCAGAAGACTAAAAAGAATGAGAAATCAAAAGCAAAAGCTAATTTTGCACCAATTTTCAACACAGCTTCAAAAAAAGATTATGACGATCAGACACTGCAAGAAGATTTTTTATCGCCAGATAAGATTAGAGTGAATTGAATCACTGGTTTTAGTAGCTTCAAATAGAAATTGAGGAATTTCAGGACTACTACAACAAAACTGGTAAACAACGGCCAAAACAAGTTCGAATGGATGATTTCCTATTCAAAGCACGTCGTGTTGATAAAGGAGCAAGAGAATTTGGGTTGCATACAACTCAAGAACCAAAAAGAGGAAGTAAAAAGAAAAGAGATTCGATTGAACAATTAGAAGTGGAAAAATCAGTTTTTGAGACAGTGAGACTTAAGAAAAAGGAGGAAGTTATAAAGAAAAACAAGTCAGAAGTGGAGCAACTGGATTTTTCATTGGCTTTCGGAACACCAAGTCCTGCGAGAAATAAATCGAAAAATCTGAAACTAATAAAGTTTTTTGAGAAAAACGAAACTCCGAAAAACGGTAGATCACTGCGAAGTTTTCTATAAATGTTTGTATTTCAGTATCAAACTCCACCTCCTTCCAATCTCCGAAATGTTCCATCACTTTTAACGATCCCAGTGTGTATACGAGCGAAACAGTTCTAGAAGATACCATTTACTCGACTCCAAACAAAACAGTGCTTTCTGAAACAATTCCTCTCTTCACTCCAAGTCCACAAAGAACTTCACAGAGGAACGGTAAAAAGTCAAATATGGTTCAAAGATCAATCCTAGAGTGTGTCAAACCAAACCCAATAAAACGAAAAGATCCAGAATATGATACACTGCATAAAGTAAAGTAGTAATAGTCAATATAGAATCTCAGTTTTAATTTTCAGGACCGACAACCACTGGTTCAAGCGAAACGGCAAAAGTGTTTAAATAATAACAAGAAGGTTAGTTCGTCATAAATCAGCATTTGAAAATAAATTTTCTGAGCGACATGATCCTTCGAGCTTTGAAACTCTAGATATCTTATTAATGTCACCAAATATGAATTTACGATTTCCAGCCCGAGTTTGATTATTCATCCTCCCCAATCACTCTTAATGACGATCAGGAAGATATCAATGTACGTCGAAAATCCCCGGAACGTCCAACCCTGCAAGAAGAAGAAGCTCAGAGAAAAAAGTTTGGAAGAAACGTTTCAGAGCGTGAACAAATGATGCGACAACTCGTAGATCAAAGGTTCAAAAAAGAAAGAGAAAATGGAGGACTTCAAACGAGGCGAGCAGAATTGAAAGACGGTGAAGTAATTAGGAACAAGGAAATGAGAAAGAATCTGATGCATGGAGCTGCTTGCAAGTGTTGTCGAGGATATTACGATGGATTAAATATGGAAGAGCAAGAGAAAAAGGATTATATCAACAAGGTTTTTATTTTCTATTCTCAAAAAAATTATTCTCACACGAAACCTGCTGAACGCAATATTTTTAGATCAGTCGGCACAGGTACGTGCATCAACCTCTACCGGATACTCCGGAACGATATTGGGATTTAACATTAGGTCGACGGGACGAAGATGATCGTGAACCGTTGATGACTCAGGAACGAAATTGGGAAGAAGCTGCTAAAAAGAATGCATTGAAATCTGAAAACCAGAATGGAATTCACAATTGGAACTAGCACTTTTCTATTCTACTAGCGGGTTATACTGTATACAGATTTCGGTTCAAAAATTGATTAATATCGCTGTATTTTACTGTATTTAAATAAATATTTCCGCTGAAAAAAATTCAGAGAAACAGAAAATTTCGAACTGGTACTATACTTTCATGTCAATATTTACTTTCCTCATTTTATAAACTTTTTTTCTGAATATGTTACTGCCCCGTTTTGTCCATCCTCGAATTGATTGTTGCCATGTGCTGTTTTCTTTTTTTCTCGTTCTTCCTCTCCACACATACGTCTCCGTCTATATACATGCTCTGTCATAATTCTATGCTCCGTGAGCTGCCGTGTGCTCATGAGCATCGTGGCAATACCACTGGTTCTTTCTTTTGTTTGCTTAACCCGTTTGATTGGTTCAACTCATTTAGAATTATTTTTCCTAGAAGTCTGCCTGCTGAATTGCAATGACCGTCGGAAGTGATGATGTCGAGAAAAATAACGGACGTCGTGGAATCGAAAGTGAGTTTTCAGACTTCTGAATAAATTCTAATTCTAAAATATCACCTGCTCAGAATATAATATCACTGTCAAAAATAGAAAATTACGTCGACGAAAAACGTTTATAAACATGATATTTCTCCATTCGTATCCGAGTTGAAGTTACCGTGTCAAGAATCTTGAAATTCCCCCAAAACTATAAATCTTTCAAACCCACATTCGAAAAATCCTTCGAATTACCCTTAGAAACACACACTAAATATATCAACCGCTTTACTTTGAGATGATATTCTGAAACTCTGCTCAAAATCTGAATTCAGTCTTTCTCAATCTCAAATGAGTCTTTCATTCTCACGTGGCCTGTGTATAGGAATACAGATTAAAGATGTCTAAGAGATCGGATATTTTCTCTCTACTGGCGTGAAATCTCGTTGGAAATTATTTTTTATCTCGTTTACTGTAGATACCAGAATCGCCTATTGTTCCGTTATTCCTCCCAGGGGTCGGAAATGTTTATTCCTCTCATCACAATTTCATTCAACACCCTAATTAGTATGGAGAGCGTCTCTTTTCCTCTTTTTCTCTATTTTACACCCACTCGTTTCACTTATTTCCTTTCGCTTGTCCACTTTAACACTCTATTTGTCAACTTTCGAACTGCTTTTTCTCATCAAGTGTAGTATTGAATATAACATCAAATGCTCCCCTCTCTCCCTTGTTGTTTCCATGACAACAGGAAGCAGCACTCAGGTGCTTTTTTGTTTGGAGGGCCAAACAACACAATTACAGAGAAAAGCAATATAAAAATGATGTATTCGATACAGAGAATACTTGATTTTTTTTTAAAGTTAGGAAATCGTGACACTAAGGTTATTGAGAATAAAAAGTATAAATCCACACTTATGGTTCAATCAGAAAGCCTCCCAAATAGTTCGTAATTTTGTGATTGGATATTATTCAGAGCTGTGCGGAAGTAAAATTTCCAAAAAAGGAAGAAGGAAAAAGGAAGAAGGAATAACATTTTCAAAAAGGAAGACGGAAAAAGGAAGAAGGAACGAAAATTTTCAAAAAGGAAGAAGGAAGTGAAAAAAGCCCGGAAGAAGGAAGAAGGAAGTTGGGTCCGAACCCGGAAGAAGGAAGAAGGAAGTTGGGTCCGAACCCGGAAGTCGGAAGTTAATTTTGAAAATGACAAATTTGAGGAAAATTTTTTCTAGCCATCTCTGAAAGCGAATTTTGGCGTTGTTTTTCATACAAAATTCCATTAAAAATCACCAAAACTCCGCTGAAATCCCGTCGAAAATTACAAAATTTTTGCGAACTTTTAACACGGAAGTCGGAAGTGGCGAACAATTTCAACGGAAGAAGGAAGAAGGAATAAAATTTCAAAAAAGGAAGAAGGAAAAAGGAAGAAGGAAATGAAAAAATGCCCGGAAGAAGGAAGAAGGAAGAAGGAATTCCGCACAGCTCTGTTCGATAATATTCGACGTGGAAAAAGATTTTGGAAAAAAGGAACCAGAGAATTATTTTTTCCAATTTTTGTCTCTTCCAATATTCTTCCGAAAATTATTTGAAGTACTTGTAATCTGGAAATTGGCTTAAAATTCGGTATCGACGGAAAGAATTAATCTCGACTATTTCGAAAGTTGGAATTTTTCACGAATGTTTCACTTGGGGCTTTTTGTCCCTATTGCAAAACTTCACTCATTATCCGTTTTCATGATTTTGAGTGTACTAGATTCATTTCGTCGTAGATTTCATCACAAATTCATCACCCTTCTTATTCTCTCTTTGCTCATCATCTGTCATTCTGTTCTTCTCTGTCTGTACACTCCCAACCTTCATACTCTCTCATTCTTCACTTCCCAAGATGGTCTTTTCTTTCCTTTGCTCTACTACTTCTATGACTTGTCCCCACCATTTCTCGTTCTTTCGTCGTCTCTTCTGACGTCTTCTTCTTCGTTTTTTCTTCATCTCCTTCTTTTTCTCTTCTATCTTCTCTTCTCCGTGCTCCCATCTCTGTCAATCATTCGTCGCAAGAAGACCCATTCATTTCATTTTTCGGTGCTCCTTTCCCTGCTCCCTCATTGTTCGTTCCTTCCAGGCGCTGCCCCTCTTATTATTCATTCTTAACAGGTTATCTTTATATAGGTTTCACAATTTCGAGTTCGGGTAACAGGAGTTCAACGAATTCAAGGTTGTTAATTAAGTATTATTATTATTAGTAATATGCAACTTAGTTATTACAACACTTCATTTATACAAAGCTGTTATTTTTTAATACTTATCTTCTTGTATTTTGACAAATCTCAAAGTCTATCGATCGAAACCTAGTAATAAATTTATCAGCCGCTTCTTAAATTTATTTTCAGTAGAAAAATCTTCGGAAATATATACTTGCTTTTTACTAGAAATGTTCTATATTTTCATTTTTGAACTTTTGGAGACCTCTTTCATAAACTTTTCACATGGATGCTTACTACTCTTCATCAGTCATGTGTCTAATACATATCATCTTAGGACCAGTAGTTACAGCCCTTTTTTGAAAAGAAACCCTAGTCTACATCCTCAAATTGGTGCTTTCTCGCGTCTTCTTCGCTCACTTCACGGCATAATTTTCAGCCGCATCTAACCAAGGAAACGAGATGAAAGCGGAGCAACAACAATCGATTCCACCCGGCTCGGCTTCATTCCCGTCGCAGGTGAGAGAGGCAGAAAAAGAGAGGAAAGGGGGAAGAGAGCGTATGGAAGCACGCAGCTCGACTCACTAACTCCTGATATCCGATTTCATTTCGATATTCTTAACTTTTTTAGATGCCGCGACCACCACCAGTCACCGACCAAGCAATCACAACGGAAGCAGAGCTTCTAGCTAAAAGTCATATCACACCTAATGATGTTCTTGCACTTCCTGGAATCACTCAAGGTAGTTTGTCTTAGAAATCGGATACGTTGTCGTGTTAACACAAATGCTTTTAGGTTTCCTGTGCTCGCCATCAGCAAACATCTACAACATTGAGTTCACGAAATTCCAAATTCGTGATCTGGACACTGAGCACGTTTTGTTCGAAATCGCGAAGCCTGAACACGATCAAGAAAATGAAGAACCTCCTACTGAATCTGCAAGATATGTCCGTTATAGGTTCGCTCCAAACTTTTTGAAACTCAAAACAGTTGGAGCAACTGTCGAATTTAAAGTTGGAGATATTCCAATCCATCATTTCCGAATGATCGAGCGTCATTTCTTCAAAGATCGTCTCTTGAAATGTTTCGATTTTGAATTCGGATTCTGTATTCCAAATTCGCGAAACAACTGTGAACATATCTACGAATTTCCTCAACTCTCTCAACAACTCAGTGAGTCATAAAATTCAATTGTATATAACCCACTATTAATAAATTTTCAGTGGACGACATGATCAACAATCCTAATGAGACTCGTTCCGACAGCTTCTATTTTGTTGATAATAAACTCGTCATGCATAATAAAGCCGACTACTCATACGACGCATAATTTTGGAAATCTTCTCTCGAATAGAAACTCAATGTGATGAAAATCTGATAATTCCTGTCTAGTCTCTCACCTTCTCCATTAATGCATTCCTTCTTTTCTTCTCACAATTTGTACCAATTTCCGCATAATTTTTTTTGATTTCAAATCTTTTTCAGCTTATGAATTTCTCTTTTTCTCTGTCTATACGTAATCGATATTAACTTTGAAATAAACAATGAACACGTGCTAGCAGCAAAAAAAGTAATCAAATTCATTTTCAGTTTTTCATTACTTTTTATTTACAAGAATGTCCAACGAGGATTCGATTGTTCCCATAAAACTTGCACAAACTTTTATTGTGAGTGTTTGTGAGTCTATTTGAATTTCTGATTATTAGTCTAGAAAGTGGGATAAGAAAAGACGCGAAACAAGCAAATTCGAATCTTTTGATCTGAGAGAATGAAGCCAGAAAATTCTAATGATACAGCATGTCATCGACTTCCATGCTGACCCAGTAACATGTGTCAGTGCTTCGTCTGGAACAGTCTCATATGATTCAATTCTCTCGGCACGTCATGGACGTGTTGATCTTTTAATGAAACAAGATGCAATTCATGTGAGAGTTCACTATGGTATTCATCTGAAAATATCACGTTCGTTGCAGTGTACTCGTCAACCACCTCGTCCTCATCACGTTTCGAAATTGAAAAGAGTTTTTAATAAAGATCTAATTGAAAAACCAGTGAAAGTTGATATTGAGACATTTCAAGCAGTGAAAAAGTGAGAAAAGAAGACGATAAGATGTGAATGGTTTTATTGTTACAGGGAACATATCATCAGAAAATTGGGAGTCAAGGAGACTTCGAAACCTGTGAATGACTTTGTGGAAGTATCAAAAGAAGTGGATTTGGCACTGAAAGAATGTCTTCTCAATTTCCAAAAACCGGAAGAGGATGAAACTAAAAAAGGAGTTTTCAATATAACTATTGAGTTTCCTTCATCCATTCCAGTTCCGGTTACAAAACCAAAAGAGAAGTTCATCATTCATCAGAAAGTAATGCAGCTTTAAAATGAATCACTGTATCATTGGACTTTCAGGCATTAACTCGAAATCTTTCTTCACAAATTCGGGATTCCTTTGGGTCGAATCTTGATGGTCAACAGCAAACGGAGGTTGCACTCAAAATGTTTTCTCATAAATCTGAATAATATTTTATACAATGAAATTGAGACTATTGTGTTTTTCTTAAATATCTTGAAGTATATTTTCAACAAGATTTTTTTAGTGCTCACAGTTTTAACTTCAACTGTTCCAGACACTTTGAACCACAAATCGTGAAAAATTGTATTCCGTATGGCGATCAGTGTCACCGGGACACACTCTGACAGTATTGTAGTAGTGCTCGTACTCTGTTCCAATTATTTCAGCAGTTCGTATGAGATAACTTCGTTCGGGAACAGAACCACTTCATTACTTTCTCAGATGTTCTTTATATGTAGAGTGTGTTGTGAAATACCCTAGTTACAAATCGCATAACTGTATGATTGGAAATGTAGTGATGATATGAGATCATTGGCATCCGAAAGAATATATATATATATATATGTGTATTTCTCTGCTTCTACCAACAATCCCGAAAGAATAAAAGAAGAAGAAGAACCCATTCAGTTGTTATCAAGATAAGCAATTCTTTCCATCATTATCAGCCAGCTTGATGCTTGCTTCATCTATTCTTCTTCTTCTTCTTCTTCATTCTTCATACCATTTAGATATATCATTTACATAAATCTGGACAGCGCAAATGTCCGAAAGAAGACTGATATTATTATCATGAATCTCTCCTCTTTTCTCCATTAATTTCTTCATTCCATTTTCATTTCTTCCCCTTTTTTCACTTTCTTTATTGTCTTCCATTTGTCTTCTTTTCTCATCCAAACAAATACGGGTCAATGGCTTTTTCTCTTTTCATCATTTTTTAATTGAGATCTCCTCTTATGAATCATGACGTGGCAAGTGGATGCCACTGAAATACTTGACGTCTTCAACTTCTTTCCACGTCTTCTAACCAGTTGATGTTGTTTACAAAACTCGTTCATTTTTCTCCTTAACTAGGCCATTATCATTCTCTTTTTCTCTCGCTTACTTACTTTATCACTTTTTCCTGTTTTCCTCTTCTGGTTTCCAAGTTTTATTGATTGATTGTCCATTGATGAAGCCTTGTCATATCCGTTCACTTGTCATATTCCCTCCTTTTCTCTCACTCGCTTTCAAATTTTAATTCGCCTTGTTTTCACTTTTCTCCCCCCTTCTTGTCAGCTAACGAATTAATGATCACCACTCGATTTGAATAGATTATTTCATTTTTCAGAAACTCTCTCCTCTGCGAGATGAGATGAGACCGATCCCACGCTATGACATTATTATATCGGTGTGTTTTTCTTTTTTTGTTGTTGTTTTCAGAACTATCCGAATAGCATTTCTGTGACAACATCTTTTGTGAATATGATAGTCTCAAGATGTCGTATTTTCGAGTCTGTGATTTATATAAATCAATATTATTCACTTGATATCATTTTTATATCAATATTTCAAATTCTTTTCAACATGAACAACATGAATTCAACATGACCAACAGTACAATCTCACCTGAAATTTGAATGCTCTTTAGTTGTCTAGTTAGTTCAGATATTCCTGAAAACCTTCTTTAATTTTTAAAAGCTTTTATGATGGCCCCTTCTTTTGTCAACGTTGAATAACTATAGTTACGACAATTTTGAGATTTTGGAAATCAGAACAAGACTGTTCAACTTCTCCTGTATACGAGATTGTGAAATGAGAAAGTGTCATTGTGAAATAACAAACAATTATGGCCTTCAAATATGGGTTGTTAATTAGAGCTACTTCAGTTTCAAAATATAAAATTAGAAGAATGAATTTACAAAAAATATTACAGTTCTCTTTCTGATGCCGTCCCGTACGTTTTTGTTTACAGATTATCACTTTCCTTACTTTAATTCAAACAAACTCGGCAAACCCAATTGATAACGGACTGGTTGACTCGGAATTGATTCATGGTGAGTGTCTTATTTTGAATTTCACAGAATCACGTTTTTCACTACAAAAACTCAGAATGCGTAACTCACAAAGCAGTCGAAGTGATACTTCTTCTGGATGCAAGTGGTTCAATTGGAGATGATACATTCAAAAAACAACTTTCTTTTGCAATGCATTTGGCATCTCGATTGAACATTTCTGAGGAAGGAAGTCATATGGCTCTGATACAGTATGCTGAAACACCTAAACTAGAATTTTCATTGGGACAATTCAATCATCCAACCCAGGTGTTTCTTTTTTCTATCTATCATTCTATAACTGATTAATTTTCAGTTAGAATGGGCAATTCAGCGAATAGAATATCAGAGTGGTGCCACGAATACAGGACAGGCTCTGAGACTGACATTGGAAAAGGGGTTACAAGGAGCCCGACCTGGAATTCCGAAAGTAGCAATTGTTATAACTGATGGACAGAGTCAAGATGATGTATCAGAACCATCTCAATTACTTCGAGATGCAGATGTTATGGTGTATGCAATCGGAGTCACTAACCTAGTGAATGTTCATCAATTACATCAAATGACTGGAAATCCTGTTCGAGTTTTTACTGTTGAAACATTCGAACAGCTTGATAGAGCATTGGCTGATTCATTGACTTGGAGCATGTGCAAGACTGAATTCAGTGAGTGTTCTCTTTATGACAGTTATGATAATTTTGAATTTTGAGGGCCCGGAGCTCCTGAAATAATCTGTGGACCTGATAGAATAGGAGTGAAAGCTTCCACGAAGCAGCCATTCGAAGGAAATGTGTTCGTTATGGACCATTATCATGACGAAGAATGTAGAGCTGGTCCAGAGAAGTTTCCAGATTCCAGAAGTATCGGATTAACTGTACCATTCTCTGCTTGTAATGTCCATCGATATCGTTCCGTGAGTTGTTTCTTTTCGATTTCAGAACACATAAATCTATTGAAAAAATGAAAATTTACAGCTGAATCCAAAAGGAATCTTTGTGGAAGTCAGTATTGTGTTCATGTTCCATTCGCTTTTCATGACAAAGACAGATCAAACAGTGAAAGTTCAATGTTTTTATATGGAAGCAGATAAACATGTTACTGTTCCATTATCTGTTAGGTAAGTCATTTATTTCTTTAAAGATCCCAATTTCCTTTTGATCGTTTTCCGATACCTCCTTAAAAATTTACGGTTTTTCCAGTTTTCAAAAAGAGAATATTTGAAAACAAAGTTTCACTCGGATAGTAAAACGAAAAATCAAGTTATTCCAGTATGATCACAACAGTATTTCGTGAACAAATATATCAAATGCCCCAATGTGCTTATACTCTTCGAAAAGGAGCTCCAGATGGACCGATCGTTCGTTTCGCAACTCTCGGAGAAAGTGTATACCATCGATGGGAATGTATTGAAGTTGAAGGAGCAGATAAAGATACATTCGGAATGTTGGTTCATTCATGTTATGTCGATAATGGATATGGAGATCGTGTTGACATATTGGACTCAAATGGATGCGGACTTGACGCAGTTCTTCTTTCGACTCCAGATTATGATACTTCACTTCGATTGGCTACAAAACCTTATCATGTTTTCAAGTATGCAGATCGTCCTGTTCTCCAATTCCAATGCCAAATCACTCTTTGTCTGAAATATGATGGAGGATGTGAAGGAATCACTCCTCCACAGAATTGTAAAAAGTTACCAGGAGAAGATGGAAATCATCATCATCACCATCATGATCACTCGGAAAGAAGAAGAAAATTAGTGAGGAGATTGGCGGATGGAGTTGGAACAATCGATGTTTTTACGGATTCAGTAACTGTTTTAGAACAGGAACCAGCATGTCAACAGGTATGTGATTTGCTCGTTCAACTTATTTTAGATGCCAAGAAGAAGAAGAATGAGTCCTCGAATGAGTACGATAGATATAATTCAAAAGTTTCTTTTCCAGCCACTTCCATATCCAATCACCAATACAAATATCTGGATAATGGCCACCATCACCTTAATAAATATATTTGTTTTCATTGTGACCATATGGTTTACATTCCGAAAACGACGATGTAAGCCTTAACTTCTCAATTTTCCTATTTTTCAAATGTCTTTCCTCACAGTTTTTGTTGTGCAATATCCATTCTGATACGGTGTATTTATTGTTTTCATCTTCTTCTGAAATGTATTTGTTAGTCAATCCATGAATTCTTTCCCGCTTACATCAATCTTTTCTTCTTCTTTTTCCAATATATAATTTGCCTTAATATTCTCTGGTTGCTCACCTATTGAGACCCTTTTCATCACTCCTGCTCACTTGACGGTCCCACCAGAGAAAAGCGGCACGTTCTTTTCATTCATTTTTATGACCATGTCGTAGATCTGTCACTATCGGTTGTCGGTGTCACAACAAACTACGCAACAAAAATGACAAGAGTTTGCACGGGGGAAGAGAGACTCGTAATGTTGCTCCTGTAATAACCGTGCCGCAAAAAAGATTACAGTTGTTGATCCGTGTGGCGTAAGAGATGTCATCAACAACTGTGGTGTGAAACATTAGAAAAACGGATAAGAACACAAAAGAAGAGTTTGAATAATATCAGTGTCCGAATATAAATCCCAATATATAATGATGCCTCAGTTTTATAAAATGGTTAAGAATTTGAACAAGGGAAAAACTAGCTCGATTATGAAAGCCAAATAAAAAATTATTAATTAAGGAAAAATTATGAATAAGAATCGAATAGGAACTCAAATATGTCGATATATTAAACCATCACTAACTAGCAAAAACACCGAATTCTAATTCTCCATCATTAATGGTAATTGAATAATGATATCCCTCCCCTCCCCCATACTAATAAAATCGTTCCGTCAAAATATGTAGTATATCAAAACTTGAAACTCGAAAGCCATTCATCGATGAGGTCTTGAATCCCCTCGGGAGTAATGAAAGACACGCCTCTCCCCCATTTACCATATTGTATCTATCCGTTTTCCTTGTTTTCCCAAGGGTGTCACATTAATATTTTATTAACGGAAAAGGTGTGTATCTCCTCTTCCGGTATACAGATATTATCATTTCGGATAACTGAATCATAAAACAAACTAAATAATTATAGAATGTGTTATCTCCTCCTTCTTCTTCACCTCATTGTCTTCTTTTTTCTCTGTTTATGTACGTGTATCGATACCAAAAAGTAATGAAATTGAAAGGGAACAAATGATTCATTCTATCTCGATTGAGGCAACATTTTGGATGCATACAAGACAATAAAAGAGCTGCTTAGTCATGTCAATTAATGACTTTTGATGAGGGTTTAGGAGGTGATCAGAAATAGAAAAAGACAGTCCCCATTGTTTTTGGTTCTTTTCAGAAGATTCGTTCCGTTTGAATTGACCGTGACATGAACATCCAAAGAAGGTTGTTGTATAGCTTTGAAACACTCTCGAGCTCCAGAAAAAAAGATAACATTTCTAGGTTCGAAGCAATGAAAAAAGTTTTCGGATTTCGTATTTTACCTATCATCTTGAATCTTTAACACCAAATAACAACTCTCTTTCTTCAGAAAAGTAGGGAACTATTTGTATTGGAAAATAATTAGTGAAGAAAGTTTCGGGACTGGCGAATCATTGTTTTACAGTATATGAAATATTGAAATTTCAAAAAGATAATAATTTTCATTATCATCACTAATTATACATGAATTCGTTTCCAAAACGCTCAAGTTTTCAGAGTTAGATTGGTATCAGAGTCGAATTATTTTTTGGCACATTTTTTCATCATTAATTTTTTTTTCACCTACTCATAATCACAGTAACTCACAACAAATTACCTATCCTTGGCTGAATTCGTTCCAGACATTCTCATCTTTATCCTCATTTTCAATTGGTTAGTACTCGCCTCTCAATAAACCAAAGGAGGCGTGGCCCTCATCTACCGTAGTCTTCTTCTTCTTCGTCTCCTCAACGTCTTCTGGCTGAAGGAGAAGAAGAAGAAGAGAGCCCGCCTACTTGATCTCAATTGTCTTGTTTCTACTCAAATTACTCATTTCCCAGAGAACAAAAAAGAGTTTATCAGCATGCAATCATTCGATATTGAATCATTAATTGGAGCAAACAAGGTGAGTGGAATATTGGAACTTTTATCAGGAAACTGTTGATTATTCTGGTATAAAATAATCTGTTGAGTTTGAATTTTTCTAAATATATTCAGTGTACTTCTGGATCTGATTTTTAGTTCTGTGGAAAATACTGAAAGCTTTCAAAAGTTGAGAATTATATTTATTCATGATTTCCAACGATCCTAACTAAACTGTTGCTGTATGTAGAGTGAGTGAGGGAAAATCATGTATTCGAATACAACGTAGCTCTTATTTTTCCCGCTTTCAACTTCCATAAAAGTATTATAAAGAGAAGATCCTACGCCATGATTCTTCCAAAATTTATGCTCTGCCCCTCCACTCTCAAGAACATTCCAACCAGTCAGTTTCCTTGGACACACGTATACACCCATAAAACATTCTCGTAATACAAATCCATCTCCTTCATCTCTTCCTTTTTTTCAAATTTTCTAATTCTCATTTCCAGGTCCCATCACTTGTTGTGGCTGAGATGGTTGCTGCATCCCAAGCTTCTCGTTCTTCCTCATTTTCTCCTTCATCATTTGAACATCATGATCCAATGGGAGCAGCAGCGGTTGTGGCTGCAGCAGCCGCTGGACGTCATCATCCGTATGGTAAGAAAAATGAAGTCATGAAACGGGGGGAGAGGTTAAGGAGGAACATAATTATTCAGTATACTTGTCTTCTTCTTCTTTTTCTGCTCTTCCCTCATTACCCCGTATAAGAAGGCGTGAGGGGAACAGCCAAAATGACAAATTGAAGGAGATTGATTGAGTTGAATCTGAGGAAGAAGACAAGATTGGTGTGTTTCTGAGATGCAAATTCACAATGAGCACCTATTAGAATGACGTATTGCAAAATAAGATTTCTAGAATTCTATAAAAGTAGAAAAGGTTGGGATCGAGAATTGTTCAGATAAGGGGATTTTTGAAGTCATCCTTCCGATTCTAGCGTTTCACTAAAACGATAAAACAAATTGAGATTATGAGAACAGTATTTAAAAGTAACATTTTTGCCGAGTTCTGATGAAAATGTGAAAAAGAGATGGCGTAGGGGTTTTCAGAAACTTTTGACTATAAATATTAGGTTGTCTGCAATAAAATCAAGAGCATGACTGCGTAACCCAAGTTTCTTTCTCTATAAGATCTCATGCTCAAGTCATCCATCACTCATTCCTCGACACAAAAGTGTGTATGGTAGGAATCAAAGAATTTTTTAAACTATGAATACTCTAAAACTGTGAAAATAAATACGGTTTGGCTAATCTTCTTTTTATCTTTCAAATTTTCATAATTACAAATTTTCAAATCTGACACCTGACTCTGATGACTTTCATTCCAGTAGAACATACTGTATCTCTAAAATAATCTTTACAACCGTTTGATTGGATGTTTCCTCTGTTCTCCAATCATACTCCCACGTGTTTATCAGGAGCATCAATAACTCTTTTCCTTGTCATCTAATCTTCCATGATCATGTTCTTGTTTTCCTTTTCTTCTTAAGACAGCCGCTCATCATAAACGATCCAAACGTTGCGGTTTGTATGTATTGGAGGAGAGGAGTACGTGTGTCGATTTAGCTATTATATCGTAAATGTTCTCTCTTTTGTTTTACAACTCCTCTCACCTGCTTTGAGAAGGAAACGGATTACTGTAGATTGTTTCGTTTAGTGGTCAATTATCATGCAATCACTTTAGTTTCGTGTTGCAAAAAGGGTTATGGTCACTGATAGGAATAGAGAAAACATGTTCTTCAGTGGTGTCTGTCACCTCATAAAACAGCTCTAACCTTTTCCTTCACCCAACAATCGACACACATTTTTCAATTTTTCATGATACCTCAATTCTTTCATTCGATTCACTCAATGTTGCCATGTGCCCCCTTTTGTTAATTGGTGTTGCGTGACGAATCAGTTTTCCAATGGGGCCACTCTCACTAAACATGTCATAAAAAATCGAGCCAATTATCTAATTGGAACAAACCAATCCGAATGAAATAAGAATCTGCGAATGAAAAGGGAAAGGTGTTAGGTTTTGATTTCCGGGAAACGAGAAGATAAGCTGAAGGTATCGTAGTTTCGTGAAACTGAAATTGAAGGGAAAATCAAGTATTTTTGCTGAAAACTAATAGACTATTATACAACTTCTGAGCACTTCTCCTGAATCCTATCACTTCGAGAAAAAGAAGAAAACATATTATGTTTTTCGTTATTCATTTCATTCAAAACTACTCGTTCAAAATTCATCAATAAACGCCACAAATTACTCAATTCTTTTCTTTTCCCTTCGTGTTTTTCATTATTAGTACCACATCGCCATGTGAACCGGAATGAAAATGGAAAAATTTAATTTTCTTTCAGATAACCGAGATGATGGACAAATGAGAAGATATCGAACAGCATTTTCAAGGGAACAAATCGGAAGACTTGAGAGAGAATTTGCTAAAGAAAATTATGTGAGCAGGAAGACACGTGGAGAGTTGGCAGCTGAATTGAATCTACCTGAAGGCACGATTAAGGTCAGTTTCTGAGAACTCTGAGTTTAATCTTTTCGGTTGTCATCCCTCAACAAAACAACGATCTGTGAGCACTGAAATACAACATAACAAAAACTGGTTCATAATTCGTTACCGTAATCCCTCTAAATGCTTTTCTAAAAAGTCGGAGGCCTCTCTCATCGTCAAAGCCAAATCATTTCCCATGACATACATGCGGGACCCGCTCTCTTTTCTTTTTGGCTCCTTTACATACACACACATATCAATCTGTCTCCTCCTCACTTGAAAAATGAAAAACGCTCGGACAAGACAACGGGAGCGCCCATGAGTGATTTCGGAGTATTGCTTGATTCCCACTGGCATACTTTGAACTGCCGACCGACCCTTTGCAAAACTAAATAGACGTCCTCTTCAGCAAGCAACAATATGATTTTGAAATTGTATATAAATGAAAAATGGAAGAATTAATAGAATCCAATTGGAATATTTCAGGTATGGTTCCAAAATCGGCGAATGAAAGACAAACGTCAACGAATCGGCGGTATCGGATGGCCTTTCCCTCCTCAAATGGCTGCTTATATGTTGAATCCATTCGCCTATGAAATGTGGGTCAAAACAGCTGCTGCTTCTCAATTTGGAGCATCTGGAACACCTGGAACATATCCAAGTGGATCAAAGTGATTATTAATTGTAATGAATCTTTCATTTAATTTTCATATTTCAGCAATTCGAGTGCATCACAACTGGCATCTGCATTCCTCCCTCAACTCGGTTTCCCTCCATTCCTTCAATCAAATTCAACAATTCCAACATCTCCATCATCTCCCCACTCGGATGATTCATCGAAATCAAAAAATACTTCAAGTGATGATGATGATTCAAAACCTGTTAATTTCTCAAATAGTCCATCATCTAGTTCACCTTCTCCATATTCTACTGATTGAATTTACTCCCGATTTCTTCTTTTTTTGAGTTATCGCCCGTTTCAAATGCCATTTCTTTTTGCTTTTTTCTTTCTCATTCTACAAAAATCTCTAACAAATTGACGGTGAATTGTTCTTTTTACTTCTATTCTTCAATTTTTTGACTCCTATTAGATTCTGAACTTGCTTCTATTTTACTGCATCCTTCCTACCACATTCTGATTCCTTTGAATGAACTTTTTCTATTTATTTGGAGTTTATGTTCTCTTTTTATCAACATTTCAAAAGTTTTAAAAATGGAAAGGGTAAATATTGTAACTACAGTAACCCAAAAAATGAAATAATTACTCAATATTTAAGACGGATAAAGGCAAACTTCGGTGGTGATAAGTGGTATTACCTCAGTTGTTCTCAACTTGTAGATTACTGTAGGTTTACGGTAGTTCCGAAAATCTAAGAATCAATAAAGATTACACAGAACACATGTCTGGATGGCTAGTATAATCTGTAATTTTGTTGTTTTGTGGACCCGTGTTTCTGTCAGTGTATGAAGAAGATGACCGTTGTTTTCTCTGAACATTTTTTGCAGAACATTTTTCAAAGTCTACGTTCTTTACAGTCATAAATTTACAATAATCTCAATCTCTTTATGAAATCTTTTTCAAACCAAAAAGTCATCGTAATATACTAGTAGATAGAAATAATTCAATCGAGAATGCCATGCACTAGATATCTCCAGAAACAGAAAATTTATTCGTTTTCGATTTTTTTCGAGATGAAACGAAAGAGCAAATGACAGCTGGTTGACACCCAGTTATGGAGATTTATCGACTAGTCTTTGGGTATCTAAAAGTTTATCTCAACCTATTGAATAAGAATTCCGAATGGAGCTGAGGGAACCGAAAACTTGAAATAACTAATTGGTTGTTCCTTATGAAGACTCATTTTATTACATCTTCCTCTCTTTTCTAATTTCATCTCAATTTAGCATCAGCTAACATAAACGAAATGAGGTACATATGAACAATTAATAAATGGATGATGGCTCATAAATTGTGTGGTTCTCTCTATTTCTCGATATGCTCCAACGATCCGATATACTTTTCTCTAAATGATTAGTACTTTTGTGTCCTTGGATCTCAATGCGCGGCAGCAGATGATGATAGATGACGTGCGGGAAGAACAGACATCTTAACTCTCAAGTAGTTGACACTGATTTGCATATGGAGGTCCACTCTGAATTATACTCCCCTTTGGATGCAGAGAGAAGAGGGGTCATTTGTCATGGAATATGTTGCGTAGTTGAGAAAATGAAACAACGAATTGGGTATGAACAAGAATTTGATGGGGACTGCATAATTAGTGAACGAGGTGAACTTGTTTTTTCGCTTCACAGAAGGCATGAAATGAAACATTTTTTGCAACTATTTATTACCGAGTGGCTGACATACAAAAAGGAAATAATTCATATAGTTGAGATTAGGGCGGGTTTCAGATTTCATTCAGTTTGTTTCCCTTGTTAGCCGTCAAGTTTTCAGAACTCAATTCACACTGCGTTCATCATAGTAATGAATACCAAGTTATCATCATGACGATGTTCATTTTTGTGTTATATTTCTACTCAGTAAATTGTTTATATCTAGTTTTTCACTTCAGAAACTTTAATTTTTATCATAATTCACTTTTTCTCAACACATTGATTTTTAGATGCTCCATGTTTTCCTAGCAGTTGGATACGACAGTCACGACGCAAGCCCAGAGTCCAACGCGCTGCAGTTTTTAGCGGTTTGCAGTAGAGCGCGCTTTCTTTACTCCCCAAATTCGTCGTTATGCGCGCGATCAACGCAAAATTCTTCTTATTTTCGTTTATTTATTGAGTGTCTCTCTACCAATTGTTTCTTTTTTAGTGTTTTATCCTTTCTTATAATTTTTACCAAATTACAGAATGGTTTCGTGTAATTTAACCGCGCCAGAAGTTCAAGTGGGAGCAACTATAAAAATTGAAACAAATAACGGATTGATTGCCGAAGGAATAGTTATTTCGCTCGATGCGCTCCGTAAGGTACGTTTTCCTCAGTTCAATATATTTTTAAAAAAATCAATATATTCAAAGTTCTGAACAATCAATAATCGAAACATTAAGTTTCAGGTTTTGGTTCTCGATACCAAGGAAACCACAGGAAGCAAACCAGTGGTTCGCATATTCAATTCTGAACATTTGAACAGCGTAAGTAATGTCTTCAATAGAATTATGTTATATGAATCCTAATTTAAGATAACAGTTGTAACGGCAGCACTCGAAGAAGGTCAGAAACACGCAATCAATAGATGTGAGCAATTCCGAGCAAACAATCCGGTTAATGGAGCCAAGACAGCTGAACGCTTGCAGAAAACTCTTGGAGATCTACGACCAAATTTGATGAAGTCATCAAACGTCTCTATCAAAGGTCAACAGGCTTATATTCAGCTCAAACGTACAATCGCTGAGACGTACTGGTCAGGAGAGGATATTCGCGTACTTGGACTCGTTCTGGTTCAGAAGCCATATGATGTTGACAATGTGACAAAAGATGCGAAAGCAACAGGATTTGATGAAACAAGGGCGAATAATGCGCTTCTCCAAGTTAAAAAGATACTTTCCAAACCTGCAACCGGCTACACATCACGAGCTCCACTCGATTTCACTATTGGAGCAGTGGTCACTAATTAGTCGACTTCTCACTTGTTTTTTTTCTTAATGTGTATTTACCTGAAGCCGATCAATCAATATATTTTTCATTTTTCAAAGCCTCATTGTCCGTCTTCTGATCTTGTTTTCAAATTTCCAACGAGGCTTTCGAATTTTCAATGGAAATAGTTGGTTATTTGCTGCGGGTTCATTTCAGGTATCTGTTCTCCCTCTCCCTCTAATTTATGCAGTCCCTTCATAATGTATGTACCCTTCTGTGTCAGTCGAGCTGCTTGACTAGAAACCTACTTCCCTATCCCCCATTGCATTTGATTATTCAATCGCATTTGCTCGCGTAATATGTTCCGTATTTTATGAAGAGAATGTGACACTATTAAAGATTTTCTGATTCACTCTTTTTGTAATAATTTGTTTGAAGTCGGTTTAAGACTCCGTTTGATTTTTGAAACCAGATATCGTCGATCTAGATGATCTTCGAAATTTCAGTATGTCAGACGATGAAGATGTACCGCAACTCTCGGCAGACACCATGGCTGCTCTTTCAATGTTTCAAGCCGAACAACAACAGAAGCTGGAGGAGATGAAATCTGGAAAAATTGAAAAAATTGATGAAGATTGGCAATTAAGCCAATTTTGGTATGACGATGAAACATCGGACAAATTGGTTGCTGAAAGTATTGCAGCAGCATTGACTTTTGAGTCGAGGCCTGCGAAGATTGCTTGTGTCTCATCTCCGACCCTCGTTAATTTTTTCCATAAAACTGAGGTTACCACCATGAATATTACGGTGTCTGAAACGATAAATCATTTAGGAATACAAAAAAGGAGAAATCGAATTGATATTATTCGAATTTGATCCACGTTTTGGTATGAAGTTTCCATCTGAATTTGTTTTGTACGACTACAATCAACCAACCGAACTTCCCGCTTCTCTCCTTGGGAAATTTGACGTTATTGTTGCTGATCCACCTTTTCTGGCTGCAGAATGTCTTATTAAAACTGCTCATTCTATACGCTTGTTGGGAAGAGAAAATGCGAAAGTAATATTGTGCACAGGAGCCATCATGGAAGACTATGTAAGTTCCATACTGAAATTTCCCTATTTGAACTCCGGAGGAAAGACCTTCGATTAGTGAAAACAGAACAGTTAATGTAAATTACATTCGAAAAAATATTATTCTACTCAGAATTCTATCAGTACACCTAATTAAACCCGCTAGTATATTTTCTCAACAGGGATTATCTCTAGTGCTCCTGTTCTTTATGTCTTCGAAATTATATTTTTAATCTTTGTTCCAGGCTGCTCGGCTAATGGCTATGCATCGAACAAGTTTTGAACCGAAGCACTCCAATAATCTGGCCAATGATTTCTCCTGCTTTGCTAACTATCAGACTCTCACATTATAGAGATTCCTTTTTCATTGATTCATGTCCGGCTTTCATTGTTTTTCTCTACGAAATTGTTATTTGTGCTGTTTTGATTATTGCTCATCTTCTTGTTGATTCTTTCTCATGAAGTTTAAAGTGTTATATTGAAATTGTCTTCTCTGTTTGTTTCTCGTGTTTTTCTCACATATTATCTTTCCCATCGTTTTGATTTCGCGAAGAAATATGTTTTTTCTTCCAAAGCTACTGTTTCAGAGTCTCTTGATTGAATTCAATGTGAACTCTGGTTGCGACGGATCTTCAAACCTTTCCTCTCTTATTTTTATTGACTTCTCCAATTACTGTAAGGTTTCTAATGTTTTTTCTTTCATAATTATATTTCTATGTTTCAGTGTATACCGTGTATACTACTCGCTGATCACTGCGTGATCAAATCATGGCACCGACGGGTCAAGGTGGGCAATGGCAGGAAGTGTTGTGCTGCTCTGTATGCAACAAAGTAAGTTGAGGCACAGAAGAGAGTTACCATCTTCTTTAACTGCAATTAAATTTTCAGCATTTCAACGAAACATTCCTTCCAGTGAGTTTGATCTGCGGACATGTTATATGTCGTAGATGCGCAGAAAAACCAGAAAATAAGAACAAACCTTGCCCTCATGATGATTGGAAACCGACTACACCTCTTTCTGAATATCCCAACAACGTAGCTCTTCTCTCTGTCATATTTCCTCGTAAACAGTGTATGTCATTTTCTGGAGCAAAAACCAACGATGAGAAGCGAATCGACCAACTTTCAATTCAAATCGCAAAGTTTTTCCGGGAAGCAGACAGCGAACGCGGTGGTACTGTCTCTAGTAGAGTAAGTCAAGAATAACAATTCAGAGAAATTTCACTACATTAATCGAATTATTATAGGACATATCCCGGACGCTGCAGAGAAAAGTTCTAGCACTTCTTTGTTATCAATGGCGTGAAAATGACGGACGTTTGAAAACTTTGAAGATGTGTCGTGGAATCAGTGAACGAGTCATGATAGAGATTATTCTTTCGATTCAAAGCAATACCCATGTCAGCAGCCAGTTGTGGTCGGCTGTGCGGGCTCGTGGATGTCAATTCCTGGGACCAGCTATGCAAGATGATGTTCTACGATTAATTTTAATGACATTGGAAACTGGAGAATGTATAGCTCGCAAGAATCTTGTTATGTACGTAGTTCAAACACTGGTATCCGATTATCCGCAAGTTTCGAAGACATGTGTTGGGCATGTTGTTCAACTACTCTATCGAGCTTCATGCTTCAATGTAATTAAAAGAGATGGTGAATCGTCATTGATGCAATTGAAAGAAGAGTTCAGGACATATGATTCCTTGCGTAGAGAACACGACTCGCAGATCGTGCAGATAGCATTTGAATCAGGACTTCGAATCGGACCTGATCAATGGTCAGCTCTTCTTTATGCAGATCAGTCTCATCGTTCACATATGCAATCCATCATTGATAAACTTCAATCACGAAACACTTACCAACAAGGAATTGAGGAACTTCGGACGCTTACCACTTCAAATTCTTCAATGTTGATCCCTGCTTATCGATACTTTCTGTCTCAAGTGATATCATGTCTTGAGTTTTTTGCTGCACCAGAGCACGAGGATACTTCCCAGAAAGCTGTAGCAGAATCGTTATCTCAAATAAAAACACTCCTAAAGCTTCATTGCTCCCAAGACGACCTAAGGAAAGCTCCGAAAGAAGATCGGCGAGTAATTATAGCACATTCACCTCTGATGCCTCACGGAGTTGTTCAATCCATCTCATATGTCGATGAAAACGGCCGTTCTTCGAGCAGAACAGCTTTCAAACAGTCATCTGAAGATAAAAAGAAAGATCACTCTGCACCTCAGACAACACCAAGCTCAAAAAATCAGCCTCAGCTACAACAGCAACAATCTCCATATACTCCTCGGCAAAAGCGTTATCAAATGGGGATCCCACCAAATCGTATGGGGTACGCACCACATCAAAATCACTTTTCTGGTGGTCCACCTCAAATGCAACCTCATTATTTCGCTTCTCAACCAATCGGATCTCCAGCAATGCAACGAATTCGGGGACGACAAATGAACGGGATGCCACCACAACCGATGCCTCGTCCTGGACCTATGCCCATGCTGATTGGATTCTCACCAGAAATGATGGGACCAGGAGGAGTTCCCCCGAATAGTTCTATGATGCAAACAGCGGAAGTGTTAACAGCAGATGGTCAACCAGCTGTAATCAATGGAACGCCACAGAGAGTAGTAATAATGCAATCACCAACACATATGCCTGGTGGACCTGTTGTCATGGTAAGATTAAATTAGTACACTTCTAGTCTTAAATCTTTAGAAAAATGTTGAAATACGTCTTTATTCTCGTCAGTTCAACTAAAAACCAACAAAGTTCAATTATAGATCAAATTTTAGATACCACAACAGCCGCTAGGTTCTTCGCCTACACCAGTTCCTATGGGTGCCATGACACCTACAATTCCTGTTCAAGTTCCACCGAATGCGATTTGGACTGCAACATCACCTACTGGAAGTGTTATTTATCCTGCTGCTTCACCGCCGGGCCAACAGCCGCATACCATCTGGATACAATCGTAAGAAAACAATACAAAACTTGAAGCGAGAGTATTGTCAAAAATTTAATAGAAAAAAAGACACTAGTTGTTTTCGGAGCTGCTAGTGAGATTCTTTGAAACTTGAAAATAGAAATTGGAGCTTTGTAATTATTTTTAGAACTGATGGAAATGTCTTCCCAATGTTCGATCGCGGTACAGGAATGGTTTGGGGACCAACAACAATGTTGCGAGAGAGTGGAGCTGATGCAGAGCAACTTCTTGCGAAAAGACATGAAATTTTGAAGCGTTTACAGCCTTCAGAAGACGATGATGATCCAGAAGATGGTGGAATAGGGCATGTTTCGTATACTGTTGCCTCTTCGGTTCTCGATGACAGGTTTTTAATTTTTTTTAAAGTTTAATTTCTGAAAATTATATTTTTCAGAATGGATCATCATCCTATGGCAATGATACCTGTTTCGAACATTGATCTTCCGGCGATTCCAATAAATTTTGCTAGTATGCCCACTGAGGAGACAATGACAATGATTGGGGAAATGGTGCAAAGTCGTTCAAGGGCTCCTTCTCTAACTGCTCAAACAAGCGGACAACAGATCATTGCTCCGATTGTTTCATCATCCACCGCAACTGTGCAGTCGGAATGTGGTACGATGAGTGTCATGGATAGTTATTACCAGCCGATTACTTCCTCGGCTATTCAGAATTGTGGGTGGAGTTGGTTTGCATGTTTATTGTTACTAAAAAGTCTTAAAACGATCGACACAGGAATTCACGACTGCTGACAAGATTATTGAATTTTAGTTCTGTTAATTCGATTGGCTGCTCATTCATTACTTTTAATCAATTTGCTACTAACCTAATTTCTGTTACCCACTACATCTATCTCTAAAATGTGTACTATCTAATTCCAGCTCCCACCATGCCTCAACCAGGGATCCCAATGGTATCTGTGCCTGTTCAAGTACCCGTTGTTCCAGCTGAACCGTTCAATCCATCTGTACCTCCACCACCCCAACCTGGGCAGACAATGCTTGTGGATAGTGCGACTGGGTTATTGACTCCAATGAGACCGATTCTTGTTGCTCATCCACAAAATGTCGTTTCCAATTCGCTAGATAAGATTGTGGATGTCAAGGAGAGGCTGAGCGAAGCACAAGGTAATTGATGTGATATAGTTTCTACTATATATTATTTTTTAGGGAACGTATCGGAAGCTGAAAACGCTCATTTGCGAATGGAATTGCGAATGGCCGAAAGTGAAATGGCCCATCTCGATCCGTACACAAAGAATAACTGTTTACTTCGTGAACTGCATCAAGTTGATATGGAACTTCAACAGCTTCATATCAATCCGGCAGTTGAAGGATAGCACTACCTGCATTTCACCAGACCCTTTTTAATTAATTTATCAGATTTTTTCATAGATGGCAGTGCCACCGCTCGATTAAGTTTAATTTGAAATAGTGTTATTTATCCGCCTTGCAGTAGTTTTCTTACATTTTTTATTGCGTGGCCAATGACGCAGAGAACCCATTGAGGAGGTGTTCTAGCGAATACATCCGGTTTATGGTTTCCGTTTTATGGTCAACTCATTATCATTTCTTGAGCTTCGTAAAAAAATACAAGTGACATATTTAAAAATTTTCAATTCTAACTATGTTTTCTCACGAAGCTCGTTCCGCTTTTTTTCTAATTACGCCGTTTTTTGAACATTTCCTTAAACCCAGTCTCTAGTGCCCATATCATTTAAACCTTTTGTAAGTTTTCAAATGCATTATTTTTGTACTTTCCATGCTAGTCCATTCATTTCATGTTTCCACTTCGTTGGATCAACTTCATTTTCTATGAAAATAAAGCTACCATTGTTCATATTCGAAACTTTTCTTCTAGGTTAAATCACCCTAGAGTGTTCGTATTTGTTTGTTGCGAATTCCAATCTCGGATTTAGAGAATTATTTTCAGAATGGCGAATGTGTCTATTCTTGATACAACATCAGCAACATCATTAGCTCCCAATGTCGCATTCTCTCGAACAACAGATTCAAAAGTTCAACCCACAACGATCACAGAATCTTCCGGAGTTCCCAATTTGAAAGCTTCCGGATTCGACTGCATCAGATACATGGGTTAATTGAAACATAAATTAGAAAACTGAATTGATTATTTCAGGAACATGCAATGGAGGTCACATATATCTTGGCCGACAACAAAGAAGGTTCAAGGAGTTTGTCGCAATCAAAAAATTCTCTATCGATGAATTCGATGATTATACTGCGATTGCTGTTCGTTTTCAAACGTACTATTATTCAAGTATGTCGCCTTTTTTCAGAGAGAAACCGCGCATTTGAGGCTGCTGAGCCACCAAAATATCATTGAGCTCCAGGAAAGCTTTGTATTTGAGAAGTCTATATATCAGATTACGCCAGCGATGAATCTCGGATCCCTGTTCGATATAGTTTGTGAGTACAAAAAATGGGGCATTAATGAAAAAGCAACTGCTGGAATCACTGTACAAGTTCTCGATGCTCTCATATATCTTCATCAGAAACGATACATTCACAGGTACTGTACCGGATGAAATTCTCTTTGTAATTGTTATTTTTAGAGACGTGAAACCGAAACACATACTGATTGATAGTAAAGGAAATGTGAAATTGACAGGATTCCGATTTATGATAGAATTAAATCATCATCTTGATTGTGTCTTCGATTATGACACTCATCTCCAAAATCAGATTTACTACCTCGCTCCCGAAGTTCTCGCACAGAATATGCACGGTTACACAGCAAAATCCGACATATACATGCTTGGAATCTCGATCTGCGAAGCGATAAACGGAGTGATGCCATTTGCTGAACTGGAACCATTGGAAATGTTGCTTAGGAAGTTGAATGGACAAGTACCGAGACCAGTTGACAAATTGAGTTTGCAAGATGATGAGAACATGGGAATTGATATAAGTAGGTGTTTTTTCTCGAATGATACAGCATCTCTAATTTAGCGATAGTTTATTATGAGCCGGCAGTCACATGCCATACTATTAGAATATGGCCACAACAAATTATCATTTTGTTTCCTAAACCTCATCATACATGAGATGTGACTCAGTATCATGTCGCGTCATGCTTTTCACCATTAGATTTCTATTTCATCTCCTATTTTATTCTCATTTCACACGTAGTCATCTTTTTTCAGCTCTTCGCCCACAAGAACATTTGACTCGTCAATTCTCGGGTGAAATGCACGCATTCATTGCCAACTGTCTCAATTATGAGCCACAACAAAGGTGATTATTTCAGTTAGATGAATTCAGTCTGCTATGTATCACACATGACTCACATAACATTATTCATCTTTTCAGAAGCTCAGCTTCCGATTTGAAAGATTCCGACTGGCTTACCATGAAAAATATCAAGGGTGTTGGACCGAAGGAGCTCAGTCAAGAACTTCAACTCGATTACTCTCATTTCGACTTATCGCTTTGGGAGCAAGAACCAGTGATGCCTTCAGAACCCGAACAGAAATTTGAGACTGCCTTCGATTACACATCAATTTCTTAAAGTTTACATATTTCCATTCATTCCATCTCCTAACTTTTTTTCATAGCTGTTTTATATTTGTGCGAGATCCTTGTAAATCAATTTCCATTCAATGTTCAATTAGCTGTAAATATTTATTCTGATATATTTCAATAGTTCAGTTGTTTAGACTACAAACAGAACGCATTATTTATTCGGATAATGAAACATTTCATGGTATGCAACGTTTAGGAGAGATAATATTTAATTTTTAAAAATGGACGAAGCTAAATTATAACAGCGCGAGACAGTTTTAGAACTGAACCCTACCGAAATCACTTGAAGATTCTAAAATTCTCTGCGCCTCTCCACTTTCCACACAGTTTTTCTTTCAGTTTCGGTAGAGCGCAGGTGTGAAAACTGTGTCGTGCAAGTAGGAGATGATAAAAAGTTGGAAAAAAAACAACAAGAGAAGAGATGATTTTCTTTTTTTGCAGACAGATAATTTAAGACATTACGTAGTTTGAGCATTCAGATTCAAGCCAACATGTAGATAACTGACGAGTCCTGGTGAACAGATCCAAGGGAATTTTCAGCAACGCATCGGAAGGATTCAGAGATTGTTTCTTCGTCACCAACTATCAAAAGATCGCCGTTTGGAAGGTGCTAAAACAGAATAAATAATATAAGTGTTGGTACTCATTCTCTTACCATATAATTCCGTTGTCCCTCAATTGAACTCAGTGATTCATCCTCTTCAATCTTGTACCATTTCGTTTTTGGTGCTGGATTTCCACGTGTTCTGCATGCCAATTGAGTCACTCCTCCCGGTAATTCGATACGAGAAAGTGTAAAAACAGAGATTAATGGAGGTGATTGGACAGATTGTCGATGGGCTTTACATGTTCCGGTGATCGATTTTGGGGCTGAAATTTGATATTTTCAAATAAAGTTTCTAACCATCTTTTTATTTGTAAAAAAAAACATCTCAGATTTCACAACACTGTTTCACGAAATAAATATTCTGAAAGCGAGCGGGTTACTGTACTCAAATCTACGGCTTCTACCGTAACCTGTCAGTTCGAATAAAGTGTTAACTATAATCATTTTATTTAGCTGAAGTTTTCGCAAAGTGTTAATCGAATTTTAATTAGTTTACCTTTAATAATTGATACAGTCGAAGAAGTGACAGCTGGTTGAGTACACGGGGACGTGGCTTCGCAGAAGTATTCTCCAGCTGTACGTTCATCCAAACAATCGATACGAAAAGCTGAAAGAGTAAGCTATTCTTCGAAAAGTTTCGGAAAACACTGAAATTAATTATATTGTGATGCACACACTGGTACGAGGACCTTTTCCATGTGACATAAAATGTTTACTCTTATTTCATGGAGACAAAAGAAGTGCTTTTTTGGAGTGACAAACAAAGGAATTTTTAAAGTTTGAAAGCAGTGACATCATCCATTTCTTACCTGATTCAACAACAGATTGCCCGAGATTAGTTGCAGAAAGAAGAGTTTCGAATTGAGCTGCTGGATGATTTTCCAGACGTTTTCCACGATGATACCAGACAATATTTGGTTGGGGAGAAGCATAGAATGCACAACGAAGAACTAGACTGTCACCTCGATTCGCTTTTATATTTTCGAGTGGTTTGTCGATTGAGAGGACACTTGGCTCAATCAGAGCATCACATACCGATGGAACATCGGCCGCCTGAAACATTTACTCTTTTCAAATATACTTTGGACTTTGATCAAATCAAAGTTCCACAACAATCCAGAAAAAGGAGTGGAGGCGTCTGAAAAAGAAGAAGAATAATTTCATACCTTTGTCGCAAAGACGTGGGAACCCAAAAGAATGATGGACAAAACACGAAATAACTGGTGGTTCAATGGTGATGGCATCCTGAAATTCAAATGAGTAAGACTCAAAAAAGAGAGAAAATTAAAGAACGGAAAGAATGAGACATCAAGTTCATACTTTTTATAAGAATTTAAAGACAATCTTACTTTATTTGACGAGATTCTCAGAGAAAGAGGATTTTATTTTGGATCATCCGTCTAGGACTCTTCTGATGTGATGTTCACACTTTAGAAGACAAAAATCTAAAAGAAATTCGAAATGATTCATGAATTTTTAAATCAAGCAAACGAGATATTCGAGGTCAAAATATCAACCGATTTCTTATCAATCAAGCCGGATGGGAGAAGACCGGAAGGAATAAATAGAAATGCGAAATAATGCAAAATTGAATTTATTTCCGGATGAACTTTCATGGAGGAAAGAATAGACAAGTTCAACTGAAAAAAACGATAAAAAATGAGAGAAGATATACTTCTGAAGGCCTATTTAATGACGACCGCGATGATGAAAAAGCCATTTTGCCGACCTATTAAATGCTTCTGTCTCATATTCAAATACGAGAAAAAATATAACTTTTTTTAGTTTGTTATTTTAATAACTACTCGTATATGAAGACAGGTACGACTGCAGCTATACTGAAATTTTTTTTAGATTCCCACTCATAGTCAGAAACGGAGGAGGAGACGGCTGTCACTTCATATTATTACAAAACTTGTAGTTAGTACTAATCTTCAATTTTTTAAAGCAGATTTCGTATCAGTCGGGGACCCTTTTCCAGGATTTGAACTGTCTCAAAATTCTGATTCTTAGCCGAAAACTTGAAAAAGATACAATTCAGCTGCTCAGAAAAATGTCATTTCTCGTCATATACAAACCAAATAATTTGGCATTTCAAAAGAGACACTCTTTCTTCTGAAAATCCCGTTTTTTTTTTCGAAAAATGAATAAAAAATAGACAATAATTGAGTGAAATGGGAATGAAAAAGCAATGAGGAAAGGCTAAAGTTAGAATAAAACAATGAATAATTTATAGAGAACACCCCCTGGTTCTCAGAGAATTCAGATGAATAAAAGGGAATGACGTATAAGAAGAAGGATAAGCAGGAAAGAAATCAGAAGTGAAATGAGTAAGATAAGCGAAAAAGGGGAAAAGAAGAAGAAGGATAATCGGGGTGGTCCAACGACTCCTACGCCATGAAACACGTCATTTGAATTGAAAGGTTGAGAGGAAGAAAAGGAATGATGTTTCGAATTTTTGAAAATTCTTAATCCGAAATCTTCATTTTTTGATCTTCCTGATCTCATAATAATTCCATATAAAACATAGATTGGTTTCTTTTTTTCCAATCTGTCAATATTCGAACAAAACAGAAAAGTATGTTTTTCGAATATCCTTGTATAAGACTGAGTGAGTGAGCAACAAAACCAAAATGATAGTCTTCATTACGAATTCACCGGTCTTTCACATATTTCCGTTAATCTGAAAGATCATATCAGTCTTTTCTCGAAGCGAAGACTACATTTCGACCGAAGTATCTTCAAACCAAAATACATACCAATAACCAAGGAAGTTTTCTGGATAACTTCGAAATCCAGGAACAACAAACACAATTTTTTCAGCGAGAACACGAGGACAAATTGGTTGGCCAGGATGAGTAAAACAGAAAAGAAATGAGGCGGTTTATGGGCGGAACAATGGTAATTCAATACTTGTTTTTCTGACATTGTCAGGTGTTCAGATAACTGAACAAGAGATTGAAAAAGTAGGAAATTGAAATCAGTCAGAATAATGCAAGCATTTTTGATCGAATCTACAGTAATCCATGTGGATTTTTGTGTATTGAATCATTGAAAACTATGAAGAACGTCACCGGAAGTTTTGGCTGATACCAAGGGAACTTCGTCTGATTTCCGTTTGGAAGTAACTACTGAAATAGAAATATCCAGGGAACTTTTTGCAAGCTTTTCAATTTTCACAAGAAATTCATATCCCCAAACTTTGCACTTGTCCAATACGTCTGTTTTTTGATGAAACATGTATTCGAACGGAACTGAAAACTATAAATTTTTGGTTAAGCTCTCGAAGAGCGGCCAAATACTGATCACACTAAATGAAACTTCTAAAAACTAAATCAAAATCATGAGCATGCTCAGAAATCAAGAAAAGATGTGTCAAGTCCTTGTAAGAATACTAGTTCTCTTTGAAATAGATCATCTACAATCGGACTAAAAATCAAAATGGAGACCGTGGGATTTTCCGAGTTCAAAAAACCTTTGACAATTTAACTGAAATTTCTAGGAAGTGGTCACTCCCAGGAATCGATGAAGATGTATTTTTGATTTTTCAAACTTTCAATAGGCTAGAATCATGCAAAGGCAACGGGATTTTTTGTATTTTCGGGAACCCAATGAAACGAAAAGGAAATGAATTTTTATTTTTGATACTTTGTGTCTTCTGGAAACAGCTGAAAATAAACGAAAACTTCTGAAATCTGAGTAAAATGTGAAAAGACGATGAACAGGTGATGCCTTTTAATGAAGTCGTAAATGAGACGAAGTGATGAAATATTCGTCGGTGAAGCAGAAAGAAAGTTAACGATTCGATGAGTTTTCTAATAGGAACCCATCGTGATTTTCTTGTGATGCTCAAAGCGGAAAACGTACTATTCTCGATGTTTCGTGTGACGTCGTCAGGTTATTCAGAATCAAAAGAAGAATCTGGAGAAGCGTAACGACGAAAATAAGGTGAAACTATAAAGAAACAACATGATGGTGATGTCAGAGTAGTAATGAAATTGTTCTTTGTTTTGAGTTCTTCTTCTTCTTCAGTAAAAAGTAATTCTAGAATACTCACGTCTCGGACGTCACCGTTTTTCACAGGAACAGAGTAATTTTATGATGCGGAAATGAGCTAAAAACCCCCAGTTTATGAGTCTAGACGAATTGGATACGCTTCAATTTTTGAAGGAAAAGGAACATCTTTGTGGGTGTCGAAAACATGTCAATCTTTTTTCCGTCCATCTGTCAATTTTCCGCAATCTTATTGGACGCCCCGGAGGAAAAAGGGAGGAAATTGGATGATTTTTGGTTGATGTACAGAAGAGAAATGACCACTTGAAAAGCACAAGAACGATAGTTTCCGAGAGATCAATTCAGTGGGAACATACATAAATTGGAGCTACTCATTTGCAGAAAACTGAGAAGTTCTCTTTTCGCAGACTAAAAAGTTTTTCGAAAAACAACTCGAAGTTTTCCAATATCTTCGAAAGTAAATACAGCAGAAGAGGTTATTTTTCACAGAGGAATTTTTATTAGTATTACACCGAAATAGTTGAATATAGAAGTTTGCGTGGGTTTCACTTCACTGAGTTTGTTACCATTTTTCTATTTCAAGCGGGGATGACTACGAGAAAAATCACGTTATGCTGTTTGAATTCTGAAAGTTCAGTGTCTCGAGAGTTGATGTTATTCTAGTAAATTTTCTAGGGAACTCAGAAAAAAACATTCAGGAAAGATTTGAAATGACGAAATAAAACTTACACTAGTTTAGAAGCTTTGAGTAGGCAACAAGAATCTTTTAGGACGATTCAAAAGAAGAGACGTTTCTAGGAAGAACCTACAATTCATGTACCAACGGAGGCTGCGACTTTGAATATTTTTCAACTGATTCTGATCTAGACAAGTACCATTCTCATGAACTTTTTCTTTCTGACAAAGGACAGAAAACACTAGAAAACGAAAAGTGTAAAAGGGAAGATGACGAGAGAATCTCAAGGATGGCTGAAAAACAAAACAAGAAGAGATCACGTTGGTTGGAAAGTTTTACGAGAAACAAGAAAAAAGAAAGGAGCCACAGATAGAGAGAAAGAAGAAAAACAAACAAATGAACGTACTTGATTGAATTCGTTGTGCCTCATTGGACGGAAAGAATTCTGAGTAACATGTCTCCTTTCTTCTTTAATTTTGCCTTTCTTCTCAAACTTTGAATCCAATGAAGAGAATTCTGTGGATTTCCACGAAATGATGAAACAATGAAACAAAACAAAAAAATAAATTCAAGTTTGGAAATGGGGACAAAGAGATAAATCAGTCAGATTCTTCAATATTTTTGAGGAATTGATTTGTGTGCAACAATGTTTTTGTGATCAAGAGTTGTTTTGTAAACCAATCCCTATCTATTTCCCTCTCGCGTGTTGGTTTTTTTGTTTCTCAACAACATTTATTGGCAGGTGGCAAAGATATTTTGATACTGAAGATGATTTCCTTCGATCAATTATTTTTTTAATGATTGATTTCAGAAGAATTCTGAATTGAAACTAGTAATCTGACATCTTATCTATACTCTACCTGGTAATATTACTAGAATTAATATTTTTCAAAACGTTTCTTCAGTATTTTTTGGTATCCACAGTTCAAAATAGATGTATTGATTTGGATTAGAAACCACCATCAATAGTTGATTGAATGAGGTAAATTTTATCGAATCCAACTATGTTGAGACTGCTTGATTGATTCTAGTAATATTTTTATATTCTCAAATTCGGATTTACCAAGCCACGAGTCTATTCATAATGTACTTTTAGAGAAATTTAGGTTAACCTGAAAACGGATTCATTTAAAATATGTCATTTCTAAATGAGAATAAATGTTTAAAAACATACAAAAAAGAGAACATGAAGAGTTTATAGTTAAAAAAAACAAGAAAGATGATGAGTCCGTGCGGAAACCCGTAACACGAATTGGTGTGAAAGAAGTGCGTGAGTAAAAATAAATCAAATTGAAATGAAGTGAAAATAGAAATCAGATAATCTTCTCTACTTTTCTTCTTCTTCTGCTTCTTCTTCAAACAAAATGCAAAAAGTTTTCGATGACGTTGAGGAGAGAAAAAAGGATGGGCGGAGACTAATCCATGCGCGGGAAACAAGACATATTCTTGTTTCGCTCATACGCAAATTCCATTTTGGTTTTTGTAGAATATTGGACATACTGACGCTGAAAAGGAGAAAGGAAGTGATTAGATTCAATAATTTCTTTTGTTACTTCTATTCTGACAGAGAAAGAGATTATCGGCGGATTACTGTGATGCTCAAAATAAAATAAGAGGGAGATATATCTAGAATTTGGGGGAGAATGTATTGAATAGTCAGAAATATATAGTTATTGGGAATGAGCTTGATGTCTCATGGATGGGATTAACAGATATCTTCTCTTTATTATCTGCCACTTTCAGAATTCATGAAAACCTCTGTTACAGAATTCAAATTTCAGATGACAACTATTTGTGATTTGATCAAATATTCCAAGATCCAAGAAATCAGCCACAGTGACCTCTTTTTTTCATAATTCCTACTAATATCTTACCACACATCCTCCTAAATTGAACTGTTCCCTCTGGACAAGTACAACGTCTTTCGTTACAAGTTGAAGATGAAACACACTGGCTATCCACCTCACATTCAGTTTCACCTGGGAATAATTCTGCAAAAAATTGAATTAATTCTGAAAATAGACGAGGAATCGACGTACTTGGTAGGCATGAACCCATAGTTGATTCAACTTCCGATCTACATATTGGCTTCCTAATCTGACCTTCGGATAACGGACGGATTAGTAGGCGTGCTGAAAGAATAGATTGAAAAAGGAAGTGGATTAGTTTGAATGAAACAAAAAATTAGATTTTCTTTGAAACTAACTTTTTGGGATTCTTCTTTGACAACAAATACTGTATCTCAACACTGGACTCTGACGACATATTCTACTCGCGCAACGACTGCTCGATGAGCATCGAATCGGATTTCCAGATTTATTTAGTGTCGGCTGATAACTGGCTCCACATAAATTATTCATTAACATTTGAAATGACGGCGGATGTTGGCAACACACATAGTTTTTTCCCGTCGTTGTCTTCAAACAAGTCTCCGAATCAGAGCAAGATTTGAGACTTGTGATGCACATTTGTGGATGATCCAAAGGATTTACATATGGGTGTGGACACTGAAGATCTTCTTCGCTAATTTGACTCTGAACACACATATCGATACAAGAAGAATGATCAGAGAAGTGATTTTGAGCAGTTGACGATTGTCCAGTACCCCTGAGATAATTAAACGAATGGCATGTATTCGTTTCTGAATCATAATAATATCGAATTATTGATTCATCTAAATCTTTGTCATTATTTAATTCAGGGATTGGTTGGGAGCAGGCAACTTCTTTCTGTGGACAACAGTAATTCTTATGACATTCATATCCGATTGCACACATTGAACACTTCTGAACTCGAATTGCCGGATATACTCTTGTCGGACAAATTTCATTTATATCGAGACCACAGCAAATTGATTGATATGTTGATGAAGCTCCTTGTGATGTGCATTTATAGAATTCTGGGCAGTCAGCGTCAACTTCACAATTCTTCGCTTCTCCGTCTATTTTCAATATTTTCTCTCCTTTTGGACAACGATCTTTAATTTCGATATTATCGAAGTTTCCCCTATATAATCACTTACATCTTGAAGTTTGTTTTCTTGACGCTGCTCCAGCTTTTCTTGTTTTCATTGGCATCACCCGTTTCAAGCTGAAAACTAATAAATTTCAGATTTCCTCATAACATTAATGCGTATTTTGTTCTCATTTTCAACATAAAACACCTGTTTTCACGTTCAAAGAAACGGAAATACCTAGGATGCCGGCAGCAAATTCCTTTCCGATCTGTTGATTTCTTCATACAAAAATGAGTTTTCGGACAGGGATTCTCTGGATCACAATATGTTTTTGTGAGCTCCATTATCGAACCAGGAGGACACTTTGCGAGTGCTTGAATCTGACGAGCTTCTCGACGACAACAGACGAAACGATTCTTGACGTCAGAATATAAGCATACTGATTGTCTGAAATATTCCAATTGAGACTCTTATAGTGTCTCTTCAGATATCCAGATATCCAGATGTCTCCTCACCCATCTCTTCCACAAGTATTCTTTTCTAATGGGGAACATTGTCCATCTGATGATTTTTGTTCGTCATAAATAAACGTTGCCGGACAGATTTCATCAATTCTAGCACAACAAAGACCTGATGAAAATGGAGTTGGAGCAAAACAAGAAGTTGTTGAAGGGCATTGGGAATCACGTGAACAAGCTCTTGGTTCTGCAGTACTTTGCCATATTTCTGGACGAGAACCTTGAAGACATTTGTCAATTTTTTCGATGTCACGACAACAGAAGTACAACATTCGGATGGAACTGTACGTACATTGAAAGCTCAATGGACACGAATTCTGAATATATTGGGAATAAATGAAGACGGAATGAAGAGATTTAATTAAACTAAACCTGACTATTCGGGGTGCATGACATTGGTTGTTGAGTACTGAAAAGAAGCATTGGGTGCTGAGTTGATGAGCAAACTCCGAAATTCGGGCTACCACAACACACGTTTTTCGTTTCATCCCACACATTTCTGACACATGAGAAATGTCTTGGACATGTTTTGAGAGAGCAATCGAATGGTTCATCAAGATTTGATGGTTGATACACTACTTCCGATGAAGAACAAGCTGGAATTATGTATTAGAACATGTTTCTTGTTTTTTGACAATAAACTTACAAGCACTCTGACAGAACTGATAGCAAGCCACACGATTCGAGAAACTATTTGCATTTCCAGCACATCCGAGATAGGTGAATTGAAGGCATGTTTCCGTGTTGGCATCGAAATAAAATCTCTTGGAAGGCGTTCCACAGGCAACTCCTTCATTTGCATCATGGGAACAGATCCATTTACGGGATGGACAACATGATGTACGATTCGAATAGAGCTGAAATAAAAGCTGATTTGATGAAATAGGAAGGAATCTCGTAAGTTTATTTCTTGAAACTTCAGATGATTCACATTTACAAAACAGTATTCTGTTGTGATATAATTGCGTTTTAGTGGTACGAGACCGATTCACAGTGTCAGAGATCATCCCACATCTCATGTGTTTTTGGATTTGTAGGACAAAACTAAAAGTTTTTTGTTCTGCCTGATGTCAAGGTCTGTAGTAGCCTCCGAACATCTAACAAAATTGATCAAGTTTTATAGTTTCAAAAAATGCCCCGGACCAACTGGACACTCTAACACTCGCAAATTTGTATCTTCTTACGAAACAAAACAGAACAGATGTGTTTTCTGCGGTAAAAATGAAATATGTACCTGTCTTGTACACATATGAGTACTTGGACAATCGTCATTCCTTTCACATGCAATAACTCTTCCATTACTCGAATCAACCAATGCTTCTCCACCATCAGGACAATCAAATCGATGACAAGTTTCAATACAATCCAATCGAGTCACAAAATTGTTATCATTTCCATTACATCCTTGATATTCAAATTGATTACATCTGTTATGTGATGGATCATAATACCATCTTTGTAAAGTTGACATTCCACAGGTTGTTCCTACTTGAAGTCCTTGATTACATATGTTTTCTGAAATGAATTAAAGTGAAAGTACTGTAACTGAATGAATCAAAACCTCTCGAAGGGCAACAAGCATGTACTGTTCCTGTATAAATACATTCATAATTAGACGGACATCTTTTCAAAGAAGAACATCTGACAACAACTTGATCTGATCCTTTATAAGCCCTTCCAATCGGACACTTTGGTTGAGCTTGAACACTCGAACAGACTGTTTGGCATTCTTCTATCGATTCGAATTGGTTATCTCCAATCAAACACCGGCTTGCAATTACAGATTTACACATATTGTGTTCTGTCGAGTATGTCCATTTCGTTGTTGTCTCTCCCGGCTCACACTTTTCTCGAGTCTTTAAAGTTTGAAGACACGTGGCAGCTGGTCTCGGACAACATATTGTATTCTTACACTCGTGAGTCTCTGGACATTGTTCTTGTCCTTGACATCGTTGAATATTATCACTTGGATCATTCAACGGAGACCCGTGAGGACAAAGGCCAGCAGTGCAGAAATCAACACATTCTTGTTTTTCTCCAAAGTTATTGAAATTTCCACCTTGTCCATAATATTTGAAAGTCTTGCATGCTAACTCATTTGTGTCCCAATACCATCGTTGAAGTACTTCGGCTCCTCTTCTCGGAGATCCATTTGAAAAGGGTCTCATTGTATTTTTATCCACGTTTACTCCTCCTAAACTGCTACAAACAAATGATGGGGTTGGACAGCACAATTGACGATCTGATTCATGAATTTTACAGAAATAATTGTCATTTGAGGGGGGAATTGAGTCCTCCAACGGTAACGGATCGCCACGAATACATCCTAAAATCATTGATAATTCAAAATTATTGTCTCTTAAACTCACTTCCACCACAATAAGATTCACATTGCGTTTTAGTCAAAAAGTTATTTGAATTGCCTCCATTTCCAGAATATTTGAATGGGAGACATTGTCCAGATGCACTGTTATACCACCATCGTTCATCCTCATTTGTCGAAGAATTCTTCGTTTCTCCAGTACTCAATGGTTGGATACACGTCATTCCACGTGTCGGACAACATGTTCCAGCAATACAATCATATACTTCTGGATATTCATCACACCCGATAAACTGAGTGTTTTTTTCTTTTTTTGAAGTGAAAGTTAGACAAGTGGACACTCGATGAGTTGCTCGATCATAAAGTGCGCCGTTCACGTTGTTCGTTGGACAGTTTCCTGTGAAAAATAATGAGATCTGGAAGTGATTATTTCAGTTACCTGGAACAACACAAACATTTCCTTCGGGAGTTTCTATAAGTGTTTCTTCTTCTGCACACGCACATTGACCACTTTGACAAGTTGTCATCGGCCAGACACCTTCACATTGCTCATCGAATGTGCATCCAACATTTCCAGGTTCCACTTCTGAAAAAGACTTCGGGATTGAAACATTTAAAGTATTTTCTCACTTTTCCAGCATTGCTCTTCAACTGATACATGTGTATTCCTACATCGACACGTGCCAAGACAGACAGCTCCAGACACACATTCAGTGTTTCTAGTACAGTTATCTCCAAGCTTTTTGACGTCTGTAAAGTAAGCATGAGTATTTTGGATAAGTTCTGAATTAAATCAAACCTGCGGCATTCCTTGCATAAATTTGATGAAGGCCTTCTGATAATGGAATCGTGCCAAATGTAAGTGACACTTGGATGCAGATTATTAAAAAACAAGTAATTCGATTCAGACTGTATATCATTCTCAATACTATTATAGACTAGACTTTTGCAGTATTTGAGAGAATAGTGAGATTCATTTGAATTGAATTTTGGAAATTGAAATCCGATTCTCTTGTGTTTTTTCGATAGGAATAGCAAGTGAGAAGATAGAAAAAAGAGGTGGTAAGAATGGTCAGTGAGTCCTAGTGTGGAGTAGAAAGAGAATAAGAAATAAGAGTGAAGTAAATAAATATAGTGACCACTTCAAGTTTTTGGCGGAAAGAGGAGGTAGAGCAGAGGCTAAAGAAGGGAGAGATATAGATGGTAATGTGAGAAAGCGTCTCATGTCGTGTGTCCTCTAGCACTTTGATTGTTGACAAAACAAGAGGTCAGAAGCTACGAAACGATATATGGATGTGTAAAACACTCATCAATTAGGCCAATGATTACGCGGTAAATAGAACAGAAATGCCAAAAAATGTGTAGAATTCGAGCGAATTCTATATTATTGTCAGGTTGGAATGTCAGTGAGATCTAACTTCTCCTGAAAACTAATAAAAAAGTCTACCTTTCGTTGGTTACTGTAGGTGTTAAGTATTCAAAAGAATTCCTATTTACGATTAAATGGTTTATAATAGAAACTTCAACGTAGTGGAAGTTCAAAATAATAGTAAAATCATTTATAATCGTTCTCCATTTTATCCAAATACGCCTTCGCATCTTCCGGAATTGCTCCTTTCAAATCTCCTCCACACATATAACAGTTCTCATTTATACTCGAAAGTTTTCGAAATTCCGAATAAAATCCAGGCAGTTCACAGTGTGGACATCTCGAGAAGTCATCAGTCACAATGTGTCGTCCCTATAAAATATTCAGTTTGAGTCTGATCAATTTAAAAGAATAAACTGACTGTAAGAATGCAATACGGAACAAGATTATTGCAATTATCACAACTCATAGCATAGTCAGGCATCGGAAAATCACAAATTGGACATGGAGTGTTGTTTTCTGGAACATCGTTTTGATTTCCTCCTTTTCTGACGATATCTTCAATCTTCTTTTTGTATTTCTCGTGAATTTTTGGACGATATTCTTGACTCATCAATTGAGATGCGAATTTATGTGCAGACTTTTTCAGATTAGCTTGAGTGCAAATGACTACAGCACTTGTTAAAATGGAGACAACATCTGAAAAAGCAAATAATAAGTAGTAGAGAACACAAATGAGAACTTACGAGTTGGAAACCTCTGAACTTCTCCACAAGTTCTGATTAACAGTCTCGCCGCCAGCAAAATCTCTTTTCGATTTATGAGAGATTTGACAATAATATATGAATGGATAGCCATCAAACTCTTATTCATATCAAGTGGAATTCTCATCATTTGTGCTCTTAATTGTTGATGCATTTGGAATAAAAGATCTCTTGCAACTCGATAAGAACCCTTTGCTTGATGTATCTCTGCAACCACCACTGCTGTGTTCGCAGCATCTCTCGTTCTTCCCAATCCAACATACAATCGAAACAACTGTGAAGGATCTTTTGGATTTCCGTCTTCTCCCAATAGAAACTTTATCAATTTATTGGTCAATGCTTTGTCTTTTGATTTAATTCCACAATCAACTGCCAATGCAACACAATCTTCATCGTCTCCGTTCTTGAACAAAAGCGACATTGCAGTTGAATATTGTCCTGCCTGAGTGAAGAACTTTGCAGCCATGTACATATCATTCAGACGGTTATAGTACTCAGCAAGTTCCAATGACTGACTGATGTTTCCGTGTTTCTCTATTGCATTTGCATATTCTTTCAATGCATTGTTCTTTTCAGCCAGTTCAAATGCTTCTTGAACACATTGAGACATCACAAGAAACTGGATTGCCGAGTTATGATCACCCAGTTTCACAAAGAATTTGGCCACTAATTTGGCTCCTTCAATACTTCGACTCTCTCGAACAACACGAACGGCTTCATCAGGTTCATTCAATGGGTCAAGTAGTAGTCGGACTTGGTTATCATAGTCTCGTCCTTTCTCGTAACACTGAAATCGTGGAATCGAAGTGCATATCCATGAAGTGAACTTACCTGAACTGCAATTTTATATTTCTTCTCCTTTTCCATTATCTTTCCATATTGAATATGAATTTTTGGGCTTTTTACTTTTTCCAAAAGTTCACCAACTTTCGCCCAAGCGTTGGCTTTCAGACATACTGCAGCAGCACGATCATAGAAAAGACCAACTTCATATAACTGAGCAGCTTCAGTGAATTGCTGAAATAACATAACTTTTATCCAACCAATTTCCCAAATAAACTCACTTTCATTTGCTCTAAAATGATTGCACAATCTCTTTTGACAACTCGTCCTTCTAATTGTTTGGCCAGTTGAACCCCTCTTCTCAAATCTCCAGTTTTTATTGCCATTCGAGCAATTCCAGATTGACAAATTTCATTGTGTTCTTGTAGTTCTGGTGTATTATTCTCATTCTCAACAACTCCTTTCTCATAATTCGCCAGAGCATTCGCATGATCACCACTAAAATTTAGTCGTTGAAAAAAAGGTCCCGAGATTGAAGCCTACGTTAATTCCAGTTCTTGTGCATATTCTTTCGACAAGAATGGAATCTCTTTTGGATCCATTGTTTCAGCAAGAACCAGTGCTTTCGGCCATTCCAAAAGATCACGACGCATCTGAATAATATGATACATTTCAGAATATAATGTTTCAAACTAACATTCAATGCTTCAATAGGTCTGGATGAGTCTAAATACAATTGTTCTGCATCATCATATCTACTCAGAATTGTGTATATTTGAGCATGAAGTAAGTTCTTCTCTTCGATTGTTTCAATCTGCTCGAGGGCTGCAACCATTGCTGCATCTTCAATCTCACGGAAAATTCGAATTGCTGAAAATGAATTGTTTTTCCAATAATTTATGTTTCGTTTCCAGCTGAACTCTCATTTCTCACATGTTAGTATTAAACATATGAGTCATAACACTCTATCAACTTCACCAATCAATTCATTTTCTTATCAATTTTCATTTTTGTACACGATGCACAATTCGTTTTGAGCATTTAGAAACTCTTTAGTAGAGAGGAAATGAACACATCATTTCATGTTTTTATATTCTGCTGTTTTAATTTTGAAGCTTCTATTTTAATAATAACAATAATAGTAGTAATTTAGTTGAATCAATCATAATCATATTGATAGATTTCAGCAAAAAAACCAATAGATTCTTTGTAAATTTTATTACGAAATTTTGAACTGAATTATAATTATTGATAATCTTAATAATTTGAGTGTGTCTAGTTTGTTATTGATATTGATTGCTTGGAAATTGTTTGGAAATAGTTCTCAATTGAAATGATTTTTCAATTTTCAACAAATTAAGAACTTACCCATTGTAACATCAGAATCTAGAAGTGCAGCCATTGCAAACTGATTCCAATGAGCTCCATCATTCGAATGTATACATATTTTCCATGCTGTGGACCATCTGAAACCATGAAGTTAAAATATAACCTAATTTTCAGAATGATTCGATATCAAACACTTGTGTTTGCCCTTTTTCTTCTTCCTGTTTTCTGGTGTTTTGATAGTTTTCTCATAACTTCAATCGAAATTCGTAACGATGTTGGGGATATTAATTGTACTTCATCTAATTTAACAGTAAGTGTAGACTCATTCTTCAACGTTTGACCTACTCTAAAGCTTATTTCAGATCAATGAACTTGCTTTCAAACCTTTGTGTCAATTCGAAGAAGATGCAAACACAAATAGCTCATACGTGACATTGACTTACAATGAAACTGAAAGTATTCCAAATGGAAAGAATATAACATTCAACCTAGAAAGCAGTGTGACTGTCAAAAACTATGAACCAAGTCAAAACATGACGAATTCAGCAAACTATCAATATATGGGAATTTTCGTGCCTGACAAGAGTTCAAAGGCAAATACAGTACTAGTTCGAAATGTAACTCTGAACAAAGTAGAAGCCCCTGCGACGGCATTAAAGCCCAAATTCAGTGAAGCTGATGTTCCTATTCCCGTTCCTATTTCGAATCAAACCATTCTAACAGTAAGTTATTAAAAATTAGGTTATTTTGTTTCTAGCAATTTACCAAGAAATTCGCGCCAAACTATTTTAGATATGCTTCTTCCGGTTTGCAAAAAGTGAAAATCTGAAATATTTTGAGAAAGTTACAATATTGTTAGAACAAAAAAGTATTGAATCTTGAATTTGTTTATTATAGATAACCTACATCCATATTCAATACGACGACAGTACAAAAAAAGAGGGAAATTCAAACGGAGGAGCTGTTGCAGTTGCAATTATTGAAGGAATTGCTCTGATTGCGATTCTTGCTTATATGGGATACAGAACGATGGTCAAACATAGAATGAAGGAATCGACTATGAATGCGGCTCTTTATGGATACGATAATAATTCTAGAAGTGAGAAGATGCAAAGATTTATTTCAAGCTTTTTGTCTTTAGTTACCGTTCCAGACTCAATTCGGATGAGTGATATTCCACCACCAAGAGATCCAACCTACGCGACTCCACCAACACCTACAGTAACCCAACAAACACCAACTAGGAATACTGTAATGACAACTCAAGAATTAGTTGTACCCCCAACACAAAACACTTCTGCTCCCGCACCAACGGTACTTTTTTGTTTTTTATTTGTTTTTAAACTATTCATTTAATACATTTCAGAGACCAACAACTGGAGCAAACGGACAATTCAATGATCCATTTGACAGTTTGGATAGCTGGTAACTTCTAAATATCACAATTCATTTCCAAATGTACCCATTTTCGCCGATTTTCCTCGCTAATTTGTTTTCTTACCTGTGCATCAATAAAGATCTTGTGAGAAGCTCATCAATTACAGTCTCTGATTTATCAGTAATCACTGATTCTGTTTTATGAGAATCCAGAAGAACGGAAGAAAGTTTTCCATTACTCATCAGACAAGTCACAATTCCTTTGTTCAATGACAAGGGAACATATGCATGCGGAAGACGTGTTGCACTGACATAAATCACCGAATCTCCTTGGATATGCTGTTTACTCAATAGGAAGACGTAGATATTCTGAGTATCAAACACAGCAAATGTGTTTTTATCTATTGTGAATGTTTCCCATAAAGCACCTTTGTACTGAAATAATTCCTTGATTCATGGAGTGTGTCTGTAAGAATACTTACGTGAGCACTTGATCCAACTGAAGGAAGTTTAAAGACTTCATCATCAACAGCTCTGCAAAATACGTTTTGTGAATGGGCGAAGATATTCGATGTTTTTGGAAAAAAGAATCTAGAGTGCTCACGTGTAAATGAAAGCTTCCAATCTGTCATCGAAGCAGCAGCAAACCACATTCGTCGGGTGTGGAAAGACAAAACGAACTGGAACAACATGTCGATATTCACTTACAACCGCCCATTCAGACAAAGAAAAGTAGACAATGTAGTTGCTCTGAAAGGCATTTGTTAACTCAAAATGTCTCAAACGATGTATTGGAATCTTGAAATGACTGTCCTTTTTATTTATTACAGATGTTTCGATGCATATTGCTCGACGAAGGACTCAACTAATTATTCGTTTTCCAGAACTCTATAGAATAAATAAAAAGAAGAAGACTTATTGTTGCTAACTGTTTATATCCAGAGACATTCGGAGTTACTTTCACTAAGGTACTCTTTTGAATAGGGCAGTCGATTTTGTTCCGTGAACAAGTTTGTAATAAAAATTCTAGATTTTTTTTTCATTTTTTACCCAATTTTTTCACATTCGTTTCGAAGCGCTGTAAAATTAGCTCATCCCCATTCGTCGTCTAATTTGGCGCACACTCACACACCAAAGTTTTTGGTTTTTTGCACGCGCCACAGTAGCTATTTTTCTTTTCCTCTCTCCCTTTTTCACTCTCTCTCACAGAATTTAAAAAAAATGTACTTTTTATTTGCATTTTTCCATGTTAACGATTTTTCGACTTACACTCGTTGTAAAAATCAAAAAGTTTTCTGTCAAAGCATAAGCATAAAGCGTTGCATTTCTGTTCGTCTCCGGAAATTCGACAGACACGTTGTCTTCCGAATTCCGAATACGATGCAAGCGAAGTTTTCCTCCAAAGTTAACTGCTGCATACATATAATTCAATTGAATGTTTGCAACAGTCGACAAGTATTCGACTCGATTTATCGGCTCTGCATTCACAACCGATGCTGTAATTTTTTTTCACTTTTAGTACCCTGTCCTTGAAATTTACGTTTCTCTGCAGCGGATTGCGCCGACTGGAGCTGCTGGGCAGCTTGCATTTGAGCCGGAGTGTGATAGTCATAGAAAAACACTGTGTTGTTGTTAGCCACTGCTAAGTTCGAAGGTCCCAAACCCATAATTGTTGGTTCAATTCCAAGTTCCAGTGTTGACGATCCTTTCTTTTCAACTTCTGCTACAACTGTTACTTGTGTCAGATTAGTGAGATAGCAAATTGAGTTGTTGTAAGAAGCAGCCAGAATTGGCATTTTAGTGACAAACACTGATAAAACTCCAGACTGCGAAGATACGGCAACTAGTTGTCCGTCTTCAGTGACTTCAATTTCGCTGAGATCTGAATATATTTTTCATTCCATGACCTTATGATCGAATGCTTACTTTTCTCCGTTTCAATTTCCGTTAGCATTGTTACAGTTGTCAGATCATCCAAATCTCGAACTTTCACCCTAAATAATTGTTCTCTATTATATTTATCAATCTGATTATGTTACATATTATCTCCAATTGTGAGCAACTTGTTGAATGATGTACTGACTGCGAGTGATGCAAGATATCCACGATACTCTAGAAAACTAACGATCTCTGAACCAATTTCAACTCGATGTGCTGATATTGAGATAATATATCCGCAGTCGAACCCCATCAGAATGTAGCCGTCGTTAAACCATTTATATGAATGTATAATTCCATACTTTTCTTGAAATTGAAGGTTGACTGGGTCATCTAGAGCATTCAGAGGTGCCAGCATCAAAATTTTCTTTCCAAGAACCGCGCTCACCTATAAAATCTTTTTACTTATCTTCTAATTTGGAATCAGTAGTTACCATCGTTAATCCGTTTCCACCTTTTCGGTTTACCGAACCGTAATCCATTTTAGTCGGCTCTCCATTTGTGGTTGTGGTGCTTACAGTAGTTCCTTCCAAATTCGTCACTAAAAACTTCTTATGAACGACCAAAGTTGAAAGGAATGCTTACCTGAAATTGTGTTGTCGTCGCTACATGATATTATCAGATCTTCCGGGGTGACTGTAATTTGGGTCACGCTTCGTTGATGTTTCCCCATCACAGCGATTCTTCGAGAAGTTCTATGATTATAAACAACAATGTTTCCTGCATTATTCCCAATTACTAATGTAGGGCTTGTTGGAGACCACGCAAGGCAAGTTGGAAGCTCTCTAGAAAAACGTATGGAGATTTTTACTCAGTGATTCAACCCACTTCGAAGAAGTGGCACAACTTTCGACAGTATCTGTATTCCGAGAATTCACATCCCACAGATAAATTGTTCCTGTGTTTGCCACTGCAATTGCGAGTACATCCCCTTCTTTATCCCAAGCAATATCCACAATTTTTCTGAGATACACAGTCTATAATGCTCTTCAATGACATCACTTACCCAGTTGGATTCAATGCGTCAATCACGTTTCCTTTCTTATCGTAATAGATTACACTATTATTCGCGCTGAAAAGACATCTTTACTACATGCATTCTATATAACTACATTCAAACCAAGCAACAGCCAATGTATGTCCATGAGGTCTCCATCGATGTATTATTGGGCCTGTTCCGTGCTCTTCCTCGCCTTTTCGATATTGAAGCTGAGCGGGTTTAGGATTTAGAGAAAAATCAGAAGGAGAGAGATTACACGGTGTTACCTTGAGTGTCATATTTAAGAGTGTATGACTCTTTCGAAGTCAGTGCAAAGAAGATGATGGCAAATTGTATTCTGAGTACAAATTCAAACACAAAATTGAACGACTTAAAACGGCAGCCTTCAATGTGGTTAATGTCGTGAGCTGTCTCAGCGAATTGTTTCCATGGTAACCAAACCCCGCACGCCGAGTCTAGTAAAGGAATATACTTGGGTTACTGAGATGAATAATTGAATTGTATAGTGATCGGTATTGATATGAAAAGGATTATTTTTACAAGTAGAATATTTTTCACAAGCACCGATGGCAATTTCAGATTTGAAATCGTCCGAGGAATCAAACCACTTCCTATCTACATAACTTGGCAGATTATCGTTTGAATTATGAAGATTTTTTCTCTGAATATACTTTTAATTGGCAGTGCTGTTCTCGCAAAGTTTTTTTCATAAGAACTATTTAATAGTATACAGCTCATATTTTGTTATGGAATTTATTTGTTTGAAATGCTGTGTTTCTCAAGTTTCTTTATATCTTTTTCGATCTTCGCTTTTTCGTTTTTATATAATTATTTTAGCCAGCCTTGTTCTTCAATCTTCATACGAATTCATCGCCGACCTTCTCTATTCCATCGTCTCAAACCGGTCTGAGGTTCACTCCGTAGCGAAATGGCGTCGAATACACAGCGTGCATCAAACCGCACGACACTTGGTCGTCGGAAGGCCGCACGCTCAGTCGATTTTGGCTTACTGGAGCCTAATTATAAAAAGGGGTGAGTTTTCTGAGGTAATTGCCGGCGGCATATTGTTTGATAGTAATACTTTCAACTACTAAATTAAAAAATCCTATAATGTTTGCGCTTTCTGTTTATCGACGAAAATCTCCAGTGTCATGTGATTTCGAATTTTTATCTAATCAAGTTACTTCTCAAGAGAACATTCAGAATTCATCACTATCTTTTCAATTACTCGTGACCTCTTCGTTTTTATTGGTTTCAGAATACGTTTCGAAGACCTGAAGTATTTTATCGATTTTCGTGAATTGTCAGCATTATCCTAATCTTTATTAATTTTATCAGGCGATCGACATACTCAGTCATGTACTCTCTGAAACCTAAAGTTGTGGATTTCGATCAAGTTTGGGTGCAGCTCAGGCCAACTATCATCGATATTATCAATTTGGTACCAATTTCAAACGTTCAGTGGCATCACAAGTTCAGGTTATTAGTTTCTTTTCTTTCAGAAAAACTTTTTGAAAGCATTTCATAAACTAGATTAAAGTTCTATTTGTCGACATTTGTCATCAACCTGTTCCGGACCTCCGTTATTTTTTTCTGAAAGTTATACTATGAAAATTTTTTTTTGTCAGTAGAAATTTTTTTTGCTGAGTTTTTGGACTTTTTGAAAGTAAGTATGTAGAAATAAATTTTCGAACCAGGAAGTAAAATTTAAGTTTTGCACATAATTTTTTTTCCGGTAAAAACATTTTTCTAGTGACGTCTATGATATCTGTGTATCAATTCCCACACCATTGAGCGAAAGACTGTATCAAGAGGTGAGAATCAATATTTCAACTACTCAATTTTCAATTTCTGTAAATTATAGGTGAAAGCTTGTATTAAAGAGCATGTCCAACAGAAACGAGCTGAAATTCGTGAGGTTGATCCTGATTTGTTAATCCAAGAGTATAACAAAATGTGGAACATCTTCCACCAAGGAGCGATCTATATCCATCTTCTTTTCGGGTAATACATATAAATTTTCTATTTAAATTTGAATAATTTTCTTTCCAGATACCTAAACAAGCAGTTCGTTAGACAAAAACGGTGCACAGATCTTGACAATTTTGCACAATACGCTGCTTTTCTCCAAATTCCGGATGTTAAAGAAATCGGATGTGTGAGTAATTTTTCCTATGAGAGTTTCGAAAATTAATTTATTCTGCAGCTGGCACTTGAAATCTGGAAAGAAGACCTCGTGAAAGAAATTTTACCAGCACTTGTTAAGCTCCTTCTTGCCGCTATTGACAGTGATAGGAAAGGAAACTACCCACAAGTTGCAAATGTTGTTTCCGGTGTAATCAACAGTCTTGTCAAGATGGAAGAAACTGCGTTTGATGCACCACCAGAAGGTACAAGATACAAATCTCGCGAATCGATGACTGCTTTTTATCAGGAAAATTTCGAAAAACCGTAAGTTATATTTTTCTGTCCATCTACCATTCTTAAAGCATTTTTTAGAATGCTGAATGATACAGAAATCTATTACTCTTCACTAGCACAAAAAATGCTTGCCGAACTCAGTTGTAGTGCATACATGGAACAAGTTATCATAATGTTGGAACAGGAAGAGATTCGCGCAAAGAAATATCTACATGAATCATCTGTAGAGAAGGTTATCTCTCTTTGCCAAAGGGTGATGATCAAGGCTCACAAGGAAAAACTGCATTCAGTATGTCACGACTTGATTACCAACGAAGAGAACAAGGATCTCCGGAACATGTACCGTCTTCTGAAGCCTATTCAAGCTGGTCTATCGGTTATGGTCAAAGAGTTCGAGGAGTACGTCAAAGCGAAGGGACTGGAAGCTGTATCAAGACTTTCTGGAGATAATGTTCCTCAACAATTTGTTGAAAATGTGCTGAGAGTTTACAACAAATTCAATGATATGAAAACAGTTGTATTCATGGATGATGGTGAATTCTCAAGCGGTCTTGACAAAGCTCTTCAAGGCGTTGTCAATTCTAAAGAATTCGGTCAATCTGTTCCAAAAGCAAGTGAGAGACTTGCTCGTTACACGGACAGTTTGTTGAAAAAGACAACGAAAGGATTGTCAGATGCCGATCTGGAAACGAAACTTGGAAGTGCTATTGTGATCTTCCGTTATATTGAGGATAAGGATATTTTCCAAAAGTTCTATTCAAAAATGCTCGCTAATCGTCTTATCGCTAGCACTTCTATTTCAATGGATGCCGAAGAGCTGATGATTAATAAACTGAAACAAGCATGTGGATACGAGTTCACTAGTAAGCTCTCTCGAATGTTCACTGATATCGGGTTGAGTCAAGAACTTTCTTCCAACTTCGACAAGTATATATCTGAAATAAAGCCTTCTCGGCCAGGAACCAAGTTTGTTCCAACTCAGGCTCTCATTCTTCAAGCTGGAAGCTGGCCACTTAACGCTCCTCAGTTGTCCACCAACGCAACAACTAATCAGACGGCTCAAGATGTCGCAAACTTCCACTTACCGATGATTTTCCAACCGGTCATCCAGGAATTTGAGACATTCTACACCGGAAAACATAACGGTCGTAAGTTAACATGGTTGTACAACATGTCACAAGGAGACGTCCGTTTGACATATCTCGACAAACAGTATGTGGCCCAAATGTATGCGTATCAAATAGCTGCTCTTCTATGCTTTGAAAGACGCGATACCGTTGTCGTAAGAGAGATTGGAGAAGAGATCGGAGTGAGCGGAGAATACCTTCTCAAAACGATTCGCACAATTATCGATGTGTCAATTCTCATATGCGATGAGCCAACTCTTACAATCGATTCTCCGTTGAAGCTAAATCTTTCACTGACTTCAAAACGAATGAAGTTCAGACTTCAAGCTCCTCAAGTGAACAAAGTTGTCGAAAAAGAACAGGAAGCAGTTGCAAACACAGTAAGTTGAATTGATTTACATTACCTTCATATCTCAACTTGATATATAACTGATATTCTTGAACTCTGTTTCGACTCACAACTGTTTTTATTAGTTCCAGGTAACGCAAGACCGCAAATACTACATGGAGTGTGCCATTGTGAGAATCATGAAGACACGAAAAGTATTGAAACATAATGCTCTCGTTTCAGAGGTAACTTTTTTTTTCAATGTACCGATTTTATTTGCCTTAAAGGAGGTGAGAACGCAAAAAAATTGTGATCGAAATTGTGATTGAGAAGCATCCACATTTATCACAGCCCCGAGTGGGCGGCTGCGTTCTCGGCCGTGTAGCTCAGCCGGTTGCGGTTTTGTACCCATGCGCGTTCGGTCATGTGTTCGGGTCCCACAGAGCAATCACTTACCAAATTTTGAGCCAACATTTTTTTTTGAGTTCTCACCTCCTTTAATTTCCAGATTATGGATCAAACCAAGAGTCGATTTACACCGGATGTCGCATTCATCAAGAAGAGTATCGAAGATTTGATTGAGAAAATGTACATTCAAAGGACTGATCAGAATGATGAATACCAATACTTGGCATGAAATGTTCATTATTTCCCGAAAGTTTCAGTCCAATTTTCCATTCAAGACTTCATATGTTTTACGCCTCTATCTTCGTCATTTTTTCTAATTAACCCATAACCGAGTTTCATTTTATGTTTATTGATTATTATTTATCAGAAGTTCAACTCTCCAGGAAGGTGTACAATCTTCGTTTATTCTCACCCACTTTATAACTGTTTGTCAGCGTATTCCAACTCCGCCATCATTACCCATCAATTTTCCACATCTCCATATTTTCACCCGGTCTTCGTCCCAATATTCCCCATTACCAATTTGTATATGTAATATATTGTGTGTGTGCTCCTCTGTGTTCATGGTTCCTTGATGAAATAGTCACTAGATTTTTTACTATCTTCGTTTTTCAGGGCCATTTTTTCAATAGGTGCTCACGAGGTGAGCACCAATCCACATGTCATGCTTGACAACGATTTTTCAAGTCGCAACCAGCCACATACAGCAACGCACAGATATATTAAAGAGAAAAAGAGGCGAGTGGCGTGTACAGTCCGCTCCTCTGCTGCTTCGTGTTCATCTGCGTCTCTTCTTCTAACACTACCTTTTATCATTTTGCTTTCCGCTCTCAGCACTTTTCGGTCAAACGACAGGCGGTCGAACCGGGGAGAAACATAGAAAAAGAGGGAGAGTAAGAGAGCTGAATGATGACTGCCCTCTCTCGAGTACTGACTTTTTTGGTTGTTTCAAACATACTCATTTCTTGAATTTCTATTTCATTTTATCATTCCCTTTTTCTCTTGCCACGTTTGAATCGATACTTGGAAGAAAACTGAAACTCAAAAACTTCAATGCTTTGTAGTTAAAGAAATCGAGTTTCAGTTTTTAGACTTTTTGTTTCGTTGTGCTGATTTAAGGCTATCTTATCTTGCACTGTACTTCTAAAAATCCAGCACAAAACACGGCATTTAGTCGGATAAAAACTTAGAAACTTTAAAGCATTTTTAAGTTTTGCGGTACCTCTGAATATGCTGCTATTTGAGAAATCTGACGTTAACAGGTAAGTGAATGAATGGGTCTCCTGTTGGAAGCTTGTTAGATTTCATTCTGTTTTAGTTCTGGAGATTTTTACATTTTTATTCATCGCCTTTTATCGTCTAATCTATTTTTCCTCCTATCAACATTTAGGAACCATGAACTTTGAACCTAAGACTAGATTACTGAAGTTCGAGACGTTCAATTTTCAACTACATTAGTGCAACTACTGTAGTTGAAAACAGAAGTAAGATGAAGTATGTTTTTTTAAACGTTTGAAATTATTATTTATTTTCGAATCTCATTTCTTTCGAATCAGTCAGTAACTTTATCTATTGTTTTGAAGGACTTCGGATAATTTGACTGAAATCTAAAATGGAAAAAGCTGAAAGAGAAGAAACAAATTCAGTGAAAACTGCTGGAAAGTCAAGCAGAACTATTGATAAGAAGATGCGACTAATAAAATAGATACAGTAGTTCGAACAATTTGAAGAAAAGAGGGTTCCGAATATAGGAATAACATCAATAGTAAAAAAGAGGAAGAGGCAGAGTAGCATGCCAATAATAGTTTTTAGAAAAGCATATATTTAGTACTGGCAGAAATGCTAGAAACTGTTTTAAATATTAGACTGGAGACGTCTGACAACGATATCAAAAGTGCTTTTGATGTCGCAGTTTGTCATAATTAAAAAGCAACATTTGTAGCCAACAAACTAAGAAACGAACCAAGATATAGTTGGAAACGTCAAAATAACTTTAGGACAAAGTTAGTTAACTTTGAATAAATGGTGATCTGATAAAAAGGAAAACAACTTGAAACCGAAATAATTCCACTTTTTGGATGTTTTTCGGTTTTTGCATGGTTCCTGGTCGTCGATCGTTATCCGGGACAGTGCGAAAAGAGAGATGAAGAAGAAGAGAAATCTTCGTCGTGTTGTTTAGTGTCACTTTCTATTCGTTTTTCCTTTCGTCCAATTCTTCACTTTCCTTCTTCTTTTATTCGCAATCCACGAATTTCCCTTTTCCTATCAGGATTTTCGATTTTATTTTCGTTTTTTTCTCGAAATGTGGGGAATGAAATGGTGAGAGGAGTGAGTTGGAAGAAGGGAATGGTGGATGGTGGTGACGGGTAATTGGAAAACTTTTTATTGGTTTCCACATTCTCCAAAAAGTTTTCTTTTCGTTCAGGTTTCTTCAGAGATTTACGAGAATTTCGGTTTTCGAATAACTTGTATAAACTAGTCCATAAGGAAAATTGGTGAGAGGGGGTTATTTTTAAATAGAAAGTTGAGTGCATACCGTATTTTCTTATAGACCAGCACCCCAATATTATGATTTTCAACAAATGGTCACTTTTTTCGAACAATAATGCGCTCCATATAAACACATAGATGCAGTTCCGGTCTATTAGAAAAAAACTAAAGTTGGCTAAGCTACTTTTTCTGTCTCCAAATTTGAGATTAGCGTTTACAGTTTCATTCTTTCCCAACGTTGAACAGCGTAAAGTCATACATACCCTAAAAGTCACAAATCTTACTATTCATTCAGAAAGAATTAATTTTGTATTTTATAATTGCTGCACAAGGCCATTAAAATTCTTTCAAATTCGTATTCATTTTCGAATGGCCGTTTTTCAAATGTTCAATTCTGAAAATAGTTTTCTATGAATATATATTGGCTTCAAAAATTTAACTGACATTAGTGAAATTGTATGTCATACTGTATGTGCATTCATTTTCAGATGTGATCCTGCAATATTTTCCTCTCGAGTGAGAAACTAAAAATTTTAATAAACCTTTCCGATTTCCAGAAATACTTATATTCGTTCGTTACTTTGGATACGATTTCGACGACACTTTCTCCCACGGTTTTTCTTTTTTCATCCTTTTTCTCCTAGAATGTCATAATTTGTTAGTAAAATTTACTGCTACTCACCCATATTGTTCTTATGAAAATGTGAGTTAATGTACGACGATTCTAGGTTTTATGAATAGTTGCTGAGTTCGTGTGATTCTGAGACTAACATGATTCCTTTTCAACTACTAACATGTTCTGTTCCTGCCGGTCCCTTCTCGTTTTCACCAATTCAACCATTTCCATTCCTTCGTTTTCTCTCTTCAATACTTCATTCACCTGTTCGTTTTCCGTGTCACCATTCCATTTCGAATGTATCTTTTTCATTACCAATTCCCTTTCCCTTCCAAGAGAATCCACCATTTTTCAAAAACCTGTTCACCAAATGTTTCCATTTCTCTCATTCATTTACTCTGTGCTGACTGCATGTTTTTCATTCATAAATTAGACATTTTCTCCTTTTCCTTCAAACCATATGTTTTCCTTCTTCACTCTCAATGAATTATTGTCATCATTTTATGTCAACGGCAAATTTTTTGAAAAAAGAGAAAAAGAAAAGCTTATTTTGTGACCTGAATTTTGTGCTTCGTGTGACTTTGCGAAAGTTCTATTCAAAGTTTTTCTCTCAAACTTTTGTCTGAATTTTCAACGTTGGCTGAGTTTGAGAGTGTTCTCCGAACAACTGTTCTTAGGGAACTTCTTCAGTGACGGCATTTTCTGGCCTTGTGGGATTCTTATCATATTCAGCTCAAAAACCTAAAACATCTAGTTCCTGTAGAACTAACCACCAAAAGTTATGACCCAGAATAGTTTACGTGTCAAAACCGAATAAAACTCAATTTCGACTTTCTTCTGTTCCGTTCTTTTCTTTGCAGGTTAATTAGGATTTTGTAGGTTAATTAGGATTTTCAAGCTCATTCTAACACTATTAGGATTCTGAATACTTCTGAGAAGGATCATCTCATGCTTCGGAGATAGTTTGAAAGCTACGCATCTAAAAACGTCTCCTTCTTCTTCTTCTTTTGCATCCAAAAATCAAAACTTGCATCGGCGTTTCCATTGGCTCCGCCGCCATTTGTCTCATGTTTCATCCGATACAAAGCACCGCCACCAACCACCACCTACAAAAATATTTTTGGTTTCGCTCTCCATGAAAAAGAAGAAGAAGACGTAGTCGTACACAAGAATGTGTTCTTCTTCTTTTTTGTTCCCAGTCAAGATACTACTACCGCATCGGTTGCTCCTCTTCTTTTTTGTCGCCGCCGGACGCCACTGGACAAGACCAACTGCTTTATTCTGTGCCCGCGCTACGAACCTCCGAGCAAACGGGATAAGAGGGGAGCAGAAGATACGAAATATTGAGAAAATAAAGAGAAAAAGAGACAGAAAGAGGGTCTGCCCGACGCCCTTGTGCTCTTGTTCTCGGGCGGCTCGCGGGGCTACTGCTGACTGGGTCCCTCCATGTGGACACTCTCTCTTTCTTTTTTTATTCTTTTTGGAACTTTTGGAGACTGAGAGGCTGTATAGTCAAAAACTTGATGTGTACCTGGGTGTCATATAACATGATGTTTACGATGTCTTTCAAAGTATACTAGTCCGGATCACAGATGAACTTTCAGTTACTTCTCAACATCTCCAAATGAGTGCTCGAACGAATAAAGTTTTGGGAGACGTCGGACTCAGGAGATCTAGAAGTTTAATCATAGAAACTTTCGACTGTGGATGGTATACTTTTGCACTGGGAACAGACCAAAGGTCCACTCGCTCGAGTTGTGATACCGTAACTTATGATCAATCTTCCAGAACTCCATTCCGGGTTTCAATATTTCATTTTAAGATCACCTAACTCACTCTGAATATGTTTCAGAACATGTCTAGATATATTCTAGTCTACAATGCTGCGTCCTGTTTGCTTACTTTTCTAGATTTAGATCATTCAAGTTTTCCTTTCTACTTCACATTTTCTTGAAAACTTTGCATCTCCACTATATGCCAATTTATATTCCCTGAAACTTATACACAGGTGTGCTTGTATTCCTTCTCTGTCTTCAATTCTCTCAGTTTGATTTATAGAGATTACACAATTCGGAACAACTTTTTTCGTGAAAAGTAGCGGCAATTGGCTCTCGTGTGCTCTCGGTTTTTTATCTGCTCATACTCCCGTCCGTGCTCTTTCCTGCAATATTTTTTGCTCTTTGAAGTGTGTTGGAAACTCTTGTTGACCTGATTTAGTTGACCTCGTTCACGAGAAAATCCGTTTTTAAAAGTATTTTGTCTGATTGCACTTTCGACGGATTTCAGAGGAAGGAGCTCATAATTTTAGAGTTTTTGAAACGTTTTTTTCAATAAAGTTAATGAATTGAGTTCAACAAGACAAGTATGTATTCTTTCCAATGAAAATACTCAAATCATTAATAGGTAGTAACTTCTAGATATATGTACGTTAGGTGATTCTGGAAGCCGAGTTATGGAGGTAAGTCAATGAAAACACTGAATGTGATAGTTAGTTAGAATTGCGAAGTGCTGAATTACTTTCACTTCAACTCTTTCATCAATTACTTCCACTGTAAGGTTACGGTGGGTAGTCCACAACAGAAAAACTCTTCTTTCTGTTGAACTTTCATCATATACGGTTTAGAAATTCTCATTCTGGAAATTACAGTACCGCTCAAAAGTATATTAAGTGTGTCGTGGTAATATTGATAGTCCCATCAAGTAGTTTTTTGATGAGTCGTACAAATCAAGAGCAGAGTTCAATCTTTTTAGTTGACAACTTTTTTGTACGGACCCTCCCTAGAGAGTTATGGCCATTTTTAGACGACAGCTCAAAAAAAGCACTATTTTGGGTCGATTTTAAGGAGAAATTACTTGGACGATATGTAACTTGCTAGGGAGCGTCCGTACAAAAAAGTTGTCAACTAGAAAAATGGAGTTCTACTCTTGGTCTGGTCGATCCATAAAAAATTATTTTGTGGGACAGTTAGTTTTACTTTGACACACTCTCAAAGTTCGGCGTTTCCAACTGAAAAAGGCAAAACTTAATACCTTTGAGCTATACTGTATTTAAAATTCGAAATGTATATGAACAGTAGCTATCACACTTTGAATGTACCTTGATCTCCTCGGAATGCGGGGGAACTTCAAAACCATTCTTCTCCTTCTTTTTATTTCTTTAATAAAGAATCTTTAGAATGTTTCAGATCTAGAGATATATAAAAGTCTCGACATCCGTTCTTTTTCCCTTCTTCTTTCTCTTTTTTGAGTTTCCTTTACACTGTTTCATCACATTGAATAATTCTCTACTGTCGACATTCCGAACCTTTTTCACACTCTTTTCGGTTAACGACATCTCTTTTTTCTCGTTTCTAGTCATCTTCCCGACTAGTTTTCAACATAATCCGGTCAGTTTCTCTTCTTCTTTTTTGTGTCTACAACATTCCGAATAGTGGACTTGCCCTTTTTGCATGGAAACTGTGATCGAATATCAGATTGATTGTTTCAAGGATTATCTGTTCGAATTGAACAAGTTATTCTTTTTTTCATCCAGAAAGTTTCCTTTTTTATTAAATCATAATTCCCATCGCTTTACGTTTATTACTTTTTTAACCACCACCATCGTTCGCATTCATCGTTCAGAGGGAGAAAAAGTAGAAGAGGGAAAAGAGGCAAAAGCAGACCAAGACTGGTTTATTGCTTCTTCGTCTTCTATTCCATCTTCAATCTCGAGAGAAATGATGGAAGGAAAAGAAGAAAAAGTTTAGACAGTACAGGTTCTCTTTTAGTACTATTTCATTCCTTTTACGGAGTCCTTTGAGAAGTTTTTCAGTTTTAGAGTTCTCAGTATTGACTTCTGTATATTTTCAACTCTGAATGATGGTTTTTTCAATAAAAGAAGAATATAGATAGAGTTGTTTGTGCAATTCAACTTTTCCGAATAAGCAAATCTGAACGTTTTCAAAAAGGATTTTTCCTATTTCCACACTGATTTCCCACTCCTTCTTTTCGTGATCTTTCTAAAACATTTAATGGTTTCTATTCTCAAATACATTTGTTGAGAGACCAGTGGGCTCATTCAACTCTAATTTTTTGTAGAGTAAGAGTCAAGGAGAGAATGAAAGTACATATGTCCTAGACAGTGCAAATGTATTCTTATTACTAGATGCATCCATACACATTTTCTTATGCTTCTTCTCCTTCTTTCCCAATTTTTTGTCCGTTTCTGAAATGTCTTCATCTTTCATTTTTTACTCTTCCTCTTTCCTCTTCTAAATCTTCTTCTTCTTCTTCTCCTCTACTATTGTCTGGAGTATCCCGGACACACGTACACTATGTCATTGTGTGGTTGGTGCAACTGAGAAGAAGAGGATGGAGCAACGGCGGGAAATGCCTCGTAGCTTCTCCTCGTCCGCCCGTTTTCGTGTCAGTAGTGTATATGTTTTCGGGAAAAAGGAAGGACCACAAACGTTTATAAAGCTATTGCACTACAGTGGATCCGACAAAGATTGAGAGAGAAAAAAGGAGAGGCTCCTCGAAATTAGTCACCTTCCGTCTTAGCCAGCCACCAACTATTTTTCCCATTTTCTGGGAAGATCTTCGTGAAAATGGAATGGAATGCAGGGGAAAGAAGCTTCTTGAGTCTGGTTTGGGTGCATATATTTGTCCAAATATTGTTTCCAACTGTAAGGATGATCTGATCTTCATTGAAATCAGTTCAATCTTGCAATTTAGCGGTCCTAGAATTCGACTTCGCCTCTTTCGTAAAAAGAAGTACGTGGAAAAGAACTGTACATTTAAGAAGTACTTGGAAAAGAACTGTAAATTGATTACGTTGAGCAATGGAATTATCTTTCTTCTGATAACCATTTAGCTACTGTTCTTCTCCTCTTTTCACTCTTTTCTTCCTATAATCCTCGTTCAATATTTATATATTTTTCAGTTTCTTCTTCTTCGGGTCCAACCGTCTTTCAAATTGTCAAGTAGTAGATATCACGCAACAATAATATATTGCAATACAAACAGGTAATCCTCATTTTTAATTTGTCAGTTCCAAATATAATGATTGAGCACATCAAAAATATCAAAAATAAAAGTTTTCCCACTCAATTATATTTGGTGAATGTTAAAGCCACACATTGTTTAGAACCGGTTCTTCATTAAAAACAAACAAATTTGGGTGTTTACAGGTGCAGTCAACACAGTCTATTTACAAAAAAGAAGAAACAATAACTTGAGACAAAGAAAAAACTACAGAAGAAAATGGGAAGAAATCAAGAGGGACAGTTTAATGGAGCTGGAAACTCCGAATCAGCAGGTGAGCACTTTCAGAATTTCTTTTTTTAATTATTTTTCGTAGGAAAGAGATTACTTTTAGGGGGGTTTTCTAATTTACACAAGACATGGTTTCTGTTGAAATAGAGAATTTTCTATTTCTTCATCTCCGGACACACTTATTAAGTGCTCGAATCTTAACTTCCTTTTTAGCATCATATACGAATTCCATATATTCTTAAACTGAAATTCCATTTGTCAAACCGTCTCTTCCCCTTTTTCCTTCGCTTTTCTCAATATAATTCCTATTCCCGAACACCATCACTTGAGCACTGTATTCAGTAGTAGTGACAGTGGCGCCGTTTGTCCCAATCAGAGTGAGAGAGAGAAAACACTCTGAGTACGTATCTCTCTCTCTCTCTTTTTCGTTTTTCCCTCTGTCAAATGTGTGTATACAAACATGAAAACAGGCAAATATGCATCACATGTACCGCCGCTTCGTCGTCGTCAGAGACCTCCGCCAGACAGATTGTCAGCGACTGTATTTGTGCGCGCGGTGGCGACGCGCCATAGTATTTGGTAACAATCCATTTGGGCATTGGTTTCTTAAGGGTATCTTTCACTTTTTTACCACTTCCTTCAATTCTTCTTTTATGAAGTGATTCCATTTATTTGGCATTTCCTCAGATTCAAGTTTCCCCCATTTGGATTGCTCATATTTAGTACCTTCAACCTCATTTTATAATTACTGGACCTAGAAAGAATCAATATTTTTGTTTTAACATTATCTAGCCTAAGCAATTCAAATTAAATCTAAACATCTCTACACTGTTTTATTTATTTTTTAAATTGAGATCTGATCTCCAAGTTCATGATTTCTTACATCCCACTTCTTCAAACTTATTTCCTCTTTTGAATGACTCCACTTTTTCTGAAAATCCCATAAATCATGGAACATAAGTAAGCAGAGTCAAAAACTGTATCCCTCGCCGTTTTCTCGTCTCCGACAATCCGAAACCAGTTCAAATTCTTTCTCAGCTTCTTCTTTTTCTACGTCGTCTACAATGATTACTGTCGATGTTTGCTTCTTCTTTTCTACTACTACTACTACTACTACTTCTTATTCTTCGTTTATTTCTTCTGTATTCTCTATTTTTGTATTTTCTGATTCTCCTAGTGTTGTTGTTGGTTCACTAAGTTGTTTACGTAATAATCCTTCTTCTTCGTCTTCATCTGAAGATGACGTCGACACTCGTGTGACAGTCGCTGTGACGGTTTTTGTTTAGAAACAGAATAAGTGAAATCCATCGTGATATTGGCTTTATCAGTTAAATATTTTATTTTCTGGATATTTTGGAATTGATTGAATCCTTGAGTACTCAAAGAGTCACATGAATCCACCGAACACTCGTCACAACCAATAATAATAATAATAATTGGGAAGATTCCGGTCAGCTAGGTGGAATCCGGTTAGAGAAACACTCAGAGAGGGGCTTTCAAGTGATTCCAAATAGTCATCAGTGGGGCAAAGTTGCATCATTCCTCGAAATTACGAAAAAATATCCTATCAGAAAGATGTAGTGATTTGTTCAAAGATCTGATAACTTCTTGTTCAAACTAGCAAATAATTAGTCGTTTCTTCTTTTTACTCTTATTCTAAAAAGAAGGGTGTAAGCAGAAAAAACTCTTTCAGTCAAGGGAGAAGTCTAGAATCTTGATTTTTATCATTTTCTATAGATTTTCATTTCAAAATTTAAATAGAATTCGAACAAGCTTAAACGAGCTTCAGTTTTTGATCCCCCGAACATTTATTCTCATGTCCAGCAGTATCAATTTTACTGGGCTGGAACTTCTAAGTCTCTTCTTTCATTTTTCTTCTGAAAAATATCAATTGATTAGGGACGAGTTGACTGTATGTGGTTGTTAGGTAAGATAGATATTCTTGAGAAAAGTTTTTATCGAGCGAGACAGCCTCCATTCAAGGTAATCTAAACAAAAGTACTCAACATTCATTCGTTGACCGCTAATACTTTTTGAATCTTGACTCAAAAAAGCTTTGTTACTGTACGATTTCTTCCGAGTTCAAGACGGCTCGTTCTGCAAGAAACGATTGTTGGAATGGGGGTTTTATGGTTTTTAGTTCTCTTTGTGCGTATCTGAATGATATATTTCAAACTGAACGTTAACTCTCTTTTTTCCTTTTCCGTCAACTATCGTCATTGCGGTCGAAGGCGCGGAAATGCGGACGTTGCGCAAACATAATGCACACAGACAAACACAGAGAGAAAGTACGGCAAAATAAAAAGAAGCAGCCCTCTTTTGCCCAAATCGTCGTCGTCATAGAGAGAGAAGAAGAAGAAACTAGTCCTGGATGAAAAAAGAGCGATTTCTCTTCTCTCCGTTTCTGGAACGTTCAATAGAAGCACGTCAGGAGTGGAGAGAACCGAAGGCTCCGCCCACTTTAGTCGACATCATTAGTGAACGGCCCAATGCACTTTATGATGTGGGCAACTTTTCAAGTGGACTCGAATCTCACTTTCTAGAATTATTTGGTCTTGATTTCCTTTTTTTCGTTTGAGATGAGAAAGTTAAACTTTTTTCAAGTTTTCTGATATTTTATATTTCGGAACTGACTCTTCGATGACGTAGAATAGAGAATAAAATGTCATGATCTGAACTGTTTTTATGAGTTTCCAGTTTTCGGTGCTTTCACTTTGTTTCTTATTTGAAAGAACTTTCAGAAATGATAACTGAAATAAATGATAATTTGAAAATCGGTTTTAATTCTCAACCTGAATTGGCTAGATCCACCTCAAAATGACACTATTCGAAATGAACTCTCATCTAATCGTGTTTTCTAGAGAAGGCTTTTCAGATGGGTATTAGATCTCCCTGTTTCAGTTCATAGTAGCCTGAATCGGATGGTATTCGTTTGGCTAGTTCTGGTCCGTGTCACCAGTTTCCATGCGGACGCAACTCTTCACGGTATCGTTTAAAATCCAAAGAATGATTCTGGTGTTAGCAGAATGTAGCAGTTAGCCTTCAGCTTCTTCTCATAGAAATGTAATGATAGGTATCTCTTTAATTTCGAGTTATTCTTGTTATCTGATCATTCAATTGACCTGCTCAATTAATATAATTATTCTCAACCCCCGCTTCCGTTTTCTCATATTTTCTTTTCCGATTTTCTCACTGTTTCTTGGCTCAAATCAGCTCTCTCTCTCTCTCGTTGTTCACATTTCTCCACTCTAGTTTCCATTCCATTTTTTGCTCCGATAGCCTCCCCAAAGCAACTCTTTTTTTCAATCCTGCTCTTTTCTCTCGTTTTCTCTCGTGGAGACGGCGGCGACCGTTACCCCCAGGATGGTTTATCTATTGACTCAATTGGTTGGTTTAAGTGCTGGTTGGTACCCGTACCATTTCGAAGAAAAAGAACATTTGTCACTTTTTCTCTGATTCTCTGTGTTTCTTTTTTTGTTGCTCTCATTTTCTCTAGTTCATCAATCATTACTGCTAACCGAATAGGTATTAGTGCCAGGCTCTGTCTTCTCGATCGAGCAAAGTCACCGAGCAACAGTTATAATTACTACATAGGTCATGCCGAGCATATCCTAGTCTGAAAGTAATACTCCATTTTATGAATAATTTCTAGGTGATTCCATAATACTTTAAGATGAAACCACAGACAGTTACTTCATACAGTTTTCAATCTGAACCATCTATGAGCTTAATTATTTTTATTAGAAAAAACAAAACAAATTTCCATGATTTTTGAAAATGATACTGCTTAGTTTGAATTTTTTTTTAATTTTAAAAATTTCAATGTTTAAAATTTGCTCCGTGTATCAAACTTGTCACTTTTTCTTCTTATTTTCGGTCATCTGTTATGCCATCTGTCCTCGATTTTCTGAATATAAATGAGAGTCAATTGGTGGCAATTTCACAATGAATTGAAGGATTTGAGGGGTTCCGAGTGGTGTCTGGACGCGTAAGAAATTTCGGAAATTTCGGAATTCTTGTGGCGGATGACTCTTCACACAGTGTGATAATGTATCCATCTCCTCCTCCTTCTTCTTCTTCAGAACACTTCTTTTCAACTCCTCCTGAATCTCTCTCTCTTTCTCTTCCTCAGACTTATTTTCTCTCCCTTGTTGATGTTATTGTTGTTGTTGTTGTCGTTTATTTGCTTATCATCATGGCTCCGTCTGGTGAGCCAAAAAAAAGAAAAAAGAGAGTTCGACGGGTCGAATACTTGATTATTGTCATTGTTCTCCAATGGCGTTGTTGATGATGGCACCTAGACTTGAAGCTGTACTATTTTTATGAATTCTATTGACTTTTTTGATCTCTGAAACTTAGAATACCATTTGAATTGAGTTCAGAGGTTAACTTTCATCGAAAATATCACTAATCCTGGAAATGTTTACAGTTGAAAATTTAAATAAAATAAAAACACAAATTGATTTATTCGTGTCAAGTTGTCATTTGATGCTAGTTGGTTACTGGACTGTGAAAAATACCGAAAAGTAATTTTTGAATTCTCAACCAACAGTAATTTGTGCTAGGACTTGAGGTTTCCAACATCAAACCTAGTTTCAGGTGGAGATTTCTTATTCTTTTCCACTTAATCCAAACGATCAGACTTTAGAATATCACGAATTTCCAAATCTTCCGCAATTTATTCACACTCTTTTCGATTAAAGAGAGAGAAGAGTACTGTGTAAGCTTCATAAGCACTTCTTGCCCTCGTTTTCAATTCATTCGCTATGTGAAGCCGAAAAGAGAAAAAGAAGAAGCAATTCGTCGTCGTCGTCGTCGTTGAATCGAAGGAAAGAGACCTGTTCGATAAGCCTCCTTTCGTTTCCACGTCTTCTATTTTCTCTTCCTCATTTTTTCTCTCGTGTATCTTCTAATACAGTATACCCTCACCGTTAGTCAGCTGACGATGTCGATCGCGCAACCTATTTGACGACTACATTCCATCTCGCCCACTTTCGTCTTCTGCTTACAAATGCTTGTCTTCTGCTTCCCAACGTAATCATCGATTGTCGATAATTCTGTTGCAGAGAGAAGAAGTACTTCTGGAAGCGGTGATGTGAAAGCTAGAAAGTGAAGAAAGAATGATGATGAGGAAGAAGATATAAAGTTTGTGATGAAATGAGAGAAAAGAGAAAGTTGTGTTCGGCTTTCCATTATGAGAAAGTATCTTATCTTTTCTTCATTTCCTTTTTCTATCGCTTCCGATCGAACATTTATTCCTTTTTCTTCCTGGAAATCCTGCGAAATCTAGAGTTAGTTTGGATGATGTATGTAGACTTTAAGATGATTCGAATGAAATGCGTATTCTGAATAGTCAAAATACAATCGTTCAGAAATCAAAAAATGTTCGTATATGTTGTATCAATAGCTATCTGTCTTTTATCTCGAAACAAAATAAATTTATATGTCTATCAGTGATCACCAGATCAACAATAGATCAGGAGAGCTCGTCAGTTTTCCAAAAGGAAGTCTACATCTTTAGATTGTAGATTTCTTTTAATCAGTTAAATTAATATGAATACGGAATGAATTTGATTTTCTGAGCTGAGAACTGTCCGTAATTCTTAAATCTTCTCCTTTTCCGAATACGATTCGTTCTTTTTCTTTCATTCTTTTTCAATGGAATTTGGTAGAAATATTGCACAAACAGAGACAAAAATCATGCACCTGCATGTTCAACGTCAAAGTTTGCTCCCTTTTCTTCAATAGAATCTTCTCCTCTATCCGCATCGTTCTATTTTCTAATTCTCTATTTTCCGGAGGGGAGGAGAAGAGGACACGAATAGAAACGGTCGAGTCACGGAGCGAACCCTGCGCAGATAAAAATAGAATCTGAACTGCTGCGAAAAAGAGAGAACGGGAATGGTAGAAACAACAAACATTCGTCCCCCAGGCCGCTAGATAGCCCTGTTTCCGTGCGCATGCGCCGCGTACCGTGCTCTGTACCGGAAAAAGATTTCCCGAATCGTTGCGTTTTGTTGCTATGTTTAGAACCTATCTGAGCTATTTTTAGAGTTCTTCCTCTCTCCACCACAAATCGGCTGCTTTTGTTGTCCAACGTCGTTTTTTTGGGGTCTTGAAGACTTTTGCGCGGTGCGCTCAGGGCCTCTTTTCTTTTCATCGACCTCCCTACCGACTTATCAGTAGTTTATCAGTGTCTCCTCATTTGTCGCAACACTTGTTGTGTTGGATTGGAATAGTTGTGATCATCGCTTGTTTTGAATCTAATTCGAAGTGTCATTTTTTGAGAGACGACCTTGGTTCTTTTTAACTATGCGTTGCATAGGCGTATGCTCGTATTTCCGTGTATTCACTGATTTCGTGATCATATATATTAAGTTAACTTTGATATCGATTGAAATCTCGTGTCCATTCTGAATAGTTTATTTTGATTGTTAACAATACTGTGAAAAAAATAAAGTTTCGACAAGGATTTTCAAAAAAAATTTTGGCGGGAAAAACACTTTAGTTCACAAATGCACTAAAGTGTTTTTCCCGCCAAAATTTTTTTTGAAAATCCTTGTCGAAACTTTATTTTTTTCACAGTAACAATATTGTTCTTTCGGAAAATACCGTAACCAAGACAGGATCGCAAGTGGTTATTTTCGAATACCCGCTCAATTCTCTTCAGAGCGCGTTTGCTTTTTATGAAAATATTCAAATTTTGTTCTGAAAAAAAATGCTTTCAAGACTACTCTCGATGATTTTCCCGTGATATCGAGGTAATCTTCAGTCTGAGATGTATAGTGTACGTTTTTTTTGTAAATCATACTTTTTCATCACTTCCAGGCGACTGATTTCACTGATTTGAATGTCCTGTCAGTTTTTGTTTGTTTCTTAGTCTTTTTCTTTTTCTTTTCCACTTCTTGTATAGTAGTCGTCGGAAAAAAGCAGTCCGTGTTCTTTTTTGCTAGCTTTCGTTTTTTTTTCTCGTGTGTTCAATAACAACAACAACAAAAATACCACATATAGCCGTCCTTCCTTGTCTGGGATATTACGCTGGAACTTCAGAAATCAGCAAAATCAAAATATTCACAAGGCTTTAGTTGGCTTATTCAAATGCTCACATATTCAAAAGTTTTTCCTTGTCTTGGAAATTTCAATCATTGCTTGTCTTTAAATTTCTAGAAAGTATGATTTTCAAAACTCTTCTCGTTCTTCACAATGAAATCGGGAACGCACTTAAAATTAGTCAAACTCTCGTTCGAAATGCAAATTTGAAATGTGAAATCGTAGTAATAGTAGTAGTTTATGTGTTGAAGAAAGGGGCAGCCAGCAATTCGGGAGACCCTAGTTCATCTTTTCTGCTTCTTCTCGGCTTTCTTCTCCTCAATTCCCGTCCGTTTTCCTCCCATGTGAGTGGTCAGTCAGATGTGTGAGGATGGAGTACTTGTCTCTGCGTCTTCCGTGTCTTCTGTATCTTGACCACTCTCTTCTCGTCGTGCTCTCTTCGTCTCTTGTCTAGTTGATGTATCCTCCAAGAAGAGTGACCACTGCTGACTGCATACTATTCGAATTCGTGGTTCGTCTGTCTACTGGGTGGCCGTTCTCTTGTTTCTCTAAGTTCTCTCAAGTTCACGCGCTCTCTAATTCTTTTATCGTCTCGGGCTCTCTTTTGTTGGCTGACGATCAGCTGTAGCTTTCTTGTAAGTCTCAGAGTACAGTACCCCCATTTGTTTCTATTTATTTTCAATCAGCTTTTCTGTTTCCAATTCAATTGGCATCTCATTCGGGCGCGGCACCTGAATATGTGGAATCAGAGGCTGAAGCAGAAGCTATATCTTAATCTAGATCCGGTTCTTGTTGTTCAAGTCTTCGTAACCGCATTTTTTTTGAAAACTTTTTATGTGCCACGTGAAAAAAGTTTTCTGAAAATAATCAAATATTAAGAATTGTCGGGAAGAATAATCATGTACTTCTGAAATCTATTTTTCTCTATGTCCTACTTACGGTCAGAGATGTTTTTTATGCACTTGAATAAAAAACTGAAAGTACGAAAAACACTAAGAATATATTACTGATACTCAAAAGTTCTGCATACCCTAACTGAAAAAAATATTTTCTGCACTCTTTTTTGTCACGCTTTTTTCTGAGTTCTGACTTCTTATTATGTGTACTCTTGAACATACTCGATTTCGAAAGTTCTCTTCCTAGACCGTTCACAGCACTGTACCATGTACCATTATCCTTGAAATATTTCGAAATCTCGACAGGGCATTGTCGGGTCAATGTTGCGGGGGTTACCCAATGTACATGGTACGGCCGTGGAGGCAGCAGGTATTGAGGGACAAGGAGGTCTCTCAGTGTTAGCACACAGACAGTCGGTCGACCAGGCGGTGCGTGCGCGTAGATCCGAGATGGTACGCGAAATAGACGCAGCGAGTAGCAGTAAACGAAGACGAAAACGGTGTTGGTTGGTGGTGCGCGGATGGATCGGATGGTTAGAAGAAAAGATGCGTACTATCTTCGATTCACTTTCTTCATCGTTCTCGTCTCGCAGAAAGACACGGAGGACACATTCCATCTTTCCTCCAATTCATTCATGATTGTTCATGTTCTCTCAGTATAATATTTTCCATTTATTTTTCAAAATCATCGCAGAATGAACTCTAACCTTCTGAAAATAAAGTAAATGACTCATTTGAAGCGAGGGTGGTAGCTTTTGAGTCAGCGACTCTCGTCGTCCTTATTTAGTTTCCTCTTCCTCTTTCTTTTTTTCTTCCTTTTTCTGAATTATAGAGGAAGAAAAAGAAGAAGTGTGTGCCGTCGTCATGAATGAATAACTCCAGCTTCTTCTCTTTTTTATGTTCTTTTTTTCCGAATGTCCATTCAAAGATCTTCCGCGTTTCTTTTTTCTTCACAAATTATCTTTTTTGCAGGCTCAAGCAGTTCATCCGGCTGTAGTTCATCGTCTACTGAGCTTTACGATCTTGCAGCAGCTCACGCAGCCCTCATCTCCAGACAGCAGCAAATTCTAAGTCAAGGTTAGTCTTCATTAGTTTTTCTTGAAAAAAAACTCGAAAAATTATTTGAAAGAGATTCGAAAATGAAACACCTAGGATCTGGAATTTTTTTTGAAAGGCTTCCAAAAACTTCTGAATATTTTCAGCGAAAAACTAAGAGTTTTTCGCTGATTTTTTTGGTTCCGTGAATCGAAAAAAAACAGCAAAAAACGTTTTTTATTTGCCAAGAATAGGCCCATTATGCAAATTTCAATTGATTTTTCCAGCTATACCTATAATACCAGAGCATCCATTGGCAGCTGCAGCAGTCGCCGCTCACCATCACCATCATCAACTTCATCCATCCGTACAGCAGCAGATAGTCGCAGCTCACCATCATCATCATCATTTGCCTCAATTAGGACATCACCAAATTGTGTTACCACGATCCGACGGTACAAATTGAAAAAGATAAACTTTGATTAAATTTTTTAAAGTTTCAGTGATTCAACAACCTCCTCACTTCGTTCTACAACAACATCTTCAAAATTTAGTGCAACAACAACAGCAGCAACAGGCACTCCATCATCATCAACAATTAGTTGGTAAGTATTTTCAAAATTATTCGAAACATACTATAAACCAAAAAATGCATTAACGTAGTTCTTGTACACAAATTTGATCAGTGTGATCTTCAAAAGTGCGTTTGAACTCACTCTGCGTTGCACTTTCTCGCTATGTTCTCCCTCTTTCGACAGAACGAAAAGACCTTAAAAACTACTATTCGAGCCATTTCTCTCTTCTCAGTTAGCACTTAGATTGTTTTCGACGTTCTTTGCCTGTTTTTGTTGTTGTCATTCACTTTTTCTCGTAGGAGCCGACCACGTCGTTTTCTGAAATTCTCAGAATCTGTCTGAAAAGAGCACGTATTTCGTGCATTATGACTCATTGCTATTTCTTGAAAAATGAAAGTAAGAGTGAACAGAGATACTAGATTTCCGGAATCCTGAAGATTATTGCGAAATGGGTTTACTTATTTCTGTGAAAATTGTATCCTTGACGGCATCATCACGCTTTATTATAAAATTTTTGAAGATTTCATATATGAGAACGCAAAATGTCTTCTTCCTCAAAGTTTTTAAAATCTTCACTTTCGATAGTCGATTCTTTCCTGTATGCACCTTTTACATCTCTAATCATTCGTTAGATTGATTGTGAATGTGTTTGCCGACTCAATCTATTTACGTCACCAACTTGTTACTCTCTTTCTCTTTTTCGACATCTAGATTGGTTCGTCATATATTAGTTTTTAGATCAATTGCTTCTGTTTTAGACGCTCTTTGAAAACCGGAAAGAAGTGGCAAGCGTCATAATTTTGACACACACACACACATACTCGTCATACAACATTAGACGTCAATGAATTCAGTGAATTGGTTCAACATTCCGCCTCTAAAGAAACAGAGTTTTGATCTTCTTTTTTCCGAGTCCAGTGGGTATGTGTGCAGGTGTTGTCCCTTATTTCTACTTTCAGGGCATCGCCCTTGAATTGAATAGCTTCGTGTGAATCAGAAGAGACGCTCTGAACTTGTACTTTGTGGGGACGGCTTCAGCTTTTCCAACGTCGTTGCACATACAAAAAGTGCAGTAGTATTTCTCTTTCTACACAAGGGCATTAGAATATATAGGCGTGGTCTTCTTTCCCCTCCTCCTTTTTCCTATTTCCTCCTTCCCTTTTTCTTTTTTCTCGGTCTCATCCCCCCCCCCCCCCCCCCCAAAGGTTCACTCTTTTCTCCCACCGGGGCATAAGAAGACCAGTAGTAGTCTCTATTCCTACTCGCTGCGTCTCTTGCCTCTTTTGTAGTATCTCTCACGAGGCTCTCTCATTGTGTCTGAATCTCTTCGGTGTTGGGTAGTGGTGTGAGACAGCGAGGAACTGCCTGGCATTCAAGGTTAGCCCCACAACGGCCCGCCTTTCCCCCTTCCTTGGCCCGCACCATCACACCCACATTTTGTCACACTGAGTAAAAGACGCCCAGTTTGTGTTGAAAACGCTAATTTATATTTGAAATCTCGATTCACGATCTTCATCACTACTTTTCATCGTTAATCTATTTCCTTTACTGTATTTATTTCAACTTTTTCAAGAAACCACAAGATTGAAAACTCAAACGAAGACTACTGTCAAAAAATGAGAGATCTCATATATGGTAAATAATTTCAAGATTTAAAAAAATGATTGATAGTTTTTGTAGTAATGTATTAAATTTGTTATTAATTTTGTATCATTCATTGCTTTATTTTTTCAGGTGACATGGCTCTCGTATCACATACACACCCGGCCGCCGTCGGTTCGACGACGTGCTACGAAAAAAATCAGCAAAAACAGCAACAAGTACCTCAAATTCCCACCCAACCACAGGTATTTTTAAGTTTCATATTGAAAATTGGGTTACAACCAGCAACGTTTATAAGTTTGAGCATAGTTTAGCTATTATGACCTCTATTAATCTATCTGAAACTTGAATTTTGGTCTGATCTTACTGGTACTCTGAATATGACACGTATTTTGCCTCCGTGCCCGGGCGCACCAGTCATCATCGCTGCTGCCACTCCAAAGTCTTGATGTCCTTTTTTTATGCGCGTGTTGCACTTTTCGCTCGGTTTCTCTATCCTCTCTAGTTTGCACAGTCTTATTGATGTGACGATTGAACTTAATGTCCTTTTACTTTTTCCTACGAAGCTTCAGAAAATTTTCCAAAAGAAAAGTCTGAAAAAAAAACAAAACAGATCACTTAAACTGGTGACTGGTAATTTTGGCGCTCGCAATTGTTTACATGGAATGCCAACCGATTCAACGAGTCACCCATAAGAGGAAAAACGGAAGTTTATGGGCGTCTGGAATTCCTCCTCTCATTTTCTGAAAATCCATGACACATAGACATTCTCTCAGCTGATGATGTTCGGTTCTCAGAAGAAAGAAGAAAATGACGCACGTGTGTGCGCACACGACAGAAAACGAGCGAGGGAGGTATTTACGTTAATTGTGTTTTTTTCTGCTTTCTTTATTTCTGAACCTTAAATCCGGATAGTAAGAAAATAAAAACATTTAGGATTCAAGAACATCATCTGAACTTCGAGTTCTAAGAACGATGAGTCCTTGAATTCTCAAAACATGTTTTTGTTTTTGAAACTTCTAAAGCTCTAAGAACTCTTAGAACTCTTGAATTTAGTTAGTTAGCTAAGGGCTGATCACATCAACTGACCTCTCAATAATCAGTTGACTAATTTTCACCCGAAGGTCTGATGCAGTTTATCAGCAGTCTTCTAAAACACAACTGTTCATCGCTGAGACTTTGTGCTCTCTGCTCCCGTTAGGTTCATATATATTTTTCGGAATTAGAGACAGTAAACATGCGGGAGCAGCATCATTCCGTCATTAGGATCATAATGATAAGATCAGATGATCGGTTTTCTCTCTTCTTTTCTGCTAGTGTGTTTTGCTTTCTTCTCTAGTTCCTCTCACTGTCCACAATCTTCGCTTTCAATGAAACTCTGCTGGTGGCGCCACCACTGTCGAACCACGAAGGGGGAACATTTTTGCGGAGCGAAACGACACAACTATTCGATTTTGGCTTTTTCGACGCCTTCTCCATCTTTTCGGTCTGGCAATCGTCGATAGCTTCCAATGGCTATCTGATTTGCTTCATTCTTCTCTTTGTTTCATTCCATCGAACGATACTACGTGTATTTATATTTCTATCTTCTCACTATTCAAACACGTTTCTACACCTCCTTCATCTACCACGTGACAATTTGAACCACGTGCTCCGTCTGCGTCTATGTGATCTACATGATGTACTTGCATTAAATTCAGACATAGCACTTGAGACTCAAACTGCTGATTGTAAAAAAAAACGTACTGTTATGATTTTGATTGCTATTATTGAATCTTTTATTGAGTATTTGCGGAAATTAGTTTGGGTAGGCTCATTTTTCTACAAAAAAACGCAAAGTAGAAATTTATTAATCATTCTCTTCTAGTTCCAGGTGGCACATGTTTCTTCAAATGCGATTCTGGCCGCTGCTCAGCCCTTCTATCCTCCTCCAGTTCAAGATTCACAACCGGACAGGCCCATTGGCTATGGAGCATTTGGAGTAGTATGGTATGTTTGAATAAAGTGAATTTTCAAATAAACGTTTTGTTATATTTTCAGGTCAGTAACAGATCCGCGGAGTGGAAAGCGAGTAGCACTGAAAAAGATGCCAAATGTATTTCAAAATCTGGCTTCATGTAAACGAGTGTTTCGAGAAATCAAGATGCTCTCCTCATTTCGACATGACAATGTGCTATCTCTGCTGGATATTTTGCAACCAGCCAATCCCAGCTTTTTTCAAGAATTGTAAGTAATACAACAGCTGACAAAGAGAAGGAGGGGAGGAGGGTAGTTGACCACTAGGAACGTCCGGATACGAAAGGGAAAGTAGTGAAATTGGGATGAAAGGGAAGGAAGTGAATGGGGAGAAAGTTAACATAGTGGAGAACGACGAGACCAGCCGTCGACGGTTTGTAATAAATGAAAACTTTCGATTTTGTGGGGTGGAAACTAGGTCTTGTGGATGATTTTAGAAGGTCAAATACAGTATTTTAGGTTTCATCTTTGGCAACTTTTAAAAGACAGAAAATAAAGTCAGGGGACCAAAAAATTTACATCTGTATCGAATTTAGCATACTGTAGTTTTTAACGCTATGTTCATGCTTGATTCTTATTGTTAACACACTTTTATCGATATACTTAAATTGATATTATTGCAATACAAAGATGGTACGAGTTGAGCACCACTTGTACCTTTTAGTACCAGCTGGCACCTTACCTCTCCCCATACACCCAAAGGTTGATTAGTCATCAAACCTATTTGCCTATTTTTTGTATTGCCAAGTGCCATTGGTGTCTTCTGCGTATGTCTTGTGCGCATATGTGTTTGTATGTGGTGGCATGGCACTGCCTTACTCGAAGGCAACTCGGGCGGGCGACCGGAGGCGATAACGTTTGTTCCACCACCCATCATCATCCTCATCATCATCATCATCCTTGGAGTCTCCTCCCTATTTTTTCTCAATCACGTACTGGTACGTTTTGCGCAGGCCCTCCTGTGCGATATAGCGTACTCGTATACTCGTTCCTCCCATCTCGCACAATGACCTTTTGGCGGGAGAGTGGACCGTGTGGCGGGTGACCGGCCGGGAATAGTGTTGGTGGCAGTCACCCAATGGTACGTGCCCTCGCCCGGGGCGGGAATGCGTACATACTGGTTGGAGAGACGCAGACAGTTTGAGGAGAGACATAGACACTGAGACACTGGCAGACACGGGAACAGACACCACCACCGGGACATCGGGAGCTGTTTTTGTCACGTGTGGTTGACCTTAGATTCTTGTTGTGACTGCCATGGGTCCTTAAAGAAATTCTTCACACGCGCACATGTGTTCCGGGGCTGTCTGAATAATAATTGAAAGTCAGAAGATTATATGAGTAGTGCAGTGAGGAAGAAATCAGCAAACAACATTTTATTTTCAGATATGTTCTCACCGAGTTGATGCAGAGCGACCTCCACAAAATCATTGTTTCCCCACAGACACTGACAATTGATCATGTCAAAGTATTTGTATATCAGATTCTCAGAGGTAAGAGAAACACACGAATGAATCTGAGAACACTTAATTAATTTCAGGATTGAAATATTTGCACACTGCAAACATCTTACATCGAGATATCAAACCTGGAAACTTATTGGTTAATAGCAATTGCATACTGAAAATTTGTGACTTTGGTCTTGCACGAACGTGGGATCAACGAGACCGCCTCAACATGACCCATGAAGTTGTCACCCAGTACTACCGAGCACCAGAACTCTTGATGGGCGCCAGGAGGTATACGGGAGCAGTTGACATCTGGTCTGTCGGATGTATCTTCGCCGAACTTCTTCAACGAAAAATCTTGTTCCAAGCTGCTGGACCAATTGAACAGTTGCAAATGATTATTGATCTTCTTGGTACACCATCACAAGATGCGATGAAATATGCCTGCGAGGGAGCAAAGAATCATGTCCTTCGTGCTGGTCCACGATCATCTAATGTGCAATCATTATATCGGTTATCACCACAAACAACAGATGATGCAGTTGATTTGTTGGTGAAACTTTTACAATTCGATCCGGATAAGAGAATCAGTGTACAAGAAGCACTTCAACATCCATATCTGGAAGAAGGACGTCTTCGATTCCACTCTTGTATGTGTACATGCTGTTATACGAAACCAAATATGCCATCGAGGATATTTTCGAATGAACTGGATCCCTGTGTGAGTTTTTAAACTTTAAAATATGATGAAAAGTTTTAGAAAAACTTCATAATAAAATATTTGTCAATGACTCAAAAAACTTCAAATAATTTTTGCATTTCAGCACGAAAGTCCGTTCGATCCAAAATGGGAAAAAGATATGTCAAGACTATCAATGTTTGAACTACGTGAGAAAATGTATCAATTCGTGATGGATCGACCAGCCCTCTATGGTGTTGCTTTATGCATAAACCCACAGTCAGCAGCCTACAAAAATTTCGCAAGCTCATCAGTAGCACAGGCATCAGAATTACCTCCCTCACCACAAGCATGGTGACACAATTTCAGTTACCATCCCTGATATTCGTTTGTTTTTTCGCCTTTTCTACTCACCTATAACCACTTTCAACTTCTTCATGTTCATATACGTTTTTGTGTATGTATGTAAGAGTCCCTCCACGCCACCCTATGAGCTTTCTATGTGATTTTTGTAAATCAACTTCTTCTTTTTGATCCAAATAGTTTAGAAGATTTTGTGATTGTGCTGGTCGCTTTTGCATCAAAAGTGCTCTTTTCCCTTTTTCTCATCTTGTATCTTTCATTGTTTGACAAAATGCCACAGTTCTTTCAAACAAATTCCCTCTTTTGGTCGTACACATCGCGGTGAAAAACAGATTTTTATTTAATTTATCTACCTTCCACTAACCATCCCTTACCCTCCTTATTTTTCAACTGTATTTTCATGTTTCATTTTGACCCACAACCCCTCCGAATGCCCAAAAAGTGTCTTTCATTTCAACATTGTGCTTGTTTTTTTTCTTTCTGAAATATTTTATATATACATATATTTCTTTCTTGAAGGCCATTTCAGGCCGTACAGTGCCAATACCTACCGAGTTCTTTCAAATTCACGAAACTTTTCCTCTCGTTTTTGTTCTACTCCAAACAAAATGCTCACAAATCACCAAGTTCTTCTTAAGACTTTTCATTGACGTCTCGGGTTACTGTACAATGCAGTAATCACAATCGTGCGCCTTCCCATGAATTTTCGAATGTTTTAGCTCTCACTTCTCAGATCGTAATAGCTTTAAAAGCACATGGTGATGTGATTGTTAAAATATTCGTTTTCCTTTTTCTATCAAATTTAGCTTTGAGGATTAGTTTCGCCAAATCAAAACCTTCAAACATAATACTTCATATGATTTCTTTCTACCTGCACAACTTAATAAAAGTTCGAAACATTTGTTTATGTTGAATACATACAAAGCATAAAAGAACACAACTACAGTGAAAAATACAGAAGGACACGTTGCCACGAGACAAAGAGAAGAACAAAAACAGTGAAAATCACTTTCAGTTCTTACAAAATGAGTGCCGAAGAGAAGTCGAGTAAAGAAAATGTTAGTTTCGGTGGATTTTTGACTGAAAATGTGAGATTTTTCTCAGAAAATGAAACTATTGGACGAAAAAGAGCAACCGACACAACAAGAAAGTGATAAAGAAAAAAGTTCAAAAGATTCTCGAAGAAAGAATAAATCAAAATTGAAAACAGCTGAAAAAATACCTTCTTCAAGGAGAAATGTAGACGAAAATAACTTCAAAAAATCAAAATCTATACATGTCAATGGGAAAGGAACGAAAGAAAAAGCAACGAAAGAGGGATCAAAAGAAGTCGAAGAGATGCCACCAACTGCGAATTCTGCAAGGTCTCCAGCACCGAATGCTCAGAAAAAGAAGGCAAAATCAGCATTACCATCAACAAAAACGAATCAAACACCTTCTGCAACTCCAATTGATACTGCCAAAAATGGGTCAAATGAAGATGGAAAAAAACCAACTATAACACCAACTCCAGATGTTGCACCTGATAAGAATAGTAGAGTAATGGGAATGAATGAAGTGGCGGAAGAAGTTAAAAAACCAATAAATACACCGAAAAAGAAGAAAAAGGAAAGAAAGGAATTAGTGAGAAAAACTAATTTGATTTCTCATATCAGGCCTGGATGTCCAAGAGACGTGGATATTATCAGAAGGCGTGCATTCGAAGATGAACTCATTCAGTGTAAGTTTTATGGTTTCCCGTTAGATAATTTACCGGAGTTTCTGCTCCGCCACGGAAAATCAGAATTAAAAAAAACATGCTCTTCGCCAGCTTTTTTCTTATAATAGTGCTTGTCGTGATCCCGGTTTTTGTCCGTACAAAGGTTTATCCTAAGCCCGACACCTTTTCTCGTCCTTATCGCTTCTTCGGCTTATTAGCTAAGATCAAAGTGTATTATCTGCTCTTATCGTATTAACCTACTGTATACAATCGAATGAGTGTAATAAAGGTTATATGATTTTTGGAAACTAGGAAAGGGCTTGCTCCGACTTTCTAAGGGTCGTCCCGGGGTTGCACTGCTGCCGGGCTCGGCCCAGTCCCCGCCGGGACAAGCAAGGAATAATACTTAGTGAAGAACAAGAGACATTTAAAAAAATTAAATTTGTAATTATCTCATTTTCATATTTTCAGTTGAAACCGGAGAGTTCACATACTCAACAGACCCAACTCGTTATCGTTTCCGATCAATACCACCTCTAGAACTGGTTATTCAATTCGTATTTCCATCACTTCTTCTACTTGCAATCATGCTCGCTTCTGTTTCCTGTATGATTTTTCTAACGAAAGAATATGAAGTTGAAGTGGGTGATCCTTTAAATAAGAATTTAAATTTACTTCATTCAGATGGAATTCAACGATATGAGTGAAGTATCATTCTCGAAATATGATAGTTATGTTATTGTGGATAATATGTAAGATTCAGGAATTTAAATATCAGTAATTATCTGAATCTGATTTTCAGAGATGCCCATTTGAAAAATGAGACTATTCTACGACATTATAACTGCCCAGGATGTAGGTTTTCATGTGGGATATTCTAATGGTTCATTCAATTTTTCAGTGGTTCAAGGTCCATATAAAAAACTGGATGAGCATGAATTTGCATTTTTGAAGTTTGAAAGTAGACGGATCAAAAATGCGATGAAGGCGTTGACATATAGATGGGTATGAGGATTTTAATACTTGTTCCTCTGAAATGTTTTCAATTTTCAGATAGTTCAAACCGAGGTAGTTATGAATATGAATTTCGATTGTCCTCCCAGTGTAATTCTCGAATTGGAATAATAAATTTGAGTTTTCTTTTTCTGTTGTTGAATGAAATCATTTATTAAAGTGAGATAAGACCACATATGTATAGAGAAAAGGAGGGAAAGTCATGAAAAATGAATTGAAAATTGCGTGAGAAAAGCTTGGAATTCTTGAGTTAAAAGAAGATGTACTTTGGAAGCGAATGAATAGAACCGGCCTATTGAACGTGCTGTATAATTATGAGGTATTTACAATTAATTTCAATATTTCTAGATTAAAAAAAAAAGGTTTAAATGGAAAAGATGACGGAATCTATAGAGATCTTGATTCGTTTAGAACGTTGATTGGATTGGCAGCTGAAAAAAAGAATTAATGAGGTTACTGTAGACAATTTGATTGGACGAATAATCAAGTTTTTTGAAGATTTATCTAATGCTACACAAATTATTGGAAGTTTAAATTTGGACCAAGAAGTTTATTCAAATTATCTAAATATTTCAGAATAAGCTGGATAAAAAGTGTCGAAACTTACAGGTTGACGTCTTCTAAATGGTTCTTCGATCGTCGGTTGTGGTTCTCGTGGATTCACAACCGGACGTCCATTATGATCATAATTTATTGTAATCTCCGAATTGATTTGATATTTTTGTGGAACTGGTTCTCCATTTGGACCTCTTTCTCCGGAAGATGGTGGAATTACAATATGTTGTGGGATTGTGATCCCTCCGGAAAGTGGAAATGTCATTTCTTGTGATCCTCCTGAATTCTCAAGAGAATCTGGATGACGGCTTCTTCTATCGCCCTCTCTTCTTCTTGGAACTTCACTTTCTCGATCATCTCGATGATCTCTTCGTCTTCTTTCATTTTCTCGATTATCTCTTTCTCTGTCGTCTCTCTCTTTATCACGATCCCTCCTCTCCCTGTCTCTATCACGATCTCTCTCTTTCTCTCGTTCTCTGCCACCTCCTCGATCATCACGCTGTCTTCTCGAAGAACTTCTCTGACTTCCTCCATGTCTGTGTCTCTTCGATCTTCTTCTCTCTCGTTCTCTTTCTAATTCAGAATCATAATTTGTCACTGATTCATCGAATCTCGAACGACTGCGATGCCTTTTCTTGCTACTCGAACGGTGACGATGTTGTCGAGTGAAATCAGATGGATCTGATTCAGATGAATATCCATCGTATTCATGGCGGCTTCTAGATTTACGACGTCGGGAAGATGATCTGAAGCATAGAGAACATAAGAAATAGATGAGATAAGAATGATACCTGTGTTTGTCGTCTCGATGCTCACAATCTCTGTGAGAGACAAGAGTTCCTCCGTGCAGCGATGGAACTGATCGAGAATGCTGAAAGTATTTTCTTTCGTTATGAATCCATTTCGAGTTTGTTCATACCTGAAGAGTTGTTGGATGAACTTGTTTACTCACAGTAATTGGTTCACTTCTTGCTTCATGACCCCGGTCTGAAAGCAACGCTGAAAATGAGAAACCGTTCGAAACTGAGAGAGCATGCAGTTAGAAGAGGGAGAAAAGAAATCAAAGAATCAAAACTGAAAAAAGAAAAACAAACCAATTGATTGTTGATCTCGAACCCAGGAACCAACTGGATCTTCCTCCAATTCTCGAATATTTTTCACAATTGGTTCCATTTGGAATTGAACTTCCAACGGATCAATTGGATATGGAGTATTGATTTGTGTTGGATGTAACGGAATTGGAGTTTGTGGAACTCCTGCACGAGAATAACTTGGATAGACAGGATATGGTTGGGCAAGAGCTGCAAATTAATAACTCAAAAGTTGAGAGTCGATCGAGACGGTAACCTACGTTTGTACTTCATTGGCGGACTGCGATGAACTCCTTGTTCTGAAAAATAATTAGAGTAAAATATATATTCAATGCATTTCCAAAGAGCAGAGGAATCTAGAGTGTGTTTGAAACTAACCATAAGAATCAAGAAGATCTCTTCGACTATTTCCATTTCGATTGATCTTATACCGTACTCCTCTCCTATCTTTTCCTTCGTATTCATCAGTTGTTGCATTGATTCGTCGATAATACATCATTACAACAACCACGCAGTATATCTGGAGATTTTTTTTTGAAACTTTCAAGCAAAAAGAGAAACTTACATTAATAAAGACTACAATTATCTCAATTATTGTAATTGCTAACCAATAATCTCTAACATCTCCACACCACCACATGATACAGTATGCCAACGTGGCAAGAATCGAAGAGATCATACATGGGAACCATGGCCAGACCAGGTATTTTGACCATGTATGGACTCCATATATCATGGCAGCTGCTGCGAAAACAAGGAAAAATGCAGAGATCAAGCAGAGGACTTGGATTACGAACAGCCCTGTAAACGACTTGTTTAGATTGTTCGGATCATTAAATCTTGAGTTTTTATCATCTGTAATTTTCACAAACCTGTGTAATATCTCTCTTCTGGACTCTGCCAATAACTTTCGAAATACGAAGGAATATCAAATCTTCCATACGTATTGTAATTTGGTAACAAAGTGTTCGCTGCTCGATCTCTTTCGTATTTGATTGCTGCCATTTGCCACCCCATAATTCCTAATTGAGCTATCGATGATACCTGGAAAGCAGGTTTCGAAATAAATAAAACTCAAAGAAACACACGAAAACTAGGGATCTCTATGGGGTGGCAAACAGGCAATGCGCGACGAATACTTTATTTTTTTCTTTTCGTTTCTACTTTTTCAACGAAACTTGCCTTCGATAATTGCAGCGGTACGTTTAGTTGAAGCACCAACACATGGACAATCCCATTCACATTGTAAATTGGATTGAGCCATTGTGACGGCACGACAATGATTGAGAACGCCTGTTTGCCACCCGAACAGGAGAAGTGACGCCAGTGAATACACCTAGAATATTCAGATAATCGATTGAACTATAACTAATCTAGTAGATCAAACTTTCACGCAAGACATCCAATGTTAAAAACGAGGACAGCCTCAATATTAACTGGAAATATAAATTTTTCATTTCTCATCTTCTTTAAACCTTTTCTAGGGAAGTGCTTTTCTTCAAACTATAATCTTTCTCGATAGCTAGAATCTCTAAATTCAATATCTATAAACATTTAGATCTAAAACTAGCTGAAGCAACAAAATCAAACCGTTTCTAGGTTCATTTTAATATTTTACTCAATCTGGAAGGAACGAATAAAAATTCCTTCAATTATGTTCACGAAAACAGCAAGCTGTGCAGAGCAAATCAGAATTTGGGTGACCATATTCGAACTTACAAGTGACCATATTCCAATTGTAATTGCAGCATCTTTGCTGCTGCAGCAGCAACATGCTGTTATTCCCATTGAATGAAAATAATTATAAACTTCTTCTTCTTCTTCTTTATTTTTCAGCCGGGCGAGAAAATCATAGCCCCAATGACTATGGAGAATCTGAAATTTATTGAGTTTAGAGTATTCACTGTAATAAGAAAAGCGAGGAAAGAATCACATGAGTCACTCTCTCGTTCACTTTCGTATGATTCCGTTCGGCAATGATCGGTGACGAAAACGGGAGCACTTCATTAGTGAAACATTAAAAGTAAATAGAACATACAACTGGATCATCGGTTACGCTATGTGCTTTCGGAGAGAAAGGGAAAGAGAGAACTCATCAATACTGTTTCAGTGCGAAAAGAAGTATGTAAAGGAGTGGAGGAAACATCTATGATTATGACGTATCATATCAAGAAAAGAGATCTATGAGACTCTTGGTCTTTTCTAAAGAAGGTTCAGATTTGTAAGCCTCTGAATTATGTTGAGGTAGATTGAAACTTGAATAAAAATACAGTACTCTTTGATGAAAAAAGGTTGGAATCCTCTGCGAGTGTCGATGGAAAAGAAGACGAGTTGCATCAAGTGAACTCTTCGAATTATGAATGAAAAGGATAAGACGAAGAACCCGAGAGAAAACAAAAACAAAGAAATGAAAAGAGCCTGAAAAAGCACAAAAGCAACAGCTCACTCATATATTGTACGGGTGGTGGGTATGAGTCATGCGTATTCTCATGTGCATACACATACATCGACCAGACTTTACCTCACCATTCCCGGAGTCTTCTTTCCTCTCAACCGCCATGCGAAATTCGTAATATTTGTTGTGTTTCACTTTTTCTATAGAAACTCTCTCAGTCTTGTACACTGTTTCTCTTGGTCTCTTACAGTGTTTGCTTTCAGAAACAGCCGAGAAACATTCAAGCGGAGAAGAAGAAGAAGAAGAAGAAGAAGGAAAACACAACAACATTTTCAATGAATTCAAAGATTTTTAGACCGAGAAAAAAGTTGGAGAAACTGAATAAGATGGAGAGGTGATCAAACAAAAATCATTTTGTAAACAGGAACAAAATCAAACTTTTATCAGTATTGTTGAGCTTTTCAGTCTGTGAATGGAAGTGGTTGGAAAAAACAACGATTTTGTTAGAATACTTTCAGTTTTCAAACTGATTTGACTGAGTTGGATGGAATAAAGTCAAATTATTGAAGTATTCGAATTTATATCAAACCCCTTTCTTTTAGCTTTGAAGTGATTACCAACTGATTCAAGCCGTACTTGGAAATCCAGTAAAGCTCTAAATGTTCGCTTTCAGAATCTATGGAACAAGTTTCTATGATTTTTGAAAATCTACAGAACAAATAAACTTGGCAAACGAAAATTAATTCATTGTTATCCCGTTATCTACACTCACAATCTCACAATTGCCAGATGATTTTAAACTTTAAATTGGAAAAATGGGGTTCAAGAAAGTCTTTTACATATATCTTATGTTAAAAACAATGGAAGGAATCGAGAGAGCCGTCTTCTAAAAGAAGTTTTTGAAAATGTAAATGTATGTGTATGAGTCAAGAATGTAACCGACCATGTACCATCTCTCAATATGATTTCAAAAGATATTATAGATTGAAAATGAGTCATCTTCAGAAGAACTCCCACGTATTGAAGAGAGAATATGAGTGAATCATCTTCATAAGTTGTAAAATATATATGCAACACTTACTTAAATCAAGATGGACAATCGGAGAGAAAAAATGAAAACGATAAGAATGATAACGAGATTATAGAGCCGAAAAAGACTGAAATCTCTCTTCTTTCCTCTTTTTGATTTTTTTACTGAATGGTTTTCGGACGCGGAGTGAAGCGGAGAGGAGTGGTGATAACAGTGATAAAGAGCGATGGAGAAGGGAATAAAAAGAACAAGAGGCAGAGAAAGAGACAGGAAATAGTTTTATGATTGGAATAATAATATGAAGAAGACGAGAATAGAAATGAGAAACGAGCAATTTGGGAAATGGGGAAAAGATAACAAGCGGTGACGTGGAAGTTTGTTGTGAGGTCTATTTGTAGAACGATTTTTGATAATTCATTTGATATGTAGGTCCAGGAAAATAACATTTTTCTTAAAAAGTAGGAAACGGGACACGTATATCGTCTGGTAGAACGTTAAGATATCTTTATCAAAGACGAACATTGTTCTCAAGATATTCCAATCGCAGAATTTCATATGATGATGACTGTAGTCACACTACAACATTGTATAGATGAACTCACAAAGTATACCTACAGTAAACTGTTCTGCATGTGACTACAGTAACCTAAAACGAATATGCGTCGGGGATGGCGGAAATTCAGAATAGGGGAAGTAGTGCTTGATTTCTTCGTTCACATTCAGGGTTCTTAAGACCCATTTCAAAAAAGATCAGATTAACTGCTTAATGAAAACGGCTTCCCTCAAGATTCATCGATCAAAATGGAAGTAAACATTTGATACAAAATGAATGAAACATTACGAAATAGTATTCCAATTATAATGAGAGCACTCTCTCGTCATTTGAGCTTCTTCTTCTTCATTCTATTCAGTATTTACCTGGGAGCGCCATGAGGTTCTCCGCTCGGAGACCAAGCGGATTGTATCTCGTTCATTCAATTTCCACTCCGTCTTCTTCCTACCTTTTGCCTAACTATTTGTTCAGTATGCAAATTTGAAAGCAAACAAAACAGCGAAACATGTGGGAAAGAATGAAACGAGATAAGAGAAATAGAAGAAAACGAATCGTCTGAATTCAGGAATTAAGAGAAAACGGGATAAACGAATTATGAATATTCTGTGACAGAGATTGCTTCATTTGTATCAAAAATCCAAGAACAGCTATGATTTTTATAATCAAATTCGACTTTTCTTCTGTCAGAAAGTCTTATGCAAAAACATTATTAACGTGAACGAAAACGGGAAAACTGCAGTTATATTTCCACGCCACAATATTCACCACGTTACAAAAAATAAAAAATCAAATTTCCACGTTGACCATTCCAAAATCCCAGAAACCCAGAAATCCAAAAACCTAAGTTTTTAAATCGAAAAAAACAATTTCTGTTGGCTTTTCTTCGTTTGTCTTCAGTTCTCAATTACTCTGTCGCAACAGAAATAGCATTCTAAAAAGGCTTTTTGTTGATACACTTCGAACGATGAGCAACAATTACAATTACGGACCTCGCATGAAATTCGAATCTCATCAAATGCTTTCAAGTTTCACTCCTCTTCGTACCACTCTTTCTGAATACGTGGATGCTGGAGATATGAAAGAGTAAGACCGTTTGATTTCAGACATCTCACATATTTTTGTTTCAGAGAGAAAATAAGTCATTCTGAATCGTTTGTCACCACTAACAGTATGTCGAGTAACCTGAATCATTATTGGAAAAAGGTAAATTCTTTGAATAAAACGGACTCTTCCATGAGTAGTAATTCGACTGTCACTTCGATTCCATCTGCTCCAAAAACGTTTGAATCTTCTTCAAATACACTCGATGGATCTACAATTACTCCATCAACTCATTCTTTGAAATCAGCGAAATTGAACAATTTGAGCGATTGGCAGTATGATTCCAATAGAAGCGATTCGTCAATCATTGGAAATCGTATGATTTCATTGGAGAATTTGGCAGATTCCCTGATTGAACCAACGGAAACTCGAGAGGAAAATCAATGCTTGAGTCTCCAGAAGCAAGCCCTTGATGAGTTGGAAACGGTTTGAGAGTATTATTTTTTTTTCGAAAACGCTCATTTCAGCCACTGAACCGTTCGATTAATCAGTTTTCTGAGTTCACCCGAAAGCAGAATGTTGCTCTTGACCAAATTTCGAAAGAAGGGGGGAGAAAATTAAAGAATTGCAATGATCGAATGGCATATTTGAAGGAATCAGGAGAGGAAGTATTTGCTGATTTCGATAAGAAAACCTCGGATCTTTTGGACCCTGTAAATGAGGTTGAATGTATCTAAATTACAGTTTAACTTGTGTTTTCAGACCATCAAACTGTATGAAACGAAAGCAAAAGTAGAAAAGTTTGTTGGGAACAACGAGGAATTTTACAAGGAGAACCAGGCAACTGGTACAATGATTTCGGAGAATGAGAGACTTTTGGCCAGAATTCGTCAGAATTTGCCGACAAACAAAGCGAGCTCCGTTCGATTTCCTGCTTCTGTACAAGAGGAAAAACGTCTCGAAGCTGCACTTTCTAGTATCAAAAGTTTACTTCATTCATTTCCATTTGATGAAAATGAACGTGCCGACTTTGAGTATACCATCAAAAAGATAGAGAAGGATGCAACTTTCGAAAAGAAAAAGAAATGTGAATTGATAGTTCGTCATTTGTTGAGCGTGATGAACAATTGGGAAGAGAATCAGTCTACAGTATCTTTCGATAGTGATAACTGGAATAGTGTATCAACGATTGACAGTAGAGATGATGTTTTGGATTTGAATGTATATGAAAACGGTTTATCCGATTTGAAAAATTCAAGTATCTACGATTCGAACTTGAATGATTTGGAAGGAGAACTGCGTAGTGCAAGCATTCGAATGGCTGTGGAAGGACCGAATGAGACTATCGAATGCAGGTGAGACAAAATATACATAATCTCAAAGTGCGACATTAAAAACGTCTTGCAGCCCATGGAATTCTGCTTCCAACTACTCCGGATGGTCATCCAATTCCAATTCGCTCGACAGTATCCAACCTGATTCTTCAATGGAAAATTCAACTTTATCGTCACGTGAGTTAATGTAGACTGAGAAATTGAGAAGACAAAATGTTTCAGTTTCTTCCAACTCAATTCCAAACCAAACATTCGATGATGCTCACAGAAATCTGATTGCCAATGCTTCAACTAAAACTGCCTATTCATCAAGTAGCCCTGTTTCTCCCCGTCCACCGAGATCAATCCATGAAAAATCAACTCTTCAGTCTGCAACTGGAACTCGTTCAGATTCTATTCCTTCTTTCAATTTTTCATCAGTTTCTCTTTCTGATATGGTAGATGAAGCACTCCATACTGCTAAAGATGCTGGTGAGTAACAAAATAAATTGATTCATTTTCTTTCCACTCATCTTTTTTTTTCAGCTGAAAACCAAGCCACTCATCTGATGACTGCTCTTCAGAATTCGGCTCGTCAGTGCGGCGTCGTTTTTTCGGATTTGATGACTGCGGTTTCAACAAGTTCGGAAAGTATTTCGGACACACAATCTTCTCATCATTCTATCGCCCATTAGTTTTTATGAATGATTCTTTTGTATTGTAAGAATATAGTTTTTTAAAGTATAGTAAATAAAATTGTTTAATTTTAATTTTTGAAATTTGGGTTTTTCGCAGAAACTTGGAACTGTTATTTGAAACCGAATACTTGTTCACCGTGTCGGTGGGAACGTCTCGAAAGAATCTTCTGAAATCAGGCTATAATTTCTTTTTCTGAAATCTCGGGAAATAATCCATTTACAAAGTTCAAAAACTATCATTGTAACAATTTCATTTCATTTCTAGTATTTATTGAGTTGCTTGATCAAGTTTTCATCTGTGAGCAATGAATCAAGTAAGAAAATCATCAATTCCTCGGGTTCACATACGATATTTTTCTAGTTGCACTGTCAGAAAAATGCTGAATATTATCCAGCGGAAAGAGGAAAAACGGCGGCCCCATTTCTAGAAAACGGAATGATAATTGGAGTGAAACGATCGTTTCGTGTGGAAAAAATGGTGGGAGGAGGAGGATTTGGACAGATCTATAGAGCTGTTGATTTGGTTTGTTCTTGAATTAAACTAACAATAATCGTTTAAATATTCCAGGAGTCGAAACTTGTTGTGGCAGTAAAAGTAGAGCCGAAATCATCAGAATCTGGAAGAATCGTTCTAGAACTCAACATTCTTGTTCAGCTTGCACATTCATCACATATTCCGAAAGTGGTTAGTTTTTATTTGGTTTGAATGAAAATAATGACTTGTCTTTCAGTATTATAGTGGAGAAGTCGGCATCTACAATTTCATTATTATGCAACTTCTGGGATCGAATATTGCTGACTTGAGAAAGTTTCAGAGAAGTCGAAGTTTCTCGGTTGAAACTGTAAGAAGAGTTGGAAAAATAGAAGATTTTATTTTTGATTTTTCAGACTTCGAGAGTAGGAATACAATGTCTGGAATGTCTGAAAACAATTCATACGCTTGGATATATTCATAGGTAGATAAATTTCAAGGAAACTCCTCATTCAGTTTTTCCTATTTCAGAGATATAAAACCATCGAATATTTGTGTTGGAATAGGAGAACATAAACGTGTTCTCTACATCGTTGATTTCGGAATGGCTCGTCAAATCCGTTTCTCTGATGGAACATTTCGTCCAGAACGTCCATATGCATCATTTCGTGGAACAACAAGATACGTTTCATTGACGGCACACGAAAGAAAAGAACAAGGATTCGTTGATGATATTTGGTGTCTTTTCTTCTCTTTACTCGAATTAGTTGAAGGACTTCCGTGGAAAAATATTGTGGATCAGGATCAAGTGTGCAATGCCAAACGGCTTATGTTAAATAACTTCCAGTCGAGGTACTCAAAAAAAAACAGTTTGATAGGTTCACATTATTTTAATTTCTCAGAAAAATGGGTCGTAACTTCGAAATGTTTCCTCAAATTCTGGAACGCACTAAACGGATTGAAACACCAGATTATGAACGCTTGATTGGAATTCTGAAATCGTGTTGTCCGAGCTTCAACGAGTTGGAAGAGTTTGAATGGGATGATCACGATGAACAGTATCAGTAACATTTTTTTGAATATTCAAATGAAGTTTAGTTTATTTAAAGTGTCTGCACACAACCGGAACTGAATGAAATTGTTTGATCGATCCTCACAGTTGTCCTTATTTTGACTTCTTCTTCTTCGCAGCTTCTTCCTCCTCCATCTCCTTTTTTTCACCTTGCTTCTAAAAATGGAAACATTGTTCAATTTCAGAAGGCCTTGATGGTGGAATTCTCAGTGAAAATCAAACAATACCAAGTTGTCATCGTAGTCCAATTACCAAAAAACCGCAAAAATGTCTCCGTCATTTCTCTATTTCGTCTCTTCTCTTCAAATTTTCCCATTGTTCTTCATTTCATTTCATCTCAACTTCTCTCACTCTCTTTCCCTCTTTTCAGGTGGACACATGCCGAAAAACCGTATTACACTAAGGTTCTGATGACAATAGAATTCAGAAGGCGACGTCTTCTGCTTCTCCTTCTACTTGTAATTTGCGTGCAATGGACAATGGCTAGTCGAAGAGTGTGCGTCACCTTGAAAACTGTCAAATTCTTTTTACTTCTGTTTTCACAGATTTAATCAATCACAATAGCCAAACAAATAGTGGGATCAACTCCTCCTTTTGTTCAATATGACATGTTTTAATTCTCAATTTCTTCTCTGAAAAGAAAAGAGATTTTTTCATTCTGCTTCAATGGGCATGTTCGGTTCCGTATCAACTTATTGGCGGTATGAAATAGAAGATTGTGTAAAAATGAAAGAACATTCAGAACAAAAGAAGTTCAAATTTACTTAAGAGAACGATTGAAGGTCGACGATTTGTGAAGATAAAGAAATGATTGATAGATCTTTTGTGTTCAAGAGAAGAAAAAGAAATATCCATCGGTCACTTCGAAACAAAAGAAACTATTTGAAATATGACTAGAGTATAGATTGAACAATTCTACTGGACGAAATCAAACATTTCATACTGGTGATGAATAAAGCTTTAAAAATGAGAAGAAGTCTGAAAAAGATGGGAGAATTTGTTGATTACAAACAGTTAAAAAATATATACCGGATGTATAGAGGAACGTACAGAAAACAGACTTCCAGAAAAGTTGTATTTATACTTGAATTATTCAATATGACTTAATTCCGTTTGGAAAAAAATCTGAAATGATTTAATTTCAAATAACATCAGCTCCAACATGTCTGGTTTCATACTGTACTGGAGTCCACCAGCTAGATGATGCTACTCAATATCAAAGTGCCCGATTTGTCCACTCACAAATTTCGAACACCTCTCTCCGAACATATCAATTTGCCATCTCTACCATAAATTAGCACTGAATTAATTAGAAACAACGTATTTTCTTCCCAACATTCCACAATACAATTATCTCCTTCAAACTAACTTCAACAACACTTTCTCTCCTTTTCCTCCCAATTTTATATACTAATCAAAAACTAATCAAAAAACTAATACTAATCAAAAAACATACTAATCAAAAAACAAGACGGTTCAAAAATCAAACACCTTTTTTGTTTCATAACTGACCTTCTCCCTTCCTTTTTAATTCTCGTTCACATAATTTCCGAATCCACTTCAATTCAACCGTTTGTCACATCAAAACCCATATAATAGATGGCAAAAAAATCAGAAAAAACTCAAGAATTTTGATGTTTTGTTTTTTGTTTTCGGTACATTTCGGTACGTTTTGCAGAAATCCCGAAGAAGAAGAAGAGTTACCAGAGGTCATCAAATGAAACGTTCTTTTACCACAATTAGTTTCTGGTTGAAAGTTAATAAAATGAAATGTAATGGGCAACTTGAAAAGAAGAGGGAAAAGACGAGTTAAAGTAGGAAAATGGAGAAAAAAAGACATGTTCAAATGGTTATACAGTTTTTAGAAAAAATAGCGAAACCAAAAATCGGACCTAAACTCAAAAAATAACAAAGTAGAAACCGTGTCGGAATGTTTGTTGTTTTTGGAATAAAATGGAACAAAAGAAGAAGAGAATCGCTTTAAGACGCGAAAATTAGTGACAAGCTTCACAATAAATATCTGAATGACGTATTAGAGATCACGGACGTCTATGATGCTTCTACTCAGAGTACACGTCATTTCCAGATTAAGGTTTCTGTGGAGTAATTCTGATTTCTCTTTGAGAACCGCAGCACTATATTTTCAGAAATTTTTTTTCGCGAGAAAGAGATGCGAAGCTGGGATCCAATCACAGCTAACTACCATTTGATTCAAGGAACATTCCTGATTGGTTAAATATCTGAAAAAAAATCATCGAGAGTAAGCTATGAAGAAAACCAGAGATATGTATCCTTCCCGTGTTGAAGTTCACAATAAAGAAACCTCTGAGAATTTCGATCCTGATTCCGAGAACACCTTTTGAGATATTTTGGTCTGCCCTTCGCCGAAAATCACAAAACTTCATCATCCAAATCAACATTTTTTCACATTAATAGTTGAAGCTTCTCCTCTTCTTTTTTTCATCATTTACTTCTGGGGTCACCAATAAGACAATGGCCGGTGACTGCGGTCGGAGGCCAACGGCAGCTAGAAGGTGTTGTGTAATACATGAAAATGTAGGAGGAAGCAAGAGAGAGGAGGAGGTTGGAAAAAAGAGGTTGTAGTAGCCAACAGGCACGTACCAATTCAACGAAGCGTCGAGAGATGGACACTATAAAAGAGCGGACACAGGTCACTGGGGTTACTCATTTCTTCTGAAACAACTAAAAAAGCTTCTTCTTTTCCTTTTTCACTTATTTTATTGTATTTTGAAATTGGTTCCGGTTTTGGAACTTCTAGAAGTCACTATTGACCACTGATCGTTCTAGGTCGACGAACAGTTTCTTTAAATTTCAATTCTGGAATTTCAAAGTTTTCGTTCTTGATCATTATCTTACAATTAAATTTTACTCTAGTTTATAGGAAAATGATACAGTAAACTTCACATTTTGATACTAAATGTAGATCTCCAGAGGGTCTATAAGTTGAGCATCTAAAACTTTGAACTACAAAATGGACAGGTTTATTCTTAAAACTGAAAAACTACAATATCTGATTTTTCCGAAGAGACTGCACCGAAGATCAAGAACACAGGTTAGTACTTCCAGCATTTAAGTTTACGTGCTCATTCAGCATTTCGAAGCAGAAGTTCAGAACTTTCCACTGTCGAATGTATCTATAATCGGAAATAATAGATTACCTTGGCACAAAATGGCTTCAGGTCGAAGGCTTGAGTTCGAAGAACAGGTCGTCATTTTTGATAGTTCACTTTCAAGCTCTAAATCAAAAACCCAGATAATTTTCCATCAGTTATAGTGAACCATTCATCAATGTCTTCTCTTTCAATATCTGCAACAATTGAACCTAAAACCTTGCGGAGTGTGATCTACAGTATGATATCACCTGTTCCGATCTTCTCCGTCCTAATCATTGTTTTCTTGGCATTTTGTCGAGAAATCATCTCACATTGAAGTTTTTTTCTCTCTCAATTACAAAACTGTTTTCGCCAAACGGTTTTCATTTTTATCTTCTTGCCATCCGAGTAAACACAGATAATTTTTGAAGCGAACCAAACGCGAAATTTTACAAGTTTTTCGTGTCAAAATAGCCTCTCTTTCCCTCGCCTCTTAAAAAACCGTTTCGATTGTAATCTGGCACCTCTCTACTCGAGGGAAAGGTCATTTCATTCCTTGACCCGCCCATTTGCCTCCTCTCACCTCTTTCTCATTCTGTAAAGCGGCAAAGGCCATGAGTTTACAATGGCGACGATGGTCGAGAAAGAAGAGGAGAAATACCAGTTCCTTCTGATTCCTCTTCTTCTCTGAAATTGAGTACGTGACAAGAGGTCACTCTTTATTTAATACTCTTCTTATATATGCTTCTAAAGGACTTCTTCTATTTTTAGATTTTCCGATTCTATTCAGTCTCCTAGTACCTCTTCGTTCCTTCCATATTGTTTCTTCAGGAATAACCTTTGACTTCCAAACAAAAAAACTGGGACTGTAGAAGTTTCGAATATCACGTTCCCTTTTCAATTTCTCATAATTTCTGTTGTTCTGAGTCATCTGAAATTCCTTAAGAAATCCTTTCTTCTCCTGATTTACCAGAAAAAAACACAACAGACACTACAAAAAACTATAATAAAAGGCGCAACACTGATGATATTCGTCACTACTCATTTCTCTTTTAACCATTTTTTTCTGCTTTTTTCTTGTTATTTCGTTGTATTTTTACTCGCAAATGAGAGGGAAAACTGAGAAAAGTGAAATCTGGAAATTTTCAGAACACAGAAAAAATAGAGAAACGATGCGTTGGACACCAATTTTGGCGCTCTTATTATGCGCAACGATAATTTCTGTTTTGGCTGTAAAATCAACGACGAAAAAAGGAGGAAATGTAGTTGGAGGGACTGCCGTGAAACGACCAATGGTGAAGAAAGTTCCGATGGCAAATAAGAATATTCAAAGATTGAATCAAAAGAGATGGAGAGAACCACCAAGAGATTGTTCAGATGCACCAAAACATTTGAAGCAAACTTGTTTGATGGTGGGTTCAAAAATTGTTGAAATGGCTAAGCATTATGTTTTATTAGAACCAAATAACAGCTATTCATCATTTGAAAGACTTACTGGAACTTGATTAGTATTAGAACATCCAAACTTTCAGATTCGTCGAATGGATCTCGCTACACGCCGTCGTTTGGCTCGTCAATCTGTCCGTCAGACCCGTCCAAATCAAGTTCCAAACTGGCTTCAACCTATTCCAGTGCCAGCAAATGCTCGTGGACAAGCTGCTTATCACCCATATGATTGCATGACTCTTCTCTGCTTGTGCCCATTTTTCAATGTGAGTCACTCGAACCAAGTGCAAAATGAAGTTCATGTCCAGAAAACCAACGATTCAGTTGGTCAAATACTTTGAGGGATTATCTTCGTCCCTCATAGAACCCTGACCCCACTTTTTTTATTTAGTTGTGGCGAAAAGAAGGAACAACAAAAAAATCGACACAAAACATTTTTTCGATCACCAAGGCCATATTTTTCTCAAAATCCTATAACTGTCTGATCCTCTCAGTATTAGAATTTGAACCTCACGTTTTGCTTTGCAGGGAAGAAATGTGAATGGACAATGCGTTTTGTCAAATGGTGTTGTGTTGCAAATGTCGTGGAGAAAGGAGTATCGTATGATGAGTGAAGATGAGAGAAGAAGGTAGCTTACAGATTTGATTGGAATTGAATAGAATCAAATCAAGGTATTTTCAGATGGCACAATGCATTGAATACATTGAAGAGAAACGGAGAGTACGATCGCCTTTCACGCCAGCATTTAGAAGTTGGAGTAGGATCAGGCGCTCATTCTGGACCAGGATTCCTTCCATGGCATAGAGAATACTTGAAGAGAGTTGAAATTGCCCTCCGAATGGTTGATCCACTTGTATTCATTCCATATTGGGATTCTGTTATGGATTCATATCTTCCTGATCCAAGAGATTCAATTCTTTTCTCTGATTTGTTTGTTGGAGGCACTGATTACTATGGAAATGTGATCACTGGACCATTTGCTTACTGGAGAACAATTGAAGGAAGATCAACTATTTTGAGAAATCTTGGAGCCGAAGGGCAACTTTTCAATGAGAATCAAGTCAACACAATTGTTGCTCAGAATACAATTGAGAACACTTTGGCCTACACTGCTCCACAACCAGGTTCTTATTCGTCTAGACATGTTTATTCAGAATTAGAGACAATAGCTTCATTTCCTCTTAGTTGACCTTCTCAATCATTTTCTTCTTGTCAACAGTTATCAACATTTTGTGGTTAAAAAAGAAGCGAGAGGTCTTCAAAAATGTCTCAATTCTTTTGTTCCGATGAATGATCGAAACCAGTTTATTGGCCACACTAGTAATTTCTGTGAAATAGGAAATGTGTTGATTGTTATCGTAAATTTGTATGTTTGTAAATGACCAACACATCCCTCATGAGTGGGACTATTTATGATGTTAATTACGGGACTTTTTGCAGGTTGCCCATATCCAAATAACTATGGAGCCATTGAATATTCTCACTCGAACATTCATCTTTGGATCGGAGGAGACATGAAACCACCAAGCACTTCTGCCAATGAGGTGAGGATTCTAACATTCAAATCGTGAATTCCAAACTATTCTATTTCAGCCAATCTTCTTCATGCATCACTCATTCGTCGACTATCTTTGGGAACTCTGGCGTCAACTTCAACAACCAAGATGGCTCCGCGAGCAAGCATACTCTGCTGATCACCCAACATGTGCCAACTGGCAACATTTCAGTTATGCTCCAATGAGACCTTTCCCATATTTGGTTAACAGAGATGGACTCTCCAATTCGTACACCGACCAGATGTACCGTTACGCTCCACGTGCCACATGCTCCCATCAGAGACCAAACTGCGGATCCCCTTACTTGTTCTGTGATACCAGAGGATATCCACATTGTGTCTCAAAGATCAGATTGAATGGAAATTGTCGTGGATTCGAGCAAAACGATGCCTGTTACGCTTCAAGATGTTGGTGGGGAAGATGTGTAAATGCTGTAAGTTTAATCAATTTCAGGGCAAACAGTTCTTATTATTTTTTCAGAACTTTGCTGCTGCTCGTATGAAGGGAGCTCGTACCCATTCCAACTCTACTCTGATTGACCTCGAACTTGCAAACAAAGTGACTGTAAATGGAACTAAAGTTGAACGTGTCCCCCTTGTCAAGCGAATTTCCGTCAAAATGACAGCTCCTCTCTTCGTTGACTGCTACAACCGTATGCCATGCTGTGATTCGTGGGCAAAGACTGGAGGATGTCAACGTGAACCAGAATTCATGAGTCAATACTGTCAAGCCAGTTGTAACACTTGCACTCCATCATACAATACAACGGATTCTTGCACTGATAGACATGTTAATTGTGTTGCATGGAAGGCCGACAAGATGTGTTCTGGAAAATCAGCTGATTTCATGTCAGAGAATTGTAGACATAGCTGTGGAAAGTGTGAACTGGCAAGAGATTCTCAATGCTTCAAGAATGGAAAGGTTTGTTTTCTCATCCCCCACTATTTCGGCTCTAACATTCTGAGATTCCAGATCATCTCCATTCCAGTTTCCCAAAATCTTCGTGAATCAATTTCCGATTCTCTAATGTCAGAAGTCACGAACCGAATCAAAAAAGTCAAGAAACAAGAGATTGATGCTACGAAAAAAGTTCGTCATGGTTAGATGGATCTAGTCATTTCTTTTCCAACTCCAGCATAGGACCCCTCCCAATCTATTTGTACACACACTGTCAATTCTTCACAATGTTTTTCATTTACTTGTAAAAATGCTGCCTTTTTTCCCTTCTAATGACTTTCCGGTCAATTCGTTCCGATTCCTGTTTAACTTGAGTTATGACAAATGATCTCGCCACGTGTAGTTGTATATTATTATGAGTTTTTTATTTTCTCAAAATAAATATATTCTCGTATCATTTGTTATTCCAAAGAGACAAACGTGCAAATACAGATTAAAGCGAAACTCGACATTTATTTTTTTAATAAAACTAATTATATTAATAAGAATCAAGTAGATACAAGTTTGACAAGGACATCATTTCCAGTTGTCTTGATTTGTTTGAATGTTTTTGCCATTTCGAGTTCTTTTCCCAACATTTCAGATGATACAATCACGAGTTTATCTTCCCTTTTGCCGGATGGACGATGAGTTATCATCACATCAGCAAAGTTGTTTGGCTCGATTTTCCCGAATACCGGATTGATCCTGAATTGAAATTTCATTCTAAATGAGAGACATTCTACTTACAAGTAAGTGTTAGTTGTTGTTGATTTCACTTTGAACATCAATTTCTTGCCGGTCAAATTCTTCAAACGGAGTTTCTTTTGACTGGTTGTAGCAGATTCGAAAGAGAGTTCAGTAGGATCAGCACGGACTGAAATAGAGAAATCATGAGTTGTGACAAAAATTGAAAAATAAGAAAACAAGAGTAAACTGAGGATTCAGATGAAACGTGGCGTTAAATCATGAATCCTCAAAAACTCTTACTAAAATCTTCTTTCTTCTTCTTGTTCTCATTCTTATTTTCTTCCTTTTTATCGTTTTCTTTCTCATCTTCTTCTTTCTTTTTTTCCCCATCATCCTGAAAGAATTCTAAACAATTTCAGCTATTCTAAAACCAAAATTACTTTCTTATCGTCATCTTTTCTAACCGTTTCTTGTCGTGTTTCATCCTTTTTTGCCTCAGTTTTATCATTCGTCTCCTCATCCTGAAAGAAAATTAACATTTCCGAAATCCAAACAAATCTTACATTTCCCTTTGTCTCTTCATTCTTTGTTTCAGCATTTGTTGTATCCTTCGTTTCGCCAGTTTCTGTTGCCTTTGTCTCTGTGGCCGGTGATTTACTAACTGTAGATTTTGCGACACTGGGTGTTGTAGCTGGAGACTTCGAAGCACTTTGTGGAGATGGTGCCACAGAAGGAGCCGCTTTTTTCTTCGATGAACAGCCAGTCATGAGAATGAATGACGTCATCACAAAGGTAGATCCAAATAGAATCGATTCGTACAGCATATTAGAAGAAACAAATGGACGGTGAGTAATCTGAAATGAGAAGTAAGGTCGTCTAGAATTGAGTTAAACTTACAACTTCGAAGCTGTCGAAATATGCTCATTGATGATGATTAGATAAGAGATAGAACGTTGATAAAGGTTTTAAGGTTTTTCGATTTCCGTATTTTGCGAAGGTGTTCACGTGATTTCAATCAAGTTATTTCATTGATCTGCTCTCAATTTCAGACTGTCAATCACTGAAGATATCTCTGAACTTTTTTTCAATCCTTGTCATCAAACTTCCCCATCATTCAAATATTCTCGCTACTAAAACTGAAACATTGTTCTATTCTTTCTGAAAGAAACTCTGATGAGTCACGATTGTTCCTCCCATTTTATATATTGTTTCTTTGTCTCTTGATTTGATTTTTGTATAAAAATGAATCACCGTCGCACAGAACATACGAGAGCAGTCGCCTTCCAACCACAGCAACTTTCAGCTTTTTTTAGATTCGTACAAATCTTTCTCATTTTCATTATACATTTTCAATTTTTCTAGATATGGCTCCACCACCACTTATGGAAGATGTTCAAGACGTTTTCCACTTCCACGATACAGTTGGAGATGGAAAAATAGCGGCAAATCAAGTACTTTAGTTTTTTTTGAAAACATCTGAATACTATTTCCAGCTTCCAGCAGCTCTTCGAGCGATGATGCTCAATCCGACTGAAGCTCTTCTTGAAGAGTTAATCAAAAAAAGAACCGGAGGAGCACGAATTTCAGTGGAGGAGTTCATTCCAATTTATAAGAACGTGGAGACTGCATGTGGAAGAAACACCACTCTCAAAGAGTTTCAGGTACTCATAATCTTTTTAAACTTTGAGTGAAAAGTTTTTTTTAGACTCTGTTATCGCATTTTGATAGAGATGGAAACGGCCAAATCCCGATCGTCGAACTTAAAAGTATGCTTCAAAACGGAGGAGAGAAAATGACGAATCAAGAAGTGGAAAGTCTACTTTTTGGTGTGGAAGTGGTCGACGGAAAGATTAATATCAACCACTTCTTGAACAATCATCTCCAGATGGGACTGCAGGAAGCTGAAAAATAATTTACAACAAATTCAATCATGCTTTTTTGCTGTGTTTAACTAATTTTTATTAATTATTGCTTCTATGCTTTGGAACAAACATGGGAATAAATGAATAAACTGTTCATGTTTTAATCTTCAATCTTCCTCGGGGTACCGGTCTTTTTTCAGAAATAAATCAGCTTTTCGTAAAACTACAACTACCGTAACTTAAAGGCGCATAACTAAAAATTTTAATATGACCTCAACACGATATGCTCCAACAATGTTATTTTCCACGTTAAGAACACAAGCATTTTCAGAATCTCTGGGAAATAAGTTTCGATGTTCAAAAATTTGCGATGATTCCTGTATCAAAGTTCTTCACTGTTCAGGTAATTTTATTTTATTTTCAAAAATATGACCCGTTTACAGGACCCATCGAACGCTCTCCTTTCGTACACACAGAAAGGAATTGACTTTTTCGAAAAAATCGGTCAATTTTCAAAAGAAAAAGCGGCTATTGAGGAAGAGTATTCAACAAAACTAAAGTTAGATAATTCTTCAGGTGCACCATTTTTTCATTAATTTTCAGAAACCTTGCGAAAAAATATGCGAAAAAGTCCGAAGAGGAAGATGAGGTATTGAAAAGCGTGAGTTACATAAACTCCTTCAACTCATATCTCCAACAGCTTGATCAAATTGCAGGAAAACATCACGTGAGTTATTTGTAAATCAAGTAGTAGAATCGATTGTGTACTGTTCCAGGCAGCTGCAGAAAGCACCCGAGAAGATATCGTGTCATACGTTTCGTCGAAAACGTGTCAGCTAAGAAGCTCGCGCAAAAATGCAATAAATGATCTCAAAACAATCAATGATATTCTTGAAGATCAAATAAACGAAATGTGGAAGTCTGGAAAATTCTACTCGTAAAACTTATGTTATAATGGTTCATCTTATCGAAACGTTTCAGAAAGTCTTACAAAGAAGCAGAAAATGCTTATCAGAAGTTCTACAAAGCGGATAAAAATCTCGAAATATCTCGGCTTGAGCTCGAGAAAGCGAGAACACATGCAAACGTAAACAACTACTGAATCAAGTTTGTTTTGAACAGATATAACTTTTCAGACGCGAAATGAGATTTGTGAGAAATCGAAGAATGACTATTCTCGCACAGTATCCAACACGAATTTAGAGCAAAAGAAGTATCACGATGAACTGCTACCCGTCATATTTTCAAGATTGAAAGAAGTAGATAAAGAATGTATTGGTGACATGAGACATGTACTTCAAAAATTGATTACTGTTGATGAATGCCTGGCAGAAGGAATTGGAAATTGTCGGCTAAAAATGCAGAATAGTATTAATCGTATTGATTCCGAAGCTGATGCGCAGCTTGTTCTCGATTCTGTTGAGTGAGTTTTCCTAGATAAAATCCATTGATTTTCTTCTCTTTTCAGGGCAACAATAGAAAAACCAACTTCATTTGATATCGAAGATCTTGGTGATCCAAAAGATTGTGATAGCCGGGCAAGCGGTATGTGTAATAATCCGAGTATTTTCTCTTTCAATAATTGTTTTCCCTAGATTCTATCGATGGGAAGCAGCGTGTCGAGGTAGCCATATCATCGTATCATGTCCTGAAAAGTCCAAACAAGAAAAAAATAATTCGAAATTTTCTGGGTATGAGGGAAAAGGAGTCAGAAGTACCCAGAGAGGTTAGAAAAATAAGTAAATTATACAAACGATTTTGAAGTTTTTATTTCTTTAGTCAGAATCTCCAAAAGAAGCATATACGGATAACTCCAAGCCTCCTCAAGTGCGGCTCTCTTGTCTCCGCTCTAAAATTAAAAACATGGAAAAACAACTGGAACAGGCTGTTCAAGGGAGGGAAGGTATTACAAGATTGCAAAAGGCTTATTATGCGAATCCACAACATGGCAATCCTGCAGCTTGTACGGAACCACTGATATCATATGCGAAGAAAATCGAAACGTTAAACACGAACATACAGAACTTGAAAGAGTTTTACACACTATTAGAGATGAGTGTTGAAGGTGAGATCAAGTGAAAGATTAAATTAACACCTTTTTTAAAGGTATGCCGACCGAAAGATCTTTCGGAGGAAGAGACACACCAGACACAACGAGAAGCGTTTCAGGATGTTCCACAAATTTATCATCTTTGAGAACTCATGAAGACGGAATAGTATAGTTTCCTTTCATAATACAAGCCTTAAATTTTCATTTCCAGAGTGGAGAAAAAGGAATGTCATCAGGAGACGACTCGGCAAAACAAATAGTAAATCCCGGACGTCGTTGTGTGCGAACCAAATTTTATTTTTAGCTTCGCCAGTTTCTGTCCTCCCCGAAACGACTCCTGTCTTCACCAAGAACTCCCAAAAGTGGCCAAAAACCTATTTCAACTACACCGATCCGTCGAAAAAATGATATCTCTTCGCCAGTTTTGAGATCTTCGTTTTCTGGTATTCATTTAAAGCATTTAATCATAAATTGTGCAGTTTATTATTCCAGGAGTCATAAGAAAAACGCCAGTATCGAATTCAGTTATTTCATCACCACACCGATCCGTTTCTTCTCCCATGAAAATTGACAAATCAGAAATGCTCGTAACGGTTCTTTTCAAATTCGAGACGTCATCTGCTGAGACAATGTCTATCTCACCAGGTGAAGAACTTTATATTCAAGAAGGAGACAATGGAGATGGATGGACAAGAGCTAGAAAGTAAATACATATCTACATTATACATTTAAAACTGATTTTTTAGGAAGAAAGGACAAGAAGTTGGATTTGTTCCAACCTCATATCTCCAATTTCCCGGATTATCTACAGCAATCACTCCTCCGTAATTATTTTCACTGCTCCCAATTCATCAAGTATTCATGTTTCTGCCACGTCTTCATACAACTTATATTTATCATAATTCAACTAGTTTCATCTAAAAGTTATACTCGAGTAAGAACTCCAATTCATTTTAAGGTCGTGTATTTAGAAATACATTACCTATTCCTTCTCCTTTGTCCTGTGAATAAAGTTATTGAAGACAAAAACAGATTTCAAGAATTTTATAATTTGATTTAATACAAGTGCAAATAAATAAGGCAAATAATATGATAGGAACCGAGGTGTTGAACAAATTTTTCAAAGGTTACAAAGTACAGGAAATATAGAAACACCGCGGGTTGTTGAGTTTTGTTGGTTAGTATATTGCACAAAAACTTAGTACGGGGAAATGGGAAACAAAGTTAACAGTTAAATCAGCTTGACGTAGTTTGCTGGGAATAGTCCAACGCGACCATTTGGAGCACGTCCTTTCCACCATCCGCTGTCAACTTGATCAATATCAGTAATGATATCATCCGGATCAAACGAGATTTCTGTGTCATCAGCTGCCTGGTAATCCCACAGAGCCATGGCGTTTTGCTCTGTAACGGCTGGCGGGAAATCGTACTGATCGATTGGAGGAGCAGCTTTAACCGTAGATTTTACCACGATGGGGGTAATAACTAAAATAGGAATTTTCAAATTAATCATATATCTGACTAGTGAGCTTAAGTTTACCTGGTTCCTCTGGCATTACAGGGGGCATATCGTATTGCGAAGCAATGTGTGCTGGCAGCTGGGAGTTTTCACCATAGGAAGCAAATGACTCAACAGGCTCTGGTGGAGCATCATATTGGGATGCATAGTGAGAAGATGCAGGAGCAGGCGGGATAACAGACTCGAATGGTTCTTGAACTGGCGGAGCATCGTATTGTGATGAATAGTGGGTAGGGACTGCTTGTGGAGCACCGTATTGAGAAGTAATATGAGCTGGAGTTGGTTCTGGTGGAGGAGGAGCAATCAGAGGGGTTGGAGCAATAAATGATGGTGGGGAGATTGGTGACTTGACGACTGGGGCAGGTTCTGCAGGTGGTTCTTCGTATGCGTCATAAGAATGAGTGGCAGGTTCTGAAACACTGTGATGAGTTTTTGAAATTGTTTTTAACTACACTCACTCATAGCATCTGGCTTGTAAACCATAGGCTCAGGCTGATAGACCATTGGTTCAGGTTTGTAACTCATTAGCTCTTCAGTCTGACCTTCATCAGTATTCGATCGATTTACCGGTTCACGTGGAGCGGAATCTTGATTTGAACCAACTGGTGGCCACTTTTTAACAGCTCCTCCACCATTGGTCTGTGCTTTTGGAAGAATCGGATCTGACGGTTTTGCACTGAACATTTCTTTACGACTTCCAACAAGTCCTGAAGATGTGGCAGCTGAAGTTGACGACGTAACATTCGGAACATGAGATGAAGCTGATGCAACCGGAACAGCCGGCTTTTCGCTCAATTGCAGCTTTTCGTGGAGGTTATCGGCAATACGTTTCCGATCGCTTTCAAACTCTTTCTGCTTCAATTCGTATGATTCTTTCTCTTCAGCTTGACGCTTCTTTTCTTCTTCGTTCATTTTGTTCCAAAACTCTTCGCGAGCTGTAGAACTAATTTCTACATGTGGTTTTGTTGGTTTGTAGACAGAAGTCACTTTATCCGGTTGATAGTTTTCAGCATGAGAATGGATTTCGGCAGCCATTCTTTGTCTATCAGCCTCATATTGCCTGTGCGCTTCTTCACGAGCTACCTTTTCTTCTTCTTGACGCCTACAATTATACAATGGAAATGCGTGACGCTAATTTCTATACTTACTTTTTCTCTTCCTCGTTCATTTTGCTCCAAAATTCTTCACGGTTAACTGTTTTTAATTCAACATGGGGCTTTGTAGGTTTGTACACAGAATTGACTTTATCGGGCTGATAATTATCCGCTTTGTTTTGAATATCAGCCGCGGTTCGTTCTCTGTCAGCTTCATATCGCTTTAGTTGTTCAGCGTGCGATGCCTTTTCCTCGGCTTGTCTCCTATAAGTTGATCAATTTATCAAAATTATTCAGTTTAAAACTCACTTCTTCTCTTCCTGATTCATGGAACTCCAGAAATTTTCTCTGGCAGACGAACTCAACTCAGACTGGGGATTTGTTGGCTGATACACAGAGTTTACTTTCTCTGGGAGACTGTAGGTAGACTCCGAATTGGTACTTGCATTCGCAGAAGGCAATTTTCTCACTTCTTTTCGAATAACATCTGGCTCGACATCAATTTCAGAACGTGCGTGTAAAACTATGTGAACCGTTTTCAAAAATCTTCGGAATTCTTCAGCGTGAGATGTAGTAGAAGCCAGACGAAGGGTAGGAACTCCTTCACCTTGCTGAAAACAAAACGCGTATTTGTTTCCAAATCAAAGTGGGAGCACAGCCCCTTATCTTTTTTAAAAACCTAATGAAGGTCAATTTCGCTCTCAGAAATATGAAGGTTTTAAAATAGGACTTACCCAATGAACCAGCACAATTTTTGGAAACACATCACTGCTGAGACGTACTGAAATCACACCAAACTGTAGTTTTCCTGAGCTGAAACTATCGGCGAACTCTTCAAGGCCACCCGCTGTAATGTTTCTATTTTAAGACTTCAAGTGAGTTCACGAAAACTTACTTCCTTCTTCCTTTACTCGAATAGTATTGGAATTCCCTTCATAATCGTAGATCACCCATTTGTCATGTTCTGAATTATCACTGACACGACGATATGACGCCTCAATTTCTTTACCATGTGCGTGATAGTTGAGAGTCATCTGAAAATCGATCAGTGAAGAAGGAGAAAAAAGAAAACGGGTTTCTTAAAGTGACGTGTGAAGATAGAGTGCCTCCGATGAGTCTCGTTATCAGACCGTGCTCGTTTTCTCTGTGTCTCATGTTTTAATAATTAGAAAGTCATGATTTCTACTTTCTTGTCGATCAATTCAAAAGGAGATGAAATAAAAATAACATGAGAATGAGAAAAGCGTTTCAAAGTAAAGCTCTTCTACACTGCTTATCGAGGAGAGTAGCCAGCAAAAATATGAATGGGTTCGACAAATAAATAGACGAGAAGAAATTTTTTTAAACTTCTGCTGACTCTTTTTCCACCGATCTAGTCGCAGAATGTGCCGTCTCTTCAGCGATAATGACCAGAAAAATTGGAATATATTCAGGAAGATAGCCACGAAAATGAGAGAAACGAGTGAACAGATGGGTGATGGATTTATAAGTGAATCTTTGAATGATGAGTGCGATTTCAAAGCGCATACATCTAGATGTAAGCCTATTTTGACTTGAAAGTTCATGACAACGCTTTTTGTATGAAATTATTTATTTGTCTATGGCTAAAAGTACTGCAAAAGTTTGAATAAAGTTTTTGGAATGAAGAGTGGTTGTAGAAATTCGACACCAGAAGCAATAAAAGTACTCCAGGAATATTAATTCTCAATGGGACATTATAAAAAATTATGTGGATTATCGTCGAAAGCTGCCCGTTTTGATCTCAGTTCTGTAGTTAACAGGAAATAAGAGGAAAACGGAACGGGTGTAACCAGCAAACATCCCGTGAGAGGCATTTCCCGGGCGGCGCGGACACTCCAGAAAACTGAAGAAATGAAACAGAAACAAAAAATGAATGAGAACGACAGGAGAAAGCTGAGATTTCTTTCCGGTAGTACACAATTGAATAGAATCAAAACTTAATCTTCTCAAGTGATTGTTTTGCAAGCAGATGGACAAAACTGAGAAAAGCTTTGAAAGCGGAAAAAATGAAGCACATGAAAAATATACAACTCTGGTTTAAAACGATGAGTAATTTCAACTTTCGAATTTGCCGCCAAGTGGTCACGATGCGAAGTTAGGATATCGGGGAATGTGCCTTTAACATTACGGTAAAGGTATTTGTTCACGATCTGCGACAACACAGTATAACATGTAACGCCTAAGTTGTCCAGATTAGGGTATCTGTATTGAAACTTTCAGAATAAGTGTGTTTTGAAAATCTTGATATACGAAAAAAGAAAAGAAAATATTGAAACATATTCAGAATTCTAATCAACATAACAAGAAACATTAGGCCCTTGAGTGACTCATACATTTTTGATTGCGGCAGTGGGTCGAGCGTCCCCTCTGTCCAGTCCAAGACGGCAAAAAAGATACGGAAAAAATGGTAGAAGACTGAACAAATGTAATAGACGCAGATAGAGTGAGAGGTGGAACGACCGCCCTTAATGGCTGTCGTCTCGCAGTCGACACAAGAAGAAGTGGTTGTAGTTGTGGTAGTGGTATAATTGTTTGTGAAGAATCTATGAATGAAAACTTTTCGTTTTTGCTTTCTCTAAAACTCTCTTCTTTTCTATAGTTCCTTGATGAAGAGAGGTTTGAACGATGATTTTAGGGATTTCCTACTTCCTGCAATGACTAATCTCTTGATGACTTCTTACAATATTTGAGTATGTCTGTTTGTTGTTGAGTGAAATTAAGACAGTATGCTAGAAGAAAGAAAAATATGAGTCATTCAATATAAAGCAAAAATTGCGAAACAATCAATCTATTGTGTTTATTTTTAATATATTTGTCACCTGTGATCACGAGAATGTCTGTTGTCATACTGTAACCGGGTTCTGGTAGATTCCATCGATCCATATCAAATGAAAACTTTCTTTTTTATCGAACAAAAATAAATAATTCACTATCAGGTTCCATTCTTTTGGGATCAGATAACTTACAAGTAAGAGGTGGCAACATCAGCTAAATAGCAAAAATGCCAAAAAGGAAAAATTCGTTGATGGGCCTACCCACGAAGAAAACTTGTACCATTGAATGCAATTTAATTCTTTTCACGAATGCAATTTAATGCATTTTTGTGCCATAAAAATGCATTATTTTGCGTTCGTGAATAGGCAAGTTTTCTTCGTGGGTAGGTCCATAACTAGTCAATGCAGGATCCTTCACTGTCAATCGATGAGAAAAAACCTATATTTACATAAAATGAACAGAAAATAGTCTCTGGATTCTCCATTGCTGTCGAAAAAGCAAACAAACCGCGTAGAAAAATACAGAGAGAAAGCCATTGGACACACTCATTTTCTTTATCTCTCACTTCTTCTCTCAATGACTCACTGTGCTCAATGGTGCACAAAAGTGTGTGCGTTTGCTCTCCGAGGAAGCATCTTCCAACATCCGGAAACAGAAAACAAAACAAGGACGGATCCAAATACTATACGTAAAGAACTTTTACTACCATTACTATTATACCGAGTTGCAATAAATATATACAATTTACGATTAGAGGTGAAGATAAGAAAAAGGTGCAATAAAAATTTGAGAAGCTATTCAAATATTAGTTAAAGAAACTAGTAATAACTGGGATGGAAGAGGGCAAAAACGAACAATTCAAATATAGGAAGAAGGAATGAAACGGTGAGCAGTCTCCTAATGCTCCAGAATACGCAAGTTTCCAGAGACAATCTTGTTTTCCAGAATTGATCCCGGTGGAATATCGATACGATCTCCATGATTAGCAATGATGATGACAGTGCCCTGAAAATCCAAATAAATTTGTTGTCCAACTATTATAATTTTCATACTTTCAACGACACGTCTTTACCGAACCAGACGTCTCCAGACACAGTTAAGTGATCCAACTCGAGCAAATCTGGGATTCCATTGAAGCGACCCAAGTAGTCCTTGACTTTATCGAAGGATGATCCCAATTTCACTAATGGAGTAGTTGGGAAAGATCTCTGGTGAGAGAGTGTCAGTGAACCATTATCAATATCGTACAGATTCGACATCAAAAGCAGAAGATCGGAGGTCTTTTTGACAGGCAAGAAACGGGAACGTGGCACATTGACTCCAACAGCTCCACGGAATGACTTGATGGCTGCCCCAGCAGCAGTTTCAAGCTGAATGACGTCAAGACCGCGATCAAGGTGTTTTGGATTGACAATGACTTCCATTTCGAGCTTGTTCTCAGTCACTATTCTCTTCATGGCACCAAGTTTGGCCCACAAGTTGTTGGTATTGAAGATGCGGAACTTGCTGATCGACTTGAACTCATCAACATAGTCTTTTGGCACCTGAGCAATCTCAAGAAGCATAAGGCGTCCTTCATATTGAATGAGTGTTCCACCCTTAACATCAGCCCGTGTCTTATCAGTGACTTCCATCAAAAATTCTGGAGCCTCATGATCGGATGGTGGGTTGAGAACAAAGTTGAGAATGGAAAGGTCAACGGTGGCTCCCATGTTGTCGATGTTCGACAAGAAGCAATACTCTTTGCCATCAGCAATGAACTTGTCGAGCAATCCCGAGTTGTGGAATGCTTCATAGAAGTTTCCGTGGCCAGGTGGGTACCAGCACTCATTGTCGTCTGCTTCCAATGATTTGACAATTGGAAGAAGAGTTTCACGATTGATGCGTGGGTATTGTGACTGAGAGAATGTGTGAACGGATACCTGAAAAATTATGTAATACATAATGTTTTCACGTCTTCCATGTTATAAAATATTTTAGAAATCAGAAACATAAACGTATTTTCAAAAATCTTCCTGGCTCACCTTCACGTTGGCATACTTCTTGAGAACTTTCTGGGTGTCTTCGTTTGTGTTGAACGAGTTCATGAGAACAAGTGGAACATCAACTCCGTAAGTTTTGTTCAAAGTCTAAAGTTGAGAAAAAGTTTTAATTAAAGATCATGAATCAAAATACCTGGATCTGTTGCATGGTCAGATCGAGGAATGTCAAATCATTACGGACAGAAATGACGGATTTCGGTCCCTTGCATCCCATCGAAGTTCCAAGTCCTCCATTGAGCTTCACTACAACTAGCTTACGAAGTTGAGCAGCAATCAACTCTTTTTCAGAGACAGTTCCAAGCTGAAAGAAAACATTGAGATATAACGATTGGATCTTAAATACTCACGCTTTTGTAGGAACGAATAGCCCCTTCTGGCAATGGCTCAATCTTAGACCAGTCGACAGTTGGTTTAGCACGAAGGAAACGGGCGAACAGGTTACGGAATCCAGATAGCTCAGTTTTGTTGTGAGCAAGTTTATCAGGTTTGCAAGTTGAAAGCAAGTGAGCTAACTCTCCCTCCATAGTTCCGAGAGCTTCGAGCTTTGTCGAAGTTTTCCATTCTTCAGAGCTCTGAAAGGAATCATTTGTTTGTTTTTCAATTGGAAAAAATAAATGTTTTTATTTCATTTTTAGCCATTCGCATGCTAAATTTATAGTTTTTGTACCTCATCCGCTTTATGATCGAGAGAATGAAGACGATGCACAGGCTGCGGAGTCATTTTTGTTACGATTTCTAGAAATTATTCTTTCAGTTGAATTTTTTTTTAATTGAGAAAATATGAAAGTGGAAGAAAATCAGAAGTTGATGTCTTTGAAAGAAATAAAAAGTGATCCGACTTCTGATGTAACAAATCCTTGTGAACCAAAGAGATACGAAGCTGTCGCCGGGTACGATCGGAAGAATAGATATGACTTATCGGGTATCGGCAACAAGAAAAACTGGATGAAGGAAATACATTCACGCATACATACAAATATATTGAAAATCGCACTTTGCCGATGTAGACCTAGCTATTGGTGAACAATAAGTTGTTTAACAACTGTTTTTATGACTACGGTAGACCAGTGATCAGAGTAAGTCAAGTAAACTGAAAATATCAACAGTTGAAAAATAAAAAAAGATGGTCAACAGCTCAAAGTACATCGCTGCCAAGAGGTCCCAGATCGCAGCAGTTGTCACAATGAGAAGATGAAAAAAGATGCAACTATTTCTCGGTCTCCGACCCTGCATCTTTTATAAGCGACACCAATCGTTTCATGAGATCATTCTGCGTCTCGAACTTTCCTAATGCACCAGCACATACTATATTGGTGGCCACGTACACGTGGTCACAAGATACCAATCTAGGTTCAGAGAACACAAAATAGCCAATACACCACAACCTACAGACTACATATGATGACCGTATTAAATGTATTCTTCACAGTCTTCAGCTAGGAAGACCTTATCGGCATAGTAGTCTGGTAGTTCCTTTTTCGGAAAAGAAAAAAAGCTTTTTTCATCGTTCGAAACAAATTTTCGAATTTAAAACCAACCTTCTGATCACCATGTTCTGTTTCACGGAACGAAATTAATCGCGTTCTGGAATTCGAGACAGAAAGCGAACTAGTAGAGAACGAAACGTTCATAGTGCCACAGGGGGAATATCAGAACTACACAACTCTTTCAAACCGAAAACGATTTGAACTGATAAAGAGTTTCTCGAAGATGCAGAAGAAGAAAAAGAAGATGAAGAAATTGAGTGTGAGAGAGCGATGAGATAAAAAAATGGAAAAGCGCATTGATCACGTGATGATAACAATTTCGCAAATGGACAGATAACAATGGCACATAATCGTAAATACAGTACGCGCTTGGCACGCCTACGTTGCAAATCTAACTTCGAAAGATGAACATACCGGCATCCTGTCTGTGAAGCTAAGAATATAATAAAGTCGGGAATGAAGAAACTGTTATTTTTGCAACAGCGATTCTATTTATATGGGCGGTCCTAGGTTCGGGACGAAAAGAAGTAGACGCAGAGATTCTACTGTTTTCTTTTCATTGGTTTTTCATCGATATCTTGGTGGTCGTAAACGAAACAAGACGACAGGCGCTTGTTTATTTGTACAGACAATCTACTAAAACGGTCGATGGACAACGGGATGCTCCAGAAAGCAAATCATTAAATTTGAAAAGTGATACGGTAACAGCGAGAAGTTTTGAAAAATATTATCCGTAGAGTGTTCAGGATAGCATTCAGCTCAAATTACGCTAATCGAGATTTAACAATAAACTGTTTCTACAATTTCCGAGAACTGTTCTTCTAGACTCAGCTCCTTTCTTTTATATGAAACAGGAGACATCCCACTGAATTCCTCGCCTTTTTCTTGTATACATATTTGTGTATATATTTTTCCGCCAGAGTCATTCCCACAATTTCGATATTTGCACTTCTGTGGGTGGCTGGTTGGGAGAAGACGAGCATTTTGATCTTAGTCTTTGTAGTTTACGACTCATTGTTTTTGCGGTCAAACAGTTGACTCTTTAGGAAATGGCGTCACTTTTTACAGAAAATCCGTCCAAAAATATGATACCAAGATCACGAGCATAAATTATAATTGAAGACTTAAGTACTCACCGGAAAAGGGGTCATTTCTAGAATATCTAACTTCTGCTAGTTTCTGAATCTGCCTGGAAACTGGCTGCAAAAAATGAACTGTTTACACAACAGCAGGTCCTTTTTGAAACGTGTCGTTTTGTTGGAAAAAGAGGAATAGCGGGCAACAAAAGGGAGAACAGAAATCTTTTGTATTTTGCAGAGTTTTTATTATGATCGAAACTGCGATGGTTCTATGGGCGGTATTATCAAGATTGGCACAGTTATCAGTCAGACGGAGGTGCTTATGTTTGTGTTATGTGCTCTTTTTGTAGCACGTTTAGAGTTTTTGACTAATTTAGCTAGATTAAAAGTGACTTGTGCTTGTGGCTAGACGAACGAAAAGAGTTAAAAACTATAATTTCACCTTAGCTTCGGCTTCACTGAAAGTAGAGAAGCATCCGACGCTGACATGCCGCTGAGCCATCCTTCCTGAAAGAAAATGTAATTATCATATTCCACAAAACAAAGCATTATTAAAAACGTATATTTTTATGAAAACAACCAGAAGAATGAAGCAAGGTGATCTGAACGACATCTGTAACTTGTTTGTTTGATTTCTCGCGCCAAGATTCAGAGATTAACTTCGGTAGTAGATCGAAAATGTGTTATCGAAATAGGTGGTGAGTACGTCTGTTTAGAGAGCATAGTTCGATGTCTGTGAATTAGGGGCCCTATAGGGGTTAAATTTCGGTGTGTGGCATTTTCTGTTTAGTACCGATTCTAATTTTTTCCGTAGGAAAATTTTTAACGCTTAATAAAGTGACTGCAAAAGCGCTTTTAAAAGCCAGAAAGAAATTCAGGAAAACAAGATACTGACAAAATGTAGAGCGGCTGCTCATTTTCTGTTTCTCTGGGTCTCGTATTCGACGGAAATGTTGGTCCCGTTGTTGAGAAAATGCACGTTTCTTGTGGATGATCAATGTTTATTTGAAGTGTTCTCTGACGAATTCGTCATTTTAGGTTTATTAAAATATGAAATGAGGATTGAATTAGGGTCAAACAAGAATGAATGCATAAAACGTATGGACGAAGTGTCAGAAATTAGATGGTGTAGAAAATCTAATAAGCATTTATTTTACAAATTTGCTGCTCAGACAGGGAATGAGTGAACGACAATCGAAAGAGAATTATGAACGGTTTTATAAAGAAATTGAATAGAGACAGTTTTTTGAGAAAGCAGAGCGGGAAAACGACAGTGTTGCCAGAAATAAGTAACAAATAATATTAATGCGTGTGATAAACAAAGTTGATAGGATTAGATATCTTTCCATTCTTCAGTAGCACTTCGAAACCTCGTGAACTAATCGTGGAACATCGGTCCCAACAGATGTGCTCCACGATTTCGTGTTGCTATCGCAGAACGAGAGAGCAGGGGAGTAGCCGGCGACGTAGTCACAGGTCCAAGAATGCTGCGATCGCAAAGAGCAACACTTTCGTGACGGGCACTCTCTATTTGATTCGAAGATGCGTGTGATGATGTTGATGTTCCCAAGAATCTTTGCCAATACACCTGCAAATCAAAAGTGAGAAAATAACAAAACAGATTTGCTTACATCATCAAACTCAAACAGGGCGGTAATTGCCCTATGACAATCTTGCATATCCCGACCAGCTATGGCTTGAGACTGAGATTGCTTGATAGGATGTCCCATTACAGCTGGTGCAACCATTCGTGCCATAGCTTCACAGTTCATTTTGTTCCGATTAGACTGAGCAATAACTTTTCGCCAATGAATGAATAGATAAGCCAGCGTATCTCGATTAGCTTGTGGAAGTTCGCAAATCACTCTATTCAAGGCGAGTCTGCCGTTGTCTGGATCTGTTGAGTACAAATTCGAAGCAGCGATCAGTTCCTGACGAGAAGTTCTTGGAATCAATGGGTCCTTCAGGTCTCGTAGAAATCTTTTCAAAGTATCTGTGATAACCTCAACATCATGAAGGCTCACATTGGGAACAGTTTTTGACCTCAGTTCATCAAGAAGCATAGTAACTGTTCTAGTCGATCCTGGTACACGATAAATACCCTCCTGAGTCAAACCTCTTGCTTCGAGAGCTACGACACAATGAATAACAACAGCTGGAATCATGGGTTTGGCGGCAGTACAAAAATCTTGGAGACGGAATTCTCCAGCTCCCGTTTTGGCCCCACGCCCAGCTGATTTCGGTGTCATCATCGTTTTTGGTCGAGGTATGCATGGAAGATGGAGCTTGTTGCAACAATTCCTGTGAACGACTTGATGACAATCTCTGCATTTCATAGATGTTGCTAGTTTCAAAGCAGTTCCGCATTTATCGCATTTTCTCATCTGAAAGATAATAGCTTGAAAATTGAGAGTTTCAAAGTAATAAGTCTCGTTCGAGCTTTTTCAACCTACCGCTTTGATTCCGGCTTCTACGAACGAATGTGGCCTCATTGCAATGTCACGAGTAGTTCCATTAGTCCAGGCTGGTGTTCCACGTTTCAGAGTACGAATGTCCAGAGTACTTTTGGTTAAAATAGCCGACGACATTCCCATCCCGTTGTTATTAGTCGTCTGCCCTGGAGTATGGTCACAGGATGGGATACTCCCAACGCTCAAACTCCTTCTCGTGAGTTGGCGATGTATAGACATGCGTGGTTGTGCAGAATTTTGAACAGTAGTTGTCGTTGTAGTTGTTGTGGTGGTTACTTCTTGATGAAGTGTTGGAGACGCTGCCCCATCATCGCGATAGCGCTTCGGCGGTGTCCCTCCTTCATTCTGAAACTAGGCATAACTTTTTAAAAGTGATTTCGTGAGCGTCAATAATTTTTTTGCAATTTCCGATTGCTTATCTTCTCAGAGTTTGTTTTTGTCAACATGGATCTTGAGGCGGACGCGCCTCTTCAAGATTAGCATGATTCTCATCACTGAAGATAGTTATATTTACAATTCAAAATTATTCCGACACCCACAAACCCATAGTCGGCACTTACCGGTTCTTCATCTATGGTAGCCGCCATTACGCGGCTTCTGCTTCTTTTCGAATTAGCGTTGGCAGCAATGCTCGCAGCGTGAGCCGATGCACTTCTTCTTTTAGCACCTCCTGGGTTTCCAGCAGCTGAAGATCTTCTAACTTCTCTACCGTTTCGTAGAGTATATACTTCTTCAAAACTGTCTCCAGTTACGTCATAATCAACCTCACTATCGTCTTCCTCGTCCTGTGTTTCCTCCATCAAATGTGGATGTCTTTGTTGCACCCGTTTCGAGTATGTTCGAACTAGTGGTTCATGAAGAAACTGAAACTGGTCACGGTCCTCCTTAGTGAGACTGTTGAAAATTCCATTTTTCATAGCATCTTTAAGCTGTTTCTCGCGAGTCTCATATACGTTCAGATCCAGTTTCAAAGCCTTGTTTTCCTCCATCAATGCGCGCATGTGCTTCTGAGTATCTTTCACATCGATGTCAAACATCGCCAACTTCTTTCGAGCTTTTCTAAAACTTGTGGTTGTAAATATTCAATTAAAGAAACTGTTACGTACGCTAGAGCTTCTTCTGTCTCTCGCATCTCTATATTCAACCGTTTTTTTGATTCTTCCGACTCTTTCCATAGCTTCCGGAGCCGTTCAATTTCATCGATTAGATGGAACATTCCTGAAATACGACATTTGTTCAAAATACATATTGTTTATTCACCAACCAATATCTTTAATATCGAACCGTGATTTTTGTGAGTTGATGATCATATTGTACATTTGCCGCGAATTTTCGCCGCATAACTTTTCTTTTGAAGTACTGGACTTCATTCTGAAACAAGAAATAATTGAAAAATTACGATAGAATAGTTAAAATAATTATGAAAAGATTTCGTGGAAAGCGATAACGGTTTCGGAATTTGAAATTCCCTGCTTTTGTTTTGCCGCACCGCGACACGCATCGCAGTCCGTAGAGCGCAACTGAAAGTGGGGGACTAAACTTTTCCAGCGAATGTTAGTCCCCGCAAGCAAACTGTATTTTTCTCTCGCACTCCCCACTCTCTCGCCGCCGAGCCAAATTCCACTTTTCTGGTGAACAACTTAAGGTATGCCGAATGTCGTCACAATACTTCTGCAAGACAGAAAAATGGATCAGCGACGAAATATTACTTTAAACGTAGGTTCCGCAAACAATCATGAACACGAAACGCATTTCAGGTTGATAATAATGAAAATATTGCCGAACTTATGAAGAATGTAGAAAAGTTAACGAATATTCCCAGTGAAGAGTTGGAAGTGGTTTTTTGTGGAAAGAAGCTAGCCAAATCAACGTTTATGAAAGATCTATCGTTAACCCCAGCAACGTAACGCAGTTCAGTAAATTCAATTGTTTAATTTAGCTTTTTCAGACAAATCATGTTTCTGCGACCCAAAAATCTTGTTCAGCTGACAAATTCGAAATTTGATAGTAACAACAAAATTACCGACACATCTATTTTAGGAAGCTTTTATGTCTGGTGCAAGAAATGTGATGACGTTCAGCGAGGGAAACTTCGAGTTTATTGCCAGAACTGTGCATCTACCTCTGTTTTGGTTAAATCAGAACCGCAGAATTGGGTAGATGTTTTAAAAAGGTTGGCAACAAGTTTGAAACGGTTTTCATATATGTTTCCACAGCAAGAGGATACAAGTTACATGTGAAAATTGCTTTGCTCCGGGACTTTTCGCTGATTTCAAGTTCAAGTGCCTCAAGTGTAATGATTTGGCCGCCGCTTTAACACACGTTCGAGGAAATTGGCAAATGACAGAGTGCTGTGTTTGTGATGGAAAAGATAAAGTTGTAATTGATCTCGGATGCAATCACATTATCTGTCAAAACTGTTTCAAAGTGAGTCAATTTCCATTCATGAGAGATAGTCCCATGTAGTTCACAGGAATACTTACTCAGTACGTTAGAAGAGTTTCGTTTCACCAACCGTCCGCCTTATGGGTTCACTACTTCATGCGTCTATCCAGGTTGTAATCGTATGTTTTCACAAAATTTTTGAGATCGAAACAAGTAAATCAGATTTCAGGAGTTGTGAAAGACGTTCATCATTTTCATATCATGGGGCAATCATCATACAGTGAATATCAACGAAAGGCAACTGAACGGCTTATTTCCATTGATGATGAAGGAGTGACATGCCCCAATGCTGCATGTGGACAAAGCTTTTTCTGGGAACCATATGACGATGATGGGAGATCTCAATGCCCAGATTGTTTTTTCACTTTTTGTAGGTGAGTTACTCCACCGAAGAAAATAATATAAATTGTGTTATCTGAGTTCTTTCAGAAAATGTACGGAACGAGAGTGTACATGTCAAAGTGATGATGATTTGACAAAAATAACAATTGATGCAACAACTAGGTAAGTTTATAGACGCTGATGATTTTCTTTATTTTATATAGTTAATTTTAGACGTTGTCCAAGATGTAATGCAGCAACCGAAAGGAACGGTGGATGCGCCCACATTCACTGCACTTCATGTGGCATGGATTGGTGCTTCAAATGTGTCACCGAGTGGAAAGAAGAATGTCAATGGGACCACTGGTTCAATTGAACAAATTTCAGTTCTTTTTTGTTCATAGCAAATTTTGTAGGCTTTAATTGTAAAAATTTAGCTTCAAACTCACAATTTTTACCCATTTTTATTTGTACAACAGCTTGAATCTACTCAATTCGTTGAATTACGCTTGAAATCTTGAAGTGCCTTAAATCGTTTCACTTGTTAATTTTGTTTTAACAGAGTTTTTCACTCTTTTGATATATCAGTTACTTGTGATCAAAAAAAAGATCTATTTTTACAAGTTTACAGAACTATTAAGCAAAATATGTCAGGGCAGGGACAGCAACCGAACTTGACTGCACAGCAGCAACAGGTTTGAAATACTTCTTTCATCATTTTCTAACGAATTAATAGTTTCCAGATGATTCTTCAACAACAACAGCAGCATATGATGAGACAGCAACATATGCAACAACAGCAAATGCATCAGAGACAGATGCAGCAACAAGTGCAGCCCACGGGGGTTAGTTTAAAAATCATAAACAGGTAAACAGGTTTTCCAAGATTTTCAGCAGTTTCAACGTGCTCGGACACCACAGATGCAACAACACGCTCCAGGTGGATCACCTGGAGGGTCTCATCTTCAGATGCATCCACATCTTCAACCACCAGGTCATATGCAGCCTAGATCTCCATTAGTTGGATCGCAGCTTAATGCTCCTGGATCAGTCCCAGCTGGCAACCCAGCCACACCACAAATGATGCATCAACAAATGGGAATGAATGTATGTGAATCCGATTTTTCTGAATGAAGAAAACTCTCCCATTACAGCAACCGATGTCTCTTCCTGCACATCATATCTCGCGTCCAGCATCTGTTGCCCCTCCTGCATCAGTTCCACCTAATCTGCAAACCACAGGAGGGGGACCACCAAGCAACCAGATGGATTCAATGGGTGGTCAACCACAATATCCACTGCATCTCCAACCACAACAAACACCATCTCGTCCAGGGTCTCAACAAGGACAGCATGTTAATAATTCTCATGGTGGTCCACAGTCCGTGCAACAACCGACGAGTATTCAAAGACCTGGATCGGTAAACTAATTGAAACATGTCGGTTATTTTAAAGCTACAGTTACAGGTTCTTGCCCCAGGATCTATCCAACAACCAGAATCACTCGGGGCCCCTCCGTCGAATAGTGTCATTGGTGGCCCACAATCTGTTCAAGGCTATGGGCCTGGATCTGTGCAACCACCTGGATCAGCACAAGCACCTTCGTCTGCTCAACCGGGATCAGCTTTTGCTCCAGGATCAATTCAAGCACCAGCTAGTCAGCAGCCTCCTTCTTCTATTCAACCTCCACCTTCTGCGGCATCAAGCTCTGCGGTTGGTGGAGCCACTGCTGCGCAAAATAGTAAAGAGCCATTGAAACCAAATGAGGAACAAATCAGAATGGTACAAGATCCAGTAGATTTAGTACGCAATTTAGTTCAAAAGGATTTGAGAAATTCGGTGGTGGTAAGTTTTTCTTTTATATTTCTGGTTTTCGTAAAACTTATTTCAGGAAATGAACAAGCGTGGTGCTGACCTTGTGAGGCAAAGAGAAGAAAAAAATGTGAATGAAAGTGACAGAGCACAATTCAAGCGGGCAGCTAATGACTTTCATGCTGTTTGCGATGAAATTGACCGTACACTAACTACAGTTATGGAGACTGCCAAACAATTGATCAAACTTGAAAAAGTGTTCATGGACCGAAACTCAAAAGAACTTGATGGAGAACTTATGGTGAACTCTGTTCAATCATTCGTCGATAACACTGATATTGTAAGACATACAAGAACTATCATTTCGACAATTTCGCGATTTTGCAGGTTCAAAAAATGTTTGACGAAACAATCGGCGGTGTAACAGCTTCAATGGAAAAAATGCGGAGACGTCAGAAAAAGTGGGAGGACTTGCAAAAAGAAACACAAAATAACGAGGATGTCGAAATGATTGAATAATTGCCCAGTTCACTGATTTCGATCAACTGCTAACCTAACTCAATTTCCATTCAAAAAATTTCTTTTCACTGCTCAGTTTTAAGTTATTTTCTATTCTTACTTTATTTCATAATATGTTTATGATTGAATAATTACCCAGTTCATTGATTTCCACCAACTGCTAACCTAACTAAATTTCCATTCAAAACGTTGCTTTCCACTGTTCGCTTTTAAATTATTTTCTCTTCATATTTTATTTCATATTATGCTTATTCTGGGACAAATTTCCTCTACTATAAATGTTATTCAACATGAATCCAGTTTCAAGTGGATGTTGCCATTTGCATAGCTTTTCTTGACAACTCTTTTGATTCCAAGATATCGGCTGCTGTGAATTCCCCCAGAAGACTTGCAAGCTCGTTCCTAAATTTATATTATGTCGGGATATTCCGTCTAACAAAATATGTACCTTTCAGTTTTTTCGGCATCATCAATAGGATCCAAGTTGCTAGAAACAACAATAACTTCCATCTGAAACAATGTCACCAATAATTATAAAAAAATCTCCAAAATTTACCAATTTTTTAATCTGATCCGGTATATGACTGATACTCTTTGCAACGAAAACAAATAAGATGTCATCTGGTAGCTCATATGACTTATTGTGATAACAAACTTCTCTTTCCTCGCTTTTCATTAAAATCTCGTACATTTCCGGTGGTGGAGCTTCAGTTATATTGAAGAAAACAGTTGGAACAATTGAGTAAATATGTTTCGGAAGTAATAGTGATATCTGTGAATCTTTCCACGTAAGCATGCTCATATCAAGATACGTGGCACTCGGTAAGACTGTCCGTAAATTAAGAAGAAGAGATTCAGATGAGCTAATGAATAAACAGAACTTTCGTGATGTTTTCAGATTACGAATAATCCTGTTTATCGCGTTGGAAGGCGTAGCAACAGATGAATCAAATGGAACGGAAACTGAATTCAGATGAGATGAACACATGGAAATACACATCTGAAATTCAAAGGGATTCAAGTGACTCTTCGTTTCGAAACTTACGGATGAAACTGTTTTCTCTTGACACAATAAATGAGATCTATGAATGGAAAAAAGCAGTGTGTTTCCAATCAGTTCGTTTTGTTTTTTCTCATTCTGCTTCAATTGAGACTTCCATTGCTTTCTGTGTGGTTCCAAAGCAGTCAATAGATCCCCACTACGTAAACGATAGTCACACAATCTTCTATCATTTGCCAGAGTTTGTTCGTTCTCTCGAATCAAATTTGTTAGCTGAAATTAGTTGTTTTCCTAGATATTTCGAATCGAGACATTTGGAAATCGAATAATCTCAAAACTAGGATCGCATTTTACTCGCCTTCGTTAATTTTCAAAACAATTTGAAACCTTCTTTTTGTTCAATTTCGAATTATTCTCATATTCATATTGTAAGTGTAAGAAAAAATAATACCTTCTCTACATCATTCTTCAATTGTTGCATTTCATTTGTTTCATTTTCACATTTTTCTTCAGTTTGTTTTATTTGCTCACGGAGTTCTTTACTTTCTTCAACTTGTTCTTCCATTACTCGCAAAGTGCTGAAATTGTATGTCTCTCATAAAAAGAAGTACTGTAACTCCGCCCATCAAACTCACCAAGCTAATTCTAAAAATGCACTAATCCATCTGCAGAGACAAGCACAAACAATTGATTCGTGTTCTATTTTATTCGCATTGAATTCAGCTCTTTCCACATATTTTTTCAGTATTTTCATTTGATCCACACTCAAAATATCAGCATCACAAGTGGCCAGTTTGATGAAAAATGACTTTTCGCTTACGAATTTCACAGATTCTTGCCACGTTTCTGCAGCGTGTCGTTCTGAAAATGAATCACTTTTTAGTAAAAAAAAACAAGAGAATCAGTTGACTTGGTTTGAAATTCGGCTCAAAAATGGTTCGAAGCATCTCACAGCAAAGACGTATTCCAACAGATGGCTTCGTTATTTTCGAGAGATTTTTGATATCCGCATTCGAGAACTTCAGAAGTTCCTCTACACATCGACGGAATTCTTCTTGAGGTGCCTAAAATTATTCAAATATTGAATTGAAATCAGTCTGATAAAAACGTTTTCTAATATGTGAGACTAATGTTCGGACTAATGTTTCTGTCAATTGAAGTGTCTTTTCTTTTCAAATATTTTCAAGCTAATTTCTTATTATAAACCATTGGGAACAATAATGAAAGAAATTCTCCAGAAAACTAGCACCCATTATGTACTCTACGTAACACAATTACAATACCGTTGTCTCATGTTCTGTCGTACTATTGCCACTATTTTCGAGTAATTTTTCTTTTTCAAATTTCATTTTCGAAAGAAATAAGTTCATTATTGACATCCTCACCGAAACCATAGCTTCTACAGCGGTTTTCAATGCTTCTTCTTCTGTTTTCATTGTTTCCAAATTCGTGTTTTTCACAGTAATCAACTCTGAAAGCACTTCAACTCTGGCGCTTTTCATATTTCTCTCTTTATTCATCTTCGATAATATCTTCTCTGTTTCAATAATTCGTTTCTGCACTGCTTCAATATTAACTTCTTTTCCAATTTCAGCCAATTTTTCAATTTGATCCCAAGTATGAAGTGCTTCATTTAACCGTGTGCCTTCTGCTACTAGTTCTCTGAAAAAAAGAAATCATCAGGTAGGTATCATGTTTGTAGTAATCTAGTAGTAATGCGGAAGTGTTTACTGTTTTCGATTTGATCGCTTATCTTCTCTTTTTTCTTTTACTTCTTCCTTTTTTCTCTCTCCCTTTTTTCCATTTTTCAGGGACATTTCTCTCATAAAGATTCTGCCGTAGAGGTTACACAAAATAGTGTGTAAAACCGTCTAAAGAGAGAAAAGGGGTTGGGCATGAAAAGGTAGTATAAAAGGAATCGTCAACGACATGTTAGACACCTCATCTGAAAATGGACGAGAAGCAACGCCTTCAGGCTTACCGCTTTGTTGCCTACTCGGCAGTCACTTTCTCGACTGTTGCCGTGTTCTCTGTAAGTTTCTCTTTGAGAGGTTTCCAGACAAATTAACAAAAAAAAGGTTTCAGCTGTGCATCACTCTTCCATTGGTGTACAACTATGTTGATGGAATCAAGACCCAAATCAACCATGAGATCAAGTTCTGTAAGCACTCTGCTCGTGACATTTTCGCTGAGGTGAACCACATCCGTGGATCTCCAAAGAATGCTTCCCGTTTCGCCCGTCAAGCTGGATACGGAACCGATGAGGCTGTTGACCAAGGAAACCACGGATCCCAAGGAGGATCATGCTCCGGATGCTGCCTTCCAGGATCAGCTGGACCAGCTGGAACCCCAGGAAAGCCAGGAAGACCAGGACGTCCAGGAGCCGCTGGACTTCCAGGAAACCCAGGACGCCCACCAGCACAACCATGTGAGCCAATCACTCCACCACCATGCAAACCATGCCCACAAGGACCAGCTGGAGCTCCAGGAGCCCCAGGACCACAAGGAGATGCCGGAGCTCCAGGAGCCCCAGGACAAGGATCAGGAGCCGGAGCCCCAGGACCAGCTGGACCAAAGGGAGCCCCAGGAGCCCCAGGAAACCCAGGACAAGCTGGAGCCCCAGGACAACCAGGATCTGATGCTCAATCTGAGTCTTCTCCAGGAGCCCCAGGACAAGCTGGACCACAAGGACCACCAGGACCAGCCGGATCTCCAGGAGCCCCAGGAGGACCAGGACAGCCAGGAGCCCCAGGACCAAAGGGACCATCCGGAGCCCCAGGACAACCAGGATCCGACGGAAACCCAGGAGCCCCAGGACAACCAGGACAATCTGGAGGATCTGGAGAGAAGGGAATCTGTCCAAAGTACTGCGCCATCGACGGAGGAGTCTTTTTCGAGGACGGAACCCGCAGAAAGTAAATGCGATAACCATTCTTTCATTAGATTCAATAAACGATTTGCATTTAAATTCCACTTTTTCTTTACAGTATACCACAATTCCTTCTCAAAACACAGAAACCTTTTAGCACTTTACCGGTTGAATCGGGCCATAAAAAAGAAAGAGACACGAAAAGTGAAAGTAGCTGCCGTTGGTTTGGCAAGTCATTGATTTTCAAGTAGCCGCTACAAAAAAAAAAGAATTAATGATCATCATGAAAAAAAAACTGTTTTATTCTGTTAAGTTGGTGGCTAATCACTAAAGCATTCTCCCACTTAGCACCCATCTTTGTTTACAAAAAGACAAATTCGTGAAGCATAATTCAAGAGAAAACTGAATGTTAAAGAGACAAAGAAAACTTGAAGGTCGTTGTGGAAGTTATCGAGGGTTAATTGTTTGAATGAAGTATTGTAAAAATCTAAGAATTTGTGAATCAAATGTAGAAGAACATGATAATTGTCAATATGAAACACAGTCTAAACTGAATATTTCTGAAGTTCTAGATGACAAAAGATATCAGCAATTCCGGTGTTTACTCAAATCTAAAAATTGAATCATATATTATTCTATGAATTTTAGGGTTATCTTTATTTTTCAAAAAATCGTATGTCTTTATCTTTCTATCTTTACCTTTCTCACAACCACGACAGATTACAGTACTTATAAGCAACAACTCGAACCAGGGGAGACACTGATACTCTACTTCCATGTTCACATTTTGACAGTCAAACTGCAAAAGGATTGAGCGATCCGTGTAGACTTCTGGTAGTAATTGATATCTTGCTTTCTTCTCGCTCTTTTCAGACCAGACAGCACATAGTTCACTATACAAAACCTTTTCTTTTTAGCTGAAGTGAAAACAGTAACCCAATTAAAGTTTATCAGTCAAGACTTCGCTATCAACCCAACAGTTCATGGTCATTTTTCTTTGTGGCCTCTGGTTGCCATCTCTTATGCAGCTAATTCTAAATCACTTCCTCTTTTCTTACAATCTCTTCTTTTTCTCCACTATTTCTTAGGGTTTCAATGCCAATAGCGCCATGAAAATAAGATGATACGAGGCGATTCGACAGCAAAGGAACAAACGATTTCTGAACAGCCTTCGTCTTCATTTTTTTTTTCAAATGCTAAACCTAATCTATACTCCGCCTACAACTATTTGAGTGTAAACTTAAACATTACAGTTTAACGGAACTGAAAAGTATATAATGAAAAGTGGGGGACACAGAAATTGCGCATTTGCCCAATCTTCATTGCAATGGAGGAGCAACAACGTCTTCACGCTTACCGCTTTGTCGCCTACTCGGCTGTTACCTTCTCGGTTGTTGCCGTGTTCTCCGTAAGACAAATTTTAGACGAAATCAGTCTCTAAGAAAATTTTTTTTAGCTATGCATCACGCTTCCAATGGTTTACAATTACGTCCATGGAATCAAGACCCAAATCAACCATGAGATCAAATTCTGTAAGCACTCTGCTCGTGACATCTTCGCTGAGGTGAACCACATCCGTGGATCTCCAAAGAATGCTTCCCGTTTCGCCCGTCAAGCTGGATACGGAACCGATGAGGCTGTTGACCAAGGAAACCACGGATCCCAAGGAGGATCATGCTCCGGATGCTGCCTTCCAGGATCAGCTGGACCAGCTGGAACTCCAGGAAAGCCAGGAAGACCAGGACGTCCAGGAGCCGCTGGACTTCCAGGAAACCCAGGACGCCCACCAGCACAACCATGTGAGCCAATCACTCCACCACCATGCAAACCATGCCCACAAGGACCAGCTGGAGCTCCAGGAGCCCCAGGACCACAAGGAGATGCCGGAGCTCCAGGAGCCCCAGGACAAGGATCAGGAGCCGGAGCCCCAGGACCAGCTGGACCAAAGGGAGCCCCAGGAGCCCCAGGAAACCCAGGACAAGCTGGAGCCCCAGGACAACCAGGATCTGATGCTCAATCTGAGTCTTCTCCAGGAGCCCCAGGACAAGCTGGACCACAAGGACCACCAGGACCAGCCGGATCTCCAGGAGCCCCAGGAGGACCAGGACAACCAGGAGCCCCAGGACCAAAGGGACCATCCGGAGCACCAGGACAACCAGGATCCGACGGAAACCCAGGAGCCCCAGGACAACCAGGACAATCTGGAGGATCTGGAGAGAAGGGAATCTGTCCAAAGTACTGCGCCATCGACGGAGGAGTCTTTTTCGAGGACGGAACCCGCAGAAAGTAAACACTCAGGAAGACCTATTAGTCTTTTATCGTCTAGTCGTTTTTTATTCAATAAACCATTCACTGCCACTTTTTTTGTTTCAAAGTATGTCTACTACTTGAATCTCTCTCTATACAAAATCTACTTTACGAAGTCGAGCTAATGTTCGAAAGAAGTTCAAGAACATTCCAATGCAAACAGTCAGTAATTAAGGGAACGACGTGCAATTCAACATTTGGATCAAAGATCTCAGCATTGGCCGCATATTTAGTAATAAAACAAACGTTTTCCAAAAAACTTTATACTGTTTTTCATAATAAAAGCTGTCTACGTTTTCAATCATTTCTTAGATGACCAGATGGTTACTTTTACCTGGGTTGCAAACTTTTCATGTTTTTGGAAGCGTTTAAAGAAATGAACTTCTTACCAAGAATGTCCGATCCCAACAGTATCACGTAAATAGCAAAGAACATAACAATAGAGAAAATCAAAATGTGAGCATATGGATCGTGGACTTCGATGTTGTAGGAAATGCTGAGCTCATTTTGAAGGATTAAAAAAACAACAGTGCGGTTTAACTTTCAACAAATTAAAACTCCCACGCAGACTACTTTTTACACTGAATTTGTGTACAGAGTTTCTCCTATTACATGTTTCATATTTATGCTCAAGTCTCTAATTTTCACAACAAGAATTAATTTTTTGGACAAAGAGCTTGATTAATTTATGATCTTCTTCTTGTAAACCGAATAGTTCATCCTATCTCTAAAGAAAAAAAAACACAATTATTCAAGTCAGAACTTGCCGATTATTGAAGGAACAACTAAGAAAAAACAACAATAAACAATTTTTGTCAGAGTTAAAAGTTCGTAACATTTTTTCAATCGCTGAGCGTCTAGTCTTCATTTCATTATTTTTTCAATAAAAGCCTAAAAGGTTTCAAGAAGTTTTACCAAGAACCAGTAACCTTGAGAAATGTCGTTGACCCACATCAAAATGTGTTGATTCTAGCTTTTCCGTTTTTTTCAGTTCCTTGTGTCTTGTTAAATCACACAAACTGTTTACAATAACCTCTTTTTGTAAGAAGTACCATTCTTCTCAAATTCTCTTATCTCTTTTTTTCTATTACAATCATCAACTTCCTCTCTTATCCTTTTACACCCTCCAGTCAAGATATATAAGAACGGGTTGATAGTGTGAGAACGTCATTCAGCAATGGACGAGAAGCAAAGACTTCAGGCTTACCGCTTTGTTGCCTATTCGGCTGTTACCTTCTCGGTTGTTGCCGTGTTCTCGGTGAGTTTATTTATCAGAGAATTTCAGTTCAAAAAAGAACGTTTCAGCTGTGTATCACTCTTCCATTGGTGTACAACTATGTTGATGGAATAAAGACCCAAATCAACCATGAGATCAAATTCTGTAAGCACTCTGCTCGTGACATCTTCGCTGAGGTGAACCACATCCGTGGATCTCCAAAGAATGCTTCCCGTTTCGCCCGTCAAGCTGGATACGGAACTGATGAGGCTGTTGACCAAGGAAACCACGGATCCCAAGGAGGATCATGCTCCGGATGCTGCCTTCCAGGATCAGCTGGACCAGCTGGAACACCAGGAAAGCCAGGAAGACCAGGACGTCCAGGAGCCGCTGGACTTCCAGGAAACCCAGGACGCCCACCAGCACAACCATGTGAGCCAATCACTCCACCACCATGCAAACCATGCCCACAAGGACCAGCTGGAGCTCCAGGAGCCCCAGGACCACAAGGAGATGCCGGTGCACCAGGAGCCCCAGGACAAGGATCAGGAGCTGGAGCCCCAGGACCAGCTGGACCAAAGGGAGCCCCAGGAGCCCCAGGAAACCCAGGACAAGCTGGAGCCCCAGGACAACCAGGATCTGATGCTCAATCTGAGTCTTCTCCAGGAGCCCCAGGACAAGCTGGACCACAAGGACCACCAGGACCAGCCGGATCTCCAGGAGCCCCAGGAGGACCAGGACAACCAGGAGCCCCAGGACCAAAGGGACCATCCGGAGCCCCAGGACAACCAGGATCCGACGGAAACCCAGGAGCCCCAGGACAACCAGGACAATCTGGAGGATCTGGAGAGAAGGGAATCTGTCCAAAGTACTGCGCCATCGACGGAGGAGTCTTTTTCGAGGACGGAACCCGCAGAAAGTAAACACTCAGGAAGACCTATTAGTCTTTTATCGTCTAATCGTTTTTTATTCAATAAACCATTCACTGCCACTTTTTTTTTTTCAAAGTATGTCTACTACTTGAATCTCTACTATACAAAATCTACTTTACGAAGTCGAGTCAATGTTTGAAAGAAGTTCAAGAACATTCCAATGCAAACAGTCAGTAATTAAGGGAACGACGTGCAATTCAACATTTGGATCAAAGATCTCAGCATTGGCCGCATATTTAGTAATAAAACAAACGTTTTCCAAAAAACTTTATACTGTTTTTCATAATAAAAGCTGTCTACGTTTTCAATCATTTCTTAGATGACCAGATGTGTTTCGCTGTATTGTAGAAATAAAGACTCTATCAAACTTACTTCTTTTGTTGCCTAAATACAATTTGAAAGCAATCAGCAACTTCAAATAGTTGACTGAAAACTGTTCCCGGAAGAGCAATTCCTATTGATTGCAGATATTTTTTAACTGAAAGTTTCTGCTGGAATGAAAAAAAGAAATACTCTTACCTATGAAAAACGTAGAAACAATAATCTGCGCAGCGTCGTCAACTTTGCAATCCGATATAATCTTTGAAACTTTTGAAAGTAAATCTGATTTTTCAATTGCCTGAAAGCCACGAATAAATCCCGAATTCTCCGACCAAATACAAGATTTCTCACCGGGACATGAAATATTGTACACCAAGAGAAGTCACTTTTGAACTGTGGATCAACAAGAAACATAACATGAAGGGCATCAAATATCCTTGCTTCCAACACTTTTCTCAATGCTTGTGGTTCTTTCAATGTTTCAACTGGGAGATATTTGCACATTCTTTGTCCCGGTAGTCTCAATCCAATCGTTTGCATTTGTGTCGCCAAATTCTTTTCGCATTCAATCAATTGTTCTCCCATTGTGTGTAGTTGCTGGAAACAAAGAGATGATGATGAGGTTAACACATTGTTACTATTTTTACACTTTCTCAAAATACCTCATCAGAAATCAAATGTTGGGTGTTCGGACACTCAATCCAAAGTTTGATTTGTTCCATCCACCGAGGCTCCACTTTTTCGTACTGAATAGAGAAGTTTAGTTAGTTCAAAAGAAGAAAACAATCATACACAAAAATCGAGATGAACCAAAATAACAACATGTTGATTGGTATTTGCTATTATATTAATAGCTCGACTTAATGCGTATTCCCATCTTGAAATGAATGTATCGTAGCATGTTGCATCCACTTGCATGTGTGTCATCTGGAAAATTTTGATGTTGACTTTTGGATCATAATTATCTAGATTAGTAGGAGAGAAGTAGATCAAATCCTTCAACGATACCTTGTATTTTAGTTGAATCGAATCAACAAATTTTTACAAAAATATCTAGCATCCGGTAATTCCGACTCACCGTTGCATTACAAGCAACACATGCTGCTTTAACCACTTGAGTTCTTCCACTATTCGGCGGAGCAGTCAATACCATATGCTCTGATGCCTGTCTTATAACTCTCATAACTCCTTGAACCCATCCACTTGTTTCCCAATCAACGAATAATCGGATTCTATCTTTCGGATGATTTCGATGATGTTCAAACAAAAAGTTTTCAATACTTCTTTGGAATTGAACTCTATCAACGACTGGTTCATAACTCAATCCATCAACAACATCGTGTGCATCTACTTCTGAATATATTAAATCAAACATATCAATTATCGTTGAAGCTCTTTTTTCTTCTCCTTCTTGTTCTTCCTCCTCCTCCTCATTATCCGATATTTGTGCGATATGTTTCAGAACTGCCTGTTGAGTTGTACTGAAATTCTGATCGATGAGTGCTTCGAATTCTTGTGCAAAAATAGATCGATGCGATGGATCAATTGCATTCCCAATTACTCGTGCTGATTCATGAATAAACAGACGAAGAAGAGCATTTGGATCGGGACAGTTATCGGGGAAAGCAAAGAAGAATGACTTGGCCAGACGGGTCGCCAGTGCCATCGAAGACAAGTTTTTCTGGAGAAAAACAGATAAAAGAAGTTGAAACTAGTAGCAATTACCACATAAGGTTTCTTGACAATCTCAACAATACAAGATGAAAAAGACTCCAAATGATGATGATACTCAGAGCTGAATGATCTGGAAGAACGAACACTTTTTTCTTAAAAAATACTCGAAAAATTCAACAAACTTAGCAGTGAAGTTGGCAGCAATCAAGCTTTGAACCAATGGCTTTTGATCTTGAAATTTAGTTGAAGGAGGCATTGCAATACCAATAAAAGTAGAGAAAAGTGCTTTTGTTTTGTGAAGCCACGCGTAATCTTCTTCATCTGTTACAATTATCATTCGAATCTGTGCATCTGATTTACAAAGTTTCCCATCTTTCCAAAATGTTTTGTGATCGACGAAAAATTCAATAATTGGGAGAAGTGGTTCGGTGAATGAGAAGCGATCAATGACGATATACTGAAATAGTAAGTGTTATTTGAGATTTCATTCACTACATTTTTTTATTCAGATTCTTTCGTTTTTGAAGATTTAAAAAAACCCAATTGTTCATAATAGTCAGAGAGTTTTCACGTGAGTTTTTTTCGAAGGCTTCCCTCTCGTATTCAATTATTCATTTTCTTTTGAGCATCTCTCAATAGCCAATTCAATTTTTATTCAATTCCCCGTGACCTTGACACCCTAGTCTAATCTCCTAACCCACTAACCCAGACTTGTTGTGAATAAAAGTTGTAGAATTCAGAGGAGAAATCAGTGCCTTCAAATCGATAACTCGCAAAATGAAGCCTGCAGAAAGAAGAAGAAGAAGCCGTGCGGCCTCACAAGCTCCTCGTGACAGTGTTGGACGCTTCACTCCAAGAAAAAAGACCGCTGGATCTAGTCGTCTTACGGCCCGTTCCGTTTCACGCCAAGAAACTTCTCGTCAAAGTCGCCGTCGCAGTCGTAGTGCCAGATCGGCGTCTAGCTACCGTAGCAGCCGCAGTCGCAGTGGCAGTCGCTCCCGATCTCGATCTTCGTCTCGTCGTCGTTCGATTTCGAGAAAACCAGTGAAAGGAAGAGGACGTAAAATTGGAAGGTATGAAGGGAAGAAACGTATTGTATAATCATCCAAACTATTCCAGCAAATCGGTTCGTGCTCGCAGCTCCCGTACTCGTTCTCGATCTCGATCCGTTTCTACTGCCAGAGAACCAAGTCATCGTCGCGTTCGTCGTGTTCGCTCTACAAAAGAGAAATCTCGCAGCAGAAGTCGTTCAGTTTCATCTCGTCGCTCATCCAAGAGAAGCGTATCAAGACGTTCTTCTCGTCGTGCCACTCCAAAACCAAAAGGAAAATCTCGTCGGGCAGCTCGGTGAGCACAATAAATTTTATTTTAAAAATACATGTTCTCTTTCAGCGAGACTTCAATCCGGAGTTCAAGCAGTCGCAGTCGCAGCCGTAGTCGCAGTGGATCTCGCCGCAGATACGGAAATGCAAAATCCACGAGAAGTCATCGTATGGGATCTCATTGTGGATAAGCAGAAACCCAATTAATCAACTAACCGATCAACTAACCCTTGTACTAACCAGTCGATCAATAAACATTTCTGAGGGATTACCAGCAAAGCATTCTACAGGTTTCTGCAGGAGTGCATAAAAAGACTTGCCGCCGAAAGACTAATTTAGGGTTTTATTTTATGTGGCAACCCCGGTCTGAATACGTGGCTCACAGGAAAATGTGCACTTACCAGCTGTTTACTCTGATGTGTTTTCTCACAAGTATCCACAATGTTTGCAAATACTTTCTGTGCGACGTCATTTCCAACTCGACTTTTACCATCTAACCATAGGAATTCAACTTGAACTTCTGATCCACTTGATGAAAGAAACTTTGAAATCATTTTGACAAACATTGTTTTCCTTGAATATGGCGGTCCATGTACAAGAATATTATGACCAGAACTGAGGAGGCGAATACTGTAGAATAGAAGACGATCCATATTTGGAGTGACTATCTAAATTCATTTTTCTTTAAATTTGACTTCCTCTCTTTGATTAAAACCATTATATTCCCAATTGCACTATCTTTATCAATTGAACTCTGACAGAATGGTTCTTCTTCCCATCTCACTAATTTTGTTGCATCTTGATAGGATATTTTCCAATTACAGACATCTTCTGGGATTTGAATTGATAGTTTCCCTCGTATTGAAACTAAACATTTCCCAAGTTTTGCTTCTACTTTTTTCTGATCATCACAAAATATCGAGATGTAATTAGCAGTAGCTAGAATTACAGTAATCCGAAGTGTATCATTTACAGAAGTAGTTCGAGATAATGGTATAACTTCTGTTAGATCTTGATAAATTACTTGAAACAGAGTCGAAGGCCATAGAAAAGTTTCAGAGAAATATGATGACATTGGTGATAGAATACGATCCACGAGTTCATCCATTATTTCGATAAGAGAGATTTTCTGAAAATATTCAAAAATTGTATCCTTTTGTGATACGAATAAACGTACATTGAACAGTTCTGTATACTTTCTCTGCCAGATTTTCCTCCAACTTCTTGCAACGTTCATTTTTAAATTTTCGTTTACAACATGAAATGGAATATCAAATTTCTTAACAGTATTCAAATGAAAACCTTCTTCATCTGGAATACACATCAAAAATTGAACATTCTCTTGTGGCCAATATGTACTGCCATCGTCAAGCGTCAGAAATGGAGGAGTTTGAGATGAATATCCATTTTTCTTCAGGAATAATGGAGAAATAAATGGAAATATATTCCAGAATTCTGAGAACCCGTAGAACACAACTATTGTGTTGATAAAAACTGAGTTCGTGGAAATAGTTGAGTGATAACTCCGTTCACTTTCAGATCCATTTGATGGTTGAATATTTGGAGAAAGTACTTCGAAAAGAATTCCAGATGGAGAAGCTGCAAACTCATCAGAGTGAACAACCAATTGATCACGAACAAAGACGTCAATGTATATCCAAACCACTTTTTCAGCAAAATGATCAAGAGTTTCTTTCAGTGTTTCCTTCGCCATTGGGCCGACACATCCTGATATTTCTCTGAAAATAAAATGGGTAACTCTTGAAATTGTTGCTGAATGTAGGCGTTAACAATCTCTAAATTATTCATATTTTAACTAGAAGTTTTTCAAATCTTCCCACTGCACCTGACGTGTCATCTGTTCAATGAACTCGATTCATCTCGTTAAAAGTATGTTCACATCTTTACTAATTCCATAGTGACTGGCGGAACCCGTTAAATGTCGGTTGCTTGTCCACCCAGAAGTATATAAACGAAAAGTGAATTCAAGTGAGATATATCTGTTATGAAGAGATGAAATGAAGAGACTCGTCATGAAGAGACTCGTCAGGTTCAACATCCATGTTGCAAAAGAAACAATGACCGAGCAGCATTTTGTACTCACCTATTTCTAATTCGTGTTCCTAGTTTCTCTAAAAGTAAAGAATGTGGAGAAGACGGTGGTTGGATAGATGGATTCCCTTGAGCTGGTAATCTGGATGCAGTTGGAATCGAAGCAGATCGAACACTTGATAAAGGAGTAGTTGTTTCAAATTTGAACGAGGGAGATGATTTGTGTTGGTCATCGATTAAATCACGAAATCCACCCAAATGTTCAGAAGTTGTTCTCAGATGTTCAATAGCAATTGCTGTCGGAAGTTGATTCTTGATTTCTTCAGTTGATGAAATGAATAATCGAGGGAATGGAACAGTTTGAGTTGATAGCATTTTGAATAGGTTGAATGCAATTTGAGACGTCAGTAAATCAACATTTTCCAGCAGAACAAACCAATTTGTCATTGGAATACATTTGGTTAATCTCTCGAGAAAAGCAGATTCCAGAAGATTATGAGAATTGACGATTCGAAGGTTCGAACACAAACAATTAGATAGTTTCAAAACAAAAGATCTCGTAGAACAAACTTCTCCAATAAGAAGAATAATGTGTCCACTGCTCCAGTTATCTGCCAAACTTTTCGGAATGAAACGGTTCGTTTCGTTTGAATAAACAAAATCAACAGTGAGAAGGGACTGACGTTGGACACTTTTATGTTGAATATAGTACGCTTTTTCCTGAAAAATAATATTATGAGAACTAAAAATGATCGGAAGAGTGACATCACAACATGAACTGTGACTACTACTAAATAGCTGCTGTTCTAAATTTAATTCTACTTTCTAAATATGTATCTATTACTACATGTAAGCTTAATTGAATCTCAAAAATCAAACCAATGATTTCAATTTGATAAGTTTATGTTGAACGAAGTAGTTTTTATCCTGAAAATATGTTTTTAAAATTACTGGACTGGGAATAGAATCGTGGTTTCAGAAAAGCATTCTGGTTGTCTTCCTGTTCACTTCAGAATATGCTAATCGGTTTGAACAAAAGACAAATGAATTCACAATTCGGGAAATTTTTAAAATCTCAATAAATTCAGTCGCAAAACGTTGAATAAAAATTACCACTCTGCTGAGAAACAATGGGTCAAGAGTCTGTCTTGTCTCAATCAATTCTCCAACATTTGCTCCGATTCTACTCGCTGCTTTTGATCGATCTTGTCTTTCATATGTGATTATCTGAATCTTTGTTTTCAGAAATGACTACAGTAGTCTTAAACTAACATCAGTCAGTTTCGATGCAAACGCAGTCTCGATGCTTCTTATCAACTCACATGGTTCTTGGTTTTCAATTTCAGTTTTTGTCAGATCTACATTAACTTTCTCTCCTAATAAATCCACCAATTCCAACTGATTTCTTCGATTGAAACATAATCTTCTCAGCGAAGGAAAACAATCTTTTAGTAGTAATTGTAATCTTGTATCGATGGAAGTCGTTGAAAATAAGTTGAGAAGATGTAGTTCAGAAGATAGGCAAAGCCTTGAATTAATCATTCTCATCCCATCCAAAAGTCCACGAACTCCTTGTATTATCACAGCGACCATTTTTCGAATCTTTTCTATCCAACACGGAAGATGTGGTAGCTGCATTACTCGATATATAGTTGCATCTTTCACAACATTTCTTTCTAATTTTATGAAGTATTTTGCACAAGTTCTAAGTAATTCGTATTCTTTCTGCAAAAAATAAAACAAGTCTCGCTTCATATTAGAATCGAATGAAACCTGTAAAGTGTTTCTACAAGTTACGAAAATATTTGCAACTCGCATCCATTTTTGTTGAGTTTCACACCATGCTTTGAGAATTGTTTCTGTTCGACATGTCCACTCAATCCATTGTCTGAAATTCATTTGATTATATTGAGTCACTCTCTCTCTCTCTCTCTCTCTCTCTCTGATTCGACTCACGGTAATGAATCATCTGTTATCTGTTCAACATTTGTCATATGTTTCAACGTATTTAAATCCGTTTGAACTCGACTGTGCAGATCTCGAAGTTTGACAGCTAGAGATAGTTTCCATTGAACGTGAAATCTCATTTCCAGATGCTCTTGGCTCCAAAATGTTACGATTGAATGTAATTGATCAGCTGCAGTTGCTTCTCTTTCAGCAGAAAAAGCTATTGGTTTTAGTTGTTGAAGGTGTGCTTCCAGACCCAATTCACAAATTTGTGATATCGAACTATTAGCATATGGAGTCAGATCAAATCCTGAAAGAGAATGATGTTTTATGAAGTAGGAAGCTTGAACTGACCGACAATCTCTGACATTCTCAACCAATGAGCATCCAACAAACGTCTACAGGACATTACTTCGGCAACTGAGAAATTCTTTTTGAATGTGTCCACCTCGTTTCGTGCCTGAAATAACATCTTCAGCTCTTCTCCTAATTGTCAAAACTCACGTATGCAATGAAATGTTTTGCAGCTCTATGAGTTGCCAATGAACTCTCAAAAACAGACAATTGGACTGTAAACTGTTCGATGAAGTTGCTACTTGCATCAATATTTACAAGAGTTCGGCGAGATTCAAAGAAAGCGCTGAAATCATTGTTCGATCGAAAAGAGCAATTGGATGATAACCCACTTGACATGCTTATAATACCCACTTGTCGCCACGAATAAACTTTGCAACGACTCGATTTCTCCCACAAAAAGTCTCATTTTTGTCACATCAGACACCTGGATATCCACCGCTTTTTCAAACTTATTCAAGTCCTCAATTTCAGTTATTAAACTGTCAAGCATTGGTCTCAATTTTGCCATTTGTGTCAAATATGTTTCGACTTCTTGTGGATTCCCCATTGTTTGTACAATCTTGAGTTTATCCATGGCTTTTTGGACACTTGCCATCACTTTTGCTTGTTTTTTCTGAATAAAAACAAATAGAACATGTTTAAAAAGGATACCTACATTGACAAAATGCAGAAAAGTAGATATTCGTTTTTGAAAGAAATGAGCATGATCATTAATGCATTGTGGAAGAGAAAGACGAAGAGACGCAATTTGAAGAAGAGTATCCATTTGAGAAGTGTCGAGAGAAATATGCTGAACTCATTTAAGTCTGAAATCATTCTAAAAAGGTTCAATTACCTGTGTTATCTCAAAAACTTTATCATAAACATCTACAAATTGTCTGGCACTGTCTCCTATTTCATTTTGAAGCATTAAATCAACTTGTGCTTTGTTGTTGAGCATCATTGAAGGATCAATTGATCGATACTGCAGTGCTCGATCGTATTTCCGGAAATCGTGGAGTAACTTATTAAGTAAACTGAAACGAAACATCTAGAAAATACTCAAAACCGGAGAACAAACGTTGTGAATTTTCTTCTAATAGCCATTTTCAATTGATTTCTAAAACTTCGAATTCGTCGTTCCATCTCGGTCCATACACTTTCCAAACGAAGAACAAAGCAACGAACAGTGAGAAATTTTGGTGCTTTCGTCAGACGGATTTGGAGATGTGTTGAGTCGTCATACATTTTTATGAGTTCTTCTTCGGTTAACTTTGGTGATACCTGAAATGAGTACGGTGGATAAAGCCACTTCTCATGAGAAGACTTGATTTTCAGAGTACCTTATAATCGTCAACCAAAAATGCGTATGGTTGCAAGAACTGATGATTTGAAATATTTTCATGAGATAGGACATCCACACTCATCATTGCTTCCTCTTGCCACGTTTCACAATCTTCAGTTGACATTCGGACACTTTCCAACGAGCACATTACACGGATAGGTTCTTTCAATAATAAACGAATCTGTTCGGAATTGACCCATAACTTTCTGTCTACTATCATACATTCGATTGCAATGAATGATGACTGAAACTCATATTTGATAGTAGATCTGAATGAAACAAAACCTTATTTCTCAGTGTCTTCAGATACGATTGAATTGTTCCGAATGCTGCATTCGTTGTTTCTTGTACTATACAATTTTGAACAATGTTTCGTTTCTTTTCATCCTTCCAATTTTTTCTCAATAATCTATAAAATGTTTATTTTTCCATTTCAATGATAATCTTTTCCACACTTTGTGTTGATCTCATTGGAAAACTCTGTGATTTTGGCAAGTAGTGTTTCTCGAAATTTTCTAATTGCCATATTTCCAATTTCCGGGTTGATTATTTCATTGATATCAAATATCAATCCTTTTCTGAATAAAAAATATATATCAGCAAGTTTTTTAAATGAATTGAACTACCTGTGCTCAAAAAATATCCGAATTTTCATCGCTGCCAAAGATTGAGATCTGAGAAGAAGTTCTCTGTTATTGTTCACTTCTAAACGATATCTTTCTATTTCTAAAACATCATTGTATCATTCCGTTTTTATAATTAGGAACTCACTTTTTAATTTCATCAATATTAATTGTTCTTTCTTTCGAAATTCATCTGATAAATGCTCAATCAACGCATATCTTTCAGCGCAATCGATCAATTCTTCTAACTCTTGAGCAATTCTTTCATTCTTTGAACTCAATCTGAATTAAGTTCTTATGAATTTAAAAACCATTTTTTTGACCTACTTATGAACTCTCTGATAACTCCATTCAATTCTTGGTTTCAATGGATGTTTCTTCAGAACGTAATACCATTGTTTTGCCACATAGATACTCTCATCCTGATTCTTTTCTCTCAATCTTCTAATTTTTTTCCTTGCTTCCAACTGTTCTAGATGCCAGCGAAGAAAATTTTTTCGACATATCTTTGGTATTTTTCGATTTTCCCTTCGAAGACGGTCCTCATAGGCTAGTTGATGCCAACTCTTTTGTTCAACAACTCGATGGATTGTCAAATATCGAGTATGTTTCCTTACTGAAATCCGTTTGGAAATAAAGATAAAGAAGATATGACTTACACTTGAAATGTTCCTTTTCCAGTAGATTAGACATAATAACCTGACTAGCGAGCGATTCGAAAGTAATGAGGTGAGAAATGAAGGGAGTATTTTGGGTGTAGAGAGGTTTGACCAACTGGAAATCCGGTTTCTAGGCAATAAGAGAGGTCAGTTTATACGAAGTGAAATGAACATATGTTGAGATACATTGAAATATAATTTGTTCTGAAATAGAATATTTCATTGTACATGTTCTTCAATACATCAGATCCACAGTCTCCAATTGAAAAATCCGAACACCCGGACTAGATTGTAAGTACACTATTTATATTGCATCTGGGTTTATTAACTGACTTCGCCTCGAAATTCTCGATATATTCTCAGTGTTCCGTTAAATTATACACTTCTAAACAACATAAATAATCTAGATTTGTGGATTTCAGGATTATGGATTAATTTTTTTTAAATCTTCAGAATAGTTAAAAACCATGATTCCGTGTGATGCATCATAAATGTGTCGTTGAATGTGATTATCCTCTTTAAAAAAAACAGACCACAACACGTTTTATTGTGGCCAAATCATAAATAAAAAACGAAAACAAGTTCTTGAAAATCTGAAATTTGTTAAAAACATGGAACCGCCTAGAAAAGAAGGCACGAAGTTGGGAATGAGGAAAGAAAGATATAAAATACATTTTTAAAGAAATAAAGAGATTTAGAAGCATTTGCGGTGAACGATTGATGGGCCAGACTCGTCGTATTCTTGCTTGGAAATCCACATTTGTTGGAAAGTGGAGAGGGATGCAAGGATGGATCCTCCGATCCAGACGGAGTATTTACGCTCTGGTGGAGCAATAATCTTAATCTTCATTGTGCTGAAAATTGAAGAATTGTTAGATTCTTGAAAGTCATATAAAGATAATTTACCTTGGAGCCAAATGTTGAATCTCCTTTTGCATACGATCAGCAATTCCTGGGAACATGGAAGTACCTCCAGAGAGAACAGTGTTGGCATACAAGTCCTTTCTGATGTCAACATCACATTTCATGATGGATTGGTAGGTGGTCTCGTGGATTCCAGCTCCTTCCATTCCGATGAAAGCTGGTTGGAAGAGAACTTCTGGGCAACGGAATCTCTCGTTTCCGATGGTGATGACTTGTCCGTCTGGAAGTTCGTAACTCTTCTCCAAAGAGGAAGATGAAGCAGCTTGAGCGAGCTCAGACTCGAAGTCGTGAGCGACGTAACAGAGCTTTTCCTTGATGTCACGAACGATTTCACGTTCGGCGGTGGTGGTGAAGGTGTATCCACGCTCGGTGAGGATCTTCATCATGTAGTCGGTCAAGTCACGTCCAGCAAGATCAAGACGTTGGATGGCATGTGGAAGAGCATATCCCTAAAAGGTTGTTGTAAGTTGTTTTAAAATTAGAAAGATAGGTTGAATAATCACCTCATAGATTGGCACAGTGTGGGTAACACCATCTCCGGTATCAAGAACGATTCCGGTGGTTCTTCCGGAAGCATAAAGGGAGAGAACAGCCTGAATGTTGACGTACATGGCTGGAGTGTTGAAGGTCTCAAACATGATTTGAGTCATCTTTTCTCTGTTACTCTTTGGGTTCAATGGAGCCTCAGTGAGGAGAACTGGATGCTCTTCTGGAGCAATTCTGAGCTCATTGTAGAAAGTGTGATGCCAGATCTTCTCCATATCATCCCAGTTGGTGACGATTCCGTGCTCAATTGGATACTTGAGAGTGAGGATTCCTCTCTTCGATTGGGCCTCGTCTCCAACATAAGAATCTTTTTGTCCCATGCCGACCATGACTCCTTGATGACGTGGACGGCCAACGATCGATGGGAAGACGGCACGTGGAGCATCGTCTCCGGCAAATCCGGCTTTGCACATTCCGGATCCATTGTCAACAACGAGAGCGGCGATTTCGTCTTCCATGGCTGAAAATAAGATGATTTAGGACTTGGAGGAAGCTCGGAGAATAAAAAGAGTTGAAGATAAGTATAATCAGTTTTAAAAGTTTAGAATTAAAGTTGTTTCTTATCAAATTCGTACTTTTAATATGCACTATTAGAAGGTCTATGAAATATTGAATCAGTGGTTCAATCAGTATAAAGTGAAGGTCAATTCAACTTTAAAATATGACTCTTACAACCACAAAAGCCTTTAGAATTCTAAGAAATGACAAACATAGAAATGGCAAATGTCAAAGAATAAATGTTGCCATTTCTCGCTCTCCCGTCTGAAATGATGGCAACACATCGAAATGCAAAGTATCTGTTAGAAAGAGTGAGTGTTATCAGCCGCCAATACGGGGCCAGCTCAGCAAGAGAGAAGAAGAGAGAAATGGAGAGAATATGGCATATTTGCATGTATATATGTGTCGATTTATACTGATAACTCCCCTCGTCGTTTCGTTCTAAGAATTGGAAGTACGTGTCTCACTCCGTATATGTACACAAATGATCACGTCACAACGAGTGTGAGAGGCATACAATCACATTTTAAGAGGGAAAAAAGAAGAGAGATGACGATGATGGGAAGTGAGCTGTAGAGTTTGTAACATGTCATCAAATGGTAGAAATCTAGTTAAACGAAGAGAGAAATTGTGACTAATACTCTGATTCTTTCCCAAATTCGAAAATGGATAATGAATTGTAGGAAACTAGTTTGGCATTCTGAAACTTCTGAAACTGCTATTTAACTGATTTCTGATTGGCGCTATCTTGTTTTTTTAATTGAGCCTAAAATATATGAGAAAGTTGGAAACCATAAAAAAGTATGTTTGAAATAAAACATCTGGATACTTCAGAATAATAGAAACTGATAGAAAATGAAGCCTCTCCCAAGTTTTAAATACTCCTTTCAGAATGTGAAGTATCCGCCTCCAAAACATTAAGAGCTCCATACTTGGAAAATGAGTCATTCCCTACTGATAACTGGGAACATCAGAAACAATGACTCAAACTGCTTTTGATTGAGGTATTGAAAACAGACGGAAATGAGGTTGAACCAAAACTTTAGAGTAGTCTGCCTTCTGAATGGACACACACTGAATCTCTAATTTGAAAACTGATAATTAATATTTCAGATTCCACACTACATAGTAAATGTTCCCGAGTCGATTCGCTTTCGTTCTGGAAATGATTACGTTTTTCATTTTCTTTGAAAATCATCTTTACTAGATTCCAAAGTAGAAATCTGATTCCATTTCAATGATTTCATCCCAACAACTTAAAAACTTCTGTTTGAACTCTGTCATCTCATTTCCGTTATATTTTAAAAATCTGAAACCCCAAAAACCTTTCTCATTAAGAATGTGACTACTACCGCGTATCACTGATAATGAAAAGGTGAAAGATGAAGAATTGGTCGGTAACTGAAAACGAGAAAACACACGGAAAGAAAAGACAAGAACTGATTAGACCATTGAAACGAGCATCTTGATTACAGTACCCTGGGAAGACCCCTCTTATGAGAAGAAGGAAAAATGAACGATGTAAGGAAAGAGAAAAAATGAGAAACAATATTTCCAAATACCTGAATTTTCAAAAATCAAATGTAAAATGATTCAGAATTGTTCAGGGAATCTTCCCAAAGTTATGCGAACTTCTGATTCTTCAGTAACCGAGCATGACCTTTCAAGACGACATTGGATGTTTATAAATCAATAAAAATCACATCTGCACTAAAAAGAGAAAACAACTAAAATCCATCACCTGATTTATACAATTTTCTACTTTATTTTCGATCTTTCGTCTTTTTTCTCTCTTCCCTAAAATGCAAATTTCGTGTTCAGTATTCTCCACTTTCATTACCATAATATATGTGACTTCGATACCCAATTCAATTCGATTTCTTCACTGTCATCTCAATTTCTCTTATCATATCAATTAAAAGCTTCTCATTCCAGGAAACCTCGCCCGAAACAACTTTATTTTCTTATCAATTTCATCGTAAAATGACGACGGAGAAGGTTCATGTTGGAATTGATATTGGCACAACTTCGGCAAAAATATGTGCAAAAAAAGGGAAGGAGTAAGAAAAAGAAGAGAAAAAGAGAAACCCGAAAGTAAAAAAAAATTGTTTCAGGGTGATCTTCGAGGGCAAACGAGTATATGAAACCGACGAGATTGAATCTGAAAATGGAATTCAGAATACGAAATTAATTCTGAATACTGTGATTGGTCTTTTGAAAGTAGTTGATTTCCGTATCCGTGTTCAAAATATAATTCCTTAATTTCAGACAATCAGAGAAAAATTTGAGAATGAGAATTTACAAATTTCCGATATTTGGACATGCGGACAGATGCATGGAATCGTTTTTTGGGATCAAGACTTTGTTGAGACATCAGGTTAGGACTACCAGTTTCCATATTACAATAAAAACAATCTCAATTTCTCAGATTTTCTCAACACGTCTTCTTTATATAACTGGACATACAGCACTCCAAACCTTCAGAACTTTTTGAAAACTCTTCCAAAATGGAATTCTGGAGAGATCCATCCTGGATTTGGACTGGTCACACTAGCTTATTTAAACAACTCTTCTCCAGATTCTTTGAAAGTGATTTATTGAACTTTTAAAATTTCAGAAAACTTTTTTTCAGAAATACAATCGATGCGGAACAATTATGGACTTATTTCTGACCTATTTGACTCAAAATTCCAAATGTTTTATCAGTCAACACAATGCTTTCAGCTGGGGTTACTGTAGCTCGGACTACACGTGGCAACCAGAAATTCAGAAATTCCTTCCCAATTGGATTGAACTTCCAACAATTGCACAAGACAATTCAAAAGTTGTTGGCACTTGGAATGGTATCAGATGCCACGTGGCTTCTGGAGACCTTCAGGCATCTGTTGCTTCATTGGATTCATTTGAGAAGACTGCATGTCAGTAGAATGAAACATTTTTGTAGTTTCTAGTTCAAGTTTTCAGACATAATCATCGGAACATCTGCTCAATTATGTTGTCTTGTGGATTCCAATCAATTATCAACTACAGTACTCCCATCTACAATAGTCCAATTACCATATTCTGATTCGCAGAAATTAATTGCAGCGTGTTCAATGAATGGTGGAAATGCTTTGGAATCTGTTTTGAAGGTAAAAACAAGAAAGTGTTCGGTAAAAACAAGAAAGTGTTTTTAATTAATTATCAATTTCAGACAAATGCTGATAAAACATTTTCATCGGATAGACTGTGTCAACTTCTCGTTGAATTGGATAACACAGGTCATTATCAGTAGTTGTACTTCTTCTACTTTGATTTTTTCAGTACCCCGGCTGCCGACAAACCTCAAAATCGATCCGATTTTCATCCCAGAACGTGGAGTTTCAAAGGAATTGTCAATCCAAAATGTTCGTTCAGACACCACTGATATCCAGATATTAGAAGCCACTCATGAAGGCATCATCAACAATTTGTTTTCGTTGTTCCCAGTTTCTCTGTTGTTCACTTTGAGCATTAAGACCATAGCACTTGTTGGATCTTCACAATCTACACGATTCAGAAGACATATCGAATCCGTAATCGATGCGAATTTTGAAGTTATAACGTCAGCCTCTGCCATTTCAACTCCAGCTGGCGCGATTAACTTTTCCAAGATTTAAAAATATGCAATTTTATTTTAGACATGGGAGATACAATAAATGATTTCTGTAAACAAGTAAACGATATTGGTAGAGTAATATTACATGGTCATTGTGAATCAACCGAGCGATTAAAACTCAGTCAAGATCCGGTTCTGGAGCTCTGCGTGGTGGTGGAGCAGAACCTCCTCCACATGGACCGCCACAATCGGCATCATCGCATCCTCCGGTAGCTCCTGGTGGGGCTCCTCCGAACATTCCTGGCACTGAAAAGTATTGATGTAGAGGGGTGGCAATTTTTAAATGTAAAAGTGTGACTACTTACTGCCAGCTCCTTTTGCCTGCAACTTGCTAATCAAGGTTGCAATCTTCGGATTGCTGGCGTATTTCATGATGTTCGATGGGTTCTTCATGATGTCCATCAGAGCTGGCATTACTTCCGGGTCTTGGAAGGCGGCAAGAATATCCGGATCACTGAATAGTGAATCGAGCCCTGGACCTCCAGCTCCTGGTCCGCCACCAGCACCTGGGAATCCACCTGGCATACCGCCTGCACCTGGGAATCCTCCGGGCATTCCTCCGGCTCCTGGGAACCCTCCTGGCATGCCACCAGGGAATGCACCAGGGAAATTATCGTCGAAGTCGTAGTCTTCATTTTCAGCTTGACGTTTTGCTTCTTCCTCAGCAGCCTTCTTGTTAGCTTCTTGTGCACGACGAACTCGTTCACGGCGTTCGGCAAGCTCAATCTCAGCTTTTTGACGTTCGACGGCGCGATTGTATTCTTGGATCTTGTGAGCCTGAAAACAACGAAACATTTTCAATGATCAGCAAAACATATTTGTAAACATTTCGAATGTCCATAATAAAAAAACACCCACATATCTCATGATTTACTTTTCATTCACCAACTATTGCTTCTCAGAAGATTATATCAGCTGCAACCTAGTGCAAACACCGAAAACACTGAGAAAAGAACAAACACTGCGGTCATCCATTTAGTTTGTCGGATTTATATTTTGAAAAAATCATTGAAATCTAATGCAAAATGACAGTCAACAATATCATCAACCCCTTTGCACAATAACAATATGAAATAAGAAGTTCAACTTCCGACTGGTTTCAAACTCTTGACAATCTATTTTTTCTGAACTCGATTTCGCAGCTTCGTTGATGTGTTTCGATAAACAAAAAGAAAGGAGAAGCGAACTGAGAGAAAGAGCTGTGTACACAGAACGGATCGAGCTAAGGAATAGGCTGCTGGCATCGCAGAATCAGTGTTGTGTTGGATTGGCGCAGAAGATCGTTTGACGAAGGAAAAAAAAACTATTTAATATTCTACAGCACTGAGCAAAAATGTCAACCGAAAACAAGAACTATATTGAGATAGAATGGCTGACTACAAGTTATGAGATTGTCCGATTTACAGACTGCTGCAAAATACTTGATAGCACGATTACACACATTTCAAGAGGTGTTGTTCGTCTAAAATCCATTTGATTGACAATGGCGTAGTCTGTCTGTAATACGTTTTTAGTGTGGATACATAGACATACAACCGAAAAGTAGAAGGAAACAACAGCTGCTTTCTCAAGAGAGCAACAAGGAAATCAAAGAAGAAAACGAATGAAAAGAGAAGAGCTTCTTCTTCTTTTCTTCTCTCTGCATATGTATCGAATCAGAGATAACTCTATCTCTTCTTCTCTCGATTTTTTCTTTTCTTGTTGCTCCATTCCGCATCATCACAACTCGTCGGGTCCCTTCTGCCAACGATACCGCCCGTCTCAGCATCAGTTTTGATTTTATTTATTCTGATTAAATCTTCGAAACGAACCTATTGTGCGAACCCAGCAGATAACATTTTTTAAATCTTTTTTATTTACTCCCCAACCTCGAAATCATAAGGATATATAAATTCGCTGCCCCGCTTGTGGCGACAGCATTTATTTGATCTATATCAATACTGTACCTATGTGCATTATCTACTAGATGCCCAGCTTTTATCCCATATTCATTTTTTTGCTCTTTTTGAGCTCCTGTTTGGGTGAGTAATTATTTCAAAACTGGTTTCTAAACTAATTGATCTCCTATCTCAAAATCTTTTGTCAAATATTTCCAGCTGGTCCAACCATCATCATCACCGGTCCAGCAGAGAACAATGAAGCCAAAATCGAATATCTTGGTCGTTATCTCCCACAAGCTGTTTTGAAAAGTGAGTGTTCGCTAGTAAACTCTCGTTCATCACTGCGTCTTTCCGCTTTATCTGCGCCGGTGATGCGGCAATAGAACTTGTGCTCATAACACATCTGTTTTACAAACCGCCCACTCTTGCTCCGTGAGCAACACATCGAAACTACTGCGGAAAGTTAAAGTGAAGAGGGACGGAAAAACAGAAACGATCAATCTTTTTGACAACTCAGAGAAAGAATTTCTGACAAACTTTAAAGTTCGATCTAATTTCTATTTTGCAGATGTCGCTTCAACTGAATCAGATATTCTGATTTATAACCGAGTTGGAAACCGTGATACCTTGATTGAAGATTCTAACAAGGTTCAGCAACTTGGTGGTGTATTTTTGGAGAAAAATGTATCAACTGTTGTCTTCATAAGAGACAAATATGAATACTTGAACGCCAAAGAGCTCTTTGTTCTTGAACACTTGCTCAGAACTGATAGATCATTGTCCGTCGTCCATTTCGAAGAAAAAGCCGAAAGTTCACCCATTTGGTTGGAACACTCCGACTGTTTTGCTACTGGTACCGTTGATTCAAAAATTGGAAACACAGTCTACTTTTGCAATAAAGTGAGTTGAAAACTTGTTTCTAAACATTATTTTTCATTATAGGAGACCGATTCTGTTCTGAACGAAATTTTGAATGAACGCATTCCAATTGATAAAGTTGTCAGTTTACCATCCTCTTCTTTTTTCTTCGCAAACGCCGCTTCGAAGAAATACCGTATTGACAAGAAAAAGGTGTGTAAAGAGGAAACCGACTTATGATTGAAATGGTTTTTTTTAGATGGAAGAAGAGTTGGAAGACGAAATCCAAGATATTGTAGAAGAGTCAATGAAAACTGTTGAGAAGAGAAAGAAGGATTCGGAAGATGACGATGACGATGAAGACGACAATGATTTTGACAACAAGCATGATCCAAAAAGAGACCACCGCCTTCATTGCAAGTATCGTAAATCTTGTTATGCGACTGGGAAGCGTGGGTTGATCGAACCGTATGACATTTCGTTCGATCATCTTTTCCATTTCTGGAGAGCCCCTTCGTCTCAACAACATCATCTTCCAAAGACAGAAGATGCTGATCAAGATGGAGTACCAGATTCTGAAGACGATGATGTGAATCTTGCTGATCGGAAATTAGTATGCAAATACCGAACTGCGTGCTACAAGGATCACAATATTCCACTCAGTGACAAACAGCAAGAACGTGAGAGAAGTTTCATGAGTGCCAAACTTCAAGCGCCTCAAGGAAAGAAAAGAACGCTGAAGGAAATTGCCCAAAAAGCAGTCAGTGGAGTCGAAGAGAGAGAGAAAGAAGTTAAAACGCGTCCTCTTTCAAAATCTCTTATCGTTGAGAAAAAGTTGCAAGAAATCGAAAATCAACTGCAAAAGAAATTGGACTGCAAATACCGAAGATCATGCTATGAAACTGGAAAACTCCCGGATATTGAGGAAACAAGCTTCTCGATTCCATTTTTGTATCCAGAATCCGAAAAGAATGATGACGACGATGATGAAGAAGACAAAAAATCGTTTGAGGAGATGAATGATTTGGAGAAAAAGAATTATTGCAAATATCGCAAGTCATGCTACGAATCTGGAACAAAACCAGAAATCGATAGTGAACTGGCCATTGAATCATTCCGAGACATCCTAGACATGCCGGATGTCGTGGAAACTCGTAAACTGACTCTTCAAGAACGTTGCAAGTACCGTAAATCTTGTTACAAGACTGGAATTCTCCCAGATCTCAGCCAGGACGACGAGCACATCGAAAAAGTAATCAACAAGGAAGTGAGCTCAGTAGTTCCATCAACTGTCCAGGATTTGAAAACTTTGTGCAAATACAGGAAATCTTGTTATCAGGAGATTAGTGAATCTTCTAGTGCTGACATTGTTCAAACTATCAGAAAGAGGAGACTAATTGAGAAGGAAGTCAGAAAAAGAAGAACCAGACGTCACAGAAGACTCCATAAGCGACGTGCCATGATGACAAGATACGGAATGACAACTGGATCCGGCAGCAAATATGACAAGGTTGAAAAAACCCAGAAGGAGCTTCAGGATATCGCTGACGCAAGAGAAAATAGGAAAGATGCTCCGGCTCCGAAGTCTGTCAAAATTCATGGAAAGAAAAAGGTGGTAGAAGAAACGATCGAGACAGAGGGAACAACTTCTTCACAGGAGCAGGAGCTCAATGAAGATGAAAAGAAAACGGAAACAGAGTCAAAGAGGAATAAAAAAAACACAGCGAGCTCAGAAAAAGACAAGGAGAATGAAGAAGTAGCAGATTTTCAACCAGAGCCAGAAACTGTTAAAAAAACTAAGAGGAGTTTGAAGAAAGTTAAGAAGCCGGAAATTGATAAGAATGAGGATGATGAACCAGAATCAACTCCAGAGCCAGTCAAGAAGACCAAGAAGAACTTGAAGAAAGGGAAGGAAGCTGAATCAGAAAATGATCAACCCGTGATTCCGGTACCAATACCAGTGAAATCTGGTATCAAAAGATCACAGAAGGAACCGGAAGAAGAACAGAAGACGATGAGAACAACAGAAGACGATGACGATATGCCACTACAAGAAAAAAAATCCAGAGTAGAAAAAGTATCTTCTGTACCTTCCAAGAAAAGTGTTTCTGATGAAAATGATGATGACGACGATGGAAATGAGTTCGACAACAAACACGATCCAAAGCGTGACCATCGATTGCACTGCAAGTATCGCAAAACGTGCTATGAAACAGGAAAAAGAGGATTGATTGAGCCCTATGATTTCTCAGTTTGGCATCTCGTCCATTTTTGGGCAGCACCCCCATCTCAACAACATCACAACTACGGGAAACAAAAAGATTCTGATGGCGATGGTGTTCCAGATATAGAGGATAAGGATACTGCAATGGTTAACAGAAAACTATCATGTAAATACCGTCCTTCATGCTACGAGGAATATGGTATTCCCATCGAGGAGAAGTTTTTGGAGAGGGAACAGAAAAGAACTGTGAAGCCAGAAGCGTCAGATGATGATGATGGTGGGTATGAAGATGAAAGAAAGATTGATTTGAAGGCAGCCGATCGTCGTCTTGAGTGCAAATATCGCAGATCTTGCTATGATAGTGGTGTGCTCCCAACCATCCAGCAATGGAGTGACGCTCCGACACTATCGGAAACAATCGAGACCAGCTCCAAAAACAAGAAGTTCCAGAAATGCAAGTACCGTAAATCATGCTATGAAGCAGAAGGAATCACTGACAAGGATAGCGACGTGGAGAATAAAGAAGAACTTAAGAAATCTCACATTCAAGAAACAATGAAACCAGTTGAAACACAGAAAGATCGTCATCATCATCAATCGAAACATGGAAAAAAGAAACATCAGGAGCCAGAAGACAGTGATGAGGAAGACGATGAGAAAGAAGACCAAAAAGAGAAACAAAAGAAGAATAAAGAAGAAAAGAAAGAGGAAGATAAAGTTCAAAAGCAAAGTGATAAGGAAACTTTGGAACAAGAAGTGAAAGAAATTTCCCTTTCTGTGGCAGAAAAAAGTTGGTGTAAATACAGGAAGTCATGCTATTCGTCTGTTGAACCAAAAGCTGCCAAACAAGATCATTCAGGATCTATGGCCAGGAGAGGTGAGTTCACCGCTGATTTTAAAACTTTTCGTTTTTTTTTAGCAGGAAGCGGACAGAAATGTCACATCTACTACTTGTCGTGCCGTGAGGCAATGGGTCTTCCACCAAAGGAGAAGGCACCAATGGGTCCAAATGGCAAGCGGTTGTGTCGCAAAGTGAAGAAAGACACCTGATTTTCTGATCTCACTTCTTCTCAATCCCTGTGTGCCTATGTAGATCTATGATTTCTAGAACTGACCGAGTCAACTAATCGGTCTTCAATCGTCATTTTTGTAATTATTCAGACAATAATGATGATGTAGAATTTCTCATAAACATAAAATAAACTTATTCGTATTTTCATACTTGAAACTTACATTTGGTTCAACCTCCTTCAGCCATTCGTTAGCTGCTTCGTCGTAATCGAGTTTGCAAGCAGTAGCCAAATCGGTTTTAGCTTCAACCCACTTTCCAAGAAGTCGGTTCGCGCGTCCACGGAATTTATATCCTTGAGCTGAGTCAGGATTGATAGAAATAGCCTTATCACAATCGGCGATTGCGGAGATTGGGCGTTTCAACTTGAGAAGCACACTGAAATGAAAGTAGTTGTAGTAAATAATGATCCAATCAAAAGACTAAGATTACTAACTTTGCTCTCTTAGCATGAAGCATTGCAGACCCAGGATTAGCTTCAATTGCAGCCGTAAAATGAGTGAGAGCCGCGTCGAAATCTCCATTAGAAAATGCCTCCTGAGCCTTTCCTCTCTCCTCAGAAGCTTTCTCCACTTCTTCATCAGTTGGTTCCTTGCTGGAATCTCCCATTGGAAGAGCGACTGCCTCTTCGGCTTCAATCACTCCTTCGTTGTCAATCTCGGGGAACGGAATTTCAGCTGGCTTAGGAATCTCAGACTCAGCTGGTTTTTCTTCGTTTTGCTTATTTTGCTCCTTTGGTTCTTTTGGTTCCTCAGACATTGGACACTTTCCTTCTGGAGCTGGTTTCTCAGCTGGCTTCGGTGGGAGAGTCGCTCCGAGACTGAAACGAGAAATGATTAATGAGGTTCATCAGCAACACAAACTTACGACACGAGATAATCTTTGAAAAAAGCGAATTCAGGGGAATGGAGAACCCCCGGGTTCGTTTGGCACATGCCAACAAATTGCTTGAGCAAAGAGACGTGGTCCATTCTGAAATACATAAATACATTTATATGAGGTCAGCGAGTAAGAAAATAAATTGAAATTGAAAATTGCAGTCTTGTTTGTGCAGAACAGGTAAACATCGATGCAACAGCACGTGATAAAACAAGCCCCTTAGTCCTTCAAAGAACGCGGCGGAAAAAGATGGAACATTTTATTAGAAGCTTAATACTTTTATCTATTAGTTTTAGACCGCAGGAAGAACGAATATATTTCGGAATTTTCCTTCAAATAAGGCGATCGAGAAATTTCGATGAAAATTTCAAAACATGCTGTGTGCACTTGCGCGTAGTCTCTGGCGCCGACTCTGCAATAACCGACTAGTTTAAACTTCGCGCCCGTTTACTTAATGAAAAAAATGTTTTAAAAGATCAATTTATTTTAATTTTCAATGATTGTTTGCTATAAATAAGTGCGAGGTCGATCTTGTCGCATGATATTCTTAAGATCTTTTCATCACGCAACGTTACCCTGGCAACCAGCTTATTTTTTTCTCCTGCGTCTCCTGCTCTTGGTTATTTTAGAGTGAGCTAGACATCTCAATGTGCACATATGGGTTGCAAATACGTAATGCGAGAGTTGGAGAATTTGAGTAAGTAGTTCATCGGAGAATTAAAGATGATTAAAAGATCAAATGATGATAATTTTTCTATTTCAAAGCAAGGAAACCATTACATTACCTCTTCAATACTGTAATGAACTGGGATCTTCCTTGGGACATCAACCATGACGCGGAAAATTAGACGAGAGCACAAATGTATCTCAGTAGAAGCTCCCTCTTTTCATAAAGATCCAAGATGGTTATCTTACCCATCTTATGAAATATAGTTTATCTATAGAATCTATTCTCGCAATTGTGTTGTATAACCTCCAAAATGAAGGTATCTTCATGATGAATCGGAAGAATCATTCAGGATTCCGAATAACAAGACAATGACTAAAATTCTCAATATGACGACCGTTCTCACTTATTGTCTATGCCTCTTTTATTTCCACTCTCTTTCCTATCGTATGTGAACAGAGTGGACAGTCATCGCGGAAAACGCGCGGGAAACATCCCGTTTTGGTCGTTTCGCGTCTCAGTCGTGTCTACTATTCAAATAAACTCATAAATCGATCGCTCTCTCGTTGTGGCTGTTTTACTACGAAATTGAGTTATGCAACTTCTTTTCTAGTCAATGTTGCAGCTATATTTTTGGTTCCATTTCTTCTTTTATAAATGAATTATTAAATTCATTATTTGTTCTCCAAATCGTTATTTTTTTTAACTGACTATATTTCTCAATCGGTCTATCGACAAGGTATCAAAAAAGCAAACAATTATTTTCCGTGAGTATTGTTTAATGACCAGCCTATCTGCCCCGCCTTCGGCGGTTCAGCCGGCTGGTATCTCCTCATTTACGTGGCCACCCTTTTCAAATGTGCCCGCATGGCCGAGAGGCCTGAATCGGCGGTCGTTGTCCAAGGCACGCTGGTTCGGTTTTGCCCGCTGGCTCAGTTTCTCTTCTCTTTCAAAAACCGTTGCGGACATCGCCTCAGACAACGCCCAATTGTTTTTTATATATAAGAATGATGTGTTCGATATACAGAATGAAAATACTAAAAAATTGAGAAGAGTAACGGGAAATTATTCATTTATTGCGGGAAAAGCTGCAAAATTTCCCGTTACCCTTTTTATCCTTTTCTGTCTTCATTTACATTGTTTGTTAATACATCAAATGCGCGCGTTAACGCGTCATTTAAAAAAAAACGATTTTGCTTCTTTGCTATAATAGTGCACCAAGGTTTCCAATAATTGTTTCTTTGATAAATCGTTTTGCTCCCACGCCTCTTTTTGTTGATAATTCGTGGATCATGTTTGACTCCCTTTGCATCCGTTTCTTTCTCTTTTCTCTTGTGACTCATTCTCTTTTTTATCAGAAAGTTCTCACCGCAATCGATTCATTCTATTTTTCAGTTGTGAAACATGGACGATTTGGCTGATTGCCGTGAAGTGTTCGCATATTTCGATAGCAAGGGTGATGAGCGAATCTCTGTCCAACAGGTAGTTATTCAGTTTAATTTTTTCAAGTATGCCGAAAATCTCAGAACAGTGCCATTATTTATTCTTAATATCTTATAATTTTCCGATTACAGGTCGGCGACGTTCTCCGTGCTTTGGGTCAGAACCCAACAGAAGCCGAAATTCACCGGTGTGTCGGTTCTTTCGACAAAGAAGCTCGTTTGTCGTTTGAAGACTTTGTTCCAATTTTCCAGTCTGTTTCTAAGAACCGGTAAGAGTGGTTCAACTGTACTAATTTGTATTGATACCTTCGGATATTCGTATACTATGTTTCAGTGAGAAACACACCGTTGAAGAATTTGTTGAAGGACTGTCTCATTTTGACAAAGAAGGAAATGGAATGATCAATGTAGCCGAGCTCCGACACTTGCTCACAACACTCGGTATGTTTTTTTTTTGAAATATCAACTATCAACTGAATTTTTGAAAATACAATCCAGTTTTTTCAAATGTTTTTTTAGGAGAACGTCTTTCTGACGAAGATGTTGATCAATTACTTGCCGGGCACAATGATTCGCATGGAAATGTTAATATTTCTGACTTCGTCCGTGCCGTTATGAATTCATAATTATTCCGAGTACTCTCGATTATGTATCATAAATACTATTTTTGGGCTCCCACTTTATTGCTTCCTTCCATTCTTCATAATATCCCGAATATATTCCAAAATCCCGTTCACAGTTATCCGCAAGAGGAAACTCTTTTGTTTGAAGCCCACTGAATACCTATCACTAAAAACTTTGTATCTTACGAAATAAATATTTTAATGTGTTTTTCTCTAATTAGTTTGAATCTTCAATGAGTTGTATTTCTCCTATCCAATTTCTCCTACAGTGCGAAATAACTGATCGTGCCTCTACTTAGCAAATTCAGAAAAATGGCTGAATCGGGAGAAAAAGACGCAGAGGCGACTACAAATGCAGCAGATGGGTATAGTAAAGAAGCTGTGACAATTATAGGATTGCTTGGTGAATGTGGGATTAATGAGTTTGATCCACGTGTCGTGTCAATGTTAATGGATGTACGTTTTTATATTCAGACTCGAGATAATAGAAGTCAGACTCGAGATAATAGAAGTTATTTAGACAATAACTGCATGAAAAGACTCATCTGTTCTTATTTCAGGTACAGTACGCGGTCACATCAAAAGTTCTTCAAGTAGCGAGTGGACTGTCAAGACACGCTGAAAAACAACGAATTGAGACAGATGATGTACAAACAGCAGCCGATATTTTAGGAGTGCTATCATCAAACACTCCAGACAGAGAGAAAATATTACAAATGGCAAATGACAAAAATCAACAGCCACTCCCTCAGATTCGACATAATTATGGATTGAAACTACCGAATGATCGATTCTGTCAATTACAACAAAATTTTGTTTACAAAGCAGATGATAGTTATCAAGAGTGAGTCGAAAATTATTACCGTAAAAACTGTAATAGAAGCGCCCCTTTATTAGAGGCGCACCCTGAATAGCGGTTTGAATAATAGTGGCGCACCCTCTAATAGAGGCGCCCCCTTAATAAGCATGAAATATTTTTTCTGAATTTCAAGCACTCTTTTTCAAAGTTCGCGAAAAAACAAAACAAAACCCCTTTTTTTCGGTCAAAGTACTGCAACAACTTTCGCAGTTTTCGTGTAATTTTGTCAGAGAAAATATTAGTTTGGTTGAAAATTGATGACTTAAACGTTTAAAAAATAGCCAGAGAACAGGTTGAAAAATAGAGGCGCACCCTCTATTAAAGGCGCCCCTGTAAAAGAGGCGCACCTGCAAACGAGGTTTGAAAAATAGAGGCGCATGCTCCTATATTACAGTTTTTACGGTAAATCTCAACTCTGTTCCAAATTCAGAATGGAAATGCAGCAAGTTGCTCATCCTCCTCGGATAATTGAACCACCTTCGGCAGTTTTGCGACCGGAACACGTTCAGAATATGCTGAAGCGAAGAGCGCCGGAGGACGACTTTGATTCATGAATATTCTTTTGTTTCTAATTGTTACATCCAAACATCGATTCATACTGATCTCTATGGAAACATGTCAATCTTTTTTTTTGAATTTTCAGCATTGAATTAAAAACTTTTTATTGAATTTTCAGCATTGAATTAAAAAAAACAATTTATTTATTAATTATTCATTATCGCTTGCTCCTCCAGTCACAGCATTCTTGAGTTCACTTGTTGACTCAACAATTTTGTTTGCAGCCATTTTGAGATGGTCGAAACGGCTAGCTGAAAATTTGTAGAGTGTTTAGCACGCATCTTCAAATTGAAATCTACCTCTCCTGGCAGTTGGGACTTGCCCCGCAGCTTCAGCTCTTTCTGGTGCAATTTCTGGAGCATCCACATTTTTATTGTGATCAGCAAGCAACTGCTCTGCTTCTTCTAATTCCTGTTTTAGTTGCTCAACACGGTCTTTGGTTGATTGTGCGTCTCGTTGGATTCTGCATTCTTGCTTGCACAATTCGTATTCGGTGAGCTGAATCCAGAAGAATATTCTTATACAGCCTCAGCTTGTAGAATAATAAGATTTGATTTTGAGATTCCTGTGGTATCATTAGAACCACAAGAATGAGATTGTAAATACTGTAGGCTTGAGCGAGAAAACTTACAGGTTTTGGGGCAGCTGCTACCTTCTGGACATAAATGACTCTCTGAGCTCTAAAGATTTCATATATAAGACTCATTCTGGGAACAACTCTACTCACTTTGGCTTTTTCGTCTCTCCTAGACTGCAAAACACAAAAAATACAACTACGAGAAGAGCCACAGACTGCTTCATTCTGAAATTATGATAGTTGGGTGAAAGGTGAAATCTGGGAAATTTGACGGTCATTCATGTTTGAAAACATCTATTTATAGACTGAAAATTGAAAAAGACGTTGACTAAAACGTGAAGAAACCCATAACAACAAGCATCAAAAACCGTATGACCGTCACAATTGACGTAAAACAAAAAGAAGTATGTGCTCGGAAGAGACGCAGGAATGGGACACCTCAGGTGATTAAAAGTATTGAATGATAACGACTTTTTTGAGTTTCTGTTTATGATTATCGGAGGAGAATCACGACGAAAACAAGTAGACAGTTTTCGAAGATCAGGAGTTTTGGTCTATCGGAAATGATTCATTAATTTATGGTTAAAGGTGGACTCTACCCATCCACAAAACTCCCCAAAAATACTTTATTCAGTTGTTACAATTCTGAAAATTTTGACAAGGGGCAGTTCGGGAATTCTTCTCTCGGGAAATTTCTGGAAAAATTTTCGATGCGTGCATTTTCTGAAACGCTGTAACTAATGTTGTTCTCTTGTAACTGGCTCAAATATTTTTCTGAAATGTATTGAGGTGTCAAGGTTGTCACTACCAAAGTTAGAGGCCACCACTTTTAGGTTGAACCTTTTACTTGATATTTGGGTTACTGTAGCTACAGTACCCCCTTTAGAGGTATGACAATTAAAAATCTTGCCCCAAGGAAAACAACGGTACTACAGAGTTCAAAAAGTTGGTATTATCCCAGTATGGGCTTCTCTCTTTCAGTTTGGAATCCTTTTTCATTTTTTGGGTTACGGTATCTACAGTAATCTGTTACCCAGTGTCCAAAAATGAAGCACTTGGACACGGCCTCTAGCGGAGGCCCTCTCAATGCACTGCGCACAGTACTTTGAGAGGGCCTCTGCAGGAGGCCGTGCTTGGAGGATCATGGATAAAAATATTAATAATAATAACAAAAAGAGGATAGACATTTAGGAAACTGATTCGAAAAACAAGTATTCATTCATAAAGTCAGAATAAATTTATGAAAACATTCATAGGGATCCGAGATAAAAACTTTTAACCTCTAATCTCCTTTCGATTGTTTCTCATGTTTCTTCTTGAACACTTTTAGTATTTTCTGTTTTGCTCCGCCCCCATCCATTCCACCATTTTCACACATCAATGTAAGTCTATCAAATTCAACAAGTGCCATCGACATCGTTGCACGACGACCTCCGTCGACAAAAATAAAATTGCCCATGTATTTTCTGATTGCTTCAGGACAATTTGGATGCATCGGAAGGAACTTCAACGCCATGGTATCAGCCTTGACAACGGCATTTGATACTCCTTCAAATGGTTCAGCACCATCAGCGAACACTTCGTTGCAAGTGATTCCCCAACTGAAACAGAGGAAATTTGAATAGAAGAACCAGCTCTTAACTACCTGTAAACATCCGTTGCGTAGGAAAATGTGAAAGTGCTCAAAGTCTCCGGTGCTAGCCATTTGACGGGCAGCTTACAACTTGTCTTCATTTTGTAAGATGGTCCAGTGCGAGAGAGTCCAAAATCTGTGATCTTGACTTCTTTGTCGTGAAGGAGACAATTACGAGCGGCGATATCTCTTAAAGTTGTAGAGGTTGTTTGAAAGATCCGAACATAATTCTGAAACAAACCTATGAATACAATTATTACGATGCAAGTATTCAATTCCTTTTCCTGCTCCAATACAAAATTTGATTCTTTCTGCAACCGTCACAATGGTTCCATTTGTCTTTGCAGCCTTCAAATGATCGAGCAAGGATCCTCCTTTGACGAGTTCCAAAAGGATGTAGAGTGGCTGCTCATCATGAGCAACTCCGTACAAACGAACAACATTTTTGTTATTGAAGTTGCGAATGAATCTTGCTTCATTCATCATTTCTTTAATCTTTATTTTACTGAGAAACGCAGAAACTTTTGTCATTTTGATTGCCACTTCTACAGTACTTCCGTCTTTGAGCTTCAATGTACCCTGACATACTTTCCCAAATGCTCCTTCTCCGAGTTTATCACCAACAGTTACATCTGAATGCATGAATTCCCATGGTTGTTGGAGAATGGGAGTTTTCAGCTGAAATGTTCCCGCTGAACAAGTTCCAGTGTTCTTTGTGTAGTAATTGATAAGATCCGAAATGGAATCGAAGAGTCTCGTCATTTCACAGAAGAACTTGTTGCTTTGTTGAACACGTTTGATACATACATTTCGACACTGAAAATAAGAGAAATACGGGAGTTAAGATTCCAGTTTAATGCCTCACTTTCTTTTTATCATCTTCATCTTTCCCTTCAACAAGAATAGGGATCAACGACAAAATCACTTCACGATTAACTTTAGTCTCCCCCTCAACCACTTCCGAAACTCGAAGCAAATAATCTCCTGGGTTTTGCAACGTGGATTGAAGATCTTCACGTGGGAGGAATCCGTGGTAAAAGTTGAATTCACGGAGCTTCTTCTCTAAAACTGGAAAATCGTCCCGTTCGGTAGCGTTGACAGTTTTGTCATCAGCGACTGAACACGACCCTGCTGACGTGATGCGACCACGCCCTTTCTTTTTCTTTTTTTTCTTTTCGGCGTCTGGTGGAGCCTTTCCAAGAAGACTGTTTTCGGTAGGTTGTTGAGTTGTCTGTAAATGATTAAGTAACTCAGAGATGAAGACGGTTTTACTTCTTGTTGTCTCTCCCTTTCACGTCCTCTGTCACCCATTGTTTTCTCTTCTTTTTCTTTTCTATCATCTCTTCTATCACAAGATTTATCATTTCTCGGCATCTCTCCTTTTGATGGTGTAGTTGCAGGCGATGAAGATGGATTTCTTGACATTGAAGTACTTGTAGGAGTCGGTGTTGCAGGCATACTTTTTGGCGCCATGCTCATATCTTTGTCTTTTTCCTTTTCCTTTCTGAAAAAGCGTTCATCGGGTTTGGCACCTAAAACTTGTCTTTTACTTTGCTCCAACTGGCACCGATTGGGCGTAAAGAGACTGCGTGAAGAGTTCTCTGGATCCGTTATCTCTCGATCCCATATTTTCTGTTTTCGTTCTAAAATGGGAACACTTTGTTTTCGGAAATCTTGATGTGGTTACTACCTCTTTTAATAGAAATGAATCCTATTTGACTGATGTTTAGAACGTATTCGATTTGAAATAATCAACATTTGATCGTCAACTGATCAGTTGTTTTGAACACGTGGCTTCTTTTTTTATGTGAACGTGGAATTATGGTTCTCATTACTGGATTGGAACACGCATAAAACGAAACACTTTTAAATTATCTAGATGCACTTTCTAGAGTTGGATTCTATTAATTTCTTTGTTGAGAATTGAACATTAGTATATTATAATTATTGAAAACATGTGATTACTGAATTATGTTCAAACTCTGAAATCTGAACTTCTCAAGTCTTTCGAAATTGATATCCAGAAATCGATTCTAAATCTTCACAACTGAATAAGCTAAAGCAAGTAATTTATTAAAATGTCTCGAAAATAACTCGATAGAATGATAAAATATGGAAAAAGAAGAAAAATGATAATCAATCGGTATAGAAAGGATATTTCGGTGCGAAAGAAGTTTCTCCAAACTGTGCTTGCTCTTTCTCTTCTGATATGTCACTCGGACCAAAAAACGATTCTCTGAAAATAGGGAATAAGCAGAGAAAGTTGAGGAAAGTCTCACTTATAATACGGGCTTGGCATTGTTGGATACAACTCGCTGAGAATTGAAGAGGGCATTCGAACACGTTTTCGAGCTGACAGAAGAGCTTCCATTTCGTTTCCAAGTTCTTCGACTAACTGACCACTTTCGTCTGTTATCGTCACCTGCAATAGATTAACGTGATTTGGAAATTACATGTATCCTGGAAAGTCTGATAAAAAAGAGTTTTATCACTAAAGTATTTAACAGAATGACTGTAAATCTACAATCAACTTAAATTCGATTTGATATTACCGTAAAAACTGTATTAGAGCGACATGTCGCTCTATTTTTCGAACAGGTTTTTGTTGTCGTTATATTACTCACGTAATTGATGGGCGAACTGCGCTATCATTGGGCAGTTTGCGGGACATTTGGGCAGCGCTGCGGAGTGGCGGCGGCAACCCGCCCATTTGAGGCGCAGTTCGCCCGATCCCCGCGCATTGCCTGCCCAGTAGCTGCCCATTCCTAGCGCCGCCTGCCCCAACTCATGCCAGATCTCGCGTCACAGCTGCCCAACTTCGCGCATCGGCTGCCCATCGCCGCGCATTGCCTGCCCAGTAGCTGCCCATCACCTGCCCAGTAGCTGCCCATCACCTGCCCATAATTATTGATTTTCTCAAAAAAAGTTTATTGGGGCAAATGAGAAAGGAAAACATCAAAAAATTAATTAAAGAAATATGAAATTAACAGTGGTTTTGGAGGTTGTCGACCGTCTTGAGCGCATTGTATGCTTAGAGTTTCTAGGTGTTGGATTCCATGCGGAGAGCCGTCCTTTTACCGTTTCGCTGGAAAAAAGTTGTTGGTAATGTATGATAAGGAATAATGAAAACTGCAACTCACGTTTCTCCTTTTGAATGCTCCTGAGGAGCCGTCTGGCGTGGGGACATAATCTGCTCTCGAAAGCTCATATCTGCAAAGGAAAAGTTCATTAAAGAAATTTGACGTAGATCGTACAGTGCAGACTTTAATCCACCGGCGAATAATGCGAATTTCAAAGCAACAAAAATGGGTACTGTGGAGTACTATCACAATGAAACGCAAAACTTATTATCAATAATTGAAAAAATGCGGAAAAAAACCTTTAAAACTTGAATAATGCGGAATAATTGAACGGGCGGTTCGTTCCATCCACGTGGATTCCCATCTCCGCGCACAAGCTGCCCATCTCCGCGCGGAAGCTGCCCATCTCCGCCCACAAGCTGCCCATCTCCGCGCATGTCCTGCGCATCTTCGCCCGACCACACCATGCGCTAGTGTCGAGCTCGCTCGCGCATCGGCTGCCCAGTAGCTGCCCATCACCTGCCCAGTAGCTGCCCATCACCTGCCCATGCGCAGATTGCCCAAAACCGGCGCGGTCGCCCAAACCACTGGGCAACTGGCGCACTAGCTGCCCATCTGCTGCGCAAAATTATGTGAGTAGAGGCTGTCGTTCCACTAGAGGCTTCGTTTTATTTTTCGAACGAAGTTCTAAAAGTCAGTCAGGTTCGATTTATGCGAATAAAAGTGAAATCAGAAGAAAAAAACATGAAAATTTAATGAAAAAACAACGAAAATACCCAAAAACAGGGTGTCGGTCTATTAGAGGCTGTCGTTCTACTAGAGGCTGTCGCTCTATTTTTCGAAGCTTAATCTTGCTGTCGTTCTATTAGAGGTGTCGTTCTATTAAAGGTGTCGCTCTAATACAGTTTTTACGGTATATGGAAACCCTGAGAACCGAATGTGATGAACTAACCTGCACACAACTTTCACTGTCCCATTTCGGCGGACTATCCTTGATTGAACTTTTCGGAATTGAACCATTGCCAGAACTTTGAACAGACTGTTTTGAATGTATGAGCAATTGAGCAAGTTGTGGAATCGATCCAATAACAATAGAGCATGGAACTGTGAGAGTTTGCTCAACCTGAATGAAAGTATCAGTGTTTTGTTGTTTTCTATTCCACACTCACTTCTAATTCCACTGCATAATTCACTGAAAGTATTTTACATTTTCCCAATTTCGGAGGTAGTGATGGAATAATAATTGATTCTTCTTGCCACTCAGTTGTTGTCCCTCCAGGAACTTCTCCTTTATCTATTTTTGAAATGACTCGAACAACAGTTTTGATGTGCTCGTGACCAGCAAATGTTTTTGCTTTGTATGTGGTCTGTTGTACGAATCGGAGAGCCGTGTTCCTGGTTTTAGAGCTCAGATTGATTACTCTGAAAGTGATGATTGATTGATATCAATTTCAAAGAAGAAGCATAATAGATCGAGTCTAGTCAAAAGTCATTAGTTCGTCGAATTTTAAAAAGTTCGGAGTCTAGTATACATCCTATTTTAACGCTCTGGATATATGTGTACGAGACTAATAACTTCTAGATCAACAAATATAACTCCAAAAAAGTTTTTCCATTTAACTTTGATTTGTGTCTTAAACAACAAAATTTTTCTGAAAGCAATAGGAAATTATAACGGCAGACCGTTATAATACAGTTTTTATCGTAGCTTCAATTCCCCTAAAATATGTTTTTTTCCTGTTTATTATTTTTTGTATATAGTACTAGATGTATAAGAGATCCCTCCTTTCAATAAATAAAAACATAAACCGAAAGAAGAACTCACTTATAGCTGACATCAATCTTTTCTCCAGGAGTGAATCCACACTTCGGTATGCGAATTTCTCCTGTTACACTGCCCGTTGAACGACAACAGAATGTGACGGCATGATTTGATTCAATGCATGTTATTGGCTCATTTAGCTGAAATTTGTTGTTTTTTTCTGTTTTTTTGAAAGTCAAAGTGTTCCAACCTTCGGATCCGAGTTTATATCTTCAATTCCAACAACAGTAAATGCTTTTCGACTGACAATATCAAAATCCCAGGGTCTTTCACAAATAGCTTTACATGTGTATCGAATATGCCCGAATTCTCCTTCGAATGATGATGGCAGTGATTTTGGAAGTGTATATGAAAATGGAACCTGAATTGTTTGAATTTAATTTTAGTAAAATAAATTTTTTTTAAACCTGATGAATTCCAGCTGGAAGAACTCTTTCTTTCTCTTTTCCATCTTTCACAATTGTGAATTTATGAGTGTAGCCTGTGTTGAATTGTTCAAGAAAATATGGTTCCGAATGGGAGCAATGTTTACGAGATTTTCCTGAAATGACTTTGGGTTGTGTACATACAGTTTGGAAGGCTGTCGGCTTCAACCATTTTGACCGAGATTTCAAATCTTTGAGAGTGTGTCACCCTCTATTTAATGAAATATTTTAAGCTAACCTGAATGTTTTGTCCAATAAGTTCTTGCTCTTCCTTTCAGTTCCAACAGAATTTCATTCACTTTTTTTGGCTCTTTGTTTTCGATTATTACCTGAAAAATGGCTTTATAAAGTTATTCTCAATCTAAAAAAAATCTCACTTTTCCAGAAATTTCTTGTCCAGCAAAATAAGCTTCTTCTGGATTGTTGAAGACAATTTCGAATCGATCTAACTGAACCATCTCCTAATTTCACTTTTGTTCACAAATAACAGAAACTCTTCTCTTCACTTAAAGATTCGATCTATATTATTTTCATTCTTATTGGCACTTTTGACGTCTGAAACTTGGATTGTATTGGAAAAAAACGAGTAAGCTGCCACCAAAAAATAAGAAAAAACTAGAGTAAAAAGTTGGAGAAAAAGAGCAAAACGGCAGCATAATTGGCTCAATTTGGGTGTGTGTACTAACGTGAAACCAAGTGACATTTGCATTGAAAATTGGCATGATTTGAGAGAAAAAAGGGAATGAAAACAACAAGGTAATTGAAGGTTTTGGTAGAAGAAAAAGATGGAAAATATGGAAAAGAGAAGCAGTATATTTTGGCGAATTCTTCTGAATATCTTTTAGGTCATAGAAGAACAAATCTGTCCTTTTTCTGTGTGCAATTCCGCGTGAAAAAATGTGCAAAAGTGCAGAAAAATGTTGTACTGAGCAAGAGGAGATGGAAGGTAATTGAGGAAAAAGACGGGAAAAAATGAAAGAAAAAATGGAAAATGGATTGGAGATACAAGAGGGTACACTGTCGTGCAAGATGAGAGTTGGGATCTTAAAATCTAAATCGAGAATGATCTGTGCACAAATGACAGTTCGGAAACAAGACTCATAAGATTTGAATGCTGAATCGAACCTAGCACTGAAGTCGACGTCTTTAAACCCAGATTAATAAGTGTCTGTTCTTTTTCAAATTATTTGCAATCTATTCATTAACAGAAATAGTTTTCACATGGGGTTCGAATATGCAAGAGGATTCAGTATACTTCGTGGCAGACGATTTGAGGGTTCAGGTATTTCAGTTTATAAAAGACAAGACATGAATGTTTGACAGAATAGTTCAGGACAGCGCTGGGAATAGTTAGTCATTAAATTAGAGCGTCTTATTCTCTTATTTACTCTATTCCAAACAAGCGTTTATAAAGCTTGGGGATCATTTGGATATTCCAAAGGAGAGAGTCTGGAACAATTCAAAAAAGGAGACGAAGAAGAAGAAGAGAACTGATGAACTCTAAACAACTACCGTACCTCATTAAGACCTTCTTCAAAAACAAGAAAGAAACTCATCAATGAAGCAAAAAAGGAAAAGACATTGTAAAATGTCAGAAAGCGTAAGACTAAACAATTCTACTGCTCCATAGTAAAAGATGGAAGAAAAGCAAGCGATGAGACGGGGAATGGACGAAGAAAGAATTGAATTGAAATGTATTCGGAAGCGGGGAGAAAAGAAGAAGGCTACGACGACGAAGAAGAAGATGAAACCGAAAAATGAGAAAGGACGGGAAGGAAAGGAAGAAGAAAGAAATTGGTTGGAAAAACCGAAAGAGAAACAATTTCTTCTTGTCCGGATTAGTTCTCGTTTTCTCTTTTTTCATAGTCCAATGCCGCCTTTTACTCTTTTTAACTGGTCGTTTTGCATTCACTCCTCCGACTATTCATTGAATGAACAACTTCAAAGAAAAGTGTTTAAAAGCAGTGGAGGCAGCGGATTCTCAGATATCATTGATGGATTCAGATCACAGAAAATGATAAATCAAGTCCTCACTGAACTGTCAGATTGATTCTCAAACTATTTCTTACCAAGGACAGTTCATTTAAAGTTCCAACTTCAGTTTCAGTTTTTGGTTGACTGCTAGTCTACATCCAAGAAAGAACTCGTAGCTATCCAGCATCTTGCTTTTTCTTGGAATAGAAAAAGAAATCGTGCAGAATTGTGTTCGTGACAAACATCAATTGAAACCAACCACAACCAACCAAAACCAAAAAAAAATCCGGGAGCAATGGATTTTGTGGCCAATGAATGGGTGTTGCGTGGTGGAGCAATGAATTATTCGAGGAGCATAGAAATGAAAAGAAGACTCCGCCCTTCATCTTGAAACGTTTTGTTTTTATTTCTCTCTTTTTTCGAACCTTTTTCTTCTTCTACAGAAGATCCTCCAAGAAGAAAAGGGAAAAAGACGTCAAAAAAGAGAGAAACAGGAAATGCGTCTGTCTTTCGATCCGAAAGGAAGTTTCTTTCGAATTCATTTTGAAGTGAACACAAGAATACGTCATTTCGTTGTTTATTGTTGATAAGAAAAGCAAAATGTTTTCTAACTATTCTTTTTCTAACTAGTAAGTTTTTCGAAAAAAGAACAGAATAGAGATGTTTGACGATTTTCTACAGTACTGATCCGAGTTTTTATCTTTAAAATGCTAGCTTTTGCTAGTGATAAATGATAGTCATACAGGTTACCTACATCAGAATACACTGGTTCCGAAAATTCCTGGATCGAGTTATGGAACCAGGGGCACGTGTCTCAAGAAGAAAACAGAAAAATTATTGTTTTCTATCCGAAAAAGCCACAAGAAAAACAAGAGAGAAAAACGTGAAATGAATCGATCATATCAAAATTGAGTCATCGTTGTCGGATGAGGGGTTATCTGAAGGAAAAGAAGATGCGAAGGAGCCATCACACCAACTGTTCCCTTGAGAGAAATGACACTTCTTCTTCTTCTTCTTCATTTCCTTTCCTTCTCTTGTTTTATTTCAAATTATCATCATCAAAATGTTTCAATGAAACTGATATTTACATAAATTTGATTTCTCGGAAACGATTTTCACAACGTCATCAATTATGAGTATTCAGAGAAATGACTGTTTGGAGAGTTATAATGAACAGAATACGAAATCGTCTAGACAAAAATAAAAGAATTCGTAAAATCTAGAGAAACGTGCTTATTCCGAAAATAGCAGACTTGTCAAAAATCGGACCGGGCCGGGCCGGGCCAAAATTTTTCCTGATTTCAAAAAATGGGAACCCGTTTTTACCAAATTTTATTTGAAATTTTTCGAAAAAATAGAGTAAAAATGCTTAAATTATCATACATATTCACATTTTTCCTAAAATTTCAAAAAATTTCCAGAAAAAAATCAAAAACTCAAAATGTTTCAAAAGAGCCGGGCCGGGCCGAGATTTTTCCTGAGTTCAGCCCGGCGGGCCGGGCCGGGCAGGGACAAAATTTTTCCTGATTTCGGCCCGGCCCGTGACAAGTCTGGAAAATAGGGATATGGGGGAATATTGAGATTGTCACCATATTCCACCGAAAAAACTCGTGAAAATCGAATAGAGCAAAGATGAGAAAATACAGATTTTGCAGAAAATACATAGTAAAATTTTAAAAATTGTTGGTTCTCAAGGAAAAAATCGTTCGAAAATTAGGGATTCATTTGATAAAAAATCAGAGCGACAGAACATGTAGTTTGAATTGATCTGGAAAAATAATTTTTTTTCAAAAGTTTCCAGCACAAAAAATAAAACCTGAACGGGATTACACAGACGGAAATTTCGAGAAGACTTCGTTTACAGAAGACATTTTCTGTTCTCCGCAGATTTCGTTTCATTTCATTTTTGAAAAACAGGAAAAAACTACTAAAACGAACTGTCAAAACTGAAGCTTTGAACATGTTCTAAATGAGTTTGTATCGATCACAACCAAAAACTAATAAAAGAAAACCACAGAAATATGAAGAAAAGCTGTTCAAATAAAAGATCGGAAGCGAAAAATATTGAGAGTTTTCATTGGTTTTGGTTGGTCCGAAAAGCAATAAAAACATGTCAGTGGGAGGGAAGAGGATATTCGAAACGATGTTCGAAACGTGTGCATCAATATGTCTCTAGAATCTCTTTTTCTTATTATTCTAAAAGTTCGCCTGACATTTCGCACCGCCCATCTGATTCGTTCATTCCCTTCGGCTCTTTTTTTGTGAATTGTCAATCAAAATGTTTGCGGCGAGAATTTTTGAGATGAGAGAGCGATGTTATTTTTTGTCATTTCTTTTTTATGCTCGGAAAAACGAAATTTGACAAATTGCGTAGAAAAGTTATTCCTCGTTTGGAAGCTCGAAAATATTGAGACTTTCGAAAAAGGAGAGGGAGAACTTCTGAAATGAGATGGAAATAGTTTAGATCTCGAAATCTCGAAAAAAGAGTAAAAATAAATATGTGAATATATACTTTACACATCTCATGACCTCCATTTTATTCTTGAGCTCACCAATATTTATTGACACGCTATTTCACTTTCTCTCCTTTATTTTTTCTTCTTTTTACGACAAAAACAAGTTCTTTTTGTTTTTGGAATAACATTAGAATAGGGGAATATGAAATAATAGTATTTGTTTCCTTGGTTACTTTGAACACGATCAATCAGCTAAGAAAAGAAATAAGGCATCTGAAAAAGAGAAAGAAGTCTCCTGAATTCAACGGAACTATGTTACACGAAATGTTCCGAACGAGACACATTCATAAATTATTCTCAAGTTTCCTCTCCGAAATCTCAGTTACAAAATTAGAAGAATCTCCGATTTTCTCAGCTTTGTTACATTAAATCTAGATCTAATTCTATTCTGAATTAAGATGAATCTGTTTGAAAACACTTAGTAACAAATGGTTTATAATCGACAGCTGAAATACTAGAAAACTTACTAGTAGAATAAAATTGCGAAAATTTCGAGATTGAAAAAAAAAGAAAACAGAAAAAACGTCTCTGGGTGAAATACGGAAAACAAACACAATAAGCAAAGAAGTAGTGGAATGAGAAGAGCAAAAAAGAGAAAAAAAAGGAAGAGGTCCCTTTGCTGACCGCTTATGGAAAAAGAAAGGGATTCAGATGGGGAGTAGAGACGAAGAAAACAGAAAAAAAAGATAGAGAAAAATGTGAGGATAACAAAGTTTTGGATGGCTAGACTCTCAGCTTCTTTTCCTTTTTCATTTTCCTTTTGTTAAAAGTTCGTGAAGTGTAATTTTTTCTATGCTTGTTACTGGCAGAGTCTCTTCGATACTTTTAGTACATTAACATGTTTTTATTTCCTGTCAAATGAGCTTTAAGTGGGTCTTTTGTAATTTTTAGAAGACTTTTGAAGCAGTTTTCTGTCAATTCGAAAAATAAAGACTGGGTAATTTAAAAAAAACCAAAGATATAACTTGCTGTTCTAGTTATCTTGTCTATATTTCAGTGATACTCTTGCAACGGGGACAGGATTACTGTAGGTTCACAACCGAAAATGACAAGTTAATAATCAAGTTTTAATTTTCTCTAATCAATTGAAAATCGAATTTTTTACGAATGAAAATTCTGAAAGAGGTTTCTAGAAAAGAGGAGAAACATGAATCGCCTTTTCCTGAAAACTGAGTGAAATTAGTAGTAATCACCCATCATCTTTTAATCGAATCCTATTTCTTCAACTTCTGGAACAAATGACGTCATAATGGGAAAAAATAGAAGATGTTGAGATGCGAATTTCCGGAATTCGTGCCGATTGCTATTATATTGTTGATTTTTCAAGTTTTCTTCTTTTTCTCTTTCTTCACGTTTCGAAATGAAAAAAAAAACTTTTAGGGCTTTGATGGCTGGATGGGAAGGGAATAATTAAGGATGAGTATACAAAATTTGAATTTATAATTTCATCTCATCTCATTGAATCTTCTGTGTCGATATATGTGCATAGTGGTCGAAGATGGTGAAGGAATTAATTTATTTCAAACACTTACTAAAGCTCATTTATGTACTCAATGAGGAATATTCACAGAAAAAATGAAATAAGTAGAGGCCTAAGAAAAGTTGGAAGAAATTAAGAATCTATGTGAAACGGATTTGTAACACGAGAATGTTGGTCGATTTGGGAGAAAAAACAAAAAAAAGAAGCAAAAGTTGAGAGGAAAGATAGGAAATAGAGATGAATGAATGGTGGTGGAGAGATGGATGCAGAAAATGAAATTCGATATTTACACATTCAGAATCATGAATCAAGAGAGAAGAGACTAATCTAGTCATGGAGTCAGTTTTTCACGGAGTTCCGCATCATCGCAACAGTCAGCAGGTGTTAAACCATCAGCATCAAGTGCACTTTTATCGGCACCGGCTTGAATAAGAATTTCAGCAAGAAGTGGACGATGGCACTGAGCAGCTGAAATATGAATATTTCGGGAAATTCAAATATCAAGAGCTATGAAAGAGCCGAAAGAAATAAAACTTACTGAAGTGTAATGCAGTCTGAAGACACCCATCTACGGCATTCACATCCGCTCCATGATCGATGAGAAATTTAATGACAGGGTCACAACCAAGATCAGCCGCCCACAATAGTGCCGTCATCTGAATATAAAATGTTTAAATGCAACTCTTTTTTTCAGTCAAATTACAGCTAAATGTTGGTCTTTGGCCTCAAGAATATTTGGATCTTCATCCAGGAGTTGCTTCATTGTGGCAACATCATTCACTCTCATTGCGGCGAACCACGACTTCTCAGTGTCAGTCTCCAGCCGAGTCGGTTTTGGAGCCACGAATTCATCGAACATTTCTGGCTGTAAAAGCAAAAACATTACAGCATTTCAAATAATGTCTAAATAACCTCTATAACCCCCATTGTGCTTGGTACTTTGTCCCATGTCTGTTTTTGAGTTTCAGCGTTCGGATCCCAATCTTTATCTAATATTGACAACATGTCACAATACTTTTGCATTGCTGTTCCTCTACTCATCTTTCCATTAGCAAGCCATGCATTGAACTTCGTTCGGGCTTCTGTCTCATACCAATATGGTCCCTCTTTCGCATCTAAAACTTGTATATAGTATAAAATCGTTTATTTTTTAAATTAGAATTTACTTGCTGGTCCCAGGATAGCCTGCTTGTACAATCCGTAGAACTTAAGACCTGTTTTTCGATCCAGCTGCAATCGAAAAGCCGGTAGTCTCGACGCCGCGGCATTAAATTTCGCTTCTAGCAGTTGGTCTATCGGTTGTTCGGAATAAGTCGAATTATTTTCCCCCGTTCTGTTCTGAAATTCAGAAACGAACCAAGCTATGAACATTTCGTTTGATTTTCTGTAAATATTTTTAGCACTTTGATTATAAAGCATGCTTTAAAGCATTGGTTTAGATTTTTAAAAACTTTAGATATGTCACGGACTTATTGATATATAAATAATGACCAAAGTTAAAACCCTGCAAAGAACTTTTCAAGAGACGTGATCAAATTTTATTCAAGTCATCAAACTAAATGTAATTCGAGAGATTGATAGCCCGTAAAAACGTAGCAAATGGTATACGACATTTAATTGTCATCGGCCAAGTCAAGGCATCCGGCGTTTAGACGATCATCTGATGTCATCTGAGACCACTTTTCAGGAGTGTAAGCGCAGATTGTTAATGCGTGGGTTTCGCCCATCATTGGGGCCAAAGCAGCTTGAACCATCCTGAGTATAGAAATGAATTATATTTCAAAAGCTACATTTGAAAAATGCACCGTACCTATGTGATTGTAAAGTTCTTTTTCCCCCGAAAGCTTCAGAAATTATCAAAATTCGAAATTTGAATCCTTCACATCCACCGCTTTCGTCAACAACGTTCTGCAATAAGAAATGGACTTCATCTCGATTAAAAGTAAAACAACTCACTAATTTTTGAGGTTTGATGGCGTTTGTGAGTAGCTCTTTGACCCTGTCTGCAGGAGAACACATAATTTGTTCCAGAAAACTGCAAATAAGAATTCAATCAATTTATAACAGCGCACTGACGGAAAACAAAGACAATCTGTATTACTCGGAGGAAAAACCGTAATAAGTTTCATAGACATTTCATCTTTGACAATAATGCGCATTCATTATTTGTATGTACTTTCTGGAGTGCTAAAAATCTAGTAAAAAAACAACAGAACAACAAGTAAAGGGTAAGCGGATCACCGCAGTAGGTATGGACGTTTCGTGATAATTCTATGAAGAATAATGAAATAACAAGAAAGAAAAAGGAAAAACAGAACAACATGTGCAGGGCTTCTGATGTACAGTTTGATCATGAAGAGAAAAGAGTTTTGAAGAACTAGGTTATGGTCAGACCAAGCAAATATGGGAATAAGGAAAATAATGATTTTTTTTTACACCGTTGGATCGGCGGTTATAAGAAAACAACTATGGGAAGAAATAAATATAAAGGGAAAAGGATTCCTATTGCGAATTGAAATCGACTATGAATAATCTCAATTTCAAACTCAGTTAATAATTTTGATTGAAATAGGTTTTTGGGCGATATTGCTTATTCGTGCAGTTTACCGTCTTTCTGGGACATTTATTGATCAGGATCTATTGGAATAGCTTTTCTTGTCTTCGCTTCGTTTCTTCTTCTTCAAGTTTCTTTCGAGCCTCAATTTCTGCAGCATCAGTAGTACGTGGTTTGAAGTTGAAACGGGGGCGTTCAGCAGCTGGAGCAGATGGAGCGCTTCCTGGAAAATCGAAGACTCAGATTTCTAGTTAATATAGAGTTATCCACGAACCTTCTTCCGAAGGACGGCGATGACGTGGATTATGACCATCTTCGTGTTGACTTCCTCCAAACTCTTCACTTTCCTTTCGCTGACGCCCATATCCACGGTTTCCCCCTCCTCCAAAGCCACCCCGACCTTCACCATCGTTGAAACGTCCTCCGCCTCCCCGACGGAAACCTCCACCGCCACCACCTCCCCGACCTCCTCTTCCTCCACGATCTCCAAAGTTTCCGCGTCCACCTGATGTATGATTTTTCAGATCACTAATTAAGCACCTAGTTTTTTTTACCTCCGCGTCCACCACGATCACTGCGATCGCGCTGTTGTGCACGGTTCACTTTGAGTACACGCTTCGCAAACTCTACTCCATTAAGTTTTTTGATGGCGTCATTCAACTGTTGCTCGCTTTGAAATGTGACATAGCCGAATCCTTTGCAAGATCCAGTCTCTCTGTCGTGTACTAAATGGATCTCGAACTTTTTGATCTGGAATAAAGAAATCACGATCCATTTCACTAGCGATACTCACATCTTCCTTAGTGAAATCACAATGTTCTAACAAAGTTTCTATATCACTTTCAAGTGAATCGAATGGGAGTCCACCGATGAATGCCTAAAATAATAAATTGTTTTTCTATAATCCTTCATATCTCACTTTGAAAATCTCATCAGCCATCCTTTGAAAAAAAACTTCCCCAAGTGAGATTTATCTGTAATTTTATGCATATTACAGACTTTTTATTTCATGAACACGCATAAGTCTAAAACCTTGAAATTTTTTAATTTCCTTCAAAAATTTTTTTCACACCGTATTTTTGCGTAAAATTCGAGGCATTGGCAACGTGCCAGAGAGACGCAGACAGACGAACAAACAATTGTGCGTAAGGTCCCCCCAATCGTAGGTCTAACGTTGAAGGGGGAACCTACGAATTGCTCGCTGTGGAGACGCAGACGGGAAACATTTGGCAAAATGCCAAATAATCGATATAGAAGTGTCCCCGCCCTTTTTCATCCTTTTTTCTTGAGGATGGCGGAAATTCGAACAAAATCAAGATATAAAAAACTTAACGAAGCCTATTAAGTAGTTGCTATAAAATGAATTAGTTGTTTACTTCCTATTTGAATGGAAAAAAGAAAATAAATACTGCAACTAAGAATTACAGATCTCTTCAACTCACTGTACTTCAAAAGTAAGAAAAGACTACAGTCTATATGAAGGGATTTAATTTCAAAAAATGATTGTAAGTACTTTATGCAACAGAATTTATGAAAATCTTTCTCTCCAGTGTATCGAATGCGGCGGTGCTGCTGTCAATAATACGGAGCTATGTCAAAGCTGCATGGAGATGAATAGTACTGGAACCATGTCGTTGGATATGGCCCGGCAGGTATATATTATGATACTTAGTTACATATTTGAAAGAATATTTCAGTGCGATATAACAATGAGCTGTGGTTCTTGTCAGAGGATGGTCACTGCAGATTCAAGACAATGTTCTAGTTGTCAAAAGTAAGTATTTTACGTTAGAAACATCATTGGAGAATGCTACTATTCGTTCGTATAATTTATTTTCAGAAGTTTTCATTTGTCTTGTGATTCATCAGAAGTTTCGCATTTGAATGGGTTTATATGCTCGCTCTGTCGCCGTCGGAATCAAATTCTCAGCGAAGATGTGATGCTGTCTGCATCTGTTGTATCGTCTCGTTCACAGAATGCTCCGTTGTCACCATTCAGTGATCCATCAGTTCAACAAATGTCTCTGCACATGTCTTCAGGCACGATGTCGTCCAGTTTTCCATCAAATCCCGACTTTGGAGGAGATATCTATTCTCAAATGACGGTATCCTCTAGCATGAACCAGCATCAGCACCACGTTCAACAAATGCTCACAACACAATCACAGCTAATGGACGACATTAGTGATGGAGGAGCTACAAACGATAGCGACAGGAACAGCAGTCCATTTTATCAAGAAACTTCCGACTATGACGAAGATTTTGTTCTAACGAGGTGAGTGTGTATCGTATTTTAAACTAGTGCACTTGAAACTATTTCGTTTCAAACAAATTCTGCGTCCAAAGTAACTTTTCCGCGGAAAAAGTGTCCAAAGGAGCCATTTCTTTTCCGCGTTTTCCTCTGCGCCTTTAAGGTGATCGCGGTGAGACCTGCGCATTTTTTTAGGAGGGAAAGTTAAATGGACGCAGCAAAATATATTTTTGATCTAACTTTTTACCAGTTAATTATTTTAGCACTCGAGGGCGCGGTCGTGGAAGTGGTAAGAAAAAACCGGGAAGAGGTCAGTCAACCGGTTCACGTCGTCAAACGAATCCTGGACCAACTGGGTTTTTTTCTGCAACACAATTTCAAGCAATGGGTGATTTTTCACAACCTACACCAACCCGTGGAAAGCGAGGAAAACGTGGAAACGGAATAACTACCCCTCGATCATCGGGAAAAGGACCTGGTCGTGGAAGAGGAAGAGGACGAGGAAGTGCTGCACAAATAGCATCTCAGCTTCAACAAGTACAGTATGGAAATCCAGCGCCAATGGGAATGCCTATGTATCATCCAGGAAACCCTCAATTGATGCATATGAACTCCGTTGGATTCCAGATGATGCCTCAAAATAGTATTGGGCTTTCAAGTACCATCCAATCGACCCAAATTCCTCCTTCTGTACCTCTTCCTTCCAGCATTATGAATAATGCCGTTCCCATTGCCCTTCCCCCTCCAGTTCAGACTCCACTCCCCGAACAATCTCCAACTATTGTGCCGAATTTTCAAGAAACAAATAAAATTGACACTATCCGCGAAGTTGATGAATCCATTCTCGAAGATGAAAACTCAAGACAATCAGGTACATCAAGATCGGATGAAGTTGAATACACTAGAATATCAATTGTGTGCAGATCAAACGACGAGTTCATGGGAAAAGTAAGACAACAACTTGAGTTTCAATAGTTTTTATAATTTTTTAGGCTCCACTTTGTCTGGTTTGCGGATCGATTGGAAAAGGAGTCGAGGCATCGATGGTTGCATGTTCAAACTGCGCTCAAACTTATCACACGTATTGTATAAGCCTACATGATAAAGTTGGTTCACAAATGATAATAAAAATGTTATCAACAATAATTTTTCAGAAGTTTCAACTAAATTCTGCAGTTATAACACGAGGTTGGCGATGTTTGGACTGCACATTCTGTGAGGGATGTGGTGCTGGTGGTGACGAGGAGAAATTGCTTCTTTGTGAAGAATGTGATGTGTCTTATCATATGTATTGTATAAAGCCACCATTGGAAGCCATCCCAAAAGGTCCCTGGAGATGCCAATGGTGTTCACGATGTCGCCGATGTAATCATAAATCAACGTCTGGAAACGACTTAACTTCAAAAGGGCTGTGTCATTCGTGTCAATCCCTGCAAAGCTGCTCACGTTGTAATAGAGGATATCATTTGAACGAGAAAATAATTAAATGCAGTCAATGTAGCAAGTGAGTTTGGAAAAAATTTCCCGAATTATTGTTGTTATTCAAATATCGGAATTGAACGAAATTTTTTTTAGATGGCATCATGGATTCTGCGAAGGATTACACACCGACGAGCAACTGGAACAAGCTGCACTGAACCGAATGCGGTGCACATCTTGTCGACCAAACCGGGCGCAGATAAATGGTTTCTCTGAAGCTGACACAGTGTGGTGTGATAACGTTGCACTGGACAGAAACGCTCATGAGATTCTCAAATCGAAGTACACTCCATCAGCTCTCAAAAGTCAGATGCAAGAGTATCGCGAATCGTTTGATCATTGTAAGCGTAGCAATTAAAACATTACTAGTGTCTATATTTTCAGACGAAGAAGATTTTACGCCCCAAGACGATGCTTCGGAGCCAGGTTCATCCTTATCAATCTCAGGACAGAGAGGGCGGGGGCGAGGTAATCCGAGCGGTCGACGTGGAATGAATCGAATAGGTATCGGCGGATTCTATGCGAAACTCCCACGCCATCGGATTCAAGCCCTTACCGAGGAAGCTGCTGCGGAAGAGGACGATACGAAAAAAGCAAAACGTCCAAGAAAACCCCGAAGATCTCAATTGGAAGACGCTTATCCGCCTCAAATTCAAGAAGCATTCTTTGGGATTAAAGCAGTTGAAGGAAAGTCTCTAGTTGAATATAATATAGAAGAACCTATGCTAGCTGAGTTCAATGGAAGATATGTAAGAGAACGCCCACTTAAATCACACACGTTGTGTAAGGATGCCGCAGAAATGTTGAGAAATGACCAAACAGAGAACGACATCTTAGAAGGTATAGATTTCGGAAACATGGACACAGACATTAACTTCGACGAGATGGATTTGTCTATTTTCTTTGATGAAGATGATGAAGAATTGGAAGATAGTCTCCAAGGGGAAACACATCCCAAACGTGAACTACCGGAAGGAAGTTACGGACCAACTAGTGAGTTTAATCCAATTGATTTCATCTTCTTATTTTCAATTTTCAGCTTTCAATCTAGATCAAAAACCATCTACATCAACAGGAGGTATGTCAAGTGGTATGCTCGGCCCGCAAGATGGTAATCTTAATGGCATGAATCCAGTTAACTTCGCTCAGCATGCACCGGGAGTGCGAACCGCTATTGCAAGAAGTGGAAGTCATTCAGATGCTCCAGATAGATACCAATTTTCTGCTCGATGGGAAGAAGATGAGCCGGCGGGGTTGATGGCAACTACGGCAGCTGTACTGTATGCAAATGAAAAGCATCCTCATTTAAAAGTGCAACTTCCAATTTGGAGCGATCGCGTCAAGCAAATTCAAAAACTATGGCGTAATTTGAGCTCAGATGATCGCCAAGAATATGTTAACCGTGCTCGTGATAACAGAACGAAAAGTGGGAGTAAACCTCGGCCGCGTAGAACGAATGTTCAAAGCACAAATTCTGTTGATAGTCCAACTGTTCAGTCTCCAGCTCCCCATCAGTTCGGATTCAAAGTTCCAACAAACCCAGGAGAACCATCTTCATCAAGTGCATTTGGTTCTCAGATTGAGCAATCGCAGCAACCTAAACAAGTTCGAGTAACCAATCATTTGTCTGCTGTGTTCTACAATACCTGGCAAGAAATGAGAAGAGTAAAACTCGATCGCGAAAGACTCCTTGCATCCCTTGAAGAACAGTTGAATAAAGCTCGTAAGCAGAAGAAGAACTTGGCCGCGAAAAAACGCCAAATGGTGAGAACACAACAAGCAGCACCTGATTATGATGGACGACAAATTGATTTGAATGATAATGATCAAAAAGTGCTGGCGCAGCTTACCGAGCAAATCAAATCAACGCAAGGAGAAATGGAAAACATGAAAAAAGATGTGAAAAGTCAAGACACTGCTTTACATCAATTTGAATTGCATAACAAAATTCTTCGAAATGAATCAGAAGTCACACCTCTTCAAAAAGAACAAACTCATCTGCGAGAATTACAGTTTGCTGCCCATGCTGAGCAGATGCTGGCTCAACCTCCACCACTGGGTCTAGGAATGAATCAGTCTCAAGGACATCCGCAACCAGGGACTCAGGCTCCGATTAATCTTCCACTTTTACAACAACAACAGCAAAGGATGTTGCATTTGCAAGGAGTGCCAATGATGAGACCTGGACCTGGACAGTTTATAATAAGACAGCAACCTGGAGCACCTCCTATGACGATGCAACAACATCAGCAGCAACAACAGGAAATGCATAGGAGAATGGTAATTATTCGATTTCCGCATTTTGAAACTAACAAAAAGTTACAGGTACAAATGCGACATCCTGCATTAATTATGGGAGGAGTTCGTTTCGATGAGATAACAGATCCAGTAATGAAAGAAGCTTATCAGTGCCTTGATGCTATTCTGGCCGATGTTCATCAACATATTGAGTCTCAGAAAGAAGTTCATCATCCAATGCATGGCGGTCCACCAGCTCACATAATGCAAAGAATGATGCACCACCAAGGTGCTCCAATTCCACGCCTCATCATGCCTGGTCAGATTCCTCAAGGACAAATACCACCACAACATCATCCTGGTGTTCAATTAGTTCAACAACATCCTCCTATGACGCCACAATCAGCTCAGCCACTTAATATCGCGGAGGATGGACCGAAACCTAAGAAAAAACGAAATAATCAGAAGAAGGCTACTTCCTCTTATCCCGCCGGTGGCGAATATGAATCATGGCTGGAAACTATGCGAACAAGATTCCGATTGTGTGGCGATATTCCAAAGAAACAGCGTGAGCCTCGTTTGAACCGAGCTGGATGTGAATTTGTGAAGTATGGATTGACAGAGATGGCAGTTGTAGGAGAGCGAAAACCATTGCTTGGAGAATTCGGTGCCATGCACGTTAAACGTGGAACAAGAATTTTCGGGAACGAAGAGAGAGCTCAGAAAGCACTAATTTTCAATGATGTAAATATGTATCAAGTAGAACCACCGATTCGTCTTGTGGCTCTTTACAACAATACGATGCCAACTTCTGAAGACGATGTAATCCAAGATGAAATGGATGAGAACACATGTTTGAACCCAAATGCAGCCCTTTGTAAACTTTTCAATAAAAAACATACCGTTCGAGATCACATTCGCTGTTGTGTTCGTTACATGGATGAAGGAAAGGCTCCTATACAACCGGAATCGAGTATGTTTAACGAAATTATTGACCGAGATGAAGAAGTTACTGTGGAACTAGTCTTCAATACAAGTGATATCGGAGAAGAAAGTTCTGTAGAAGACAAGAAAGACCTAGTGTTCAAACTGAACGAAAAACTGAAGGATCTTTTGGCACTAAAAGAAGAAGTTCCATGGAAGATGGAAGACACACCTCCAGAGTCACCAATCTGTTTCTCACCAGAACCAGAAGGAATTTCCGAAGGTATCCGACAGACAACTTCCACTTCAAGGGCACCGTCAGCATCTGTTGAAAAAGAAATAAAGAAAGAGGAGGATGAAGATGCTTCTGCGGCCCCGGTTTTCAGAGAAGTCAAAAATGAAGTAGTCGATTCGACTCAACAGTATCAGTGCAAGCAGTGTAACGTATCAATCGATGGCGTGCCAGCTCTTCGAGTTACGATGGCCAAGCTAGGAGTGCTCTCACAAGAGGCTACTCTGGAAGAAAAGGACGAAATGGTATCTTTCTGTTCTAGAAAGTGTTATTTCGAATTGATGTCACTGAGTCGATCGGCATTAACTCATGAAGAGCTGACTGCTGCTGAACAAGTTGTTTCTGAAGAGATCTATAATAAACTGAAACAAATTTATTCGGATAATATCGTAAAGGCGGTCAATCAAGGAAAGAAACCTCCTGCTGCTGCGTTTTCAGCTTCATCGCTCATCGGCAGCACGGAACATTTGGTATCACCAAGAGATACTCGTTACATGATGGATGAAGGCAAAAAAGATAATATCATAATTGTGCCAGTTTCCTCATTAATTGGGGCAGTTGATGCTCCCAAAGAAGCACCTCCTCAGAGAACAGCCGCAGGAGAAGATTGGAAAGCGTACACTCAAGACATTCATGAGTCCTTCATCAATATTCAACAACAACATGTGGTAGGTAAACTGACTAAAAGCAGGTTCAAAAGTACACGATTCTTAATACGGAAATTTAAAGAACAAATAACGCTCCGAATACAGGTCTTCGATTCTTAAAGTTAATTGTTTTTCCTATGTGTTTTGAGTATTTATCAGATGAGCAAACCTAGATTTTACTATAAAATGGTTAAACTTCTTTAAAATAGCGAACTTGTTCTGTATTGTGAAGGTGAGCTCCAGTTATAGAAAGTATAGTTTTAGTATAGTTGCTTTTCTCCCGTTGTTTAATACTCAAGTAATTCATCACAAATTTTATAATTTCCAGCAATGCATTCTTTCGCCGAAGATCGGAGTTCCTCATCCACCCTATGAGCTTGACAAGCGTATTTGTGTGTTCTGTGGAGGAGTCGGCGATGGAGAAACGTTCCGTTGTGGTCGTCTGATTTCACTGACAGAATACTATTGGGTACACGTTAATTGTGCATTGTGGAGTGCTGAAGTGTTCGAACATCCATCAGGGTGGCTTACAAATGTAGATCGAGCAGTCGTTCGAGCTGCTCAGACAGCTTGTGATCATTGCAAACAACCAGGAGCCAGTGTGAAGTGTCATAAAATGAACTGTGGTGCTAATTATCATGTGTTATGTGCAATGCAGCACAACGGATTCTTCATCAAAGATAGAGTAAGTTTCGAAACTTTGACTCGTCTATTACAGTTAATTTATTTCAGACTTTCATATGTAAACTTCACGAAAAAGTCACAAATGTTGTTTTACGGCTGGATGCTCTTCGGAAAATCTACATTAAACGTGATGAAAATTCGCTGTTGATGCGCCTTTTCGATCTATCCGATGGACCAAACTTGTGCCTTCGTATTGGTGCATTCGCTTTCCACAAACTTGGATCGATCAATCCGTCACAGTTGAAAAAGTTCCACAACAAAGATTACATCTTTCCTAGCAAATATCGAGCTACTCGTCTTTTCTGGTCTCCAAAAAATGCTCGAGAAAGAATGATGTTTGAATGTCGTATTGAGGAGAAAAACGACCTCCCCTTCTTCGTCGTTCAAAGTTTGGAAGATTCTTCAATTTGTCATCGTGGTTTTTCTGCAACTAAAGCATGGCAGCCAATCTTCGAAAGAGTGAATCAGCTCAGGGATCAACAACAAGGAGAGGTACTGAAATTTTTCGGTACACAAGTTTGCGGAGAAACATTATTTGGACTGAATGAAAATGCGATTACTAAAATTACCGAGTCTCTACCAGGCTTTGACACGATATTCACATATCAACACCGTCATCAAAATAGTCCTGTCTTGGAGTTACCTCTCGTGGAAAATCAAATGGGATGTGCCCGAGCAGAACCACGGAATCGAACTATCGGACAACATTTCCGCACGAAGCCTCAGCCGATGGGTGGTACAAGTCATAACCATCATGGCATATTAGGAGTGATATCAGCTCAGTCTACGCTAGCTACTGTAGCTACTTCAGCACAACTCGACACGTTAGCTTCTCGGCAGGCTGCAACTTCTGTTACCTCTGCCAACAGTGGACGTACGCGTGGAGTAAGGTCATATTATACAGAAGAAGCCGCAGCTCGTGCACGGGCATTCGGTATTCCTCCAGAAATAGCTTCTTTGTCACTAAGAATGGAAACAAATCAAAATAACCAAGCCGGATTTTCGGCTTACCAGAAGATGAGAAGGGAATGGAAAGATCGTGTTTATTTGGCCAGATCACGTATCGCCGGCCTTGGTTTATATGCCAAGAACGATATCTCAATGGGAGAGTTCATTATTGAGTACAAGGTAAAGAATACAACGTCGATTGAGCTAAATTTTTATAATTTCAGGGAGAAATCATTCGTGCGGAAGTTTGTGAAGTTCGTGAAATACGCTATACTGCTCAGAATCGTGGAGTTTACATGTTCCGGATTGATGAGGAATGGGTGATTGACGCCACGATGGCTGGGGGACCGGCAAGATACATTAATCATTCTTGCGATCCAAATTGTTCCACCCAGATATTGGATGCTGGTTCCTCCGGACGTGAAAAGAAAATCATAATCACGGCTAATAGACCAATAAGTTCCAACGAAGAGGTAAGCATCGAATCCCTCAAAATCTTTCTTTTTTCAAAAATTCCAAGTCTGTTTTTGTTTTTCCCTGCCGTTCGTATACGTTCGATGGCCCGCCTTATCCACTAAAACAGCAGTGTGAATTGAAAAACCAATTTCAGCAGCATTTTATGGCCTAGTGACCAGTCGGAAAACACTTGAGACTGCATTATATACGATTGCATACACATATTAACTAAAATCATCCTCTTTTTCAGCTTACTTACGATTATCAATTCGAACTGGAGGGCACTACAGACAAAATTCCATGTCTTTGTGGAGCACCGAATTGTGTAAAATGGATGAATTAATTAGATTTTTACATTGCAGTTTCTAACATTTTTCAAGTTTTTTTTTGCCGCTGGTCGGTATTCTTTTTAGTTCCAATTATTATATTGTTATCAATAGGGTTTGCTCCATGTTGTCAAATTTCACTCACTATTCATAGTTAATCTGTCAAAATTTGTTCTCCATTGGTCTCACAGTTGTTAATTCTGACGAATTTATTAGAGTTTTTTTTTACATAGTTTCTAACAACTCTTCCTATGTGTTTGTATAAATGATCCCACTCTATTGCTAACTCAAGAAATGCTCAATAAAAATGTTTTAATTAGAAAATATAGCAATATAAAAATTGATCTACTAATTATTCATTTTTCTTCACCCGTTTCTTTTCTGCTTTCTTCTCCTTCGCAGCTTTCTTTTTCGCATCCTCTTCTCCTAATGAATCCCAGTAAGCTGATGCCATCCAGCCGATGGTTGGAGCGATCTGAAAATGGAATAACCATGAAGCGACGCGGTGGAAACATTTCTCTCACCCAATAAACAAACATAAAGTTCTCAAAACTCAATCCTCTACATCCATAGAAAAGTGTTGAAGCTACCAATGGATCAAGTGCTTGATCTCCAACGAATGTCACAGCTGAAAGCAATAAAATAATTCAGTTGTCATTTTGTCTCGAATACATACTTCCTGTGAAAACGGCAGCCATGAAAAGAGCAGGGAAAACGAATCGAATTCTCGAATCACGAGATTCTGAAGTAGCACGTGTCAAAACGTGTCTAACGATGAATGTTCCAATTAGTTCAAATGCCAAATGATAGTAAATTGGATACTGAATTGAACCATATACAATTATTTCCAAATTAAATGAAACTAACTGGATGATTGAATCCACAAGACTCCATTAATCCAAGAATATTCGAGTGAGCGTCAGTTGTACTGTAGGCTCGAAGCCAGATAGTTCTAGCGAAACTGAATGCAAAATAACCAGCAGAAAACTGAGCAACGAGAGTTTGAATCAGTTCGGATAATCTGAAATTCCATGTGTTAATGAGACTAAAGAATGTTGAAAAAATATACCGAAGTCTTCCAAAAAGGAATTGTTCAATTGGTGCCAACGGACTACAGAAAGCAGTGCGATTACAGAGAGCAAAAACAATTCCCATACTAAAAAGAGTGAATGCAAATGCTTGGCGACCGAGATGAATATCGATAACAGCTGAAATTATTGTTCATTTTCGACTGGTTTCGTTCCGGAGAGTAGGTTTCTTTTATACTTTTTGACGCCTTGCTAGATCTTGCTAGTCCTTACTATACGGAATTCATAAAAATGTTCTTAATTTTTCGTTTTAAAAAACTGACCATTTTCATAAATTGTTGTAGTAACCTGAAGTGTTCCTAGAAATTCAATAATGAACCGATGAACATTTCCTTTTTTGTCGAAAAGACGGTCTGCCACGTGTCGTGCTCCTTCACAAACAGCTATAACTGTGATGTAGTAAATGAATGCATCCAGCAGAGGTCCAGGAACCTCCATGATTTCTGAAATTATGGAGAATTCAACGTTTCATTTCAATTCTATCAATGAATGTAGCCACCGGAAACTGGTTGAAAAATAAAGAAGAAACAAGAAGAGAGACATAAACGTTCATTGTCATCATTCGTTTTTATCACTAAAAGTTTATAGAAACTATGTCTCGTTGAATTGATGAATTGAAAAGATAAAAAAGAGAGAGTGTGTGATGAGAAGAGGAAAAAGAAAAAAAGAAAACAGTATGGAGATGGGAGAGACTTAGAGAAACGAATGTTGCAATTGGACTTGATGGAGCAGAAGAAGAGCAGGTGTGAAGGAGGGGAAGGAAGAGGAACAAGAAGGAAAGAAAACAAGATTCAAGTGTTGAAAAGTTGAAAGAAAAAACAACTTTGAAAGGTTGAAAAAACTTATTGTAATCTTTGGAAAATCAAAATTAAAAAACAAAATCAGAATGAAAAGTCTAAGAGAACAGTGATCGGTCCCAGACCTTCTCTGTCCGGCTTCGTGAAATGAGTTCCTAAGTAAATATAACGAATAGATTCTGTCAGTTGATTCATTTTTATCTCAAAGTTTTCAACAAGACTCAATGTACTCAGCAAAACGAAGTTTCATGTATTACGAGAAAGAGATCATGAGTTGTTTGTTTTCAACCCATGTTCTGTTGTTCATGATCTACTAAATGATAGTGAATGACAGATAAGATTTGAAAATATCTTCTCGATAAGGTCAAATGAAAATTGGAACTTGAATAAAACGAAACTGTAAGAAAATAAGAGAACAGTTTCAGAAGAAAATGAAAAGAGATAAGAGAAATAGAGAAGGAAACAAACAAAGTGTCGTTTGAGTGTCTACTCTCGTTCTTTCCAATTGCCATTTCTCTATTTGGTTCTTTATTTGTTTTGGTTTAGACTCACACTACGAACATACTTTATCACTTGCAGAAAAGAGAGTCATGAGTTCTGACGGTTTATAAACACTGGAACATATAGGTGAATAGAAGAAAATAAAGGGAACTGGAGAGGAATAAAAGTGAAAGTGATAACCTTTGACCAAGTTTTTTCCGAAAAGGGAGAGAGAATAGTCACGTTTTTCAAAAACGTTTTTGAATCTACATTTATTGGACTGTACATGAGAATTCCTAGTTTTCAGTAGTCGTGGTAATTGGACAATTTGATTCGATTAGCATTGGAGAAACTCGAAATGAAACAGATAGAACAGAAAACAGTAGATGATTGACGGGGAAGAACAAAAAAGATTGGAAACGGAAACGGGAATGGAATGAGAAAAGTGAAAAAATTAAACAAAAGAAAGAGAAAAAGGATTTATTAATTAGGAACAATGTCTGTTTGGCAGTTAAAACTTAAGGGGGTTTTAAAGATGAAAATGGTGAAATTGAAAAGAGAGATACTATGAAATATGGAGAAATCTGAGTTCCTCTTCTTCATTCTTTTCTCCAACTAATTCAGTTTGAAGAACTGAAATTCTGATGATCGAATAAGTCTTTTTTCTCTTTTGTAGAAAATGTTAACTCCGAGGTCTAACCTAGTTTCCTCGCCAGATTTGCCACATTTCCGTCGAAATCCTTATAATAATCAGGTTTCTTTCAGGACGTCTAACTTATGCTTGATGCTGATTGTGAAAAAAATCAACAAAATTTCGTTTTGATAATTTTATTCTATACAAGAAAGCGATTAAAGTTTCTTGATAAGAATTATTGTTATCCATATTCAAGCCATTTTCATCTTGTATGAAGTGAACCATCCATCAAGTTCACTAGAGGATGATGTGTACTCATTCTAAATCTTATTTCTTCATGAAACAATATTCATCGAGAGTATTCTAACCTAACGTCATTCTCATATGATATTCTGAAACTTGACAGTCAAAGACCCCCCGTCGTCATCTTTTTCTTTGTTTTCCTTTCTTCCAATTCCTTCTTTTTCTCATTTTTCTTTCCCGTTCACAACCATATTTTCACAATTTTTCCGCGTTCCCTCGAATCGTTTAATCACCTCATAAAGGCTTTATGGCATTGAATGTTGTCTGACATTTTTCTATTTTCTTCTTCCTGAAAAATATTTGATATTTCTCTGAAATAATCATCGAGCAATCCAATCATATTGCTCCCTGTTCATTCTTTTCACAATTTTCGAGATTCTGATGATCTACGTCATCTATGATCTATGTCGAGAAACCACACAAATAAAACAGAAGAGGAGGATCGAAACTGAAAATATTGAATATTAAAATGTAGATGTGAACACTCTGAAAATAAGGAGAAGAACGATGACGTGGGAATGAAAACAAATAAATAAAACTGAAAACTTCGAGAGCTCAGAAATCTAAACTGTCACTTCGAATCTCATTTTTCTCTCATTTTTCCCTATTCCAATTGGTTTTGATTCCTTCCGAAACTCGTCATAATCTGCGCCTTTTGGCAAAATTATTTACCCGTCTGACGCTGATTTACGATGACAGATTACGTCTAAATGTATCTGCTAAACTCATGATTTCTTGACAAATTGAAAATATCCAAGATTCGTGATTTTCTAGATTTTCTTGAGGTCAGAATCCGATGGAAAATGTAGTTCTGACGGCAAAGGTGATTGGATACAAAAATATTTGAAAAATAAGGTTTTGATTTGAATGAAATACGTACGTGTGGTTTGGTCTGAAAATGACGAAGAGATCAAAATAACAGAGGATAGTTACAGAAGTTGTAACAATTATTTAAAAAATAAGTTTCAACAGAAACAAGTATTAAAAAGGGGAAGTTTCTTCTAGGGGCTTCATCGCACTGGGCTTCATCGAAGTTGGACAATTTTATGGGAAAGAGAGAGAGTCTCAAAACGGGTGTCATTCAAATTTTGAGAAACAGAGCCTCACTAAATGATCTTGAGTCATCTATACAAAAGGTTCGGAACTCAGCATTTTCAATCACACAAGAACTGAATAGTTTCCGCAGTTTCCAATCTTCTCAGTGTTTCTTATTTCAAAACTGTACCTGCAATCAGAAGGTTTATCCTCGATCTTATGATTTTTTGAGTTGTAATCTGTAAAACACTAGTCCGAGTTATTTTATTAAACTACGTTTCTCGTAAACCAAAACATTGAGGAAACATGAACGCAGTGTTTCTTTTCCCCGATCCCTTCAACTCATTCTTCGAATACATAATTTTTTATCTACTTTCACAAAACTTTTCCACTTTATTATTTCCGTTAATTGTCGTTACAAACAACGGTGAAAAGTCAATTGTATCACATATTGTGCCGGTTTCATTTGAAATATGAGATGATGAATACCGTAATCCAACACCTTTTCAAGTAACAATCGTGTCATAATTACTCTCTGAAGGTGCAATTATGACACGCTCTAGTTTTTAGTTGAGTGGATTCTTGGACCCAATCATGAGCGGAAAAAGATTACGGTAGTTACTGTAAAAGAACCACGCCTACATTAACGTAGAATCTGATACCAAGTTTGCCACTTAAACCAGGACCATAAGTGATAAGATTGTCACTTAATCAGACAGAAACTTCCAAAAATTGATATTGAAAGAGAATTCATTTGTCCTGACATCTTTTCTCCAAGTTCCAACAATTTTTCAAATCTTCCAGATTAATCCGGCAACAAACATCAGAAATATCGAATTCCGTTCCAGAACACACTACTTTTAAAGTATCATATTATTCAGCTTCAATTCAAATTCAGGTCAAACATTGTTCTTTTTCTCTTTCCTCCCTTCGTACACAAACTATTTCTCCAAAAAACCAAATGCTCACTGAAAAAGTGGGCGGAGTCTTGAGCCTCGCTGCCCGCCCACCCTCGTCTTGCTCTCGAGAGCTCCCGGTTGCTTCACTCATTTTTGGAAGAAGAAGGTCTCTTTTCTCTTTCCACTCACATCACTTCTCGCACCTCGTCATGCAGTTCTCCACGCTTTTCCGAGTCGTATTCCTTGCCGTTCTCGCCATCGTAGCATTGGCAGGTAGGTCAAATTGTATGAAACAAAGGGCATAGTTAATTGAAAAATTAGGAATACTGTAGAGCATTGATGAACTCTTCAGAATATCTATGTGACCACATTGTTCCGTCAGCGATGGGGTCTCTCGAATGACCTAGATCAACATTCTTAGAAGTTAGAATATATTGTAGTTTAGTAGATGCTTACAGTGACAATTCTAAAATTCTAGTTTTACTATACGAATTCGTACTAAAACTCTACGCTTTAAAATACAATCCTCGTGGGTGTATAGTGACAAATATTTTTATGTTTGTACATGTGGACTAAAGGGTAAAATAGTAGAGTAGATAACATTTCCAACAACTTTCAATCATTCAAAGTGACATAATTTCTTCTTCAAAAAGATAATTTCTAGAAGTGTCTTAGCCTATAATTTAAGTTCAAAATGATGTTTTCTTTGAGAAACGAAACTAATAACAAGGTTAACAACTCTCTAGATCATGTGAAATGTCATGCAAATTTGTCCTTTCTGACATGCAAAATAATTTTGAAACTCGAAATGACGTCATTACAGTAATCCTTGCAAATGCCACTTCTGATACATAACTCCATCATATTTCTTCTCTTTCTCTTCTCCAACTAATTCCTTTTCTTGTTTTTAAAGAATTCCCATTTATCATTCAAAACGGCCCTCCTTTTTGTTCTCGAAAAGGAAATCGGTTGTAGTAAAATTGTGTCGAAACTTTGGTGAGTAAAGGACTTGCTTCTTTACGGATCAGCGGAGAGGGAAACGGAAATAAGAAACGAGAGTTTCAAAAAACGGAGTGTGAAAAGTTCGAAAAAAGATTGAAAAATGCACGAACACTGTAGGCTAATTATGGTTGAACGAAAGATAATTTGAGTTGAAGGAACTGAAACTTGGAACAGAAAACGTGGATTCAGTTTTTAAAAATTTGGACATGTGCGGATGTATCGTAATTAACAACAGACATAAAACAGGTCATCCTAGTTTCATGGACTTTACCAGTTGTAGAGACTTAATCCAAATGGAATACATGGGCTCTGTGATTGACTTAAATCCCAAATCAAAGAATAAGTTTTATACTAGAACATGATATTCTGTGTATTTCGGTGTATTCTTCTCTGGTTTGAATGACTCAACAGAAAAATATCAAAATATCTTCCTCATTGTATTCGTACTTTGAATGGATTAACTTTTGAGTGGAGAATCAATGTTTTATTCTGAAACAAAGCAAGTTCTCAATTATTAAATTTCTTCTGATTAAACATTTCAATCTATTTTGAAACTGCATGACATGCTTCGACTAATCACTCAAACGGATTTCAATTTTCATTTTTAAATCCTAAAACTTTACAATGAAATGTCTGCTAATGCGTCATTTCTCTCCTAAGTCTTCTTTTTCTTCTTTATTTTTGTTTTGACACCCCCTCGAATTCCCAAAACTTCCCACTGGTTTTGTGTCATCGATTTTCAGTCTTTTCCAGGCATTTCCTCTTTTTTTCCATTTTGGAGAAGAAAGGTTTTTATAGTTTTCGAGGGGTTGTGGTCTCTTTTCTCCCATTAATTCCGATTAGTTTCGGAAAGTTTTGGTGCTTACGGAGCCGATGAGCAGCACATGGGTCCGCTCCTCTATTAGTAAAAGAGTTTCAATTCCATGCATTCGAATTGGAAAGTAATAGAAAACGAGAGAAAATGGAAACTTTCGAAATAGAAATGTGTAGATTCAGATGAGTTGATCAAAATGATCTCATGGTGACTTTTGAAAGATAAAGATGAAACCTAAAAAATCCCTTTTTCTCATTAATTTTTCATCGAAAATCTCAAAAATCTCCACCCGCAACTTGATGCGAATATAAACAAAAACACACTGAGAAAGTGCTCATTTGGGTTTTTTCTTGAAGAGAAACTATCATACTTTGACTTAGAAAAAGCTATCGACACGAGTATAAAACCAACAAAAGAATACATTAAGACGAAGGTTTTTTCTCTTTTCTCTCGGTTCGAAACGAAGAATTTTGAATTTCAAATTTTCTAACTAATTCATCTGAAAAGAAAGAAGTTTTCTGATGTTCAGAAGGAGTTTTCGGGCACTACTGTAGTTTTGAGATGACCAATTCATTTAATATTGAAAAAAGATACTTTGTAAATGGAAAAGAGTATGGATTCAATTACAAATGATGCACCTTTTTTCTTTCTAAAAATGTCTCTAAATTTCCAAATTTTCACATGGGTTTCTAAGAATAATTCATGTTGAAATGATACGCGAGAGCAATATGTCGGAAGTGGGTTTCTTTTCTCGGAGTGCGATTCGTTTGAATTTTTAAAATTTGGGTTTGATATGGGAAACGTCATTTTAAGATAAAAAAGTTTATTTTTATTTTCAGATTACGATGACAATTCGGTTGGAACAATTCCAATTGCTGTCGATTTGGATTACTTCTCCAACTGTAAGTTTTGAGTAATTTCCAGAATGAACTTTTAGAACTTTTTCGTTTTTTTGAAATTCAATATCAAAAAGTTTGAGTCATTCGATATTTAGATTGAAATCTGTTAACGAATTTTTTCCGGAAATTTGAGTAGAATTTGTCTGATTAGAATGTAATATTAGATGTTTCATTTGACAAGTCGCACGTCGTTTGGAAATGAAATCATAATGTTTCAGATGTGAAGAAAGGAGGACCACAAGGACCTCTACGTTTCGGAAAACGACGTGGACCATCTGGACCTCTTCGTTTCGGAAAAAGATCATCATTCCACGCTGCTCCAGCTCCAGAAGACGTCGTCTCGTGGTATCAGTGAACAGAGAAAAGTGAAAGAAACGGAAAATTAAAAATAATCCTCTCCCTGCTCATCTGTTAATAACAAAATCACCTATGAAATATGAACATCATTCCATAATTTTCCCGTCATTTCCCTGTCTTTTTCCCCATTCCATTCTCGACTGTGCTGCTTGCGTTTCTATGAAATAAATAAGATGATTGGTTAATAATTGATGTATTTGTTTTATTCTGGAACAAAATTGACATTGCTTCGACAAATACGGAACATCATGACTACCGTAAGAAATCCCGGTGTATATATGTAAAATGAAGAAGCGTGGAATATGAATAAGAACATAATGTATATTTCGGAAATCACTATAGTAACACTCCATTATTTCAAATGGATTCTTAATGAGTGTCCGAATTCAAATACACATTTTAATGCTCGAAGAGACAAACAGAAATGCGTTCGGTGAAAATTGCGATCTTTTGGGGTAATTTGAATTAGCTGGTTAGTTTAGTGATTCTGCCACAATGTGCCTTTAAGGATTACTGTATTTCTTCGATGCTAGAACCACACATTGGGAATGCATTTACTGTACCGGTCTGAAAAATGTTTCGACGTTTTTTCTCACAATTACATCCAATCGTTTTTCCCAAGAAAGAGCTTCATCGAGATGTAGTCTACAGAAATTAAAGCTGGAATGTGGAAAAAACCTGTTTATTATAACAAAAATGAAGTTTGTGCGCTATTTTTATTCTATTTTTACGAACAAAGGGCCTTTTTGTCACGAACTGGAGGATATCTCAACAGTCAGAATCCGAACTACTTGTTTTTTGTTTGAAAGTTCCAGTTTTATACAAAACGTTCTTGACATCGATTTGAAGAGCCAAAGTCCTTGCCGCCATGATTTCAAACCCAACACATCATAGAAACTCCTGTAAAAATCCGAGTGATCCAAGTGAAGAATGATCAAGAGAGTACATATGTTAGTGGATGTTGTTACTATTTATTTATGTTTGTATTCTATTTCTATGTCTCAATTAATACAAAACGGAAAGAAAAGATAGATGAATAGGAACAAGAAAAGGGAGTGTTTCCTCCTTCTACATCTACTTCACACCTTTCCAACGAACTATACAAACATTGGAAAACCAAAAAGAAGGGGAAGAGAGAGAGAGAGACTTGCCGACAACCTTTCCGTTCTTAATTGAGTACCGTAACCTTTTTCTTTTCGCCACGATTTGTCAGTACGTTTTGACACGTAGATTTCAATTTAAAGTGGTCTCATTTGAGATTCTATCACATTAACAATGATGGGTTAATGTTATCTCTGTAGCTCCAATATTTGAATATCGATGAATTTTTCATAATACATGTTCGAAAATTAGGTCAACCAGAAAATTTCGACAAAATCGCCATGAAAAAAGCTCTGGACAGACTTCGGAAGTTTTTCTCAAAATGGCGTTTCACATACCAAAGAGGTAATCTTGTGGATGTTTGTATCATTTTCATGGGGCTACATTTTGATAACGAATGCTCAGAAAGCTCAGAGAGTTCTCAGAAAGAGCTGTTCGTTGACATCAAATGCGTCTAGATTCAAAATTCCGATCACTGACTGAAATCCATTTAAAATCCACCTTCATTTCATTCGTTTTCTTCTTTTTCTTCCAACGTTTCCCAGATATAAATCAGGTCGGTAGTCGGTAGTCCACCTAATGAATGAGTTAATCAAGCGTAAAACAAATTTGCGAAAACGACGGAAAGGTGCTGATGAGGATGGCCAAGGACACTTCTTCTCTTTTCTTGCCATTCATTTATTTACGAAATCAAAATATTTATTGATTTAACTGCAACTCCATCTCGTCTCTGATGTGTATTCAAGTCTCTTCGTTGTTACATCATGTTTTCTGAGATCCCAATAAGAGTTTAGGTGAAAGGCATTCTGAAGTCCTTTGAATGTGTAAAACGAATTTTTTAAACGTCAGAGGAACTGTTGGAAACGCTATAAAATCGGCCGCGATGAACACTTTTATGGTTCCGGACATTGAAGAAAGAGGAAAAAGAAAACAGACAATGAAATCGTAAAATGGACTTTTTTGTGAAGAGTGATACTTGCATACGAACATGGAGTACAAAAGAAATTGGATGTTGGGTTTAAATACTTTAACAAAGAAGAAACGAGACAATTCACCATGGGTGAACTAAGATAATAATCAGAAATGTTTGAGAATGTGTTTGGGACAAAATACTGAGCAACTGGTTTTTAACAACTAACTTGTCGATGAACAAGGATTCTTCTTTTTTAAAACTGACATCTGTAAGTATTTTCAATTTATACGTTGTCACACTTGCAGAACAAAAGCTCTATTTTATTTTGCAGTAAAATTCCCATTACATACATTTTATACACGATGCACCCAATAGATTTCCCACGGGTTTCCGAATCTGTGACCAACCTTCACTCGACACCTAGGATGTCTGTAAAATTTAGTCTCGTGAGGAACTTTACCTGACCTCCAGTGACATTTACTGTATATTTAAATAGTTAAATAAAAATATCAAATATCAGATCAGACGACACCGCGCCAAACCTACATCGAGTGGGCCTCTTTCCAAAAAAAAAAAGAAACTGGACCAAAGCGACATCTGCATGCAGAGAAGTTTCTTGTAAAACTCTTCGAGAATCTAAATTGAGATCACTCAGTGTAGTTTGTTTTCATACAAGCCATGTGAATTTCTAAGCAATCGATCTATCCTTGACTGTTGTTGTTACAAATTAAGTTATGCAACCATCGTTTTCTTATCTGCTTTTTGTATAATCTTACCTTTCCGAATGTCTGTTCACAACTCTCGAATACTCTGTGATCCATCACCTGTCTCCTCATATCGACTGCTATCGCATTGTCCCATCACCTGTTCTCATCTATCAAAATGACACAAAAAAAGAAAACAAAAGACGATAAGAAAAAAGATAAAAACCTTGAAAGGATCATCTGAAGAGAGCGACTCCATGACAGTACATAAGTATAGAAACGAACTGTCAATAGACGGCTCTCTTCAGCTTTACCTCTTCTTATTCGGTTGAAAACTTACTTGTTTCATTAATTATTCAGGTGAATAGAATGAATATAGGCGAGAATAAAAAAGTGAGAAGAAGGAGAAGAAAAATGTTTTCTCGGGAAGGTAAGACCCTCGAATGAATGAACGAAGGACACGACACAACGGTTGTCCGATAGAAAAAAGGTGGGCGGGGCAAAGGATAGAAAGGGCGGAGCTTTAAAGTTAACAAGCGTGACGACCACAGACCAAGAGAAGATCAATGGAAGAATACGGTAGTAGAATCTGGATTCGAAGTTCCCAGAGAAGCTCAGAAGTATGGGTTTCAAGCAATTCCAACGGAACGGAGATTATTTTCTTTAGAGAGATTTCTTCACATAAAGTGGCTGAAAAGCGGTGGTTCTGAGAATAGGAAATCGAAATGATCAGAATTAAATTGAGAGAAAACCTTAGTTGTTCGTAGGTAGTGGTCATTTAAATTCCCATTCAAAAGGAAAAAGGAAAGAAGAAGGACCGAACCTAAGTAATCTTCCGCCGAAATCAAGTTCAGAAGGCAATTCCATTTTCGGAGAAACAATAATGAGTTGGAAGGGGACGTCGAAACCAACAAAAAAACCGAAATTAGAATCGAGAATCCATTTATTCTTTGACTTCCAACTCACTGTTTCTCTCAAACACTCGCATCGATCACAGTTGTCGATAAGTTTTGATTGACGAATACATCCACCTAGGGAAGATTAAAAGAAGCGATTACAGATGGAAGAAAAGAGGAAAAGGAAAAGAGAATACAGGGAGAAAACTTGGATGGGATGGTCTTCTTGCTATAAAAACCACGTAGACTTGCAGTTCGGAGCAACAGAGTTACAGAATAGAAGGGTAGACGGAGGGTCGAGGACAAGAAGAAGAAGTAGATTACGTATAACGTAATGTCGAATGAGCAAATGAACTAAGCCTTTGGAAACAGACTATGCAGGGAACCGTAGAAGAGCGGGTATATCAAAAATAAGTAGATCAACAACAATAGTAAACAAATTTGTGTGTCTAATCCACAGATGTCACAACAGTGAATTGGAATGAAGTGATACACAGGTTTTGTAAAAAAGCTGTAAGACAATGCCCCTGTCTTCATAAGTAAATGAAAATGTATAGCGATTATGATGGGACTGGGACCATTTCCCATGCTATCTTTCTTTACGCTTCCCTATCTGATGATCATAGAAAAAGTGATCGTTACCTGGTTTCTACTGGTAGCTGAGAGTCTCAAGTAGCCCATATTTTCAGTCATCAGATACCTGACTCTCATCCGAACTTCAACTCAATCCGAGAATCAAAAATCGAGAAACGGCACGTCTAGACAGCTTTTTGTTCTTCTTTCACTTGTATTTTCTTTTTCTTTTCATCTTCATCATCATCTTCTTCTTTTTCTTCTATTTGACTTTCTTTTTGGTGCTTTGTAAATGAAAACGGAAACACAGAAATACTCAAAAAAGAGATCGATGAACGTCGGGGAGGTGGTTGGTAGGGTGACAAAAAGGAGAATTGAAAAGGGCGATGAATGAATGAGTGCACAGTGTACACATATAATACAAAAGGGCGACGAATGAGAGAAGAGAAGATGTGTTTTGTTTGAATGAAAAAGAGACGCAGACACAGTGTGCACTCTTTCAAATTCAAATCAAAAGTTGTTTCATTTGGAGTGGAAAACGGAAGAGACAGAGAGAGTAAGGAGGTGATGGACTTGTACAAAAGGTCAAGTGACTTCATTTATAGAATATCTTCCTGGTACTCTTAAGATAAAACTATTCTCATTATAGAAAAGCATCTGAAAAAATCTGATGTCGACTAGTTATATGGAGCTAGAGGTGGGAAGTAAATAAGAAAAACCATAAGAACACCGTCCGAACAACGAAATGCACGTTTGCTCTTACGAAGTTGATACACTCAGTTTGATTGAAAACTCCTCAAGGCTCAAAAACTTCTAAAAATGGCACTGGACTGAAAAGTTAACTGCATGCTAATGTTCTAACCTACTACTTTAATAAAGTTATTGAACAATTTTTTCCCAGTGCCGCTTGAATTGGTTCTTATCAGAGTTATGCAATTTCTGAAAATAAAACTGAAAATAAAAACCGATACTCGAGTTATTGTGTAATCAGTTTTTCATTTCCTGAATCATTACTATTTCTTGCAACTCCTTTCCTCCTTGTCCTAAAAATAGTGTTCTCAAAGAAAGTAATGTCATTCCTCTCACTAGTTCGTTTCAATTTTCCATAAAATATCGTATCCCTCAGTCATCAGATCTTCCTCAATAAGATGAAAAGAAAACGGTGCGAGAAGAAGAGTTGGACACGGTGTGAAGACCTTGGTTATATCGCCTAATTGCCACATTTATAGTCTGTTTCTCTCTATTCATTCTCCGTCTTTCATATACTATTTCATTGGTAAAAGGACTGGTGGTGTGTCTGTTAATGGCTGGCCGCAATAAGCGAGAATCTCGACTACTAAGATTGGAAGAAAGAAAATAAAAAGGAATGGATGAGGGTAAATGAACACATTCCAAAAGGATTGGGTCATCTAAATGTAGCGTCCTTTTTTGAAAGAAAGAGAGTCCGACGAAGATTAATTTTGTAGATTGGAGAGAAAGGATATTTCTGGGTGAACAAAGAACAAAACAAAATGGAGAAAGCTTTTTGAGGAAATGAGAGGAATCGGATATTCGCTTCCCTTATTTTGTTTCTGTACAAGTGGGAACAACAGTTGATTATAATTTAGAATTTATTGAAGAAAAAATAGAAACATACAAAAGAAGAGAAAACTCGTAATACAATAAAGTCATTCATGAAAAGAGATCTAGAGAAAAAATAAAGTTAATTAGAATTAATCAACTTCTTCAACAGTTGGTCCCTGTGGATAATTAGAAGAGTTGAAACCAGCAGATCCAGGATTTCCACATCCAGATGGTTGTTGATTGGCAGATTGATGCATTTTGGAGAGAACAGATTGACAGATACTCTTCAATTCCTTATCCTTCGATTCAATTTCATCTTTTTCAGCCAGTGAATTTGAATCCAACCAACAAAGAGTCTCTTCAACTGCTTCTGTGACACGTCTCGCATCATCTGATTCCAGTTTTGATCCATGTTCATCAATTGCTTGTTTCACTTGGAATGCATATGCTTCCAATTGATTTCGAGCCATAACACGTTCCCGTTGTTCACCATCTTCTTTCTCGAATTGCTTCGCTTCGTTTACCATTCGATCAATATCAGCTTGCGATAATCGTCCTTTCTCATTTCGAATTGTGATTCGATTCGTTTTTCCAGTTGATTTATCCTCAGCCGACACATTCAATATTCCATTTGCATCGATATCAAAAGTGACTTCAATTTGAGGAACACCACGTGGAGCAGGAGGAATTCCAGAAAGTTCGAATGTTCCGAGACGGTGATTATCACGAGTCATGGCACGTTCTCCTTCGTATACTTGGATTGAAACTCCTGGTTGATTATCAGCATATGTTGTGAATGTTTTCGACGCTTTCGTTGGAATTCGAGTGTTTCGATCAATTAAGTTGGTCATCACACCACCAGCTGTCTCAATTCCAAGACTCAATGGAGCAACATCAACCAGTAATACATCTTTAATTGTTTGATCCTTCACTCCAGAAAGTACAGCTGCTTGAACTGCAGCTCCAAATGCAACTGCTTCGTCTGGATTGATTGAACAATTCAATTCCTGAAAAACAAAAAGTTAGAAAAAATGAAATTGAGTTGAGATAATAACACTTACCTTTCCATTGAAAAAGTCTTTGAGCATCTTCTGAATTTTCGGAACACGAGTTGATCCACCAACCAAAACGACTTCATCAATCTTCGATTTGTCGAGTTTTGCATCTCGAAGAGCCTTCTCAACTGGTTCAAGAGTCTTACGGAATAGATCAGCACACAATTCCTCAAATCGAGCACGAGTTATTTTCGAGCACAAATCAATTCCTTCGAAAAGTGAATCAACTTCGATTGTGGCTTCGGATGAACTCGAAAGTGTCCTTTTGGCTCGTTCACATGCAGTTCGAAGACGTCGAATGGCACGTGAATTCGGTGAAATATCTTTGCCAGTCTTTCTCTTGAATTCATTCATAAAGTGTTGAAGCATTCTCTGATCGAAATCTTCTCCTCCAAGATGAGTATCACCAGCTGTTGATTTCACTTCGAATATTGATCCTTCAGAAATGGAAAGAATTGAAACATCAAAAGTACCTCCTCCAAGATCGAATATCAATACATTCTTCTCTTCGCTTATTCCTTTATCCAATCCATAAGCAAGAGCAGCTGCAGTTGGTTCATTGATTATTCGAATTGCATTCAATCCAGCAATTGTTGCTGCATCTTTTGTTGCTTGTCTCTGACTGTCATTGAAATATGCAGGTACAGTAATCACTGCATCTTTTATCGCATGTCCAACATATGTTTCCGCCGTTTCCTTCATCTTCTGAAGTACCATTGCTGAGATTTCTTCTGGATTGAATTGCCGTTTCTCTCCTTTCATTTCAACTTCAATCACTGGTTTCCCTTGTTTTCCTTTTACTCCAAATGGCCAATGTTTGCAGTCTGATTGAACTGTTGACTCATCGAAACGTCTTCCAATCAATCGTTTTGCATCGAATACAGTGTTCTCTGGATTACGAGCTGCTTGATCTTTTGCCGCATCTCCAACCAAACGTTCTGTATCAGTGAATGCAACATATGATGGTGTTGTCTTGTTTCCTTCTGAGTTTGCAATTATCTCGACCTGAAAATATTTTATTAGATGGATTCATAATTAGGAATTATAGACACTTACCTTTCCATTTTGATAGATTCCAACACATGAATATGTTGTACCAAGGTCGATACCAATAGCTTTACACGAAGACATTGTAGTTTGTAGTTTGTAGTGAGAGCAGTAGAATTAGATTCTTCTGAGGGTGACTTCTACTCAATCCTGTCCAGCTTATATACTTTAACCAACAACATCTTCTGGAACCTTCTGGAATATTCTCGAACGTATTTTGCCCAGCGTCTCCTCTAATTCTCTCATTCTTACGTTATGTTTCTCCTTTCTCTGCAGTATTTGTTCGAGAACATTCTAGAACATTCGAAAAAGAGAGGTGGAAAAGAAAGAAAAGACTGTGGGGGACTGCAGAGACGCAGGAAATCAGAAGACGGAGAGTACCCTCGGTGAAGAGGCAACAGAAAAATCAGAATGGGAAACATCAAGAATATTCCAGAAGGTTCCAGAAGATGTTGTTGGAAAAGTATATAAGCTGGACAGGATTGAGTAGAAGTCACCCTCAGAAGAATTTAATTCTACTGCTCTCACTACAAACTACAAACTACAATGTCTTCGTGTAAAGCTATTGGTATCGACCTTGGTACAACATATTCATGTGTTGGAATCTATCAAAATGGAAAGGTAAGTGTCTATAATTCCTAATTATGAATCCATCTAATAAAATATTTTCAGGTCGAGATAATTGCAAACTCAGAAGGAAACAAGACAACACCATCATATGTTGCATTCACTGATACAGAACGTTTGGTTGGAGATGCGGCAAAAGATCAAGCAGCTCGTAATCCAGAGAACACTGTATTCGATGCAAAACGATTGATTGGAAGACGTTTCGATGAGTCAACAGTTCAATCAGACTGCAAACATTGGCCATTTGGAGTAAAAGGAAAACAAGGGAAACCAGTGATTGAAGTTGAAATGAAAGGAGAGAAACGGCAATTCAATCCAGAAGAAATCTCAGCAATGGTACTTCAGAAGATGAAGGAAACGGCGGAAACATATGTTGGACATGCGATAAAAGATGCAGTGATTACTGTACCTGCATATTTCAATGACAGTCAGAGACAAGCAACAAAAGATGCAGCAACAATTGCTGGATTGAATGCAATTCGAATAATCAATGAACCAACTGCAGCTGCTCTTGCTTATGGATTGGATAAAGGAATAAGCGAAGAGAAGAATGTATTGATATTCGATCTTGGAGGAGGTACTTTTGATGTTTCAATTCTTTCTATTTCTGAAGGATCAATATTCGAAGTGAAATCAACAGCTGGTGATACTCATCTTGGAGGAGAAGATTTCGATCAGAGAATGCTTCAACACTTTATGAATGAATTCAAGAGAAAGACTGGCAAAGATATTTCACCGAATCCACGTGCCATTCGACGTCTTCGAACTGCATGTGAACGAGCCAAAAGGACACTTTCGAGTTCATCCGAAGCCACAATCGAAGTTGATTCACTTTTCGAAGGAATTGATTTGTGCTCGAAAATAACTCGTGCTCGATTTGAGGAATTGTGTGCTGATCTATTCCGTAAGACTCTTGAACCAGTTGAGAAGGCTCTTCGAGATGCAAAACTCGACAAATCGAAGATTGATGAAGTCGTTTTGGTTGGTGGATCAACTCGTGTTCCGAAAATTCAGAAGATGCTCAAAGACTTTTTCAATGGAAAGGTAAGTGTTATTATCTCAACTCAATTTCATTTTTTCTAACTTTTTGTTTTTCAGGAATTGAATTGTTCAATCAATCCAGACGAAGCAGTTGCATTTGGAGCTGCAGTTCAAGCAGCTGTACTTTCTGGAGTGAAGGATCAAACAATTAAAGATGTATTACTGGTTGATGTTGCTCCATTGAGTCTTGGAATTGAGACAGCTGGTGGTGTGATGACCAACTTAATTGATCGAAACACTCGAATTCCAACGAAAGCGTCAAAAACATTCACAACATATGCTGATAATCAACCAGGAGTTTCAATCCAAGTATACGAAGGAGAACGTGCCATGACTCGTGATAATCACCGTCTCGGAACATTCGAACTTTCTGGAATTCCTCCTGCTCCACGTGGTGTTCCTCAAATTGAAGTCACTTTTGATATCGATGCAAATGGAATATTGAATGTGTCGGCTGAGGATAAATCAACTGGAAAAACGAATCGAATCACAATTCGAAATGAGAAAGGACGATTATCGCAAGCTGATATTGATCGAATGGTAAACGAAGCGAAGCAATTCGAGAAAGAAGATGGTGAACAACGGGAACGTGTTATGGCTCGAAATCAATTGGAAGCATATGCATTCCAAGTGAAACAAGCAATTGATGAACATGGATCAAAACTGGAATCAGATGATGCGAGACGTGTCACAGAAGCAGTTGAAGAGACTCTTCGTTGGTTGGATTCAAATTCACTGGCTGAAAAAGATGAAATTGAATCGAAGGATAAGGAATTGAAGAGTATCTGTCAATCTGTTCTCTCCAAAATGCATCAATCTGCCAATCAACAACCATCTGGATGTGGAAATCCTGGATCTGCTGGTTTCAACTCTTCTAATTATCCACAGGGACCAACTGTTGAAGAAGTTGATTAATTCTAATTAACTTTATTTTTTCTCTAGATCTCTTTTTATGAATGACTTTATTGTATTACGAGTTTTCTCTTCTTTTGTATGTTTCTATTTTCTCTTCAATAAATTCTAAATTATAATCAACTGTTATTATTATTGGAGCTATCAAGCGGGAAACCTAAATGATTGACCTCTTTCGCATTGAAGATTGAAACATAGCTCTTGACGAAACAAGTGTCAATACACGTTTTATGTTATTTTCAGTAATAAGAATTCGAATTCGAGAAGAGTTGGACATATGTACAAACACTATAGATTAAAAACAACAATAGAATTTCATGAAATAGAACAACAATTAAAAATAAATAATAATTTTGATCCCTGATTTCAAAGTTTTTTGCATCGATTCCTAGTTTTTTCTGATATTCCTTTAATCGTAATCATCCGGAATATTCAAGAATGATCCAATTGTCGGGAAATGTACAGCACTCATTCCAGCAGTTCCTCCTGCTCCAGCAGCCGGTACTGCCCAATGTCCACCCCATTGAAGTTGTCCATTCAACCAATCAACTCCAACTGATTCCGGATGATACCAATACTTATTAGCAGGATCTCTAGAGTGGGGATCAGCCGGATTGGGCTCCCAGAGACCAGGTTTTGTGAAGGGAGATCTACTTCGAGGTGTATGAACGAGACCACGACTATCAGATAGTCCATCAAATGCACGGAATGTGTCATCACCTCCTCCTCTTGCTGCAAATGCTGCATCTGATGGAAGAATTGGAATATTTCCTTGATGAGCTCTAAAGTATAAGCAAATTAATCATTTCTCTAAATTTTTAATAGAAGGATTATACTCACTTTGCCCTTCCACTGGACGCCTTCTTCGGGCCGTCGGGCTGCTCTGGCTGCTCGTCAACTATCGCCGTCGTGGCAGCAGAAGATGAGAATGTCCGCGGTTTTATCTCTGAAAAATCCATTTTCAAACTTTAATTCATAAGCTCACATACTATTAAAATCAGGCTCTTCCTCTCCTTTTTTCTTTTCTCCTCCATTTTGTTTTTCTGTTTGATCATTCGGTTCAGTTGAAACTGCATGTACAATATCTTCTGTCAGCTGCTTTGGATTTGTTGCTGAATTATACTCTAGTATTCAGAGTCATCCATTTTAAAAGGGCTATTGCAGAAGGAGATTAATACAATAAGGGTTAAAAAGGAACACATTTATTAATATTAATAGAAATCACGACATGGTTAATATATTAATTGTTATAGACCGTGTTATCCGTAATACCCACCAACTGCCGCCCATTGTCTCGCTGTTTCATCTCGTTCCGTTTGTGGTTTAGTCACTGAAGCTAATAATCCATCTAGACCTCCTTGAGCTTCGTTTCCTCCTTTCAGTGTTGCTGGCGAACTTTTTATTCCGAGAGCTCCAGGGCCAGAGGTTAAAGAATTTAGTTGTCTGGAAGGTAACATCTGAATCATTCACTGAAAATTCAGAGAACTCACTTCAGAGTCCTCCATAATTCTCTTGGTGTTGGAGGTCTTTGTGTAGTTGAAATCGTCTCAAAATCCTTATCAAAACTATATCTCTGTCGATGACGACGTCTTCTTCTCAGTTTCTTTCTTCTTGATCTTCTCTTCTTCTCCTCACTTTTCATTGATTCATGATAGTTTTGAAGAATTGCTCTTGATTGTGGAGCTGTCAATGGAGCTTCTTCTCTGAAAATATATTTTATGAAAAAGAAAGTCTCAAGTAGTAGGATACTACCTTTCTGTCTCTATCGGTGAAGACTTTGCTACTCGAGTAGAATCTATTTCAGATGCTGGAACTGGAGGTGGAACCACCAAATCTTCATTATTTCTGAAATGAAAACAAATGAAAATACAAATGGAAACTAGAGAAAAAAAGGAAATTACTCAGAATCGTCGACTGCGTCTCTCTTTTGACGACGAATTGGAGCCAATGCGAGAGCTCGATTTCTGCGAAGTGGAGCTGGTTGAGGAAGTCCATATGGGTTGACTGCACTTTGTTCTGGTGTTCCAGCTGTAATAAATGTATACGTTTTGTGATATTCTGTTTTGAACCCCGTGAATTAGTCAGTTTATATCTCGCAAAAAACTTACGCAACACTTTTCCTTTCTCTGCTTTCGAATAGACAAATTGAGAGGAGTAATGGTACCGTTCGTACTTGGGACATCCATGATACCATAATCTGAAATAACTTGGTCGTGCGTTTGTAATGAAAATAAGTTTACCTGCAAGTGTTGAGAAACATTGGCATTGGAGGTGGATTACAGAATCTTTGAACAACTGGATATATGTAATCACACTTGCATTCTTCTGTGCAATGAGCGAAAATTCTTCGATCACAATCTGGTTTGCATGGATATCTTTTCTGGATATATTCATTTATAGAACAAATTGAAACCCTCATCTAGATGTTACCCTCAATTCCGCATAATAAATCTCCTCATCTTCAGCTGAATCTGAATCTGAATCCTCGTCACTGTAACGTCTTCTGGAATGAGATGGTGTTCTTCCGACCGTGACTGGTCTAGTGGCCACACTGATTTCTTTGGCGAATGGATCAGTTGGCCACGATGTTAGAGATACGGATGATCTGAAAATCGGGAATACGATACCATCTGAAAATGTAAGATCTCACGTGACAGCTTTATGTTTGCAGGCATTCTTGTAACTCGGACAGAACTTCTTGATGACGTATGCATTCTTGTCAGTTTGATCTGTTTCTCCGACACAGAAATATGAGAAATGTTGCTCGAATTTGTCACAATAATCGCTTGCGGACCCTTGGAAATGTTCCGTTTTCTCATGACCACCTTCGCTCTGAAATCGATTAATTATTGAAGGAATCAACTGAATTTCTCACCTCTTCATCTCCTGTATTATCTCCATTATCATCTTCCTTTTCTCTTAAATCTGAATCCGAAGACGATCTTGAACTCGTAATTTCGTCTCTTGCAAATGGATTCCTCTTCACTCTCTTCACTGCTCTTGCTATTTCCAGAAGTACTCGTCGATCAGAATCCGTCACTTCTCCATGATTAATTGATATTTCATAAGAAGACGAGATGTTTGGAAGAATGAATAAAAGGAAAAGAGCACTTGAAGAGAGTGCCCGTAAGCACCCAAATCTCATTGAAAGAAGTTTCTGAACACGTCCCAAAAGTTGAGAATTTCTGAAATTGAATCGATAGGACAGATGGAATCACAGACAAAGGAGGTTCACATGGTCTTTTTTCGTCAAAATAAACCCTAAATCTTCGTAAAAGTGAAAATAAAGAACAATGAATAATCATTTTCTTCGTTTTCGATTTTTGTATCAAACAGAGAGAAAAAAGGGAAAAAGAGAATGAAACGGGTTGAGGGATGAAGTCATTTCTCAAGTAGAAAAACGAGGTATCATCTCCCATTTTTGTAATCTTTTTTGCTTTATTCTTCCCTCAAAAATATTAAGTGATGTGATCAGAAGAGAAGAAATAGTTTGATAAACTCATAGATTTAGAGACACGAATCGAAAAAATAGATTGGGAAAAAGGGAAGATTTGATATAGTTTATATTGATGGGAAGGAAAGAGTAAAAAGAAATGAAGACTGTCTAGAAATGATAAATTAGACAAATGATTTGATGAAAAGGGTCAATTTGGGGATTAGAGAGAATTTGAATTCGGGCCGATAGACCATCTAAGCCTATCAATTGATATACGAGGAATTTTTGAGTCGTTCTGTCTAGTCAGTACTCTTGCAAATATGAAGTCAGACAAGTTCAAACTCCGATATACAGAAATTATGTCAAATATTCAGATCAAAATGATTCTGATTTGGTAGAGTACCATATTTACACTTAGATTGAATAACAATATATCAGTAGATTCGATTTCATTTAAATCAGCTCAGCGTTCCAAAAACAAAGAACTATCACTGTGAAGACATGTAAAGATCTAACTTTGATTACTGCTCACGATGAATAAGAAATGATGTAGAGGCCACCTCTATAGAATACGGATCGACAAATTTGAGACTTAATTTGGATCAATTTCTTTGTAATAAGTTCGAAAATCAAGTGAAAAAAACGCAAGGATGATTACGCAATGATACAGTGAAAGCGCCGATTTCCGTTCTTCTTCTCTCTCCTCTGATAAGGTGATAAGCGGAATCAGCAGCTTGAATACTATCACTCAACACTACACTAAATCAACTGATCCATTTTCTGTTTGACGATGAAAATGGGCGGAGTCAAATGGAAAATAAGCAGACGACGGTGAAGAAGATGTACCTGGGTCGACGAATGGGTGTGTTGGTGTAAGTATTGTGTGCTAGTACGTGAATTCACTAAATGATTGATTATGAAGATGAAGAAGGACAACTTCTTTTTATTCTTTTCTGGGCTGGATTACGTATCTTTGAAGAACACGTTGGAGAGATGAAGAGGAAGAGAAGATCAAAAGTTTCGACGTCGATTTTCTATTTTTGGAGAATGATAGGAACAGAGAAACTGATATGATTAGAGTGCGGTAGATCCCATGATGAACAAGTTTAATTAGGAATTGAAACAATTGAAAGTAAGTAATCACAAATCAAAAGAAAAAGGTTTCATTGGCCATTTGATGGTAGCATTCAGTAGAAATCTAAATTACAGACCAGTAATTTAGTTTATTTATCAAAAAGGATAATTTGTAATCTACTTTTCAGATCTTGTTTTGAGATGTTCTTCTGAACAATTCTCTCCGAACCTTCACATCATCATCATCTTCTTCTTCTTCTTTGTGACATTGTCATCAATTCTGTGACGTAAAATTGAACTTCAAAAATTGTCAGTTCTATTCTCAGTTTGCCATATCAGTTTGTCTGTGAAAAAAGCCGAAATAACCCGTTTTTCTTCTTTTTCTCTCTTTTAAAGAACAAAATTGTTGTACATTACAACGATGATTATATTCTGCAAATGAGAGAAATTGGACACGATTTATTGACACGATAATATGTATCTATTTATTTCATTTTTAATGACAACAATTGCAACAAAATATTGAAAAATAATGAAATAGACCCGGCAAAACTAGAGGAATTGAGATTACCTATACATGAACTTCCTGAGTTCTTCCAGTAAGAACGGACCAAAGAGATTGCCAACTTTCCATTGAAGCCAACGCTCCAAAGTCGATAAACCTGTAAAAAAGTTATTTGTTTCTAGTGTTTATTCCGTCACACAATTTAGTTAAGCTCGAAACGAATAATATATAAACTACTGTGTTCGTAAACTTCTAGAAAATATTCTTTTTTTGAGACCTACTGATCTCAAACCGCCGCAAAACACCAGAATACTTTTTGATGGTTTTAAATAACAAAAGTTACCGAATCTTGCTTAAATCCTTCGGTGCATAAGCTCCTTTCACAATAATTGTGTCATGCGTCTTTTTTTGTCCATATTTCTGTTGAAGAACACTCGCATATCTCATCAAATCAGGAACATGAACCATCTTTCCGCCCACATTTACAAGTGCAAAACGGGCGTCCTGTGAACAGAAAAAGATTGAAATCTAAAAGAAAAGTTGCAACGCACTTTTATAGCTCTTCCGAAGTAATGCATCTTCCGGATATATTGAATACCTACCAAATCGATACACATAGTTCTGAAAATATCAAAAAAAGAGTTGGATGATGTATGAAAGGATCTTACGTGATAGATAATCCAATGATAATATAACAAAGATCTAGAATATAATATTCTCGTTTTAACGGAACAATATCTCCGAATCCAACAGTTGTCATTGTGATAAAACTGAAATAGAATCCAGAAAAGAAGTCCCATCCTTCCCACATGCTCAATACAACTGCTCCGAATGTTATATAGCTCAAAAGTATGGCTACAATTAAAAATATTGGAATCGAGATGTAGTTTTCCAGATGATCCTGAAAATCTCTTACATTCAGAACACAACGATAATTTCACATTTCCCTTACCAAATTCAAGTCTCCTTCTTTATTTTTATCGTCTTTGTTTGAAATTACACTGTATTTTTGCTTTGAACATTTTTCTCTTAGTTTTCGGTACCTGAAATCAACTTGACTTGGATGATTCATTCAAATAAAAAACACTTACCAAGTATATAATTGAACAATATTCTCCGATAAAAACTTTCCAATATCGGCCACAGTAATCAAAATAAGTGGAACACCAAACAGTGCATACAGTATGCAAAGAAACTTTCCTCTTCCTGTTACGGGTGTCAGATTACCGTAACCAATCGTAGTCAAAAGAGTTGTTGTGAAGAAAAGGGCTGTCATGTAGGTCCAATTGTACTAAAAAAGAAACATTTCATAATTTAAAACGAGCAAAAGAAAACTCACATCTTCATTTTCTCCACCTGGTCTCAAATGTTTTGCACCGATACAATGAGTGTCGAATGCTTCGAATAGAATACGAGTCACATTATCCACGTATTTTACAGCCATATCTTCGACGACATCTGGAAAATGGAAATTGATTTTTACATAGATAATAAAGCATAGACATTTTGAAATTGAAACTTTTTTAGATGTCATAAATATTAAAATTTTGCCAAAAACTATTTTTATAAAAGACCTACGTTGGCCAATTCCACTGCTTCTCATTTCCCACAAATGATCGATCATTTGTCTTTTATGAACATTGAATCTTTCAATATTTCTTGCTCGAACTTCAACTTCGTTTGGTTGCTCCAACTGATAAAATAGAAATGCTCCGAATCCAACATAAACAACCGAAAGAACGATTAGACTGACATGAGCAAGGATGATTCGAGCATAGCTTTTCCACGTGGCCATTGGACGAGATGTGATCTGAAAATTGAATGTTTTGAGTGAATTACAGAATAAATATCTGATTGTTTTGGAGTTTCAGTTTACTTTTGTCAGTGTAGAGTTTCTAGATTTGGAAACAGATTTCAAATATTTCATTTTAAAATAAATACATCATTTTCATTCTGATCTTGATGTCCCCTTCGATGATGATGCTGATGTAATGGTCTCGTGAATAAACCAACTCGTCCAGGGGTGTACGGTAGATGAGAAGTTACAAATGGCATCTGAATCAATATATCATTAAGAGAAACATAAAAAAGAGAACTTTCAGATTATAACAAAACATTTCCTATTTGTAAATATTGAAAGGGAAAACATTCAAAAATCGTATAATCCGGAACTGGAAATTTTGTTCTTTTTCTAAGACATCAACTGGTCAAAAAGGTCATAAAAGTTGAAACATTCATTCCAGGGTGCGAATTGCTTCTTCCGTCTAAAATGAGTTTTGTTTCTTTTTTCTTCTTTCCTTCTTCTCTTTTTCCTTGTGAACAATAACAACACCCTGGAGACATTTTGATGAATTTCATCGCCAGAAACAGAAAAAATAGAAGAAGAACACGAAGAAAATCTAGAAGAAAAAGGAGAATCTCCAGGGAGAATGGTCTCTTTTTTCATAAGAATGAACTCAGTTCCTGAGGTTTTGTTCGTTTTAATTTTTGACTTAGATATTAAGAGAGTATGAAAATTTGTTATGATTTAGAAAACGAAAAGCGAGCAATATATCTCTTCAAAACTGTAAATGTTAAATTCAACAGATAAAACCAGTAAAAATTCTGTTATTTCTGCTGGTCAGCATGATCAAGATTCGTGAAAAAATTGAAACTCAAAATCATTTTGACCATGAAATATTCAAAAAGTATACATCCATTTTTTGTTACCAACTGACCAGTCAAAAAAAGTTTAGCACAGATATCCAGGCGGTGCAAATCAAATTTGCACAAACAAAAACAAACAAATTCGTTTATTTTCTATCTTCTTTCAGGAGGAAATGATTGAATCAGAAACTCTTCTTAAAACGGTAATAACTTACATGCATTTTCAGTCTTTTCTTCTTTTCTTCTTGAATTCAGAGTCAAAATATAGGAGTTGGAAGTGTAGTTTCTTGAAAGAAACAAGATCATCATCATCATTTTTCTCCAGTTTTCTTCTTCTTTTTTGTTTCAAAATGGTCCCAAAGGATGTGGAATGGGCGATATTTCACACGGACTCACTTATATTTCGGACATTTAAACTTTTTCGAACAAAGAAATATAAATAAAAACCAAGGAAAAACTGTGAAAAATAAAATAAAAACAATGAGAAAAAGTATGGGAAACCAACATGAAATAGTTTTGAAGATGAACAATTAAAATCTTGTAATTTCTGTAAAAATGCAAGCAGAACCTTCTGAAACAATAACAGAAACTTTTTTTCGTAAAACCATTGATTGAATAATTTTTTTTCAATTTTTGTGGGTAGAGTATCTTTAGCTTATTGTTTATTACCATAAACAACTTCTTCAACTACTTACCTTCTTTTTGAAATAATTTTTCCGAACAGTATAGTGATCCTAATCCTTTAAAAACAGCCTCTTTTCCCCACATGAGAGCTGTCACTTTTCGCAGTTTCTCTGGATCTCTTCCTCTTATGTATTCTCTAATTGAAAGTTTATTTGATGGGTTCTTTTCCCCCCTTTTCTACTCTTTCGTCCCTCAGTCAATTTCTAAATTAATCCTTTTCTCCGCCGAATTCTACGGACTCTCATTCGAACCAAATTTAGAAAATTGGCTGGGATCATCGGATGAAATGGAAGAGTTATTTGGTTAGTTGATGATCAGATGTACTTTTACAAAATTAGTTTTTGACATGGTTTTATTTGACACAAATTGAAAACTGAATGAACGGCGCCAGTTTTCCAATGAGGTCACATCTGATAACTCGAACTTATATTTAATCATTACCTAGTAATACAATCAAAATAAGCAACAAAAAAGTTACCTGTTCTCCACTGAGTAGTTGATCCAAATCCCATGGATCTGCCTCAACCATTGGTGAATAATCATCACTTGATATTCCGTCAATAATCATTTTGCTCTGGAGGGAATACATTGTTGAATCACTTCTCGAGAATATGGAAGTAAGGAAGAAAAGGGAAAAGAGAAAACACGTTCTTTGAGAATTTATGATACCTCGTTTTGGTTGAAATGGCATTTCAAAAACGAAAAATGAGGACGACAGGGATTGAAAAAGTACACGATGTTATGGAGAAGATTTATAAATAAAAAAGGCTCTCTGTTAAATTAAAACTTGCTGGCCTACTGAAGATTTACTTCAGATGTTACTGTAGAACGTTTGGAGACCTTTCGTGAGTTTTCGTGGGAAAACATATAAACAAATTGAGACAAATTTTTTTACAAGCACGTTCTGCCTTGAAAACCTTTTTATTTTCTAAAAGAGAGCTTTGAAAACATTCGAAAAACCGAAAGAACTTTATAACACAGTTGCTCAAAAATGGGTTTATGAATCAAAAATATAAGAAAATGCCTTTAAAAAAACCAAGAAATTTCAGGGACTACTTGAAGTGTCTTCGTCTTTTCAAACTGGCTCTCATAGATGTGCGGAATGAAAACTTTTTTGAAGACTTGTCGACATTATCTCATCAGAAGTTGTCAGAAGTCCATCCAAGTTTTTATCTCATTCGATGAAAAAACATAATGAAATTTCGAGAGAATAAGAATGAAACCGTGGAGACTATGTAGACTTATATTACCTGAGAAAGGAGAAATCAAGAAGGTTGAGCATTTGAATAAAACCAGAGACTCCCACTCTCTCATTTCCAAACCAAAACCGTTTATCTGGTTCAATATATCTGGACTTCCAATTTCCGAAAAAGAAGGGAAAAGAGACGAGAGTTTATGAGCAATTTGGAAGAAGAAGGAAGAAGAAGGGTACCCTTCAACAGACCACATACGGGAAAACTCTTTGAATCGAATCGAATCTCGTTGTGTTTTGAGAAAAGAAGAAAGTCTCTTTTCCGATTGGAATACTCTCAAGGGAATTGTAAAAATGATGATGAAGATGATGATACACCTTGAAAAAAGAAGGAAAAACGAAGAGACAAACAGCAAATTGGCGTTTTGAGACGAACGAGGAAACATGAAAATGTTGACAATTGTTCTGTAGAGGATGGAAAAAGAGCAATTTTTGATCTGGGGAAAGTGAAGAAGTCATAAATAAATTCTCTCCGTCAATCTGAGAACATGGAAACCTGTGAAATTTAAATATTAAAGAGGTTTCCCGAGAGAAATCTTCATAATCAGAAATAGATCAGATGCATCCGAAAATTTCCGTTATTCTGATGGTTTTGAATTAAAAAGTACAATGATTTGGAGAAAGAACTGACATGCACATGAAATAAGGCTTTATATTTTCGTATCAAGTTAGTCTATTTCTGGAATCAGTTTTCAGTACGGTATCAGAACAAGTCAGAGAGAAATTAAACTAAAACTGATATGATGAGCTGAAAAGTTAGCCGACATAACCCCTGAAAACCAGAAAATGAAGTGCAAAGCAAGAAATTCAAATTCAAAAAAAGAAACAAATAGATTTGAATCTAAAGGAAATAGAAACCTCTTCTTCTTTTCGAATGATGAGCAGAAGGTGCTCAGAAGAAGAAGAAGAAAAAGAAGAGAAATTGAAATTAACGAAGTTCTGGTTTAGTGCATCAATTTGAAATAGAAACACACATACACAGCAGATGCAAACATAGAATTATTTAGGTTTTTTGGTGAAAAAAAACAATAGTTTTCGAATCAATGAAGTCACTTAGTGCTCTCAACAATCATCATTTCTTCATTATATTCGATTGGAATCCAGTTTGGTAAATAGTAATCATCAGGATTCAGATCTCCAGTTTTCTGAAATAAGAGGAATCAACAAAACAAAGTAATTTTCTTCCAGAAAATTTACATAGACACTGTCGTTTGTCACTCGAATATCTGAGAAATAAACACGATTTCCTTTTGAAAAATATCCCATCCACCAACCAAAAGTTGAGTGGGCGGCTGAAAAAATGCACTTTTTTGTTTCTTTTCACAGTTTCAAAAGTTTGAATAAAAAGTTTTCGTCGTTTTTAATAGCAAACAACTACATGATTAAAATTGCTTACCACTAATGAACACTGTGTCACAATGATTTTTCGAATAAACTAATTCCTCCGTTGCAGAGTTTTGAGATATGAAATGGATCGAGTTCTAAAAGAGAAAACGAGAACTTTAAGTTAGAAATATTCAGATGAATACCGAGTGGTTTGTATATTCGTTGGAAACAATAGAATCTGTGAACAGCTCTTTCATGAACTGTAGGTCATCTCCAAACATTATAAACACCATTTTCTGATTTGGACGGCTTTCTGAATGAAAGAAAACGCTGATTGAATCATTAGAGTTTTGAAAAACGAGAGCAATAAAATATCGGGAACCTACCTGTCCTCTCGATATAACTCATCGCTTTCTTAATAAAATCAGCATCTGCCACATGGAACCCGACATCAAAAAAGTCACCTCTTCGAATATGAACACAATTTCTGAAAACGATTATACATCACGATTATACACTAATATAATTAAACTCGCATAAATGTTTTGCCAGTTGATTTTGGAAGGTTTGAAAAATTATTTGAAGATCTCCTGATGTAATTCTGCAGTTCTTCTTGCATAGCCGGGAAATATTTGTAGCTCTGAAATTTTCAGATTTATCTCAAAAATTAATAATTAATTCGCTAACCTGGTAATATAATCCTGTTAAATGCAGAAATTTGTCTGTTATTTCCATCAAAACATTCGGATTTTCAAAAATGCAACATTTTAAATTGAAGTCTTCGTCTCTTGCAACTTCTGGAACCTGAGAGAGAAAAACAATTGAACATTACAGTCTTCTTACAGTTCCTTCAATAATCAGATATTGATCAAGTAAACCAGGAATCGTGTCATTCACTCTTTCTAACATCTCTTCATAGGTTTCGTTATGAGTAAAAATAACTGGAGTTCTATGAAGCATTCTTGATATTCCGAGTATAGAAGCTAACTCAAATATGTTGTTACCTGAAGAAACAAGAAGTTTCAGTTCGAATAACAGATGAAATTACCTAAATGTTTCGAGACTGCTAGATTACTGAAAATATATTTTCCAGAATCGAGATATGATGTGACTCTGAACGTTTCAGATTCAATTTTAAACTACTTTTCCAACATTTCACAACTCTCACCCAAATCCACGGTTACTCCGGTTAGCAAAAATATAAACAGTTAAAACGATTACTCCAATTAATATAAAAGTAAATTTAAGAGATTTATAGAATGAATTAGAAGAAAATGTTGCAGAAATCATACGAGTTAATGATGACCTGGCCATAAGAATGGAGGTTTTCGCAAAAACTGTCGCCACGAATCCCTTTTTATTATTCTCCATAATGATTTTTCATTGCTAATAAAAAGACAGTTTTTGGAAAAGGGTGCAGATATTCGCTCAAGTCGGCACTCAACTGTGAATAGATTCAATCAGAGATTATTACTAACTAATATTAAAATACTAGTTAGTTCTACACTCTCCATCAGTTAGAAAGTGGGCTCCTCAACTTTCTGCAGATTATGTGGGTAAGCACTCAATTCAATTTGTACGCGCTTCGGATATGGCGGTCACAGTACCCGATTACGCATTGAAGAACATATTGAAATGCTCATAATTTATTCAGGAAACAAAGTAATTATTTAATCTCTGGACGATCCAATGATGACTCCTCCACTTCCATATCCATTAGATCCTCCACATTTCTTTCCTCCTGGATTGAAGATTCCAGAGACAGATGAGATGGCCAAGACAGCGAAGACGAATACAGAATACACATTCATTATTGAAGTATTGAAAAGAAGAAACTTCTGATGAGGAATATGTTGACCGACTCCTTCTTTTATACTATCCGAATAGATAATAAAACTTTATAGTTTCAGAGAGAAACGTATGCAAACATCCTCGATCAATGATGCAACTGCTGGAAGACTTTTGAACAAACCATCTGAACAAGAAATCATGTTAAGAAGCATATAGGGAATATTTGCCAAAGTCAGATAAACATATATTGCTCTCAATTGTTTTATATTCTGCTTCAGGAATAGCTGGAACATCTTTAGGAGATTCACTTTCTTTTGAATTTCCAAAAAATATGCCCGTTTCTCAATCAGTGGACGCTGAAATCTGCAATGTCTTATAAGAATACATTTCGTAAAGGTCTGTAGGATATTATCGAAGTTATATGCGATTAAAGCACTTTTTCTTTTATTTATGTACGTAGAATAATCAGAAATTGTTCCGGTCAATAAAATAAATAGGATAAACAGAAAGTCAGTTATGATCCAAGAATGCAATATCTGTAAATCAAGTAGACGGTTGGAATTCTTCCCAGGATCAAACGGTTTTCTGAAAATGAAAGATTGAAGTTGTCTGGTTTTGATGCTTCAATAGCTCCGGTAAACCCTTTCGGGTGCACTCGCCTTGTACTCGTGACATCACGCTAAACACCTTGGTCTTGGACGCAAAGAATCGATTTCAGCAAGAATGTCATCTCGTTGTGTTTTAATCTCTCTCACAACAGCTTGATAAGAAGCCAACTCCTCTTCACAGCGTTCTGAATAATGACAAAAAGCTATTCGATGTGAAGAGGTTGAGAACTCACCAAGTTTATCAAGAAGAGCGTCCTTTCTTCTCGAGTTACGAGAACTTTCTTGCATCGGAGAGTCTCCAAATTCACGATTTCTAGACATAATATCTACTATATTCTGATTCAATAAAATATATATGTAAGGAGTTACCTTCTTCCTAATGGCTCTGGCATCTGACGGTTGTAACGACGAGACTCACGAGGCATACCGTAATTCATTGAATCACGACGACTATCAGATGGACTCATCATTGGATTTTCATATAGATTTGGCTGAACTCGTTGACCGGAAGGAACACGGTTTCCGTATCGGAATGGAACAGCTCGTTGATCAGTACCATAGTGAGAGAATCCAGATGGATTGTGTCTAGGGGAGTCTTCTATTGGATACGGATTCCACGAGGGTGGGCGATTCAATGGAGGAGATGCCCTGTGTCCACGGCGATGATATGTTGGAGATGGAGAACGAGAACCAAAACGTTCGGGAGAACGTGCTTGATGTATCGAACGGTCACCATTGAGATCATTTCCAGATGGCTTTCCTCCTGAACGTCCGAAATGATACCCACCACGAGAACTTCTCATCATATTCTCTGAATTAGAATATGTTGTGATTGAACAAATCGAAGTTGAGAATGAAATAGTCGAAAATAAAATTTAAAAATAAACAAAATACATTCGAGATACTCCACACAAATGAAAAGAATAAAACGAGGTCAACAAATCATTTGAGAGAAAGAGAACCCGATGAAAACAACTCTCTTTTCTGTGGTAATATTGAGGTATTGATCGCAAACAACGAAGTGATAAACATAGTGGGCACAATAAACAAAAACAGAAAAACTGAAAAATGGGATTATTTTGAATTTCTCATATGTAGGAAACCATTTTAAACCAAAGAAAGTTATAAAATTGACTTGATATTCTAAAAAGAAAAAGAAACGGTGAATGAAAAGAAAAGAAAGGAGAGAAGCACCGAATGAAACGGAAAAAGGATGTGCGAATTATCGAGAGAAAGAAGAAATTTGACGAAGTGATGGAACGCAGACAACGAGACGTTCAAGGCCGTTTTTCCGTTATTTTCAAGAAATGGATTAGAGAGGAAAATGGGAGTTAGGATTTGAGGAGGAGAGGAATTAGCAGAGGATCACTCATCAATCACTGACTATTCTCATGTTCCTTTTTATGCTGAATCTTGAACAAAAAGTCGATAGAATTTGAATTGAATAGATTCTTACTAATACTTTCAGAGAAGTATCATCCTATATACTCATCATCTGAAAATTTTCCAATAAAAAAATTGAAAATGCTCATAATTTATTTAGGATGCAATATAATTATTTAATCTCTGGACGATCCAATGATGACTCCTCCACTTCCATATCCACTAGATCCTCCACATTTCTTTCCTCCAGGATTGAAGATTCCAGAGACCGATGAGATGGCCAAGACAGCGAAGACGAATACAGAATACACATTCATTATTGAAGTATTGAAAAGAAAAAACTTCTGATGAAGAATATGTTGACCAACTCCTTCTTTTATACTATCCGAATAGATAATAAAACTTTATAGTTTCAGAGAGAAACGGATGCAAACATCGAAGATGCAACTGCTGGAAAAAGGGTTTGGTTTTATCATTGAAGTTTGAGTTTTGAACAAACCATCTGAACAAGAAATCATGTTAGAGAACAGATCATGGTCTGCTAAGAAAATGATAGTTGAAACATGGTTTTGAACAATTCATCGGAAAATTATAATGAAAATTGGACGAGAACGATTTAGCACCCATTTCAAAAAAAATTGTATTGAAAAATATCATAAAACAACTCCATCAAACAACAACAATAGTTCCGTTTTCATCCAATTTGATCGATGTCCATCTCGGAACGAAGAAGTCATCGGGATTCAATTCTCCTTTTTTCTGAAAAATAACTCTGTGAATGATCGCTTTTCAGCCCATAAAAAACTGTACATAGTTGACATCATTAGTCGATCTTATATCTTGATAATAAACGTTTTGTCGTTTCGAAAGGTATCCAAGCCACCATCCAAATGTTGAAGAAGGGGCTGGAAATAGTCATAATTCCAGTTGATTTGAGAGTCCGAACTACAGTAGCGAGCATAAGTGAGCACCCCTAGATACTTTTATGTGTAACTCAGCTGAATCATGTCCGTTTTGCCTAAACTTTTTTTTGAAAAGAAGCCAAAATATTCAGCAATACGAATATATGTTTTTTTAAAAACTTCCATCACTGATTTTTACGATAATCGATTTTTCCTGATCTTGATTGGAAAATTCGAAAAAAAACTTTTTATAATTTTACTCATCAAAAAAGGTTTCAACTTTAGCCGAAACATGCACCAAAAGACGTGTCTTGTGTTTTCTACAAACCAACATCAAAAAATTACAGACTAAGAAAAAATAATTTTTCTAATATTTTTCACTAAAAATTTTTTTAATTCCTATTTTTCTCAATTGTCTGGATGAAAAACAACCATAACTTTCAAAAACTGCATGCACGATGCTTTATCACACATAATAAAACACATTTATGTGATCCTTGTTTGTGTTGTAGTCAGAAAATACCAGAAATTGAGAAAAAATAGGAATTAAAAAAAAATTCTAGTGAAAAAATTAGAAAAATTATTTTTCTTAATCTGTAATTTTTGATGTTGGTTTTGTAGAAAAACTCAAGACACGTCTTTTGGTGCATGTTTCGGCTAATTTGAAGCCTTTTTTGAGGAGTTATAAAGATTTTTCCGAGGGCATTACTTTTGACTTCTGGAGCTCTAGTACGATGATCAGGAGTTGAGAAGCCAATTCAACATAATTTTTTGTTTATCTGATCATTTTCCAACATTTCGAAACAAAAAACTCAGTAACTCCAAGAAAAAAATAAAAAGTTTTTTTCGAATTTTCCAATCAAGATCAGGAAAAATCGATTATCGTAAAAATCAGTGATGGAAGTTTTTCAAAAAACATATATTCGTATTGCTGAATATTTTGGCTTCTTTTCAAAAAAAAGTTTAGGCAAAACGGACATTATTCAGCTGAGTTACACATAAAAGTACCTAGGGGTGCTCACTTATGCACGCTACTGTATAACTGTCCGCATCATCCAAACGGATTGTTTAATAATCTTTCAGAAATGTCACTCACCGGTTATCAGAACAGTATCGCAATGATATCTCGAGAAGGCAAGGTCGTTATCTGGAGAATTTTTAGATACGAAATATTCTGCCTGAAAGAATCAACTGTTTTTCGAATATCTTCTCCTTTTGTTATCTTTCTTTTTTTTATGTAAAAGATTAAAAAACACTCACTGCGTTCTTGATTTCAGTTCTTTTGTCTGCTATCACTGTATTTTCATAAATATTCGCCTCGAAGTTTGGATCGTCTCCCATAAGTACAGTCAACATATTTTTCCGTCCATTTCTTTCTCTTTCTGATCATAATTTTTTAGCGTAATTAAAAAAAGTTTTTCACCTCTAGATTGTATGAATTCCAGAGCAGGTTTAATAAATGTAACGTTCGAAGAATGATGCTGTCCATCGACAAAGTCCGTTCTTCGAATGTGAATACATGTTCTGAAATGAGAAGTTTTTAAAACTCGACTGAAAAAAGACTCGTAAAACTTACATGAAGTTATTTTCATCTGATTCTGGTAAAGGGCTGAAATCAAGAAGGGGCTTCACGAATGATTTAATTTCGGATAAATGCTGATCAAAATATCTCCAACTCTAAAATGTATGGTTTCCCTTGAGTTATTTATTCAAATCACCTGATAAAAGTGCCCAGTCAAATGCAAGTATTTGCTTGTGATATTCTCCAATTTTGATGGATTATCAAATACGCAACATTTTTGACTGATCAACTCATTTTTTGCTTCTGGAAAGACCTGAAATAGTTGACAGATTGAGTGAAGCAGAAGTATTCCTCACTGGTCTATCGAAAATTTGAAATTCGTTCAATAATCCAGGCATCACTTTTCGAACTCCATTGACAAGAGAGTGATATTTCGAATCTTCAATAAAAATTGCAGGCTTTCTGTGAAGAGTTTTCGATATTCCATATATTGAAACTAATTCGAAAATGTGATTGGCTGTAATTCGTTCATGTTTTTTTGAAGATTTTGACTTCCAACCTAATCTAGCAGAGGACGCTAGCTTCGAAGAAAGATATCCTTTTGGAGGATGTTTAGGAGTTGAATGCATTATATCCGAACTTGTTTTCTCAGTGAGAAAAGAAATTATTCGACTGAAAAGAAAATATTACGAGACAGAGAGAGATTGAGAAACTAACTTTGTACGGAATCTACGTCCCCATTGATACCTGCCTTCAAGTTGATCATTTAAAAGAAATAAAACTGAAACTCTATACAAAAATGGATAATTGAGAAGTTAAACTAACCTAAAAGAAGAAGAACGATTACTTGAACAAGCTTCCCGTGTAACATTTGTAGATCTTTTTAAAAAGAATAAGATATGAGAGATATATACAATAGGAACAGTAGAATCCTAAATTTCCTTCTTTAAATGTCGACAGAAAAAATATCAAAATTGAGACTCTACAACAGAAGATCCATTATGAATGAACGTATCAAATAGAAAGAAGAAAAGCAATAATCGTAATGTTTACTCAACTGTTTTACAATTGAAAACGAGGGTGAAAATCAACGAAAAAGAATCAAGAGTATCAAAACAATTATTATAAGGTTTTTGTGTTCGGTCTTGTAAATAACGCTCTAATAAAAAATACAAAACTGTTTAAACTTTCACTTGTTTTCCAAACTGAGAGAAAAACGAATTTCCCCTTTTGCAAAACAAAATGAGAGCTTCTTTCAAAGATCTCAAATGCTGGTCGCTATGGATATTCGTAAGCGGCTTTCCATACACAACTGGCATTTTCCTTCACCTTACCAACGACTTCAAAAAACTGGCTTGGAGATGGCTCACATTCTTTTCACTGAAAACAACAAAACAACCAACTTTAGCTAATGTTAGCCGGAATGTGTTTTTAGACTCATTACTGTAGGTTGTATCAAACGAGCACAGTCTCCCACACGCGAAATGCGCAAGCGTTTTCACGAGAAAAGCGACGATCTGCGTCCTCAAATCTCTAACGCATGCAGAGCGAGCGCGTTTGCACTAAAATTAATCTGAAATGAAACATTTTGGAAAAATGTCTCGTACAACGAGTAGACAACGAATTTCGAAACGGTAAAAAAATAATAAGATAGAAGATGATCTGAACTATAATTATTATAAAAATCTCAAACGAACAATATTCAGAACACGACTTATGGACAACTGAAAGAGGCGTTCAAAGAAAAGTGTGTTTGAAGGACATGTCTAATCTGGAATGAAAATTTTTTTCTTTAGATAGATTCTTTGATATCTGAAATACTTCGAAAAGTGAGAAATTTACTAGAAACAAAACAATTAGTTATCCATGTAATGGGTAATATCGGTATTTAGCACCTTTTGGACGGTTTTAGTCTGGAAACAAAAAAAATCGAAAAAATGAAACGGAGCGATTGTAGAGGGTCCCGAGAGAAATATTTACCATTTTAGTTTGATTTATTCTGTTCAGTCCTCAGTGATTCATGGTCATATCAAATTTCAGTTGAAAAAGTTGAAAAAACGGCATTTTTTCGGGCTTTTTTCTATTTTTCAGCCGAATAAAAAAGTTTCTCAAAAAAATAAAACGGAGGAAAAGTTTGAAATTTCAATAGGAATCTATTACTTTTTACAGCTTGTGATTTTGTTCACTACAGATCGATTCAGGATGCTTTTAAGTGTCCCAACTTTTACCACTGATATTACTGTATTTGGAGAAAGTGATGCCAGAGAGCCAACTCTTTTTTGTTCTAAAACCCACAACTTTGACAAAAACGTAGATCAGGCATAAAACTTCACTTTTTTAGTTGACAACATTTTTGGACGAGACCTCCCTGAAAAGTTATACTCCTCCTCCTATTTCAGTGCAATGCTGTGAGCTTGTCTATTGTGATAGACTGTAACTCGCTAGTATGCGTTTGTACAAAAAAGTTGTCAACTGTGAAAATAAAGCCCTATACTTGATCTACGGCCCTAGTAAAAATTAACATCTAGCGACACGTATTTTATTCGTTATAAACTCCTAAAAACTTCCGAGTTTGACAGTGCATCACGGTTCCCTGATTGTCAGAATGAGCCAATTTTTTAAGGGAATGTAGATTAGACGTAGTGCTTCACTTTTGCAGTTGACAACTTTCTTGTATTTCTCTTCTCTGAAAAGTTATACTCCTCCATCGAATCTACCTAACTCTCCACGAGATTGTGACTAAGTCGACTGTTTTAGATGGTAACTCGCTAGTAAGCGTCTGTAGAAAAAAGTCACCAACTAAAAAAGTGAAGCTATACACCTGATCTACATATCCCTCAAAAAATGGCTCTTTCTGACAATTAGTGCCGTCGTGATGCTCTGTCAAACTTGGTAGTTTTTATGAGTTCATAACGAGTAAAATAATTGTCCCAAGATGTTAATTTTTACTAGGGCCGTAGATCAGACATAGGGCTTCATTTTCACAGTTGACAACTTTTTTGTACAAATGCTTGCTTGCGAGTTACAGTCTCTCAAAGATCTTCTACAGAACAGTTGAATTTGGCTTGTCGGCGAGAGAGTGGAGAGTGCTAGAGAAAAACACAGTTTGCTTGCGCATTTCGCGTGTGGGAGACTGTGAACGAGGAACTCGTAGAGCAGAAGAATAGTATTTTATAAAATTAAGATTTTAAGGTTTTTAAACAAATTTGTAAGTCTTCAAACTACTGCGGTTTGTTCTACATCGATTCCCTCATGTTTTCTCCAATTAAATAGTTGCAAAAAATCGTATTTGAACCGCCGCCAACAGTGAACTCGTGTCTCCACGATTAGCTCACTCTCTCGTCAAAATGAAAACGCGCTCTTCTGTATTCCGATTGCATTCCAATTTTTTGTCGTCTCGAATCTTCATCGATATTTTTGATTCTTAAAATAAATTACCCTGAGTTTATCGAAAAGAATTACTAGAACATTTTTCTCAAAATTCAGTTAACTAGTTAGAAACTTAGTTATTGTTTTAAATTCCTGTTTTTACCAGAATTTTAGGAGAAATAGGATTACCTGCTTTTTATCGATTAAATTTGGCTTTTTTTAGTTAAAAATTGTTATTTCCATTGCATATAAATTTGTTTCAGAAACAGAAAATGGGCAAGCGTAATCTCGATGAGACAATGAACGATTCGGCCGTTTCGGAAACTGCCGGAGATGCTCCAGCTCTTACCACCGAGAAAGACGAATATCAAGCACTCTGCGAACTGGTATGTCATTAATTTCTTTTTTTTAACTAATGTTGTGCTTTTCAGGTAAATCCAATTGCCCAACCACTAGCAAGTCGTAAGCTCGCTAAGAAGGTATACAAGCTTATCAAAAAGGCCGCCGCCGGAGAGAAGACCCTTCGTGAAGGAATCAAGGATGTGCAGAAGGAGTTGCGCAGAAACGAGAAGGGAATCTGCATTCTTGCAGGTATGAAATCGGTTATCTAGATTCTGTTTAATAGCTTCATGTTTTTTCAGGAAACGTTTCCCCTATTGACGTCTATTCGCACATCCCAGCTATCTGTGAGGAGAAAGAGATTCCATACGTATACATTCCATCTCGTGAACAACTTGGACTTGCTGTCGGTCACCGTCGTCCATCGATCCTGATCTTCATCAAGCCTAACGGAGCATTCCAAGAGCTCTATGACGAGGTCGCCGAAACTCTTAACCATCTCACCGTTGAAGCTGCCTAAACTTTGTTGTTATACTGTTTATGTTGTTGAGTTTTTCATGAAAATTGTTGTTTCTCTATTTTTACCTTCCAACTTGACCTCATTTTTTTCTGTTTTCAACCAATAAAATTTTGTTCTTTATATCGACGGGAACTGAACGTGTATGTGTTCTAAGTCATTTTCAGTACCGATCCGTATTGTAGTTCAGAACACATAACTTTGTTTGTAGCAGAAAAATGATTAGTGGAACTCTGGTGGCTCCAGGTGACAAAGTTCTTGATGGAATCGGCGATTATAAAATGGGAAATGGATTGTACGAAGCGAATCGAAGAGTCTATGCATCTGTAACGGGATATGTAAATGTTTATGGATTCAGAGATGTAGGGACATATTTTTGTTACGCATCAACAAAAAAAATATTCAGAAAACTGATAATCTCGTTCAAGTGATCGAAGTAAGACGAAGTGAGAATCAACTCGACAACGAACTTCTTCCGTTCAACGGAGCTGTTGTAACTGCTAAAGTAATGGCTGTTGGGTTGAGGTGCGTAGGAAGTGACAATTCTAATTAGAGACGACTTTGTTTCAGATTTGCAAAGTGCGATATTATCAGTATCGGAGACAAAGTGTACAAGAAACGATTTTCAGCGTTGTTGCCGAAGAAAAAGTTGCGACCGCTAGAACCTGAATTGGTGAGAGTTCTTTCTCCTAAATAAGTATTGAGAGGTTTCTCAAAATACCGAAATACAAAATACAGTAGTAATTGGGAAATTAATCAAATCCGGAGAGTAGAAACCCGGAAGTTTTTAAACCTGTCTTATCTGATCACAATTATAATCTGAAATGGTTTCAGCTCTGCAAAATAATTTTGATTTGATAGTCAAAACAAATTCCATTATTTCAGAGTGAACCATTCAAAAACTTCGTTCGTCCCAACGACTACATTCTTGCGAAAGTGTGTGACGATGCAGGAATCAAAGATAAATTTGTATTATCAATTGCCGAAGACGAGTTAGGAGTTGTGTTATGCCGAGGAAAGTACGGTGAACCTATGCAAAAAGTGGATTGGAATACAGTTGTCTCGACAAGAACCGGCAGAACAGAATTGAGGAAAATGGCAAAAGTCCCACAAAAGTGTATGCTGCCATCATATTCTAATCAGACTGATTCAGCGGCATAATATTGTTGTTCCATCGGATCATTTTTGATTCTTGAGCTCAAAAATTGATGGTTCATAAAGATCTTTGATTCGTTTTTTACAACAACTTTTTGTACTTTTTGAAGACCTTTTCACATTCCTATTGTTCCAAAACGATAATTACACTTCTTCTCTTTCTCTACTTCTTCAAATGACCTATCCCCTTTTTAGATTTTTCTTTCTCGAAACTTTTCTTGTTTTCCACGGCTTTTAGTTCACTGTTCCATTTCGTTGTTATATTTTTTTTCAAAAATCGTCCCTTGGTATCATCTCCAAATAAATGTTTTGCTGATGTTCCACCCCTTTTGATTCTCGAAGAAAGAGGACTTTCATGAATTTTGTGTGTTTTGGAACGGAGCAAAAATTGGGCGGAGTCTGATTCGAAATGCATTGAGGATAGGCTCAGAGTGTGAATCCCATCTTAAAACAGACCTCTTTGGTGCCACAAAGCACCGTTGTGTCCTATCGGAATCACTTTGTTTTCTTCGAGAGATTTCTTGTTTTGCAGGGATTACTGTAGAAGCTGCTATATTCTCCAGTTCTTTTCTGAAAAAAAACCGAATTCTCTTGAACAAGGCTTTTCACAATGCTCTTACATTGGAAGATTTTATTCCGCAGTAAACCTGCAGTCAATTTCTTTCCTAGATACAGTAAAACAAGATAATTTTCAGTACCTAATTTTAGTCTTATCCAGTTTTTTTCCCTCAGAAATACGACATTTTTCCGAGTTTTCATTATTTTTACTCTTTTCTGATGAAGTTTCTGCTGTATGAAACTACCGAAAAGAAAATTACATTTAGCAAGTCTGAATAATCAAATTGTTTCCAAACTTATTGTGTTACCTTTTTCAATCAAATGAACAAAATATGCTGATTATAAACTCGATTAACTGGTACGTATCGATACTTATTCCAGTGCCACGAGTCACTCTGAAAAACAATTCAAAATCGCGCCGCCTATTCCTCAGAACAGGACAATTATGAGGTAAGAATGGAACAGGGAAAATTTATTTTCGGAAAAAAAGAAGAATTTTCTCATAAATTCGTCTATTCTGAATACGTAGAAGATGACCAGGTTGCCATGGAAAACTGAAAAATGCATCTCCTGAAGGTGCAAAATTGTATATGTTCACATCCGAACGTTAGTTGTTTCAATGAATCCAGTTTCTTTTTCTGACTGCTGGACTAACCATTGTTATCAAAACTTTCAACTTTTTTAAAAAAAGAAACAAAAGTATTTTCAGTCATCAAGCAACTCATTTTGGGGTAAAAAAGAAGTGGAAAGCAAACGGATCAGCTGGTGGAGGAGGTGGTGGACTCTCAGCATTCTCCAGAATGAAACGTAAGTTAAATCAGCCGATTTGTGGGTTCTTTGAGTTTATTTATTTATTTTCTCTCACAAATTATATTAAATCTTCGGCTTATTTTTAGAAAACCGGGAAGAATGAAGTACAATTTCCGACAAAAGACAATAAGTAGAAATAGCTTCTGAACCCGGAAGTATTCTGAAGTTACTTCTTTTTTCTTCCAATTCATTTCTTTTTCGTTTCTTCCAACATCTTCTATTCTTCTGCTTATTCTTATTCTCCTTCTTCACATCATCCCTATCCCATCTCCTTCTTTTTTTCCGATTCTTCTACGTACTATAATATGTATTTGATCGCCCTGGTCACTCCAAAAATGGAAACTATTGTTGCACGTCACCATCATTTTTTCTAAAAAATGTTTTCATTTTTGGCGAAGGATCACAAACAAACAAGTCCCTCGTTTTGAATTTTGGGTCTCAATATTATTTTTCGAGATTATTTTGGATAGAGGAATCTCTAAATATAGATTGAACAGCGAAAAGTCAAATCGTTGAAATGTCTAAATATTGAGAAGTTTCCCACACTTTCCGAACCTCCAGCTTATTTTGAAAAGATCGAAGAGTAAAAGGGGAAAAAATAAAGTTTCTTTTATATTCATGAGGACATGATGAGAACGACAGAGACAAGTAAAGTAGAAGGAGATGAACATTTGAAGGATAAGTGAAGAAGATTCAGAGAACTCTCAAGGATCTAGTTTTTTTTACAAAACGTGTGTGATAAGAAAATAGATTTTCTTTCACTCATTACTGAACTCCATTCGTAATGTGGAGATAATTATCGCTGATTGAAATGGTAATAGATAAAATACCGTAAAAACTGCACTATAACTGCACCTCATCTATACTCAGAATTCATGAATACGATTATCCCTGTTTTTTTTTGTTGTTCGGAGTAGCGTGATTAGAAACTTCTAGATCAGCAAATAGAACGCCCAAAAAAGTTTTTCCGCTTAATTTTAATGAGTTTCTGAAACCACAAAATTTCTCTGGGAGACAGTTGAAAATTTAACGGCATGCCGTTAAAATAACAATTTTACAGTATACTATCTCTTGATTCGAGTGCTTAATGATTCCTAAAATTTTTCAGTGTTCAAGTTTCCTTTTCATCTTACATTCATTCCAGTTCCTTTTTCAGCAGCTCTTGATCCATCGGCTGATCGAATCTGGACAATCGGTCAAATTATTTATCAGCGACATCAAGATTTTGAAAGAAATGCAGCCATAAAAAGCCGTGAGTTTCTTCTGGAAAGTACAAGCCGAAACACGTTTTTCTTATTCAATATTCCGAGAAAATCTTATTAAGAAGGAGAAATAAAGTTGACGTTTCTTACTGAAAATACCACCTGTTCTCAGATACATAGCATTATTCAATTTTGAAAAAAAGAAAATTTTCTTCGGTGAGAAATGAGAATTTCAGAAGACAATGGAAGTTTCGACTACATCGATATGGTCTCTCAGAACTCGCTTATTCTCGACAGGTATGTTCTCATTTTAGGTTTTGAAAAGTTTTCAGCATGATAAAACCATAGTTTTACAACTGGATTCAACCAAGAACAGGTTTCCATCATGATTGTGTTTTTTCTGTTTTTAACCTCGATTAGGTGTGAGAAATAATCTGTAAAGTAACTCTCTCTCTCTTTCTCTCTGACTCCAAACTTAGAAAAAACCATGTGACTTTCTTTCCAATAATAAAAATTCAATTTATTCTTCTCTTCTCTTACCACTTCATACCTACAAACTCACCTTATTTTCTCTCCGGCTCCGCCCACTTTATTCAATTATATTTTGGGAGTAAAAAGCTAGGTGGATAGAGAAAACGGGGAAAGAGAATAATCACTCTTTCTCTTTTCCCTTTGTCTCTGATTCTGGAAAATTATAAGGGAATTCTGAGTTTCAACGGTATTCTGATTATATCTGGAAATGTGGAAACAGAGAATAATCGAAGCGGCAAGAAGAGAAAAAGAAAGAGAACAGAAGGATCGGTGGAAAGAAATTACAAAAAGGCTCGTGAAGTAAGTTGCGGAGAAAAGTAATTTGGGATTGAACACTTTGTAGGGGAAAAGTTTGTTTTCATATTTCCCTGATCCTGTTGTCCACGTACTTTTTTCTTCCTTCCGCCATGAATATTTTGATAAACAGAAATGACACAAGGCTTTTAATTTTTGTATTCTGAATGGCTTTTTTCTGAGTTTATGTCTCATTCCCGAGCTACAATCGTAAGTTCTTTCCACCAAAATAATTGCTTCTCACAGTTTAAAAAATTAATTTCATTCCTAACCAAGAGATGAAAGTTCATCAGCTGACGCCTGGGGAATAGCTATTTTCTTTTTTCATGACGTGGTGAGAATGTCATCTGTGTGCCAACTGAGCACTGAAAAAACTCACAGTTTTTATAGAAAAAAGGTTGTTTTTGTACTTTGAACCCATCTTTTCATCTCCTTTAAAAGCATGCAATTAGTTGAACGTAGCTTGATTCTCTTTTCTCTCAATTTCATGCTTTTCGACTCTTTTACGCTCATCAATATTCATATTTTCTTCTTTTTTTAAATGGAAATGGAGAGAGAAAATGGACGTTTTTCTCTCATCATCAAGTGTTCATTTTATACGTTCTTTCGTTCATTTTCTTTCTCGATTACAATATTCAAAACATTCAATTTTCTACTCAGATTGAGTTATATCAAGTGGCGGCTAAAACAAGAGAAAAGGGAGTAGTATGATGTTGAGATAATTGAAATATAAATGAGAATACGGAGGTTTCAGAGAATGGAGCAGGTGCTCTTGTTTAGGAAATCTATCAAGCAAAAATTTTTAATTTATATAACAGATTTTTGATTTTGAGAGAAATTTTACTGGAGCAGAAAACTTCCTTTAAATGAGAATTAGTCAGAAGTTTGTCTAGAAAATGTACGCAAAACTCCGAAGCTTCAGATCATCGCCAAAAATTCTGTTGTCGCAGTTTTCATTTAATAATTTCCTCTATGCCTGAAGTTTCTTGCTATGAATCACAACGTACTTTCCACATGACGTTATATTCTGATGACTAAACTAAGCAATTCCCACTTCGAAGTATATCTCAATGGTTTTTAGTTATGATTCATGTCGTAAACTGTTCAAGTGAAACATCATTTATTTCGGAAGGATGTGTCATACATCATTATAACTCTTTAATATTCTTTTCATCTTTAACTCCGTCCAAATCCGCTTTCCCACATGTATTCACTTTTGAATCACATCCAAAGAAAGCAACGAATGGAGTTCAGACATATCTCGAGAAGTTTTTAATATCATTTCTATTTGCTTTCATTATTTTTATTCAAAGTTGAATTCACATGAAGAAGTTTCAGTTGAAATAAATTAAACTGGAATATCAGAAAAAACCGAAATTAGTTTGGCATTCTTATAAGTAACACATTTTCGATCAATAATAAGTTCGAGAAATGCATCCAGTTAAACTGAAACATTTTTTGTTATCCAGACAGCAAAGCACACTTTTTTCATTTGAATTGATCATAAAAATATATAAAAATATATGTAATTCTCTCGGCTATAAAAGAAAAAGCAATTTGGTTTCTTGGCAACAAAAATCTTTTTTTCGTAGAATTAGAATCTGGAATGTACTAAAATCGTCTTCTTTTCATTCAATTTTCTGTTGCATTATTCGATTATCAGAGAGCAAAACGGACAAAAGGAAACCGAGATCCAGAAAGGAAAAAGGATTTTCTTGGTCTCTTTCAAATGTTTTTGCTTGTTATGAAGAAACCAAAAACACATATCTTTTCCCCTTTTTCGATACAAATCCTCTCGTCTTTTCTTTTCTCCATTTTCTTTTTGTCTGCCTTCTTATCACACTCTGGAGTCTCGACGCCTTCCTTTTCTCCTAGTATTATCACATGGGTCGAGGTAGAAGAAGGTGTGAGAATTTTATAGGAATTTTCCTTTTTTATGTTCTTTTTTTAACTCTTCAATTTAAAATTACTAGGTTTTAGTAGAAAGATAGATGAATCCTGACTACTGTTTTTATTGTCAGCCTCTTCTGAATTGGGAAAAATGGAACCAAGGACTGAGTTGAATAAAATTGAGCTTTCATTATGTAGTGCCAGAAAATTATTGCTCTATCTTAATTCTTTGAAATTTCAAACCAATATTTTTCGTTCTCAAACACATAATAAAATTGATATGTCCCCACAATCGTCAACCGTTTTTTTTTTCAATCCTTTAAAGATAAGATTACAAAATTTTATTAAGTAAAGTTCATTATCTAGAAGAAGGGCAAGGACATGCCAGTGCATTGTTCATTTTCTCTGCCTAACAATGCTTCTTAATCCAAAAATCCCATTTTTCTTTGAACCTTTTCATTCTTTTCATTAACCTAATCTCTAAAAACTTCTCTTTAGAAATATTCTGAACACAATAGAGTCTGGATAAAATACTGAAAATGAAGAGAAATGAAATCTACAGAAAATCAAGAATAGGAGAGAAGAAGTATATATAAAAAGAGGAATTGAATGAGCAGTTGATGACCGGAAGTTCAGAATAGAAAACAGGAAATGGAGTCACCAAATGAGACTTTCTATGCACTTTTCTCTTCTTTTTCTACTCCAATTCTATGAAACTTTTTCACTATTATTTGGACGTTTTGAAATTCGATCAATTGCATCAAACCAAGTTTCTAACTGAATGAATTTCTCGATTCTTTTGAATTGGTTTGATCAAAGATACAAATTCACAATTTGTATTTTATTTTGACTATATTTGTTCCATATTCTGTCTTTCAAAACTTCAATTTGTTATTTTTCCGATGACGAGTTTGAGGAAATCAAAAACAAAACAAAATGGAAAATAGCAACCAAAGTTCCTTTTTTAGAAATAATTTCGAAAATTTTAAAGACAAGCCTGCAAACACAAAAGGCAAACTTGAAGACTTGCCACTTCCCCCTGGAAAAGTTTTCAACTAAATTCAAAGTTTTTCCTCGTTTTCGAAATGTTTTATAATCCAATTTTGATGAATGAAAAAAGATTAAAATGAGAGTTCTCATCTTGATCCTTCATTTCCTTCTTTTATTTTCCCGCCTTCTCTTTTTGATTAATTAGGAATTAGGAGATGGACTTTGTCTGTCTTGGTTCATAAAAACTATATGTATAGAATAGCCATTTTGTAATTTTGTGAATTAGGTAACGTACTACCAGTTTCTTCTGTCCAAAGACCTCAAAAAGGCTAAATGGCATTCCTTTTCATATCGTGACTCTCTTTTTATGAAACTTTATACGTATCTCTTTCTAACACTAAAATCTATCTTCTGTAGCCATGAATTCCGCTATTATGCAAGGAGCCGCAATGGCTACTTCGCATGGAATTGCTCGTCTTAATCGGCACAATGCTCAACGACAACATTTCCATATTCCGACTGCCAATCGACTGTTTTATCAACTACAGACGGCTTGCACGTCAGTGCGTTTTTTCGTTTGAATCTATTTATTCCAGGGGAAAAATAATGATCTAGGAGGCTGTTTTCTTTAGAAAATAACATACATAGGTATCGTCTAAAAACTGTTTTTTTAGAAGCACAGAGGATGAACGGCAAACAATTCAAACAGATGACGTGGCAGAGATTGGAGTGCAGAAACCTGATTATCAGATGTATTGTGGAGAAACTGAAATTAGTGAACAATTTATCAAGTTGAATGTTGGCGGACAAAGATTCATGCTTCGAAAAGATACAATTCGGAAACGAGGAGTCGGAAGACTGATGGACCTTGTCAATAAGTCGGTGAAAGATTCGAATGCCGACGCGTTCTTCAGTGAAACTTCTGAATTTTATTTCGAACGACCACCTGCATTGTTTCATATCGTGTATCAATTCTACCTCAATGGTAAGTAATTTATTTTTGCTTCATTTCAGCTTTTTATAATTCAGGAGTAATCCATCAACCTACCAATTTATGTCCAGTTGATATAATTGAAGAATTGGAATACTGGAGAGTCATTCCCGACGAGTATCTGGCATCGTGTTGTTGTGCTCAGCAGATGGTGAGATTTACTAGAATGTTTCTTAGTTCAAGTTAAATTTTTTAGGATGACGATGATGAGGAACAAGAAGAACAAGATAAACCAAACCTTTTTAAAACTCTCAAATTCGGAGAAATTCGTAGAACAATCTGGAATATCATTGAAGAGCCTGCAAGTTCGGGAAAAGCTCAAGTGTTTGCAGTCTTCTCAGTGTTCTTTGTATTGATATCAATCAGTGGACTTGTTTTGGGAAGTCTTCCTGAACTACAAGTTCCAACTCGACAGAAGAATAATTTGACTGGAGAAGAATACGTTGAAATGGAGCCAATGCCGATTCTGGGATACATAGAATACGTTTGTATTGTTTGGTTTACGGTGGAATATAGTAGGTTTCAAGTTCATAAAATTGTATGTTTATTTTGGAGTTTAGGTCTGAAAATGTTGGTGAGCGCTGAAAGAAAACGGACATTCCGACAGCTATTGAATATCATTGATTTGCTGGCAATTCTTCCGTTTATCATCGAAATGTTACTCCTTATTTTTGGAATATCAACAGAACAATTGAGGGATCTCAAGGTTTTTAATGATTTCTGATAATTTCAAACAGTTAAATGTTTCAGGGAGCCTTCCTTGTTATTCGAATATTGCGAGTTCTTCGAGTTATTCGAGTACTGAAACTAGGAAGATATTCAAGTGGATTGCAGATGTTTGGAAAGACACTCAAGGTGAGAATCCAGTTGTATGGAGCATCATAGAGCAGTCGCTTGTTTTCTAGGCTTCATTCCGTCAACTTGGAATGATGGCAATGGTTGTGATGACTGGTGTTATCTTCTTCTCGACGTTGGTTTATTTCCTGGAGAAAGATGAACCTGGCTCCAAGTTCCATTCAATTCCAGCAGCTTGTTGGTGGTAAGTTGACAAGAATCTCTCTTTCATTGTCGACTTTTTTTCAAACTAAAATCTTTGTAGGTGTATTGTAACCATGACTACAGTTGGTAAGATAAACATATTGTTTTGTCAAGTTGTCTCTGTTTTTTTAAATACTTTGAACAATTGATGTTTTTCAGGATACGGTGACTTGACTCCTATTACAGTCCGTAAGTTATCAACCCATTCAACCAATCAGTTTAACTAATTTTATTTTCAGCTGGAAAACTAGTCGCTACTGGAGCAATTGCTTGTGGAGTGCTGGTATTGGCACTTCCAATCACAATTATTGTAAGTTGATTGGTTGTGAATAAGATTGAATTTTCGATTAGCTTTCCTTCTTTCAAACAAAGAAAAACAGAAATCTCCCGTTTAGGCTCAAGTCGCATTCTCATTGAAATCTCGAGAACGTGAGAGATTGGCAAAAAGTTTGTTTTAATATTGAATGAACATTTCACTTATTCGTGGTGTTTCAAGCAGCTTTTTGATAAATTCATAGTTAATAGAACCATGCAGCAGCTGAAAAATCCCAGAAACACATCTGTTCGAAATTTCAATTTCTGATGTCAAAAAAATTGAATTTCAAGACAAGTTCAATATTTGACAACTAATCTTTCAGAGCCTAAAAGTAATATATTGTGTCTTTTGTGTCATAGTTCCGCCAGTGTGTCATTCGAAATATCACTCTTTCTAATCAGCTCAAATAACATTTCCGTTTCCAGGTCGATAATTTCATGAAAGTTGCGGAAACGGAACGCCCTGGTGGTGGAAATCGTTACAGAACTTCTCAATACAAGACAGAACCAAAAGCTACAAAATCTGAACAAATGGTTCTGAAAGTTGCCTGAATTCTTTAACTTTCACCCCTTCTATGCGTTTAATTGATCCTTTCCTCTCCTCTCATATAATTGTGTACCTCTATTTTTGATATTTTATCCTTTTAATATGTAATTTTATTTCAATAAAACTGTGTTTAATGGGGCAAAACCAACAATATTCAATATTCAGTTTTGTCTGGTTTGTTGGACCACATTTGGAATGGAAGTAGGTAGTTGTCAGCTGCCAAATGCTCCAGTTTTCTGATATCATCAGTCTTTGGATCCTTCAGGAAGTCGTGGAATGCTTTGTCATCGAACCCGATTTCAGCTGCCTGAGAAGCATTTATTGATGATATAAAGTATTTCTACCAAAATTGAAAACGTGGAATTTAACAGCTTTTCAGACCTTCAAATGGGATTTTCAACTAACCTGTTGAGCAGTTGCACCATAATAAATTGCATCAAATCTCGCCCAAAGACTTGCTCCCATACACATTGGACATGGATAACAAGATGTGTAGAGAGTGTGTCCAGAGAGATCGAATGTTCCTAAAGATTGTAAGTTATGGAGAAGTCTGAAATAATCTTGGATCCCTCTCACCTAACGCTTTACATGCATTTCTGATAGCAGTCATTTCGGCATGCATTGTTGGATCATTTGTAACTATGACCATATTATGTCCTTTTGCAACGACGTTCCCCTTTTTATCAACTATAACAGCTCCGAACGGACCTCCATCTCCACATTCAACTCCACGACATGCTTCAGCAACAGCTTCTTCCATTAGTTCCTTATGATGAGGAGGAAGTGATTTATCATCAACCGAAGGCGTCATTTAGTAGGTTTATGAGATGGTAATGGTTCTGAAACAAACAAAACACAATTTTATCACTAGACATATTAAAAGAAAGCACCGTTCCATAAAAAGAAGTTAATAATCAAAGAAAGAGAACAAATGTCGTTGAAACAGGGCAAAGTTGTCTGACTAGCTAGCTGATTGCTGTCTTTTATCAATTTTCGATTTGATTCCTAGTTATCAAAGAGCTTTTTCTATTTCTCAATCAACCACGTGATACTTCATTTTTACCCCTTCTAAATGCCTTCTTTTTTGTTCTCAAACACCAAATAAAATCAGATTAAAATGATAAGAAAAGAAAAATGGGGGAATTTATGTCGGAAAAAGAGAATAGGTTAATCAGGTGGGAGTGACAGGGTGAACAAAATTTGTACAAATTGAAGAAGCAATCTCGTTGAAAAATCAAACAATCAATTATATTGATATGAAACTTTTACAACTCCTATGTTGGACGATGGAATCATTCACAAAACGTCAGAATCATACTTCTTAGAATACAAATACAACAGATTGGAAACTTGGTTGACACTCGAGATTGATTCCAATTTTCTACAGTACAAGTATACAAATGGAAGGAATTTGGTCTGAAAACGAAGCATTAACAAGAGCAATCGGTTTGTTTTTCGGCTTAAAAACAATTTGAAACCTTGTGAATGATAAAAGAGAGGAAAATAAAAACAATGAAAAACACTAGATTTGTTACACAAAACGTGACGAGAAATGGAAGAGTACGACTACTCCATCATAGATCCATCTATCTTCCAATTTTACATTCTTAGCTGATAACTACAGTCACGTCATCGAATACGCGGTTCACGCGTTTTTCATGAAAAAGTGCAAGAACTGTTTGTTTAAGTCTGTTTGTCTCTCTTAAAGTTGATCATCTAGATGTTAATGATCAGGTTTATTTTCTTCGAACTGATAACCAAAGTAATGAATAATGAAACAAAATATACTCAAATTTACAGGTGTGAGTTAGAAGACGTGGAAGTTGACGAGTTGATGATAAAGAGTTGTTTGATACTCCTTCCTTCCAGAGACTTTTTGATTGCTTTTTTATGTTCTGACATCCTGATTTTTTCCATTGGAATGGCGGTGAGTTTCCCGGCAACTGCTAGTTTCTGAACCATAAGAATATTTCAAGTTTTTGGAGTTTTATAGTAAAAAAAATTAAAAATTAGTTTTAAATTGATAACAATTTTTAGAAGCTAGGAAAAATTATGTTTGAACTACATATTTTCTTTCTCACAGACCCGATCAATACTGATCCCACCATCTGTCGGTTACCTGAACTTCATCGATACAGTGATTCCATTCATCCAAATTTTCCTCTCTTCTCGCCCACATTCCAACCGCAACTCCTCTCACTTGAATATCATTGAATACCAATGCAGAAGTGGTGAATTCGTGTGCTTTCTTCGACATTCCACCTGTTTTATTCAGAATCAATTCAACAAATATCCCCCTGATTTGATACATACCATACGTAACACACGTCCCAGATCTTTCCAACACTGCACTTATTTGCAATGCACTTTTGCCTCCAACCCCGTTTAATGCCAACTTTGGTCTGGTTTTGATTGATTTCAGGAACTGCATATTTCCAGTTTTAATTTTTCTATAATTATGTAACACTTACTTTCTTAGAAGTTTCTTTAAATTCCTCTTCAGTAAACACATGATCTGCTCCGATTCTCCATAATTCGGTTTTCAACTGTTCAATATTTGGTCTACTTCTCACAATATTAATACTCTTGTATCCGAAAACTTTACACATTTCAATCACACTTCTTCCAACTCCCGAATTTGCGGAATTCTGTATGACATAATCGCCTTTTTCAAGCTTCACATATTTTTGCAGCATTATCCATGCTGTCGGAGGATTAATCATAAGCGTTGCTGCCAGATCCTGACAAAACAATCGTATCTTAACTCAAAAGAAAGGTTTTACCAATGGGATTCTTTCATCCAAATGAACAAGTTCGTCATCATTAACAATACCGTACTCTGTCCAAAACGGAGTTTCAGCAGAGAAAATAGTAACGTGGTCACCAACTTTGAAACGAGACCCCGATCCTGTCTGAATTTATGGAATATATCCAAAGTATGGCATACAATTAAGTAGTAAATTTTACTCACCTTCACTACTCTTCCAATTCCTTCACTTCCTCCTATTACAGGTGGTTCTGATTTTAATGCGTAATTGCCCTGGATTCTGAGAAAATACAATTGACCCACAAAAATAAAACATATTAAATTCTTTTATGAACTTCCGAAAAGCAAAACCGAACCTATTAATATCGAGCGGATTGATAGGAGACGCTAGCCATTCAATAAGACATTCCTCTCTGCCCGGCTCAGCAGGTACATTGATAGTTTCAAGTTCCAACACCTCTCGTGGGTCACCAAATTTTCTGTATATCAAAGCTCGTGCCTGAATAAACTTCTGCATTTGAGAATGTCGAAATTATAAGTAACAGGATAGTTTCGCAAATGTTGAGAATCACTGCAGAATACGACGGATGTTCCTAACCGATGATGATTCTTTATAATGATAAGATCACTACAATGTAGTCTGAATTTTCCGTTGATTTCACTACAAAACTAGTTACAAGAAATTATATTTTTATTGAACCCGGTGATGCCCTTCGTTGATAGTCCGGTGAGTGTGAAAGATGAATAGAGTAAACCGGGAACAGACAACGTAAACCATACTCAGAGAAGTGCATTTCAGGTCCGAATTTTTTGAGGAAAGATTTGGCGAAAACCTCATGTTTCTCAACTTGAAACCCAATCATTTGACGTGCTCATAACTTCCTTTTTCATTTCATTGAAAAAACAGCATGAATTCAGAATTTTCAACCAATAGGCTCATGCATGTTCAACTTTCAAGAAGTGCGGATTTCTTTTGGGCGGTACGGTTTTCTACTCTGCAACATGTCGTAAAATTCGATGTTTGCGAACGCGAAACAACGTGCAAATCGAGAGACGCAGAGAATTTTACGCGTCTCTTCTTTTTTGTTTCAGAAGTTTCCCAGGAGGCAATTTCGGTTTTTGCAGATCATAGAAGTTGCTCGTTCAACGCCGCATTTATTTCAGACACAAAAATTATACATGTATTAAAAAGTCATAATTACAGTTTTTATTTCAATTTATTTTCGAAATAATATCAACGCACATAGTATTTTAATCTGAAACCGAGGTTTGAGGGTGGGTACTGTACTCGAACATCTTTTTTAACTGTTGGTGGTATATTTTAATTCTCTCGTGACGAAAACAAACGGTTATTTTGTATTTTGATTTTTCTATTTTGCGTACAGTAAATAACCACAAGTTTCGCACTACTTCGCGGTTTAATATCAGATATCAAAAACCATTATACGTTGAGTTAGTTTTGCATCATTGTCGGTTGATTTCTGATGCACGTCATTCTTTAACTCACTTGAAAGTAGTTTATTCTCTCACCTCCTATCTTGCCTTCCGCGTTTCTGTTGGCTAGTCCCTACTCAGCTCCTACCTCATAATCAGTACCTCCTCGTGTCCTTTATTCTCGTCGTCTCAGTCGTTGCCGTCGTAGTCTCCGGCTTTCTTTCATTAATCTCCTCTCTCTGTGCTTCTTAGCTCCATGTGAGCTCTCTCTCCATAACAGCACCCGTGTCGTCGTCATTTCTGGTGGCGTCTCCGTCTCTTTCACACTTCTCTCACTTCCATAGAAAGAGCCTCATTTACTCGCTCCCCGTCTGTCCCATCATACAATTCATCTCTTCCTATTCATTCAAAACCTGTTGATTTGAAATAAAGAACAACGAAAATAGTATCTCAACTCAGTGAATCAAATAGTGTTCATCAAGGACTTGATCCATGAAGTTTCGTGCTGTAAGAATTAGTTTTCTTCAAGTTTTCGTGCACTATATTCTCATTTTCAATTTGTCGTGCTTCTTTCAGAAGACGACTTCAAAAAACTTGGGCAAGTTGATGAAAAACGGTAGAGCGGCAACAGCTCATCCCACAACTAACAAGGAAGAGAGAAACAACGGCACTATTGCTGAATATACCGCTGAAAACAGAGAGGTATCTTTAATTTTCCTACCTCCCATTCCACCTGTTCAAATCTAGAACTTTAAACTATCTCACAATTTTCTAAAATTGGAAAACCACCTGACCATCGTTTTATAACAGAATAAGGGTTAGTTTCCTCCTCTCGCATTTGGTTTCCTAGGTGACCATTCTGCTACATACATTTTGAAATAGTAATTTCACAGTTTAGAAATTTTTGCGGATAATAGTTTGGAAGAGTTCATGGTCATGTTAGCATTGTAAAATTTAAAGAGTAGTTTGTTTCGTAACTTAGTTTTCTTTTACAGGCCAGGATCGGAGAAGAATTGGCTCAGTTGGATACGGAATCATTCGAAAGACTTCTTCAAGACGCTGCAACTTCAAAGACTGTTAGTTCCAAGTTGCATCCTTCTTTTAAAAAAGTGATAACACATTATTCAACAGATTATGTCTTTTCCTCCTCTGTGCTTTTTACCGATATTTTCACCGAAAATTTAACTGTTTATAGTTCCCAGCTAGATATTAATTTTATTCTGCACGAATTTATTTGAAAAAGGAGGTCTGTTTTCAGTTGTTGTGAATAATTTCACTCAATGCGTTCTTTATGTTTCCCATTTCTAGATCAGAAGGGACACTTAAGAAGAACCGTTATGAACACACTCTACTTCTTCTTCTATCCCTATCAAAGTGCATTGAAAAGAGCTCATGTGAGAAACTCCTACAATTTCGGCAACCGCGCTCCGTAGTGAAGCACGGTGATCTCTCTTTCTCTTCTAGATACATCTTATGGCAACAATGTAATCTTTCATTGAAGGAAAAATGTTCTAAAAAATAAATCGAATTCGATGAAAGATTGTTAGGAATTTAGGATTGATAAAATCTGTTTCATTCGATAAATTATTATAAGCAGTCCATTTCCTCGAGAAATGCTTTTGAGTTATGTAATTAAGAAGCGGGTTCATTTTTCTCAAAATCCTCAATTCTAGATTTTCCATCTCTAACTCACAGCTTTCGCCTGAAAGCTCGATTTTTCTCGATGTGACTAAATTGGCTGGCAGTTGTATTTTTGTGGTTTTCTTGGTTTTCAATCCGGGTTTTTACAGAATTTGCTGAAAGAAGATTCGTCTGAAGAGGATCCAGCAGTAGTCGCCTCTATAATGGGTCTCATCGATGGAGGCAAGGATCGTCGTCTGAATACCGCGACAGAGCATAATGACACCATAAGCACCAAACCACCGTAAGTTTTCTTTTTTATGATTGGACGCTTTGAATGTTGTATTGTCATTATTCGCTTCTATTCTATTTCCACTCGAAACGTCCGGTTTTTCAGTGTCAAGTTCGACGAGATTATCGATTTCATCGATGATGGGTACTAACCAAACTAACTCTTGGAAGTTTCGTTGGGTTTTCTGAAATAATTTATTACAGAGCTGAAGAAATTGTAACCGAAAAACCATCACCAGCAATGTCCAATAAGGAGCCAGTGCTCGTCAATATGAAACTACCAATTTGCGGGAATCCTGTTACTGATTTGGACAAAATGAATGGGTAAGCATACTCGGATATTTGTTTGGAAATAAATGAGTTTGTATTTACAGTTCGAACAACGACACAATCGCGGGGACTGACCAGGATATGGTTTCTCGTATGGAAATGGGTGAAAACTTACAACATTTCACTCAAGAAAAAAATGCGGATGTTTTGGATATGGAAAAGGTGGATAAAAGCCAGAAAAACATAAAATGTGACGAGGTGAGTATCGATCAATCGCAAGAAAATGCTCGTCAAGTTTTGTTACAGCCGGAACAGCTGCAGTATCTAAAACTTAAAGGACTTCAAGAGTTTGAAAAGTTTGACAATGTACTTGGGCCAGGTAACTTGTTAATTCATTCTGGATATGATTTAAAACAATCTTTTTTTAGCTTCGAGAGGAGAATTCGCTTCATTCCACCAAAACATGTCACCTGCTATATCCTCTGAACTGGGAGTTATTAATCCACTGAGCACCTTTAACTTTAACACGTTCCAAACTTGTACTCCTAACGGTCGTCTTTTACCGGCGGTACCACGCAAGTTCTTCTCTCCTATTGAAGGTGTTCCGGTTGTCAGAAATCGTCCACCACCACAAAAAGGCCCTTACACTTTCATGCTGCACACTGTTTCCAATATTTTGAACGTAAATGAGTACTCGAACCGGAATGTTCACTCGTCACATTCTTCGATATCACCGCAGTCGGTTTCTCGAAGCGGTCACATAGAATCGGCGAGTCAGAAGAAACGCAACAAATTGAAGGCTAGAAGAGCTGCTACTGCTGTCTCAGTAGCAGGAGGTGAAGAAATGAATAGTAGCGTTGAAGACGACGGCAAGGAGGATATTTTGGACGTAGAAGAGAAGGAGAACATTGATGATGATGATGGGTTAACTGAAGAAGAACTAGAGGCTCGTCGTAATAAAAACAGAAAGGACAGAAATAAGAAAAAGGCTAGAAAAGAAGCAAAGGCTGCTGAAGAAGCAAAGGTTGCTGAAGAAGCAAAGGTTGCTGAAGCGAAGGCTGCTGAAGCAGAGAAACTACGAAAAAAACAAGAAGCAGGAGTATCGCCCAATAGTGTTCGTGGAAATCAAATCAGCGGTCGGAGTTCTGTCGCGGTCAGAACTTTTGCGAAAAATAAAAAAATACTATTCCAATGTCGTTTTGGGGAAACCAATTTACCTTCATATTATTCATTTTGTTCCATGGTTATATTGTTTTCAAAGGTCAAACCGACAGTGTTGTTCTGATGGCTATTAGGTTGCCGTTTCTTCTATATCTTCTCATTCCTTCTTGCGTGTTATCAACTGTTTTGTTTCGGAATTCACTGTTCAGCAGGTTTTCATGTTCTGTTACATAAGGTAACAATATTTCACAATTTCTAGACTTGCAACGCAATTTCGCGGTAGATCACAGTAATTTTTTTTTCATACGACACGTATGCTCTACTTCTTCCGTTTCCGCGAACTCGTGTTTGCGAACAGTTTTTCGCCCAGTTTTTTTTCGAAACTTCAGCGTTTATCATTTTCTCCCTTTAAATGCCTTTTTTGGCTCGCAATCTTGTTTGATGATTTTCGTCGACTGATTATCGACAATAGTGCTCGCCGCTTGTCACTAGAAAAAAAACAGCCTTTCACCTGATTGTTGGTTATTGTTTGAAATTCGATTTTTCTTATCCGTTCTATGGTCTGGCAGACATCGGTTTCCTGTTCTGTCAATCGCTTCTTGAGCAAGCGTGTTACAGGAAATTTTTTAAACTTTCAAGTAGCTTGCATTCTCGCTGATGGTACCAACACGCTTTTCTAATGTAATGTTATGCGTCCGTAATTTTTATCCGATTTTTTTTCACTATTGTTTGAATGTTAACTTAGTATACCGCAAATTGTCTCTTTATCTCAAAGTTTATTTTATTATTCACAGTGCGCATTTCACTCATCTTGGAGATCAGCGCCGAATCTTCTAAAACATCCCATGATGGCATCGCTCGATACATCTACATCATCTTCACTTCACTGTATCCAACCTAACAACGTTGCCGATTCGGAACTACCGGGCAAAGCTCCGGTCCGAATTCACGACGATTTCGGTGACGACGCGCCACCTCCAGCAAAACTTTCGCAGCGTCATCAACTCGCGCGTTTCATGAATGCTGAACAGCTTGGAATCAGTGAAAAGATTAATTTCTGCAACATTCTCGGTCTTCCTCCATGGAGTTTCTTCACTGTAAGTTCATATTATTCTGATTTCTTCTCACGGTTGAATCAATTTATGTTTTTTTATTTCACACGATTTTCGACTCCCCCGTAGAAGTTACCGTAAATACTGTATTATAACGGCACCTGTAATAGAACGGCACCTGTATTATAACGGCACCTCATCAATACTCGGAATTCATGAATATGAATATCCCGGTGTTTTTTCTTGTTTCTGATTAGAAGCAGCGTGATTGATAACGTCTTGATCATCGAAAAGAACGCCCAAAAAATGTTTTCGTTTAAATTTAATGAGTTTTTAAAACCTCAAAAGTTCTCTGGGAGGCTGCTGAAAAATATAACGGCATGCCGTTATAATACAGTATTTACGGTATTTATGGTTTCTATCTACTGAAAGTACTTGAATTTTTTTTGGTCTAGAGTCTTCAAAGCTTCTGAATTCTTTGACTAATATTTCTTGACAAACAGTCTCCATTTCCATCCGAATAGTAATATTTTACGAATTTTTTTCAACATTTCGTTAGGCTGCTAAGGAGTTCTAATAATTTTTGACCCGGAATGCGCTGGAATATAAACAATGGTTAGTCATCATATTTCATACGATGGCTCTATTTCACTGACTGCGACGTTAGTTTTCATTTCGCTTCATTCCGAAGAACTTCTTTTCAATCACATAAACGATAGTCATCAGTGAAGCATCAGCGGTAATTTACTCTAACGAACTAGTATCAAGCAGCAGTTTTCTATGTTAGGAACGACTATCGTTCGTACATTATTTCTTTTCATCCTAGCGCCTCCTGTCCAATTTGGAAGTGCACTCTCATTCTCGACGTCGACAGCACAGCCACCGCGCTCGTTTCTGTCCATTTTCTCGAATCGACTCTTTCGGTGGCGAGCACTCACGAAAAGAGCGTTGGAGACTTGTCTAGAGGTGTCCCCCATGCTCCCGCTTCTCTGCGTATTGTATATTTCTCGGTTTCCTCGCAAGGCGGAGCCGTTTTGCAGATGGCGTATTCACTGGTGCTGCATGCACTTTTTCCAAAGTCTGATGAACATTCGTTCACGTTTTGGGGGAAATTGGTAGCTTTTTTAGTTCAATAGAAACAAGTTTTGTTCAATCAATGAGATTTTTTCCTCGTTTGGCATGAGCTTTGCGATTGAAGTAGACGAATGAAAAGAAGAAACATAATAACATGTTTTGTAGTTCCCTTGAAAATTGAATCGACCGATTCTCGATCATTTATGTCATTTTCTATCTCGATTGTTCATTTCCCAAAGAGACTCAATCCGTTTTAAGTTTATCACCCACTTCCCGGTAATATTCTGTTTTTTCTTCTGCTCAAACCTTCCTGGTGCTACATACAGAAACTTGTATCTTCCTATCTATCCGGCAGTTGGTTGTCTTCAAACGGCTAAAGGTTCAATGAACCTTGCGGGCATCACAATCCGCCCGCACCCTGTAGATTGTTTGGTTCCTATTCTACTAGTCATCATGCTTGGATTCAAATTTGTTTGTTTGTTGTATCAAAAGGTTTGTTAATGTTGTTTGTTTTCAGAACAAAATGAAAAGAGGTTTCCCAAAACGCATTGGAATAAATATTGGCGCGTGTATTCATTCTCTCTAAAACCTATTTAATGTTTCAGATTGGATCCACATCGCAAGATGAGCCGCAAAAGAATCACCAAAATGGTGGTCGTCGTTCTAATGGTGCCGGCGCTGGTGGTAAGAATAAGAGAAACGGGAAAAGTGTGAGCTCGGAGTACACAGTCGGAATTAATGGTAAGGAGGAAACTGTAAAACGTGCTTTGATTATCTACATTGATCGTCTATACTTGTTAGTATTAGGAAACATGTTTTAGTAACTGTTTAATGTCAGTTTTAACATTTTCTAGAAATGATAGTAGCCTTTGTTCCTCTCATCTCATTCCTTTTTTTCACTAACTTGTCAAATATGTATGAAACCGGTAGTATCAATTCTTTTCTTCTTCTAGCTTCCTACCCTCTTTTCTTTTTTTCTAATTCTCAAAATTCTCCCTTGCGTTCCCTCACATTGGGCCATATGTGTTAGATATAATATTCTTTTGTGATTTATATTAAGATCTTATCTAAACCAATGTTTTGGATTAGCTATATCATGTTAGTTGATTTATGTGTTCCTCCGAATCTGATGCTCCGTGTTCACTCTATCGGGAAATAGTGTATCTCACAATCAGTGAATATCGGAAATTTCAGCGAAAAATGATAATAATAAAGGAAATACTCCTGCAGGATTCGGTATTATAGATGGTGAGTGGATATTCTCTTAGTCGTTCTCAAATGAATGCTGCATGTTTTAGTATTATAATATTCTTGTTTTCTGTTATGACCCAGCATGCTCAGAAGACCAAAAAGACGAATTGACCCTATTTTCCTTCTTAAACTGTCTCACGCTAATCCGCAAGAAATTTAACAAGTAAAGATATTTAACTGAGTAAGAAAATTCTTCTGCAGAAGTTTATTAGTGGTTTATACGTATTTTCTGTCTGGAATTGTAAACCTTTTAGATCGATATTTTTTGGAAAAATTGCTTTCAACGGGTTTTAGGTCAAAAAATTTTCTCCGAAATTGCAGACTTTTCAATCAAGTTTGTAGTGGTTTAGCAGGAAATCCATGAAAGGTTGTATGGAATTTATAGGAAGCTTCCGTTAGTATCTGGGTTAAGAAATGTTATTCGAGTAATTCTGGATTTTCTTCGCATGATCCACAATTCCCACATTCAACTGTACTACTATAACCGCTCCCACCTCAGTCGGCTATGAGGTTTCTGAGTTTTTGCTGATAACTTGGTCAACATATTTGATGGTAGAAAAATCAAAATTTTTGAGGACGCCTGCGTCTCAAAATTGACGCTAACCCTTATATTATTTGTTTACTTTTCCGTCGCCGACTCTGTTCATCTGCCTCTAGTCTATTCATTCCGACCAGCCCTCTCCCTGTTTGTCTCTGTTTCCACGAAACCGCGGTCCACCACGCAGTATGTAGACGACGCTCCCTACGACGCCTTCTCATGTTCTCTGTGCCTCTGTTTCCTATTCTGTCCCCGTGACCTTGCTTGCTCCGTCTTCGTTTTCTTTCTCTGTCTGCGCATCAAAGATTCACATGCTCGTTTTACCATTTTTCGGAAATGGAAGGCACTACGTTTTCTTTTCGATATTAGACGTTTTCATATCGTTCAGTACGGAAAGCTATCGATGTGACTCTAATCTTACCCTCAGCTACTGTGATCCTGGCAGCAAGCGCCAGGGTAATTTTTCCTTGAACAGTCTACGTCTCTCGCTACCGCAACCATTTTTATAGGAGGCGCGCATCTCGCAAAACTAGTGATGAATCTTTGCCGTCAGTTCCCTCATGTTATCGTTCTTCAGACATTTGTTCTTTTCCCCAAGATCAAAAAACAACATAGAATTGAATACCTCTCATTCTTGAAATTCTCGATAGGTCTCTTCTTTTTTGTTGAAAAACTCACTATTGACACATACCTGTGAACTCACATTCCTATTGAGGATGTTCCTTTTTCACCCGCTTTCTAATTTTATGTCCCGTCCGTTTTGTGATTTGCATGGCCGTAATTTGCAGGGACTGCACCGAATACGTTGGAGGAAATCTTGAAAGATCTTGGCATCAACGACATTTCAGAACTGACCGAGAATCCTGGAAAAAAGCACAAAAAAGGAAACAACAGTAATAACGGCGCGAAAAAGAACAATAAGCAGCAACAGAACCATAAGAAAGAGGAACAGCAGAAAGAAGTTGCTCGGTCGCCTCCATCTGACAACGAGAGCATTTCGATCGACTCCGGAGCGGACAAAAGCAAAAAGCCACTGCAAGGAGGTGGAAAGAAGATGGATGAAGGAGCCGTTGCTGCTTCGATCACGTAAGTTTATCAACATTATCACATTGTTTCCAGACGATATTCTCCACTAACAACAATTTAACTTCAGAAAGCGTTGTTCATCTGGAGTCGGTCAACAATCAGAAGAGGACGATGATCAATCATATGTTTCCGCACAGGAAAACCTTGGAGGCTCAAACAGCCGTCTGTCGACTCCACCTGTATGTTTAATCTTTTATAATATTTTAAGTAAAAAACTTTAATTAATCATGTTTCTGTTTTAGACCGAATTTGTCGATGCTCGTCAGTCTCGTGATGAAGTAATTGACAATGTGATGCTTGATCCAAACAACTACCGTGACGATGAAGACGTCGAATCGCTTGCCAGGCAACTTCAAAAAGAAGAGGATGAGTTCATCACCGTCGGAAAAAATAAAAAGAAAAACAAGAAACAGTCATCTGTTCAAGAAAATGTATCTGCTTCTTCAACAGCATCCTCTTCTTCACCGCCAAATCGCCGTAGTGCTCAGCCTGATACTCGTGCCACGTCCACAACAAATTCGATTCACGCTTCCCCTGCTTCGGGTAATAATCAACCACAACATCATCAAAACCAAAGAGGCAACAACCGCCCGGTTGCCCATCCAACTACTCTCGGTGATTTCATGGAGACGACAAAGAAAGAGACTCATAAGAATGTGAAGCACAAGAAGATTTCTCCTTCTACGAGCACAGTTCCTCAGAAAAAACAACCATCCATCGAAGAGCCTACTCCCAGCTCTCCAACATTTGTGGACGCTCTCGAAGCACCGATTTCTATCAACACGGTAAGATTTTTCAGTTTATGTTGTTTATAACACCGATTATTCAACTCAATAATTCGTCCATAGCAAACTAATCAGGATCTATTCATAAATGATATTTTACACCATTGTTTTTAGGCTCCCGCTTTCTCGTATGCCGATGCTGCTAAGAAGACATCTGGCGAAAACACCCCTACTCACGAAATGTCACCAGTGCCGCTTTCAACCAACACCAACTCTGCAACAACATCCAACATGGATCAATCATCATCTTCGCACCCACAAACTAGTGAACCTTCTAAAGAGAGCAAGTCGGGGGAACCTTTGCCACCACGGGCATCTCCTGTTTCTTCTAAAAAGTTCGTCGCGACAGCGTCTTCCGCCGTACAGCTACCTCCATCGTCTGCGGTCGCTGCCACTTTTGATATCTCTTTTGGATACGAAGAAACTCCAGGTAGCCATACAAGTCTATGCACATAAACTACTTTGTTCTCGGCATCAACTGCCTCTCAATCTCAACCCAAAATATTTTCAGAAGACAAACAGAAGCGCCAACAAAAAGAGACAAAGGTCGTTACGCCGCCACCTCAAAAACCTCAGAAGCCAACTCGAATGAACGGGGTCGACTTGCTAAAATCGTTCACTCAACTTGACGAAGCTGGCATCAAGAAAGAAGATAACTTGCAGGAGATGCCTAAAAATGGGTCGAGAGAGGCTAACGTTCTAGATAATGAAATGCTCGCTCTCTGGGAAACTCGTTGGAACGTGTACACTAACACTGGAACCAGTGAGTATTTTTGAATAGAAGATCTAAATTATAAATCGTTTTGTCACCAATTGAAAAAGTAGCATCGGAAAGTTATTTTATTCTGATGTGTACGTTTCTAACCAACTTCTGTATTTTTCTCCATGTTCTTCATCTTGTTTTTTCAGAGCCAATCGTGTACAAACCGTCGCAGAAGAAGTGAATCTGTTGCTTCAAAGATATCTAAATTAACAAAGCTCAGTATCGTCACGATTCTTATGTTTGTGTTATCACTAAATTGTCGATGAATTATGGTAAAAATACATTGACGTTTCCTCGCTTTCTGTTCCTCTCACGTACAATCATTTTTCATATGAATTGAATAGTATTGTTTTTTTCGTCTCTAAAAGCCCAGTTCAATCAAGTTTTCTTCTTCCCACCTCAAATCGCCCCCCCCCCCCCCCATCCCCTAAAAATCTCTAAATCTGGTATTACTTCCCCCGTTCTTATGTGTTTCCTTCGAAATGTTGCGAGTTCCACCCCTCTTTTTCACCCGTTTACTTAAATGTGTTCTCTTTTCGGTATATCCCCATAGTCGTCTTCAATTTTATGTTTCTCGACTATATTGCTGAGAATTCATCTTTGCAAGCTCATATCTAAATTATTTCCATACCCCTTATCTCTCCCATCCAAAAACTTTTTTTGTGATTCTTTCTGAAAATGCTTCTCCGCCACTTGAGTTTGTATCACGCTCAGAGTGGATGGAGACATTTTCAACATTGCCCTTCTCCCGTTTGCCTTTAGGAATCTGAAAATGTTATAACACTTTTCAAGTTTATTAGCTCCCCATCTCAATGATTGCATAGACTTCTATTTTCCCTTTTGAATGTTTTGATGAAATCCCTTCATTTCTTAGCTGCAGTTTCCCGAGAGGAGCTTGTGCTCCATATAAAATTGAACTTGAATCCTTTCCGCATTATTAACTCATAAAATGGTCATATGAACAACCAATTTTCCAAACGAATGGGGTTATTCATGCCTAGTAATAAGAAGTTTTTTCTTTCAATTTTAATTTCGGAAAAAGTGACGTCAAACTGTGAATTTTCCAAGCTTGAATAGCCTTATAAAAAGGGTTTGGTCGGAAATACGATAGGTTCTACTGCTCAAGGGCTATTAACTGAAAAATAAAATCACGAGAAGAATCCTAACTAGGGCATGCCCGGGCACAGGTGAAAATGAGCTTAAAACTCTAAAGTAAGGCTCACACAATAATTTGAAGGGATCTGATTACTAAACCTGTCGAACGTCTCTGTGAACCGACAAGTCTAGGCAAGAAGTTAGACTGATGACATTAAATTCTGGTCCTATTTCTATATGGGTCGACTCAGAATTTCATGACAAAAATAAAATGCAGGGGCACCTTGAGAGTCGATTACTGTCTTCAACCCTATATTCTTACGGCTCTAAAAAGTATATTACAACCCTGAAATTCTGCGTCAACCCATTTAAAATATAACCTATTCGCGAGAGATGGGATTCTACCAAACTTCTGACTCAAGAATACTGAATCATCGGTTCCAAATAACTGTAAATATGTTCCAGTTCAAATTATAATCAATCATTTTGAGTGTGTGCGATTTGGCGTGCGCGTGTCTGCAGACAATCGAAACGGCGCGTATGGCTCAGTTTTTGAACGTTTCTCCAAAGCGCCAATTCTCAATTATATTTAGCGCCGCATTCATTCACTGAAAACTAAAAATGTCTAAAATTCCAATTTCTAAAACTGGATTCAGATCGTGGCTGTCAGCAAACGAAGGAAGAGAATCGAAAGGTGTATTGTACGAACAAAAGTATCAAAGTCATCACGATCGCATAAGGTACATACTCCATAGCAACAACATCCCCTTTAACAAAAATCGATGAAGCGTTTCAGAAAAAAAGAGAATATGTCAGAGAACGAAAGACCGTCATCCTCCAGTTATGCGTCGTTGAGTAAGTAGATTAAATTTTTGTGTGCGAAATTAATTTGTTTTACTTTAGTTAATCCTAGCCCAACGGCAGAAGATTACGAAAGATACGACGTTGACAGGAGGATTCGAGGAAAAGCAAGAGATATACGTGTTGCCCAACGTTCTGCATCATCGTCGGCTCGAAACTCGCTTTCAATGACTCCAGAGCCGAACGAAACTTCTCCTACTAATGATCAGTACTTTACACCGAAGCGTGAAAGTGGCGGAGGTTCACAAGACGAGGAATTTGTGACTCCTTCGACTTCGAAGAAGGATCTACGGAAAAGTAGAAGAATGTCTGAAAGTGGAAGTGCAGAAGTAACACCGGTGTCAACGAAGCCACCTAGAATAATGAAGAATGAAAGTATGAATTTATATAATAAAACACGACATCTTTGGTAGGGAATAGAAAGCTTCGGTTAACATTTCCAACTGCTCTTGATCTGAGCTCTTCTATAACATTGAGAGTTCTTATTATCACGGCACGCTTCGTACAACTGCGCTCTACCTAAACCGGAGAAAATTGCGTGTGAAATTGAGAGACTCAGAAAAATAGACATTTTTCAAGAGCGTTTCGGTGGAGCGCAGTTGTAAGAACTGTGCCTAACTAATAATTAGAGACTTTCCAAGATTCTAGTAAAACAAATTTGTCCCGTACTACACACTTTCACTGTCGTTTGTACGTGAATAATCTTTCAAAGATGTCTTGTGAAGTTGGTTGTAATTTTTTAAAGCTTTTTCAGAAACTTCTGATGAACAAACATATTACACGAACTGTCTCAGTCGGAAAATGGAAGAAAACTTTTCTAAAATGAAAGACCTTGTATTCTCCGGACATTCAATGCAAGAAGCTCGGGAAAAGGTACTTTCTGACACTATTGTGGACACGTCGAAATGTAGTAGAAGTCCTCGAAGGTCTTCACGGATTACTTCGCGAAGTGATGTTATCGTTGATCGAAGCTCTTCTCAACCACCTCCCATGGAAACTCTCAACGCTGTTCCACATTTCCCACGTGCAAAATCTCCCGTGATTTCGTGTTCGAAAGAAACAACTATTATCAGAACATCTTACGTGGATACATTGGTGGCTGCACATCAAATGCATATGCAATATGCGGATCGAACTGTTGTTACTGTTGAACAACAAATGACCAAATTGGAAAGCATGAAGGTACTGTTAGTGAGCTAAACTAGATGGGCTTTTTTGGTTGGTCATTTGTAATGGCCCGATTCGCAAGGTAACAAAAAAACGATTTTTGCTAGTAGTAAAAATAGTTTGTTTTTTTTCGGTTTTTTCTACCTTGTGAATAGACCCATCAAACCAAAAATGGACCTTAGTTTTTAAGATTGTACTTGAAACTATTTCTACTATCCCCGTCTCCAAGTTATTGCAGAATCTTGCTGCGTTGAGTCCAGCTGTTCAGGAAGCGAAGCGGAAACGGAATGCTGCAGAAGCATCGAGAAAATTAGTAGAGACTAACAAGCAGAGAGAAAAAAAGTTGGAAGTAATTAGCGATTTGAAGGATCGAATCGGAAAAATCACAAATGTTCAGTTTTCCACTCATCAATTAGTGTCCAAGTAAGAAATCATAAATTAATTTATCACACAACTTCAATACGAATTTCAGTCGGCCGTTTGCCGGTGATCCAGAGAATGAGAAGCTCCTGAAATCCCTCGATGGATGGGTATCGCTACCATTTCACGAATTTGATGTTCAGACAGCTCGAGAACTGCAAAGTTTACAAAAAAAGATGTTCGTGACTATTAATCGATTCAAAAATGTGGCATCTCTTCACCGGCGAAATCCAATGAATCGTTCATTCGGCACAAGCAGAAAAAGTATTGCAATGAAAGTGAGTTACCATGATGAATACATCAATGATATTGGTTGAAATTCAGATTGTTCCTTCTGATTTCGCCACTGCTGGAACGTATTCTGATTCTCATTCTCTGAACTCCGCGTCTCATCCAAATACAAGAGAAGTTTCAACTCAAGTTACTGCTCGGTTGGCTGAAACTGCAATGACCCAAACAAGCCCACGAAGAGTTGGTGTTGAACCACTTGATCTATCGTCCCTCGAAAAAATAAATTCTTCATCACAAACTACGCCACCGACTGCTCCAACAATTGTTCCGGTTACCCTTACAACAGAAGACTTTGCTCAACAAACTCAACAAACGGAAGAATTTGTAGTAGCACATTCCAATCCTTCTGCTGTGCCCACTTCTACTCTCTCGATGACTGCAGCGACAACTCTCGACATAGACGAAATGCTTGAAAGCATTGTCCTGCGCAATGAAAGTCTTGAAACTCTAGATTCATTCACACATTTCAAAAGTGATATCAGTTACCCGTCAATGCCATCCACTCTTTCGGCTGATAGTACTCCCAGAAGTGAGCGTGTTTCTTTGGATCCTGAATCAGCGCGACGATTATCCGCAGGAGTTTCACATTTTCTTGAAAAAATAAAGAAGGAAAATGAATCATTCGAGAAAGAGAATGAGGACGAAGAAGAAAAAAGGGCAGCAGAAGTGGAAGAAATACCTGTACCTGATTCTGCCGCTGTTGTTGTACCTTCGATTGATTCTGATGTTCCGAAAGTAGAGAACATTTCTGAAGAGAGTTCAGAAACCCAATCACCTCCTCTGAATGATGAATCAGAAGTTGAGTTGAATGTCGATGAGCATGATATTACTCCATTCGAGCATGAAATGGAAGAGCAAGAAGAGCAAAGGCGTCTTCGAGAAAGTGCCCTCACTCCTACACCTCCGAGAAAACGAACAGAAGAAACGGTTACTGATGAATACAGACGTTACATAGATCCAGATGACGAAGAGGACGAAACAAAAAAGTTTGTAAACAACGATGAGTTTGAAAGAAGTTTGGAAGAAGATCAATTCGACCCACGCGGAGCTGACGATAGCGCTGACGACTCAGGATTTTTGCTGAATAACAAGGTATTTTTAGTTTTGATAAAAACAATTTTCAATTGAAAATTCATACTTGTTCTATATATCTAATCATTAAAATGTTACAGCCACTTCTTCCATTGAAGTCTATCTTTGATACCGGAACACTAAGTCCATCTACTTCTCCGGGACTTCAAACTGATACACCTCGAGGTCCCGATGAAGTTAATGAAACAACAATCGGAAATTTGGATATGGAAGATTATTGTCAGAAAGAGTATTTAGTAGAAATTGGCCCAGTCATGGTTCAAAAAGCTATCGAATTTCAAAGTGAGCTTCGTGGTTACAACTGGGTCTCTTCTCCAAATGTATGGAAACCTCCATCATTGGAGCAAATTCAACTGGATTTATATGATCAATTTGACTACTTCGACTCGTATTCCATTCTTCTATGGGGAGCAATTGTCGATCTTATCAACGCCAAATATCTGAAGTTCGGTCGAAAACTAAACAAATTAGAAGAAGATAGGTTTGAAAAAGAAGCACTCGAAATGCTTCAAAAGGAGTATGGTCCAGAATCGAAGAAGAAAGAATGGAGTAAAGAAGTGAATATGAGCAAGAAATTGGCTGGTATGATGCCACTTGATCTCGATTATCGTTTCGATGTCCGACGTGGTCTTGCTGACAATGAGAAACAGAAATATCAGTGGCAGCAAATTCAGATGACAGTTATTGCTGAGAGATACCCGAGGAAAAAACTGGTATAAAATCTAATGTTGAAAATTTTTGAATCTAATTTCGAAATTACAGAAAGATGAACTTGATGTTGTCTACAATACAGAGAAAGAGAATTTGGGTCAGATTGTCATGGAGCGAGAGCTGGAGGATGTTTCTTTTTCAAACAATCGAGAAAGTCGACCAGAAGCAGGACAATCTGATTCCGATCAAAAAATGATTGGAGTTTCCAATGTGTAGCCCTAATTGAATTAATTAAATGTAAACTACGTTTTTATGTGACAGTTATTCAATAATTTAATCTTTATCCTTATTTATTTGTATAACATATTTCTCAATATTTCCTTCCCTGTCAAGTATCTTTCAGAATATTGTTCCGCTTTATTACGGTGAAAATCTTATGAAAAAATTTAATATTTCTATTACTGATTGGTCTCCACAGAAATCACATCGTGTACGCGAACTGCGATCGCTTAAGACATTTTTCAATCAAATCCGAATAAATATTATGTTTTCGTTTTCTTTAGAATGATAATCCAGTACAATGCGAACTTCAAGATTGTTGATGCCAGTTCTAAACAAGAAGTACGAGTAGAGGAAATAAGGGACAGAGTTGCTAAAATATCGAGATTACTTATGAAGATAGAGATTAACAAGTCAGATGTATTATTCGTTAAAGTAAAACGAACTATCGACACTGTGCTGATAATTATTGCGTGAGATTCGTGATAAACTCCAGAATCCTTACGTAGTTAAATTTCAGATGTATTCAACTTCGAATCACTTTCACTTTTTGTGAAGACAATTCTAAAGAATCAAGTCTCGAATCAAATCAAAAATTTCGAACAACGTTGGTATATGATGGAAAACAGGTAATTTTTGGGCAAACACTCTTTGACTACACCACTCTTTGACTACACTTGCTCTTTGACTCTACATTCTCTTTGACTATAAAGTCTCTTTGACTTCACTTTTCTCTTTGACTACATTTGTCTCTTTGACTTCAAAGTATCTTTGACTACAGTTTTCTCTTTGACTTCTTTATACTCTTTGACTACTATCTCTCTTTGACTTCACTTTCCCTATAATGACTATTTGAATACATACATTCTTCTAGATAGTGGGAGGATCTCTGAACATTCAATACTGACTAGAGCCTCTGAAAGTTAGTTAAAAAACTTGCATGTAACTAGATAGTCAATTTTGCTAATGAATAACAATGTGTTATAACCATAACCAATTTTACCATTTCCCTTTATGGTCTAGATGTTTCATGGAATTCCGACTACCGACTGCCGAATAAGAAATGTTCGTTTCCATGTAACTCTGGTCTAGATAGTCGAAACAGTGTTTTAATTAGAAAATGGAAGATTCTACAGTTCAAACGTTGAAAAGAATATCTTATTTCCCAATATCTCAAACAACTTAGATTTTTTGAGTATAATGAATTGTCATGAGTTGTTAATCAAAACTTGAGTAGATACCAAGCTTCTCGGTTTTTGCATCTCATTATTCTTAACTATGAATCAGAGTATAGGTTACTGTTGTGGCGTGAACTAGCATGGCCTAGCCAAGTGATCGCCTAACCCTGAGGTCACAAGTGGCAAGAAGATCTGCCTGTATAAGCCTATAGAACTAATAGTTTTGGGTTATTCCATATGTAAACAAATGGTTATTTATTTTCCACTCTCCGCCACCTAAGAACATAACAGTTTCTCACAAAAATATTCTTAAAACAGGGAGAACGGTGATGGAAGCTGTAATTTAATAGAAATTAATGTTGTTTCTCCCGCTCAAGATATTCAGTTAACGATCCCGAATGATTCTGGAACGCGACAAAAACTAATTTATGATTACTGGAGTCAGGAATATTTAGATCTTCTCAAACTATTTAGAAGAATGTATGTATTCAAATAGTCATTATAGGGAAAGTGAAGTCAAAGAGAGCTAGTCGTCAAAGAGTATAAAGAAGTCAAAGAGAAAACTGTAGTCAAAGATACTTTGAAGTCAAAGAGACAAATGTAGTCAAAGAGAAAAGTGAAGTCAAAGAGACTTTAGAGTCAAAGAGAATGTAGAGTCAAAGAGCAAGTGTAGTCAAAGAGTGGTGTAGTCAAAGAGTGTTTGCCTAATTTTTGTTTTTTACACTCAGAAACTCACAAATGCATCGAACTGTGGATCTATGAGAACAGTTGTTTCATTCGTAATCAAAATCAATTTCTAGATTTTTCGAATCTCGGAAAACAACGGAAATGACAGTACGATTGATGAAATTTGTTATGTTATCTACACGAGTGGAACTTCTGGAAATATAAGGAAACAAGTTGCAGTTCCAGTCTCATGTATTGAAAAGAATGTTGAGTATTTCTGGTTTGTTTTTCTGGAACTGTGGGCACCCGAAAAATAATGATTACAGTTCAATATTCCATGTGGAACCATCGGATTCAATTCTTTTTTCCACTTCCCTACAATTTGATCCTTCAATTATTGAACTGTTTATGGCATTTCACGTTGGATGTCAATTGGTCTTAACTCCCGATAATTTTAGAAATGAACCACATCGATTACAAAACGCAATTGAAGAGTTCAGGCCCACCATTGCACAGGTTTGGTTTTTGGGAATGACTCACTAGACATTCATTCGAACATGCGTTTTATCTAATTTTACACATTTTTATTGGTGTACATTTTTGAAAGAACTCATTCGAGAGTGTTCATATTGATCAGGGCTGTGCGAAAAAACGTTTCCGAAAAATTTGCGAAAAACGTTTTTTTTTTCGAAAGCTTGGTACCGAAAAACCGAAAAACTTTTTTTTTCGAAAACTTGTATGTATTTCAAAGAAAGACTCATAGAAACCTGTTTTTGAGTACAAAATTTCAGGAAAAATCGAAACATCACTATTTTTGTCACTTAATTTTTGAAAGTTTCAGAGGAAATTTCCAAAATTTTTCGTCCGAAAAACTTTTTCGAAAAGTTTAGACCGTAAAATTTTTCGGAAACCACCGAAAAAACCGAAAAAAAATTTTCGTCCGAAAATTTTTTCACATAGCCCTGAATATTGATGTTGAAAGGTTGTGAACCTATGTGGAAGTATGTTTTCAGTTCACTCCAACGGTATTTGAGATGCTCCCGTCACCAGATTCATTGCTCTCCGCCACATCATCTTTGCGAATTCTTCTTCTTGGAGGTTCAAATTTCCCATTATCATTCATCAACTCAGTCAGAAGTCCCGATAACCAAACACGAGTGTTCAACGTATACGGAGTGACTGAAGTATCATGCTGGGCTACTAGTTTCGAAGTTGAAGTTGATTGTCCAGAAGTTTTGATTGGAACTGAAATCACTGGAACAACACTCGAAATAGATTCAAATGATCAATTGGTTTTAGGTTAAGAGCTTTAATTTGGATGATTATTTGAAATGAATAACTTTTAGGTGGTTCCAGACAGTGTTATGTGAATGGGCGGAAAGGAAAGAAACATGAAACAGGAGATCGAGTGAGAAGAAAAGAAAATGGAGCAATTAAATTGGTTGGAAGAGTTGACAGAATGGTGAGATAACGTGTTAAGAATATTAGAAACTTCATCAATTTCCAGATTAAACATAGAGGGATCCGAATATGTCTGGATGATCTCTCTGAATTGGCAAACCGGGAGAATTCATCAATTCAATCGGTTCATTTCATTCACTTCAACAATCGACATATTGTGCAATTCATAAGTGGACCTGATTCGACGCCATCCACAGATACTAGTCATACGAAAATAATGAAGTTGGATGACTCGAATTCCATCATTGTTTCTGTAATTCACGTGGCAAGTCTTCCGATAAATTCAAGTGGAAAAGTGGATGAGAATGAATTGAGAAGAATTAGCAATGAACACTTCATAAAAGTATGCAGAGACACCTCGAGTATAATTCAGGAATTTTTGAAAAAAAGACGGGGAATCGATCTGACAAACGTTTTGGATCAGAGCTTCGTGTCAATAGGAATCAATTCATTGATGGCGGCAGAGTTATCTATATCATTTGGAGAAATTGAAGAAGTTGCAATGAGAGAAATTTTGAATGATAAAATAACAATTCGAAGTTTTTTGAATCAGTTTATATCAGAGAAGTTGGAAGAATTGGATCATGAAGAATCAGAAACAATCAAAATCAAAGTCTCAATAAGACGACAACCGAGAATGAATTGGGCAGTGGATTTATGTAAATGCATTGATGGGAGTATTCTAGTGTTGAAGTGATTTACAGTTACCTGAAAATGTATATTTTGTAATTTTTGCAGCGTAAATATGATAATTTGCGCTTCTCATTCTGGAATTGTTGTTGCTGTCAATCCACTGACTGGTGACTGTTTATGGAGAACTAACTGCGGGGTTCGATTTGAATGCAAACCGATTTCAGTGAAGAATTTCATAGTTATTGGTCAGTTTCAAATTATATGTAATATACAATCCCTTGACGATCATAACATTAAGATATTATTGCGAACCACACCCATTAAAATATTTATTTTTTAGGTTCAAAGAAAAGTGGACTATATTTTCTGAGAGCTGATTCTGGTGAACTTTTCAAAACCCAAAAATACGAAGAAGATTTTGGAATACGATCACAATGTGCTTCCGATGGAAAACTGATTTACTGTACAACAGAAAACGGTTACTTTCACGCAATCGATTCTGAGGTAGAATAGCTAAAGTTGAAGTAAAAAAACACGTTGAATTATAGACTCACTTATCAATATTCCGTCAACTGATTGATGAAAATGGCGGAGGGACGTCAATTGGACCAGTGATTTCTTCTGATGGATCTATACTTGTGACAACAACTTCTGGTTGTTTGACTAGAATTCTCGTAAAATATGATAGTCAGAAACACCCAGTATTCAATATTTCGTTTTTCAAACGGTTTGGTCCAATATTCTCAGAAGTTGTATTTCTCGATGGCAACTCAATATTGATAAGTTCTGTTCATGGAGTTTTGACGATTCTAAATTCCACAACTGGAGAAGAAAAGGTAGGTGACATGCGTTCAAATTAACCTGAAAACCCCTATTTTACAGGAATCTATTTCGTTAGAAAACGAGAATTGTTTCTGTGCTCCATTGAAAACTGGGAACAAACTAATTGTTGCTACTCAATCTGGCAAAATTATCACTTTGAACATCTCTTCGAAACTAACTGTTTCGAAAATATTCCAATTTGATGTACCAGGAATATCATTTGTGAAAACCCCGAAACTAATAGATCCATGGAACTCCTTAGACAATTCTCCAAAACTTATGATGATTTCAAAAAATGGAATGCTTCTTTTCGGAAGATTTGAGAATCGCGAAACGTTGGAAGAAGTGACCGCATTTCCAATTTCGAATAAAGAAGTTTTCACATCTCCGGAGTTTTTTAACTACCATGATCAAAAGTTTATTCTGATAGCTGGAAGGGATGATTATTTGAGGTCTTGGAAGTTTGATCAATTTTGAATGAACTTGTCAATAAAGTACTTTATTCTTGTTTCAACACTATGTTCCATTTGTTAGTATTTATAGTGAGTCAGAATTGAAAGAATGATAAAATGAAGACCTTATTCATTTGGACAGCCCATTTTTTCTTCTGACATCTTGCTTCTCGTAACCAAGATACACGAGGGATTCCTGTTTCGGAGGACTTCTCAGAAGTTATATTCCCATTGTTGCAAAGGTCATTCATGTTCTCTTTTGTATTCCAACGACGTCTATTACATTCGTAAAATAACGAAAAATAAATAAAAATGTTGGCAATGTTCGAATGATAAGGTTTCCCTCTGTTTGCCAACTCTCCTTCAAGTTTCAATGTCTTTTATCAGTTTCATGTTGTGAAATACATTGCTTGCTCACTCTTTCCCTTGACTCGTTTCATTTTCTTCAATTTTCTGTTCTAGAATGGAAAAACGTTGTCTGGTTCTCGATTTTGACTCAGTTTCTGGAGTTGTTAGATGTTTCAATAGAGAACATCACAAGCTTATTTATGTGAAAATTGGAAATGGAGAGAGGTTGGTTGCTAAGAATCTTCTAGAACTATCGGTTTTTCAGTGCATCTGCTGGTCAGTTTATAATATATAATGCTGGAGAATCAAATGAACAAAATGGAATATTGAGAGTTTTAAATCCGAGAATCGTCGATGCAGAAAATGGCGATTGTGTCAAAGTAGGCGAGAATGGAAAGCTGAAAATATCATCTTGGATTGCATTCAGTTCAAATGAGAACCATCTCACATTCGATAGACAATTTGGATACGCGGATTGGTATGGATTCGTGGACTGTTCTGCTGTTCGTACCAATCCATCATTTTCTGCATTTAAAACTGATATCACTGTGTAAGTGATCTATTAGTAAAGATATACTTATAATATTTTTATTCCAGTAATGACTCGAAATTCAATATTAATCAAATATTCAAAGTGGTTCGAATAAAATCTAAGATAGATCCAAGATCTAATCGAGAGGAATATGATTTGTTGATGAAGAAAATGGAAGAAGAAGAAGAAGAGCAACTTCTGGAAAAAACAAATAATTTGGATTCTAGTTCAGGACAATTGAATCCTGAAAGACCATCAAGAAGTGTGGACGCACAAAGTGCTCAGAATAAGATACCATCAATGCATAAAAAGAAATCAAGGTCTCGGAGTAGAAGCTCAAAAATTAGAGCAAACATGCAGTGAGTATAGACTTTATATGAAATCCAAACACGTTTTTCAGTGATTCCGGTCCTCCAATCAACATCTTAGCAGGACTTTCATTTATGAACATTTCTGGACCAGTCCCCCCAACGCAGTCTTTATTTGAGACGAGGTGATTCCATAGTTCTTTTTCATAAAATCAGAAAAGTATTATATCAAAACTCTGCAAAATGAAAATTCTTACTTCGAGCACTTTTGAGTATTATCGAATTTCAGTTCATCTGCAAACACTTCCAGTCACTCTCCAATTCCTCCTCCACTCAGTTCTCTTCCACCTGCGCCTCAATTCGTCGTGCATGGATTGGTGATTCAAAAAGAAGCGGATAATTGTTTCATTGTATGGTTGTTTGATACCAAACAAATTGCTTATTTGCCAATGTGAGTATGAAACAATTATGTTCAATTCCAAATTCGGTATTAACTTTATAGATCAACTCAAGGATATGTTATTGTTGGAACATGTTATGAATTCAGTGTAATATCCAAAAATGATGGATCTGCATGTGAAATAACGGTATGCCTCATTTCAGATTTCAATGTTCTCATCTGTTTTACATTTAGAATGTCGGAAAACATCTAGAAATGAAACCTGCGAATTCATTCGAGATTCATCAGACGATGGATAAAATAGTGGTTGGAATCCACGTGGATCTCTGTTGTCCTAATACAAGATGTCAATTATGGTCCTTTTATATGGGAATCCCATTCTTCAACTCTCCAGATGTTGGAATAGTTACTATGGCTGATTATGTTTGTTTGAATTCAAGAATTTCAATTTTCTTTTTTTTTAGTTGGATACACCTATTGGATTACATCTACAATGGCAGGAAACGCTGAGATTATATCTGGGAGATCCACGTGCTAAAAATATGCAATGTATTTGTCAATTAGTGAAACAAAAACTGCCACAAAAGTTGCACAATTCTTTCAAATCCGATGATTTCGTTAGTTCTTCAAGATATATTTGGCAGATTGTGGAAGTTTGTTCATCGGAGCAACATCATCAAATAAGAGAAGCCCAGTTGAAACGCGAGAATGTATGGTTTCGACACTGAACCGATTCACTTCAAGATTTATTTTCAGCTTGGATCGAATGGGGGTGAACTTGAAGAAGAAGACGAAATTGCAAGGCAGAAACGAAATAATCGCCCTTCTGTTCGCTTTGAATCATAGAATAAATCAGCTCTCTCTCTCTCATTTTTCTCAAATCGCTTTACATTTTTTAATACTTTTTCTCGACTTTGGAATGATGCAAGTTGTCAGAGAAAAAGGGGTTACATGAATTACGGTCAATCTCATGAAATGATGCAATTCATTATCACAAAGACTGTAACTCAGTTGGTAGATTGAATATTGATAACATTTCTGAAGTATCTGAAAGAGCTTGATCAGTTCTATAAGTTCGTGAAGTTTGAGAAAAACTGCACACAAGTTATCTGAGGTTTCCTTTTTCAGAGGCCGTATCCATGAACGCTTTCCCGGAAAACATATTTTCCCAGAAAATGGCTCGGAAACCATGTTCCGTTTATACCGTTTTCGGTATTAACGGAACGAATACCGTTTTCGGTATTCACGGGAAAACAAGGAGAGAAAATGAATTTAAAGTTTATTTCTTCAATGAGATTCTTCCTAGTAAACATTTAAAACAAAGGGTTTCAAGCATGATAACTAGGAAAAAGACAGTTTTGGATGAAAAATTCAACCGTAATATCTGGCAAATAAACAATTTTAAAGAAAAAAAAATTCGCAAATAGGAAAACAAAGTTTCTAGACTGTAAAAACATTAATTTCATCTTTATTCATTCGGAATTGTTGTGAAAACATTATTTTGTAGAGATTCCAGTGGTTATCTGCGTAGAAAAGGCTGACACTTGAGTAACTCTTGTTTCCCCCAAAACACAATTTTTGAGTGACACGAAAACATCTGAAATTGACTCCCAATTCAAATGAAAAATGTAATTAATTTCCTTACCTTTCAAAGCTTTTCTATAATTTTTAACGATAAAAATAGTCGGAAGTGGGTTGAGTGTTGGATACATTGCAATTGTTAAACTGAGAGTTTCTCCGACAATTTCAGTCGATTTGTCGAAAAATATTGTGATATAAATGGCAGAAGCAGGGATATGCATTAGAACGACAGGAATGAGAGTTTGGAATACAAGAGCATGAAATAACTGTTTTTGAACACTTTTGAACTTTTCTGAGCAACTTGTTTGAGCAATTAACCTATTCATACTCCGATATCCTTTCACTCCGAAATATATCATTATTGAACTGGAGAGAGACTGAAAATTAGAAACATTTTTATGTTTTATTTCAGAAAAATTGAATTTCTTCACTTGTCATCTGAACGTAGAAATGGAAAAAATCAGGATTTTATCAAAATAAACTCACAATTAATCCCATAACAATGAGTGAACCACCAGCTCCTTTCCAGCTGAAATATTCTTCAGAAGAGGAGTTGGCTAACTTTGGCCAGAAAAACGGGCCCATGTAATACAAGTCATCGATAATTGTAGTGTTTTCGATCAGACCTGGATAGTTTTCCCTGGAAAAAAGATGTTTTCAATGAGTGTTTTTCTGAGAAACTCACTTCATAAACCAATTCGTTTCCTGATCAGCACACAAAATAATGCCACCAGTGATCATAAATGTGACTCCATTCAACAGAGGAATCATGAACCATAGAATGATTTTCCATGAGTCAAATGATTTTAAATGTCGGTTACTGTAATAGAAATGTGAATTGAAATGAATGATGAGAAGTTTTCTTACTTTGTAATACTTAAGAACCGATAAATAAAATGAAGAGCAAGAATTGCTATTGAAATTCCAAAGAATCCAACAAAAAGTACTGAAATCATCTTTTTTAATTTTCAAGAATGCAATTAAAAGATGACTTACAATCCAAAATACATGCTACGAATTTCGGGAAAATGGATTCTCTCCAATTGACAATTAGAAAAAATGCTGATTTTTTTGTGAATAGATCCTGAAAATAAGGACTGGATTCCTTCACATTTCGAATCAGATTTTGTGCAAAATTGATCTAAAACTTACTGGCTTTTCGGCAAAATATAAAATAGCATACGTGAATTCGAAGAGATTAATGTAAATCATGAGATATTTGTACGATCCAAGAGACTTTGGAGACTTTTTTAGAATCAAAACAATCAGAAGGAAATTGATTGAAACAGCACAGATTGCAGATATATTCAGCCATAGAATATCGTCGATTTCCATTTTAGAGAATTATGAAAAATGAAGATTTATTATTTACTCAGATGGCTTTTTTTCATGATTCATATACTATGTCTAGTCGTAAAAACAGAAATTGTAGTTGTTATGAATAAAGGAAATTGAAAAATACGAGGAAGGATATGTGATTCAAAAATTCTGATTTCTAATGACAGTTCTTTTACAAGTGTGTAGGCGGGTATGTTCAATACTTTCATTACACATTCACTATCAGTTTCATTTTTAAATCTAATCCAAGTAATCCCTTCTTGTAATCCATAGATTCTTGAAACGAAATAAGAAAGAAAAATTATTTGACGAAACAGCATTTATTTATGAAAAGTGCAAAAAAATCAAGGTTCTGAAAGTTCAAACTTCGTCTTGAAATTAATAATGATATCAGTGGATATATGTGGATACTGTTGGCAATGGATATTGTGTCATCATTTGACTATTCAAGCCTAGAAGTGAATTATCCACAGGTGCCACTCTTTTGCGACAGAACACGAAATCTGAAAGTTTGAAGAAGTTTTAGTAACTTCAACTAAGGATATTCATGGGGAACAAAATGAAATTCCATCATGTTCCTGCATCTTTTTGCTAAAAGTTATCTTTTTTGTAGCTCAGAATTATTCATCCTGTTCAACCACCACAAACCACAAGTTTTCATATTTACCAGTAACCGCTTGTTTGTAGCTTTTGACAATGAAAATAGTGGGCAAAGGATTCAGAGCAGGATACATAGCGATACTAAAATTCAGAAGTTCTCCCAAAATTTCAGTGGAAGAATTGATAAAAATGGAGAAATAGATTGTAGTTGCTGGAATATGCATCAGAAAAACTGGAATAATGGTTTGAAAAACAAGAGCATTGAATAATTGAGATTGAAGATTTTTATACTTTTGAGAGACAGATGTCACTTTCATCAATCCCTTCATTGTTTCATAACCTTTCAATCCGAAATATAACATTGTTGAAAAAGAGAGAATCTAGAGAATCGAGAGTTCCGGATTAATTTTAAAATAAAACTGACAATGAGTGTCAAAACAATACCAGTCCCTTCGAAAGCAATCCAATTGATATAAACTTCTCCATTTCTATTCGTCATATAATAAAACGGTCCTCCATAATATAAATCTTCAAACCTTGTTTCATTATTTTTCGTGGGCAGATAAAATTCTCTGAAAATATGTCCTGGTACGGTATAATCTGACTTTTATTGAACTTTAAGAATCTATCTGAATCTTCTGTCGATGCAAATATAACAGCAGCTGCATAAATCCATATACCTGCATTTATAATGGGAAACAAAAGCCAGAGAACTAGTTTCCAATTTCTGAATGAATCGAGTAATTCACTACTGAAATTATGGTTTGGAGCGGCAATCAAAATCGTATTCAAACTTAGAAATTGCGAGGTATCGATAAATGAAATGAATAGCAAGCAGAGCAATTGAAAGACCATAGAATCCAATGAAAACAACTGAAAAATAAAATTTGAATCTAGTTTTTAAAGTTCTCTACCGTCTAGCCAAATTGATAATGTGACGGGAAACACAGACTCTTTTGTATTTGTTATAATCAAAAATGCGGAACCTTTTGTGAAAATATCCTGAAAATCACTGAATGCTTCAACCAAGTTTCAATTACTTACAGGTTTTTCAGCTACGTACGATATAGCATACGTTAGCTCGAAAAACGCAATATAAATCATGAGGTGTTTGTAGGCCCCAATTGATTTCGGAGATTTTGTGATAATCAGAACAACTAACAATATATTAATCGAGATTGCGAAAAATGCAGAAATATCAAGTGTCCAAGTCTTGATTTTATTGATGAGTTTTGCGTCAGATCTCATGAAAGCTTTTATGACGCGGAGTAATTTGTTGTCGACGAATATTGTGTAATGAAGAGAAAAGGTTTTCTGTAATCATGCGGAAATGACCAAACTAATTTCCTCAGTTGTCATGTGCTTTTCGCTAAGTAGGAGAATCTCTTAAGATAATCAGACATCGCAGAAAAAAAAACAATTTTATTAAAACACGAGAATTTCGAGGATACTAAGAAACGAAACAATGAAATAAATAATACATTCTGTGGGATTATTTTTGAATAAATTAGACTATTCTAAAAGCTTCTACTTTTCTTGTCTCGATTCGAAACGTAGCTCAGAAATGAACTTTCCACCGTCGCCAATATCCTTTCGATCGCAGTAGGGAACCGCCTTGAATTGACAAACTTTATTCCCATTAACGTCGAAACAAAACTCTTTGTAACATGATGAACATAAATATGCAGGAGAATTTGGTAGAAGATTTTCGTGGTCTACAATCATCCATCTGAAAGTTCAAAGTATTTCTGAAATAGATATTCAAGTGTTTAAACATACTGAGCTGATGCTTCTTTACAAATGTCGCACGCAATCCTTCTGAAGTTGCGCTCGACAAGACGTCGTGGGTATTTGACGTTTTGATGTGACTCATCTCTGAAAATATAGTTGATCAGTTTTCTAAACTCGTAGCAGTATCCGAACTTTAAAAAAAGATCATTGAAAACGATGAGATGTTCACAAACGCCCTGATGAATGTATACATATGGCTGACCGAGACGAGCGAACAATTCTCCAAGCTTCTTATCAACCATCGATCCGACATTCATAGGGCCAATGTAGTTACGCTTTTGCGCCCAGTTTCTGATAGTTCTGAAAAATAAAAAAAGAATTTTCGTGATAGAAAAATACATACACAGAGGGATCCTCCCATCCTGGTTGATCCTGTGGCTCTACATAGAACGTGTCATGAATGAAAAACATTGACGACGGCCACTTATTCTTTGCGAAATCCTGGATAGTTGGCTTTTTCTCACTAAAATCTTCAGAGAATGCAAAATCCGCAGGACAAGAAAACGCGTTCTTCAAATCTAAAAGAGTATGTTCTCCAGTCAGTTCCAATCGATCCGTCACTTTTAAAAGTCTTCCGAGACGAATTTCGTGATAGTGAAGTTCGCGAGTGTAACCGAGATACACTGAAACGCTGACTATCAAATGTTTTTCATGGTTTATCACTTCGACAGACTCCGGTGTTGGTATAATTGCGCAATCCATATGGCCCTCTTGTTCACGTTCTGGCTCGGGCTCTGTGGTTGGAACATCATCTTCGATAGATTCATTGCTGTCTTCATTAGGGAAGCTATCCCCAGGCAATAGCAAATGTGGAGCTTTCCTTGCCAATGCACTGTGGTCAATATGATCATATCGAAGAGCTCGCAGCGCGATGGACTTGAACTGTGCGTTGCGTCTACGTGAGTTTTCGTCTAATAGTAGTGCCTGCGAGCCTAGCCCATTTCTTTCAAGACCACCGTCCATTTCTCGATTGAACACCATTGGGTAGATATCAGAAACGCTGAAAAATAAGGCTGTTGACTTAAGACTCCTATAAAATTTTAAACTTACTCTAAAACGCCGATAATATCATCGATAATGGAATCCGGAATTTTGGTTTTTTCACGAAAGTTTTCAAATGCTCGTCTTCTGGGTGCAATTTTTCGACATTCGTCAGATGAGGCTTTTGCAAAGTATGCGAAATTTCTGAAAATATTAGTCTCAAAGCGTAACAAAACATCTTGAAAAGTCAAACCCGAAGTACACTGGCGGTGAGACGAACGGTTGTTCGTCAGCCTTCATCATGTAATCCATTGACATGGTTGAGATCTGAAACTAAATCATTAAAGTGAGCCCGGATAGCACAATTTTTTTTTGAACAATAACATTTAGGAAACAAGTCTAAATGAATAAATCGACAAATCCGTTTGAGACCTTCCGGGAAAACGTTGTGCGCCTTTGAACCTACCGTACTTTAGCGCGAAGATTCAATTTCAAATTCTTTCGGCGCGAGAAAATACCGTCGATGCCAATGACTTGCTTCACTTTTTCGTTATATCGTGTTATCAGTTCAACAGCGTTACAAACTTTTCCAGTACATTTTTTGCTTACTATTTTCGAAATTATAGTTTACAGTGGCTACTAACCTGTAAACATATCCTTCTGTTCCACAGTGTTCTGCGTGATGAGTCAACCATGGATTCGTAGGAGCGCAGCTACATCATCCGGATCATCTTCGATAGGCGGAACTGGTTACAACTTGTTCGGAAACGGATCTCTCGACGGTGTGAACTCATTTCATTTAGATTTTCCGCTGGTCAACAGAAATTTCTACAACAACGTATTTGTTCCTCAGCCGGTAAATTCTAGTTTGAAGGAATTTCCATTGAAAGATCTCCAGAGCACCAAACCACCAGTCAAGCTGCTTCCTCACGCCAACCGTCGTTCAACACTAAATAATCTCATCCCTGATTGTGACAACTTCTTCTTCAACGGGACGGATGTTGAAAGCTCATTGACATCTCTCGTAGACAACTCTTCGTTGAAGGACAGCTTTCAACCATCCAGTGTTTCTCATGTTGTTGATAATTCTTCCGATTCACTTCATCAAGAAATCACTCTTCAAGATGTTATTGCAAACGGACAACTATTTGATTTCGCTCTTGATCGATACGGTGTGAAGTTTCTGGAAATCCACTATCCCCAGGAAGCGAAAGACGATCTTCATAAATTGGTATTCGGACAGCTTACCGAGTCTATTACTTTGTTCAATGGGTTGTGTCATAATTCAAACGGTAACTTCATAGTGCAGAAGCTCGTTGAATATGCTTCCATCGAAGAGCAGAAGGTTTTACTGATGAAAATGATCGAAGGAGGATTGCTTGAAATGTGCAAAGACAAGTTCGCATGTCGTGTGATTCAGTTGTCAATTCAGGTACGTTTATTATAATTTATTTAATGCAAGATAAAACATTCTGTTAGTCAGAATAACATTCATGAAATTCAGAAGCTCTTTAGTACCTCGCATTTTTCAGAAGTTCGATCGTCCCAATGTTACCCAACTTGTCCATGCAATCAGTAACTTCGACTTTGTCGCAATGTGCACCGATCAGACTTCCATACATGTTGTGCAACGTATCGTTAAACATCTTCCAGTTGACCTCTGGAGATTTTTTGTCGATTTTTTGTACACTGGAGACAACTTGATGTCCGTATGTCGTGACAAATACGGTTGTCGGCTTGTGCAACAGGTCATTGATAAGCTTTCTGAGAATCCAAAATCTCCATGCTTCAACTGGCGCATTCAACTTTTACACACCTTGATGTCATGTGTCGTTCGAAACTGCTTCCGTCTGTCGTCAAATGAATTCGCCAACTATGTTGTACAGTATGTCACGAAGTCGTCCGGAGTTATGGAGATGTATCGAGATATGATTATCGAGAAGTGCCTTCTTCGTAATCTTCTATCGATGTCTCAAGACAAATACGCATCCCACGTGATCGAAGGGGCTTTCATATTCGCTCCACAATCATTGCTTGCAGAAATGATGAACGAAATATTTGATGGATACGTCAAAGATCAATCGCATCGCGATGCATTGGATATCTTGTTGTTCCATCAGTATGGAAATTACGTCGTTCAACAGATGATAACCATTTGTACGTCGGCATTGATGGGCAAAGAGTGAGTTTCCATAAAAAATAACTGTTAAAAAGATTACCTTCTAAAAGCGGTTAAAATTCCCTTCATTTAGGGAACGCCAACTGACGCCTTCTGATCTTGGAATGTACGCAGCATGGTATGAAAAAATAAGAAGTCGTGTCCAGCATCATTCTGCCCGTTTGGAACGTTTCTCATCGGGAAAAAAGATTATCGACTCTCTTATGAAACTTCCACCCGTCGGATCACCTGCTTCAACTAAATACTCGTCAAGTTTCCTGGATTTTTCATCGCAACTGGATAGTATGTTTCCATCTTTTCTCAGTAGTTCATTCATGTGCTGAGATGTATGTATAAATTTTGTATCAAGGTCCCCGTTCAGAATATTCCCTGTCGATCTCACTCATTTAACCACCATCTTGTCCCACTGTTTTATCCAAAGTAATCCTAGTTATAGTAATCATTCCTGTGATGATAATAACGAGAAACTTCTTTATTCTTACTTCTACTCGCCACTACTGTTCATGTGTTATATGTCTTCCCCAGATTTCTTTACATTGAAACGTGTACATTATCTCTGTTCCCATTTGTCAACACCGTTTTTTCAAGCCGTGCTGACTCATTTTGTAGTGCTTGAGTTTTTTAAAATTGGAATGAAAATATTGTTATTCCTCCATCTATGCTGTGTCTCGATAATGTTTTCCTCACATTGTCCAGCTGGGGAAAAGAAAAATAAAAAAAACAATAGACTCCTACAACTCTCGGGAGAGATTACAGTATTTTAGTTTCCTTTTCATATTCACTCGATGGAAGTTACTAACTTCTCTCACTTATTATGCCAATGATCTGTTGCTTCTGTAGGGGCTATACATAATCTAGTTCTGGTTTTGTTGATCATTTTCAAATCTCCAAAACAGTTAGGACACTATAAGTGTCTTATGATTTATATTTCAGTTTTTGAAATATTATATTCGATTTTGGATTTCCTATCAGTTGCAGTAAGAACTAAAATCGAGAAACAATTACACACCCCACGCATTTTGAAAGTTTCCTGAGTTGATTTGTAAATTTTCAGTGGCTTTTTGTAGTCTTTTTGGCATGTCGATGGCAATTTTCGCTATTCACTTCGTCTATAGATATCTTGTTATAACTGGGCAAAAATCTCAAATTCTACAAATTTATTTTATTTTTCAGTTTTTTCAGAAGTCGATTTCTCCAGAAAAGACATTTCGAAAAACTTCGAATTTCCTCCGTTCCAACCCATTTGCTGACAGTATTTTGAGAGAAGAATACCTGAAACAACGTCATTTAGATCTTAGTGAAATCAATTATGTGGGTCCATTATTCCATTATCCAACAGGAAATGAAACATATCGTTTGAATTGGGATGCAGTTGTTCCAATTGCATTCATGACTATTCTTATCGTTTGATTGCTCTAGTATCTTTATTCTAAAATATCAAAATTTTCAGGGGCTCAGCGTCTCCACTGTATTCTATTGTGGATATTGTATTTATAATTAAATGAAATCAATGACAATGTTATGATCATCAATCGATACTTCTCTTCAGTCTCAATTATTTTGGGCTCTTGTACTTCAGACACTCATCCCTGTTATCCTAATGCATATCCCCGCGAGTTTTGGTTTCTTATTTTCAATGTTAGGAATGTCGATTGAACTGTTTGGTGGCCTTCCAACATTCACTATATTTATATATCCAGCTCTCGATCCACTTCCTAACTTTTTCATTATTAAGAACTACTGACAGGCGATTATGGGTTAGTTCTTGATTACGGTGTAGGCTTATTCATTTTTTTCCCAGAATTTTTTGGTTGTTTAAAGAAGAAATCAACTCCAGCAACAAGTAATTAAAGTAATCCATGTCAGAGAGTTGCAATGGAAATGCAGCAGAGAGTTTATGTGATTTAATCTGATTGACATGTTCCAGACTGATTAATCTTGTTTTTTGTTCAAAAATTTGTAAATTTTGAAGCATAAAGATTAGCTTTTGACTGATTCTGATTGCAGAAATATATTCGTGGAAGTCGAATCGGTGCCTTACTCAATGAAACCTTTATTGTTTTCTCTCGATTACTGTAATCTGTCAAACATGAAATGAATGTTTCAATCCAATCGTCCTCTCTTTGATCTGTCTTCTTCTTCTTCTTTCAACATGTTCTACATTCACTCAATTTGCATATTATATCCGTTTTCCATCTCATTTCCTTTCCTCAAGTTGTTGCATACGCTTACACCGAAATGGGGTGTTAACAGTTAACGACAATGTGAGAGAGTGTATAGAATATGGAGACGCAGAGAATGGAATGATATTTCGGGAGCGAATCAAGGGGATACTTTACACTGATCGTTTTCTCCTTTTCTTCTTCGTTTCCTTCGGTAAATATACCCTCTCTCTCTCTCTCAAAACATCGTTTCTGGTAGAAGGGAAAAGAGAAAAAAAAATGGAAGAGAGAGGCTAGTTATGAACGGTTTTAAACATAAGTGACACCCACTTGACACTCACTTTTCTTGCTTCATCTTCTCATTTTCTCGACTGTTTTTTGTTTCTTTGTCTACCTGTCATCTGTTTTCTCTAAAAGTTTACTAATCAAAATTTCACCGTTTTGAGATTGAATATGACTTAAAATTTAACACACTTCAAACAGATTTTCAGTGAGTTTTCTGGGTCGTTCCAGTTTTTGAAACTATACTGTGAATCAGTTATAGCTATAGTTTTCGAACTTTTACCGCGAAATCATTTCTTTTCTTGTGAAATTCTAGTTTTGATATTTCCGTTTTCATGTAGAACTACAGTATCCCTCAATCATTTGATTCATAGATTTCGAAATAATCAACACATTCATTCAAATTTGAATTTCTAAATCAAATGTATTGGTGTGTGTTCAAAATTATTTCGATGTTCCTTTTACTGGAAAAGTACGGACTGTAAAATCTCAGTTAATCACGGGACATGGAAGAACATTTCATAACCTATTTCTTCACAAACAAATTCAATTCTGTAACATTTAAAACACTCAGTCAAAATTGCATCCCTTTTGATTTTTTACGAGAACCAATTCGTTTCATGATGCCCACTCATAAAATGTTTTTCTATAAATCTCTTTTTCTTCTATACTATTTCTCAATAACCAACTGCTTTTTTCTCTTTCCCGCATGCTCCTCTGGCTCCCGTTTGATTCCTTCTTCTACCTATTGGGCCTCTCGCCACCGATTGCAATTGTCTCAAATTTCGATTGTATTCGTTCGTATTCCCTTCTTCTTCTATTCAATTCATTTTTTTCCGTAGCAAACATGAAAATAGTAGGTCAAATCGAGAGGTTCTCCTAGAGCTTAGTACAGTTTTCTCACACCTCCGGCTCTATGGCAAATAAAAGAAAGAAAGGCTGGTCTAGAGTTGAAAAGGACAAGACGAGAAATGAGCAATTCAAAGAGCAACTACAGGGAACAATTACTCTTGGTTCAAGTGTACAGAGAGTTCTTTCCATCAACTCTGATCAATCTATCACTCTATTCTTCAACGTACCTCAGGAGTCTGAAAGTCGAGAAATTTCATGAGCTCTTAGTTTCAATTCAAAATTCATGTGACAAGATCCTTTTGTGTACGGAGTGAAATGGGGAAAATTGAGATGTATTACCTTTTCCTCTACTTCTTCCACTTTCTTTTACGTACTGGAGCTCTCAAGTACACGTATCGAAAGTGTTTGCTTTCTCACCTTATCACTTGCACATTCAGAACAATTGACCATAACTTTTTAGGTGATTGGCACTTTTGAATGTAGTAAGTTGGAGCTTCGGACTCAATTTAAGTTTCATGATTTGGTTAAGCAGAACTTCATTTTATGCTCTAGTTATTCAGAGCCAGCTTATATTTATTTCAAATTTAAGTGAAGTCCTCCCATCCTCCTACGTGAAATTATTTCGAAATAAATTTCAAAAGGATTCAAAAAATTTCCCGCCCAAACATACTTCCATTTCTTCTTCTTTCTCCCTATCCGTTACCTCAAATTTATCTTTTTCGAAGGTAATTCTCACTTTCAAAATGACGATACAAAGAAAAAGAAGAGGAGAAAAAGAGGGTGCAACCAAAAAAGTAGAAGAAGGTAGAGGAGAAAACAAAGACCAAATGATAGTGACACCTTTTATTCTCTTCATTTCTATCACCTTCTTCCAAAAGTTTGCCTCATTCGAATGTTGAGGTCACACTTGCGGCTCCATTAACATCTGGAGTCAGTCACCACAAACCAGATGCCTCATTTTGTTTGGATAGACTTGTCCATTTTTTCTCATTTTTTTCAATTTGTAAAGACATTTTAAACGGAAATACTTTCCAAATCAATTTGAATCAGCTGACCTTTTCTCTTTCTAGACTTGACACTTGAAATTTTGAAAATCTTCAGAACAATGAACTGTGTTGAAGTTCTTAAATTAATTGTTGCAATTCAATTTCTCTTTCAATCTCGATAATATAATATATCTGAACCTGCCCTAGCCTTTTTTGTATTTCTCATTTTCATTGTTTTCTTTTTTGAAACCTCCGTCATCATCACTCATCTCGTCATATGTTCCCTTTTCCCCGTGTAGGTTCTATTCATACAATACATATAACAAAACTAAACCCTTTACAAAAAAATTGAAAAAAAGTATATATGACACACATACCGTGAGAGAAAAAGGAATAATACAAACTGACAATGTCTGCATCTCTCTTCTTTCTGTTATCTCTAATTAGAGGGTAATTGAATAGAAAAATGAGAAATAGGTTGAGTTCCAAGTTGGTTACAGAATACTTTTGGTTTTCGCTCTTTGAAACTTTCAGAGTGTTGATCGAAACGTCTGCCAATGTTTTCTCTGAATTTTGGATTACTGTAATTTATCTGAAATGTAACTTATGAAATTCATCTGGAAGTTTCTGGAACTAGAATGTAGCATTTACATCATTATTGTTGCATTATTTGGAGTATCGGGGCATCTTTTTTCAGATCTAGTTCGTCAATATTCAAAAAATAGATATTCATAATGAATTTCATTTGAAAATAGGCATTCAATTGGAAAATCATTTTCTCGTTTACCTATTTTCCTGCTGTAAACATCAATCAATTCGTCTCTTTTCTTCTTATATTATCACCATATCATCATCTTCATCAATAAAAAGTGTACGGAACCCGTTTCAGATGACAACCATCAGCACTTTTATGATTCGAAATTCCGGGCGTTGTGTTCCACAAAAAGAGAGAAGAATTTATCTTTCATATGGTACAGAAATCTTCTCTCTTTATCTCTCCTGACGGATCTCTTCTTTTTCACCGAGAAAAGTAATAAGAGATTAACTTATTGCTACTAATACGTTTGTATTGTTTCAATCAATCAAATCAATTCGAAATTATATAATTATTTCGTCGATTGGTTTCTGACTATTTTTAATTGGATCACTATCTTTTTTTCTACATTTTCGATTTTCTAGATGATCTACGAAATGTCTGAATAACCATTCCATTTAAGATTCGTCACTCCTTCATTGTCATGTTCATATTGAGTTATTCGTGAACTGGAAGCATAGAGTCCTCATTTTTATAGATCAAAATATCTTGTCAGCTTTTTTCAATTTTCAACTAACAACCGACCTTACACGCCATAAATTTTGAAACTCTTATCATCTTCTATCTACTTTCAATCTGCACTTCATTCGCTCGTTTCACCTATTTCTTCATTCAACTGTCACACATTCCACACAGTTTTACTCCCTTATCTTGCCACGTCACCATCTTTTTCTCATGTTCCGCTTGTTTTTTCACATTCTTCTTCTCTCCGTTCTTATCGCCTTTTTGCTTTTTCTTTTTCTCTCCGTCTCTCCATCTCTCTGTTATCTTTTTTCACGATCATCATCATCAAAAACCGTCGATTTTATTCCCTTTTCAAGCTATCCATAAATATGTCACTGTATCCTTTTACGAACGTTTCTCACATCATTTCAATGATTAATTCTCTTTTTTTTCACTTTTTTGTTTCTTTTCCAAACGGATTACTGTAGAATCTCGAATGTTCTTTTTCGTCGCCAATTCATAGCTTCATAATAAGAATACATTTTTGCAGGTAATGGACGTTCCAGTTGCACCGCGACCACACTCCAAGTTGGTTTCAAATCTCATTTATTCTCGAATCCTTCAGATAAATCATTATTTATTTTCAGCACTCAGCGCCCTACACAGGCCTATTATGTGCCTCGAAAGCTGCTTGAGTGTGGTCGCGGCCCGCAATCAAAACCAACGAATACTGAAAAAAATGAAAAGGTAAGTGACGAAATTCGAGAGAATAGAAAGAAGAGATTAGATCTATGAAACAAAAGAAAAACTAACTATAAGAAGATCCTGCTTCTTCGATTTCTTGAGAAATATTTCCCGAATAAAAATAAGTTCAAGATCAAAACAGATCCATCTCATCTCACTTTTCAGCCCATACAAACTTCTGTCCAGAAGCAGAAGCCCCGCCCACTTATGGATAATGTCATCACGACTCCGACTTCTTCTATCAAGGTTTATTTCATTCGTTTTACTTTTTTCCTTTTCTAATTTTAATTATTCAGGAGAAGTCAACCCAATCAAACCGTCAAAAATCAAACGCCCCTGCAACGAAGAAATCATCTTCAAATTCTTCAAATTCTCCACGAAAATCTCCACCAGCTATGACAGCATATCAGCCACCATTACAGTATCCTTCTTCGCCGCGAGACCTTCATCTCGTATCATCAACTCCATCATCTCGTTCTTCATCTTCAATGAGTTCTTCTGGAATTGCTCCACAAATTTCTCCAACTCTTACCGTTTCATCTCCACGTGTTCTTCATGTTAAAGGCGGACCACAGAAATATTCATTGCCTCGTCCGAATGCATTTGCACCAATGATTGCACAATCAGATGAGAAAGAATGTATTTGTGATAGAAAGAAGACTCATGTTGTTTGCAAAAGGTTAGTTCAGAACTGATTGTGAGATTGGAACAGAATTAGAATATACCCGTGGTTACTATAGTAACTAAGAATTCGTGAGAATTCTACTTGAGTTCAAAACTACGGAACGCTTTCAGACTCTAGGTTTGAAATTCCCTGAAAATTAAATTAAAGCGTTGCTTTACAAAATTAAACGAATGAATTCAGATGTGGTTACGAATGTATTGGACGTGTTCAAGTGACATGTGGACAACATCCAATGATTCTTGCATTAAATGATCTTCGTGAATGCCCGAATCCAGTTTGTCACAGTGTTCAACTTCTTGAATTTGATGAGTTCGGAAATGAAGATGTTCATGATGACACTATCGAACAATTGCTCGCCGAGCCCATTGAGAAGATCGATTTACAATCCTAATTTTGTTTTCTACCGAGAAATTTATTAACTATTATCTTTATTGAAACTGAGTTCTAATGACAAAACTATTGCTAAAATTTAAAAAAAAACAGACTAATGCACTTTTGACACCTGCTCATCCGGGTAACTCTTACAGTTCATTTTCACATTTTCTTCGACTAATTTGCCATTTCTCCTTTATCTTGCTGTACATTTGTGAAGCTTTTTTTATGTTTGAAATTAATATTGACAGAATAATTTTTTTTTCGAATTCAAGAAAAAATATATTGAAACTTAATAAGAGATCTAAGCAAAATACAGTGCAAAGAATGAACAAGATTGAACTTAACAAAAGTAAAAGACGCTAAACTTTCAGAAAATATACCATAATTAACTGCTGGAGTCGCTTGGAACGTCCTCGCCAAGTTCGATGGATTTGGCACGTTGCTCGGCAATTTGCGCTTCCCACATTGACGCGTACACTCCTTTTTGGGATAGGAGCTCTTTGTGACTGAAATAAAACGATATCCTTCAAAGCATGATATTGAAACTACTCACTTTCCTCTTTCAAGAATGATTCCTTTATCGAGAACAAGAATAAGATCTGCATTGACTACAGTACTCAATCGATGAGCAACCACGACTCCCGTTCTGGATTTACACAATTTCTCCAAACATTTTTGAATTGCTCTCTCCGTTGGAGTATCCAACGCAGAAGTAGCTTCATCCAGAAAGATAAATTGTGGTTTTTTAAGGATTGTTCTTGCGATCGCAACCCTTTGTTTCTCTCCTCCACTTAATTTTAATCCTCTTTCTCCGACCATTGTTGAATATCCTTCTGGAAGTGACGTAATCTTATCATGAATCATTGCTGCTTTTGCCGCTTCGATAACTTCTTCATCTGATGCATCTGGTCTTCCGAATCGGATGTTATACATAATAGTATCATTGAAGAGAACTGTATCTTGAGGAACGATTCCGATTTGTTGCCGAAGGGAATGCATTGTGTAGTTACGAACATCTGTTCCATCGAATTCAATACTTCCTTCTGTTGATTCGAATAATCGGAACAGAAGTCGAATGAGTGTACTTTTTCCAGATCCAGAGGAACCAACCTGAAATACTTTTAATCCAAACTCAGAGTATTACAAATAGATGTTCTAACCAATGCGACAGTTTGACCATTTCCGATTTCGAAACTAATGTTCTTGATAACAGGTAGTCCCGTGTTATATTCAAATGACAGATTTTTGACTGAAATCGTTCCATGTGGATCATTGTATGGCAGTGCATGTGGCAGATCTTTGACTTCAACTTCGTCATTCATCAAGTCAAACATATTTTCCATATCAACGAACGCTTTTTGAATGACTCTGAAATATTGTTATTTTTTTGAAATAAAACACAACCCTGAGTACCTGTAAATAGTTCCAAAGAAGTTTAAAGGAGTGTACAATTGAAGAAGATAGGTGGTGAATAGCACATAATCTCCAACAGTTAAAGTCTTCTCGTGTACAATCATGTAGACTACAAAAACAGATCCAACAATCATTCCGATTCCAATGATTGCATTCTGAAGACAATTTAGAAAAGCCAACGACGCTTGAGTTTTCCATTCGGTCACTTGATAGCTGGAAGAAATTGGTCTGAAGTAAGATAAATGAAAAAACAGACCTTTCAATAGCTTTCTTGAATCGGTTCACTTCAAATTCTTCATTTCCGTAGTATTTTACAGTCTCATAATTAATCAAAGAATCCGTTGCAATAGCTGATGTTGCATTGTCCTTTTCATTGGCTTCGCGGATATATTGAGTACGCCATTCAGTGATTGAAATAGTGACAGCTGAAAAAGAAGATGTATGGATTAATTCTAGATGATTGAAAACCTAAATACAGAACCATTGTGGCGAAAACAATGAGACCAAAGTATACGTTGAATGCGGAGAAGAAGAAAATGACAGCTATTATAATATCAGCAATTGTTGGAACGACATTGAACAGAATATAACTGAAACGAGATAATTCGTTTAGATCAATTACAAAAAAACGAAATTTACTTTAGGATGTTATTGACTGAACTTGTACCTCTGTCCATAACTCTCAATACTTGCCCAGTCTTTCTCGATAAATGCCAACGAAGAGAAAGTGAATGAAGATGTTTGAATAGTTCAACTTCGAGTTCTCTCGTTGTGTATTGCTGAATTGGAATCCACAAATAAGTACGCACCGTATTCAAAAATCCACCCATCGCACCGTTTCCTTGGAGAAATTTCAAGAAAGTGGCAAGGAAAAGGAGAGAGTAGTGGAAGTTGTCAGGTGTTGAGAGTTCATCAACAATCCATTTGCTGAGAATTGGTAGTGAAACGTTGATTAGTCTACCCATAATAAGCATGAACAGGCAAAAAACTACTCGCAGTTGGAGAGTTATTGACTTTGTTGGCCAGATGTACGGAGCCACTTTCACTACTTTCTTTGACAAGTTATTCCAAGCCTGAAAAATTGCAGTCAATTAGAAGGATTCAAATTATAATGATTACAGATTCTCTAGAAGAAAATCCTGAACAATTGAACAAGCCGTTCATGATCGTGAAGAAGAAGACCATGCTAACAAGAGTCAACTCGATGATATAAAATGTAAGATCTCCTCGATTTTTCGTTGTTCCATCGAAGTACTTCTTCCAATCAGTCAATGGAATACAGTCTATGAGAAGAGCAGATGAGAAGGCGAATGCCAATGAAATAGGGGTGCTCGATTGGTTTCGCCATTTGGAAAATGAGCATAAGGAGAATATCCAGAAAAACTGAAAAAATCTAAATATTAACACGACTTTCTTTGTGTACTGTACTTACAAGTTTCGAGATACAGAATGCAAGAAGGATGTGAGAGTACGGATGAAAATAGAACATGAAACAAAAATAAAATATTGATTGGCAAATTATTGCAAACAGTGAGCAAATTGAAAGAATTTTTGACATCGTCAGTTTGGAAGTAGTCCGTCCTTCATCATCTGTAATCGATTTCTAACATACTTTCAATTACGCAAGAACTGTTCTCTGAAAATTAGATGATTGATAACCTTAATTACCTATCATCTGCATGTAGTTGTTTCCAGTGTTTGGGATACATAAAACGATGAAATTGACAACAATGAAAAATGAGTATATTCCGAATGAAAGTATCTGAAATCAAAAATCTTGAATTTTCAGTTTTCAGACGATAAGAACCTTGTTACACGATGGCCCAATAGGCCAAAATCCTTCTGCCCGGCACTCGTCCAAAAACGGTGAGAACCCCATTTTCTGAAAAAGGAAAACTAAGAATTACGGAAAAACGAATGGCAATGAGGGATAGGAAAGGGCCGGTAAAAGTAACCATAAAGTAGAATGTTTTTTGATTATTTACTATGTTTATTTTATTCCAACAACAATCATAACAGTATAAAAGAAACAAGAGTATACAAAAAAAAACTAAGTGAACAAAGTTTGCATTGAGAGAAAAGTAGAAAATTTCTGATAACCGACACTTTTGAAATATACTGTCTGCCATTTTTGTCGTTTATCAGCAATTTTTCTCCTCAAAGAAAGGTGAAAAAAGTTCAATGGAAAATAACATGCAGAAGAATGAGGGCAGAGAAACTTGGGTAAATATTGTTCTCCGAGCAAAAAAAAAGACGGGGTCGAAAAGCGACCCTGATCTATTTCAGAAATCAGAGGAATAGAGCCACGAAGCTGCAGTTTTGAACCGTTCACTTTTCCCTTGTCGTTTTGAAATGGCGATTCGAACAGTTGACATCGAATCGTAAACTTGCTTCTGGAATAGTAAAGAATGTTAGAAACTATAGATGTTTTAAAGCATTTTCAAAATCTTATTTCGCAATACTTCAGGGTCAGTAGAATGGAAATGATGATAAAAGATTCGAGAAAAATCTCATGATCAATTTTTATATCAACAAGCTTGAAACAGATTTAGAAAACACAAAATCATGAATGTGTCCCATTTTTGCGAATCTTGGGGGAAAGAATTTTAGACTTACTCTGAAATCTTTAAGCAAAAAATCATTCGGTTGATTTTCGGCTCCTCTTACTATTGATTCAATCATTTTCACCCCTTGAGTCAAAAACTGGCCACCGGTGTCTTCCAATACAATATTTGCTGGAAAATGAAGCTCATTATTTCACCCCACTCTGAAAAACTAACAAATAATCGGTGCAAGAACAGCTGAAAGATTGAGAAGAGCGTCTGGTAATTCAAACGGAGAAACTGTGTGAGATTTTGAAGAACTAGTAACACCGAAGTCGAATGGACTTGAATCGGTGTTCTGAAAGTTAAAATTCTATTAAATTTCCTGCAAAGAAAGTAAATCACCTGTGTGAAGAGCTGTTTCAGATTCATAGTTCCTTCAACTGTTCCAGTTTCGTAATTGACTTCGACATTGGTGATGATCACTTTTCGTTCTCTATTCATATCGTAAACCTGAAGAATCGGATCAATTTATACTTCAAAAAAAAATACTTTCTTACATTAATAAAATTGAGAGTTGTATCAATGAGACCTGGCTTATTCCAAGCTAAACGTTTCGAACTTCCAAGATAATTGATGAAACAGGGGAAAAGATCAGCGTGATTACAGCAAAGAGAAGGATATCGATCGAGCAGGATAGACAAAGTATTCAGGGCAAGATGACGAACTCTGAAAAAGTTTTCAATGAAACAAGTTTTGAGAAATAAAACTTACTCAGTGACGATATTCGTCAAAGCGCGAAGTACGTGGGCCAAGAAAAGCGTTATATGTGCAGACATTGCTGAAGTGGACGCAGTGCACAAAATTTTGTAAAGATTGAGCAGATTTTGACGAGTTTGAGGTTCAAATGTCGCATCAGAAACATGAACAGCAACACAAGGAACGAGAAGCCTCAAGTGGATATTAACGAGATCAGGACGTGATGTGAGGATTTGTTTTAATCCTTGAATAGCATTCATTTTGACTTTCTGAAAACTGAGAATACACTAAGAAGTGAAAATTCGACCTGACCGAATTGAAATGGCCCATCTGCTTGCACAACTCTTCTAGAGTCAATCCGCGAAAGCTTAAAGGATTCACGTCAGTTTCTACTTTTTCTTCTAATTGACTGGCCAAAACTACTCGTTTGGCTGAAAATTTTATAATTTTGAGACTGTCACACTAGCTTTCTATTGAAATATCTCACCTTTGATGGTTGTATCGGTGGTAGTTGTTTTTTTCAACTTCTTTCCAACCTTCAGCTTGACTTTCTTGAAATCTTCATTTTTTCGTGCTTTTTTTTTGGTAACCATCTGAAAAAATGTGTATTTGAAAAATGCGATGAAACGTGGATTAGGGCTCGGCTGAGAGAATCAAATCACTTCGAATGTTTTAGATAACACTCAACTCCTGCTTTTTTATAGAACGAAATTCTACAAATCAACGCAGGAAAACTGAGCTAAAACAATACAAAATTGTCTAAAATAGAACTGCGACAATATAAAACTAGAATTGGACACAATAGAACTGAAAATCGTAAGTTTAAAAAAATTTTATTGCAAGACGCCCTGCGAATTCCGTGGAAGAAATTTTCAGGGAAAAATGGGCGGAGTCTGTTTTGCAACATCGCCGCACAGTTTATTCCGAAACGTTAGCTGGCTGAAACTGCTTGATTGCAAGAAACGCGAATTATTTACATAATTTTGCCGGCATCTTATTGGGTTCCGCTACTTATTTGTGAAATAATTACAGCGAAATTCCATTACCTGCTAAAAAATTAATTCGGGAAGAAACTGCGCGGCGACCCTGCAAAACAGACTCCGCCCATTTTCCACAGAAAATTTCTTCCATGGAATTTGCTGTGTATCTATTCTATCAAGAAGACCCGCCGGTTCCGTGGAAAGATTCAATGGAAAATGAGCGGAGCTTCAATTGCAATTTCCCCACACTGTTCTTCAAGTGACAAAAATATGCTGATTTCTATAAGTGAGAAGTTTTAAAACATTGTTTCTGGATTCGCAGTATGCGACACTTTATATTTGTGAAAAAATACTATGCTGAAATACATCCATGAAAGAGCAAGCAAAATCGCTGGCAAAAAGGCGCGGTGATGTTGCAATCGAAACGTCGCCCATTTTTCACTGTATTTTTCCATTGAATTTTTCTTCCGCGGAATCGGTGGCGGTCTAGGCGACCTAAGAGACCCCACCGATTCCGAGGAAGAAAAATTCACGGGAAAATGGGCGGAGTTTCAACTGCAACATCGCCGCATAGTTTTTTAGATGTCTAAAACGCACGGATTTCTTAAAGTGAGAGGTTTGAAATCATTTTTATAGGATTTGTAGTAGGCGATTCTATATATTTGCAAAAAAGTATGCTGAAATTCGTCCATGAAATATAAAAAACTTAAATTGCTGAAAAACTGCGCGGCGATGTTGCAGTCGAAACTCCGCCCATTTTCCCGTGAATTTTTTTTTCCCGTGAATTTTTCTTCCACGGAATCGGTGGGGTCTCCGACCTAAGAAAAAATTAACGAAACGCGCTCTACCGCACTGAGTAAACAGGCGCGGGAAACGATCTTTCAAACATCTTTTCGGCATTTTACCTCACTTTCCGACTGAAATTCTCAAAATTTAATTATTATTTTGTACTGAATAACGTTTTACTGAATCTGAATTCGAAAATTTCAGATGTCTGACTCTGAAAACAACGCGGAAGGAGATGTGCGGCGCTCATCTCGCCGTTGTGGAGTCAGTGCGAAGAAAACAAAAGAACTTTCGGCCATGGAGCAGTTGAAACAAGCCCGTGCATCAGGAAGAGCCTATAAACCAGATGTAAAATATTGACTTTTAAAGTTCATAGGAAGTATCATGTATTCTATTATTTTTAGATTGAAGTTGAGGACGTTTACGACACAGTTGACGATGACGAGTATGAACAAATTGTGTCGAAACGACAAAACGATAACTTTGTCGTTGATGACGGTATTTTCAGGGTTGTTTTCCGATTCATGTTTAAAATGTTACAGACGGGATGGGCTACGTGGACACCGGGGTTGATTTTGAAGACGACGAGTATGGGGATGATTGTGAAGATGATGTGCCGAGAGAATCTTCATTTAAACGGGGAGACAAGAAAACGAAAAAAGAGAAGAAAGATAAGAAGAAAGGAGCGATGCATGCTTTTTTATCATCGACTATGTCCAAAAAGGCAGTTATCGACGAGTCTAAAGTGAAAGCAAATCTTGAAGACGATGAAGAATTAAAAAACATCTTGGAGCAATTGGATAAGGTAGATAGCGATGCAGAAGTGGAAGAGCAACCGATAAAAGTGTCAAAAAATCCGTTCAAAAGAGGTAGAAGTGTTGATTCTCCGACTTCTGATGCTATAGCTCCACGACCTATTGTGAAGAAATCAAAAACGTCAAATGTGACAGGACTAGCACCCCATCGTTTCCAAAATTGCAAAAATCAAGTGATGGCGAAAATTATTCCGGAACCAAAATCTGATGAAGATAACGACGATGATGATTACGGTGAATAATTTCAACTACTTTGTTTGTTAAGCTATTTGATATTTTCAGGCGTCCCCGATTTCGACGATCTACCACCGGTATCTCCGATCAAAACTGAAATTAAGACTCCTTTGATTTCTCCTCAAAAAGAGAAAAACTTAAAAGTTCCGCAGGAAGTTTTGAAAATGGAAGTGGACAATGACGAGGTAGAAACTACTGGAAGAATAAAAGAAGTTGAGGACACTCTCGCAAAGTTCCGCGTGATGGAAGATGTTTGGACTGAGAATTCTGAAGAAGAGTCAAAGGAAGCGAATGTTGCTGAAGTAGAGACGGGATCAGAACCATTTTATGTAATGAGTGGAGAATCCGAGGACACAAAGGCTATTCGTATTTATTGGATAGATGCCTACGAAGATGTTCATAAAGCAAACGGAACGGTTTATTTGTTTGGAAGGGTGAAAGCGAGTGCAACTTCGTGGGAATCATGCTCAATTGTAGTCAAAAACATCTGTCGGAAGGTTTACTTCATGCCAAGATCCCACAATTTGAGAACAGGAGAAGAATCGAACCTGGCTGAGTTGCATAAGGAGATTGGAGATGTTCTGAAAAATAAATTCAATACACACGAATTCAAGTGTAAAATGGTGGAGAAAGAATTAATCCGAGACGAAAGTTTTGGAAATGGCGGAGGAACGAAAACACCTTTAATGGAAGTATTGTATCCGGTAAATAACATATTTTAGTGAATTTAATCATTTCGTCTGATATTACAGGCTGACAAAGGAAAACTTCCAAGTGATTTGAGAGGTAATACCTTTTCACACACTTTCAACACTTCTGTTACTCCTCTCGAGCGTCTTCTTATCGAGAAAAAGTTCATGGGACCTGGATGGATTGAACTATACAATTATGGTGAGTCTTTGTTTCCTATCGACCAACTGAATTAGTTTTTCAGCGAAACCAAAAGCACCTACAACCAATTGTAAGCACGAATTCGAAGTTGACATGGAGAAGATGAGAAATATTAGATATCTGGAAGATGATGATTTGGAGAAAATGAAAGTGTCTGCTAATTCAAACTTGGCGATACCTTCAATCAAGCTTTTTGCATTGAACATTGTGACAACATTAAATGAAAAGAAGGAAAATGAGATTTGTATGATTTCTGTGTTGATCAATCCAAAATGTGATTTGAGCCACCCAAGTGGTGATCCTAAAAATTTCCAACGCAAATGCTGTAAGTTTCCGCATGGAAGTTGAAAGTTTGTCAAATTTCATTTTTCAGTGATCACCAAACCATCCGGAGGATCTCTTCCGTATGACATCCAAAAACGACTCGAGACTGGTCACATTTCGAACTGTGTTCAAACTATCGCAAATGAAAAAGCACTTCTCACTCGTTTCCTCGCCTTAATCAATGAACAAGAACCTGATATGGTAGTTGGTCATGATTTATCTGCCACGATTGCACTTCTCGTATCTCGTCTTGAAAAATTGAAATTGCCAAATTGGTCGAGGATATCTCGTCTCAAACGTTCCATCAATATCGGAAAACTGGGGCATTCAAAATCTGGACAATGGGAGTTGACTGCAGGTCGGCTCATGCTTGATTCCAAATTAGCCGCAATGGAACTTGTTAAATCAAGAAGTTTTGATTTAACTGAACTTTCGCAACAAATTCTTCAAACGACTCGGAGAGAGATTTATTCAAGCGAAATTCCACACCTCTATTCGTAAGTTTTCTAAAGCTCTATTCAACTGATATGTCATTTTCAGCGAGTCAAAAGATTTAATAAGTCTTATCAATTGGTCTTGGCATGATCTTCTGCTCTCGATTCGACTGGTCAATCACCTCAACGCTCTTCCCCTTTATCTACAAATTTCACAAATTGTTGGTGGCATTACATCAAGAACAATGATGGGAGGACGAGCTGAAAGAAACGAATATCTATTGCTACATGCTTTCGAAAAGGCTGATCTCATTGCTCCTGATAAATACAACTCTTTCGATGCTAAAAAGAAAAAGGAACAAGAAGCAGAGGATAATGCTGAAGTGACAGAAGAGAAAAAGAGCGGAAAGGCTCAATATTCAGGAGGATTGGTGTTAGAACCAAAAAAAGGGCTTTACGAAACCCTCATTCTGTTGCTAGATTTCAATTCATTGTATCCTAGTATCATCCAAGAATACAATATCTGTTATACAACGTTGGAGTATGCAAAAGACAGCGACGAGCAACTTTCTGTTCCTCAAAACACCGATATCGAAGGAGTTCTTCCACGTGAAATCCGAAAACTGGTTGAATGTCGTCGGAATGTGAAGGGTCTCATGAAAACCGAGCGTAACGAAGCGAAAAGAAAACAGTTAGATATCAGGCAGATGGCTTTGAAACTCACTGCAAATTCCATGTACGGATGTCTCGGTTTTCAGTATTCTCGGTTCTATGCCAAACCACTTGCTGCATTAGTTACAGCTAAAGGAAGAGAGATTCTTATGCATTCAAAAGATCTCGTGGAGAAAATGGGATATTCTGTTGTGTACGGAGATACTGATTCTATTATGATTAACACAAATTCGGTTGATTTGGGGGCAGCGAAAAAGTTGGGATCTGAAATCAAAAAAGCAGTGAATAAGTGTCATCGTTTATTGGAGCTCGATCTCGATGGAGTGTTCAAAAGAATGTTGTTGCTGAAGAAGAAGAAGTATGCCGCTTTAACAATCAATCCTGATACCAGAGTGGAAGCGAAAGAATTGAAAGGACTGGATATCGTAAGAAGAGATTGGTCTCAATTAGCCAAAGAGACGGGAACGTAAGTAGAATTGTAATTGTTCTAATTGAATTGTACTGTTTCAGAGCGGTCGTCGACAAAATCCTTGATACTTCACTGACTCGCGATGAAATGATTTCATCAATTGATGATCTTCTCAAAGAAATTCGTCAAAAACTGGATTCAGGGACTATTCCATTGGAAATGTTCCAAATCAGTAAACAGTTGACCCGTAATCCAGAACAATACTCAGATGTCAAAGCACAATCTCACGCAGCAGTTGCCCAACGACTCAATAAAAGCGGAAAGTTTCACTTCAGGCACAATGATATTGTCGAGTACGTGATTTGTGACGATGGATCAGATAATGCTGCAACTCAGAGAGCTTATCATCGTACTGAAATGATTGATAACAAAGATCTGAAAATAGGTAATAATCTCGAATAAGGTTAAATGAAATAAAGTATACATTTGCAGATCTTCTATACTATCTTGCCCAACAAATTCATCCTGTAGTCTCTCGTCTCGTTGAGCCAATCGAAGAAACTGATGCTGTTCGAATTGCTGAATCCCTTGGATTAGACTCGGCTAATTATAAGAGAGCAGCAGCTGCACAGGCATCTCAAAGGGCAGCTGAAGAAGATTGCACATGGCAACAAGAAGTCAGCACCGATTATGAATAAGTCTAAAAATTTGTTTTCAGAGTTATGAACTTTGCGAGGGAGTGATTGTGGTTTGTCCATATGCAGAATGCGGAGAAACTAATGTAATTCGAGAGACATTTGATAGTACGGTAAGTTTATGAGGAGACGCAGATGAAAAACCTATTTTTCCAAGAATAGCACTAGAAATAGCCTCGGTTTCATGTGTTGAATAATTTCAGTTTTCCTAATTTTCAGACTGATCCTACATGCCCTCGTCTTTTGCTTTCCGGTTGTTCAAAATGCGATAAATCATGGGAATCCTCAGAACACCAGGCGGTCATTTTCAATCAAATTGATCGCCAACTGGGTGAATTCGTATCCAGACATCATGCCGCTGCGTTCAGGTTTGCTTTTCGGTTATTTTGATCGTATTTTTGTTTTTCAGATGCGATGAACCTACTTGTGAATTCAAAACAAGAGTTCGAACAATGAAATGGTGTCGTGAAGGATTAGAATGCGTTCGTTGTTCTACTGGTGTTCTTCGTCGAGAATATACTTCCAAGCAACTCTTCGATCAACAGATGTTCTTCCGCCAAATTTTTGACGTCGAGACTGCTATCCGCAAGTTGAGCGATTCACAGAAGAGTAAGATTTTTGAATTAATCATGGGGTTTTATATTTTTTCTTTTCCAGAAGCGTCAGAGAATCGTGACCGTCAGCGCTTCACGGCATGTCGTATTGATTCTATGGAGATCGTTAATCGGATCACTAAGAAGTATCTTGAGCTCAACTCCTACAATCGTGTGGATCTTTCTTATATTTTTGCTCCAATGCTAAAAATTTAGTCAAATCTTCAAGTTGTCAGTCATTTCTGTTTAATGTTTTTCAATTTGAAGTACTCAAATCATATTTGTATTATGTTGTGATTTTCTGATTTGTCTTATCTAACTATTCAAATAGACCTTACTCATTGATAAAGATGGAATCCATTATCATTTTCTGCTACACCAAAGAGTATGTTTCACTCTACATTTCCATATTTCAATACGTAATTATGATCAACAAGGGGTTTCGAAGTTTCAAATTTTAACAAAAATTTCAGTGAAGTATTTCGAATTTAAAAAATGAGAACATGTGAAAGTTCCAAACACTTGAATTATCATCAGAACATTTTAAAACTTTATTTGTAATTCGAAAAGTACATAGTTTATCGGGCATCAAATAATCGAGTAGGAAATAGAACCCGAAATTTACTCCACTAACTGAATTTCCTACATAACTTTTTTTCTATTATGGGGCTATTCACTTCCCGAAAATACATATGTTTCCCTCGATTCATTTACCGAAAAAAAGAAGTTTTTTTCCTTTTTTTGCCGTTTTTCCGGTAAATGAATCAAGGGAGAACACTTTTTTTTCCGGACGTGAATAACCTCATAAGTTTGGTGTTAGCCAACAAGTCATCTCGCAAAGATTTTCATATTTACGATACTATTCTAAATATGAATTTTTCAGATGATTACCAAAAAAAAAACACGAAAAAATGATGATTTCAAAAAAGTCAAGCCGAAGGTTGAAAAAAATCTGAAAAAAACAACTACCACCGATACAGCCATCAAAGGTAAGCTATTTCAATAGTAAGCTAACAGTCTCAAAATGATCATATTTTCAGCCAACGGAGTAGTTTTGGCCAGTCCATTAGAAGAAAGAGTAGAAACTGTTGAGAATCCGTTGAGTTTTGGCGGAGTGACGCTAGAAGAGTTGTGCAAGCAGGCGAGTAATTTTTTAAAGGTAGGTTGAAATGCAAGCAATATTGAAATATACATTGGCCCTTCAGGCTTACGATATGAAAAAAGAACGAAAAGTGAACGGCACAAATGTCGAAGTCAATTTCGAAACTAAAAAAGTTGAAGAAAACGTGAATCTGAAACAGGTCTTCACACAGGTGATTCACTTTTCTTTGTCGGAAATGTAATGAACTTATAATTTTCAGAACCCCAATTCAAGTTCGTTCGACTTCGGTGTTACTAGTTCTTCAAAATCTCACACAGTTTCTCCACTGCCAGAATTACCAGACGCTCTTCTCCATCTTTCAGTTGTTCTTGCACCGATTATCCGTTAGTTTTTCTGACGTGATAAAATAATCAGCTTCAATTTTCAGTAAAGATACTTTTGGAACACAATAGTTGTCAGCTTTTGAATCAAGATGTGAAAATCAGTGAGCCGAGAGTGAGAGGTCCCGAAAATCAACAGGGTAATTTGTTGGTCAATGATTTTGGAACTACTGTTCAAAGAGTGAAAGAACTTATTCCCGTTTCACATCAGAATAACAATATCATTTTACCTGCGAAACTGAATACTAATAACGCCGGCATGATGGTCTCAACTATTAAGGTAAGTGCCAATGAATGCATCATTTTTAAAGTTTCTCAGGTGAGTAACTACGACAAAAAGTATTAAATCGCATACTTGATCTACAGCTTCATCTCATATTTACTCACAACTCATTCTCTGAAATTGAAGTTGTTTCAGGGTAGAAACATGGAGCCACTCACGGATTGTATGACTGCGATGGTTGTTGATGATCATATTTTCAAATCAGGCAAGTCGTGTGGGTGGATTCTAAACTATAATTTTCTTGCAGATGGTTCTGGTAGCCCTCTCAAAGAAAAAAGTTTATCGCTTGGATCAGCAACTGCCAATTTCATTCGTTCATCCGTTGCACCATCCCATCAAACCGCTCAAAATCCATTACAACTTCGTCCACCATCACCAGGCTAGTTCTTTACTTGCACTTTTATCAGAAGTATTCAGGTATAATTATTAAAAAGATATAAGGGCTCACGAGACATTGACACCTACAATTTAATCGTATAGTGGCGAATTTTCTTGATCTCGGTCATCGAAAAATCGGTAAAAGTACATGTAGCCATGTACAGAAAATGATAGATTCATATAGAGTAATCCACAAATAGTAAAAGTTCGAGCGAATAGAACAAATGTGTTTAGCTTGAAGATAACGTTTTCGTGAGCTCGGAAGTTTCTATATGATATATACAAATGAATGTCATTCTGATTGGCAACAATGTACTCAATTATTCGGTTCAGCTCTCACGACTGGTCTACCTAAACATCGAGAAGTCCCAACGTCATCTTCTAATCCAAGTCCTGTAGTTCCCGCTGTCGAAAATAAAACAGCTCCAAACGGAACTACTGTAGCCACTGCACTTAGACAAAACGTCCACCTTTCCGTCAACGTAAGTCAAATTATATACTTGAATAAACAGATAAAAGTTATAATTTGCAGGGAAAAAGAGTCGGACGTCCACCAGGAACATTCAAAAGAGCACCGTAAGTTACCATTTGAATTAATAACATGGCATACCTTGAATCCAATTATAATCTAATCATTCTAGAAACCACATCGCAAGCTCGAATAATAACGGAGACGATGTTGATGTAGAGACGGCAAATGATCTGACTTGTCGATGGAAGGATTGTATGATGAAGTTCTCGACTCTCAAGGTACAAACTGTCTCTCTTCTTCTATTTTACTTATTTTTTAATACAGGGCTTGGCTGATCATGTTCAAGAGATGCACGTTCGATCAACATCTGAAGATCAAGCAATTGCAGCGTCATCTTCTAATCCAGTTTCTGTGGTTCCCGTTGTCAAATTCTCAAATCAAACAGCTCCAAATGGAAATACTGTAGCCACTGCAGTTGGACAAAACGTCCTCCTTTCCGTCCGCGTGAGTCAAACTATACGCTTGAACAAACTGATAAAAGTTATTATTTGCAGGGAAAAAGAGTGGGACGTCCACCAGGAACATTCAAAAGAGCACCGTAAGTTACCATTTGAGAATAGCAATTAATTACATAGCATACGTTGAATCAATTTATATTTTTTTCTAGAAACCACATAGCAAGCTCGAACAATAACGGTGACAACGTTGATGAAGAGACGAAAAATGATCTGACGTGTCGATGGAAGGATTGTATGATGAAGTTCTCGACTCTGAAAGTATACACTGTCTCTCTTCTTCTATCTTAGTAAAATAATGTTTTTTTCTTTTTTTGATACAGGGCTTGTTTGATCATGTTCAAGAAAAGCACGTTCAATCAACTGAACAAAAGCACCATGCATGGCGTTGTGAGTGGGAAGGATGTGACCGGAATGAGACGTTTAAAGATTTTTATCAGCTCGTTGTACATGTTCGTTGTCACACGGGAGAGAAGCCGAACAAGTGTGAAGTAAGTGAAATCGGTACTTTCCCCACTCTGATAATTTCCTTTTAGTATCCTGGGTGTGGAAAAGAGTACAGCCGTCCCGAAAATCTCAAAACGCATCGTCGAACTCACACCGGAGAGAAACCCTACAAATGTGAATTCGTTGGTTGTAAAAAAGCGTTCAATAATGGTTCTGATCGTGCCAAACATCATAATCGTACTCATTCCAACTTGGTAAGTTCGAAAAAAACATACTTAGATTCCAAACTCGTTTGGATTGTTTCACCACTTCAGAACTAAAATTATTCGAACAAGATTCCCATTTCAGAAACCATATGCATGTCAAATCGTTGATTGCAAGAAGTCGTACACTGATCCATCTTCACTCCGAAAGCACATAAAAATGGTTCATGGTAATGGCGAATATGAGAAAGCGAAGAAGTCATGTCCACCAAATCATTCAAAACGTAGACGTCCAAATCCTCGAATGGCTCCACCAACTGGATCCCTCTCTCATCCATATCTCTCAACACCTCATTCCATGACTTCAAATGCAGTTCCAGTTCACCAGAACAACTTTGTAAGTGAATACATCTGAGAAAATGAAAGACCATTATGTGTTTTGCATGAACTTCTTCCACTCAATGTACACATTTTCCCCCATTTCCCAACTTCTCCTTCTCACTTTATCTCCCTTATTTTTCCGTTTTTTTCCCCTGAATCAAATCAATTGAGTGAGCCATCCAGTAAATCTTTATTTTTCAGAGTAATGGAGCGTTAAAGAATCCAACTACAGCCGTTAAGGTGTCTAAATCTCATCAATCTCATACGATCCAGCAATCTCACATTAATACTGTGGTCGCTGCTCAAATCCAAACTCCTATTCGGGAACCAATTCGAGTTGATACTGTCGCTCCGCCCACTGGTGTTCATCCGACGAATCAATCAGCACGACCAAATTTCCCATCTATCCCTCAACAGATTCATTTGCATAACGCAAATGTCGCAGCGGCTGAAGAAGAAGATGAAATGTCAGAAGATGATGAAGAATCTCTTCAACCTGCTCAGGCAATCCCTGCTTCCCGTCCCAGAGACGGATCAGATGACGGGAACAGTGGTTCCGGAGCTGGTTCTTCTCGTTCGAGTGTTTCGAGTGGAAGTGGAACTTTGGAAATGGCTGGAAGAGCAACTCAGAGTGAAAGCAGAAGCAGCGGATCTGGTGAACGTGGAAAGAGAAGTGAGTATCTGGCAATTTTCAGTTTCAGACGTCTATTTTCTTTCTTTCAGGTTTCTTAATTGCTGATCTTCTTCAACTCGCCAGTGAATTCGGAAATGATCGTATCATTTCAGACGGTGAGGAGCTTTCATCAAAAGTCTCTGAGTAATTGTAATATATTTCAGCTCTCAATCTCTCCATCTTCGAAACTCGTGATATCAACACCGTCTGGCATATATATAGTCTATTCGACAATGCTTGCTCCCGAATGGATCATTTTGAAACAGGAAAACGTCTTCCAACTTGGCAAGAAGTTCGAGTTCTTCATTCTTATTACCATAGTCCACATTACAATCGTAATCTTTTCCACGATTCCCCAGCTGCCCGTACTCGTGAAACTCTTTTCTGGCGCGCGATCAACTCTGCAAATAGCCGCAGAGAACATCAAATTCAATCGATTTCACTTAACTCTGAAGTTGATGAAGGATTTGAAGATTATGCTCTTCGAGCAGCTCGTGACGGTAGACGTGCTACTTCGAATAATCAAAGTGCTGCTGTTAGAGTTGGAGCTCAAGAATCTGAAGATGAAGATGATGGTTTTGGTGATTCAGATGATGACCTCCCAGGTCTCGGATTGGGAGGTTTGGATGTTATTGTTCGAAGAAGACGTCGAATTGTCCGTCGTCAAGCTTTGAAACAAGCTTATATGGAGATTGATGAAAGCAATACCGACAACCAGTTTGGAGTTGTTGGAGGAGGATTCGGTGGCGAAAACAATGAAAATGGAGACGACCGAAGCTATGATAGCTTTGTTCATACACCTCGAATCGATGATTCAGATATCAATTTTATAAAGTTATTCAAGAGAGCCGAGTCTGATCTTGCTGAGAAAGCAGCAAAGTTGCCAAAAATTACTGAAATGGTTCCAATAGATCAAGTTCAGACATCTCAGCAAATCGTGAGTTTGAGCTTCTCTTTTCCAAGATCCAACTATTTTTTTCAGCAACCAGAACCAATCAACCCTCCAGCTGCCTGCCGATCGAGCACAACTCCTTTCAGCGTTCACAGATTGTTGGTCGAAGAACCGGAATTTCGTCAAAGTCTTCTCCGTTTCGTAACAATTCATGTTGACAACGATGAGATTAAAAATAACGTCTCATCGGATGAGTTCTACAAATTGCCATCAGACGAGAGACGGATGATTGAAGAAGCTATGTCAGCTATGGATGGTATGGAGTCGGCTGAAGCTGCCCAAAATCAAGCTGTGATTGAAGAACCACAAGAATCGGTAAGATATTGTGATTACCTCAATTGGTGTCCTCGTTCTACCCCCATACAATTTTCCTTCGTTGTCGAAATCTCTTTAAACCTTCCCCATTGAAAACCATCAAACTTTCAGCTGTTCGCAGAAGACCAAGAATCATCATCTAATGTTCCAAGTGACTATTCCATGCCTTCCAATCCACGTCGTCGCTCCAGTGATTCGGAGCATTCAGAAGTCATCCCAGAGAAGAAACAACGCAAACATTAAAGTAATCGGAAGCTGTTTATTTTATCTCGACTTACAGTAACAGGTTTTTATGATTGTGCAATTTCGTACTTTTTACGCATTCAATTTAAAATAAACTATTTATTAATAAAAGTTTCCATTTTGTAAATTAAAGTGAATGCACATAAAACGAAAAATAAATTATGAAGAAATCGACACCGAGAGGAAAAACTGCCAATTGTGCGAATATATGCTGTGTTTGTGGCACGGTGAACTCTGTTTCAGAAGACGACGTTTTTTGCGCTTTTATTTTGTGAAGCTTCCTTCGCTTTATCTCATACAGAGCTCTTTCACAACAACTTAAACAAATATCTAGCTCCGTTCGGCTTCTCAAAATGCCTTCCGTTCTCTATTACGAATTCATTCTGATCTTCTGCATATAATTTATACCTGCAGTTCATTCACAAAAAAAGTCGAGATGTCTCCGAAAAGTACTCAATGGGATTTTGTAATGAAATTCTCAACTCACGAAGCATATTTTCTCGATTCAAAAGTCAAAATACTGTTCTTCAGAGTTACTCAAACTTTCACCATTTTCTTTCAAAATAATAAAATTTTAAAAGAAATTTATTTAAAAATTTCTTCTTCCAATGAAAACTATTTCAGTTTTCTGAATGTACAATGAAGTATACTCCTCTCGAAGATTTCAAAATTCATTCATGTACAAATGTTCTGATTCACACTGGAGATAAATTCAAGTTCGCAGAGTGTGATAACAAATTTACTTGTAGCTCGGATCAATCTTAACATGACTCATCTATATGAAAATTATTTGAAGGATTTACCATCAGAATTTCCCTGTCATTGATATAATTAATATTATATTTTCCTTGCCAATTCGACAATTCTGAAAAGATTATTACCGATGAATGATCACATCGGGAACATGAACTAACAGTTTATATCATCTGCTCACGACGCGGTTCCGGGTGATTTGAACGCGAATACAATTTTTGGGACTTTTGAAAAACAAAATTTACAGTCAGAAACTACTCTCAGTTTTTGAACAAGTAAATGTACATCTTAATCTACATCAGAAGTATTCCTTCCATAATCCGTCGAACCAAATCAGTTTCAATCCGCAGTGAAGGAAAAAGAACAATCTGCAATTAAAATGAGATGTAAGAACTAATTTAAAAAAATTAAATAGCTATTTGATTGCAGACATTCTCCAACTGTATCAAAAACGTATTTAACCGAGTTCTTGTCTGCGCTTTTTACCCATTCATAATGACAAAATTGAATCAGGTGTCTTTACAAGAAAGAGTTTCATATAACTTGTTGTGCATGACGATTACAAATTTGGAAGGATACTGTAGTCGTCAGATACCGAGTAGAAATGAGACACCATTATTCGCACAATTAACTGTTTCATTCTTCCCCGTGTCGATTTCTTCAACATTTATTTTTTGATTTATGTGCATTCACTTTAATTTTAATACATTGGAGACTCTTTTGAATGAATAGTTTATTGGAAAGTGAGTGCGTGAAAAGTACAAAATTGCACAATCATAAAATCATGTGAATTGGATTGTAGAAAAAGAGAGAGAAAGGGAACGAAGGACAGATATGTAAACGACAGACAGGAAAAAAGAAGTGCTCGGATAGGAAAGTAACAGAAAACAAGCGAGAAACTATGGTACTAGGTGAAGGGTGTTTTTGAAACTAAGTACGAATTCTATACATTTTTTCATTTTTTTAAACTGTAAAATGAGAGACAGGGGAGACGGAGATGCTGGAAAAGAAACGAATCATGGGGAGATGGTACAAGTTTTCGAGTTGGGGATGGGGGACGGGATGTAATTAAACAAACGGAAGGAAATTCAATTCATAGAGGGGAGAAGGAGCTCAATTTTTGTGGCTCAATAAAATAGAAAAAGATTAAGAAAAATGTGTGGGCAACCCTGTGCTGATTTGACCAACAATAAAAAAAGTGGTGGGGGGGGATGATAGAGATCATTTGTATTAAAAGATTTGTGTTCTCGGGATTTTGAAAAATAACTGGCGAGAGTGTGTAAAAAGTGATCGGGTTGAATTAAAAAACAGGGCAAGAATCTATAACGGAACAGAGTGCAAAAGGGGAGAGAGATAGTGAAAAAACAGGGAAAAAGAACGAAAAAGAAGAAATGATAGAAATAAATCTGAGGAAAGGAAGACTACTAGGAAAACATGAATTGTGGTAAATTTGGAGATATTAGAATGTCACAAACTACAGTACGTCATGTTAGAAGAATAAACTCCAATGGAAGTTGAAATGAATAAATGAGAAGGTTGGAAAATAGATATTGTATATCAGAGATTATGGGAATGATTACTGTAAATCGAGAAGAAATAAACAGCTTCCGATTACTTTAATGTTTGCGTTGTTTCTTCTCTGGGACGACTTCTGAATGCTCCGAATCACTGGAGCGACGACGTGGATTGGAAGGAATGGAATAGTCACTTGGAACATTAGATGATGATTCTTGGTCTTCTGCGAACAGCTGAAAGTTTGATGGTTTTCAATGGGGAAGGTTTAAAAAGAGATTTCGATAACGAAGGAAAATTGTATGGGGGTAGAACGAGGACACCAATTGAGGTAATCACAATATCTTACCGATTCTTGTGGTTCTTCAATCACAGCTTGATTCTGGGCAGCTTCAGCCGACTCCATACCATCCATAGCTGACATAGCTTCTTCAATCATCCGTCTCTCGTCTGATGGCAATTTGTAGAACTCATCCGATGAGACGTTATTTTTAATCTCATCGTTGTCAACATGAATTGTTACGAAACGGAGAAGACTTTGACGAAATTCCGGTTCTTCGACCAACAATCTGTGAACGCTGAAAGGAGTTGTGCTCGATCGGCAGGCAGCTGGAGGGTTGATTGGTTCTGGTTGCTGAAAAAAATAGTTGGATCTTGGAAAAGAGAAGCTCAAACTCACGATTTGCTGAGATGTCTGAACTTGATCTATTGGAACCATTTCAGTAATTTTTGGCAACTTTGCTGCTTTCTCAGCAAGATCAGACTCGGCTCTCTTGAATAACTTTATAAAATTGATATCTGAATCATCGATTCGAGGTGTATGAACAAAGCTATCATAGCTTCGGTCGTCTCCATTTTCATTGTTTTCGCCACCGAATCCTCCTCCAACAACTCCAAACTGGTTGTCGGTATTGCTTTCATCAATCTCCATATAAGCTTGTTTCAAAGCTTGACGACGGACAATTCGACGTCTTCTTCGAACAATAACATCCAAACCTCCCAATCCGAGACCTGGGAGGTCATCATCTGAATCACCAAAACCATCATCTTCATCTTCAGATTCTTGAGCTCCAACTCTAACAGCAGCACTTTGATTATTCGAAGTAGCACGTCTACCGTCACGAGCTGCTCGAAGAGCATATTCTTCAAATCCTTCATCAACTTCAGAGTTAAGTGAAATCGATTGAATTTGATGTTCTCTGCGGCTATTTGCAGAGTTGATCGCGCGCCAGAAAAGAGTTTCACGAGTACGGGCAGCTGGGGAATCGTGGAAAAGATTACGATTGTAATGTGGACTATGGTAATAAGAATGAAGAACTCGAACTTCTTGCCAAGTTGGAAGACGTTTTCCTGTTTCAAAATGATCCATTCGGGAGCAAGCATTGTCGAATAGACTATATATATGCCAGACGGTGTTGATATCACGAGTTTCGAAGATGGAGAGATTGAGAGCTGAAATATATTACAATTACTCAGAGACTTTTGATGAAAGCTCCTCACCGTCTGAAATGATACGATCATTTCCGAATTCACTGGCGAGTTGAAGGATATCAGCAATTAAGAAACCTGAAAGAAAGAAAATAGAAAAAAAGAAAATCGCCCTATACTCACTTCTCATTCCACGTTCACCAGATCCGCTGCTTCTGCTTTCACTCTGAGTTGCTCTTCCAGCCATTTCCAAAGTTCCACTTCCACTCGAAACACTAGAACGAGAAGAACCAGCACCGGAACCACTGTTCCCGTCATCTGATCCGTCTCTGGGACGGGAAGCAGGGATTGCCTGAGCAGGTTGAAGAGATTCTTCATCATCTTCTGACATTTCATCATCTTCTTCAGCCGTTGCGACATTTGCGTTATGCAAATGAATCTGTTGAGGGATAGATGGGAAATTTGGTCGTGCTGATTGATTCGTCGGATGAACACCAGTGGGCGGAGCGACAGTATCAACTCGAATTGGTTCCCGAATAGGAGGCTGAACCACTAGGTTAGGCATAGTGAACATTGGACCATTCGATCCCATCGGAGTGATTGGAGTGATTGGAGTAATTGGAGTATGTGGAGTCAACTGCATCATTGTTGGAGTGGGCGGAGTCAATTGTTGTCCTTGTTGTTGCTGTTGTTGTTGTTGTTGATGATGAATAAGAGCCATCATACTCGTTGGTCTTGGTGGAAGTAATGGAGAAATTGGTGTGAATGGATTGAGAAGTCCCTGTGCCGACAGGATGTTATTCTGGAGAACCATGGCTTGAGCTTGTTGCATTGCTTGTGCATGTTGCATTACTTGAGCCTGTTGCATTGCCTGAACCTGCATTGCTTGATGTTGAGCTTGAATTTGAGCAGCAGCCACAGCATTAACATGAGCTTGCTGCATCATATGAGATTGCATCATATGAGCCTGATGAGCTTGAGATACTTGAACCGCCGTAGTTGGATCCATCAACGCTCCATTGCTCTGAAAATTATAGGTTAACTGAATGTCTCACACAAGTTTGGAAGTAATTATTTGGTTGATTAAGTTAATGATATTCAAATCACAACACTGAAAACCGCAATTTTTTTGTCAAAGAATTAAGTCAAAAAATTGATAAACATTAAACTAGTGACAGGTGTAGAAGGGGCAGAATATGTACAGAATCGTGCTGACATTATACGACAATGATTTCAAACAATTGTCCATGTTCGATGTTTCCGAAGATAAACTTATTGAACTCAGTTAGATTAAAAATAAAAGAAAACCCCGTACCGCCATAAGTTGAGCCCGATGATGATGTTGAGCCAATGCCAAATTGATCTAGAAAAAACGGAAAAATAAGGGAGATAAAGTGAGAAGGAGAAGTTGGGAAATGGGGGAAAATGTGTACATTGAGTGGAAGAAGTTCATGCAAAACACATAATGGTCTTTCATTTTCTCAGATGTATTCACTTACAAAGTTGTTCTGGTGAACTGGAACTGCATTTGAAGTCATGGAATGAGGTGTTGAGAGATATGGATGAGAGAGGGATCCAGTTGGTGGAGCCATTCGAGGATCAGGACGTCTACGATTTGAATAATTTGGTGGACGTGACTTTTTTGCTTTCTCATATTCCTCATCACCATGAACAGCTTTGATGTGCTTTCGAAGTGAAGATGGATCAGTGTACGACTTCTGGCAGCCGATGATTTGACATGCATATGGTTTCTGCAATGGAAATCTTGTTCGTGTTTTCCCCATTGTCACCATCAGGGATGAACTCTGAATCAATTTCTGAACTCTTAAGAAAAGGTCTTTTTATTCCCAAAAAGGGATTTGAACTTAAAAGTTTTGAACACATAATTTAAGTTCTGGTGGTGAAAGAATCCAGAAGAGTTTGGAATCGACTTATGTTTTTGTTTTTCAAACTTACCAAGTTGGAATGAGTACGATTCTGATGTTTGGCGCGATCAGAAGCATTACTGAACGCTTTTTCACAATCAGCGAATTCACATTTGTAGGGTTTCTCTCCGGTGTGAGTTCTTCGATGCGTTTTGAGATTTTCAAGACGACTGTATTCTTTTCCACACCCGGGATACTAAAATGAAGTTACCAGAATGGGGAAAAACCGATTTCACTTACTTCACACTTGTTCGGCTTCTCTCCCGTGTGACGACGAACATGCACAATGAGCATATAGAGTGCTTTGAACGTCTCATTCCGATCACATCCTTCCCATTCACAACGCCATGCATGGTGTTCTTGTTCAGTTGATTGAACGTGCTTTTCTTGAACATGATCAACCAAGCCCTGTATTAAAAAATAAGTAAAATAGAAGAAGAGAGACAGTTTGTACCTTGAGAGTCGAGAACTTCATCATACAATCCTTCCATCGACAAGTCAGATCATTTGCCGTCTCTACATCAACATCGTCTCCGTTATTATTCGAGCTTGCGATGTGGTTTCTAGAATGATTAGATTATAATTGGATTCAAGGTATGCCATGTTATTAATTCAAATGGTAACTTACGGTGCTCTTTTGAATGTTCCTGGTGGACGTCCCACTCTTTTTCCCTGCAAATTATAACTTTTATCTGTTTATTCAAGTATATAATTTGACTTACGTTGACGGTAAGACGGACGTTTTGACCAACTGAGGTGGCTACAGTACTCCCATTTGGAGCTGTTTGATTTGTGAATTTGACAACGGGAACCACAGAAACTGGATTAGAAGATGACGCTGCAATTGCTTGATCTTCAGATGGGGCAGTCGCGGGAGCAGATGATTCGACAACTGGTTGAGACGATTGAATCGCTTGAGCTGTACCAACTAATTGAGTAACAGTGTCTGCGGATTGGTTCACTGAAAAGTTATTATTAGAATAGAGGCCAATGAGAATAATGCACCCATTTGTGTTCGATTTCTATAAGTTTCAGAGCCCACGAGATCATTGTTTTCAGCCTAAAACACTAACCGACTTCTAAATTTTTCAACAAATTCGAAAGCACAATCACAAACACATTTTGACAACAACTAGCCACATCCGACTCACGAAACGATTCTGAAACATGTTGCAAAAGTTTTCGAATATCTGGAATCCAACTTTTATCGAACACAGCTATCTGTCGAGGCTGCACGGATTCTTCTGGAGACGTGAAGGTGGAAGATGTCAAAGAAGAAGGCCATACAAGGGAGTTGTTAATTGAGGAAGGTTCAGATGATGTCGAAGACGATGATGTAGAAGATGATGATGATGAAGAGGAAGATGACGCCCACAGAAAAGCGGAAGAATTCGGAGAGTCTTCAGGAGAATTCGTGTTATACAAAACATTTGGAGTGAGATATAGCTCAGTTGCTGGTGGTAATTGCTGTAGATTTGGAGGCTCCGAATATTCCATTTTTTCTAAATGAGGAGGTGACATTGCCTCGTTCGAATCTTCATTATCATCCATATTTGTCTGAATGTTTTTCCAGTGAAGTTTTGAAAAAAAAGAAGTAAAATAGAGAGAAAAAGTTTTGAGAAGAGAAGATACATTATACCTAGTCAAGAAAGTTGGGCGAGAAAAGGAAAACAATTGTTGATGAGTGAAAGTATATTAACCATCTGTTGTCAGGACCTGCCGAGAAATATCTGGGTTTTCCGAAGAAGAACAATGTCAAAAAGGATAGAAATGATATTGAAAACGAAATTGAGGTAACGTTGAAAGATGTGTTTGGTAGATTACGGTAGTTATCACAAAATCATGCATATGTATATGTGTTTAATTGTTTTTATTGATGACGGATTCGTGTGTTTTAAAGTTGTAATTTTAAAAAGAATATCAACGCTCCATATTAAAAAAAAGCAAATGAAGACCTAATTTGTGAGTAAAAAGAAGAAAGCGTCAAAATTCAAGACCCTGATGATGATGATGAGAATATGAATGCGTAGAGCTAAAAAACGAAAGGGAGTCCTCTCCTCTCCTCTTCTTTCTCATCCAATGAGCTGAAGCTTTGCTCAAAAAGATAGAACTCTGCAACACTTTTACTGGTTTTTGAGCCTCAATGTATTAAGAAGGAAGAAATCAATTTCGAGCTGCGAATTAGAACGTTTTCAGTCAGCGACGGAGCGGAGCAACGAAGAAAACTTCCGTGAATAAACTCAAAACGGAGTAAAATTTCGTGACGAAGATGCGTCGAGATGTGAAAAACTTTCTTCTGCTTGAAGAAATGGGGTGGAGCCGAAGAGCTTATTAAGGATTGACACAACTTTCGAAAGTTGTGTATTGGCTTGAACGAACGAAGAGTGGAAACAAGTGTGAAGACACATGGCGATGTAAGTTCGACCGGATTAGAAGTAGCATGTCAGTTAGAAAAAAAGAACATGGATTAGGGTTTATCTGATGAAGTAGGTCTAGTCTCCGAATATACTTGAGAATCCCTTTCATCTTCTGAAATAATCGGAGGTGCTGAGCACTTTCAGATGCGATCAAAGACTTATCCCGTCTATTCAAAGAAGAAAGTTCCTATTTAGGAAACATCATCATTAACTCAATTCTCAAAATCTCTGTTTTTCTTTATAGGAGGTCGAGTACTTCGATCCCTTCTATGTGATCCGTTATGTTCCTTTCAAAATGTGGCACATTCTGATTGGGACCACTTGTTTACCACCCTTGCATCTCCTCCTTTTTGCCCTTTTTCCTCCTCATCATCCACATATAAACATTGTGAGAGCAACACACGTACTCTCGTTTCTCTCGTGAGCCATGGCGCTGCTCCCATCGTTCTCTTTCTCTGTGTCTCTCCACTTCTTCTTTTGCCTACTTCCCAACGTGTGTGGCGCAACGACGTGGTGGTCGGCGCGGCGCCGAGACTCTCAAGAGAGTGTGGGAGAGGAAGAGAATTCGTGTAAAGAGATCAGTAGAGCGGATGGAATATATGATTAGAAAAGGAGAGAAAGACAGAATAAGAGTGCAGGAGCGTCAGAGTTGTGTGTGTCTTCGGAACAAGAGGGCCGCCCTGACTGGTCGCCGCGCCGCCAACGCCTTCTACGGGCTCTCTGTAGATGATGATGGGCGGTCGCGAGAAGCCGGAGCAGGAGGGTCGCCGTGTGGTAGTGTGCGTGTGCCAGAGAAAAAGCTTCAGTGCCCTTTTTGTGCACTTTTTAAGTTTCGACTCGGCTCTTTCCACGTCGTGTGAGTCTCGAAGATGTTTGTGAGCAGCGAAGGGGAAAATGTGATGAGATATGAAGAAATGTCTTACTGTAATCAGAAGATCAAACGTCTAGAAAATCTCAGAAAAGGAATGATCCACTATGAATTTACTCATCTTCTGTCATCTTTTTGATCAGACTTCATCCAAAAAATAAGATCTCGAGCAAGGCAATTCTACCGTAGTCCGAAGAGAATTGCCTCGAAACTGAACGGCTCTTGTGGAATAAAAGAAAACTCGACTCTTGCATATTCCGATGATTCACCCTTGACAAATTCTAGAACAGTCTCCACTCACTGTCGTTTTTTGAAATTGGACTACGGTGTAACATCCATAGAAGGCCAGATACAGAAGAGAAGAAGTTGAGAATTTAAACAATTTTAAAACTTTTGAGAACATGAATGATTACTGAACACATGTTCATTCTCCGAAGAAACTAATAATTTCGGTATGAATATGAGCAACCTAATTTCATGTATTACTGCTGTGAGAGGTGAAACAAAATTATAGGGTTTTCTCCCGCGAAGCCAGTGTAAAGTTAGTTTAAGTCACGCCCACCGAAGTCAAGAGAACAGCTGAAAACGGAGAGTTTCCAACATTATCAGAAGAAAAATGCATCTGAAAAGTGTTCGAAAGAAAAAAAGAATACATTGAGAATTTGTGAGTGTTCACAGAGGAAGAGACTCAACTCGAGAGTGAAAAAGTCAGATCAGTTATATTTATTTCTCTCTTTTCCCTATTCTGGAAGTCAAATAAGAGAAAATAACCATCCAAACAAGTGGGTGGTCATGCCCTTCTGGGCGGTCTCCAGAATTGAGTGCTGCCCTCGAATTCGTGTTGTCGTCGTCGGAAACGGAGGAAAAAATGAGGAGAAAAATATAAGAGAACGAGTGTGCCAAAAGTGTGTGCCAAAATAAGGATAGGCGAAACGAATTTCACCTCGTTAATAGGTCTTTTTTGTCCGATGAACACAAAAAATGAAAGAAAATCGGCATGGAGGTATGCATTGTTTCGCCTTGAAAGATGACAGATAATGAAAAATGGGCGAATCGGAGAACGGAAAAAACGAAGGAGAAAGTACTACAGGGTGGCCTGAACACATGTTTCTCTCAGATCTTTATTTGTAGTTCTTATTCATTTTGTCGTCGGAATATTGAGCAGCTGTGTTGGTGTGAAATCAGAGAGAGAGAACGAAAAAACTAAATGAGACGACTGGTCAACAACTAATAACTCAATTTGGAGCACAAATATTTGCTTTATTAATTAAGAAGCATCCAAAAAACAACGAGAAGAAGATCTCAGAGTTTCTATTCAATACTGATACGTGCATCAAAAAGTCTAAAAATTCTCTGAAAGTGCTTGTGAGCATCTCCATCTATATGTGCTCATCAGAGCGAGAATGCCTTCAGTTGCGCGTTCTTGCACTCTAATTAGCATTCCCCCGAGAAGAAGGAAAAACCGAGTTTTTTGCGTTTCTAATTTCCACTTCGACTCCTCCGCTCCTCCTTCATTCGCTACCAATTTTTTCTCGTATTCTAATTTTTGGCTTTATCTTCTCTTCTTCTCCTTTTTTCTCTGTTTTCAGAAGAAAAAATACGACGAGTCATACGTATTCTGTTCCATTTCGAAGGATAAGCCTCTTAAGTTTTTGATTTTGAAACGAGAGAAAACATATAAACTACAGTAATACTCTATTTGAAAACGATAATGGGTTTCGGTGGTGGCACAGTGCCACGAGAAAAACTGATAAGAACTCAATCAAGAGACCGCCGATTGGGGAAACCGAAAGAGAATCTTATACTCCGCCCATTTCAAAAAAGAGTGAGCGTCTGGAACTCAAAGCTCAAAAATTCTGAAGAAAAAGTGCAATTTCTGTAGTAACCACTACAATTATCTTAGTACTAAAACTGGGTGATTGTAAGATTGACGTGAGAAAAAAGAAGAAAAAATATGAAGTTCATTTCTTGGGATTGAACGAAAAACTGCAGTGTGTAAAGGGTATGATTATAAATGAAAATGAAAGAGGACACCAGACAACATGTCATTCTGTAGAAGTTCAAAAAAAGATTCAGAAGTCTGGAAACAGATGGAAAAGGGTGACAGAACGATGTGCTGGGGTTTTGATCATTAGGTCCAATTTATGGAAAGATGACTTCGAAACGAAGAATATTTCATGTGGTTATTTTAATGATCAAAGAGTCTTAGAATAGACATGTGGCTACCGTAATCCTCCCATTGACTTCTCATCTTTATCTTACCTGTCAATTTATTCACAATAGCTTGTAGTAACTCCTCGACAGTACTCATTTCGAATAGTCGTCACTGTCTAATAATAAAAGTCGTGTAAAGTGCCAATCATGAGGTTATCAGTAAAGACTACCTTCTTCTTTCATTTGGGTTTACCATCCAGCGAGTGAAATAAGAGAAAAAAGGGGAAATTGATAAGCGTGCCGGGTGGCCCCTCTCTTCTTTCTTTCATCGTCTACTTTCCCTGCTCCTCCTCCCAGTTTCTCTCATTAGAACGCACTATTCGTCAACATTTTTGAGGGATTCTCCATCTCTCTCTGATCCCTCCGCCCATCCTTTTTTTTCAGTAACAGTGTGTAATCATCACGGTTTGATGTATAAACCCATACCCGCGACTACGAAAACGTCTTGGACGACAACTACCGTATGTCTCCAGGTAAGAAAAAACTGAAAGAGAGAAAGGGGGAGAGTAGGTAGACCCCTTTTCACTTTCTGTTGATCGGGATGGCAATTTTGAAAAAGAGAGAAAAGGGAAAAGTTGATAGAGAGATAAGTATCTTTCATCGAATCGAAAGGGGTTCCGGGTGAAACAAATTATCAAATGAAGAGATTCGATGATTGACTGGTTACTGTACAATTTTGATGCAACCGAAGTTGTTGCCAGGATAAAAAAGAAACTGGTTTTGTCACGGAAACCTTCTTTTTAATGATGAAAACTGAAACTCGAGAATTGAAGATCGCTATCTCTCTCGCCACGTCATCTGATTCTGCTAGCGGGAAAAAGAAAAAAGCCAACGAAAAGGAGAAATTGGGCAAATTATGAGGAAGAGAAGAAAAAGAAAACACTCATTTTCTGAAGATAACTGAGCACGAATCTCCTAGAAACCACTCTTGTTTTTGTATGATTCCTGCCACCCACTCAGATAATGTCTCCTAGGAAACAAAACATGGTTTGTGTTGTGATTGTCTCTAGAATTGACATCTTGAATTGTTCCTTACACAACTTCATACATCTAGACATATTACACTGCATGATACCGTTTTCAGAACCTCCCAGCCTCTTCCCATCGTCATCATCAAATAATCCTTTGCCCCTTTCGACCAGGAAAACGACAAAAAAGTTGCCATTCCACCTGTCATCGGTCTTATCTTCATTGGTCTAAAGTTGCAAGTTTTCTGCGTCTCTTGAAGATGTCTCACTATCTCGCGCCTACAGTATTCCAAAGTTCTAACCAATCGTCGAATCGAGAGTGGGATGAAATCAGAGGACACAAATCAACGCGACCGAAGGAAATGCACAGATTCTACAATCATATGCATTGTAAACTAAACCAAAACACTCGGAAGAAGTCAAAGGATTTCGTTGAAAACTTTGATGCAATCAATCAAAAAACGAAGAAGAAGGCGAGTCGAAGAGCACGATCAGAAGAAAAGTACGAACATTTCTCATTTCTCGACCTGATTTGCTTCCATCACAGACCCTCCCGATGACAAAAAGTGAGCAAAAAGCGAGAGATAGGAATCAGTTGAAAAGAAAGGTTCGGGAGGCAAATGGGACCATCATCAGTCACCGCGAACGAGAAAAAAGCACAGAAAAGTGTGTTTTTCAATGGATTTTCGTTTCAAGCGGCTGTTTCCTCAGTGTCAGACAGATAAAACACACGCAATGTGGGGATAGAAATCAGGTTGATGGGGGTTGAACGAATAATTTTCTGATTTTCAAATGAAAAATAACAGTCAGAAAACTACTCCAAAATCTGAATATCTTCTCAGAAAAAGTAATGTTTCTATTCGTTCTGACTTTTACAATTCGCGGATTACTCTAGATGAATCTATCATTTTCTGTTAAAGTCTACATGTACTTCTACGGATTTTTCGATGACCGAGATTAAGAAAATTCTCCACTATACGATTAAATTGTAGGTTTAAATGTCTCGTGGGCCCTTATATCTTTTTAATAATTATACCTGAATACTTCTGAAAAAGTGCAAATAAAAATAACTAGCCTGGTGATGGTGGACGAAGTTCCAATGGATTTTGAGCAGTTTGATGGGATGGTGCAACGGATGAACGAATGAAATTGGCAGTTGCTGATCCAAGTGATGGGCTTTTCTCTTTGAGAGGGCTACCAGAACCATCTGCAAGAAAATTGTAATTTAGAATCCTCCTCACACGACTTGCCTGATTTGGAACCCTGATCATCAACATCCATCGCAGTCTTACAATCCGTGAGTGGTTCCATGTTTTTAGCCTGAAACAACTCCAATTTCAGAGAATGAGTTGTGAGTAAATATGTGATCGAGAATCTAAAAGACGTATCTAGATCCTAGGATTTCAGATGAATGAAATCTTGAAATCAGACACGAGACAGACTATGTAACATCGTATATATCTTTGTCTGTTGTATCTAGGAATCAGAATTCCTTCGATTCTTGTCTCAAGTACAAAGTCTTTCTGATTATTCCTATCTCTGCTGTCTTCTACCACCACATTTCTCTCAGCTCCAACGACAGCAGCGGCGGCCGGTGCTCGGCGGTACCAGTGGCTGAAGAAGGGAAGAAAGAAAAGGGCAAAAGCACTTTTTGTCGAATTATAAAATTTCAGATAAAACGCGAATTCATCAAGGATGTTTGACTTTGGTGTATATAAGAAGTCAGTAAACAAGCCTACATGTATGTGGGCAGAAAAATGGACAAAAGAAAAAAGAGAGCTGTAGTTCGATTATGCAATTTAATCTTTTTTGTCAGAGTTCCTTATCAGAGAAACCTCAAAAAAGAGAGACGTGGCATGAAGAGAAGCGGCACAGTGTTCGATGATCGAATGGCGTAAAGTTAGAGCGGCGATGAAGAAAAGAAATGGGCGGTCTAGACATGTAGGCTCAACACTAATATTTCTAATGAGAACATTCCGCACGAGTGACGAAAAAAGAAATGTGAAACAAACTGAACGAATGATCAGTGTGGGAAAGAAATAGGTAACCGAGGCGGGAGTTATGATTCATTCTATCTCATTTCTCCGTTTGTTCTTTTTCTGATACCAAATCACTTCCGATTCTACTCTTATTCATTGAAACCCACCAAATCATTCTCATTTCCCAAACTCCATCCATTTCCATTTTTCTTCTTTGAGAAGCTGCCACGACGTTGAGCATCAACAACAGTTTCGGGGTCCTGAAATGTCATTTGTGAGATAATGTAGGGGTTCTGTTCTGACAAATCCGAGCAAGATTTTGACGCTACGGGCAGAAAACGAATAAAAGAAGTCCTACAGTATCTGTTTATTTTACTCACTTCCGTATCTTTTAACGTTCTATAGTGCTACTGTCTAATTAATAGAAAACAACTAAAAAGAACGATTGGAACTTACCTCAGTACTTGGGGCCATCATGCCGCCGTTATCAGAATTCAGTTTCACAGGAAAATTGATATTATTATTCTGATGCGAAACTGAAATCAATCGTTCCACTCCTCGAGTTAAATTGATATTCGATTGATGCTCGAAATGCTCCGAACGATTTTGACTATTTAGAAGATAACGTGAAGAGCTTGCTGGCACATTCTCTGCAAACGAAGTACTTTTTAATCACATTAATTGAGAGAAGAGTTGTTGATTTATTTTCAGAGAAAAGAAACGAAAAAAGGAGTCAAAAAGTTTCTCGAAGCCGTCTTGAAATAACTGATAAAGGCTGAAGAACTCTCTGTTTCTCCCTCTCTTCTAACCCTTATTTGGCCTCGAAATAGTATAAAAGTAGAAGAGACGCAGACAATTGGCATACTGATTAAAAACTGATAAAAAACTCTTCAAACCACCATCGGCCCGCCGCCGAATGTAAAATATTGAAAACTAGAAAGAGTGAGAGAAGTGGTACTGTAGCCACCTGTCTTTTTTCGATGGGTTGAACGGAAATTAGTAGAAAAAAGAAAGAAGAAACCAGTGAAAGTCGTGACAAACTGAAAAAAGAACACAAGTGAAAACGAGACAGAGAGAACGAATCGGAGGAAAAAAAAGGTGGATGATACAGTTGATAAGGAGAAGTGAAATATAAGGTAAATTGGACATGAGAAGAGAAATATTGGAACGGTTAAAGACTAAACCCTATATGAATCGGACGGTATGAAATAGGAAGGAATGAAATCTCAAGAATTTTGAAAAGTGACGAAAGAACCAAACTAATAATGTCTCATCTCCTCATCAATTCGAGTTGATGAATACTAAATTCTTTGCTGAAAGTACTGTTTCGGTTGTGTCCATTTCTTAGGGATTGGGATTACTGTAGGTCGATTAGAAAATATGAGCACGGGACTCAAGTTCAAACTACATTTTTTTTGTTCGGTACACTGAGACTCCTCGCTGAAACTAACAAGAATCAGATTCCAGAAACCTCTTCATTTTCCAATCTAAATCTCATAGATTCCAAAACTCATCTCCGGTGACTATCTATCGATTCTTTGCAAACGCATTCGTTCAATAACCAGTAAATTTCTATCGTATCACCACTTAATATTACTTATCATCGTTTTTCTTTTTTCTCGGGTTTCGCCAATTTCGATGCGTGCACTCAAAAGAACGCAACATTAATTTTTCGATCGTCGGGGCAGCGAAATTCATTGACGGCGGCGGCGAAATAGGTTGGACGGACACGAAGAGCTAATCAAAAGAGCCAGAAAGATGCTTCTTCTTATCGCTATCTATCGGGTGATGACACAGTCGTTTTACTTTTTAGACACGGTCAAATTATTTGGAACGAGAAATAATGAAGTGAATGGAATGGGAGTGGAACTCCACTTGTAGAGGCTTTCTGTCTATCCGTACAGAATAATCTTAACTTATAAGACATATCTTAACAGGGATCAAAGTCCACTGAGTTAACTATAGAAGGAAAAGAGAGTGGTCAAAATTCTGCTGACCAATTGAATCGTCATAAAACATTGAGAACTGTCTAGGAGGTACATAATGTCTGAATGAAGCTGTCAACTATGGATTCAATGGCAACCATCATCATCCTTTACACAACCTTCCGTTTCTTTTGTCTGCGTCTCTCTCTGATCCCAAAAAAAACTCTGATGTTCTTTTCTTTGACTGCTTCTCCTTCTTCTTCTTCTTCTACTACTTTTTTCTTTCCTGAAGAATAAAATAGCCACACGAAGAAAGGGGCAAACAGTTTGGTTCAAAGAAGGGGAAAAGTGAAAGTGTAATACACCTTATCATCCATCAAAATCATCTATTTTTTGAGAATGTTTCCATACCTTCAACCTAATGATTCGAATTGAGAACATAGAAGAAAGGGAATGAGAGAGACAAGTTAATGTACTGGTCATGCCTTCTCATATCTATAAAGAGAGATGACGGGAAGAAGTAGTTTCGAGAAATTCGAATTTTTGATCTACGAGGGTAAATTTGAACAGGAATAGAACGAAGATTAGTTCGTCACACGTCGAGATTTAGATGAATATTTTCAGACGGATGAGGGATTTCAGCAGAAAAGTGTGAACATATTAATCCTATTCAGGATGGTTACCTCCGAGAAGAATAATAGAATACTTGTATGAATAGATTAGAATAACAAGAGATGCGTCTTAGAATTGTTTTATGAATATTAATATAAAATGATTCGAAGAGGGAAAGAGATAAACAAAAACAAAAGAGATGTTTTAGAAAGTAGAACAAAAAATATTTGAGTTGAGATGGCTGTAAATGTCACATAGACGAATGATAAGGTAGTCAGAGGTTATCATTCTTATATATAAAACGCATGGGGAGTCTGTCCATCTGTCCCAATGTCCGCAAATTTTGAGAAATGAGAAAGAAAGGCGGCCGGGCCCAAAATCGAACTTGCGCTCTTTGCGCAGAGACCGCCGCCTTGGACCACTCGGCCACGCGGACACATTTCTGGCAAGGTGAAAACGTAAATAAGGAGAGGCCAGCCGGATGAAGCGCCGAAGGCGCGGCAGCCAGGCTGGTTTTTAAATAAAAAATTATGAAATGCGTTTTGATTTTTTAAAAGTTTTGTTGAAAATAATTGATTTTAGAAATTACACCAGAAAAAAAAGAATTCGATTCTGTTTCAGCTTCATATTAGTGAGCCTCAAGAATTAAAAGAAAAGATGGTCAAGAAATGGAGCAAAAAAGAAACCGAGAAATGCTTTTTTTTGCAACATTGAGCCCTCGAATACCCGTTTTTCTTGATACTCTCCACTTTTTGAATGCACTTTTTCTCATGAGAACACTTTGAAATACCGCCCCCCATAAACCGACGGAGGCGCACATTTTATGGGTTCCGACGCAGAAAACGTTGCCTCCGCGCCCGGCGTCAGTTCGTTTTTTTCTGAAAGAGAGAAGACAGAGATTTCACTGCGTCTCTTCAGACGAAGAACATCTTTTGTAAGTTTTATGGAGTTGCACTATTCTGGTAAAAAGAGGGAAAAAGAGAATGAGAGTGACACTGAGAAACACAAAAGAATTGACAGAAAGAGATGAAATAGACAGAGAGAGAGAGATGGAAATGATTATGCTAATTTTCTGGTCGGGTCGTTTTTTTCTTTCTTGGAGAACGGTTGGAAACGAGGAAGAATTGACACGGAGTTGTATAAAATAAACAAAAATAAGAAGGGAGAAATCGGAACAATATTTATCTCATTTATAGCCATAATTTTACTGGTATGTGTTATGTGAGGATCACACTGAATAACTCTTATTTCGTCTCTTTTTCCTTAAAACTTGAAAATTGAGTCATGGTTTTTTGCATACTTGTCACGGGCCGGGCCGGGCCGATTTCCAAATTTTCACCGGCCCGGCCCGGCCCGGCCCGGTCATCTCGGTCGGCCCGGCCCGGCCCGGCCCGGCCCTGGCCCGGCCCGGTCGGCCCGGCCCGGTCGGCCCGGGTGAAGCGATTTTTTTTCGAAAAACATGTTTTTTTCAGCAGTAATTTTTGAAAAAGTGGTTTTTGGGGTATTTTCTGCAAAAATTCTACTGAATTGATGATTTTTATTAGTTCTACAGTGGATTTAGTGATAAAAAAGTACTTGAAAATTATTTTTGGGGTGCAAAAATTTTGAAAAATTTTCCACCCGGGCCGACCGGGCCGGGCCGGGCCGGCAAAATTTTTCCTCGGCCCGGCCCTGGCCCGCCGGGCCGGCCCGTCAAATGACAAGTATGGTTTTTTGCGTTCTTTGAAACTTCACAATTTTGAGAGCATACTACAGTAGGTTACGGTAAGTTCAAGTACTGAAATTTTTTAAATGTATTTTCAGTTTAAAATGCACGGGAGACGCTCCAGACACACACTTCTGGGAATTTACAAAAGCCATTGAAGATCCTAGATCCCGAGTTAAAAATCATATGATAATCTACAGTATCCGTTCTCTCTCTCTATTACACTAAACGTATCTTTTCTCGTCTCTTTTTCTCTTTTTTTCTGCTGAGAATCCTTCATTCCTTCATTCTTTTCTTCAATAAAACTTCTCGGAGCATCACTCGTTATCTCATCTAATTCGCCTCCGACATCACTTAATTCTTCTGAATCATCACGCATTTTCTTCTTCTTTTTTTCTCGACACCCGAACTCTTTCTAGAAATGAAATGACAACTGCTTCGAGTCTTGAGTCCAATCAGAAGTCATAAAAAACTCGCCGGTTCCCTGAGTCGTTTGGACTGGTGGCGCCAGGTAGCACTAGTTTCATTAAACATTTTATACATCTAGTGTCTCAAAACTTTCAACAAAAAAAGTGATTGGAGAGAAATAAGAGAAGTTGGATACATATACTTGAGTCTTTTCTCACCAATATATATATATATATATTTAGAGTCAAAGATTTGTATGGATAAAAACTAGAAAAAAGAGAGAAAAATGAAACTGATGAAGGCAATTCATTGAAGAATAATAGTTGAGATATGAAGAGAGATGCTCTCGAATGATTTACAATTGAGAACTTCTTCATTAATACATTTTATCTACGGTCTACAAATTCAATAGTCTGAAAATCTATGGGATGTATGCTCGGAGCTTCATCTGGAAGCTAGAAATCATTATGCTGAAAAATCAGGTAGTGGACAATAACTTAACTGATAACTATCGGATACTGTAACTAGCACGATTCCCCGATTTTTTCAACAAAAATGATTCATGATTATGTTAGGTCAATTTTTATGAAACCTAAAAAAACTATGAAGACAACCTGAATGTGGCTATTTCGTTTTTTGCACATTTTTTGACATGGAGGTACCGTAACCCAACACTTCAAAAAATCAGGTATTAAAAGGGCTACTACCGTCATATCTGTCTCTAGTTCCATACTTTCAATTTCTTGAATTCTTATTAATAATAATTTATTTTAACGAATTATGATAAATTTGAAATAGGAATAGGTAACATGGGAATACCGAATTTCCAGATTTTGTAGATTACGTCAGATATTGAAAAGAGGTTTTCCAAACATTTAGAGATGATCTATAGTTTCCGAAAACAGATTTATGCGCCGTTCAATGCACAAAGAACTGACAAGAACTCGACTAAAAAACCAGAAAAAGAGAGGAAGAAAAAAGAAAAGAAAAAGGACGGCGTCCTCCTCTTATAAAACGAAGAGAAAAGAAAAGAGCTCCTGCTCCTCCGGAGGCTCTCGCACACCCATGCACTAAGAGAGGAGAATGAGAGGAGCCCTCCCCGACCCTTCTTCTTCTTCTTCGTCCCCCGTCCCCCCCGTTTTCGTCGTCGTCGTCGTCGTCGCCCGTCGCCGCGGAGCCAAGAGCCAACGGGCGCCAAAGAGAAAAAGAGGAAAAAGAGGAAAGAAGAACACGAAGCGAGAGAGAATATATCTGTGAGTCGGTTGGGGCGGGGACGTAGGGCGAGAAACTGAAGCAGGAGGACCTCCGGCCGCCCGTTGGGGTCCCTTTGAAAGAAAAGAGGCAACATGATACAGAATTGTTGAAACGTATGTGTGGGGTATTGGTAGATGAGCGGATCTACAAAAAACGAGAAGAACACATGTGCATTCTCAATAGAAATGCAAGAAGAAAGAGCAGGAAATCATGGAAAAAAACGAAGTAGAATCAGAGATTCGGCGATATAGTGAATGCAGAAATGACAGTAAGAATGATGATTACCTATATCATAACGTAGGTATGTTTGAGTATGACTTGACAAGGGTCACACATCATTTGATTTCAGATGTTACACGGATAGGATTATGTCATACAAAACTGGATCATTTTGATTTCGACCTCCGTCCATTTTTTTGAATGCTTACATCATCTCCCACTTCTAGACCTACGTCAATACCTTCGGTTACCCAACTTTTTAATTGGAAATATGAGTATTCGAAAGAGAGAACGCTCCGCCCACTTTTCAAGACTCAATCGGAAGTGTCGGTCGAAACTTGATTTCAGAGAGGTCCTTTCGAAAAAGTTTTTATCCTAATTAGCTTTTTCTTCGTCGGTTTCTTTCACTTTCGACGGGTTGAGCTCTGTTGAAAGCTCAAATAAATTCAGAGAGACACAAGATTTCATTTGAGAAAATGAAGGAACGAGAAGGGAAAAAGAAATAGAAGTTTCTTGAGTTGGCACCAGCTTTTCTATGAAAATGAAAGGATTACGGTAGAAGGAAGAGGGGGAACGAGAGTGGAAGAGATGTAGGCGTGAAAAGAAAAGAAGGCAATTATTGTTTGAGAAAAAGAAGATGTAAACAGAAGAGTTAGATGTGCAAAAGGTTCGAACTGATGACGTGAAAAAACGAATGAAGAATTCGGAAATTTTTAGCCGGAGGGGCCGAAAAAGTGTCAAATTTCGAAGAAGGAAAGTGACTGGGTGGGGGGAGCGGAAAAGAGAATCGGATTGTTTCGAACGGATTCTGAGAGTCGTTTCGTATGAAAAAAGTTAGTAGTTTGAATTAGAAATTGGAGATTTTCAGCTGGTCAGGACATAAAGTTATGAATGTAGCTGTTTTATATGGATTACTGTTATAATAGGTATCTGAGTCTTAGTAAGAACTCTTTTGAAGTCATAATTTAATAAGAGAAATCTGAAGGTGACTACTTTTTGGCTGATACCTTTAAGTGAAAAGAAAAGAAGTGTTTTTTCTAACTAATCCCTTTGCTTGAGAATGTTTGGAAAAGAGCTCTCCAGATGCTTCAAATAGAAAAAGAAAGAAAAGGAAGAAGACGTTGAGGAGACACGGCGAGCATTCGTTTCGTCGGCGACTTCAGAAGGCCAAGTGTTCTTTTTTGTAAAGTTGTCTGTGTTTCTCATGTTTCTCATGCTATTTCATCAAAAAGAGAACACTAGAACTCGTGAGTAATAGAGAAAAAGAAAAAAGAAACATCTGCTCGAAACTGGCAGTGCTCTTCTCGTTTCGGTCAAAAAAGGGGAGAAGCAGGAAAAAAAAAGAATGAGAAATTGTGCTGAAAATGAAGAAATGAGAAAAATGAGAATGTGTGCATGTACGAAAAAAGAAAAGGATTAAAACCGGAAGTTCTAGAAAAGGAAGAAATACGGTAGAGGATATGTCGAAGATTCTCATTAAAATAATTGTTTTTTCAAAGTTAAAATTAGAGATTTATAATTCTACGGTTTCGATTGAGAAAAGGGATTGATCTGGGTTACTGTAGCTACCCTAAACAGTGCCTTCATATACATCTTCATTCACTAAATCAATATTATTAATTACATCTGCATCCGAATGCATACATCATAGATTGGAACATTCCCTCTTTTCTAATATTTCCTGTTGCGAATTAGAGAAAGAGTTTCATGACGTTTTGACACAAAAAACGGAGAGAAATTGAAGCAATTGATGCTCAAAAATGTTCAATTCAACTGAAAACATGCACAATTCATCGAATATTCATCCATGGCCACCGCAAAAAATGAGAGAAGGACATGAGTTGACATTTTGGAATAACTGAACGGAAATTGGAATATGAACAAGTGTCTATTGAAGAGAAAATAATGGGTGGGATGAGGGAATATATCAGACAGGAAGAGAGGAAATTGAAATTTCAGTGGAGTGAGAAATGCTTGGCCACGAGGAAAGGTACAATATGATGACAATCAGGCAGAATGAATCTGAAAATGACGAACTGAAATCTCGAGAAAAATAGAAATAGAAAGCGATGATGTAGATTTGTTGAGAATACAAAGACAATCAGGTGATGGAAAATAAAATGACATTTATTTCTAAGATACAGTATTTTTGAATTTCGGAATTCTTCAGTTGAATCAGAATTCACTGTGTTAGGAAACTAGTCTGATATCTCCCAGAACCTTTTGTATTCTCTCATTTCGTTTGAGGATACTTCTTTTTCTTTTTTGAATACATGCCCAAATTAAAGTGAATCATTCCATAATTTCGATAATTTCCAAAAAAATGAAAATGAGAAAGTAATTGAATGTTCATTTCCGATTGAAAAGGGATTGAGCCAACTCGAAAAAACAAAAAAGCTACTTCTAGAGAAGAAAATGTGGGCGGTCCCAATGTGTTGCGTGTTAGTGAAAAAAGTCAAATAAAAAAGAGAGAAAAAGAAGTTCTAGGGTCGTTTCGGACCGAGATTTATAGTGCCTTCAGGGGGCTTGTCTTGTGTTGTGTTGGACCTCGGCTGGAGGCAATCTGAAGAAAGGAGACAGCAAGGAATCGACGATTTATGGGCCACCCGACAACACCTAGGCGGCATTCGGATAGACACAGAAACGGGGGTGAATTTCAATTGGAAACAGGCAGAGAATTTGAAAATGTTGCATTTTCTTAGGCGGCGGTATAAGAAGAAAGGGGTAAGAAAGATACATAACAGATTTGTTTTATTACGAGTTAGGTGAAGAAAATAGACAAATAAAGAGAAGAAATGTGGAACAATTCGGTATGTTGACTGGGTGGCCTTTCGGGATGAGAATATCTCAAGATATTTGCAGAAAAATGAAATAATTGGGATAAATTATTTGAGAAGAATTGAAAAAAAAGTATTGTTTTCTCCGATCAAGTCGGAACCATAATGTTCATCTGAGTCTACTAGATCTATTTTTCTTGTCGAAACCCTAAAATTTCCTATAACTTTATAGTAACTCAGAATAATTAAAACAACAATTATATACTCCCCAACGAAAAGTAGACTGAAAAGAGCTGAACTCCATCTGTTTTGCTTCATTTATTTTCAATTTTCTAAGGAGTTTTCTCACGACTGAATTCCAGAAAAAGTATACATGTTATTGATAAGGAATATAGTAATCGAGAGACAACAATGGATGTTTCTCACGCTGGGGAACTATCAGCACTTGAGTAAAACTTGTTGTTTCTCTGTGTGTTTTGGTCAATCTGACTAGAAATTTCAGATGAATTGGCAAATAAGAGCAGACAGTGAGGAACACCTCAGAAAGATTCCGGTATGCTTCTATCAGAAGCTCACGGCACAATCCAAAATCTAGATTTGAAGCAAATGAAAAAAATCGAAACGAGAATGAAAAATGAGTTAATCAAATTGATAATGGGCTCTCGACCCCGTCTTTTTCTCATTTTATCTGATACCACCATGAAGAAAAATCCACATAAAACGTTGTTCTTCTTGTTTCTCTTTTCAATTCGATTCTTCTCCTTCTACCAGTCTCTTCTTCTTTTTTTCCAAAAACGGACGAATGTTTGAAAATGGAAGAATCAAGAGAAATAGGGTAAAAAGTTGAGAGATCCTAGAGAAACTCTATTTCCTCTCGTTCCTCTTTTCGGGTCCTCGCCCGGCGACATATCAAAAGTGTCTGGCGAACTCAGATAGTTTTCGAAGACGAGAGACACAGATTATTCTTCTCCCGGAGGGAAAAGAGAACGAGACCTCCCAGACATTTTTTCGCTGTGAGGGCGCGGGAAAAATGGATGAGGAATATGTGTGAGAAGAGGAAAAGACATTATCAGAGATAAATTAAGAGTTCACTATTGTCAATGAAGCACGAGTTAGTCACTAGGAAACGGTTTCTCTGAAAATGTTTTCAATATAGCATGTTTCCAGTTTTCAAACTTTACCAATAGATCAAAAAAACAACAACCAGTACACACACGTACACTTTGTCGTTCATTTAATAAACAAAACTACAGTAACCCGACACCTATTTGAAAACTAACGAAGACCAACAACCACCAACAGGCATTGTTGTAGTTTTTTAAAGTGAAGAGACGGGGGGAAACGGTAAAATAAAATGCGGGCGGCCTATGAGTTTTGTCTGATAAAATATGGAACACAGTTCGTTTCTTTGCCTCGTTTCTCTCCTTGTTTTCTCTGAACATTCTCTCATTTTCAGACAGTCTCTTTTTGAGTCGACTCTGTGTATGCTCACTTCCCGATAGGAGCTAACGGGGTGGCCACGGAGCAAATATTTGAAAGAAGCCCTCCCCGGCGACGGGGGGATACCTCCATGTCGCTTTTTTGTGTTCGACTCGAAAGAAAAAAAGGAACTTTTGAGAAGAGAGCGTGAAGAATGAATAAATGAATATGTAATAGGTGAAAATGTATTTCTTAAATTATAAACTAGTGTAATTGTTGACTGGCCTTTTTAGATGACTCACAAGAAAAAGTCACAATGAGAAATATTAAAATTATGTTCCGAGTTATGTGATTCTACAGCAGACAGTCCGTTGAAATCATCTTATAAATAGCTCAACGTGAGGCTCAGATGGCTGAAATTCTTTTAAACATAAGTACTCTTGAATCTTTCAAATCCTAGAGCCAACACTATTTCCGTTCTCCCGTGAATGGAAGTATTATTGTTTCGAAAACGGACAAATGCTCAATAAAGGGTTCCAAGTGTTTCTATGTCTATATCAAACAAAAAAATCCATGATGTTTGTGTATTGAAATACTGAGAATTCGTGAATAGTAAACCTCCCGATGATGTCCCCCACAACCTCCTTTTCTGCCCTTTTTTTTCCACTCGACAACTTTTTATTGCATTTTTCGTCTCCATTTAATCCACCTCCCTTTTTGATTCGCGTGTGTCTCTATGTGTGTTCGAAATCGAAACGATTGAAGACGAGAAGAAAAAGGAACCAGACCTATTTGAGTGGGGTCTGATTCTTATCTTTTCATTTTTATTTGCTTGTTTTTGGGTAAGTTCTACCTACTTGTGTACAAATAATGAGTTGTTCTTTTATTCAGTAGTGCAAAAAAATTGAGTTCATTTGAACAGTTTTTTGGAATGAATTAGGACAAAGATCGAGAAGAGAATTAAAAATACACTCGAAATGTTTCTCCTTTTTCCTTTTTTTAAGGGAGGTCATTTCGATTAGGGGTGATTATTTGAAAAAAGCGTGGAGGTATTTTTTTAAATTCAGATGGAATTATCTAGGATTACAGTAATCAGGGTTTTCTTTTTCGATCAGAACTATACTGATTTCGTCAAAAAAACAATCCAGACGGATGTTGACCTACACATAAAAACAGTATTGGAATAAGATGTTTCATGTCGTTCCGATCGTGTCAATGATAAGAAATAACACGGAAAGGCGGTATTTGGTAAAAGAAAAAAAGACAAATGAAGATTGAATGACGATTTTGACGGAGATGAGGACCGGCAGGTGACGATGAATATAAGTAAATGAGTCTCTCGATTGTTGATATAACAAAAAATAGTGAAGTTTTCCAAGAATTTCTTAACGGAATGAGAGAGAATCGGAGGGAATGAGCAATAACTGAGTGCATTGATATAATCACATTTTAGAAGTGACGATTCGAGTTACATTGTATTTAAAGAAGTTTTATAGTCAATTTTCTCAATTATGAAGCATTTGATTTTCAAATATAACTGGAAAATTCACAAAACGAAGTACTTGAACTGAAGGAAGTTTTCATCACCTGGACCTACAGTATTACTTTAGTTTGCTTGTTTCCTTTGTTCATTCAATAGAAATTATCGAAACACGTAACCGAATGCAGGTTGTGGTTTCATAGCCAATACAGATTTCATGGAAAGATCCTTGTTACCACGAAGAGCATTATCATTCGAATGATTTCATGTGAGCTTCTGCTCCACTGCATAATTTAACCCCTGACTCATTCGGAAGTAGGGAAACATACTCTTTTTCAATATTTCAAACTCCATGAGGTCAAGCCCTCGTTTTATTTTGTTGTCCTGAGAAATAGTACCTTCTCTGTGCCTCTCTACTTTCTATTCTATTTCTCATCTCTTTGGAGACACAGTAATCGAGAGAACGAACGAGAAAAAGACTTTCTTTCTATCGGTGCGACATGTTTCACTGGAAAAATACTAAAAAAGGAAAAGAAGAAGAAGAGGAAATGGAACGAGAAAAGAGGAGAAGGGAACGAATGTGCGATGAATCGAAAATGTTGCGGAAAAAAGAGAAAAAGAAGGATGCGGCTGGTTTAATGGACCGTTTTTTGTCGGTTTGCAACGCCAATTTTACTCCTTCAATTTCCTTTTTTCTCAAAGATGTCCACACCAATTTTCTTGGGACTTCTTCACGAAATTGGAGGGACCAATGAAAAATGGAAAGTCATCAAAAACTGGTGTGAGCTGGGGGAAAACGGGGGAATTGCACGATTTTAGTTCTCCTCATATTGAAGTGTATTTTTTAGAAAGACTGCTCATAAAGGGATCGGTAGGGGAATACGGAAGTTATTTAGGCTATCAGTTCCTCGTTCAACATTGTGGATGTGAAGTTCAGTCGGATACAGTGTTGCACCTATCGTTCAAATCCACCAGAAGACGCAGAGAATGTCAGATAGTTTTATTTTGAAACATTCTTCCTCCATAGAGAAATGTTTATGAATCTTACCCTGTTATTTAACTCTTCGACCCATCACTACAACTATCAATGAGATCTCCCATTTATTCTATGTGATGTACCGGAACTAACAGGAAATCAGTCCACTTATTATTCATTTGACATCAGTTTTCAGTCTATTCTCAATCGAAACAATCTCTTAATTTCCTTTCCTAAAACGGTCTTCTATTGCATTTCTCACCTACGCTATTATTAACACGTGCGGCACAATCTGAAGAAGAGACAATAACAAAAAACAATGAATTGTGTCCGGTAGACAAGATATAATCTGATTTTAAATTATATGAGTATTATAATAGTATGTGAAGTTAGAGAGAGTAGAGAAAATAGAGTCAAAAACAAAGACAGAATGGTACAAAACTGATAAAAGACTGGTAGAAAGTAGGAGTGAAAAGTGGGTAAACAGAAACAAAAAGAGAGCTCAAATGATTAGAATACGTTAGATTATCAAGAACAGAGCATACAGGGAACCAAGTTGGGATCAATGATATGAAATTGTCTTTCCATTCCAAAAGTTGTTGTTATACAAGAGATACAAGCCTTAAAACCAACGGTGAATCTTAGATGAAAAGCGATAACCGAAAAGCGTTCGGGCGTAATTAGAGTTTCATGTAACCTAATGACAGCTGACCGACCACCCGACATGGCTCGGTATCTCAGAGACAAAATTACGGGGTTATACGGGACCACCCATACTGGTCCCCTATTCCATATGCTCTCTCCCCTTGAAGTTTAATCCTAATCTTTCCAAACTCGAACGCAGATCTCACCTGTCTCCTGAAATCGGATTGCTTCTTCTACCAAAAACCGAAATTTATCTGTCGTTGGAGTCCTTCCTCTCTTTCGCAGCATAATGCAAACGGTCGTTGAGTTGACAATAGAAATAAGGTAATGGAGAAACCGTGAGACGAATAAAAGGTAATGAGGAGGACAGCCGGGTGGATAGAAATGAAGCTCTCTTTCTGTCTGACTGGTTTTGAATGGAAGAATTATTAGATGAATGAATGAGCACAACGATATCTTGAGAAGAGGTAGGTATCGAGAAATAGAGTTAAAGAAAGAGAGATGAATTAGATAGAAACTACAAACATCTGAAATTTGAAGAGAAAAAACTGAAATCGAGTGATGACCAATGAGAAAACGGAGAGCAAAGAGAAACGAAACTAATACAATAATTTGAAAATGAAGGTTCGCGATTAATGAATTTCTTGTTAATCGAATGATCTAATTGAAAACAACATTTTCAAAACGACAAGAACCTGCTGGAAATAAGGTGTCAATATAGGTCACCAATGGGAGCATTACTGTCACATGCTTCTAATGAGAACTGACTCCTCCCCCTTTTTTCTCTCTTTCCATTCGGCCTCTTACCCCATAAATCTCCAAGAAGACACAACACAGCGGGGGTTTCTAATGAAGTCTCTCTCATGGTTCCTCGGTTTGGAATTAGATATTTTAATAGAAGGGAAATCGACTATGATCAGTGTTGTTTTTAAAATGATTATGAATCTGAAACATTTTAAGAAACCCCGGAACTTACGTCTGAGACGAGCCAGAAGTGCGGCAAAGTTTGGAGCACTCTCCATCGTCGTCTCCTCGTAAAAAATGAAAGTTTATACTTCTTCTGATTGGATATCTGGAAAATGAACGCATTGATGATGAGAAGTGAAATTTGAAACTTTGCGGCAGGTTTGTTTATATTGTAAACAAATTCAGATGAATGTTCGTATAGTTCACATTTGGCTCAACGATTTCAGAGAAAGAGAAAGATTTCTAAAATTAGAGACGCAGAGAATGTAACCAATTACCATATAAGACATCTAACTAGTAAGAAGTCAAGGAACTGTCGGAGAGAGAGATAATTTAGAATAGAGAGACACAACCAACCCATTTTCTTTCAACATGTGTCTACTGTATCCATCTTTTACTCACTTCATTAGGGCCACCGTGTCAAAGAGATGGCGCCCGCAGAGAGGGGAGAACCGACTCTTTGGAGCCAAATGATGGATTGACTGAAGACATTTCGAGGGGGGGAAATAATGGTTTGTTGATTGGATTCTAAATGAATATTGATGCGAATGTGGGGTCAGAAGGAAACAGTCATCATTCAAAATTGTGTCAAAATCCCGCTCGTTTTGCTGGAAAACATGTAAAAATTTCAACATATGACCTTCAACAAAACACATTTTCTGATTTTTTAATTTCTTTTGACTAGCGTTCTGAAATTCTGAGTAAACTACAAAAAATTCTATGATCAATGGGATAACTACGATATCTGTCGAGACGTTTCTAGAATTTGGAAAGACAAAAAAAGATATTTAGAATCAGTCGAAACAGCAAAAGAAAGAAAATCTGAATTTTTAGAACTCAAAGCTCTCTTTTTCTCTTCTTCGAATGCGACCTATTATCAACATCTGTTTTGTTTTAACAGATGAGAACGTCTACATAATGATAAGTTTCAGCTCAGAGAGTGGATTATGACGTTCGATTTGATTATTGAGATGAAAAGTTTTAGAAAGAAGGGATGAATCGAAGAGAATAAAGAAAGATTCTCTTGATAAAGCCGTGCCAGATGTAGACAGTCGGAAGATGAGATATGCTCCGCCCACTGCTCGGCATCACGAGTCTATCCGAATATAAGTTTCGAAAGAGTGTAATAACTAAAATTAAAAAGTGAAAGTTGTCTTCGAACAACCTCGATTGAAGATCAAAAGAACGATAAGTGAGCAGTTTGTAACTTTTCATTGTACGACGTAAGTCTAATGAATAGACACCTAGATTGAATGAACACATCTGCCTGCTTCTATGAAAATATAAACAATTCGAGTGTCCGGGCGGCGAGAAACTTTTATTGAGCCGCCTGAATCACCAAAGAGAAGATATGGTGTTGGCAAATGTAAACATTTTTTAAAAGGAGACTGACCTCAAGACAAAAAGAGCAGATGGATTAAAAGGAAAGAGGTACCAACGGGTGGGTAACAGGCGGTACATGATACGAATCTCTTAGAAGAAATAAATGTACTTTTAAGAAGAATAGAACGTTGGATCAATCTACAGTAATCTTTCTTCGGTCAGTTATTCAGCAATCTAATTTATCGATAATTCATGTTTACATCTCCACGAGAATACTCTAAACTTAAACTTGTCAAATCTCGGCCCGGGTAGGTACAGGAGTTACATTTTAAAAATCCAATTTCTTGATGCATAACTAGCTTTTGATTGAATCCTGAAGTATAGTCAAAAGTTCGACATTTTTGGAAAAATTCAAAACATTTCAAAATTTAGCTCAAAAAAATTTGAATTTCAAACCCCGCGCCGGGCCAAGAAAAGTTTCAATTTCGGCCCGGCCCGTGATACGTTTGCTCAAACTATCCGGAATTGATCCGTTGCTTCCTTGCCACGTGACTTCTCATAAACTTTTTGAATTCATTCTCTTTGATAGATCTGAAGATAACAAGGCTACTGTAGTTTCTATTTTTATGTTAGATTCGAAGTAAAAATGAGAAACAACGACTTGCTTTCTCTCTCTCTCTCCTGATTTAATCATCTATTCGTGTGCTTTCAAGGTTGTTCCGTGCTTCTCGACTTGATGAAAGGCTGTTTGTCGCTTGATTTGATGTTGGAATATCGCGCCGAAAAGTGTTCGAAAACACGTGATAGGGAAGGTTACTCTGTTGGAATTCGTCATAAATGAGATGAAAGAAAACTGGAGAGAGAGAGAGAGAGATACTTGAAGGCTTTATGGAAGGGAATATGTTGACTACATGAAATTAAAAGTTATTTTAAATAAAAACATTAAAACGGACGAAACGTGATTTTCTGATGAAACTGTAAACTTCCAGCACTTCTTTTCTTCATTTCCACGTGTAAAAGCATACAGTTTTACCAATCTGGAAGAACCTTTCTCCTCCCTCCCTATTATTGCTTTCGAATGAAAAATGCAAGTTTATTTAATTGACGAAGAGAAATATGAGGAATTCGAACCAATAAATGAGATGATTGTGAACAGAAGTGGAGCGAAATTAGATCCTGAACCAAAGTTTATGATCAGTGGATTGGTTTCAGATGAAGAATATATTATGAAGTTGAGAATTGAATTGGCTGATGAATTCAGGTTGAATTACCAGATGAAGGAGGGAAATTGAAATCTTTGTTTTCAGATATAAATTCAGGAAAAATAGTTGGATTCCAGTTGCTGGTTCTACTAAGAATGCAAGTCTCTCTAGAAGAACTCAAGCTGAAACTAGTAAAGAATACGGAGCCACGTGGCACAAGAGGGTTGTTCAATTCGAAAAGATTCGAATAACGAGAGAATTCAATGAAAAAAGGCAAAATATGGTGAGTTTTCTTCTGGAAAGCACTAACTATTTTCTCAAAGAATTCTTCCCATTTTGAATAATTCCGTTGTTACGTTTCAGGCATATGTGGAACCTGGTCATAAATACATTCCTATTCTCACAATTTTCAATGTTTCAACTGGAATTTCAATCGATTATCGTTTCGATTTACTCGTTTTCATTGCTGTTAAAAGTTATCAATCGATACCTGTTCGTCATGCAAAACGAAGGAATCAATTGAATTGTCCACTCATTTCTCTAAATTCATTTGAAGAAAATGAGAAGCCAGTCAATCTACTTTCATTGGAATTGTCTCCAAAAGAATCTCAACAGATGACTTCATTTTATCCAACTTATTCGAATGGATTTCCGAATGGAATTGGAGAAACGAGTGTACCGTATCCACATAATTCATATCCATTTGATTATTTTCTCCTCTATCCACAAGTACAGTATCCACTGAATCAACAGTTACTGTACTCAATTCCTACTTCTTCAATTCATTATTCTCATATCGAAGATCAAATTGTTCATCGATCAATCCAAGACAATAGAATTGTTGTTGAAGAGCTCATTGAAGATATTTATATTCCTGTGTTTGGTTGGAATTCAGTTCTAATTCCAGGATGCAAACGAGAACAGATTAAAGAGAATGTTTATAATATTTTGGGATTTCATCATGAGATATGGTCTCCACAGGAAATGGAACTTGAAAATTTATATTTTCAAACTGAACAGGTAGTTTCCATTCGGAGAAACCATATTTCAAACGATTTCATTTTCAGAATTATCATCCGTTGGAAATGGAATAACAGAGGAAACACAAATTATTGAACTATTCCCAAATATTACTCACTGAAAAAAGTCTGATTGAAATAAAATTCGAAAAATACAACCATCTTAAACTATCGAGCACAGAAAGTTGTTACTGAAACTGGAACTTATTCTGATAATGATTCGAAAATTCTCAAATTGTAAGGGCAAGGAGGCATCGAGAGATATTGTTACAATTATATACCAAACAGAAGATTTCAGTTTCAGAATAATTAAGAATTTCCAGAAAAATCATTTTTTATGTTGCTTCTGGTTGGAAGCAAGGAAGTACTCCTTCGTCATTTCTCGGCCTCACCTCTTCTTCTTTCGGGATTTCAGTTCATGAAGAGATGGTATACCGTTTATAGCTGTTGAAGAGAATTCCGTGATAATCTGGAAATTCCATTACAAATCTCCACGTTTCTATTTTTGTGTTTCCTTTCCTACGTATAGTGGATTACTTATCTTCCTTTTGTTCGAATTGCTCATTTCTATAATATGGAATCCTCAAAAAATGGTCAGTGTAAAAAAGTTTTGTAACAATCTTTGTACCTAGCTGTCCGTTGGAACCGTAACATTTGAAAACTGCAAAGCTTTTTTGTCCACACAGTTACCCTCATCCTCATATCTGATGAGTTAATTTTCAGAGACAACGAAAACGTTATTGAGTGCGAGAGAGACAGAAAACAATGATATTGAAGTTGGAAAATGGGACAATTTGGTGACGTTGCAATGGAAAAATCTGAAAGTTGGAATCTTAGATTCAAATATTATTGTGAATTGAAAACTTGTAGGTAACAACAAAAGCAGGACGAGTTCTTCTAAATGGAGTAAGTGGATGTGCTGTTCCAGGAGAAGTAATCGCTTTGATGGGAGCCAGTGGAGCTGGAAAGACGACACTTTTGAATACCCTTTTACAAAGAAATCTGAAGGGACTTGACGTGGAAGGAGAGATATTAGTCAACGGACAGAATATTGGAAAGGGAGTTACGAGTGTGTCGGCTTATGTTCAACAGGAAGATTTATTCATGGGCACACTAACTGTGAGTTCGAGATTGTAAGAGATGGAAAACCTTCTGAAAACAACTATTTCAGGTGAAAGAACATTTGGAGATTCAAGCAAAACTTCGACTTCCACCTGGAACTTCAAAATCAGAAAGAGCGAAACGTGTTGAAGAAGTGATGAATGAAATGCTATTGGAAAAACCAAAAAATAGTCGGATCGGGATTCCAGGGATCAAGAAAGGAATTTCAGGCGGAGAGATGAAAAGACTTGCATTTGCAACGGAGATGATCAATAATCCACCAATTATATTTTGTGATGAACCAACTACTGGATTAGATTCTCATATGTCACTTCAAGTTGTCAAAGTTTGTGTTTTTCCAACTAGAAGATCGGTGATTCACGATTTTCAGACTTTGGAAGCCATGGCTTTAGAGAAAGGGAAAACAATCATTTGCACAATTCATCAACCTTCCTCTGAAGTTTTCGAAATTTTTGACAAGGTACGTGTCAGCTGAATATATATTTTTTTCATTTTTTCATCTTAGGTTGTATTCTTGGCTCAAGGAAGAATTGCATTCCACGGAGCCATCGACGAAGCAATTCATCATTTCTCTGCCTGTGGCTACCAAGTTCCAGACCATACAAATCCTGCTGATTACTTCATTGATGTATGTTTCTTTCTTGCTTTTCTCATTTGGTTTGAAGGAAGAATTCGAATATGTTCGGTTCAGACATTGGCAATAAAACCATCTGAAGCAGAAACATGTAAACAGAGATGTCAGGAGTTGTGCGACAAGTTTGAGAAGAGTGTGTATCATGAACGTCTTCTGAAATTAATGGATCAGACAAAAGATGTTCGAGCAATGACTCCACATCATTCAGCTTCGTATTTTGTTCTCTTGATGGCACTTTTCAATCGGTCGGTTTCCTCTTTGTTACTCCATTCAATTAAATAAAGAATTCAGATATATGCTTGATAATATTCGAAATCCAGCAATAATGAAAGCAAAAATGATTCAAAAGTTGTTTATGGGATTGTTCATCGGATTACTGTTTTATGGATTGGAAGTGGATCAGGTACTTGAATGATCTATCCTCTAATCACAAATCAAATATATGTATTGTAGGATGGACTGACTGGTTACAAGGGAGCTCTCTTCTATTATATTTCTGAACTGACTTACTCTACAATCTTCGGAATTCAAGCGTTTATGCCTGCTGATTATCCACCATTGGTTCGTGAATACGATGACAGAATATATCCAATTTCGGCTTACTACATTGCTAAAATCCTTTCATTTCTTCCAATTTTCACTGTTGATGGAATTGTTCTCGTGTTGTCTTCCTACTTTTTCGTTGGATTTCCTATCAATGTGGTAACTTTTTTGAGACAAATGATTACTTGTATGATTATTGAATGGAATGTTGCTGCATTAGGAATCGCCGTTTGTGCTGTTAGTTTATATTTATCTTCTTTTACTTTCTTCTATTATTTCATTTCTAGACTGCCCCATCCTATGCAATCGCAGTGACAGTCACTGGACCTCTTCTGACTGTATTCTCTCTAACAGGCGGTCTCTTCACTAATGTTTCTGAAATGCATGTATGGATCAGTTGGGTTCAGTATCTCTCATGGTTAGTCTCTTTCTCGATTTCCGAACTTATTTCAATTCATTTTCAGGTTCCGTTATGGATATGAATCGTTGGTTGTTAATCAATTTGAACACGAAAAATTTGACAACATCACGTGCCAAGCTCTTGATCGGCATGGACAGAAACAACTGATTCCGGATTCTTTGTGCGAAGAAAGTGGTCGAACCGTCGTCAACAACTTTTCATTTGAATCTGCCAATCTTTATACCAATTGGATTGCAATGATCTATTTGACAATTGTGATTTATATCATTGGATATGTTGGTCTCGTTCGGAGAGTCATTGCGAATAGATGAACGTTGAGCTTCAGTTTTTAGAAAATATCAGTATGACTTGAAAAATAAAGTACTAGAATTGAAGTTTTCATAGCTCTATTTTTAAAGTACATGAATATACATTTTTCTCCAAAACAGGTAGACCTTCAAAACAGGTAGAGGGGCTGTGAACAACAACAACAGAGAGTCTCGCGTTTCAGTTTGTAAAGTTAAGTTTGGTAGTTTCTCGCCCCCTCTTTGTTTTCTTTTACAGAATCTTCCTTGGTCGTTTCATTCATTAAAAATAGCCTCGAACGGGCTCCTCTAACACCCGAGTGTAACATATAGTGTTGGTGTAGACCGTTGAAAGTGTGACCCGTACCTAGACTTGTCCTTCTTGAGTCTAGAGTTGTACGGGTTTTCTACTGTTCATGAAAATTGAATGAAGCTGCTCATTCATTAATCGTGTTAAAAAGCAAACAAAAAACATCTTTCATTCAATAAAAATCATAATTACTACTACTATCGGAAGACACGATTCTACTCATTTTGGGGGAAGGTACACTTCTTTTCGTTTGGACTCTCAAATCAGTTCAGACGCATCTCGACATCATATTTGTCGAGGAAACTGAGAGCTTGTTTGTAAAGTTCGGCAGTTGCTTCATAATCAACGTCTTCATTGACTGATCTCTTTCCATTATTATTTGTCCATTGAGATGAATGGATAGCTTGTGGAAGGTCGATAGAGGCATGCAACTTCTCAGTATCATCCAACGTAAGGAAGTGTTCAGCAGCCTCTTTGACATGCTCCTGAAAGAAGAAATTTTGATAAAACCCCTTCTCAACCACATCAATCAAGTTACCTTGAGCTTCTCAACAATATCCTCCGAAGAAATGTGATGTCTGTTGACAACCACATCTGGCACCGAAATATCAGATCGGATGATATGATCATCGTTGTTGTATCTGTTGAGGTTCAGTTCAATGAATTGGTTGTGCTTTGCACTTGGCATCAATTGAGCACTGCTCAACGAGACGGCGACAAAGAGAATGGCGGAAAGAGTTCTAAAATCAACCATTTAATCCAAATAGGGAATTCCAACTCACCTCATGACTTTTCCGATATTGTCCAACTGTGGCAATAACTTCTTTTTCATTTTCTCACTTCTTTTATACGAAGAAAGTGGGCGGAGCTTCCAGATGGATTAATTGATAAGATAAGGGGAACTAGGAAAGGTCACGTTTGGGCTTCATCTTTTTATGAAGTGAGAAAAAATCGTGGGTTTCAAATCCTTCAAAAAGCAGTTGTGGCAACGTGGCTCTTTTTTGAAAAGTTTCTAGAATAATGGAGTGGTGGGGCTCAACACATGAGTTTTCGGCAATGCGAAAAGGTAACCGACTGATTTATTCCGGTGCTGCACTTACAGCTTTTCATACTTCGGGGATAAACTAGAAGTAGTTTCGACGTTCTTTTTCATTTTTCCAGCCTTCCCCAAGAAAGGATTAGATTGTTTAGTTCACACTTTTGACCGTTATTGAGATGAATCTACACCAACACTTTCCTTCACACTCAAGTGTTAGCCGGCTCTTTTCGACGCCGTTCAAAGGAAATCAAACAATGCTGAGAATAATTGGAAACCTAACTGAATTCATAAAAAATGAGAAGAAAACTTTCATTTACTTCAAAACTTTTGGTTCTAGAATAATTCTGGAAGATTCGGAATAGAGGTATCAATATGATGGGTAGCCAATACGTATGTCCTAGAATGAATGTGAATATGTGACCTGTCATGACTGGGAATTCCTTTTATGTCTAGCGTATGGCTGATGAACACACGTCGCACGATGTGACAAACGTGTGGATTGAGGGTTCAGAGAGTCTTGAGAAAGTACTCGGATAGAAATCAAATTGATCATGTTAATTCGTTAGGGTAATGACCACGATTAAAGTCGAGTGCTGAAAAATGGGTTGCGAGATTTTTCGGAAAATTTTCAAATTTCAGTAGAAATTACTTTGAATCGAAGGGTGAGAAACTGTGTCTGAAGCGTAGATGGACTTCAAGTTTATGTTCGCCCTCAGCCGGCGTTGAATCGTGGCTGCGTAGCTCAGTCGGTTGAGCTTTTGCATTGGAAAACGTCGTGTGGGTTTCGAACCCACACCAGGATACATCTTTTACGATCTTAAAGATTTTTTGTGTTATTTCTTCCCTTTTTCGATTGCTCTTTTTATTTTTTCTCTCAATAAAGAAGGATAATTATTCACTACGTTTCCGATTCAAGAATCTTGCTCTAATGTAGATTCGGCGGTAGGTGAACGTGAAGTTCTCACTTTCTATTTCTGTTTATCCTAAATATAAAAAATGCAGTATAATTAGTATAGCATTTTGGTCAAGAAGTCTTGTTCTTCATTTCTTTGATTCATATCACTTAAGTGCTAACAGATTCTCTTTGATATTCCGAGAATGCATCTGGTCAGAAGGGGTGTGACTCAAAGAATACATTTTATTGTAGACTACTCTACTGGCTGTCATTTATTCTGCCTTACACTTACTATTAAGTTCACATTTTGCTCTTTTATTCCCTTGTGAAATCATTTCTCCATTTTTTCAATGACACGGTGCTGTTATTTTTTAAAAATTCACACACGAATAGTTCAATTCAAAAATCTTGAATTTCTTGACGGTGGAGTCTCCCTCTTCCACTCTCGCTCCCCTTCTTTACCCCTTTTTGTGTTCCTTTTTCACGCTCGCGCCAGTCGTTATTTTCTCTATCATTCTAGGTCTCTTGCTAGCTCTGTTTTATAACTGCAACGTAGACCAGTTCACAGCGCAGCCCGTATAGCTCAGTGGCAGAGCGTCTGTCTCGTAAACAGAAGGTCGGCGGTTCAATCCCGCCTGGGGGCAATTTTTGGAATTTCGAACCACATGGAAATGGTAATCGAATTCAAAAAAGATGGAATTGAATCCTAATTTATGAGCATCTCCCGAGACTTTGATCGACTTTGCGGACTGTGAAAGCGCCTACCCGTAGGTAACGCACCAGTGGCATTAAAATCGTGGGGCCAACCTTATCATCACAAGTAATGTAAAAAAGGAAACCATTTTACAATTTCGAGTATGTACATTTCTATTTTTCATACTTTTTCCTCAATACAGTGTTTTCTCATGAGTCGCGTTTCAAAGACAGTCCGCTAACACTATAGTGTCATCCAACCTCTTGGGAAAGGTATATTTTAAAAAATATTGGAAAGTGTGAACTACACGTTCAGATTGCTGTGAAAAGCGGATACATAATGATTCATAACGCAGTCAGCAGCTTACAGGCTGGTCATTTTTTACCATTTCTTGTTGGCAGAACGTTCGTTCCTCCATAAACATATATTTTTTCTATATTCCTTTTTCGCCTTAATTTATTCTACCGAATTTATGATGAGTGTGTTGGAACTAACAATGTAACCTTGCTGCCGTGATGTTTTCGTTTTATTATCGTTTAGTCTTTTCTGAGAAGAATATTTCGGATGCGTTCATTGACTCAGACAGACGTTAGTCCCATCGAAAGACACGATTGGGACCTCTCTCTCACGGTCATCTCAAATGTGTCTTCTCTGCATGGTTTACTTCCGGCTCCGCCCACTTATCTATAACCGTGTGTCACGTCATTTCTGTATTCATTCATACAGTTCACATTCACCGTTCACATCCGTAGTTTGCTCTCTCTTTCATTTTATTCTGTTCTCTTCTTCCTCCGCTTCTTTTCTATTTTGACTATTAACTGTTCTTCCAGATCAAAAATGGATAGCCTTGAGTCTCCTTCTGGGATTCGAATCTCTTTGAGCGATAAAAAGACGTGGAATGAATTCTATCCAAAAACTGAAATGATCGTAACAAAGAAAAAGGGAAGAGTCATATTCCCTCATTTGAATTATAATTTGAAAGGAATGGAGCCAGGAACACTTTATACAGTACACATTCACTTGGAACGCGTCGATCATATTAAGTAAGTTTAGATGAGACAATTCATAAAATGGGGGAATTGGACGAGGGATCGGAAAGATCTCTAGGTACTCAACACAGCGGTTTCGGACTCACAAACGTCGGGTGATGGGTTCAAACTTAGCATATATGAATACGGGGTTCCCTATTTTGATTGATGATTACCTCGGAATCCCCAAAGAATATGTAATCTAGTGCGTCCAAATAATAATTTCAGATATAAGTTCGACGCCGGAGAATGGCAAGAATTTGGAAAAGGAGAGCCAGTTCACCCGATCAAATACAAAGAACATCCAGATGGAGCACGTCCAGGATCACATTGGATGAAGGAAACTGTCTCGTTTTCTCATTTGAAAATCACAAACGATGCAGAAAACAAAGACAACAAATTGATTCTTGTCCAAAGTATGCACAAGTATCGACCGGTTGTTACAATCACAAAACATGGAGGTTATCCGGGAGAAGAATTTCGATTGGCTCTTACTGAATTCATTGTGGTAACTGCTTATCAGGTACGCATATAATCTTTTGATCTCTCAAAGTGAAAGCAATATTTCAGAGTGATGAAATGATCAAATTGAAAGTAGCTCATAACAAGTTCGCCTCTGGATTCCGTTCGAATGGAAAGAGAAGAAATTCAATTGATTCCGAGAACACATCGCCAGGCGACGTGAAAAGAAGATCCACGTCATCTGAATCATCATCTTCTAGTCCACTTCTCGTATCTCCACCGAATTTTGATTCAGTAATGAATCCAATGAATCCATTGACTCCAATCGAGTTCAATCAGAATCCATATCCAACTCAACCAATTTATCCGATGCAAAATCAAGTGTTTGATTTTAATTCCGCGTATTGGAATTCATATTATCAACAACAACAAGCGTACTGGAATCATAATCAAATGAATATGATGAATCAATGGAGTACTGGAAATCCAATGAATTCTGAGAACGCTCACAATGGATTCGGAGGAATTTAATTTCGTCCGTTTGTATCAAACAATTCCCCCCCCCCCCAGATCTCTTTCACTTTTTAATTTCCGATCTCTTAATTTCTCTTTCTTCTGAATATCAGATCGAGTTCAAAATAATTGTCATAATCTCTTCGATTTCAGCTCTCAAACTGTGACAGCTCCGTTTTGAAAAGTATTGCGTTTGATAATTGTATTGTTTCTTGTTAACTTTGAATAAAATTTTGAAAAATCAAAATTTCGAATGTTTATATTTGCCTCACAATCTTTAGATCATGATTCAGCTAATATTGATGAACCCAATTGAGAAAACAGTTCGAATCCTTTTGGAAAATATCTTATCAGATTACGGAAAAACTCAGTATAATTACATCAGAGGTTCAAAGTCAGTATAATGTATTTGTTTTCCAAGATCGTATCATGTGATATTTCAATATGTCCGCGTGACAGAAAATTATTCTAATTTTCATAAACTTTTTTGTTTTTTAAGTGTCCAATATCATAACGTGGTTTAATTTTTCTCCCATATAAGCGTTCAAATTCAGTTATTTTCACTATTTCATATTGGTTTTCTGCGCATTTTACAGCAGTTTGAAGGCAAGTTCTAATACCACAAACCGTCTTAGAAATATATAATTTGTCTGCAGAACTAAAAATGGCTGACAAAAAATCAATTAATGTTTCGGCAATAGGAACTAGCGCCGGAGCATCAATTGCTCCACCTCAAAGCCACTCCAATTTCATTGATGCTGGAACAACATCGCTGCTTAATAAAGCCGGCGAACCAGCGTTTAAGTTGTCACTGAATACAAGCAAAGTGAGTGAATATCAATTTTTGAGAAACATTTGGAAATGACGATTCCCAGATTGAATTCAAGTGTACGGATGACAGAAAACCCGCATCAGTTTTCGTTAAAATGCACAATCCAACGTCTGAAACTGTTTCCTTCAAAGTTCGTTGTACATCTGCAGAAATCTTTCGTGTGCAACCTCCACTTGGGTTCGTCAAACCAAATGAAACTGTCTCGATTGTGATTTGGTATCAGAATCAAGACAAAAGAGATGAGATGTTCAAATCTCATTATTTCGCTTTCTATCATACTCGTAGTGATGGACGGACTGCTCGTGAACTTTGGACTAATTCGAAAGCTGAAGGTACTTAGATTCTCGATGGAAATCATTTGATATATCGAGCCTATTTCAGGTGTTCGTCGTATCCCAGCTTCCTTCATTTCTGCTAAGTAAACTGAAAGTGAATAAATGGGTTTCGTCAAATTTTAGTCATAGTGGAAACATAAAATATCTGCTAGAACAGTATAGAACAAAAGTTTTAGAACTCTTCTGAAACACCTTTGAATTGGAATCTCGCTTTTCCCTTGGAGATAAATAGAATAGCTGAATTCATTCTAAACGCTACAAAGATATGTTATCTTACTGTACAATTACCTCCCATCACCATCATCTCGATACAATATCCTTCTATGTTCTGTCTTCTCTTTCTAATCTCTTCACTTCTCTCATTTGACCCAACCAACCCCGTCCTCTTCCTTTTCTTCTTCGTCACAACTTCCAACGTGTCCTCCTTAGCAGCTGTATCTCTCCCTCTTCATTCTGCCCACTATTTCTCCAAACAGAAGAAAAAAGAAGAAGAGAGAAGAGAGGACGGCTGTCAGGAGGTGGCCAGTCACCACACAAAATATACTCAATTTGTCCCACTGACCCTTTCCTTCCTCTCGTTTTCTTTTCTTTTTTGCAAGTTTTATCATTATGATGAGCTGATCGAACAGTCTGAAGCTTCCCGAATCTCGTTATATTTTTTCGAATCTGTTGTTTTCGATATTTTTCGGAGTATGCTATTTTATTTGTCTGAGTCGTTGTTTGATTCATTCTAACATGCAATACTATTCAATTTTATAAGAATTCAGCAGAAAGTTTTTCAGAAAAATATTCTAGAATTGGATATAATTAAAGTAAAACTATCTGCCTCAGTGTTGAAAGCTCAAAATGGGAAATCTGTTTGTTTTTCATAATCAACTTCTACAGTGAAAAGTTGTTATTCCAATTTCAAGATTCAAGAGATAGCCCTATCTTGAAAGCAGATTTCTTTCTTATTTTCCTGATTTTTCATCTTTTAAAATGGAGTCTTTTGATTTTTCAAACTGCTTCAACAGGTTTCAAACTGCTTCAGGAGGATTATCCTTTTCATCAGTTAATTTCAAACCATGTCAATTCCATTTCAACCGACCATTCATCTTCTCCATTCTCTCCTTCTTTTTCTCTCTTTTAACCAACTCATCTATCCAATTATTTCTCCAATTTATTCTTTTCATACCTGACACCTTTTGTTCATACTCACTCACCAATCTACCCTTCTCTTCTTCCTTCTTCTTTTTGTCAATACTTCCGATTCAAAAGAATACGTGTATTTCTTGAGAAGAAGACGATGAAATTCCGCCAATTGAAGGAGGATTCGCGCAGATCGTAACTGGATTTGAAAGCTTTTTCAAAGTTTTCTTTTGTCGATTAGCGAATTTTGATGTGTGAAACTTGAAGGAGGATGAATTGTAAAACTATTTCTTTATAACGAATAAAAATAGTCAAAGATTGTTATTCAAAGAAATACTATCTAGAGTTTTTTTTTAATAGAATGAAACTTGTTGTCAATTGTACAATTGGCCTCTAGCAATCAGTTTTCTTCTGAATATTTGACTTGATGATGTATCAATGTTTGTTTATATTCCGTCAGCTTTCAATAAGAACAAAATATTTCTAAACTTAGGTTGTTAACTCATTTGAAGATGTCTCGATAATATTGTCAGGTTGTTTTCGTCAGTAGAACTACTATGTTTGGAACTTTTAAGGACTTGTCCATCATACTTCAAAAGAAGAAAATCTGCTCGTTCTATCAATTCAAACATCTTCAACTTTCACCTTCATCAAGTCAACGTCATTCACTCTGTCTGCGTACTCTCTGATTTCTAAATCTCTAATTTCATTATTGTAAGTCTACGTGGAGAAACCAGACCTTGTCATATATAATCGACTATCTCTAAACTTCCTCTTCCTCGTTTTCTGATGATTTTACACTTTTTTCTCTTATTGTTCAATATATTTTTCTCAAGAAACCTGAAGCATATTTTGTATTTTCAGAATGCGTCTAGCACTGCTCGTGCTAGCCCTTTTCGGCTATACTCATGCCGACTTGTTCACTTCAATTGCAGATATGCAGAATCTATTAGAAACAGAAAGAAATATTCCAAAGCTTCTTGATAAATATATTCACGAGGAAGAGGAAAGACTGGTCCAATTGAAGAAATTATCAGAAGAATATGCAAAGAAGAACGAGCAATCGATTGAGAACGGAATGAAGGATATTGTGAATCCAATAAATGCATTTTTGTTGATTAAAAGAAAGGTTTGTAGATGAGAAAACTTTCAGATGGGCTCTTTTTTCATTTAAACCACAAATTAGTTTTCAGATCTTTGATTGGAAAGAAATTGAATCTAAAATGAATGCAAACAAAGCTGGAAACGTGGTCAATTCAATCACAGATGATAACTACGGAGTCCGTTATCCAACAGCAGATGATTTGAGTGGAGCTGCGATCGGATTGCTTCGTCTTCAAGATACTTATCGACTGGATACGAAAGATTTGGCTGATGGAAAGATTTATCAAGATCAAGGAAACTACACGTTCTCTGCAAAAGATTGTTTCGAAATTGCTCGTGCAGCTTATAATGAACATGACTTCTACCACACCGTGATGTGGATGGAAGAGGCTAAAAGAAGACTTGCAGACGAGGAAGAACCATCAGTTGAAGTTGAAGATGTTCGTTTTTATTATAAAAAATATTATTTTCAATTATTTGAATTTAGATTCTTGAGTATTTGGCGTTTGCTCTCTACAAGCAAAACAACTTGAAGCACGCATTGAAGTTAACTGAGGAGTTGTACAAATTGAGTAAGTTGAATTTTTATTAAACTCTTTCAGTGGATCCCAAAACCTCAATTTTTTTTGAATTTCAGATCCATCTCATCCACGTGCTAAAGGAAACGTCAAATGGTATGAAGATCTTTTGGAACAGGAAGGAGTTCGTCGAAGTGAAATGAGAAAGAATCTTCCAGCAATTCAGAACCGTCGTCCAGATTCAGTTCTTGGAAACACTGAGAGAACAATGTATGAAGCGTTGTGTAGAAATGAGGTTCCAGTGTCTCAAAAAGATATTTCTCGTCTCTATTGTTACTACAAAAGAGACCGCCCATTCTTGGTTTATGCCCCAATCAAAGTTGAAATCAAAAGATTCAATCCACTTGCTGTCCTTTTCAAAGATGTTATTTCTGACGATGAAGTGGCTACAATTCAAGAACTCGCAAAACCAAAACTTGCGAGAGCAACAGTTCATGACTCAGCAACTGGAAAACTGGTCACTGCTACATATCGTATTTCGAAGAGTGCTTGGTTGAAGGAATGGGAACATGAAGTTGTTGAAAGAGTCAATAAGAGAATCGAATTGATGACTAATTTGGAAATGGAAACTGCTGAAGAGTTACAAATTGCAAATTACGGAATCGGAGGGCATTATGATCCACATTTCGATCATGCGAAGAAGGAAGAATCGAAAAGTTTCGAGAGTCTTGGAACTGGAAATCGTATTGCAACTGTTCTGTTTTATGTAAGTTCTCTTCATTCTGATCTCATCCATAATTCAATTAATTTCAGATGTCTCAGCCATCTCATGGAGGAGGAACTGTCTTCACTGAAGTCAAATCTACAGTACTTCCAACCAAGAATGATGCTCTTTTCTGGTATAATCTGTTCAAACAAGGAGATGGAAATCCAGATACTCGACATGCTGCCTGTCCAGTTCTTGTTGGAATCAAGTGGGTTTCAAACAAATGGATTCACGAGAAAGGAAACGAATTCCGTCGCCCATGTGGTCTGAAGTCATCTGATAAAGAACGATTTGTCGGAGATCTCGGAGTTGGACCAGAACCAAGAGATGCTCCAAATCTTTCTCCAGTTCTTGCAAAAGATGTTTGGGAGACTCTTTGAGTTGAATTTGCTGTTGTTTTTTAATTGTTTTTCTATCTACTTATTTCATAATAATTGCATAATTTATCTTTAAAACCGGGTGGTTTTTACATGTTTCAGTTTCTCTTGTTGCCTTCCTTCAATGAAGTTTTTTACTTGCCAATGGACAATTACAGTTAGAAATTATTTATTTTTGAAAATAAGCGTAATCATTCCAAATCGAGAATAGTCGAGGGTAAATCTCTTGGTAACGGAGGAACACAATATGACGGAGGTCTCGATGAGAACGTGGATACTTTTCGAACTTGAGTTGATACTTTACATGGTAGAATGTCATCTAATTCTCTATAATGTCTTATTTGAATTATTCTTCCTTCGAATGCTCTTCGTTGAATTGTTGTCGTTTTAGATGGTGTTGCATCGAGTGGGAAGGCTGTTGACCTGAAAATCTCGAATCTAAAATCACTTTTTCTAAATGAAAACTATACATTTGTGGACAATCCTTATTTGTGATACATCTCATTCGATTCAATTGAATAAAACAATCCTCGTTGTTCACCTGAAAATTGTATATTCGAAATGAAAAATTACTGAAACTAGCCTCATAAATAATAGCTGGCATAGCTCTATGATGTTGGAGAATCACAGTATGAAGTAGAAAAAGAAACAATGGAAAATTAAAATTTGGAAAGAGAACTGGAAAACCAAATATAGTTTGATGACAGTATATTCCAAAAGAGACGTCCAGAAGTTCGATCTGAAATCATTTAAACCAGAGAATTGAGTTATCTTGAATTCAGGAAACAACACTTACAAGAACGGTCGAAAAATAGAAATAAATGGAGATAAAGGTGTAGATCATGGATCGATTATAAAGATAGTGTCGTCGTTGAACTGCATTGTAAATCAATCTGAAATTCAATGATGTACTCACTTTCTATCCGATTTCTCCGTCCACTGACCTGCTCAACTTCGCAAAATCTTTCGCGTAAGGATAGAATGCAATCGAGGTTGAAGCAAATATAATGACAAGGAATATAGGTGCAGATGCTACTCGAATACTATTTGAGAGAGATCTTGTGAGAAATGGAAAACCGAGTGCTGCGCCGAAATGGCGTCCGGGAAAAGTTGCACGAACTGAACACGTTTTCAGGCTGAAACAAACTAATAGTAAGTTTGGTCATTCAGAGGGAGGAAAACAAACAATTTTGATCCAATGAATCCTTCGAATTTATTCGAAATAAGTCGAACCAAACAGAAGACAATGAATAGGACAGTTGCACGTCGTTGGGACTCGCATTCTTCTCGTGTCACATCGAATGATGTCGTGTTTCTGAGTATAATATTTAGTTTCAATTATTCTTTTGATGACAAATTGAAATTCTGACTCTGAATCACTGGAATATTTGAACACTTACCTATTATCGTAGAAATCGCATAAATGCGCAATTTTCGGAGTCAAAAGGTAATTAATTACAGATGTAGCAAACAGTAATGTGACGAGAACAATAAAAAATGTTGCAGTTTTTAGAATATTCCATGATTTTTGAATATTTGGATGCATTCATAGAAGCATTCAGACGATAAAAGTATTCAACAAAAACGGAAAATTTGAGAAGAATAGAAACTTTTGAGGAATCAGTGGATGAGAAAGAGCGAAAAAATAGGGTAAACGGATTGTTTTCTGGACTTGAAAAGAAGGATTTCTAAAGAAGAATCAAATTGAATTTCGAATTTTGTGAGAAATTTTGAAAAAGAGAACGAGAAAGCGAAGAAAAATTGAGTATTGATTCCTGATTTTACGAACACTTTGAATATTTTTGAAGCAAGTACTCAATTTTCTGAACGACAAGTTTTAGTTTTGTTATAGATAATAGTTCGGTATTTAATTCTGTCTTCTTAGGAAAGTTAGTTCTTTCGTTCTATTTTCAATGAGATTTTACAATAACTTGACAGAGTTTAAATGTTTCATTTAATACTGATTGAACGGAAAAATTAATTTCAGAAAATGGATTGATACAAAAAACGCATTGGGATGTAGGAAATAAGGAAATATTAATAGAGTTTTTACCGAGTTAACACAAAAACGAAGGAATAAAAGACTAAAAGCACCGGTGAAATAAGATCAAATATTGAAGTAGACTAATTATTTGAGATCACTTGAAATTATTATCAATCCGTTGACTTCTCAACGATGACGTGGCTCTTATCTGACGAATTCTTTGTTTACTTGCATCCATTGGACTGTTTGGAACACTACTTCCGATTCCAGATGAGCCAGATGAACCATTTGCAGTTTGTAATAGAGAAACAATCGAATCATTTCCAGATATCAAGGCAACATCCATTGCTGTTCTTCCCATTGAATCTTTGATTTTTGGTTCCGCTCCGAATTTCAAAAGCAGATTTACAAGGTCACGATCTCCGATTTGAGCAGCTATTGAAAGAGCAGTTGCACCCTAGAAACACTATTTTCGTACTCTGTTCGTTGCTTTAAATTCAGAAAATAAACTCACTTGTCGATCAATTCGATTCGGATCAACAGCACAACAATCCAACAAGAAAACAGAAATTGCCACGTGTCTCGACCAGACAGCAGTCATCAAAGCAGTCCTTCCACCTCTATCAACTGCTTCAAAGTTCACTCCTCCGATCCGTTTTAACATTTTCGCTGCAGCTACATCATTCGTTGACGACACGACATGAACACATGTTCTTCCGTGAGCATCTGAATCAGATGATGATCCACCATGCGTCAGATAGACTTCGGCTACGTATATGAGATTAGAAAGAATTAAAGTATGGATAAGAGGAGTTCCATCTGGATCTTTCTGACTCCAATCGGTGATTTTCGGTGCAATTGATTCGATTATCTGGGTATGAGCAGCCATTGCAGCGAGTGAAAGAGCTGTTCGACCTTCATGGTCTGGTTGATTTATTATATCAGATACTTCCATTAGATATTCGAGAACCTGAAAACAATCAAGATAAAGGGAATATAGTTTCAACTTACTTTCAAGTTTCCATTAGCAGCTGCAATCATCATTGGATGTTGTCCATATCGATCCTTTGCCTCAACCGTATGCTTATTTGTCAATGGTTTGACCAATTCAACATTATCATGAGTGACTGCATAGTGCAATGCAACTGCTCCATCATTATCTTTATGACCTTCATCTGATCCAATTCCACAAAGATATTCAACTACTTTCGAATGGCCATTTATAGCTGCCCATTGCAATGAAGTTCTTCCATTATTATCAATTGAATCTACGTCGGCATGAGCAGTTTCCGTTAAAAATTGAACTGAGGTCAATTGTCCTTGACTTGCAGCTAACATCAACGGAGTTTGTCCCATATTATCCATGATATCAACTATTGGATTCTTTTCGAAAATAAATGAAAGACAAGGGTCACCATGATACGCAGCGAGATGAAGAGCTACTCGACCATTTCCATCTTCAATTTTACAGTCTGCGTTGTCTGAAATTGCTGAAATTTCCTATTCGTTCTCTAATAAAAATACTTACTTTCCAAAAGAAGTCGAGTTGTTTCGGAATGTTCATCTTGTTTTGATCCGTTCGAAAGATTCAAATGTAATGCAGTTGCACCTGACTTATCGACTGCATTCACATCAGCTCCATACTGTATTATGACAGAGACAACATCTCGATGACCCATAAACGCAGCCGCCATCAATGCAGTTCTTTGTTCTGAATCTCTTCTATCAACTTGTGCTCCAGTTTGTAATAATAATTGAACTGCCGAAAGTTGTCCTGACCATGCAGCTGCTCGAAGAGCTGTCCGATCGCTATGTCCACACTCATCGACATCAACTCCTTTATCAAGAAGAAGATGAAGAATTTCGAGTTGTCCATAACAAGCGGCACTTCTCAATGCATTCCATTCTCCACAACAAGAAGAAGTCACCAATTGAGGAAAGTGATCAGCAAGGAATCGACACATCTCAATGTTTCCACGTGCTGCTGCAGTCAGAAGTCCAAAACAAATTTCCTGAAAAAAATTGAGATTTGAAAAGGAGAGCTGGGAAACAGACCATGGGAATTGGTTTGATTTCTCTGAGTATAGCATCGAGATAAGTGACATCTCCAACTGAACACGCATACACAATATCATAATTATTCTCTTCCAGTCTTGCTCCTGCTGATTTCAAAAGTGCAGTTGTTGGTAGATCAATGATATGGCATCGAAGAATCAAGTCGCCAGCTCCAACACTTTGTAATGTTTTGATTGCATTTATAGGATTGGTTGTAGAATGAGATAAATGATATGCAAGTTCACAAATATCTTGAGCACATTTTCTTCTTTTTGTTTTGAAATGTTCCGCCCATGCAGCATGGCATCGGAGGTTCTCTTCCCCAACAAGATAGAACCATATATCAGGAACATCGAACAGTTCAGAATCAGAATTCGAGAATTGAGATGTTCCAATTAACTGCCTGATTAGTCGAATATCTTTCTCTAAAACTGAAATATCTCGTGCAATTAACATTTGAGATACAGCGAGTAGTTGTTGATTCGTTGGGCGGCATCGACTTGTCTGAAAATATCAAAAATCAATTGAGATCTTTCTCGAAACAACTCACTTTAGCCAGTCTCACAATATCTGCAAATGCCCCAGGGAGACTTCTTGCTATCAAATGCATCATTTTCTCAACTCCGTTCGGTGGAATCACATCACTCGGAATCAATCCATGTTCTACAGCTCTCGATAATTGATCCACATAAAACCAAGATCCTTCAGATGCTTCTCGAATTTCTTCAACATGACAATGAGGTAATTTTGACCTAATAAATCTTTTGAAATCCACGTCGTCTATTGAATCCAATTCCAAAATCTCATTTTTGTTTTTTTCCTTATCAACTAGACTCTCCTGTTTTGCAGTTGTTACCATTCGAGTCCATGTCGGTAAAATATCCATCAGCATCTCAATCAGAATCTGCGTCTCTTCTTCATCTACACTATCTATTACAATGAAGACTTGTTTAGATGAAGAAGGCATTGTTTCGAGAGGAAGGCGTAGAAAGTGATCGAGAGCAGATACTGTATCTTCCAAAAGGGTTACGGTAGTTAATCGTGGCAAGACCAAATTCGGAAATCGGCGCATCAGCTGTTCTCCAATCGATCGTATTACTGTAGCTGGTTCAGAGGATTGTGGTTCATCTGGACGACAGAAGTGAGATGCAACACATTCGGACATTTCAGACAGCTGAAAGTTTGAGATATTGTCATCTTTTTGACTGTACCATTCTTGTCTCTCAATCTAAAAGCATACGTTTCCCTTCCCCTTTTCTATTCAATTATTCCTATAGTGATTCCCTTTTTCTCAAGTGTCCGTATGCATTATAGCTCACTCCTTGACACATGCTCCATCGCCTTTTCAAGTGTCATTCAACGCCTTAAACGAGAGAAAGAAAGAGCATACAACTACAATTTACCGGACAATACGGACTCTCTGAGAAAGAGATTTTCTAGTCAAAAGAAAAAACGTAATACCTTTTTAGCGAACCAAGTCTTTCCACAATGTTCTCTTCCAACTATTTCCAGTCTTTTTGTTCTTTTTCCTACATTTTCCGTGTCTTGAAACCATTCCATGAATTTTCCAACAGCCTCATTCTTGCATACTTCATGACTTGAAGCACCATGGGAATGGGCTCCGTAGCTCAATGGCTCACGCATTTTGTCACTTGATCATTTGTAGAATAGGGATGGAAAGTTTTCTGGAAATCGAAATAGAAAAGTTGAAGCTAAACCTAAGCAGGAAAGATACAAGGAATTTAGAAAAAAACAACCATAAGGAAATTATATATTTCAAACCTTCTAGCTTTTTCGAGGGGCCAGATCTCATTTCTCTTCCGCTTCCCAAAAACTCATAAATCAAGGAAAAGCGGCTCTGGGACAAAATTGACATTGACATGTCATCTGGAGTCGAGGAGAAGAGTGGATGAGCAAGAAGAAATGTCCCGTAACAGGAGAGCACAATGAAGAGCAAGAAGAAGATGGGTTAGAAGAAGAAGAGCAAACATTTGGGGAAGGGCATTGAGTGTCTCTATGGGTGTTTCAAAGAAGGATTTATGTAGATTTACGTGGGAAAATCAGATTCCGAGTGTTAGGTTGAATGAAAACTGAAAAGATTGCTCCGAAAAAGGGGATCTGAGCAAGATATTGTATGGATATACGACGTCTAGTGGGTGTTCCAACCAGTTAGAGGATAAGGAATTAGGATTTTCAAATTTTTCGTCATGTGTCATTTCTTTTAAAAATGGACACAAGTAGAAAAAGAAAGATCAAAATAAGAAATTTTGTGGAAGATGGGTAGTAGTAAGTTGGATAATGTAACTTGGAATGATCACCGTGTCAAAAACTCATTTTCTCAAATTGAGTCGAAAAACCAAAACACGTTAATACTAGAAGAGAATGAGAATAAAAAGAATAATATTTCATAGCGACATATGGAAGAATCGGAACACAATTATATACTTTTCCTCCTCTTTTTCACTTGATTGTCACTTTTGGAGCAAGCAGGGTGTCAATAAAATTATAAATCGGATTGGGGAGTATGTCAAGCAAATAACGAGTTGGAACGCTGTGGTTTGGAAACTATTTCTCTTAGTTTCTATAAAAGTTATTTCGATAGAAGTAAACCCGGCTATTGTATTCTGACCTAATTGAACATAACATTTACCGAACAGTTCGGATATAAAAGTCAACTGAAAAAAGGAGTTATAACTAAACCCGAAATACACATTAAAATTACCAGTTTTCGTATGTTCTCTCGAATTATCCCGACAAAAAGTAGGGCGATAGGAGGATGAATGAAGAGGAATCAGAGGAGAGATTCTCGGAAAGAATTGAGATGATGGGAGAGATGAAGGATGAGAGAATGACATGGTTTAGAGGATACAAAAGTGAGAAACAATAGAGAAAATAGGATTATAATGATCTGGGAAGAAGAGGAAAGAAAAGGCCTTAATTATTATAGGAATTCCTCAAGAGTTGAAATCAGTTTTGATCTCCAGGAACTCGGATTGATGTTCTGAAAATTCACAGAGACGATTCTAAACGGAAGAGTAACATTTTATTGGATTTAAAACTTTGCAAGCGTTTCAACTGTTTGATCAGCTTATGCAGATCAGAACAGAGGATTCGAAAAAGTAAATTGAACAATTCAAAAAGTCTACCTCTATCTTCGTAAAATCCGGAAGTACTCTTCATTTCTTTTTCTATTTATTTTTGTTTCGGGTGTCGATGTAAGTGAAATTAAATAAACATAATTGTTGCGAATATCCAAAGAAATTGATATGCGAAGGTAGACTTTCCGAGAGAAAGTTTTGAATGGTTGACAAATATTCGAGAAAATGCTCAATTTCGAAAGGAAGAAGATTGTTGCTTCTGCTGTGTGTGTGTGTCAAACTAACCTAATTAGGGACCGCCCGTATTTCATTGTTATTATTATTATGAGGCATTTCATGAGGTTATGAGAGACTGTAATGAGGGTGATGATGACCGTCAAAATGTAATTAAAACTAGGAACAAAATGGAGACAGGAAATGGGAAATGAGAGACTCAGATTCCAGAATTTGTATACTTTAGTTTCTGAAAAAAAGTTTCGTATCAGTAAATAAAAAGAAGAGACAAAAGAAGAAAGAATTGAAAAAGGGGGAAGAAAATGTGTTCGCATGACTAATTGCCACCCGTAACATGTCTATTGTTTGGGTTGACTGATAAGGAGAAAGTGGAGAAATAGTGTGGAAGAACAAGAGGCGCAGAGATGTAGAAACGGAAAGAAAGAAGGGTTGACATCTGGGTGATAGGTATAGAAATAGAAGAAAGAGAAAATGGAAAGAAGGGGCATGTAGATCTACAGTGTGGGAAAAATGAAAAGAAAATAGAGATATGATGATAGGAGAGACGCAGGAAAATGTAATGATTGAGATATATTAGCTTCGTAGTACTAGACCTTTAATTTCCAGAATACATTTAAGTTTTCAATACTAATCCAATTGGTTATTTTCGAAATCTAGCACTAAAATATTCAAAAATTGATTATCCAATGATTTTTGTTCAGACGAAGCAAATAAATAGAATTAAATGAAAATTTATTCATAGGTATTCCAGTTGGTTAGATAGGCAAATTCGGCTTAATCCTCTTCGTCTCGTCAAGCTTTACATACAGATGGATTAGAGATTAACGGCCAAGTGGGCGTGGTTTCATCTGTTTTAATTTCCGAATAGAGTTGGTGGATAGAGTAATGTCTTCTAAGAAAAAGTTTTTGCAAGAAAAAGAAAGACCTAAACAAAAAAAGAGGAAAAGATGAGTGATGGGAAGAAAAAATGGGAAAAAAGGAAAAGATGACAAATTGAAGAGGAAAAAGGACATCTTTTAGTGCTTTTCTTATGAATTTTTAATGGATAAGTGGATTGTCAGAGACGTTTTCAGGATAGTTAATCCGTATGAGAAAGAGTAATCTAAAAACTAGTTTATTTTCTGCCGAGATCTTGTTTTCGCTTATCAAAAATCAGAGCTCTGGCAGTCGGTCTGGCTCCAAGAGCAGAATGGCACGGAATTTCGAGTGGTCAGAAATGAGTGGGAGATGATAAGAGAGAGTGTTATCAGTGTAGTAACAACGAAGAGACACAGAAAAAGAGAGATAGATACGCAGAGATAATATTGAAAATGTTGAAGTGGAAGAAGATTGGAAGAGAGCTCGAACACCTGTCTATTTCATGAAGGAGGGCAAAGAGAAGGGGCACGTTTATTGATACAATTTTACATACATGATCAGGATATGCAATACGGAGAAGAAGGTTAATAAGATACATGAAGGTACTAATAGGTTTTCGGAGAGAAAGAGCAGGTGCTGGTCAAGGGGAAAACGGACAGAGAGAAGGGTTTAGGGACATGTTGTTCAAAACAAAAAACAAGAGTTATGTCTTGTGTTACAAATAAATTTAGGGGAGGCTTTTGAGTTTGGGATTTATAAATTCATAAAAACCTATAATAGAAAACTCGGATAATCTACAGTAACCCGCTCAGTAGAGATCTGAACCAATTTTATGTTTGTCCGTAAGTTATTCACATTTGTTCGGCTGAATTTTCTTAGGGTTAAATGGTTTTTGAAAGTTAATCATACTTTCCAAACCTCAAAACAAACCAATATTATTCCCGGAGGAGCCCGAGAGCCGGAATATTTTAATGATTGTATGCAGAAAAGGAGGAATTGGTCTAAACGAGACAGTTGGTGGAAACCAGATAGTTGTAATCCAAGGTTCGTTAATTGGAAACATTTCATGAAAATTCCGAAAATTAGTGTTCAACCAAATAGTAAAAGAAGACGTGAGATGTCATCTAGAAAAGGTCATAAAAGGGAAGCGATGTCAGTTGAAGACGACAGACCAAGACGAGGGATAATAAATAGTTTATGGGCGATGTCATTGGACTTTAAAAGGAAAAAGGGAGGAAACCATCTGTCAATAGAACAGGCGGAAAAGAAACATTGACTAAGGGTAAACGAAAGACATAATTATCGTCTTATTTGCGCAATATTTTCAAAAGAGTTGAGGGCGGATTATGGAAAAGAAAAAGTTCGAAATATTTAAGTGGTGTTTCAAAGAATATTTGAATGTAAACAAAGTTTTCGAATGGTTTTACTCGAGAGTTTGAAACGAAACGATCTTCAAGACACTTAAAACTACAGTAGGAATAAAACTTTTCGAGATAGTTCGAAAATAATCAATTAGATTCAAAGTATAATTCTAGTTTCAGAAACATTCGATTTCTCTTTAAGCGGGGAAAAAATATGGAAACCTAAAATAGGAACATTTTTCTCTTCCTCTCGCCTATTATTGACCGACCAAAAAGGGACGGTCGAAATGCAAACAAGCGGTTCTTTTCTTTTTAAGGAATACATTCAAAAGACGGCTCTTTTCTTATTATTTTTTCTTTTCAGTTCTCTTATTTCTTCAGTACCGAACTTTCGAAATTACATTGAGAGCCTTTCACGAACAAATTCATTCTGAGGAAAACAGTGAGTCGATTCGAATGAACTACACATTACTCTCCCAAAAGTTCGGTTACTTTTACAAGAAGAAAACGAAACGAAAAGACAAATTGCATTTCGGAAGACAAGCTACTACCGCCCCACAACGAAATCGAACACAATGAGATTAGACTCACTGACTAACTTCTTCTTCTTCTTTTCTATTCGTTTCGATTCCTTCTAAAATTGTTATGGAACAACGGAAAATGAGGGTGAATAGTTTCACGTCTACATTCATAATTGATGTTTTCGGGGCTCTTCTCCTACAAAAAACGAAATATTTCGAGTTCTCTTCAAGAAACGAATGAATATTTTATGAAATTTCATTCGGATATGACCTATCGTAACCCTGATTCAAATTTCAACTTTCAGTAAGTTTGGTACTTGATCATATTTGCGAATAGGAACACCTGGTCAAATTTATTTCTGATTATTTTATTGGAATTGAAATGTTTTCCGTTTCTGATAAGACTACCTTCGAAAGGCATAAAGAGTTCTTTGTTCCTGACTAGAAACAGAATTTTATGAGAATGAATAAGAATATTCAGGCTTCTGGGTTGTAAGTCACATGAAACCTAAAGAAACATAATATTGTTAATGGAATATCTGAAAACCGAATGCGAATCGAATAAAAAGTGAAGGAAAAGCTGAGGAGAGGGAAGCGAAAGTAAGAGTGCAAATAAAGATTTTTATGTGATAGTAAAACGTATACACAACGATTCACACCCATTTACACATGTCAGTTTCCTTTTTTTCAATCTGAATATGTTAGAAAAACATTTCAAGAGTGGGCAACATTGTTTGGAAAAGAAAGAAGAAGAGACGGAAGAAAAACAAAAAAGCAATGGAAGAGCCGAGAGTAATCTTGGTTTGAAAAGAAAAGATTGTCACAACAGATACTCTTTTCCATCTCATCGTGAAACAAAACAATTGTTGCTCGAGAAAGAAAAAAGAAAGGAAAGAGACTTCGAATCTAAAATTAGGAATCACAAAAGAACACTTTTCTTTTATGGAAGGTGTTCTGAAAAATACGGCTAATATAGTGAAGAATTGAAAGTGAAAAAGAAGTGGACACTGGCTAAACGACTCCTCAATAATGGGAAAAAGGAGAAAAGAAGAAGTGGACGAAAGAAAAGAGAAGGTTTTGCTCTCGGAGCAGCGTAAACTTTGCGGGCGGTCTGTCAAAAGAAGCCAAATTAGTGGTCGGAGGAGGAGAGAATGTATTCCAGTTACTGGAATGTACTCTATGTACTTTTATTCCAAGTTTTTGAATACTCGAAAAATCATAGATCAGTGGGTGAACTCATAGAGCTCTTAGAATGTTTCATGCTTTACTGGAGTCTAGCAATATTTACTAGGGAGACAGCTTCAAATAGTTAGCATTTGTATTTAAAAAAACAGTCCAAAAATGCTAGGAATTTTATAAATATGTAGAATTAGTTTTTATTCGAAGACTGTTTCAATAATCCCTTTTCCTGGGGGAGTGTTGAGAGAGTGGACGGAGTTTCGTTACGTTGGAAACTCCGAAAAAAGAAGGTAATTAGGAGAGAAAAGAAACGAAATATTCCGTTTCCAAATAGTGAGAATTGAGGAAACAAGATCTGAACACGTGGAGAATGTTCAGTTGTCGGGATTTCAAAGTAAAAATTACAGAAAATCATCTTCGGATATTGGAAAGTAGACTAACACATCAATTGAAAATTATGAAATGTAGAGTTCAATTTTCTAAACTGGAAAAATTGAAAAGTGAGGATTGTCACCCAGAAAAGAAATGCATCAAATTCTCGAAATGGGGTGCCAGAATGGGAATGAGAAGGCGACGTAAATTCTCAAGAGATTCAAGAAAAAGCTAACAGAAAATAAGAGAATGAAGAAGGTTTTCCATCCGGATAAAATGTGTCAAATATGGGTGTATTTGACATTCCGTTTGACGTGTTAATTCGATTGGAAACTAAACTAGCTCGAGATAATAGGAAATGGAGAGACGCAGAAAATAAGAAAGAGCAGCTCCTGTGAGTTGAGAAAGTTTTCCGATTGTTTTTGAGCTACGAAAAAGTAATATATGAGAATATGATTGTAATCTATGTTAGTTCAATACTATTAATGACGTTTCGAATACTTTCATCCATTTTTACACGGAAACAGTAAAACATTACCTTTAATTTAGACATCCCAAGAGCTTCTCCTTGTTTCGAGAAGAATATGCATCGAATGAGATGAAACAGATTGTGAATACACAATGAAAGAGTTCTTCATTTTTTCCCATCTTCCCCCCCCCCCCCCCCCCCCATTTTCTCTATTACACACCGGAAATTAAAACAAATTTTATTGTTTTTGATCGAATCTTTTTTCTTTTCCGACGGAAATTATTGAGAAAAAGAAGAGAAAAGAACGCATGAATTCTTGAATAATAGCTGTACAGCATCTCCTATTCTTCACTTTTTCTTTTTTACGAATTCTGAAATGATGAGAAATCGGAGAGAGGAGGCGTAGAGAAGAGTGGAACGGAAACAGAAATAAACGAACACAATTTGTTGGAAAAATTATTGGATTGTGATACAATTTAATTTTTTCTTTCTTTGAATATCGAGAGACGAATTGAACCTTTTCTTTTCTAAATGACCATCACAGCCGGAACAGAAAAGTGATAAAATCATCGGATCGTTAATATTATTTGCCTTTTTTTCATCTTCTTTAGTTTGATGCCGACCTGAATGTAACGAGTGAGCCATGACTAATTTGTTCATTTGGAATGAGAAAGACAGATGCAATTTGGATGAAATCAAAGGGAGAGAGACAGACAGGCGAATGAATAGAAAACTTAAATATGATTGTTAGCGAATCATTATTTTAAAGATTTGAGATTCAGACAGGGGATTTGATTTAATTTTAAAACAGATGCTTGTTAGTCTTCCCTGAAAACTGTTACCCCTTTTTCCATTCGAGAAGTCATGGGTTCAGGAAGTTGGCGGAGTGTCGTCATGCGAGGAACAAATGCCGGTGGAATTCGGATAGTGTCAGCTGCTTAATAGTGATCTTCTACATTATAAACGGTTATTTTGAAAAAGTAGATGATTTGTTTCCAGATATAAACAAAAACATTCGAAAAAATAAGAAAGATGACTCTTTTATTTCACTGTATTGGAATCAAGGACGATGTACGAAGTAATGATTGTACTTTGTGGACAGAAATTCATAAGTAACTGGAGGAATTTGATGAGCAGATGGAATCCAGTAGTTTTCATGCAATTAACTTGAAAAAAGCGGCGCCGGCTTGCCGGCGATTGCCGCAAGTAACAGCCCTACTCTGACAACACCATTTATTGTGATTGTGATAATTCTCTAATGGTTGCGCTACAAGAAAAATAAAATCGAATGAAGCTTACATATCGGGAAAATTGTTATAACAGCGTGTGGTATATCAAAACAGACAAGACTAGCCTTTCAGGCAGGTTTCGATTAAGTTTTCCTATTTTAACGAAGAGGGAGGACAGACGGAATATTATCAATACTCGATATGCAATGAATCTTACTTTCTAAATTTGGTGATATCCGTTTGGATAATGTTGAGGAATATCGAGTCAATTTTGTATCATTTTACGATTGAAAAAAAACTTTCAACTCAAAAAGCTTCGAACTCTCACTGTTAGATTGTAACACAAACAGGTTAACCACTAGACTTACTTAATTAAGTCTCCCATACAGGTTGGTGGTGGAGGGCAGGGTTAAAAAAAGCAGACTTGTCAAAAATCGGGCCGGCCCGGGCCGAGATTTTTCTTGACCGGGCCGGGCCGGGCCGAAATTTCTCTTGGCCCGGCCCGGCCCGGTCGGCCCGGATTCATAGATGGGTACCCATTTTTACCAATTTTTTTTTGACATTTTTCGAAAAAATAGATAAAAATGCTTAAATTATCATACATATTCACATTTTGATTCAATTTTAAATGTTTATTCGAAAACTATACTTTTTTCAAAAAAAAGTTCAAAAAATTTCCAAAAATTTCCAAAAAAACTTGAAAAACTCGAAATGTTTTGAAAAACTGTTTCAAAACGGGCCGAGCGGGCCGGGCCGGGCTACGGGCCGGGCCGGGCCGGGCCGGGCCGGGCCGAGATTTTTCCTGATTTTGGCCCGGCCCGGCCCGTGACAAGTCTGAAAAAAAGTGAGTTGCGCAAAGGGTGGGGTGGTACTCGCTTTTGGAACTCGGGGAAATAGAACTGTTATGGGCCTATTCTTGGGCAGCGAAAAACGTTTTTCGCTGGTTTTTTTCCGATTCACGGAACCAGAAAATCAGCGAAAAACTCTTCGCGCGCAGGCATTTTTTGCTGGAGTTTTCTCTTCCATATTTGGTATGTTAGGCCATTCACTTCGGGACCATTTTGTTTAAATCAGTGATCCTTTAATTGTCGATTTACGCTTCACTGAAAGTTAAAGGATCACTGATTTAAACAAAATGGTCCCGAAGTGAATGGCCTAACATACCAAATATGGAAGAGAAAACTCCAGCAAAAAATGCCTGCGCGCGAAGAGTTTTTCGCTGATTTTCTGGTTCCGTGAATCGGAAAAAAACCAGCGAAAAACGTTTTTCGCTGCCCAAGAATAGGCCCATTACAAAATAGAACTGTGAGAAAATGGAACTGACTAATATAGAACTGCTACAATTTGGAACTCGGTAAAATGGAACTCGATGAAATGGAACTGCTACAAGATGGAACTCTACCACTGGTTTTGAAAATGCTTATTGGGCTTATCTAATATAGTTTTATTCGGTTTTTTGTTGACTATTAAATAGACAAAGACAATCTCTTCATGATGTAATGGACCTATTCTGGGGTAGCAAAAAATAGTTTTTTGCTTATTTTTTGCTATTCAGAAAGTAGCAAAAAAAGCAAAAAACTCCTGGTTTGGAGGTATTTTTTGCTTGACCTTTTCTAGGCCAACCCGCGGTTTTCTAGGCCATTCGCTGCAAGACCTGTGTTTGGTGTAGATTTACGGGAGCTTTTTTTGGGTTTTTTTCAGCAAAGTTCGGAAAAAATTCATTTAACGATTACAAAGTATGGAATAAATCAATAAAATTACGAATTCAGTTCAAAAGTAGCGATAAAGTACATGAATGCTGAAAAAATCGCAAAAAATTCTCCCGTAAATCTACACATGGCCTAGAAAACCGCGGGCTGGCCTAGAAAAGATCAAGCAAAAAATACCTCCAAACCAGGAGTTTTTTGCTTTTTTTGCTACTTTCTGAATAGCAAAAAATAAGCAAAAAACTATTTTTTGCTACCCCAGAATAGGTCCATAAGTGTTTTTAAACCTTAAAAGTCGACTTTTCCCAACAAAAATTGGTTCTAATTCTTCTAAAAAGTCATGAATGCAAACGCGCTCCATTCGAACAAGAGTTCCATTTTGTAGCAGTTTCATTTTACCCAGTTCCATTTCATCGAGTTCCATTTTACCGAGTTCCAAATTGTAGCAGTTCTATATTAGACAGTTCCATTTTCTCACAGTTCCATTTTGTAACAGTTCTATTTCCCCGAGTTCCAAAAGCGAGTACCACCAAGGATGGGGTAGATTGGTGATTGCTTTTCGGAGGAAAAAAGAAAATAAATAAATATTATTTACGTGACCTGATCTTTTCAACGTCATTTCACGCGGTCTCCTAGGATGATTTTGAAGCAGATTTTCGATTATGAAAATCAAATCACTCTAAAAAATCACAAATACTCTTCTCTTCAGTCACCTAATTCCACGCCTTGCTTATTCATTGTCCTCTTATTCTTCTGGTGAGTTGCATTTACCGAATTTTGAGTTGTTATAGTAAAAGTGGCTACGAAAATAAGAGCTGGCACGTTGAGGCCCAGACTACCTATGCGAACACGCTCTAACGAGAAATTACGTGGAAATGGAAATATTTTCACGTATCCTAAAATTTTCTGTAGGAAAATAGATTCTAATGTTCACCGCCACGTATTGCGGACCATGTATTTTTCAGAGCGCGTTTGCATAGGTAGCATGGGCCTCAACGTGAGCTGGGAGAATACCTAAGAACCTAAAAATTCGGATTTCTTTTAGTATATCGGTGGGAAGGCAGTTTTTGCCAAATTTCGGTTTTTGTAGCTACAGTAATCCTTGAGTAGTTGACTTTTTGGTTAGATTTTTGACGGGAAGAGGAGTGGTGTCACCGGCTGGCCATAATGCCGTTTGGACGATACACAATTAATTCATTTCTCTTCTTTCAGAAATGTCATGCAAAATAAACTTCGGCGTACAAATCAACTCTCTGAGCTTCTGTGGACCTTACAATATAGCAGGGCTTTCCAAAAGTAGTGTGAAAATGGCGTCATCATCAACCGGCACAATATTTACCTCAATTGAGATGGACAAGTTCTCTACCGATATATTTGGCTGTTATGATGGTAAGTGGGAATTTTCATTTATAAAAATGAACAGTTATTTCAGAAATGTTTATCGCCAATACGAAGATAGGAATACAATCATTGGATCTGGAGACTTCAAAGCTGCTTCCTGTCTACTCCTTGAACAAGAAAAACCGAGAAGAACTGAGTTGCAGTTGTTACAACCCGATATCGGAGAACATGCTCACTGCTGTTTGGTGTCCGACACTAGAGTTACAAGATTGAGCAAGATTGATACAAGATCACCACAGGGATCACATGATTTGATCACAGTGAGTTTTCCCTTTGGAGCTGCTTAGCAGCCTAACTGTTATGAGCCATTCGGTGCTGTTCAGTTAGTCGGATATACCCAGTGCTGCCTAACTTTTGGAGCTGCTTAACGTTGGTTTTTGGGTGCCTAAATATGTTTTTAGGCACCCAAAAACTTTTTTGGGTGCCTAAAAAATTTTTTTTTTTTTTTGCTGCCTAAATATGTTATGTTGCATCTCTGTGTTTTTTACTCCGGAAACGTTTATTACTAGCAAATTATTTCAGTTCAATCGAACGTCTGTTTCCAAAATGACCACAATTGGTGATCATGGGATCGTACTGGAGAAACGTGATGGACTCGTACAGCTTTTTGATCTTCGCCAGTCGAATCGTGCCCGGTGGTCATATGATGCGAAAGAAACCTGTGCATCAATCCAGGAAGCTGGTGAAGCTATCTTCTTGCAGACGAAATCAGGGATTACGGTTCTTAATGAGTTGTCTGGAAAGGAGAGCTTTTCGTATGTTTATAGTAGAATTTCATAGCATGGAAGTCCCTCTTCTTGCAGTTTCAAAATGAGGAAGGATCATGAGTTCTGCGGGTCTCTTCATGGTCAGGATGATGAAGAAATGTTCCTGGTCACCCGAACGCTCAATCGATCGAGTATGCAAATTATTGGTGCTCGGGAGTACGCTGGAGGAAAAGGAAAACCTCTCTTGAATTACTACGGAAACTCACGATCGATTACCCATTTTGTTCGATTTCAACGAGATTTGTTCGCAACTGCTGACGAGAGTGGACGAGTAGTGGTGCAATACGAAGATACCCGGTAAGCAGTAATTCGATGCTCTCCGAAATACTAACATTATAATAATGGCTCCATGAAAAACGGAGTAAATGAACCCTCGAAAAACCGAAAAGAGAGTTTTCAAAATCTGCAATATTTTGAACCATAGAAACTCCCTATCTCTCCCCTCTCCTCTTTCCGAAACACACTCTCTTCATCAACTCTGGAATAGCAAGCCCCATGATGTTTTGCTTGGCGCAGTCGCACAGGGTCACAGAATGTCCATATGAAGCAACTGCGCTCCAAAAAAATTAGCGTAAAATTAGCGAAATTCAAAAAAAATTATCCAAAAAAAAATTGTGTGTATTAAAAATTTGTATTTTTCTCTTTTTTAATGATTTCGATATTTTTTGTGCGAAGTTTTCTCGAAGATAGCGAGAAAAATGGAAGAAAAGTGAGCTTCATTCGAAAAATTTGACTCCCTATCGTTCGTCTTACTGTGTCCACGTTATAAGTGCCGCATGCGGGTCGCATTTTGCTGATCGGCAACTCGCTTGGCAATCTGCCACGTCGTGTGCAAACGCGCTTCACTGAGCTTCCGGTTTCGCGGGAAAATTATTTGAATTCATATGGACAAAATTTGACCCTGTGAGTCGGTATATTTACGTCACAGGTAGTTGACCAGCGACAAAATACGAACCATACAAGCGCCCGCGCGCGGACTCCAAAAGAATTAGCTAAGGACGAAATGTGTGCGTCATATAAATACGGTCCGTTTCGCGTCCGCGCACCGAAAAAGTCGCTCCTCTCCCTCCCACCGCCAGCCCTCTCCCTACTTTGTTCTCCGGTTCAGATCATACTTGCAACGGGCCGGGCCGGGCCGGGCCGATTTGAGAATTTTCACCGGCCCGGACGGCCCGGTCGGCCCGGGTCACAGTACAAAAATTTGAACATTTGAATTTTTTGAAATTTTTTTTGATTTTTTTTGCAAAAAAGTCGAATTTTCGACTATGTTTTTATATATTTTATATATATATCACAGTACCCTGCACGAGGAACAAGCTCGCAAAAAACGCGAAACGCGCACAGCTTTCAAAATTTCTCCCACTGTCTGCGTATCTCTCGTTCGCATACTCTCTCGCTTAGTGATTAGAGAAATCAGGATAGTTTTGCGATTTTCTGACATTTTCAGCATTATTCCCCATCAGAAAGTCATAAAAATTGAAAAACAATTCCTCTTGAGAATCGGCAATTAGCAAAAATCAGATTTTTAGAATTTTCGAAAAATTGAAAAATTTGCAAAATCAGAGGTTTTACACTATTTTTTCTTCATTTTATGGTTTGTTTCTGTTCAGAAACCAATTTCCGACTTCGAAAATTGAAAATCCAGCAGAAATAATACTGAAAAACTGGTGCTACTTCGCTTAAGAACTGCACGAATAAGAACTGTGTTGCTTAAGAACTGGGTTCGCAGAAGAACTGCGCGAAGAAGAACTGTAGTGTTGAGGAACTGCGCGTATAAGAACTGTTTCGTTTAAGAAATCTGTTCGCATTGGAGCGCGTTTGCATCAGCCACATTTTTTTCATTATTTCGATGGTTTTTTATCTGTATTTTCGATTCTTTTTTGATTAAAAATAATTTTTCAACTACAATTTAATTTTTGAAAAATTATTTTTAATCAAAAAAGAATCGAAAACACAGATAAAAAACCATCGAAATAATGAAAAAAAATGTGCCTGATGCAAACACGCTCCAATGCGAACAGAGTTCTTAAACGAAACAGTTCTTATGCAAAACAGTTCTTCTTCGCGCAGTTCTTCTGCGAACCCAGTTCTTAAACAACACAGTTCTTATTCGTATAGTTCTTAAGCGAAGTAGCACCGAAAAACTCGGTTTCTTCGGCGTCGCTGGAATTCTGATTTTGCATAAAACTCGAGTCGGCACCACGAATACGCAATATTAAAGTATGAAAATTCACAAAATTATACAAAAAGTCTTCCTTTACACGAAATGGATATGCATTCTGAGAACAAATTTCTGGAAATCGAGATATTCACGCTTTTATGTGCCCGACTCAGTAAAATTTTGCCCTTTCTGTTGAGTATTACTGTAGACAATGTGAACGTGCCCTACGGCTAATTTTCGTTTTTTTGTTTGCGCGTTCCCCGTGCAGGGTGCTGTGATATATCGATAAAACTCAAGTGTACATAGGATTTTTTACTATTTTTGATGAAAATTTCAAAAAATTTCGAAAAATTTTGTGAAAAAATTGTGCTCATTTTTTGACTCCGGGCCGACCGGGCCGGGCCGGGCCGGCAACTTTCTCTGCCGGCCCGGCCGATATTTTGCAAGTATGGTTCAGATCGTCATTTAACAAGGAAGATTAGTGATAAAATTACTATTTTATTTAAAGAAAGATAAAAGAACATTAAAAATAATGAAAATAAGAAGAAAACATAGCAAATTAGACATAGAAATCACAAGTTTGTCGGGCAGTCGTGTCCTTGAAATCCATCGAAATCCAATTATCGTAGAAGCAATTTTCAGTCGTTGATTTCCGTGTTTCCCTTGTATTTCTGAAAAAAAATCCATTGATTGCTGAATAAAAAATAATTATTCAGTATAACTTACTTTCGAAAATGGGTTCCTCCCCAGGACAAATACAGATGTCGTGCTTGAGAAGGAGTTCCGACCAATTTTAGTTAAGTTTCTCACTGAAAAATTTATTTTGAATAGAGAAAGCTGAATACTATTACAAACCTTTGAGGAAATCGATGAATTGGTTCCATTTCAGCTATCGCAGCTGTTTCTCTTTTTGGGATCATCGGACTGACTGAAAACATACTCACGTAATTTTTAGCGCGTGGGTGGCACCTATCTGGGAGTTAGCCACGAGTATCGGGAGTTAGCCGCTAGAAACGGCAGTTAGCCGTGAAAAAGGCAGTTAGCCGAGGTAAATGGCAGTTAGCCGAGGTAAATGGCAGTTAGCCTGTGTGGCACCGAAATGGGATCGAAACGGCAAATAAGGTCCAGTCGGGGAGTATCCGGCATCTAAGTGGCGTTTGGCAACTAAACGGCGCACAGCACCCTGCACGGGGAACGCGCAAGCGAAAAAACGAAAATTCGCCGTAGGGCACGTTCGCATTGCCTACAGTAATTCTCAACAGAAAAGTCGCATTTTTACCGAGTCGGACACATGAAAGCTTGAATATCTCGATTTCCAAAAATTTGTTCTCAGAATGCATATCCATTTCGTGTAGAGGAAGACTTTTTGTATAATTTTGTAAATTTTCATACTTTAATGTTGCGTTTTCGTGGTGGCCCATAATCCAAGGGTACATCGAAAAAGGGTACATCTATGAAAAATTTGATCATAGGGTACATTGAATCAGAGGGTACAGTGAATCTTAGGGTACATCGAGGAGCTATGATTATGGGGTACATCCATGGGGTTATCATAAGGTACATCGAGTCAGAATTTTCATAAAATTCCAGAAGTCTCACAGGGTTCATCAAATTTTGAGAAAAGATTTACAGATGTAGTTCGAGGAACACATTACTGCTGTTTTCAAAGGGATGACATAATACGATTTAGCATTTAAGAAGATGCTTGAATCAATAATAGAAACTCCAACATGATCATCTAGCAAATGGTTATTAGAGTAATTTATATGTATATCATCCTTCTCAAAAGAGCAGTAATATGTTCCTCGAACTACATCTGTAAAGTTTTTATCGGAAATTGATGAAAACTGTGAGACTTCTGAAATTTTATAAAAATTCTGACTAGATGTACCCTATGATAACCCCATGAATGTACCCCATGATTATAGCTCCTCGATGTGCCCTAAGATTCACTGTACCCTTCGATTCAATGTACCCTATGATCACGATGTACCCTTTTTCGATGTACCCTTGGATTATGGGCCTTTCGTGGTGCCGACTCGAGATTTATGCAAAATCAGTATTTCAACGGCGCCTAAAAAACCGAGTTTTTCGGTGTTATTTCAGCTGGATTTTCAATTTTCGAAGTCGGAATACTGTTTCTGAACAGAAACAAATCAGAAAATGAGAAAAACATAGTGTGAAATCTCTGATTTTATGAATTTCTCAAATTTTCGAAAATTCACAAAATCTGATTTTTGTTGATCGCCTCTCAAGAGACATTGTTTTTCCATTTTTATGACTTTCTGATGCTGTAAATGTCAGAAAATCTCAAAACTATCCTGATTTATCTAATCACTATGCGAGAGAGTAGGCGAATTAGAGATACGCAGATAGTGGGTGAAATTTTGAAAGCTGTGCGCGTTTCGCGTTTTTTGCGAGCTTGTTCCTCGTGCAGGGTACTGTGCGGCGCCCATGTGGCGGCTTGGTGGGCATCGAAGTGGCACCACGTTAAGCATAGTGGCGCGCGGAAGTCGTGAGATGTCGGCTGCTGCTTTTTGATATTATTTTGATATATTATATCCAAGACACGAACTTGAAATACTACTAATCTGATCTAAATTTTGCCACAGTCATCACTAAGGTGGCTTGCTCTCACGGCACGATCAGATACATGACCTGAGGACAAGCTAAGAGTAGAAGTTCTCGGAAAAGAACCACTTTTGTTCTTTCATGGATATATATCATACAGACACACATCAGTATTTCAAAATTAGCGCACATGAAAGCAATTCCATTTAGTTAAGAGATTGGAGAAAAAAGTGAAAAGTAGCCAACGAATGTTTGAACTCAGGCCACACAAATTGTCACAAAATGTCGTCTTCCACTTTTAAATCGCTTAATTAAATTACCGACTTTCAAAATATTTGAAATATTTGGCACCTAAGCAGCGTGGTATCGGCGTGCAAACGGCATGTAAACGGCACCTACATGGCAATTTCCTCCCAGGATAGGAAACTACCGAAACGGCAGTTAGCCGACGAAAACGGCAGTTAGCCAACGGAAACGGCAGTTAGCCGACGATTTCGGCGCGGCTGCCATATACATATGGCAGCCGAGCCGAAATCGACGGCTAATAGCCGTTTTCGTCGGCTAACTGCCTGGAAATTATTTACGTGAGTACTAATTTTTAGATCATTCACAGTTAAATGCGAGATTTTTTACGGAAAAAATTAATTAAGAGAAATTTCAATAGAAAAAACATTAAAAAAACGAAACTTTCGAAAAATAGGAAAAGAAACGAAAAAGCTCCGTGAATGAAAAAAAAATTATCATTATCTGAGAGAAGTCCGAGAGCTTCGGAAGGGCTGCTGCATGCGGCCGCGGCCAGCGTGTCCATATACGGTCCGCGCGCGGACGCCTGCTGCCCACTACCTCCTCTTTTCCCGAAGTCCACACTGCGTCCATATGGAGTCCGCAGCGGACCACATTTCCGCTGCGGACTCTATATGGACGGAAAATGAGACTGATTCCGCATGCGGGCCACACGCCAACTACCTGTGAATTTTCCGTAGCGAAAGCGGCTGCCAACTGCGCTAAAATGGCATCTTTCCAGTGGTAGTTCGAGGACTGATAAAGAAGGGATGTTTCGGATGGGAAGAGGAAAGGTGGAGAGATAGAGGAAATGCAATGGATAAGAACGGATAGATATTGGAAACTGGGAGTTCCGAGGGTGCTCTTTTTCATATTCTTTGTTTTTTCTGGGAGTATTCTTGACTCAAAAGGAGATCTTGTAAGAATCAATTTTCAGAACATCCGACTTCAAGACTGCCACCCTCAAACTCTACAAATCCAATCAATACAAGACGAAAACTGAGAAATCGGACAAGAATCTGAAGGGTGCTCTGGAAGAAGCTAAGCGGCATGAAGATGAATAAAAGGAGGAGAAGGAGAATGAAAATAAAGAGGACAAAATCGAGATTTTTTCAAAAATGGAAAAATACGAATACATACGAGATCTTGGAGAAGGTTGATTTGGAACTGTGGCAGCATACAAATGCAAAAAAAGTGGACTGTTTGTATCTATCAAGGTGAGTTTTGCATTTTCAAAGACGTGTTTATTACATGTTAACACTTTCAGATCTTGGACAGATCGAGGAGAATGGATGAGCAATTTATTGCGAACCGAAAAGTTCTTAACATGAAGAAGGTCTCCCATAAGAACCTGATCCAAATCTACAACTACTTCAAATCGCCGGATCGAGTCTATTTGGTAATGGAAATGATGTCTACAACGCTCGCATCTGTCATGGAGTCAACTGGAGAGATCGAAGAATACGACGCTTCAAGGATTATGAAGGAGATTGGAGATGGATTGGCGTACTGCCACCGGAAGAAACTCATTCATAGAGACTGCAAACCGGAGAACATCCTGATAAGCGAGAGGGACTTGAAGTTGGGGGACTTTGGGGTCTCGACCTTCGAGGAGTAAGTATTCAATCGTTTCCTTTCTGCTTCTAGATTTTGAGTCCGGGATTCTGAGTCCTCAGATGCTGGATTCTGAATTCTAGAATTCTAGATTCCGAATACTGGGTTTTGGATTTGGACTCCCGGATTCTGGATTCTAAATTCTAGGATTTTAGATTCTGAATACTGAATTCTGGATTCTGAATTCTCTGATTCTGGATTCTGGAGTCTCGGATTCTGAGTTATGAATTCCGTTTTCTGAATTCTAAATTCTGGATTCTGAATCACGAATTCTAGATTCTGAATCTCCGATTCTAGATTCTGACTCCGTATCCTGTATTCTAAATTCTCGAATTCTGAATTTTGAATCTCGGATTCTGAATTCTGAATCTTTTCTTTTCCATCAGCAAGAAACACCGAGGAGAACTGATTTGCAGCTGTTATAACTCGATATCTGAGAACATGTACACTGCTGTTTGGTGTCCGGACACCAGAGTTACAAGATTGACCATGATTGATACAAGATCGTCACAGAGAGACATAGAGACTGCAAACCGGAGAACATCCTGGGGGACGTGAAGTTGGGGGATTTCGGGGTGTCGACCTTCTATAAGTAAGTGTTCAAAACGTTTCTTTTCTGCTTCTAGATTCTGAGTCCCGGATTCTGAGTCCTCGGATTCTGGATTCTAAATCTCCGGATTCTAGATTCTGAATCCAGAAGAATGGATTCTGAATCCCGGATTCTGCATTCTGAATTATATGATTCTAGATTCTCGGATTCTGAGTTATGAATTCTGTATTTTAAATTCTCGAATTCTAGATTTTGAGTCACGGATTCTAGATTCTAAATCTCAGATTCTAGATTCTGAATCACGGGTTCTAGATTCTGATCCCAGATTCTAAATTCACGAATTCTGGATTCTGAAACCGGATCCTGTATTCGAAATTCTCGGATTCTGAATTCTGAATCTTGGATTCTAAATTCTGAATACCGGATACTGTATTCTGAATTCTTAATCCATTTTTCTGAAATCTGAACGATTGTCAATCTTTTTTTCTAGAGGTGGGACCGTATGTGGGACCTCCGCCTTCATGGCCCCCGAGATGTTTCTCGGCGAATCCCACAGCTTCGTAGTTGATTCTTGGGCGATGGGTTGCGTGCTCTACGAGATGTTAACAGCGAAGAGAGCGTTCAATGGACCGGTTGGAAGAGTGGAGAAAAAGGGAGATAGATGGAAAATTGACACGAAAATCTCGTTCAGTCCGGACATCAGCGAGGTTCTAGCTGGTTTACTCCAGTTCAAACCAAAATATAGATGGAATATGCAACAAGTAAGTTCAGAAGTTTTGAGTGAAAATACAATTAAAACATGTTCTTTCAGCTGCTCTCATCCAATTGGCTATTCGCGCAAGACGAGAAAAGAGAGCAAGAGATTACCTAATCGATCAAATCTCAGATGTGATTAGATCATCGTCCTTCTTCATTCGATGAATTAGATCTTCCCTTTCTTCTCTTCTCCACCCAATTTCCGTTGTCACAATGTCCCTGTTCATGTCTCTATTGTAATTAATTCCTCTGGCTCCCCCTCCTCTCTGTAAACTGAAACATTTTTAAATCGTGATATACCCCCTTCTGTTCAACATCCACCTATCCCAGTATACCATATCGACAAACGCTCTCTTTCGATTACTATTATCCTTTTGTCTCCAATCATAATTTTATTAGTTTTCTAATAATTAGTTTTTTGAGTTGTTCTCTTTTAAATATTGATTCTTCTCCCTTTGATAGTTGTTCCGAGAATCCTCCATCCAAAATAGACCTTGTTAATACCTGTACTCAACTGTAAATTATTGGCCCAAAAGCCGAAACGATCTTCAAGACACTTAAAACTACAGTAGGAATGAAATTTTTCGAGATAGTTCGAAAATCATCAATTAGATTCAAAGTTTACTTCTAGTTTCAGAAACATTCGATTTCTCTTTAAGCGGGGAAAAATATGGAAACCTAAAATAGGAACATTTTTCTCTTCCTCTCGCCTATTATTGACCGACCAAAAAGGGACGGTCGAAATGCAAACAAGCGGTTCTTTTCTTTTTAAGGAATACATTCAAAAGACGGCTCTTTTCTTATTATTTTTTCTTTTCAGTTCTCTTATTTCTTCAGTTCCGAACTTTCGAAATTACATTGAGAGCCTTTCACGAACAAATTCATTCTGAGGAAAACAGTGAGTCGATTCGAATGAACTACACATTACTCTCCCAAAAGTTCGGTTACTTTTACAAGAAGAAAACGAAACGAAAAGACAAATTGCATTTCGGAAGACAAGCTACTACCGCCCCACAACGAAAACGAACACAATGAGATTAGACTCACTGACTAACTTCTTCTTTTCTATTCGTTTCGATTCCTTCTAAAATTGTTATGGAACAACGGAAAATGAGGGTGAATAGTTTCACGTCTACATTCATAATTGATGTTTTCGGGGCTCTTCTCCTACAAAAAACGAAATATTTCGAGTTCTCTTCAAGAAACGAATGAATATTTTATGAAATTTCATTCGGATATGACCTATCGTAACCCTGATTCAAATTTCAACTTTCAGTAAGTTTGGTACTTGATCATATTTGCGAATAGGAACACCTGGTCAAATTTATTTCTGATTATTTTATTGGAATTGAAATGTTTTCCGTTTCTGATAAGACTACCTTCGAAAGGCATAAAGAGTTCTTTGTTCCTGACTAGAAACAGAATTTTATGAGAATGAATAAGAATATTCAGGCTTCTGGGTTGTAAGTCACATGAAACCTAAAGAAACATAATATTGTTAATGGAATATCTGAAAACCGAATGCGAATCGAATAAAAAGTGAAGGAAAAGCTGAGGAGAGGGAAGCGAAAGTAAGAGTGCAAATAAAGATTTTTATGTGATAGTAAAACGTATACACAACGATTCACACCCATTTACACATGTCAGTTTCCTTTTTTTCAATCTGAATATGTTAGAAAAACATTTCAAGAGTGGGCAACATTGTTTGGAAAAGAAAGAAGAAGAGACGGAAGAAAAACAAAAAAGCAATGGAAGAGCCGAGAGTAATCTTGGTTTGAAAAGAAAAGATTGTCACAACAGATACTCTTTTCCATCTCATCGTGAAACAAAACAATTGTTGCTCGAGAAAGAAAAAAGAAAGGAAAGAGACTTCGAATCTAAAATTAGGAATCACAAAAGAACACTTTTCTTTTATGGAAGGTGTTCTGAAAAATACGGCTAATATAGTGAAGAATTGAAAGTGAAAAAGAAGTGGGCACTGGCTAAACGACTCCTCAATAATGGGAAAAAGGAGAAAAGAAGAAGTGGACGAAAGAAAAGAGAAGGTTTTGCTCTCGGAGCAGCGTAAACTTTGCGGGCGGTCTGTCAAAAGAAGCCAAATTAGTGGTCGGAGGAGGAGAGAATGTATTCCGGTTACTGGAATGTACTCTATGTACTTTTATTCCAAGTTTTTGAATACTCGAAAAATCATAGATCAGTGGGTGAACTCGTAGAGTACGGTAGTTCTTAGAATGTTTCATGCTTTACTGGAGTCTAGCAATATTTACTAGGGAGACAGCTTCTTGTATCAATCCTGGTCAATCTTGTAACTCTGGTGTCCGGACACCAAACAGCAGTGTGACTCTTCAATGGATTCTTCAACCCATCGGGAGACAGCTTCAAATAGTTAGCATTTGTATTTAAAAAAACAGTCCAAAAATGCTAGGAATTTTATAAATATGTAGAATTAGTTTTTTTTCTTGAATAATAGCTGTACAGCATCTCCTATTCTTCACTTTTTCTTTTTTACGAATTCTGAAATGATGAGAAATCGGAGAGAGGAGGCGTAGAGAAGAGTGGAACGGAAACAGAAATAAACGAACACAATTTGTTGGAAAAATGATTGGATTGTGATACAATTTAATTTTCTCTTTCTTTGGATATCGAGAGACGAATTGAACCTTTTCTTTTCTAAATAACCATCACAGCCGGAACAGAAAAGTGATAAAATCATCGGATCGTTAATATTATTTGCCTTTTTTTCATCTTCTTTAGTTTGATGCCGACCTGAATGTAACGAGTGAGCCATGACTAATTTGTTCATTTGGAATGAGAAAGACAGATGCAATTTGGATGAAATCAAAGGGAGAGAGACAGACAGGCGAATGAATAGAAAACTTAAATATGATTGTTAGCGAATCATTATTTTAAAGATTTGAGATTCAGACAGGGGATTTGATTTAATTTTAAAACAGATGCTTGTTAGTCTTCCCTGAAAACTGTTACCCCTTTTTCCATTCGAGAAGTCATGGGTTCAGGAAGTTGGCGGAGTGTCGTCATGCGAGGAACAAATGCCGGTGGAATTCGGATAGTGTCAGCTGCTTAATAGTGATCTTCTACATTATAAACGGTTATTTTGAAAAAGTAGATGATTTGTTTCCAGATATAAACAAAAACATTCGAAAAAATAAGAAAGATGACTCTTTTATTTCACTGTATTGGAATCAAGGACGATGTACGAAGTAATGATTGTACTTTGTGGACAGAAATTCATAAGTAACTGGAGGAATTTGATGAGCAGATGGAATCCAGTAGGAGTTTTTCTAAAACAAAGTATAACAACATTCTTGATTCTGACTATTGTAATACAAACCTTTTTGAGATAAGCTAAAGAACAATATGGAACTGGAATTGCGATATTATCCAACTCCATATCAACAGTTTTTCTCGGTTTATCTCTCAATAGTCCAACAGCCATATCAACAGTTGATGCATGAGCAACAACAAGAACTTTCAATTGTTTTTCATAATGAGATACTTCCGATTGTTCAGCTATCGCATTCAGAATCATTTTGATTCTTTCATTGTAATCATCGTTTGTTTCTTGTCGTCCAACCACTGATTCCAATGAAAGAAATGGGCGGAACGTCTTGTCAACTGGGAAGACGTGACGCTGGAGTTGAGTAATGAATCGAGGAACTCCGTGTGGATAATGGAAGTTTTCAAAGAGACCAGGTTCAACACGAATCAACGATTTACTTCCGGACATTTCACGAACCCACGTGGCCGTTTGAATACAGCGAAGAGATGGAGAACAATAGATTACATCTGAATTATTTTGTTTAGAAACGGAAGATTCTAGACAGAAACCTGGAGTATTATCAGTCATAAGAAGACCTCTTCCAACCATTTGAGCAAGAACAACACCACTTCTGGTGAGACAAGTATCTCTTGTATAATCTTTCAATGGGCGTTGAATCGGAAGACGTGAGGGCATATTCAGATCGAATGGTTCATATTTTCCCTCTTTATTGCACTTCTCGATCCATCCTGGACAACAGTCATCAACTCTTTCTGAATGACGCATTACCATCATAACTGATGGAGACACGTACATTTCATTTTGATGTCTGAAAATGTATTTAATTTTAATAGTATGATTAAGACTAACAGATTTCGATGAGACGAATCGTGATGATCTCGATTAGATGGACAGTTATATGACCCGATGTCGGAATGATCCGAATGGTTTTCTGAAACGTAAAATTGAATATATATATATATATATATATATATAGATATTGGAGTTTACTTCCTTGTCCACATCCTCTCATTTTTCGAATCGTCGTCTTCTTCGATTGACTAGTAGAAAAGAATGATTCAGAAAGGAATGCACTCGTTAATCTGTAGTAAACCATCACGATGAACTGACTCGACACCCTACTTTCAATTTAATTATTTTTCACGTCCAGCAGAGAATTATTTTGATTTTTTCATGAACGTCCAATATCACAATTATCAAAGTCTCCTAGAATGATTTTAGGGGCCGATTACGCCATCAAACGTGGAATTTCACGATAATGAAAAACAAATTAAAAATTCACGCGTGAAAAGATTTTTGAATGGAAAGTAATAACCTTCCTCTCCTGACACACAGTTTTTTTCGGGAAAGTGATCAGTAACACATGTGAGTTTTCCTAAATTTTTCGGTTGGATATTTCTAGAGTTATTGTTTTCAAAAATGAACTGAAAACACCTATTTTTCGAATACACTCAGTTTATCAACCAGAATTTTTCTCATTCACAGATCGGCTGTACCGTGGGTAATTGACAGGGTTGGGAAATTCCGGGCCGGACCGGGCCGAGCCAGGCCGACAGAAAAAATTTTCTCAGCCCGGCCTGGCCCGATCGGCCCGATTGGCCTTGCTCCCATAGAAATTTGAAATTTTTTGAATTTTTTTTGCAAAAAAGTCGAATTTTTTAATGTTTTGGAATATCGATAAAACTGAAGTGTACGAGAATTTTGGAGCATTTTGATTATTTTTTAATGAAAATTACGAAAAAATATGTGAAAAAATTGCGGACATTTTTTGAATTCGGGCTGGCAAAAAATTTCTGTCAGCCCGGCCCGGGATTCCCCAACCCTGGTAATTGAGAACTCCTTACGAAAACTTCCGCCCTGCTGTGGTTTCTCACCCCATCTTGCCAACTTTCTTCTTATTAAGAAATGCGCCACCTCTCTTGTCCTTCCCCTATCCATTGTCTTCAATGATTCTTTCCGCACTTCTACTGTCCCACACTCATGGAAAAAAGCTGTAGTCACCTGTTCTGAATTCTGTTCTGAGTTCTGTTCCTGTTCTGAAGAAAGGTAATTTCAGTTTTCCTAATAACTACCGTCCAATTAGCCTTACTGATCCCTTCTCTAGAATCTTCGAGCGCATCATCTGTAACCGCATCAAATCTGATTTTGCCCATAAGCTTTCAGTTCATTAGCCAATTACAATATTATTCTGAAAACTCACAAATCTCTAGATGTAGTCTTCTTTGATTTACAGAAAGCTTTTGACAAAGATCCCCACAACCTTCTTCTCAACAAGCTTTCCTCTTTTGGCATTTCCGCTCCCATTGTAGCATGGTGTTCGGACTTTCTTACCTCTAGATCCTTTTCCGTTAAAGTCAATAGTTTCATGAATCCCTCTTCCTCTTCTATCTCCTCGGGGGTTCTCCAAGGATCCGTGTCGGGCCCTTTACTCTTTAGACTGTTCATTAATGATCTGTTACTCAGTTTGAATGATATTCCTCACCTGCATGTGGCTGCCTATGCTGATGATATTAAAATCTACTCTCACCTCCCTTCTAGTCTTCAAGCTTGCATTGATTTAGTCTCCAACTGGGCTGAATCCAATTTCCTTCCTCATGCCCATTCCAAAACTGGTTTGCTTCGCTTAGGCTCGCTCAACTCGCATCATCAGTTTCTTATTGCGGGTTCTCCCATTCCTGACTCCAACTCAGTTCGTGATCTTGGCCTGCTTGTTGAACCTGATCTCAAGTTCCGTGCTCACATTAACCCGTGGCTCTAGCCCAACTTCGTTCCTCCCAGATCTTAAAATCCTTCAAGTCTAACAACCCTGCTTTCTACTCATTCCTATTCAAAACGTATGTTCTTCCTATTCTTGAGTATTGTTCTGTTATCTTCTGCTTTTCCCCATACTTGCAAAATATCGGCCCGGCCCGGTAGAGAAAGTTGCCGGCCCGGAGTCAAAAAATGAGCACAATTTTTTCACAAAATTTTTCGAAATTTTTATCAAAAATAGTCAAAAATCCTATGTAAACTTGAGTTTTATCGATATGTAAAAACATAGTCGAAAATTCGACTTTTTTGCGAAAAAATCGAAAAAATTTTCAAAAAAATTCAAAATTTCAAATTTTTGTACTGTGACCCGGCCCGTTGCAAGTATGCTTTTCCCCTTCATCGCGTCTCTCTAGACTTCTGGAATCCACCCTCAGAGTATACTCTGGAAAATTTCTCCAGCGATGCAACATCTCTTTTTCTTCCTACTCGCATCGCTTGGAACTCCTCTCAATGCACTCCATTAGACACCGTATACTCAAAGAACAATTGCTTTTTCTTTACAAATTCATTGCTGCCATCTCACTTTTCCTTTCTTAATACCATTGTCAGACTGTCAGACTCTCCTAGAAGACCCATGGTTCTTATCTATCTCTCCCCAATCAGATAATTGTTTTCTCCTTTACTATTCCATATTGGAATGCTATTACCAACAATGTAAATTCTTTTCCCTCCCTTCCCAGTTTATTATTTTACTTTATAAGTTATAAATTATAACTCAATCACCCGGTTCTAATGTTTCATGATCCTTACTAGTTGTACATATGTACCAGTTTTTTCCTTTTCCCTGTTATTTTTCTTTGCTATTTCCCTTGATTTTTCCTTTTTTCTACTCAAAACTGCCTCGTGAGCAGCATGTTCAAGGATTCTATGATTATTTTATAGTCCCTTATTCTTGAAAAATAATAAATAAATAAATAAATAAAATCGGCTCACAATCCGCCAAGGAGTCTTTTTTCCTCGTAATTTGCGGATAGATATTGGAAACTGGGAGTTTTGTGGAGGATTGGAAAGATGTGTGGCTGGTGAGGCCTCCAATCCAACCGAGATTTATCCGATGTGATTATGAATGTAGTATCGCTAGAGTTGGTGGTATCAGTGCACCCATTTATTGAATGCTTTGGTCGAGGAGTACATCAGAATGGTGAAGGAATTAGTGGAATTGTGGCCAGAATATTAGAGTAGTGAATAATAGAAGTGGGGAATTGTGAGAAGTGTGATGGTACGGGTGAAGTTAAGGCGAAGTTATTAGAAGAAATCCTAAAATGTGTGAGAGGTGATGGGCGGAGTCTCGTAGGAAAAGTTCTAGAAACTGTGGGAGAAATAGCGAGTGGAAATGAGAGAGTGCTAGAGATATTGTAGCGGCGGCGGCAATTGAATCAATTGTTTTCCCTCGCTGCCGTCGAGCGCGTTTGCATCCTCTTCCACGAGCTTCTCGTCCACGGCCATCACGAATTATCCTTCCCTTGGTGATTTGTACTCGATGGGTTGAAGAATCCATTGAAGAGTGAGGAAATTGAGAGATTCCCGAGAAGAATCTCATTTAAGGATAGGTCGTGGATATATCCGAAGGAGGATATCCACGACAAGTTTCGAGAGTGCTCTTTTTCGTTATAATTCGTTTTTTCTGGGAGTATTCTCGGCTCAAACGGAGATATTCTAGGAATCAATTTTCAGAAGATCCTACTTCAAGACTGCCACCCTCAAACTCTACAAATCCAATCAATACAAGACGAAAACTGAGAAATCGGACAAGAATCTGAAAGGTGCTCTGCAAGAAGCTAAACGGCATGAGGATAAATATAAGGAGGAGCAGAAGAAAGAAAATGAAGTGGAGAAAGTCGAGAGTGATTCAAAAATAGAAAATTACGAATACATGAAAGATCTTGGAAAGGGTGGATTTGGAACTGTGGCAGCATACAAATGCAAAAAAAGTGGACTGTTTGTGGCTATCAAGGTGAGTTTTGCATCTTCAAAAGCGTGTTTATTACATGTTAACACTTTCAGATCCTGGATAGATCGAGGAGAATGGATGAGCAATTTATTGCGAACCGAGAAGCTCTTAACATGAAGAAGGTCTCCCATAAGAACTTGATCCAAATCTACGACTACTTCAAATCGCCGGATCGAGTCTATTTGGTAATGGAAATGATGTCCACAACGCTCGCAGCTGTCCTGGAATCATGTGGAAAGATGGAAGAATACGACGCTTCAAGGATTATGAAGGAGATTGGCGAAGGCTTGGCATATTGCCATCGGAAGAAAATGATCCATCGCGACTGCAAACCGGAGAACATCCGGATAAGCGAGGGGGACGTGAAGTTGGGGGACTTTGGGGTCTCGACCTTCGAGGAGTAAGTATTCAAACGTTTCTTTTCTGCTTCTAGATTTTGAGCCCGGGATTCTGAGTCCTCAGATGCTGGATTCTGAATTCTAGAACTCTAGATTCTGAATACTGGGTTCTGGATTCTGACTCCCGGATTCTGGATTCTAAATTCTAGGATTTTAGATTCTGAATACTGGGTTCTGGATTCTGAATTCCCTGATTCTGTATTCTCGGATTCTCAGTTATGAATTTTGTTTTCTGTATTCTAAATTCCTGATTCTGAACCACGAGTTCTAGATTCTGAATCTCGGATTCTAGATTCTGACTCCGTATCCTGTATTCTAAATTCTCGAATAGTGAATTTTGAATATCGGATTCTGAATTCTGAATCTTTTCTTTTCCATCAGCAAGAAACACAGAAGAACTGATTTGCAGCTGTTATAACCCGATATCTGAGAACACACTGCTGTTTGGTGTCCGGACACCAGAGTTACAAGATTGACCAGGATTGATACAAGATCGTCACAGGGAGACATAGAGACTGCAAACCGGAGAACATCCTGATAAGCGAGGGGGACGTGAAGTTGGGGGATTTTGGGGTGTCGACCTTCTATGAGTAAGTGTTCAAAACGTTTCTTTTCTGCTTCTAGATTCTGATCCCGGATTCTGTATTCTAAATTTTCGAATTCTGGATTGTGAATTACGGATTCTAGATTCTAAATCTCAGATTCTAGATTCTGAAACCGGATCCTGTATTCGAAATTCTCGGATTCTGAATTCTGAATCTTGGATTCTAAATTCTGAATACCGGGTACTGGATTCTGAATTCTTAATACATTTTTCTGAAATCTAAACGATTGTCAATCTTTTTTTCTAGAGGTGGGACCGTATGTGGGACCTCCGCCTTCATGGCCCTCGAGATGTTTCTCGGCGAATCAAACAGCTTCGCAGTTGATTCTTGGGCGATGGGTTGCGTGCTCTACGAGATGTTAACAGCGAAGAGAGCGTTCAATGGACCGGTTGGAAGAGTGGAGAAAAAGACAGATCGATGGAAAATCGACACGAAAATCTCATCAGCGAGGTTCTAGCTGGTTTACTCCAGTTTAAATCAAAATATAGATGGAATATGCAACAAGTAAGTTCAGAAGTTTTGAGTGACAATACAATTAAAACATGTTCTTTCAGCTGCTCTCATCCAATTGGCTATTCGCGCAAGACGAGAAAAGAGAGCAAGAGATTACCTAATCGATCAAATCTCAGATGTGATTAGATCATCGTCCTTCTTCATTCGATGAATTAGATCTTCCCTTTCTTCACTTCTCCACCCAATTTCCGTTGTCACAATGTCCCTGTTCATGTCTCTATTGTAATTAATTCCTTTGGCTCCCCCTCCTCTCTGTAAACTGAAACATTTTTAAATCGTGATATACCCCCTTCTGTTTAACATCCACCTATCCCAGTATACCATATCGACAAACGCTCTCTTTCGATTACTATTATCCTTTTGTCTCCAATAATAATTTTATTAGTTTTTTTGAGTTGTTCTCATTTAAATTTGAATTCTTCTCCCTTTGATAGTTGTTCCGAGAATCCTCCATCCAAAATAGTCCATTTTAATACCCCTACTCAACTGTAAATTATTGGCCCAAAAGCAATCAGAAATGAAGTTTTTCAATTTGTTTCTCGCGGGCAGTTTTTTGATCATAAAAATAAAATAAAAAGATGAAAAGAAAGATTAACAAGCATAGAAAAGCATAGAAAATGAGCATAGCATAAGCATTGAAAATGATGTAAATCAACGAGCTCTTTCGGCTGGTGGTTTGACGAAAGTGATTTTCAAATGTATTCGGTCTGTTTTTAACGTTTTTTTGTTCAAAATAAATATGTGGAACACGATTTTTTAAATCTTGAAGAAAGATAGTTGTCTTTTTTTTAATGATGTGTTCGTGAATGACGAACTTACATTTCTGAAACTCGTTACTCTCTTCGATAGTTTTCGGCATATGAAACAAGTTTTGAGCAAAAGTAATAAGTCTTCTCAAAATTTGGGCCCCCAACCAACTATCCTAAAGCGCGACTCTTCTTTAAACGCAATTTGGAACCGGAATAGAAGATGAAGTGCCAGGGTAGTAGTAAAGTACATTAGTACTACAATGAAACGGAGTCTCTCACCAATATTTCCCGAACGTTTAGTTTTAGACTCACTATTCTAAGGACATCAAACTCTAATGAATTGGTCTGATATAGAATTTAAAAATTATTGTTTTCAGAACAAAGTGTTTATTTCACTCAAAAGAAAAACTATACTGATCTTCATTGTAATTTTTGCATCTTTTTCTCAAATTTGTAATCCGTAATTCAGAAACACTTTTTAAAAATTTACCTTAATATTCCCCTACATTAAAAGTACATTTTTCTCTTGAAAAATTGAAAGGTTATCTTTTTTCGCCCAATCGTTATCATATCATTTCATATACTTAACCCATTTTCAGTCGCTTCATCATCAACTGATAATAGAGAAAAGTTGGAAAACGGTCTCGAATATTATATTTTGAATTTTTTCCGAGTTTTACCTAAATTGATTAACATCTCATGTCATGTGACCCATATTTAATATGATTCATCTGAAGTTTAGTTTAAATCTGCACTCGACCTGAGTACATTCGACACAAATACATAGAAAGATCATCATCGTTTTTAGTTTTGTTTGCTTTTTGTTCGTGTCCTTTTCTCTCCAATTTGTTTTATTAGGCAGAAAACTAGAAATACTTCACATCATTTTCATTTTGAGATTGAGTTGAATCAAAGAAATTAAAATGCTCAATCCGCGTCAGAGGTGCACCAGTGCCTTCTTGAACGGTGTTGATTTAGAATTGCCATGAAACAAAACTCTCAAAAACCATTCTCCTTTTTTTATCGTCCTTTTGGTTTCCTTTCCTATCCAGAAAACGTCATTGTCAATTTTTTTTTTCGGAATTTTCCCATCGGCAATTGGATTATGGAAATATGAATGTGGGTGGAAATGGACCGCTTTTTTCAAAGTATTTGTCTGTTTATTTTTTTTTAAATCGTCGTTTCGAGAATTTCTCAAAGATCATATGTTTGTTGTTCTATTTGTGAAGATATCATTTGAATAATTTAGAAACACGTGGTTCATTATTATAATACTAGACCGTTGTCATAAAACACTTGTAATTGGAAATTGATCCTGTAAACCTAATATTCCTGAACCCATTCATGTTTACTGTAAACAGAACGAATTTGTGCTTCTTCCCCCATTTTTAAAACTCTCAGTCTCGATATTTTCTCTTCTGTTAACATCTTCTCATCTCTCATCTCATTCTCCAAAAATTCAATTAGGTCCTCTTCTTTTTTTCGTTTTCTCTCCGTCTATTCCTCTTGGATATTTCTTCGAATATTCATGGCTTTCGAATATTAATTTTCAAGTATTTTCTACTGAATTTCATCGATTTAAAACTAAATAGAATCAGGAAAGAGTCCCCGTTAAAACACTCTTTTACTTCAAAAAATAAACGAAAATATCCGTTTTCCTAATTCGAATTTTTCGTTTTCTTTCCTCTCACCAGTCATTTAAAACGAGAGTGACATGTATCCATTTCATTTTTTAGTTTTACTTCCACTCTTATTCAAATGTTCGACATCAGAAAAATATAGCTCCCTGTGGATTTTAAGAAACAAATAGATGTGTTTCGAATCATTCATACTTGAATTGAAAGACTCGGACTTCTGAAAATCATTGTTCATCCATCTATAATTAGATTTTTTGTGCCTGAATCTTCTTTCGAAACTGATAGTCTTCAGGTGATCATAAGATTGATCTTCCTATCATTTTTCAAGTTCAGATTCTGTTTTTTAAAAGTTTAAAACTCACCAAACCGATGAGAGTTTAATACAGTAACCAGTTACAGTTACCAAACGTGTTTATTCTTCAGAAAAGTATGAGGGGAAACAAAAACTGAAAACTTCTAGAACTTCACTAGATATAATAGACGCCAATATGCCACCCATCCACTTCACTTCCGTTTCTTTTGTCCATTTTTGCATGATTTCCGTGTTCGTTCACTTTCTATATATTTGCCTTTTCCTTTCTCTTTTTCTCTTTCTCTGTTCCGTCGTTTTCCGTCCATTCACACTCACTTTTTGCTCAATTTTTCTCTTTTTCTTCCATATGGCTTTCCTTTAATGAAGAGAGAGAGCAGACACAGATGTCTGTGTATTTGGTTTGTCTCTCTTCTCTCTTCCTCAATTATTTTTTATTATCCTTTTTGTTGTTTCCAGGTTTTTGTTTAGCATTTAGTATTTAGTTTGAAGTAAGTTGCTCATATTTTAATCTGCAATTAACAATTTTACAATTTTCTTTAGTTTCCGTCAAACTAAAACATATCTGAAAGTGCTTTCTTCAAAACTGTCAAACTGGTAATTGCAGATTCTAGTTGAAAGATGAGAAAATAACAGATCCAGTTGTAGTTCTCGGATTTGGTTTCTCAGCATCGAACAAATAGGAACTTCCTAAAATAGACTTAAAACTTTGGCAAAGACTAATTATAGAGAATGTCTAAACCTAGTTGCCGAATCGCATAGGCTATGTATTCTGCAGAAATCCCAATATCAGTCTAGGCGCCATCATTCCTAAAAATGAGAATGGGGTTGGTCCTGTGGTACCTGACCGAGCTCCGTCTATTGCGCCAACGATAGCAGATTTGAAATAAACGACTAATGTGTCTTAACCATAATCTTTGAATTTTTATGTAAAGTATCCAAACCTCATTAGACTCACTTCAGAATCCGCCCACTTTCTTTCCGTAATTTCTGATGCTCTCTTCTCTATTTCCTGTGTTCTACTCAATGTTTTTTCTCTTTTTTTGATTAAGCATTCATTTTGGCGTCATTTCTACATTTTCCAGATGCTGATGATGTCACTAGTTTGAAAATTATGGAATTCTAGAAGACGTATTTTTGTATTCGTCTCTTTTGATACTTTAATTAATCTGAAAGTACAACTGCCAAGAGTTATACATGACTTCAAAGATTGAAAAACACGTCATATGTTGTCTGGATTCTCTGGAGAATTCAACCCGCATAATTTGACACTAACTAATAGAAATCATTAATGACTCCTTGTCTACTGAAAACTTTTTCTCATAAGCATAGAGCAGATTTACTTTTCTTCACTATATGAGATGTCAATACCCTTTGAAAATGTTTTGATTTACAATATCGCATTCATCTTCTACGAATAAATTCTGAGATGCTTGGTTTGGAAAAACTAGATTACATCATTCTATCCTAGTGAGAAGCGCTGAATGGACCACCAGACCGATTCAACCTGGAGATCCTTCAGATGTAGCATTCTCCATCTTAATTTTGAAGAATCTCGAGTAAAACTTCCTCTTGTTTTCCATCTCATCCTGCTCCAAACTTTCAGAAAAATCATGTTTATTCGACGTCACAGATTTCCGAATCATTCGACTTTTTGTCCATTTCCAACCAACGTTTCCCCGCAAAACGCCTCCGCTTTTCGACTTTTTTCTCTCGATTCGCCTCTTAAAAATTTATGATCCGCCCTCCGTATTTCTTCCATTTTTCTTTTATTTCTTCCACATTTCAACCCGACATTGTTCCCGAATTCTATTCTTCTCCTTTCGACTTTTCATCTCAACATAGTTGAAACTATATGACAGTTCTATACTAATCTATTTGTTTCGAAGTAGAATATCACTTCTTGATAACTATCTGTTTCGAGCATAAGCAACATACTACAAACAACTCTTAATTTCTGAATATGTAGTCTCCAATGTTCTCCTTTCATTACTCTTTCGGAATGAAATAAGTAGTTTCTCCAACCAAAAAAAACAATTTACACGTAGCTCTTTTTCTAGTTTTTTTGGTGTTTCACAGCTGTGCTTATACGGGAGGTTCATCTCTCTTCGTCTCTCAGTTTTTTCCACTTTTTCCATTTTGATATATTTACGACTGTCACCTCCCCGCTCCGATCTCCCATATTTCATTCTTTTCTTCCATTTCTGAATCTTTTTGTTTCGAACTTTTTGCAGGAACATTGATTTCAGATAATTGTGGAATCAGTTACACAGAGAAGAAACTATTTCGAGTTACTGTAGTGATGCGGGTCAACGTTGCAAGAGTATGGGAGGATTCGGATTATGAGAAAGTACGAAATCTGTGTGAAGATAACGACGGATGGGTTGAGGTTAGTTGAATGTAAAGCACTAAGATTGTCTCGATTGTCTTCATTCGATCCGATGTGAAAACCATTCAACATTTTCAGGTGTATAAAAAGAAAGACATCACAATTTGCACTCAAAATATTGAAAATAGTAGTTATCAGATGATTAAAGCAATCGCTCTTTTCCCAGATGTCTCTGCTGTGGTTGCATACGATGTACTTCACGATTCTGGTATGACCTTTTCATCAAAAATATGTAAATTTTGATCTTCAGCTTATCGTGCAAAGTGGGACAAGTATATGATCAAACAGGAAAATATTGGAATTATCAATCCAAATAATGATGTTTGTTATTATTCATGTATGTTTGGTATATACTGATTTTTGAAAACTAATTTATTTTCAGTGAACTCTGTTGCTCCAATTCGCCCACGAGACTTTGTGATGCAACGTAGTTGGCTGGAAACTGATAAAGATCGTTTGATTTGTTCCCATTCCGTTTGTCATGAAGATTATCCGCCAGCTAAAGGATGCATCAGAGCAACTGTACTGCTCTCAGGTTATTTAATTAAAGAAAAGGAACAAGGATGCGAGGTTATCTATATCAGTCATTCTGATCCAAAAGGAAAACTTCCAACATGGCTTGTGAACAGAGTCACTAAAGTTGTCGCTCCGAAAGTCATCAAGAAATTGCATAAAGCGTGTCTCGGATATACAGAATGGAAGGAAAAGCATCATCCGACTTGGAAACCATGGAGTGTTCCAGAACAACAGGTACTCTAACTGATCTTTCTTTTATCAGTCTTCGATTTTCAGATGGATCTGGTTCGTGTGGATCTTATTAAGTGTCAACCAAAAGACTACGATCAAGAAATAATTGACGAGTCAAATATTTCTGCGATGAGTGTCAGCACCAAAGATGATGAGGATGAAGACTCGCTGAAGAACTAATATAAATTAAGCCTAATCGCATTCCCCAATTTATCCCTTCCGACCATTTCCGTTAGTATCTGGACTTAGCTTTTTCCCCCACTGTGATGTCACAACCTTTTGATTTTATAAAAAAATTACATACGCTTCAACATATTAAACCTTGGATAATTGAAATGGAGTGATTCGAAAAAATAAAACTTGGATAATTGAAATGGAGTGATTCGAAAAAATAGTATTTGGCAAACAGACACTGAGATCATTTGCTATAAAAGACATGAAAACCTGTGAGAATGTGATGAGTTATTAAATTGAAATGATGTTAATTAAATGGTGTCATACTCTTCCAGACGGAAAAACGAATGTCAAATAGTCGGTCCAAACCAATCCTTGAGCTCGATAGTACTGAAAAAGTATCAGGATAACAAGAAGAACATGAAAATAATAATTTAAAACTTGCAATAGTTCATGGGAAAACTATTTTATCTGAGTGAATTATTCCATTTTCCAACTGTATTTCAGTATCAATCAAGAAATTAGGTAATTTCAGATACAATGATAGAAACCACTCACCTGAAAGAAAATCTCCCATGAAGAGAGAAGTATAATCCAGAACACTGATCCAATGATACTTCCAATAACATATTTTCGAATTTGACGCCGATGACAGTTGATCGGTTTACAGAATGCATCGGAAAAGAACCAAAATGTGTTCACGACCCATACAAGAGGCAAGAAACACGCTCCGATTAAGAAGTATCTGCAAATAAAGGGCATACTTTTGAAAAAGGGTGCTAAATGCGACTTACTTTTTACATAAATCTACTTTTTTGACTTCGGTAAGCTTCGAAATATCCATAATTTATGATCAGTTTTAGAAAAATCGACCAACTCACTTGTGGAAAACAGGAAATGTCGTAGAGTATGGCGCCGAGTACGCAGAGTTTGAGTGCTCCGTGTTTGCAGACCAAAAATTTTTCATATTTTGAGAAAATAGATGTTCCCATTGTTTCAGTTCCTAATTTCTCTGTTTTTCTGCTGTTTTCTTTTTTTATTTCAATCTTTTTGCGCTGAATAATTGTATAGGTCCGTCTTGATTACTCATTATTCCATTTTCAGGCTGAAGAGAAGCGTAGCACCTCAAAAAGTCGGTTAACCATGTCGGTTCTTCAAAAAATCGCTGACATTGAGGCCGAGGTATAAGTCAAGCATTAAAAAACATTATTCTCATATATATATATATATATATATAAATTTTTTCAGATGGCTAGAACTCAGAAGAACAAGGCAACAAATGCTCACTTGGGTATTCTGAAGGTAAGCTGGGAATCAAGAACTTCAAACTGCAGCAACTGGTAGGAAAACAATAATCTTCCTTTTGCAAAAACCCACATAAAAGAGAAACGCATTTGGTTTTTTTGTTCATTAATTGTGGGGATATTATCAATAAAACTAGCAATCATAATCGCAGAGAGTAAAGGAATGAAGTTATGATTGTTTTCAGGCTAAACTCGCTAAACTTCGTCGTGATTTGATCACCCCAAAAGGTGGAGGTGGTGGACCAGGAGAAGGATTCGATGTTGCTAAAACCGGAGATGCTAGAATTGGATTCGTCGGTATGTTCATTCGAAAAGTAATATAAAAATCTTCATAGGAGAATCGAAAATATTCACAAAAAATCTCAGAGGCACACGGGGAAAGAGGGTTGGTTTGAGTTTCAAATTGGTGGAATAATTCAAATCTACAAATAAATTCTATGCATAAAGTCTACAATTCTACACCGGGGAAGAAAGGGAAAATTAAGCAGTTTTGATTGGAATTAAAAAATAAAACAAAGTTTGAAAGAATGATTTGAGCAATTGAACTGTCAAAAATACATATATCAAAGAAATTAAAGAGGAAGTTTAGATGCTAGTTATCGAAGATCATCTTCATCTTCACTCATTTCTTGACTCCGTTGATGATGCAATTGGTTTGAACCTGATCCTGATTCAGGTGGAGAATCAGGAAACATTCCTGGCGGTGGTGGTGGTAGTGACTGAAAATAGTAAATGGTGTCCCCAAAGACGTTCGGTCAATTTTCGTTGTGTTAGAACTGTCATGCGAATTGGAAACTTAGTTGAAAAATCAAACTATTACCTTTATTGGTACCAAGTCTAAGTCCGTTGTATCTAAATCCACTACTATCGGTGGTTGAGGTGAAAGCTCTTCCCGAAGACGTTCGTAAACAAAGTCGTCGTCTTTCTCTGCGATTTCGGCGTCTTTCGCCTCTTCCGGAATCGGTTCATCTTCTTCTAAATATTTGAACATAAAGGAAACAAACTCGAACACGGTTAGAAGTTTATTCAAATTGGAGTGAAGAGGAGTGAAACTAGTATTCTAATATATAACGTACCTTCTGAATCCGAATCATTATTATGATTCAAGTGGTTTTGAATATGAATTTGGATCGGAGACGAAGGAGGAGTTTCAGTTCGCTTTTTGTTGATTTCGACGTTTTCTGAACCTGGAAGAGTTCGACCTTGAGATTCTGCTTCTTTTTCAAGTTCAGCTTTTGCCATCGCTTTTTTCCAATCCAATTCTTCTCGAGTGACATCTTCATCGTCACTCATTTTGTAGTAGACATCTACTTCTCCTTCTTCACTCGATGACCATCGATCTTCTTCGTCGACTGATCCTTTAATGCTGTTGATTGGAACAGGGGCGTCAATGGGTTCAGCAAGAGGGTCATCAGTTCTGAAAATAATTTGTGATTTCGATAGTATCAACCAAGATCATCGAGAAGAAAAACTCACTGTAGTGGTTTGAGTTCAGCTAAATCTAGCTGCCCTTCCATTTCATCTATTCGGCTTCCTCTCCTAGATCTTGGACGGGCAAATGATGGACTTTCACTACTTCGTAAGCCCTTCACTGCCACATCATCATTGTCAGACTTTTGTTTTCCCAAATGGTTTTGTATAGTCAATGGTAAATCAGGTGTATCCGATTGTAAAAGCACAACAGGTGGAACGTATTTTCCGTTCAAATCATCCCATGGGTCTTCATTCAGAGACTTCTGTAATTCTTCTGTTGGACTGTTAGATGAAGCTCTGCTCTTATGATATTGATCTTCGACATAATCTGAGAAATCTTTGGATGGAGGAAATACTGCCTCTGAACTTGTTGTTGCTTGTGATGATAGCATTGGAGATACCGGTTTCCTCGATTCTTTTTCATCTTTACTTTTTGTGAGAATCTGAAAATTTCGATTTTATTGAAAGAAATGCGAACGTTAAGTTTTACCGGTGACTCTTCCTTCACTTTAAAGTCATTTGTTGGATTGGGCGTAGTGTTTGACGCTGCAGGTGTTTGTTGGTACGATTCCACCAGACTTGTTGGGCATGTAGGTTCTCTGGGAAGTTGTGAAGCGTCACATTTGAACCAATTACGCATTTGTCTCTGAGACAGAGACTGAGAGTTATCCTAAAAACGTTTATTTGTATAGACCAGTACTGAATAATATTTCTTACATCTGGAACTTCATCTATTTGTTCATAAGTCAATGGAGTTCTTTCTTCCGAATGAACCATGTGTCCATTCCTTGATGGTTTTCTATGCTTAATCTCACAAGTACCGTAGTTCTTCGTATCAGCTGCCACAAGGCTCTGTTCGGCTTGTGTTGCTTCTTTAGCTGCTTTGCTTTTATTCAGATACCATTTGATGCATTGATATATTGCAATACAGTATGTAATACCAAAGAAGGAAACAATTCCTGATACAATAAGTATCAACTTTGTATTGCCCTTCACATTTTCCCGTCTTTGTTCCGGAGTACTGTAGCTAATTGAACCGAGAGCAGGGTTTCGTTTCAGTTTTGCAGTTCGAACACTGTCGATTTTGATGCCTCCAAGAACTCGAGACAATGGCCCCACTTGGCTTGCAATTATATATTTGATCTGAAATTCAAACTTAAGTTAAAATATTATTTTTATGATAGCAACCTTGACAGGATCGATAATAGTGTCTTCATTGATGATTCCATTATTCCTATCGTTTTTCGTCAGAATAAATAGTAATCTTGTGAGATTGCCTCGTAAATGGTCCATCCTCAGAATGACAACGTTGTCCTGAAAAGAGAGATATCTGGAAAAGCTAACCGAACCTTTCGAATTTCTAGTAGGAGTGAAACATTAAAAATACCATACAAAATCTTCTAATATAATCTCATTTTTCAAAAGCACCTTTGTGAAAAGTGGTTCCGATTCATCACGTTCGGCATACACGACCGATTTGTCTAGATCTAGTTCGTCAGCCTCTTGATCGCTCAAAATTTGGAGCATTTCCTTCAAAAAGATAGTGAACAGTTTTGTTGCGAAACATAGTATAATCAGAAAGAAAATCATAACCGAGGAGTTTGGATAGTGCATTCCATATAATTTTGAATGGGGTGAAGTACGACAACAAATACGTGACGTGTGGGTTAAATTTTACATAGTTCTATTTAATATCAGTATGGTCGTGCTTTCAGCCATTTTCAGCCTATTTTGGTCAATCATTCTTGCTTATAAAAAGCTGAGCTCACGGCATTTTTTTGAAGTTTCGAAAAACTTTTTGCATATCTGCAGATAGATATATCTGTTTTTATCATACATTAAATCATTTCTATTTGATATTGAAAAAGAAAAGAAAACGTGCAATACCTGACTCACATGACTCATTCGCAATGAAACACCCGGGCATTCATTTGCATTATGCTGACAGTAATGCGAAACGATCGTCGAGATTCTTCTCTTGAAATATTCCTGTAATTAGTCCGTTTAGAGTTCTGTGTCTTCTCGATTTTCTACCTCATAACTATCTCCGGTATATAACTTTGCCTCTGTGTTCACCTGTCGCATTCGCATATCAACAACTGGAAGATCGTCCGTCTGAAAATTAAACGATATCTTTATTTCTCCCCTTCTATTTCACATTGTCTTGTGACCCTCATCACATTCGAAAAAGTGAAACTCAATCCTATCGTCTACTCAGGTTTCCCACCATCTGTTGCCTTCCCAAAAATTGTCTTTGTATGGCAATGGAAACTAAATAATAAACACATGTCTGAATTATGCTAGAAATTTGCAAAACGTGGTATTTAGATGAGAACGATGAAAAGAAATGTATCTGTTTCATTCTGAGAGAAAGTGAAAGAGAACTGTAATAACAGATTAAAAGCAATAAAAAATTTTTTTTAAGTTTTAGAACTTTAAAAAAATCTGACTCTGGTTCCTTCTGAAATAATCTCAATCGTTCCATTTTACGATTTCTCCGAGTTTCTGTTTTTCTATTCACTCGGTTCTTCCTTTTCGCAAATCGTCAGTTTCCTCTCCCGCCGCCATTCGTTGTAGTCGTCAATGTGCTCCGTTTTCTCCGTTGCTCGTTGCAAAGTTGTCATCGTCGTTTTTTTGTGTGCTTGTGTATGTGAATAAAGAGACAGCCTCACTCGTTTTTGGCCGTCTCTCTATCTTTTCACAGCTTCACATTGCACCACGCTTGTCGCGTTGAAGCTGACGCCATCTTTTTCTTCTTCGTCTTTTTCAATGGCACCAACCAAAAAGAGGAAGAGGTCTCTTTTGAATTTTTTGTTTGGCCCGCCAAACTTTTCAATGATGAAGTGTGAATTAAAAGAGGAAAGACTATTGAAAAGGGCAAAGAATGAGGAACTTCGACGTTTTAGAATCATCAGAGCGTCGATCGACAAAAAAATCGAGTATTGGAGGAAGAGAAACTTTCCAAACACAGTCATCCAGTGATTACCCTGACATACCGAGACGATTCGATTTTTGAAGTTGTTTCTATTATATTTGGTATCGACAGCATGTCACATTTCAAAAGTTAGACCTAATATCTCTACACATCCACGATTCTCTGGAGTAAAAACACGTCATACTAACTATGAGCTGCATCATATTTCCTTCAATCTGAGTCTCTCTACACCTCCATCTTTCTTTTCCGTTTTTTGGAAACCCGAAGAAATGATAAGTTTTTGGATGTCCCCTGGGACTAGTCTTCCCTCGATATTTTGTGTCGGCTCTTTTCTTTTTGGAAAAAAAAAGAAAAACGACAAGCCCTTCCTTCTCCGATGATACCTAAGGGTTCCAGACCACCGGAGAAAGAGAATAGGAACAATTGTTTTGTCTCCCTTCATCACCATCATCACTATTACTTGTTTTTTGCTCTACTATATCTCTAGTGAAACGAAAAGAAATATAGAAAAATACCTTGATGAACACACTACAATCTGGAGCGGCAAAGATGGTTTGGGCAGGCGAATGAGGCGATGAATAGGGTTTCATACATACACATTCATATTCTGTCTGATTGTTACAATGAATAGGTCGAGGCGATTGAACGATTGATTCAGGTGTCGAGAGAGGGTGTGGGTCATATGGATATGTTGGAGGAATGATTCCATATGGTTCAGCGTCCAAATTTGGATGGTACGTGTTTAGAGATCTCCTGAAATTAAAAGATGTAAGTTATTGATATACAGTAAAACTACTTCTAATCATTTTGGAATAATGCAAACTTGTTTTATTCAGTACCGTTTTTCTAAAACGTTTTCATCAGTGTCTTCATGTTTAAGATCCAACATTCGAAGTATCCAAAACTTCTTACTTTAGAGAGAAAAAAGTCATCCTTACCTAACAGAAATTGCTATCGTTGGATCCAGTCGTGCCAGGAGCATGAAAAAAGAGATAATCATTTTGACGATTTTGGTGTGTCGATCTCTGACTGCATACTCTCCAAACCGATTCCTGGATAACATGTTGAGTACTTTATGAACAGAGGGAATACAAGGTCCGGAGAGAATATTACGGTTCCAGAAGAGATGCCATGTAGGCGATAGTCCAGCACCTTCTCAACACTGATTATAGTGTGTTGTTGTGTATTTGGGAGCTGCTCCTCGCCTTCAGTGAGCTTCAGAGGGTGGGGGTGGCCGAGTATAAGTATAGAGAGAAAGTAGAGTCTCTGAGAAAAAGAGCAAGCTTCTTTTTTTGCGGGCAAAGCTACACGGACCCCCACTGGGAGTAGGGATACATGGCTTCACAGTTCTCTAGAGACAGACGCAGAGAGAAAAGGACATGGGCGGTTGACGGATCAAGAAAGAAGAAGAAGGAGAGACTCTATTTCTCTATAACTCTACGGAAAAAGGAAAACGACTCACGTCTCCTGCTCCAAAAAGGAGACGAGGAGAAGGGTGACGGAAAAAGTGTGTGAGCTGCTGAGGCCAACTTTTTTTGGAAAAGGATTCGTGCGTGATGATTCCAGTGTATGAGTGTGAGAAAAGAAAATAATCGAGCTTCGAAATATCAAACTGCCTATTTGGTTATCAAGTTGAGAAGATTATACTATGCATTTTAGAGTTCAGTCTATTATTTTTATAAAGTTCTCTCAGTTTGTGAAGAAATTTTTGAAGATTCTGAGATTAAATATTTAGTAAGTCAGTTCTTAAGTAAATTATTTCATTTGAACTCTCCGTTTTTATTTTGAGGTGTATATAGTTTCTTATAACGTTTTCATTGCTTCTATTAATTGAACAAACTCCGACACTATAATAATTTTTATCTCAACAAATGATTCTTTACCAATGGAAAAATAAAAGAAAACATCCTATAGTACTACATAAATGTAGGACAACGTTGAGACAAAAAAGAAAGAATGTCGCAATTATTTTGCTTGTCGAGAAAAAGAATGAAAAGACATCTCCAAAAAACAGCCATCTAATCCGGTCAAATGGGATGGGATGAGCATAAAAAGCAGAAAACGTGAAACAATATTCTGAATGCACTTTGAATATGAGCACTAATAATTTTGACTAGAATCATCTAAAATGTGCCCTGGAAACTTCGTTTTTGTAGTGATTTAAGAATTTGACTGACATCTATAAGAAGCTTTCGTTTTCAATCTCCAGTGAGTGTCGTGAAAGTAAATATGTGAGATTATCATATAATTTCTTTTTCTAGATGAATTCTTATGCATGTAGCATAAGAGTGGTACAGAGAAATTAGTGAGAACTAGTTTATTTATCTTTTAGAAGTTTTCTCGAAGTTTACAACACAAAATATACAGCCATAAACGTTCGAGCAAGAGCTAAGAGCTTGTGCCGCCAAACGCTTTTCTTTCAAATGCCGCCACTCATTCGTCAACCAAAAGATGATGGAGATGTTCGCAGAGTCTCGCCGGAAAAGGGAAATGACGAATTCAGAAAAAGAAAATACTCCGAATTTTTTTTCTTACTTCCTCTGACCGAAAAAATATAAATTCTATGCTCTTCCGCACTAGCTCACAATTTGCAGAAAAGGAACATTGCATACTAAAGAATCTTTGGCAATTTCTTATTCAAATCCTCATTGAAAAGTGAGTTTGATATTTTATAAATACAACTTTAGAGTCGAAAAGAACATATGATATGAAAAAATAAGACAAAAATAAAGCCGTGGGACGTGATGAAAACGGAAATGGACCGAAAAAAGGAGTTGTCATGCAAATTGACATCAAATTTCCGTTCTTCTCTGCTTTTTTCTATCAACGTTTAGGCGTCTAAATCTGTTTATTTTTATCGTTTTTGTCGCTTCCGGGATAGAGTATTGATGAACAAACCTGTCATCGTTTACTTTGAGGAGTAAATATAATAAGAAAACCGAGAGGAATCGCCCTCCAAAACGAATAAAATCAAATGGTGGAAAAGAAAACGCAATTTAGCTCTGCTTTATGGATTCTTACAACAAATGGGTTGAAGGGCCCCGTTTTTACGGGAAATTCTACACATAAAATTGATGACTTTATGGTAGAAACAGAAAAGAATAATAATAAGAGAAGAACCAACTGAAAAATCTATGTGTGCCTGAAGAAGTAGAAGCGTTTCAACAAAACAATTTTCAGGATTCCCATCCGTCGGTAAATCAACACTTCTCTGTAATTTGGCTGGTGTCTTTTCGGAAGTTGCCGCTTACGAATTCACGACTCTTACAACGGTTCCTGGAGTCATTCGCTACAAGGTTTTTCCCGATAAATCATTTTTCTACAACTTAATTTATTTAAGGGAGCCAAGATTCAACTTCTCGATCTTCCCGGTATTATTGAGGGTGCGAAAGACGGAAAAGGACGTGGAAAGCAAGTTATTGCTGGTAGGATGGCTGTATTAGATGATATAATTTATATTTATTTGAATTTTCAGTTGCACGTACTTGCTCACTCATTCTTATGGTTCTTGATGTGATGAAGCCATTGCAACACAAAAAATTACTCGAGTACGAGTTAGAAGGATTCGGAATTCGTCTCAACAAGCAACCACCAAATATTGGATTCAAGAGAAAAGAGAAGGGAGGAATCAATCTGACTATGCTTGTTCCCCAAACGGAACTCGATTTAGAACTCGTCAAAAGTATTTTGGCAGAATACCGTATTCATAATGCCGACATCACTCTTCGTTATGATGCTACTTCTGAAGATTTGATTGACGTGATTGAAGGAAATAGAGTTTACATTCCATGTATCTATGTTCTCAACAAAATTGATCAAATCTCGATTGAAGAACTCGACATCATCTACCGTATCCCTCATACCGTTCCAATCTCCGCCCATCATAAATGGAACTTTGACGACTTATTAGAGAAAACTTGGGAATATTTGAATTTGATTCGCATGTGAGTTTTGTTTTATAGACGGCAGTTTCACTGACATTTCATTTCAGCTACACAAAGCCAAAAGGTCAACTTCCTGATTACTCCCAACCAATTGTTTTGAACGCGGAACGCAAGAGTATCGAAGATTTGTGTATGAAGATTCACAAGTCTCTTCAAAAGGACTTCAAATGGTTTGTTTTCTTCTCAATCTAAATTAGACAATCATACAAAAGTTATTATTTAGCGCCCTCGTTTGGGGAGCCTCGGCTAAGCACAACCCTCAACGTGTTGGTCGCGATCATGTTCTCATTGACGAAGATGTCGTTCAGGTTATCAAAAAGTGAGTTTCCGATAGGTTTTTTGGAATTATATCTTCGTTGTTACAGAGTCTGAACCCGGACTTCTAATCGAACTACTCTTTTGTCCAATTGCATCAATCGGTGGTTTTCAATGTTCTGTACCCCATTATTTTTCGTTGTTTTCTATTATCTATACAATTCCTATTCTCGTGTTTTTCTTGGTTCCAATTAATATGCTATTTTTCGATTTCCTGATTTAAATTCTATATTAAATTGAAATCTGGTTTCTTGGTTGTGCATTCGTGAATAGCATTAAAATGCAAAATGTGGCATTTTAATTCGCACTTTTTCTTCGTGAATAGGTGCATTAAAATTTTTATTGACAAAATTAGAAAAATGTCTCCTTGCAAACCAAACCGACCGGCCCGTAACTCGGTTGAAACGCAATATTGTGAGCAGAAAATATATCTAAATGAGATCTCGGTGAGTTCTATGTCACTAACGTACGGGTCGGATGGATGTTCGTTAATCTGCGGGCCAGGCTAGAATGGTTTTTGGCCATTTTCGCGTTTTTGGCACTTTATCCCGGCCCACGGTACCTTGACGATTCGCTATCCGGCCCGTAGTAGCTCATAGACATAGAAACCAAAAATTGAACGGAGTTTATTTATACTCTAAACAAATTTCAAAAACAAAATAACAAAATAGAGAAGTTAACCGGAAGTCTATGAGTATTTTAAGAACTGACAAATGGACGTTCTTCACCTCGAACCAATAAATTCTCCGTTTCCAAAACAACTTTTCGCTCGTCTTTCATTGCAACTCTCTCCCATTTATTCTCATTGCAATGCTGAAAACAAAAACAGTTCTGAACTGTCGATTATTCTTAATCATACCGGGCAATGTTTAGTAGGCATCATCTCAAAACAAACTGTTCGTTTCTTACATCCAGTGCATTTGAAGAATCGTTTATCGGCTGTATGTCTGATTAGTTTATGTTCTTTTTTCATGCATTCAGATGAAGCAAACTGTGATGTGTATTTGCACTGAAAATTAGGAACAAATTAGAAGAACCGTTTCCTGTAATTTGGTACCTGATTGCACGTAACAACTTTAACGTTCTTGACTTCCATACAAGTCGATGTAAATGTTTCTACTTTTTCACGTTCTTCCATTCCAGTCAAATGTCGTTGAAGCATATCATGTTCCGCCTGTAAAGTACAATCAAAATAACACATTAGGTCTACATTCAAAACCTTTTCAGCTTCTTTGTGATGAGTACTCTTCCTTGCTAATAATGCTCTGATTTCATCCATTTTTGATTGACTCGAGCTTTTCGATCTTTTCGCATCAGATGGTGAGTTTTCACCTGGTGTTCTAACTGCTTTTCGCTTCACTCCACCACTTTTTTCTTCTTCAGATTCTTTTCGTTTTGCTTTCAGAATTGCGATTGCACGTAGCTGAAGAAAATATACTAAAATCAAACATCTTTACAGACAACTAACTCTTGCAGCATGCTCCTGAGCATCTTTATGTCCAACTGGTTTATTGTTTTTAGTCATTGACATTGTCCAAAGTTTTGATCCATTTGGAGATGAAGTAGTGGTTGTTGAAGAAGAAGATCGTAAATCGACAACTTTTGATTTCTCATTTTCTGTATCTGCTTTGAGAAACTCTCCGAAACTTGAGTGTTTATACTTTTCGTTCGAATTATCAGTTGCCATGAACTCTATCATTTCTTCCATATTCTCAATGCATTTCTCATCTTTTTTCTCTTTGAGCTTCAGAATTTGACGAGCAGCGAATGTATTTTTCTAATAAGGAGATAAATGAACAATTCGAAATGTATCAAGCTCTTACTCTCTGATTCAAAATGTCGTTTAATGAAGACTTCTCTTCTTCTTTTGTGATTTGTTTCAATGTTGTAGTTGGTGTTGTCAAAGTATTACTATCAGCTGGTCGCATTGTGTCACGAAGTAATGGAGAACCACTGGAACTGATCAGACATTGAATAAAAGAATACAACGTTTCCTTCAGTTACTTAGATAGTCCAGATGAAATCATTCCAGGTCGAATAGGTGTTTGAGACTTTGAAGTTGTAGCTGATTTCTTATTGAATGACAAACCACCAACGTTTGGACCGCATGTAACTGCATTGAAAACACCTGAAAATGAATTCAATTACTAGTTGTTCGATTTGCGATTCTTTTTTACTAAAACGCATTCATCTCTCACTCCTGATCCTCCTATTTACTCAATTGACACAAAAAGCTGTGCTGTGTTAGAGCAAATAAAATGAGCAAAACGAGCATCAAAAATGAGTCATACATGCTGACCTCGTTTGGCGGATAGTTTTCTCGCAGCACTCATCACGTGGAATACGCAGAATTCGCTGAGTGAAGAGTTAACGAAATTGCTACATCGTTGACCGTCTTGCTGCCGGATGCCCTGAATTTATACAGTTTCTTTACCTTTTTTTTACTAAAATGTTTCTTACTTTACAAGTTCCGTAATGAGCAGATTGTCCGATTTCTACAATATTGTTTGATTTCGACACTTTCAATGTTGCCGATACCGGCTCTAAAAGTAATTAAAACTATTTTAAACTGCAGATAATGATTTCCCCTTACTTTTCGCTCCAGATGCTGATGAGTCATCTGCAATTTGTGCAGATATTAAAGCAATGACAGAGCCGAGCTGAAACAAATAATATTTGAAGAATGAAGGAAAGTAAGTAAAACCTTAATTTCCCAATGATCTTTGATGGCATCACCGAACATTAGAAGCTTCACAGGTTGAGTTTGACAATCCTAAAATAATTATTCTTTCTCCTTTTCCTAATTTTCAAAAACCTTAAGATCGTGTAGTTTCCAAATTAAGAAATCGTTTCCATTCGCACTTTTCTTTTTGAAACCTTTCTCAACAATAACTCCCATTGTGCACCATGCTTCTTTGAAATTCGCAGTTGGTTTCAAGTCAGACAGCTTTTCCAGTTTCATGCCAGCTGTAAACGCTCCGAAACTCGATGAGCTGATTTTGGGATTTCGGATTGAAATTTGAAATTTATCGAAGCGGACGATTCCAACTGTCACAGCTTCTGTTGATGGTTTCGTCAAACCCGTCAGCATTGATTTCTGTCAATTAGAAGATTTTAAGAATCATTTTATCAAGTTAATTACTTTATTAGATTTAAATGCATCTGTTGATTTTGGGCCACTTGTTGAACTGTTCTTTTTCAAATATCGCTCTAACTGTATTCCTTGCTCCGTAAGTTCTCTAAAAAAATGGTTTTGGCGTAAACCAAATTTGTCCTAAATATTCATAATTGATAATTACCTCTTCTTTACATATAGCTCATCGTCGTCACTGTTTTCTTCTTCAAACTCCCTCATTGAGGAAGACGCAGCCGATTTCTCCGGTTTCTCCATAGCTTTGAGAGCTTCTTCTCGCATATCAATTGCCCGTGGCCCATTGTTTATATTCTCAGTAATTGGTTTTAATTCCTCTTCTTCTACACCTTCGAGTTGGGTGAGTAAATCATCGAGTGGATCCATTTTGTTTCTAAAAAGTTATGTTTCTTATTTTGTTTTCCATAAAAAGTATAATAGACCAGCTTCTTTTTAATTCATATCGGTACTTCAATTTTTAAGTTGTTAAAATTAAGAAAAAGATTAAATTCAACTGTAAGTTCAACAAATCTAGATTTACAGATTCACAATTCCCGCAAAATTTCTGGTATAACTTACGCGCAATGGTTGTAAACACTTCGACGCAATATTACATACACTGGAAAGCTGTTTGTCTTCTCCGAAAATCGGCTGTTTTCCTCTATTTCTCTATCGTTTCTCTTGCTTTCTCTGACTATTTTACATTTTTATTTCACTTTTTGGTTACTGATTTAAAAAAAAATTCGATTTTGAGTGATGAAAATTATCGATTAAACAAATAATTCTTCATGGCAAAAATTCATATTTAGTTTTCTCAGACTGAAATGCCAAAAAGAGCAGTATCATTCGCTGATGACATTGAAACTCGAGTATTCAAGCGTGACAAGAAGGAGCTAGAAAATGAAGATCTCGATATACCAATGGAAGAAGATGTGGTGAAAGAGCGACCAGTAGAAGATGAAGTAAGTTATAAATAATTTTCGAATTTTACTTCAAGTTTTCAGGAAGAAGAAAAGAAAAAATTCCACACTCTCGAATCAGACGAAGAAGAAGAAGAGGATCACAAGCGTCTTGACACAAGAAAAGTTGAAGGACAGGAGGATTGCGAAATGGATTTTGATGGTTCAATCAAAATTACTGCATTCAATATGAAAGAAGATGAAGAGGATGGGCATTTTGATGAGACTGGTAACTTTGTTTTCGACAAGAAACAGAAGGACGTTCAAGATGCTTGGCTGGATGGAATTGACTGGAGTTCGGTTAAGAGAAAAGCAGGAGATCAGTGGGAAGGAGATGGGGAAAAGGTAAGAATATTTTTGTAGACCAAGAATTGGTAGTATATATTGTTTTGTTCAATTTAACTTTTCAATTTGGCAGTTTTCGATCACTTTTGCGTTTCTTAGCACGGTCTGGCCAAGCCGAGTAACTTGAAATGAGTAGTGTAAACAGCTCATGTTTTTGAAATTTTGCTGTCTGCAATTTCCGACATTTATTTTATGAATAACTTTATTCAATTATTTTCCAGAAGTCTGATGACGAAGAACCAGAGCCAGTTACGATGAGTGATGTTCGAAAGAAAGAAATCTTCGAACAACTTGTACAAATTCTGCAGCCAAATCAATCAATTGCAAAAGCATTATCAGATCTCAAAAAGAAGAAAGGACTGACTGCTGCAGAGGAAAGAAAATTGAGATGGGCGGCTAAAAAAGCTGGAAAAGAATTTCAACCTACTGACGGTCAAAAAGAAACTCAGTTACTGTCTGGGCTGGCCGATGAACTTATTTCAGCTGGATTTGTTAGTGATTTTTTTTGTTATATCAGTGTTGCATTCTTTGCGATGTTTGAATGAATTCAGTTCATGGGTTGTGATTTTCAGATGGACGCATATGAATGGCATCGAGAAAAGATCAACTTCCTACTTCAAAGAATGATCAGTGTTGCTGCCGATGAATTGGATATGTTCTCAGATGAACCAGCAGTCACATCGTCCGCAACCACTGCTCCAACTACAATAGGACAAGAAGAAAAAGAAGAGGATACAGTCAAATGGGACTATAAATCTAATGAGGAGGCAAAAATTGAGGTATATTATAAGTTTTCAATTTTCAGGTAACTGTAAGTTTCCTATTGGATTAAAAAACGGCCTTTCAACTAAAAAATATATTAATTGTTACTTTCAGGGACCGTTCTCGACGTCAGAAATGATGGATCGTCAATCTAAAGGACTTCTTTCTGCTGAGGGTGTGGCTAGACGTGAAGGAACGAACGGACATTTCAATCCAGTCGCTAGAATTGATTTTGAGTTGTATTTGTGAGAAATACGATGATTCATGATGTTTTTTTTACATTTTCCCCCATTCTGACTCTATCTCTGAATCTCTCATTCGCTCGTTTTGCTTTTCATTCCATTGTAATTCACAGTTATTGTTCTGCAGCTGAAAACTTTATTTTTCAAAAAATGGTTCAACGTCGCCATTTCAAGTATCAAAAACTTTCGGAAAACCACGAGGACTGCTATTCAATGGATTCTAAAGGCTCTTCAGGTGGCTCTTTTGATACTTTCTTTTAATCATTACATTTTATTTTCTCTTTCCCTGTGTTGTTTTTTTCCAGAAGAATCTCTTCCCGAATACATTCATTGCATTTTTATAATTCTTCAATGTATAAAAAATTTCAGAATTTTGCAACTTAATTGATCGAAAATATTCCAACTTTCGTGTTCTGGTTTTCACCAGATAAGTATCTAAATTATAAAATTTAAAATCAGTGTGCTGCATCAGAAAAACGACATTTAATCTCTAAATATATGTAAGAATTTTGTTCGTTCCAGAAAATCTTCCGTCAACAATGGCAGGAACTCGGGATTATGATCATCTATTCAAATTACTTATAATTGGAGATTCTGGAGTTGGAAAAAGCAGTCTTCTGTTACGGTTCGCTGATAATACTTTTTCTGGTTTGTTCGCTTCTTCATGCTCTCAAAAGCGGGTGAAAAAAGTCAATTTTTCAGAAAATTATATCACCACAATCGGTGTTGATTTCAAAATCCGTACAATGGATATCAACGGACAGCGAGTCAAGTTGCAAATTTGGGATACTGCAGGCCAAGAACGATTCCGAACGATTACATCAACGTAAGAAAATGGAAAAATTTTCAATTTTGAGACCAAGGGAAAATTCTTGACTGTTCGTTAAAAAGTTTCAAATTTTTAATTTTTCCAGTTACTATCGCGGAACTCATGGCGTCGTTGTTGTTTACGATGTGACGAACGGTGAATCCTTTGGGAACGTGAAACGATGGCTTCAGGAGATCGAGAACAACTGCGATTCTGTGCAGAAAGTCCTTGGTTTGTTGATATTTTTCAAATGTTCAATGAAAATTTCAATGTTTTCAGTCGGTAACAAATGCGAAGAATCTGATCGTCGAGTAGTTCTTGAGAGTGATGCTCGCAACTACGCCCAGTCAATGAATATTGCATTCTTCGAAACTTCGGCCAAAGAAGACAAAAATGTCGAGCCGGTTAGTTTTCTTTCAATCGTATCGTGATGTTTTCGTTACATTTATCATTTTCCGAATGGTTGAGACAAACCCAAAACTTTTTTCGATTCAAAAAATATTCTTTCCCAAGGACTGACAGTTGAGAGTCTCAACTTGAGACAACTCCATCGCGACGCGATAATATGTATATCGCATTAAATGTTTTGAGATATCATATTTTCTCTAATAGTATGTTTATAGATGTTCACTTGCATTACAAGTCTCGTCCTGACTGCAAAACTGGCGAACCCGTCGTCTGCATCAAAAGATCAGCATCGTTCCGGTGGCGTTTCACTGAAAGACAACTCCGGTAACACCAATCAAAAGAAGAAGTGCAAATGTGGATGAAATATTATAAATTCGATACCGTCATTCTTCTATCATAATTCTTGATCCGAGTCTAACACGTACTCTCACCTTTTTTCTCATATGCTTTTCACTTTGTAAAATGGCTCTTCCCTAAATGATTTTCGCATCCTCCCATCCCTCATTTCTTTGCTATCTTGTGTATGCATATACTATCTAATTTCTCGATCGCTCATTTTACCGCTTTCTGGCTCCCACAAGCTTGTAAATTTAATATAAATCTATTGTTTCCGAAGCTCAATAATTTGTCTTGTTGTTGTATATTACAGGGAGGCGAATAAGTATACGACGCCCTTAATTCTTAGATATTCGGCGAAAAACGGTTGAATCAACAAAAAAACGTTATTAATAGTTGGAATATACGTATTAGATTTAATTTACGAAAGGAAATCGAAGTTGGATACTTTGGCTTTGGTACAGGCCTTCAGACGTCCAATGAAAAAATCGCCTGTGCGCCGCGTCTCGGGCGTGATCTGGACCTATAATAATAATTTTAATATTGAGCCTTTTTCCAACCGTCAAAAGCAAAACTATTGTTATCAAAAGGTGATAGTAGGTCCCCTTAACGTCACCAGGTCCATGACCTCCTTTTTTCTAAAACTGTGATGGTATGGGTCGCGGTGATATCTTACGGTAGAACTTCGTTAGTTTTCATTTAAAAAAAAAGCGAAAATCGACTAGGGGTCTTCCAAAACTTGGTTTTGAAGGATGTTTTGTTCCTCTGTACAGCTCAACACTCTACTGGACTCTTTTCCATCTTTCAACAAGATTGGGCTACGCCCCACAGTTCCAAATCAACAAAATTCATCATCTCTCTCATTTTCCTGGCTATTGGAACAACGACTTTAGGCCTGCATTGTCGGCGGATCTCATTCTGATGGATTTCATCGTATGGGAATATTTGAAGAGCAAGATCTCAGGAATCTCTTACAACAAGGCCGTTGTTCTCAAGGCCTTCTTTCAGAAGATATGGGACGAAGTCGACGTCGACTACCTGCGGCGCACAAGCGATTTTGGCGTCTTACGTCAGAAGGCCTGTATCAAAGTCAAAGTATCCAACTTCGAATCCTTTAGTAAACTGAATCTAATTCGAACATTCCAACTATTAATAACGTTTTTTGTTGATTCAACCGTTTTCTCGCCGAATATCCAAGAATTAAGAGCGTCGTATACTTATTCGCCACCCTGTATAGTGAAAATCAATTAATAGAAATTTCTGCAATTTCATTTATCGGTATAAGAAATTCTTGGATTCAAAATAGAAGAACGGAAAAACTGGTGTCGAGGAGATCAATTTGTAAAAAATCTGGGATATTGGGAAGGTAGGGATTGCAGATCATTGTACAATAACATCAGCCAACTGTAGGACTGTAGGGATATTTGAAGTGAAACTTTTCAATAAAATCGAAGAAAATAAATAGTTTTGGCAAAGGAGGTCGTTTATCCATGAGTTGTATCGTCTTCAACGAAATCGTAGGCTTGTTCACGAGTGACAGCATCGATGTGGGAAACTTTGTTGCGGAAACGAACTCCGTAGAACTTTTCGGCAGTGGCAAGCAACTCAGGGCGGAAAGTAGTCGTGACGAATTGGGCTTGGTCCGATAGAGACTGAATCATTTCTGAAAGAAAATATTACTGTAGATTAGGCTTGAAAAAAGGAGGGGAGGGGGGGTGCCTAATTTAGGAGTCCGCGGGTCCCACATGATCATTAAACGGTCAGAAATACACAGGTGTTAATGAATTTTGGAAATTTTGTCTTCATATGTGATTTCAGTTTCTATGAAAACTACATGTTATTCCTACGAAAACTAATTGTTTTCAAAAAAAAACAACGCGTCTTCTTTATAGCAATAGATGCGCGATTAACAAGTTTCTTGATAACAAAAGTATCAAACACTCACCAGCTACAGATTTTCTATGCTGAGCATCAAGAGCAGCATCGATTTCGTCGAAAAGATAAAATGGAGCGGGGTCACATTTCTACAAAAATACAAGTTGATTAATCGGAGTTCTATTAGAAAATATTACTTGAATAGCAAAAATGATAGCGAGAGCAACAAGTGACTTCTGTCCTCCAGATAGTTGCGTCATTTCTCGAGTTTCCGATTCACCATCATCAGAAACGAATGAAACCATTACGACAATTCCTTCGTAACTTTCTACTTTGTGAGCACTTGGTTCTTCACCTTCACGGTGGTCACGCATACGCAATGACATTTTTCCGCTTCCTAGAAAAATGTTATTACAATTACCGCCATTCTTCAACTAGCCTAACCATGAGGAACCAATTGTTTGAAAACTTGTTCGAAGTTCTTCTTCACTTGCTTGAAAGTCAAATCGATAGCTTCATATTTTCTGTTCTCAAGAACTTTCAGCAATTCTTCGATAGACTGAAAAATATATTTATTCGAAAGAAGTCGAAGGAAAGATTCTTACATCTTCACTTTTCTTTTGTTCCGCCATTCGTTTAGTCAAGTCTTCCTTTTGGCTTGAAGCGGTCATGTACTGATCAAGTGCCTTTTTGTTCACATTTTCGTATTTTTTCAACTCATTCACACATTCAATCAACTTTTTCTCCAATTCACGTGGTTTCACATTCTGGTATTTCGAGAAAGTGTCTGTTGGAAGAGCACCGAGAAGACGCATCTGTAAATAGAATAAATTACAAATTTATAGATTTAAAATTTCAATTAAAAACCTTTTTCAAACTATCTTCTCTTTTCTGCTTAACTTCATCTTCTTTCGCCGCTATTTTGTCTAACTGGAGTTGGAAATCAGATTGTTGTTTCTCTAGATCTCTCTGTATATCCATGTAATTTTCGAATTGTCGTTGAACAGCTTTTTCTTTTGATTCGAACTCTTGAAGTTCGTTGATTGCACTTTCGAGTTGTTCGCGAACATTCTCCATTCGAGAGATAAGTGAATTGTATTGAGCATTTGCATTGTCCAATCTATGACGGCGCTCGTTATCAGAGATGTCGTCAACACGCTGAAAAAACCATATTTTCAAAATATTAAGTCAGCCATCCGAACCGCCGTAAGATTTTCTTTTGTTTTATACAATTTTTTCGTCAAAAGATTCTCAATGGCATTTTTGCGATGCATCAAATCCATTCTGCGACGAGCAACATCAGCTAATTCCTGCTTCATTTGATCGACTTTTCTCTGTAAAAAATGAATTAGAACTGGTTATAATAAAATGAAATGAAACGTACTCTGAGTTCTCTGACACTCTGTTGTTCGCCATCAGTCAGCTGAGAACTCATGGCAGATCCAATCTCCTGCTCGAGAATCTCTTTTTGAGCAACCAATTCACGAAGACGATTTCTGATTTGAATAAGCTGATTCATCTTCGGTTCTTTTGTTTTTGCAATCATGAAAAATTGTTGACTAATAGCGTTTTTGGCTTCTGTCAATTCACGATGTCTCCGATGGAAATCACTTATTTGGTTTTCGTTTTGAGTCATACGATTTCTGACTTGTTCTGCAGCACGAGTCTTGTCTCGAACGTTCTGTTCCGCAAGTTTCAGTTGTTCATGATGTACACTGAGTTCTTTCATAATGATCATCTTCTTGCTGTGGATTTCCAACTTGCTTCTTTTCTTATCAATAAATCCTCCCGTCATTACTCCTTTTTTGGACATTTGATCTCCATCAGCAGTAACAACATCGTATTGCTCGTTACGGATATCGCGTGCACTCTGATCCAGAGCGCGAACAACAATAACATTAGCTGTGATAGACTGAACAACTTTATCGAATTTTGCGTCATAATCTACAACTTCCAGAAGTGGGCGAGCGTTCTGTAAAGAATCGTCTGGTTGTAAAAAATATATTTTGAGAAGATTCACTTACAGGTCGTTTTCCGAAGTTTTTCTCTCTTGGAGCGTTGACTCGATTCAACGGATAGAAATTGAGCTCGCCAGGAAGTTGCAACTCATTGAATTTTTTCAATATTTTTGTGGCAATACTGAAACATTTAAATGAGGTGAACTCTCAAGTAAATCACACAACTAACCGATCAGTCTCGACGACATGATAGAACAGACGATTCTGTGCGATCACTTCGAAAGCCGTTATGAACATTGCATTGACTTCAATCAGATCAATGAGAGTTCCTATAATCTCACATCAAGTATGTTTTTTTAGAAAAAAAAACAAACCATGATAGCCATTGATAACATCATCATGCTGTCCGTTTCTATTTTCACTTTTGAATTCGTCGATCACCTTACGAACACCAGTCATTCCATTATAGATTGGCTGAATGGAATGAAATCAGAGAAATTTTCTACCAATATTATTACCCGTGCCACAAGCCGTCTCATTTGATCGTTTGCAGCCGAAACATCCTGATCCAGATCGGAGATTTTATCTCGAATAGATTTTTCTTCACGTGAAGCCGTACTGAAATAAGGAAACTCAAAATAGTTTGCTAAATGTTTCTCACTTCAAAGCACTATAAGCATTGTCGTATTCTTGCTTCAAAGCTGGAGTTTTACTGCCATAATTGTCCATATGCAAACGGTTTTCTTCTATTTCTTGGCTGATATTCTGAAATGTTTTTTTCTTAGTTTAATATTTTTGTTGTTCTGTTACTTTGATCTCATTATTCAATTTCTCATCTTCTTTCTCCACATCTTCCAATTCTTTCTGAACAGTTCGCTCTTGTTCTTGATTATCCGCGATGAGGCCAGCAAATCGACGAATTTCATTACGAAGAGCTTTGTCACGTTCTTCAATTGATGTATATTGACTTCGTTGTCCCTGTTTAGCAAGAATCTCTTTGATGTGTGCTTCATCGATACGAATATCAGTATTGAGTCGAGATTCTTCTTCTACGAGTCTCTGAAAAAATGAAACATCACAATTTTTCAATGGTTTCAGATAACAGCGATTAGATAATAAACTCACAGCATATTCCGGCTTGATAGCTTCCAAATCGTTTTCGTTTTTGTAGATTTCGTCCGTAATGCTTTGGAGGGAGCTTTCTGCATTTTGACGACCTTGACGTTCTCTGAAAACCAATATTCGCTAGATGCATTCGGCATACTTTACCCACCTGGTACTTTCTTCAGTTAAAGAATCAATTTCCAATTTAAGAGTCATCTTTTCTTCAACCATTTTAGTTTCCTCAGCTTGTAATGATTCCTTATCGTCCCGAAGTGTTCTTCCCTGAGCATCCAACTTTTTCTTTCCAGCTTTAGTTTTTGCCAATTCGCTAGAAACTTCAACCAACTGACTTTTCACTTCGTTGGCTTTTGCAACAAGTTCATGCTTCTGCTCGTCTAATTTAGTTTTTTCTTTTATCGCTTCCTTGTTTGTGTTGTCATACATAGTGTACTCTATGCTTCGTTTTGTCTTGTCCAACTTCTGATATTCCCTCAAATCTTCTTTCTCGTTTTCAAGAGTTTGAAGGCGGTCGTCGATATACTTAAGAAGACCATCGATTTTTTCAGTTTTCATTCCTGAAAAATTTAGCAATTTTAACGAAAAATAAATATTGGCTCACTTGTCTCTTTCAGAATTTTAAGACTTTCTTCCTTCCTCTCGTCATAAACTCTTGTTCCAGCTACTTCTCTTAGCAATTTGAGTTTGTATGTATCCGGAGATGTTGCTAATTCGTTGATTTTTCCTTGTTTCACAATATAGTACGGATTGGATCGAGAGAAACCAGCCGATTCCATAAGGTTGACAACCTACAGAGAAATTATAAGAACATTTTAACGACTTAACTAAGATACCTCAGCTCGTGGAACCATTTTATTATCAATGTAATACTGATCTTTCTTTTTTCCAACCTGGCGAACAATCTTCACTTCCGTATTATCGAAAGCCATCAAACGTTTCTCAGAGTTATCAAAAGTGATTTCCACACGAGCATGAGCAACTTTTGGACCAGTACTTTCATGAAGCAAACCAAGTCGTTGTTCTTCCTTCAAATGTGCGTATTCATCGGAAAGAACGAATTGAATCGCTGAAAAAAAAACTTCAGATGTGAATCGATAAACTTACAAACCATGGAAAAAATTCGATTTTCCAGATCCATTTCTACCAACAACAACATTAGAACGAGGACTGAAACCGGAGACATGAGTATTGTCCTTGTAGCTCCGGAAGCCGTTGATTCTAACCTGAAAATAAGAAAAACTGAAAATTTACATATTTAAGAAAACTCACTTCTTTGATCTTCATTGGTCTGCAGCATTAAGCGATAAGACGTTCACTAAAAATTGATGTAATTAATGCCAAGCTTTATTTCGAACTAGGAATATCTTAAGCTGAGCTAAAACAGAAAAATTTCGGTTAATTTAAATTCGAAGCGTTACCTTCGCGGGCGCGACCCCGGGACTAAAAACTCTCACTCGACCACAATCGTCGGACTCCTCTCGGACAAGGCGGAGAACTGTGGGGTTGGGGAATAAGTAATGAATTTCTTGAAATTGTATCTTAATCTACCTGAATTCGAGGTTGCAGATGAACGTGTTAACAGACAATTATTGAAAGTATCTATAAAGTTAATCTGTTAGCATTCTAGAAAATCAGAAATTTAAAACACTTTAATTCTCACGTGTTGCCCTACTGCTCCACTGAAAAATATTCCACATCAAATATAATTTTGGAAATAAGGAAAATAGTTATTGTCAAAGAATAATAAAATGGAGCTGAACAATGAGAACACAGTGCAAAGTCCACAGTCATCTGAAACTTTTATTGAAGGTGATCGAGTTCTAATATCTGAGATTAGTCCAAATTATGCCCAAAGAAGAAACTTGTACAATAATGTAAATTGGACGAAAACACATATGGCTGTGAGTTTTGGGATGTCTCGATGCCGAATTATCTTAATCAGATTACAACTTGTTCAGAATATGATGCCATATTGATTTTTGTTTCAGCTTCTCGGGCATGTTGGTTATATCTACAGTATAGATGAAGAGAAGAGAACTGCTCTTGTCCGTGTCTTCTACGCATTGCCACCGAGTACTGATCTGGTAGAAGAATTCCAAAGTATTCTCTTCTGATAACCGCTTTCTTTTAGTTACAAAACCTGACAGAGTGGCCTTTGGAAGCTCTAGAAATTCCTAAAATTGTTGAACACTATAAGGGAGATTTAGTAGCAATAACTCGTGGAGACCCATTGAAAACAACGATTGGAGTTATTGCTGCAAAAGAAACAGTGACTTTCGAAGGTGTTCCAAAATACATGGTTTCATTGAAAAATGCTCAAAACACTGCATTAATTCGTGATATTCAAGTGACAATTGATGTGAATCCAGGATGGACAGATGGTCGTAGAGACTTATTTCTGTGTCCGGTTTATTCTGGACCAAGACTGTCAATGATTACGAGAGATAGAAATGAACACAGTATTCATACTTATAAAGTTTAGTTGACCAATATTTACAGATACAATTTATTGCTACACTTTCAGAATACAATTCACGGTTACACAACGGACAATTTGATGGAAATTATCATAAATTGGAATGAAGATTCTAGTAGTTATGCTAAGTTAGTTGAATCAATTCGTGCAAATCCGCAACAAGTTCGAATGCCTTTCGATGGACAGCTTCCAATTTTCCGTGCAGTTTCGGATGATTTGTGGAATGTTGTTGTGATGTTAATCTCATTAGGAGCAGAGAAAAATGCTAAAGATAGTCAGAACAAGACAATAGTGCACGTGGCAGCGGAGAGGTTTGTTCAAAGATTGAGATATTGACAACTTGAATATTATTTTCAGAGGGCTTGACAAGATGCTAGAAGGTGTCCTACTTCTTCTTCCAAAAGAAGTAAATTCTCAGTCAATAACCGGTGATACTCCACTGCATCTGGCTTCCCGACATGCTCATGCTGCCTGTATTGATCGTCTTCTGGGGACAAGCGCATGTCTTCCGTGTGTTGCAAATAACAATGGAGATACTCCAATACATGAAGTTTGTAAACTGCCTGAGTCTGGAAACAAGGTGAGTCACGAGAGGAAATATGTCTACGTTTAATGGCATGTTTTTTTTCCAGAAAGCAGCGATTAGTCGTATTATGACAAACACTCGAGCGAACATTCATCAAATGAACAACGCCAATATGACACCTCTACAGATTTCTATATTCGGAGGACACGTGAAGTAAATCTCCCTCTCTAGTTTATGTGCCAAATTATAAGCATTCTTACAGTACTGTCGAACAACTCCTTCTTTTACGTTCTTCTTACCGTAATACCACTACAAAAAACGGAATGAATGCATTGCATTATGCTGCTGGATGTGGGCATGTAAATGTCATAAACAAGTTGATTATGGTATCTTTTTAGAAAATTGTCATCTCATTACAATTATTTGATTTCTAGTTGGGCCTCGAAGTACATCGTCGTGACAGATTTGGTCGTGGAGTTCTTCATTACGCTCTTGAAAAATGGACTGGAGAAGCTGAGAAAGACTGTGGACGTCTCGCATCAATTCAAGCCCTTGTAAAGGCGGGAGCCCCACCGAATGTAGTAGATTTGAATGGGCAGACCCCCATATTTCAACTTGTTAAGTGGGTGCAAACTGAAATTCGATTATTAAGGTGCTCTAATTTCAGAGATATGCTGAAACAAAATGAACAATATGCTGTATCTTTGGTTCCAATGTGTGCTCAACTCGTTCGTACAAACTTGAATCTTGATGAGATGGCGAGTAGACTTCGTCCCAAATGGCAACTTGCTACTATTTGTTTCATGGTTTCGAATGGTGCTGATTTGAATATTAAGTTAGTTTTTCAGACGATATGATGACATATGCTTCTTGTAAATTTCAGAGATAGAAAAGGGGTGAGCATTGTTGATTTGTGTGAAGATTCAACACTTCGTCCGATCATTATTCATATTGCACAAACTAAGCAAAGGTAACTAGTATGAATTTCAAAAGTAGATTTATAAACTTCAGAACTGTAATGCCAATGTTAGCTATGAGTCAGGATAAATTTGATGCTGCAGAAGTGTCGATGTGCACTTTTTCATGCTTTGATTCGGTTGCAACTGTCAAATTGAATCCATGTGGACATCGTGTTGCTTGCGTCGATTGTGCTGAGAAGACAGCCATTAGAAGATGTCCAGTTTGTTATCAGTTTATTGCAGGAGCACATGATCACGGTAAAATTAAAATAGCAGACAATCCTAAACTCGTAATTTTGATAGATGGGACACAAGTTCAAATTGGTTCTCGATCAGGCGAATCAACTGATTTCGGCCGGCAACATTCACAACTTTCTGCTGAAATTTGTAAAAAGATAGCTGAAGATGCAGCTCGAGAAGCAAAAATCGAATTTGAAAGAGAGAAGCAAAAAGAGCTGAATTTATTGAGAAAAAAACTAGAACAGTTGGAGTTAGAGACTAGTTGTGCTATTTGTATGGATTCCAAAATTGAGGTAAAGGATATCAACATAAAAGCTGAAACAGGACGTTGTTCAGGTTGTTTTCAACTGCGGACATACTGCTTGTGTGGAATGCACAGATAAACTCAAAAAACAGTGCCATATCTGCAGGAAACCTATTGAGACAACTCAACCTATTTATTCGTGAACATGTTAATCAATTTTTATAAAGTTTAAACTTTAATTTTTGTTTCATTCACACACAAAAATCGGTAATTGGACAACAAAAACTAGAGATATAAAGCTTTCTCTAGATCTATTCATCATGTCTCATCTTTTTTCACATTTGAGCTACCGCGCACACAGTCTCCCACACGCGAAATGCGCAAGCGTTTTCACGAGAAAAGCGACGATCTGCGTCCTCAAATCTCTAACGCATGCAGAGGGAGCGCGTTTGCACTAAAATTAATCTGAAATGAAAAATTTTGGAAAAATGTCTCGTACAACGAGTAGACAACGAATTTCGAAACGGTGAAAAAAGAATAAGATAGAAGATGATCTGAACTATAATTTTCATAAAAATCTTAAACGAACAATATTCAGAACACGACTTATGGACGCCTGAAAATGGCGTTCAAAGAATAGTGTGTTTGAAGGACATGTCTAATTTGGAATGATAATTTTTTTCTTTAGATAGATTCTCTGATATCTGAAATACTTCATAAAGTTAAAAATTTCCTAAAAATAAAACAATTAGTAATCCATGTAATGGGCAATAACGGTATTTAGCACCTTTTTGATGGTTTTGGTCTGGAAACAAAAAAAATCGAAAAAATAAAACGAAGCGATTGTAGAGGGTCCCGAATGAAATATTTACCATTTTAGTTTGATTGATTCCGTTTAGTACTCATTGAGTCATGATCATATCAAATTTCAGTTGAAAAAGTTGAAAAAACGTCATTTTTTCGGACTTTTTTCTATTTTTCAGCCGAATAAAAAAATTTCTCAAAAAAATAAAACGAAGGAAAAGTTTGAAATTTCAATGGGAATCTATTACTTTTTACAGCTTGTGATTTCGTCCACTACAGATTGATTGAGGATAATTTTAAGTGTGCCAACTTTCACCACTGATATTACTGTATGTAGAGAAAGTGATGCCTGAGGGCCAACTCTTTTTTGTTCTAAAACCCATAACTTAGACAAAAACGTGGATTAGGCATAAAACTTCACTTTTTCAGTTGACAACATTTTTGTACGAGACCTCCCTGAAAAGTTATGCTTCTCCTCCTATTTCAGTGCAATGCTGTGAGCTTGTCTATTGTGATAGACTGTAACTCGCTAGTATGCGTCTGTACAAAAAAGTTGTCAACTATGAAAATAAAGCCCTATACTTGATCTACGGCCCTAGTAAAAATTAACATCTCGCGACACGTATTTTATTCGTTATAAACTCCTAAAAACTTCCGAGTTTGACAGTGCATCACGGCTTCCCTGATGGTCAGAAAGAGCCAATTTTTAAAGAGTATGTAGATTAGACGTAGTGCTTCACTTTTGCAGTTGACAACTTTCTTGTATTTCTCTTCTCTGAAAAGTTATACTCCTCCATCGAATCTACCTAACTCTCCACGAGATTGTGACTAAGTCGACTGTTTTAGATTGTAACTCGCTAGTAAGCGTCTGTAGAAAAAAGTCATCAACTAAAAAAGTGAAGCTATACACCTGATCTACATATCCCTCAAAAATTGGCTCTTTCTGACAATTAGTGCTGTCGTGATGCTCTCTCAAACTTGGTAGTTTTTATGAGTTCATAATGAGTAAAATAATTGCCCCAAAATGCTAATTTTTACTAGGGCCGTAGATCAGACATAGGACTTCATTTTCACAGTTGACACCTTTTTTGTACAAATGCTTGCTTGCGAGTTACAGTCTCTCAAAGATCTTCTACAGAACAGTTGAATTTGGCTTGGCGGCGAGAGAGTGGAGAGTGCTAGAGAAAAATACAGTTTGCTTGCGCACTTCGCGTGTGGGAGACTGTGCGCGCATGTGCTAACCCGTGGTCGTGGCTGACCTCAGCTTGAAAACTAGTCCCTCTTGAATATTTGCCACGTTTTTCAACTTTTAATCAACTTTTCTGAATTATATGTGGCCGGAACATTTAAAAATTGAATATAAAATTTAGAATCTGTCTGTACAAATTGAAATATAACACTTTCCAGAATGCTTCGGTATATTATTCCTCGCAAGAAAGGCTCGTTCGTCATCGCCGCCTTCCTCACCGTCGCCTTCTTCTGCATAGTTTATTATCACCGAAACGATCGGCGACGGACGAAGTTCCAGTTTCCGAATATTGGTAAGAGATTTTGATGATTTATTCGATAAAAGAGTGTAAAATACGCGGATCAATACGCAAAATCTGATTGTGGGTAGAATTAAGTTTTTTTCCAGAAAAATATGCAGAAGAACTTGTTCGTCTTCCGGAGACGTGGAATGGAGAGTTTCATCAAATTCCTGACTATTCGAAACCTCGTGAAGGTCCCGGAGAGAAAGGGAAACCAGTTGTTCTCAGTGGGAAAGAAGCAGAGTTAGGACAAGTAGATATGAAAAAGTGGTTTATGAACGTTCATGTTTCGGATAAAATTTCACTTGACCGAGATGTACCAGATCCGAGAATACAAGCGTGTAAAGACATCAAATATGATTACGCAACTCTTCCTAAAACATCAGTTATCATTATTTTTACCGATGAAGCATGGACACCTTTATTGAGAACCGTTCATTCAGTAATCAATCGAAGCCCTCCAGAAATACTGCAAGAAATAATTTTACTCGACGATAACAGTAAAAGACGTTAGTTTCGGTGTCATAAAAATCATACTTGTCACGGGCCGGGCCCGCTAAAAAAATCTTCCGGCCCGACCCGTTCGGCCCGTCAAAATATTGAAATTTTTTTTTCGTCGTTTTCCCATTGTTTGGTCGTTTACTACTTTATGGCAAACATTTTATTGATTAGAAATTATAAAAAGACAACAAGTGAAAACATATTTTTAAAGATTAAATTAAAAGTTTTGATCAATTTTCTATGACTAAAATTGAGATTTTCAACATTTTCTGCATTTTTCAGATATTTTTTAATTTAATCTTTAAAGAAATTGTGCGCGGTAATTCAAAAATTAATTTCCAAGACTTTCAATTCTTTTTTTCAAAAATAATTTTTTGCTCCGGGCCCTGAAATTTTCAGCGGGCCCGGCCCGGCCCGTGATTTGACAAGTATGATAAAAATATTCTTACACAAGTGTTTTGTTTCAGAAGAACTTCAAGAGCCTCTCGATGAACACATAAAACGCTTCGGAGGAAAGGTTCGATTAATAAGAAAACACGTTCGTCATGGGTTGATTCGTGCGAAGTTAGCAGGAGCACGAGAAGCAGTTGGGGACATTATTGTCTTTTTGGACTCTCATTGTGAAGCGAATCACGGTTGGCTGGAGCCAATTGTACAGAGAATTAGTGATGAAAGAACTGCTATTGTTTGTCCAATGATCGATTCCATTTCTGATTCAACACTAGCATATCACGGCGATTGGTCACTTTCAGTTGGAGGTGAGTAATATCACTGATGGTCTGCGTGTCTGCCGGCTAAAGAGAATGTATTTTCGTATTTTGGGTATGTATTTTCGTATTTCTAGTCTCGGGGCAAACCATCCGTGAAAACCTACCTCTATATAATTGTAATTATATTGTTTTCAGGATTTTCTTGGGCTCTTCATTTCACATGGGAAGGGCTACCCGAAGAAGAACAAAAGCGTCGAACAAAAGTCACCGATTATATCAGATCTCCCACGATGGCTGGTGGCCTGTTAGCAGCGAATCGTGAATATTTCTTCGAAGTTGGTGGTTATGATGAAGAAATGGATATTTGGGGAGGAGAAAATCTCGAAATATCATTCCGAGTGAGTTCAGTTTCTAAATGTTATCCTGAAAATATTTTTCAGAATTGGATGTGCGGTGGATCGATCGAGTTTATACCATGTTCTCATGTCGGTCACATCTTCAGAGCTGGTCACCCCTATAACATGACTGGGCGAAATAACAATAAAGATGTCCATGGAACTAATTCCAAACGACTAGCAGAAGTATGGATGGATGACTACAAACGGCTCTACTATATGCATCGAGAAGATTTGAAAACAAAAGATGTCGGAGACTTGACTTCTAGGCACGAACTACGAAAAAGACTAAATTGTAAATCGTTCAAATGGTTCCTAGACAACATCGCGAAAGGAAAGTTCATTATGGATGAAGACGTGGTTGCATATGGTGCAGTGAGTTGTTATTCTTCAAATATATATGCAGGAAAACAACTTTCTTATTTGTTCAGCTTCATACAGTTGTTAGCGGTACTCGGATGTGCACAGATACATTACAAAGAGATGAGAAAATGTCTCAACTTCTTGGAGTTTTCCATTGTCAAGGAAAAGGAAGCTCTCCACAGGTATTCAGTTTACTGAATCTCGTCAATGTGGGATACATTTTCTAGTTAATGTCTCTGTCAAAAGAAGGTAACCTGCGTCGAGAGAACACTTGTGCAGCAGAGGAGAGTGGGAATGTTAGAATGAAAACGTGTTCAAAAAGAGCACAATTCAATGAGAGATGGGCGTACGAGGTATTAGAACTAATTTGTTTTTAACTAAAAAAAAATTTTGCAGAAACAAATGATACGAAACTTGAAAAGCGGAAAATGCCTGTCAACCGCCAACTTGAAAGCTGGAGATGATGCGATCGTGGTAGAGTGTGACGAAAATGATCCTCATCAAAAATGGAATTTTGTCGACCCTGCGAAGGCTTGATAAAATATCGAATTGAAAACTTATTATCCTCGTGTTTTGAAAACTTTAAATATATGATGCTTTAATTGTATTTATTCCAAATGCTCCGAACTTAATTCCAAAGTTGCTCCATCTTTTCTTTCTGTCTTTTTTTTAGCACTGTTTCCGGGATACAATTAATTAGTATTTATTTCTTATTGCACGGTTTCTTGTCTAGTTTTGCCAATTCTCTTACTAGTCATTTCCTGGTTGTTTCCACTTGATGTTCCGCCTTTTCTTATGGTTGTGATACTCTTAAACTTGGGGTTTGTTAATAGATCGGTTATGTAATTATCTTTTGGTTTTTCTTGAACTAAATTTCCGTTGTTTTCACGAATTTGATACCTTCCAATATTACTAATCAAAATTTCAAAACTTTTTTGCCTCTTCAGAATGACTTCTGAGAGCTGTGAAACTGCTGTGATTCAATCGCTAGCCCCAGGCCCCATCGAAGGAGTTTCGTATCCATTGAAAGTTTTTTATTGTGGACGTGAGTATATTAAAAAAATTGACTCAACATGATCAACACTCCCGCCTGAAGCGCGTTTCTAATTTTTTGAAATTTCAGAATGCTCAATGCCAACCGAGTACTGCGACTACTCTGGGCAAACCGATCTTTGTCGGGCATGGGCAACTCAAAATGCTCCAGAACTTCTCGAAGGACTCGATATTTCTGAAGAACCAGCAGAGGGTGATGAGAAAAAGAAACAGAAAAGAGGAGGAAAAGGATCAAAGCCTGGAGCAGCGACAGCCTCTGCAGGAAAGAAAAAGAGTGGTGCGCAGAAAGTAACACTCCAGAGAGAGCCTCGTGGCAAGAAAAGTGTCACAGTTATCAAAGGACTAGCCACATTTGGTAATACACAACATACGATTAAAAAATGGTCTCTGAATTTTAGACATCGACCTGAAAGTTGCTTCAAAACTTTTCGCTCAGAAGTTCGCATGTGGTTCTTCTGTAACTGGCGCTGATGAAATCGTCATTCAAGGAGACGTCAAAGACGATTTGCTAGACTTGATTCCAGAGAAATGGTCTCAGGTTACTGATGAGCTCATCGACGATCTCGGAGACAAGAAACGCTAATTTCTGTTCACATCCTTTACTTTGTCTTCTTTTCTTCTCCCTGTTCCTGCTAATTAATCTGAGATAAACTTTGTGCAGTTTTGTGCTTGAATTGGCAGTGCATTTTCTGGTTAAATGGAATGAATTGATGAAAATACAAACGGTTGAAATAATTCAAAAATGAATACTAAACAAGGTATTATCTTCCTTTTTAGGGTTTGGATGGAGCTAGCGGTTGTTCTCGGAATGCATTTCCTACATATATCCAATTGTTTTTTCGGACCTCTTGAAGAGTTTCTCGAATTTTCGCCATCCGATAGTCGTGCATTTCTGTAAAAATGGCTGTTGTGTGTTTCGAACAAAATATTAATGTTGCATATTTGTAAGAGGCATGAATTATTGGAACAGGCAACTGATGTATATACAATGAAAAGAGGACAACTTACTTTCTGGCATTTCACTCATTGTTCTGAAATCTCCCCCGTCGTCTGAGGTTTCGCCTCGATTTATTTGTGGAACTGTAAATACGATTTTTTTGAAGAATATAATGAAAACACTTACTGGGATTTTCTGACCGGAGCATTATTGTATTATTTATTTTAGTGAACAAGAAGATCTGAAAGATTCAATTTCAATGAGAAAAGTAATAGCGAAAATCGATGAGAATTCTCAACAAAAAAAAGCGGACGGCATTGAGAGACTGCAGAGAAAGGAAGGGAAAGAAGAACTTCAAAATGATTTTGCAAATGTATTTAGTCTTAAAGTTCAAAAACTAATTTAGTTTGAAAGATTTGGAGAACTAATTGAAAACAAATCTGAAAAGATCATCGAACCATTAAACATTTATCTGGTCTTGCACGGATAATTTAAAAGTTTCCACACATGTGACTGCGCCTTTAATAATACAGTATCACTCAAATTTTCAAAATATTTTACTTTTCCGTCCAGTACTGGATCCAGTTTACACGAGTCAAAAACCTCGCGCTTCCCGATAACCGTTTCAAATTTGTAATACAAACAGATAAATTTAGACCTCAAGTTTCTGTTTGTTCAAAAATCGGCAAAAATACATATCTTGCTTGCCAATGCGCTCTAGCTGGTTTCATCGATAAGCTTATTAGTTTCAAATACTGGTAATTTTCGTTCCATTGAAAGCTTTTTTTATTAGCAGACAAAATCTCACCAATGAAAAATTCGTCTTATGTGTGTTCCAACAAGTGTTTCAGCTTCAAACGTTTCGCTGTCAGTCACCGTCACTTTCATCAGAGTAAACTGTCAAAAAGGCCGTGGGCCGATTTTATTTCTCAGTTCCCAGCCATGGAAAATTTTCGCTTCTTCAGGCGGCCTTGTAGAGGACCAAAAGATTAGTCGATATACAAAAATTCAGCCCATTTGGTTAATCCGCGGCCTCGGCGGCTCTAAAGGCCGAGGGCCGCGGCCGGCCGTACGACAGCCTTGATCAGAGCACATTGAAATGAGACTGATCCATGAATAAGCACGAAATGAGCACAAAATAAAGGCGGTGTCTCGGGTGGGGCACTCTTGGACATGTTTATTTGTCTTCTTCCCGTCCTGTCGTCATACCGACCTTTCTTTTCCTTCATCGTTTCGTTTCTCTTTTTCCTTCTATTATTTTCTCACCACCTGAGCCGAAACTTTTCTATTTCGTACATTTTGAACTTTCTTTCCCAATTTTTCCACTCGGGTGTCAGAAATCACTTTTCTAACTATGCTCCAGAATTTAATAGGGCGAATATCAATTCAAACCCACATAAATCCACACTCTCTTCTCCTAGAATACATCTTCTTTGCGCGTTGAACGGAAAGTAAAAAAAAAGTGAGAGAATGTGAATACGAAGAATTAGAATGCAAGTTATTCGTAAAGTATCCGCGTTTCCTACTCGTTTCGCCTGTCCTATCTCTTTTCTTTTGTGCAAAAAACACTCGAGCTTCTCCGGTTTCATTTGTTTCCTAGTGAAAAAAGGGCCACTCAGTTTATATTTGGGTTTAGAGATGAAGAGTTTTTCCAAAATCTTCAAATTTCCAAACTTCTTTTGTACGAATTAAATTGGGAAACTCCCCCGCTCTGAAATCTCAGAAAATCTCATTATTGTATTTTTAAGAAATATGCATTTCTCTGTGAACAGTGACTATATTCGCTCGTCAAATTGATTTTTGACTAGAACTGAAAAATTCTCCGTGTTATCGTTGAGTGATGATTTGAAAATAAACATGTTGTTTTCGATCCCTCTCTCTCCTATCGTCATAGTGTTCACTCGATAAAAATGAGTTGATATTTTTCAATCTTATTAATTTTTTAAAAGCTTAAGCTTTTCTTTAATTTTTCGAATAAGTGCACATGCCCATGAGAGGTGTGGTCAATACTTTTTGACTTGAAACTGTGGCATGACTAACCGTACAGGACATCATCACAAAACACGAAAAGTGACTCAGATTGTAGAGTTCTATCGAGTTGTATAGTTTCATCTTTCTTGCTAGTTTTCTTAGTAAAATTGAACGGTGTTTCTAAAATTATATCTTAAGAATAGTTCATTTTTGTATTCTATCATGCTCTTATCGATATTTTCAATGTTCTTCTCTTATCTATTTTCTCTATTCAATGTATATTCTTGCCTCTACTTCATTCTATTGATTCGATGCCTCTGCTTTCAGATTTTCTCAGAAAACGGAGAGGACGTCCCAGACGTCTTCCCGTGAATTCATCGAAATCTAATAATATTAATAAAATGTCAATTGCTTCATCTGGAAAATCACAGAAAGGACGAACTTCATCATTGACATCTATCAACAATTTCGAACATCTAGCGTGAGTATTTAAATTTTTAATTTGAAATGGTATTTATGATTAGTATAGATTCGGGAGCTTGACGTGAAATTCAGATATATCAAAATTAGTTTCGTAATAGTTATTTTCTCGGTTTCTCGAAGATTCGAAAGTAAAAAATGTCGTTCCATCCTTTTCTCAGTGCAAGGTAACACAATCTATTTTTATAATAATAAGAAATAGTGCCACCCGAAATTAAACATTTTTTGAATGAAACTTGAAACAAATGCTATTTTTTCAGATCAGTAGAAAAAGCAGGTTGGTTGAATAAATGGACAAATTATCTTAAAGGATATCGACAGAGGTGGTTCGTACTCGACTCAAATGCTACTCTCAGCTATTACAGGTGGGTTAAATTCACGTGTGTTTCAAAATAAGGGTGACCGTTTTTCAAAGTTCTTAAGTTTTCACACATTACGTAGGAACTCACTACCAGATGAAAAATGTTTAAAGATCAAAAATACTTGACACAAACTGATTATCATATTGATATCACTTTTTGTCTTTCTTTCTCCTCTCGAGTTTGTAAAATTCCATCACCTGAACGTTACGAATATGATGTTTGTCTGTGCTCGACTATTAAAATAGATGATTCATTCTCTTATTTGACATTTCTCTTCGTTTTTTTCGACTCACTCAGTTCGGTTCGTTCTGTTTCCAGTTCGTAGTCTGTAGTCTTTTCCTGATAACTGTCAAGTACAAATCCAATTAAACTGAGCATCTTTATGTAGACAATCGATAATCTCAGTTCATCAGATACTACTATTTCCCCAGTGACTCACACAGAGAATTGTTGAAAAATAGTTATGCTAAAGATATAGTAAAATAAAAATAGATAGTGAAATATTATGAATAGTTATGTTCAATTTCTGCATCAGGAATTGATTTTTAGAAGTTTTGTGTTTATCAATAGCTGATTAGCTGAAGACTAAATACACTTCAATACATTTTTCTAAATTTAAAGTTTTCCCAACAAATATCCTCGCTAAACGAATTCTTTTTATCGCATATGTTATCATTTCTTCCTTTCGTTTTTCACTAGTTTACCTTCCTATCTGTACTTTGTTGTGTCCCGTGCATGAATGATATTTTTATTTGATTTCGGGTTTTTGTCCCGCTTGTATGCCTGTGTGTGTATGTTTCCCTTCTCGCACTTTCCATCTCTTTCACCTATTCTCTCAAACTTATTTCAAATGTTTGACTTTACGTTAGGCAAAAACTGAATTTTATTGATTTCCCGTAAAGATTTTCAGTAGAAAATTCAACTGTTTCTCCTTTCAATAAACCACTCAAAATTGTGTGATTATTATTCGGCAAGCAGAATTTGATTGACACATAAAGCGTCTCCCTATAAAACTGACAAAGTGGTTTTTTATCGCTCAACGTCATCTAGGCAGATGCCGATTTTTTTCATTAAAAAAAGGAGGTGTTGCGATAAGGATTGATTGGGAGAAGCGAGTGATAAGAACTTTTCCACATTGAACGACAAAGTTCATATTTTATATGTGGTTCTCTGATTTTCATAAAAAGAACAGAAAAATGGAAATGCGCGGTTGAAAACAATATCATCAGATTCTGAAATTCTGGAATCCTGTTCAGAATCCAAATACCACAAATCGCATAAACACTTCCAATGCTTATGGTCACGCAATATTAAACATTCTTGTAAACAGTATTCTAACACAACAATCACTCATATTGAACAGAATTTCAAACGTTGTGATGTGAGTTGTTAAAATAAACAATCACACGCATTTAACTGGCAGTTGTTTCTGTTATTTTTCTCTTTAAAAAAATCTCCGAACTGTTTTTAAAGAAAGAATCTTGAACTACATTCTAGAATATCTGAAATTGAAATCTCTTCATCGAATTCTCAAGATTTCGCAGATTTTTGATTTTAATCTATTTTTTCTATCCATCTTTCTCTCTACCTTGCGCCGTCTTACCGCTCGGTTTCTTTCCGTGTTCCTCCTATTTCTCCACATTGAGAAAGTCTTGTTTCTCTTCAGAATGTTCAAAAAATGGTCCCAAATCATTGTGTAATGTTAGAAGAAATGCAAAAAGCTGCTGCTAAGGAAATCGACATCATATTATCAGAAAACGAGAAAAAGACGAGGAAAACGATAATTGATAGTAGACAAAAACGAGAGAGTAATACAAGGAAAGAGGAGAAAAAGAAGGAAAAGATAGGGAGTGGAAGAAGAAACGATAACGATCCTCGACAGTCGTCACTCATAGACCTCACTTCTTGTTCTCATTCTTATTCCTCTTCTTCTATTAACTTACCTTCTACGTCTTCACTTTCATCGAATTCCACTTCAACTTATTGCTCATTGTACTCTTCCTCGATTCCCATTAAAAGTAAACGAAAAATACATTGTCGAATAATGGGAACATTGCGAGGACGGCTTCGACAAGCAAGGAAACAAATCACATGGTGTGCATTTCCAGTTGGACGACGTACCCGTAGAAAGGCTTCTGGGGATGGATGTAGTGATAATGAAAGTGTTTATGAGTCTGCTTGTGGAGAGTCTATTCAAAGATATGTATATGCTGAAGGAGATGGTGATGATGAAAAACCTAGGAATCTAGAAGATGAAGAAAGGTAATTAGTGACACTACCTATCTTATGTGAAAAATCCCAAATTCTGAAATGCCCAATAGTTCAACAGATGAAATAAAAAATTATCTCATTATTTCTTCTATCGAGCTTCTTTGCAGAAACCCCAGTGAAGTCGGTCATACGTGTCGTGGAAGTATCAACTTGCAAGAAGCGCGCGTTCACACTGATAAGGTATTTCCTAGTTTTGAATGATTGAGTACATTTCAATTTTCTCTTTGAAGACAACTTCATGCATCGTAATTTCTGGACAATCTCAAACGTTCCATGTGAAACCACAAAATGAAATGGATCGACAACAATGGGTGAATTCATTGGAATATATGAGACACAAAGCTATTACCAAAGCGGAAAGCGGTGAGTGTTTACGAAAAATGATCGCGAGCAATGTAATAATTTCAGAAGAAGATGAAGATGCTCAAATGGCTCAAAATGATTCGAATAGATCAGAAAATTTGATTCTCTCAAATCGTCAGATATCAGGAAAACTATGCGATTTGAGAACAGCTGCTAATATGATGAGTGAGTTCACAGTTCGTTTTTTTTTCTTTTCGCATTCACATTTTCAGATAAACAAAGTGACGAATTGATGCGTGCACTTAATGGAACAGTGGAAACTGATAAAAATTCATTAGCAGAAAGGGCTGATTTGTTAAAGGTTGGCGTTTCATCTAAAAATTTGACCTGAAAAATACTCTTGATTATACAAGAATGGTATACAAGAAAACTTATATTTTTAATGTATAAAAATATGCAGGGAATGGAGTACACTTTATAAATAAATTCCGTATTTGAAATTTAATTCTAGAATAATAAATATTGAAATAAGATAGTTTTGCTTTCAGATAACAACTGCAGCAGTACTCCAGGCTGCTGAAGAATTTGTACAATTATCCGAACAATCAGCGAGACGTCTGAATAAGATAGTAGCTGTTGAACAGAAAGAGAAAGCGTTTTTGCAGGTGAGACTTTAATGGAATATATCTTTATGAGGTTATTCACGAACTGCGAAGAAAATTTTTTAAACATTTGTTTTCTCTATTTTTTGAATCGAAGGGTACAGTGAATCTTAGGGTACATCGAAGAGCTATGATCATGGGGTACATCTATAGGGTTATCATAGGGTACATCGAGTCAAAATTTTCAGAAGTCTCACAGTTTTCACCAATTTGAGAGATGATCATATTGGAGGTTCTATAGTTGATTCAAGCGTCTTCTTAAATGCTAAATCTTATTATGTCATCCCTCTGAAAAAAGCAATCAACATGTTTCCAAACTCCATCTGTAAAGCTTTTCCCAAAAATTGGTGAAAACTGTGAGACTTCTGAAATTTTATGAAAATTTTGACTCGATGTACCCTATGATCATAGCTCCTCGATGTGCCCTAAGATTCACTGTACCCTTTGATTCAAAGTACCCTATGATCAAATTTTTCATAGATGTACCCTTTTTCGATTTACCCTTGGATTATGGGGTTATTCAGGTCATGTAAAAATGTATTTTAATACATTTTTTTCTTATTCACGAGAGTCGAGAAACTATTTTTTACAAATATCAGTTTACCGTTGGTCTAACAGCGTTTTTCCCCTTTTTTGCATTTTTCGACATGCGTATGTAGAAAAACTGTCAAAAAATTGGGGAGAAATGTAGAAAAATGGGAGAAAAATATGTATTAAAATACATTTTTCACCGGTCGTGAATAAGGAAAAAATGTATTAAAATACATTTTTACATGACCTGAATAACCCCATTATGGGCCCGTGAATAATGGGGTTATTCAGGTCATGTAAAAATGTATTTTAATACATATTTTTCTTTATTCACGAATGGTGAAAAATGTATTTTTTAAAGCACATTTCTCCCCAATTTTTTGACAGTTTTTCTACATGCGCATGTCGAAAAATGGAAAAAAAAATGGAAAAACGTCGTTAGACCAACGCAAAACTGAGATTTGTGAAAAATAGTTTCTCGACGGTCGTGAATAAGGAAAAAATGTATTAAAATACATTTTTACATGTCATGAATAATGGGGTTATTCAGGTCATGTAAAAATGTATTTTAAAACATATTTTACCTTATTCACAAACGGTGAAAAAGATTTGTATTTTCCTTCTCTGAAATTTGTAAAAAATAATTTCTCAACTCTTGTGAATAAGGAAAAATGTATCAAAATACCCTTTTACATGTCATGAAAAACCCCATAACCTCGTTGGATTTTCTCTTCTTTTCCGGTGACGGAAGTCATGGGAAACACTAAACTGACAGGAGTCTAGCCTTTTCATTCAGTTCAAAGAGCTTTTCATTCTTTCAAATTTCAAAATGTTTTTTTTAGGAACAACTGGAAGCCCTCGCGATGCAACATTCATCACTGGAACGAGCAGCCACTAAATGTGCAACAGGTGCTCCGTTATCGGTTTACAGTGACCAAGAAGACGAGTTTCATGATGCTGAAGAAGATCTTATGTAAGTTTCTTCTCTTGCCAGTCTAGGAAAATATACAGATGTTTCTGACCGAAGTGTTCTCGATTTCTCTCCTATCTTTCCATCTGTTTGGTAGTTCGTGTTCAACTAAAAGTGGACGAAACGTGGAGAGAGAGATAGATGGAAAGAGATGGATTTCACTTTCACTTGTTAGTTTTCTCTTCTGTTTTTTTTCTTGATTTCTCTGCGTTCTTTTGTTCCATTGTGGAAAATAGTAGTGGCACGCTCATATTGAAACAAAAGACCTCTGGAGGGAGCACTTCTCTACTTTTGACATTTTTGGGCTTTTTTTAAAAGGTTTTCGAACAGTCAGAACAAATTTTAGAATGAGCTTAACCAAACATTCAAAATGTTTCTCAGGCCTGAAATAGATTAGCTCGAAGGTTTTTAAAATAATTTCTTTTGGAATAAGTTTTCCGTGTGAAATGAAGTTCTTCTTTATTCAGTTCTAAATTTTGAATGTCTTTGGTGCAACTCTCTACAAAACGACACTTCATTATATTCTGTCATTTGTAGATTTCATCCTACAATAAGACGCCTCTCGTCATGTCATTGAAATCGTCTGTCACGAAGCTTTTTCTTCTTTTTCTCTTTTTGCGACCAATGTCTTTTTGAATACATTCTACTTGTGGACACATGAAAAGAAACTGGTTATTTTTTAGATGTTGTTTTGTCGACATATAGAAAAAGGTACCCAGTATTTATTTCTCGTCCTCTTAAATCTCTACTTTTTGTAACCACTTCCACCTTTCTTGTACACTTTTTCTCTTTTTTCTTGTAATTTGCCACATTAGCCTTCTTTTTAACCGAACTTTAGCCTTTTTCGTTTTCCGCTATTCTTCTTTTCCAATTTTCACTTTTCTTATTGCCCAGTGTTGGTCATTCTTTCTCTCTTTTTCTAAGTCTTGATTAGTATTTTGGTTCGTTTTTTGTTTGATCAACTGATTTGATTCTTCTTATTTCCCCCCTCCTGACAACTTCCAGTTAGAACAACCGTTTCTTGATGCAGTCTGTACAAACGGTTTACTATTTTTGTGGTTTCTTGTTAGTAGTTAGTGAATACTCTGTTACAGTTTCAGACACACTATTAGGAAGTCATTGTCTTGGCCGTGACCATTTTTTTTGGGGAGAGTGATTAATGGTGTTGGATATAGACCACAGTTTTCTATCGGGTATTTTGTATGAAGTTGATGGAGAAATAGAAAGTTATTAAGTAGTTTTTGAAAAAGGAGTTTTGAGGCATTTTGAGCTATAGTTCGAGTAAATTGGCGAATTTAAGTGGTTCTACAGTGAATTTAGTGATAAAAAGTACTTGAAAATTATTTTTGCGGTTTTAAAATTCAACAAAAATTTCCAACCGCGCCGACCGGTCAAGTATATTTTTTTTTCAAGTTTAATGTTTAATGAAATAATTCAATGTGATGTTCTTTTCAAATGATGCTGCGGATTTCGTATTGATGGAAGCTCGACTACTCTTGCATAATATGGAAAATAGATACTCACAAAAAACGAAATCAATTTGTTCCATAAAAATTCCCTTGAAAAAAAGTTTTTCTCTGAGAACAGAAAACGTGTGACGGCCGGAAACTTCGAATAGCACACTCTCCCAATCCTCTCGTTTATGACTCAAATTTTTCTTCATTTCCTTTTTTCGTCTATATAAAATTCCTGAAACGATTGATTCGATGTTTTGTACGATCCTCATTTTTTAGTCTTTCCATGTTATTTGCTGAATAATTGTTTGGATTCTAAAACTTTCATTTGACCATCCGTTCCTTCCGGATAACATTTTGGATTCCTTGCATAACATTCTAAATTAAGTTCAGCTTCTTTCAAACTATTTTATTTCAGAATGCCATGTAATTCAACATCACCAGCTGGCGTCCATGCTGTTCCGGCAGTTCGTTCTGATCGTCATTCCGGTGCTGGAGACCCTTCATCTTCTTCTCCGCCATCATCTCAATCCAATGCACCAACAGGAAGACAAAGAAGGACTACAGTACCAGAGAGACCAGATCTTCCAATTAATTTGTGGTCAATTATGAAGAATTGCATCGGAAAAGTGAGATTTCTCATCCTATCACGTGTTTAAAATATGTAAAACCTTTCCAGGAACTTTCGAAAATTCCAATGCCAGTTAATTTTTCCGAGCCTATTTCCGTTTTGCAACGTGTCACTGAAGATTTGGAATATGCTGATTTATTGGAAGCTGCAGCAAAACTGGTTAGTGAAACTTTTTTCTCTGTTTCTAATAGTTCAATTTCAGTCAACACTCGAGCAAATGTGTTATGTGGCAGCATACGCGGCAAGTAACTATTCGACAACATGTCATCGAACCAACAAGCCATTCAATCCATTGTTGGGAGAGACTTTCGAGTTTGATCGAATGGAAGACTTGGGGTGGAGAAGTGTCACTGAACAGGTGAGAAGAAGGAGCAAAGCAAAGAATCTTTTATTCTGATCAATTACGAGTTTTCTGTTTTCTGAGCATCCTCCATTCTGTTCTCAAATTTAATTTCAATTTTCAGGTTTCTCATCATCCACCTGCGGCTGCTCATCATGCAGAAGGATGTGGTTGGACAATGTATCAAGACTTCACGATGACATCCCGTTTTCGTGGAAAATATCTATCAGTAATTCCAATCGGATTCACTCATGTCGTTTTCCCATCAACAAATTCTCATTTTTCCTATCGTAAGATAACAACTACAGTACACAATATCATTGTCGGAAAGTTGTGGATCGATAATCACGGAGAAATGGAAATTACTAATCATACGACGAACGAGAAGTGCGTATTGAAGTTTGTGCCGTATTCATATTTCAGCAGAGAGCAGCCGAGAAAGGTTTGTTCTCCGTCCTTCTCATTTCCGTAATTTCCTAATTCCTCCAGGTATACGGTATCGTTCGTAATTCTGAAGGAATCCCAAAATATGTTGTCCAAGGAACATGGGATAAATCGATTGATATGCTGAAAGTTTCAAGCTGGAATGGAAATCAAGAGAAACCAAAAGTAGAAGTTGATGAGGCAAGCTTGAAACGAATTTGGACGACGCATCCACTACCGTAAGCAGTTTTTTTCAAAACTAAATTCTTGAAGCATCAAAATAACATTTTTCATGTTTCAGGAAAGGCGCCGAAAAGATGCACAACTTCACCAAATTCACAATAGAACTCAACGAACCTGAAGATGGTGTGGCGCCAACAGATTCACGTCTTCGTCCCGATCAGCGGATGATGGAAAACGGACTGTAAGTTGATGAGAAGCACGTGAAGAGTGAAACGGATCACAACTTTTTCAGATGGGATGAAGCTAATAAGAAGAAATTAGAAATCGAAGAGAAACAACGAATTGTGAGAAGACGCCGAGAGGCGGAGAAGGAATTAGCAATGAAAAGAGGTAAAATGATTTCAGGTATCACGAATTCAACGTATAACTTGTCTTTTTAGGCGACAAGTATGAAGAATATGAACCAACGTGGTTCGTGCGTGTTCAAGATGAATCGAATGGCGCTCTAATTCATCAATATAAAGGAGGATATTGGGAATCGAAAGAGCAGCATGATTGGAGTAAATGCCCAGACATTTTCTAGTTTTCATTACACTTATTTCTTTTTGACTTTCACGGAATTCCTTACAAAATGGGTATCAGTTTGCACTACTCCCCACTATTTTTTACGTTTTGCTTGATTTTTCCCTACAATTTTGATTACAACTAGAATGGTTCTCGCTTCCACCTGTGATTTTTTTCCTGTAAATAGACAACAATGAATATGATTCTTTATTATTAAAACATGACTCTTCATTACATTTAATCATCAAACAGAATACTCTTCCTCATCTTCTTGTTCTTCTTTCTCTCTTTCAGCTTTTGCCTTCAATCTCGCTTTTTCTTCCTTCTTTGCCGATTTTTCACTTTGACGGGCACGCCACCATTGACGGTAATAACGAGAAGTTTTGATGTAGTAAAGGATGAGAATTGTCAGAAGAATGAAGATTATAGCACTTCCAGAGAGACTGAAATTCGTAGATTCTGGGACAAAAATTGCAAAAAAATTAAAAGTTAGTTCATTCTTTGAGTTCTCGATACAACTAGAGTAATGTAAACGTTTCGAATACAGTGAACTCACATCAGAGATTCATATAATTGTTCTTTCTTCGCTGAGAGAATCGTCTGACCAGTTGTCGTTGTACCATTCCACGTGTCAACAATAATTGTATCATTCATTATCGATGTGCTGAAAAACGAAAAATAGGAAATTCGAGTATTTATAGTTAATCGAAAATAGAATTCTTATTCTTTGAGTATAAATTTCTGTTTGTTTTCACAAAAAATCTCACAGAAAACGTGATAAATATGTCAGTCGACGTCAATACGTGGTTTGATTCAGCAGATACAAAAAGTAGTTTAAACTTCAAAACGACGTCTTCAATATCATGCAAAACTTTGAACTATCAATTTGAAATTGTTTCAAATATCTCTTTTTCGGCGGATTCTCTCATTCTACAACACTATCTCTGAGATGCCTGTATGGCCGGAATTGATAAAACTTTGTGATAAAAAACTTCTGATTCAAATTGTTTTGTCAGATTGAAAAGAAGAAAAGAAGAGAAATCGGTTCAAAAATAAACTAGAAATAGAATCAAACTGAACGGAAATCGAAGAAAAACTTTATAAAAATGTGGGAAAATTGTGTATGTCATTTCCTTTTGTTAACCAAAAATAGTTATTTTAATCAAGTTTCGAAAACATTTATTTATGAAAACGGATGAATTCAAATATTGTAAAAATGAACGAACTTCCTTGTTCTCGAATAAATAATTCTGGAAATTGTCATGTTTTCAGAATTGCGAATTCAAGATCTTCTCGTCTTCTGAATCTTAAAATGTGAAGGAAGCAAAAGTGAATTCAAGATGAATTCATTCTGGGAAAGCTATAGAAAAACCTTTTTTACTTTGAAAACGAATTGTTTTTGTGAGAAAAAAGGGCTGTGACAACTCAATTGAATCGAATGCACGTGATATTATTCATTCGAGAAGAAAACGAAGAAAATGAAATTTCAGAGACAAAATAAACGAGTAAAAATACAGAATTTCTTTTGTTTTTATTCGGGTCTGCAAGTGATCAGACACTCCCGTCACAACTACAATCTACGCTATTCTAGAAATCACAAAATTTAGATTTTGATTAAAACACACTCGGATTTCTGTGTATTAAAATCTGACTAATTCTTCAAAATTTGAAAGAATTTTTTCAATCTGATAAGTAGAGAGTACTGTGGGATTACTATAGAATAGTTGTTCATTTTAGTTCATCTTAATTTGTCTTGTATGAGAGCTTCAGTCTTGAAATGTTCAAGTTGTTTCGAGTCAACTTAACCCATAAAAAGAAGACATCATATCATAAACTCACTCATCATTGAGAATCTCTTCGATAATTTCTCCTCCCATAAAAGTTGCCATTTTGAAGTTCAAATACAATTGAAGAGAGTATCAACCACAATCAGAAGACGTCCTCTTTCTTATCATAAAATAGAAAAGGAGTCGATATCATTGATTTGTTACACTTCTTCCGGCGCCCTTGTCAATGCATTTTACCATATCAATTCATCTCTTATCGCCTTCTAAAACGACGAAGACTGACTAGAAGACGGTCTTAACAATTAGAACAAAATCGATTCTCAGAGTAATTTATTAATTCAAAACCTATTTGTTTGGGATTTTTCATATTTTTTGAAAAGGCAAAAAGAAGGCTATAAAAGGCACTTTGATAGGGTGGAAGAGGTGTTCAGAGCGTATGTTTACAACAAAAATAAAAAGAAAATCAAATCACGTCAATTCAGCCAGTCTTGTTGGGAGCAAATAAAAGTAGGTTGGTGTGAACAAAAAGAAAGAGTGTGGGGAAAAGAAGAAGAAAAATAATTAAATGAGCAAATGGCTACCGAAATCCCGGTATAGTGCATCCTCTAGTAGGAATGTCACATGAAAATAATGACAAAAACGACAAAGAAAAACGATGAGGCAAAATATCCCAAACACAAAAACAAGCCAGAGATTAAAATACCTCCGTATTTGATATGATTCTAAAATTTGAGAGAATATATACAGTACTTCAGACTTCCTAATGTTCTCTCAAAGTTTACAGAATCTACAGATCGTAATCTCTAGTGGGATGAGCCAATGAAATGAATTTGATTAAAATTTTGAAACAATTACAAAAATGGGTTAGACAAAAAGATGGGTACAAGAAAAATTGAATTGAGAAACGACACGTCAGGAAACATGATGGTGATGTAGTTGAAAAAAAAACATGAAAAGGGAATAATTGATTGTTTCCCAGAATCACATCACCCTCTTTGGTAATGGGATTGGTGTTGATGCAGTGCTTCCAATGGTTGTCGGTCTCATACCATTACCACCGTTTCCAGTTGTTTCACGACTTTCACTGGCTCGTGGAGTTGATGTATCCATAGCATCATCTTCTGAAAATCCTCCGAAAGGTGTGAATTCTGGTCGCTGTTGTTGGTTAGATGAGTTATTGGATGCAGGTAGTCCACCGAAGAACAACTGAGATTCGTGGCTGGATCCGTGTCCGAATAGATCTGATTGTCCTCCATGTTGAATATGTGCTGTTTCTGGATCTCCCGGTCTGAAACTATTCAATGAAATATAATAAAACTATTAGGGGAGTAAATTTGAGAGTAATTTTGAACTGATATAACTTACTTCTTGGGACTTTTGTGTGGAATTCCAGCTCCTCGAGACATCGAAGAGGCCAAGTGTGCCACACTGATACCATGACCATGTTTGTTCATCATTTCAAGAACGGAAGGGGCCACATATGTAAATCCAACAAACGGATTGTCTCCATTCAAACTGAAGTTCGTTTCACATGGTGAGTCGACTGGAGTCATTTTAGTGAATCGGGTATCGAACAGTGAAACATCTTCCTCATTTTCTATTTCAGGCTTGAATGGCGCTTCAAGTTTACGGGCATAAACAAGATTCCAATCCGTTTGCTTGAAGAACGGGTGAGCCTTGATTTCTTCTGCATCAGAAACTCCTGCTCCAAGACGAGTATCAACGTGGCGTTTTAGAAGCTTTTTTATAAGATCACGAGCTTCATTTGAAAGGTATGCTGGAAGAGTAAGGCGTCCTTTGAGAATTTTATCGATAGTTTTCCGGCGATTTTCAGCAGTGAAAGGTGGTCCACCGGTCAGCATGTCGAACATAAGAGCTCCAAGACTCCACCAATCCACAGCTTTTCCATGTCCACATCTCATCAGAATTTCAGGAGCCATATATTCAATGGTTCCACAGAAAGTGTGCGTCTTTTGATCTCCTTCGATCTCTTCTTTGCACAATCCAAAATCAGTTAGTTTAACATGACCGTAACCATCCAATAAAATATTTTCTGGTTTCAAATCACGGTAAATAATTCCCTGTTGGTGAAGATGTTCGAGTGAAACCACGATTTCAGATAGGTAGAACCTGGCCACATTCTCCATAAACATTCCTTCTCTTTCGAGGTGCATAAAAAGTTCACCACCTGAGAGATACTCAAGAATCAAATAAAGTTTTCCACCAGTTTGAAATGCATAAAGAAGATCACAAATGAATGGCGACTTCACGGCCTCAAGGATGTTTCTTTCGGCTTTCGTGTGTGCTGTGTCCTTCTGGTTTCGCACAATTGTAGCCTTTTGGAGTACTTTCATCGCAAAGATTTTTCCAGAATCTGAGCCAGTTGTTTTTCGTACTTGGAAAACCTGGAAAAATGTAGTTCACTAATATTTCGTTTAAGGAAAAAGTTTCTCTCGCAATAATAGGAAATTTTCTAGATTCTCTATTCACTTGCTTCCCTAAAGAATGGTTATCGTGACCGAGTGAAAGCGCACGTTTCGTTTTGTACGGATATAAAAATGAGAGGTGTTTTAAAAAGTGAGTGAGAGACTAGTCCGTTTATGGTGACAACAAATCAAAAAACGACACGGTTTATGCTTTGATGTCAAGGCTCAACTACACCGAACCTTACTTCGATCCGGACCGACCAGGGCACACAATTTTTATTGGATGATTTTTTCTTTTTTTTTAACTTCGCATCGGGCTGAGAAATATCTCACATACTTATAGTTGTCATCTAACAAAATCAAAACTATATACTCGCATAGACCGTTGGGCCAGCCGAGTCGAAAGAAGTCCTATCCGGTTCGTGGTGTATGTGGATTTCTCAAAAGGTCCGTTAAAAAATTTTCCCGATGGCAACTCCAAGTACAAATTATTTGAGCTATGACTTGACCCGATAGAGGTTTTTGGAGAAAGTATTTTTCAACCCCTCGGCAGTTGATTATGCCGTATTATGCTTATATTATTTATAACGAAGCACGTTTCAAAAACGGTGTGAAGATTTCTTATTTAAAAAAATACCTTTCCATATCCACCTTTTCCAAGAACTTTTAGTAACTGGAAATCTTCTGGGCCAACGCGAACGTTTGGAGGATTGATAGCACTAGCACACAACTGAATCGATTCCATCATAGGATCTTCCATGTATGACGAACTCGGTGGTGGTGCAGAAATCTGCCCCTGTAGTGTGAATAAATGAATTTCGTGTTCTTCTTCCGAGTCTGAACTACTTACGTCAGCGACGTTGCTGTACATGTGATCGTCTTCCATGATCTCCGAGTGATTCTCATAATGGTATCTGAAAAAATAATTTCTCCATTTTTACCAGAATCCAACGTCTCGGATCTTATTTTTTCTACACTACAAATTGAAGAAACATTTCTGTTTTAATTTATAACTCTTTCGATGTTGTGTTTATTGTTCCATCTAATCAGTGATCAAGTCTTAGTGTCATTCATCAGGTGATAAAAAGGAGGAAGAAATCAGAAGTGTCAGAAGTGTCAGAAGACTACAGTCGCGTCACGGTTTACAGAAACCATAGTTCTCTAAACAAAATTTAATATTTAAACTTCATATTCTGGATCCACAGTACTTTTTCGGAGAAAAAAACTTACGCATGGCGCTGGGGTGATGGCTGGGCTTCGTGTCCGTCCAACTCGAATTCGAAAACGTCGGCCATTTTGTATATTCTTATATAAGCACTATAATAATATCTGGGAGCAACTGTGAGACAGCGTCCAAGAGGTCAGCCCATCCAATGTACAGTATATGGTTTTTATGACCTGAAAACGGACAGATTGGAGACAAGAGACGGACAGTACATTAGAAGATAAGAGCAGTAAGAAGAACAAAGGAGAAAAGTAAAGAAAGATGAATGATCGAAATAAGAATAGAAAAGTCTATTGGAACAACATTTCTGGTACAATCAAATGAATAATTTATTTTATTGAAAATATGTGTCTTTTTTAAAATTTAAAATAATCTGGCAAGTAAGAGAAAAATCTTGAAATAGAAGCTTTAAAACTGTTTTTGAGAAAGTTATTTCCTTTGATTTCAAAAAGGAAAATAAATTTTAACATTACGTTTTTAATGTCTGAAGGAAGACAATTTCTTTGAAAATACGCGCAGCATTGAACAAATCTTTAAATAGACATTGTCAAATTCTTCACCATAGGAAAGGATATCTTTTTTTCAAGCATATGGGTCGAAAAACGAAGAAAAAAGCCTTTGAAAGTTTTTAACCACGAACCAAGTCAAAGAACAGGACGTTATCAGTTTCAATATAGGCTCCTTCACCGTTTTCACATTTCACAGAGAAAAATCAATCAATGCTTTCATTTTGGCCGTATCAGAAACGATTTGAGAAAATCGAAGAAAAAACGATAAGAATATTTCAAAGAAGAAAAAAAACTAAGAAGCCTAAAGTATTTCACAGTGAAGTTGCGAAAACGATCAGGAGAGAATGTGTTCTGGTATTTTCTCAATGTTTTCACAATTGTCATCACTTTTTATTTTTGAGTGTGGCAATATTTCGAAATTACTTTCTTACTTTTCTGGAACCAAACAAAAGTCATTCAAAAATAGTGAAAAAATCAATCAATCGATAGTGCTGATTCGACAAAAAGAACCGGTAGAAGAGAGGGCAGAGCGAAGAGGGAGAGGTGGCAAAGGTGGAAACGATTGAAAAACTAAGAGGAAAGAAATAGTATATAAATAGACGGAGTGCGCAGAGAACGATCAACCTATGAGCGGAATTTGTAGAGAAAGAGAGAGAGAGGGGCGTCTTTCTCTTTGTGAAAGAGAGAGTGCGTGTCACAACACTGCTGCGCACTCACTCGTCTCCAAAAATTCCATGGTATCTAGATGATGCGACGATATATTGGAGCATCTTTTGCAATATCTATTGTCAGGGATTTCGTGGTATAACTGTGAAATGAATGATTTTGCATACCAGATCGCCATTCGGGCCGGGCCGAGATTTTTCTTGGTCGGGCCGGGTCGGGCCGAAATTTCTCTTGGCCCGGCCCGGATTCAAAAATGGGTACCCATTTTTTTTTTGAATTTTTTCGAAAAAATAGAGTAAAAATGCTTAAATTATTGTACACATTCATATTTCTATTCAATTTTGAATTTTTATCCGAAAACTATACTTTTTTTGAGCGGGCCGGGCCGAGATTTTTCCTGATTTTGGCCCGGCCCGTGGCAAGTCTGGTTTAAATCATTCTTATATATAAAACGCGTGCGGCCGGGACCAAAACCGGACCCCTTGGACCACTCGGCCATGCAGAACATTTTTGAGAAGGTGAACACGTAAATGAAGAGAGGCCAGCATGACGAACCGCCGAAGGCGGGGCAGCCAGGCTGGTATACCATAAACGCTAAAACATAGGTTAGCTATAAGTTGGTACATCCTTAATGTTTTTAAGCCATGGTTCGCAATGAATCCCGATAAACTTTTAAAAAGAAAAACTACATTCAATCTTTCTTCGATTAATACTTCAATGAACGAATCGCATCGAGTGAGCACCTGATCAAACGAAAAGCAAGAAAACACGCACTTCGTCATTTACACCGAACAGCCGCTCTCATTTTCCTGCTCTTTCTTTGTATCAGCGCTAATCAGTAGCTTGCAATAGAAATGTTAAAACGTTATTTCTTCTTGCAAAATGTAGCAATACATTTGATGGTTTGTCTTTGTAGACGTTTGGAATTCGAATATATATTCTAAATTAATGTATTGATTGGAAAAGCGCCTATTTTTTTCAGAACTTTCACGAGGCATTCCCGAAAGATAACTCGAAAATGAGGTCATGACAAAAAACGCGGGTATTTCTAATAATCAATATTCTATACGAGAGGAGGAGTGAAAAATAGCTTAACAAATAACAAAAGAGAAAGATCGCAATCTATCCAACAACCAAAGCAGTACAAAAGCGAGTAGTAGGCGAACGAAATGGTAAACGAAATAGAAGAGGGAGAGGAGAAGTAGGCCCGCTAATACTAGTAGTTCTCATATGGTGTGTCCAAAGTTGTTACAACGACAAATCTGCGGCATCCAAAGTTGATTTGTAGGTTTGTAGGTTTTGCAGGTTTTGCAGTTAAAAAATTAAGGATGAGCAATAACGCATAACTGCAAACCTGCAAATCTACAAATCAACTTTGGACGCCGCAGATTTGTCGTTTTTGCTGTTTTGTAGCAACTTTGGACGCACCAATAATGAATCACTGGAAATGAATGTTATTTGTTTACGTATATGCGCAAACTCACACAAATTCTCCAGGGCAACGAGCGAATGTGCAAGACGATCATGTGAATCTTGGAGTGAATGATATGTATAACACACTACCTATTGGAGAATAACTTGTGAAAGTTTTCCTTTAGAATTGGATCGCTATTTAAAGTTGGGAAAACAGCTAAAAACGGGAAAGCGAAATGAAAGCTGAACATCGCTTTTACTTCTTCAGACTATTTTAATGACCAGGAACTGAAGGTCGGAGAGAAACTATTGAAAATAAGACGCGAAACAGATATAACTAATGAATGAAAGAGAAACATAGATAGATAGGGAAACTGAAGGACACAGCGACAAATTGTAATCTTCACTGCGTTTTTCAATAGTAAAGCGTCAATTCGGTCCGGCATTCAACTAACTGTTAGTCTGTCATACTCAAAAAAATTGATCAAAAAAGAGGCAGCCAATTAAAGAGGAGATACTAAGACAGTAAGAATTTTAGTGCATCCGAAGGACGTCGGTCACTCTCAGTTGGCCTCTGTTCGGAAGATAAAATTAGTATTTAAAAATCACAACGTTTGTTAAACAAAGCCACAAATTAGCTTTGGGAAGATGAATAAAGTAAAAACTCCGTAAATTTGTTCTCTTCTCAACATTTTTCTCGCCATTGTATTTCAGAGAAACTGAAAAAAAAAACAAAATCCAGTCTGCTGTTTGTTGGGGGTGACGGCAGAAGTCAGAGAGCGAATAAAAAAGAAGGAAAATAACAACAACATTATTGTTGTTTGGATGAGAAAGCGTAAAGCAAAATAATAAGACAACGTTTAAAAAATATTAACAAGACCAAGTTAATTTTTCTTCGATGTTATTCAAAGTTAGAAAGTGTGATGATATATTGTGAAAGAGCAATCAAATACAACTGAAAAGAAAACTTTTTGACTCATAAAGGCTAGACTAAATTTCTTCGAAGAAGATGTAGAAGCTACCGTAAAAACTGTATTTGAGGTGCCCCTCAATTTGAAGTGCCCCTCTAATAGAGGTGCCCTCAATTTGAAGTGCCTTCTGACGGACCATTTGAACAATAGAGGTGCCCCTCTAATACAGTTTCCTTCCACCGATTCACACTTATCTCTAATATCATCATCAACTGATTTTCTATAAAAGTCCGTTTTTTTACGTGATAGTTCGATGAATTCGGCATAAAAAATAGTGAAATCAAACAAATTCAAGAGATAGCAAATTCGTCGACAAAAAATAGAGGTGCACCCTTTATTTGAATTGCCCTCTAATAGAGTTGTACTCCGACGGACCCTTTGAACAATAGAGTTGCATGCACCTCAAATACAGTTTTTACGGTATATCTTAATAGAGGTATCTTTCTTTGACTGACCGGTCGGTTACGAGGTCGGCGAAGTTTTCCAATTTATACTGTGTGGAGGTCAATCAAATCCGGTGATTTACTTCTTTTCTACTATCAAAAGTTAAGAGCTCCGTACAGAGAAAGGCCGATTCAAAGCACAATCCTGAGAACAGAGAGATTAACAATTTATTGAGCTTTTCTAGTTTTTCCATGAAGCTTTCATACTTTTTCTAACACGATGTACGCGAGAAGATTTAAGACATTGAAACAAAATGACTTTCATGAGAATTTATAGATATACAAGTACCGTGTAGAACGGCTACTGTGTCGAACAAAGAAGAACTATTAAATAAATTATATCTTCACAAGGTTTAATTTGAAAAACGACTGAAAAGTGTAAGCAGTAAAAGAAAAATGATGAATAATTTGGAATGTCAAGTTATTCACAGTAACTTTGGACGGAACATTTTGATTTGGAGAGAAAATCAACGAAGAAAAGAATAACCATAAAGCTGTCAAAAAAAGGCAGGAAAGTTTTACTATGTACAATCAGCTCGATATTTTACGGGGGTAAAGTTCCGAGTGGACCGTATTATTTAGAGAATACTACGTTTTGCGTTTCTTAAAATTGCTAACTGAATAAAACAAGAGAAGAATGGTGACAATGAAAAATGGAAAAGAAACTATGATACACAACTAAAGTTGATTGGAACTCGGATTTGGTTTGATCGTTTAAAAAGTTTGTTTTGAGCGGTCACATAAAACAGGGAGTGGGAAAAATTATAAATAAAAGTGATTAGACAGGTTTATAAAGAAGAGTGGTTACAAACTTCTTGCGGTAACGTTGTGTAGAAGAAAGCACCATGACACTATCCTTGATAGAAAGCGCGTACATATGGTTGAGCATCACATGATTTGGCTCCGGAAGTACATTTGGATCACATGATTCTGGGGTCTCCTTATTAAGAAGCACCTGTTAAACATTTCAAGTTCATATTCATTAAAATAAAATATTACTAAATACCTGCATCAACTGTGGAGGAATTACCGGAGGTCCAGCTGCCTTGCGAAGCATGTCCATCGATGGAATTTCTTGGGTGAATGAGCGTAGTTTTTCAAGTTCTCTGAAAGTTCTCAGCGTAACTTGATATAAATGTTGATTGTAGTAACAAACTCTTATGAAACCTTACCTATCATTCGGAGTATCATGATTTTTCGTGCTCTCCGACTCTCCACGGAGAACTTCTCCAGCAGTTGAGGATTGGAAGTCTTCATCAAGAGCCTCGAAGACTGCAAAATCCGAGTCTTGGATGTTTATCATATTGTTCTCATTTCCAGCTGCATCCTGAGTCTTTCCTTGATTATCATCCACGACCCATGATCCATCGACTTGAAATTTGTATTCGTACTGCCCAGGTTGCAAGTCTATTATTGTGGAAAAGTCGTTTGTAGACTTCACCATTGGGATTCTTGTTGACCAATTATCCCAGGAACCAACTATATGGACAGTGCGCGGCTGGGCGTTCTGAGTGAAACTCCAGCGAAAAACTACCGGACATTCTCCAGACTTGTCCTCGTGGCCATCCTGCAAGTTGCACTCAGTTCCGGTAATCATTACTAGCAATTTTTTTTTCAAAATTCTTTGAAACTTTGACCCGAATCTGGGAGCTCAAACATCTATTTTAATGTAGTGGGAATGGTACAAACTGCTTTAGGAGGCTGTTGCGAAAATCGCTCTTCTGCTCTCCCTCTCCTCACTAATCAGAGAATTTCCCTCTCGATACTTACATCAAAGATCATTGGCGGTCCGTCAGGATTCGGAAGCACTTGTCCTGCGATTTTTGCAGTTTCGCTCATCATACGATGTCTACGAAGCCCTGCTTTGTCGGTTGGGCCATAGCGACCTTCGGGACCACCGGATTGATTATTTCCCATCGCTTTCCTGAAATTTAGAGAGATCATGAAGTATTGTGAATGAATTACAGATATACATACGGAGAACCTTTGTTAAACTTAAAAAGGGAAATTCGTGGAGAATTGAAAAAAAGCAGCAATAAAAAAGTCAACAAACATCATCAAAAATGCACATGATGAGAATGAGGCATGGAAAAATGGGCGGGGTTACAGACGCAAGCCGCCGCACACTTTTCTCTATATTTTTCACGACTTGCCAAACCCCTCAATTTCAGCTATATTTAATAATTGTTTTTCTAAAAAATGACTATGGATGCTCCTCCCTCGAAAATAACAAAACTAGATTGTTCTTCAGTCACTAAGTAAGAAAAAATATCCATCTGAACTCACATAAAATCTACGTTAATTTTAGACTGGAAGTCCATCCTATCCTAGATCCTGCACTGACATGTGAAACAATAGCATCTACTTCGTTTCAAGCTCTGAATCTCGTAAATAAGCAAGTCATTGGACAGGTAAGACAATTAACAAACTATTTTTTAACGTGTCGTTAATTGTCAGATTATCGGGGGTTTAAACGAACTTCCCGAAAGTTTTCAACATTTGAAACGAGTTGAAAAAGATGGAAGCGTGCTCATTTCGGAGACAGAAGAAAGCGCCAAACAAATTATCATTGGTTTAAAAAACGACGACGTGCGAATAGAAGACTTGAGAGTGAGGAAGACAGCAAGATATAAAGAGATTAGCAGAGAGGATTTGTTATTCAGCTAATCTTCCGAACGTTCCAGGAATTGAATACTGATCTTTCAGACAGTTTTGGTTCCTTCAAAAAAACCATCAACACGTCGGCAGTTCGAAGTTTCAAAACTTCTCTGGTCAACCGCCTTCCATCCCAATCATGATGTTGAGAAACTGCTTGATGGATCATTCCTCACTGATTCTCTCAGAGAATATGTAATTCGATATACACAAAGAGTAATAGAAATGGGTGATGGGTGTATTGCAGTGCAAGTAAGAACATAAAATGCCTTCTTTTTTTTTTTCATTTTTCTAGTTTTCAGAGTAATTCTGTACTCTCGTCTGGCTGTCCATCAACGCATCCACTAGGGCACCCAGTTATGGAGATGGTCCGCAATCTCCGGAAGCGGACAGGGTCTGATTACCTCGGAACTGGTTCTGATGTGTTTTTGGTTAATGAACCGTGTGCTATGTGTTCAATGGCTCTCGTTCATTTTCGGATTAAGCGACTCTTTTATGTGCGGAATTCAAAAAATGGAGTGTTAAAAGAAGGTAATGGGAAACATCGTAATTTTAAAACAAAATATAATCTTAGATGGCTGGCAGCTGCACTTGGAACCTTCAATCAATCATCACTACGAAGTTTTCCGCGTGAATATACATGACGACTCAGGAAGTAATTTGGATAATGTTTATTCGAATTCTCTGTGCACTCTTGCCAAATAAATTCAGCATTATGCAATATCGTATTGAAAATTACACCTAACTATTAAAATCGGTAATGGACCAACCCACGAAGAAAATTTGTACCATTTAATGCAAGTTTTCACAGTTTAAGAAAAATTCAAAGCGCCTTTAATTTTTTTGTGAATTATATTTACTGTATCATACACGAAAAAATTGAAGGCACATTGAATTTTCAGCTTGCAATATATCTTGTACCGAAAAATTTCTCACCTGTAAAAATGACAGATTAATGCATTCATTTGCATTCGTGAATTGAATTATATTGCATTAAATGGTACTAGTTTTCTTCGTGGGTAGACCCATAACTGTTGCAAACGAGAATTCTTTAAAATACTATCTTCTATTTCCTGTCGAGAGTGGTAATCATGGATTTGAACAGAATTGGAAGGAATGCTTCAAGTTTTAATTGTTTCCCTTATTCTGTCACATTTTATTTAATTCTTGCTGGGAATTGGAGTATTTGATGCATTTTGTGCTCTAAATATGCAACCTTTTTGACCTTCGCGCCTTTGTGTATACAGAATCAATTAATATTGGGTGGTTAGGAGAAAGGATTTGAGCAATACTTTTATAGTGCTAATTTTCCGAGTTTTCAGGCAAAAAATAATGTTGAATCCTCAAGATTTATCCAGTAAAACATTCCATGGGTCCCGCCACGAAAACTACGGTAGTTCTGAAACAAAAACCTTTTTTTCTCTGGAATGAATTATACTTTCAAAATTAGTTTGGCTTGTTTTCACAAAGAATCCCGTTGTTCTGTTGCTCTTGATATGAGAAGAACTCAATTTTCCACATTCCCTTATTTTTATAACCACGCGTTTTCACTCCCACAACGTTTTGCTTTTTTCTACTTTCGTATTTTCTCCTTAATTAATTAAATAAGGGAATGTGGAAAATTGAGTTCTTCTCATATCAAGAGCAACAGAACAACGGGATTCTTATAATTTATAATATAAATCACAATTTTTTTCTTCCAAGGTGACGTAACATCAGAAATAGCATGTTGCACCCCACTGGACCCCTTCCATATGCCATTGAATATGCCAAATTGAACCGATCGTATTGTAAAAAATGCAAGAAGAATATCGGAGAGGTGAGCTTTACCATTAGTTTTATACCGAATACTTCAATAATTACAGAATTCTTTACGAATGTCACTGAATCAACAGTCTACATATTTCGACGGAACCATTGATTCATGGTTTCATTACGAATGTTTCTGGCAAAATCTGGCTCGCAGCCGCAATGATATAAATATCAATTCAATCAGAGGTGTCGATTGGCTTAATTGGGAAGATCAAGAACTTCTCCGCAATCGAATTCAAAAATTCAGAGAACCAGTGGCGCATTTTATTTCTGTCAATTATGAAAATGTGCTGTTTCTTTCTTCCTTAAAATCTGAGAGCTCATTAACTAATCGAGGGAAGTGTATTAAATGCTCAGCTAACTTCGAAAAAGGAGAGATGAAAGTGATTTTCAAAAGTAAATATATCCATTTCAAATGCCACGCGGAGAGCTTTGACAGAATCGAAGGGGAATTGGAGCAAATTCCGGGTTGGAACGATTATGAAGAGTGCTGGAGAGAGCGTGTCATCGCAAGTTATGCTGAAATTTATGCGTCGAAGAAAGGAGAAAAGACGAAGCCGGTAGAAGAAGGATCAGAAAAAATAGCACAACCAGAATCTTCTTCGTCTACTGTAACTGTCGATAATGATATGACCATCGTCCACGATTTATTGATAAATTTAGAAGATCCTCCAGAAATTTTTCTAGATTTTGATGATGGTCCATGCTCGTCAACGAGCACTAAGAAACGTGCGGCTGCTGAGGAAATCGTGGAAATCAATCCTAGTGAAGAGGAGAGGAAAAAGAGAAAATTGGGAAAGGCAGCGAAAATGGCTGAACTTCAGAAGCGCCGTATGAAGGTTTGATGGTACAGAAATCAATTTTTAGTTTCAAAATGTTTACAGACTCAAGTCGACCAACTGTGGGAATGTCGTCAACTTCTAGAGAAACTATCGCATTCGGAGAGATTGGCTCTGCTCGCCATAAACTTTCAAGAAGTCACAGAGGGGCATGATCCAACATCACAACTGATTGATCGATTAGCAGATTATGCTGTTTTCGGAGTGCCGATCGCCTGTTTGAAGTGTACTAATGGAAACATTGTCTACAACTCAGCACGTCGCGCGTATGTCTGTACTGGATATGCGACAGAGTACTCGAAATGCACTTTCGAATCGAAGAATCCAGTTAGAACTCCTTTCAAACCAACTGATCGTCTTCTTGAGAAATGTTCTGATCAAAAAGTGGTCTTCAATGCTTTCGCTGAACGTCTTTATATAGAAGAAGAGGAAGACGAGGAAGTCGTTAAAATACAGAAGAGAAAATCGAAAGGAGGACTTCGTGGAGATGAATTCATTTATGCAGCTGAAGCATTAGACTCGCAGAATGTTATTCCAATTTCCACTAACGGTGACGCCGTTAGTAACACTCATATAATTAAACACGGAACTGTTGTTGATGCGAAATTCCCGTATGCCAATAAATGCCACGTGTTCAAAAATGAAGAGGACGGATCACTCTATCAGGCGACACTCTCATTCACTGATGTCACACAAAACAAGAACTCGTATTACAAAATTCAGTTGTTAAAAGATGATATCTTCGAGAAGTACTATGTATTCCGATCATGGGGCCGAGTGGGTACCGATGTTGGTAACCATAAGTTCGAGGGCTTCGATAGAAATGGAGCGGTAGAGGAGTTCAAGAAGATTTTCAGAGAGAATACGAAAAATAACTGGGAGTATAGAAAGCATTTCCGTAAAATGCCTGGAGCATTCAGTTATGTCGAAACTGATTACTCCGAATTCGTGAGTGGAATTGAATGATTTCTGAAATTTTTTGTAATTTTTAGGCTCACCTCGAACAAGACGTAATTCCTGGTTCCAAAACCAAGCTTCCTCCTTCTGTCAAAGAAGTTGTCATGTCGATTTTCGACATTGAAAATATGAAATCGGCTCTGAAGTCTTTTGAGATGGATGTCAATAAAATGCCACTCGGACGTCTCTCACGAAATCAGATCAATCTGGCATTCGAAGTGCTCAATGATCTCAGTGAACTTCTCATAGAGTTTCCGGTGAATAACGACAAGATTCTCGATTCCACCAACAAATTTTATACGATTATCCCTCATAACTTCGGAATGAAAGTGCCGGAGCCAATTGACAGTATCCATAAGGTCAAGGAGAAGAATAACATGTTGAACGCACTTCTGGATATAAAATTCGCTTATGATCAAATTTGTGGAGGAGAAAGTCCGACTATGGGAACACTTGGAGTGGATCCAGTGGATACTAATTATCTGAAATTGAAGTGCGCTATGACAGTAAGACTGAGTTGTATGAAAATTGAATCATTCTACTATGATTATTTCAGCCTCTCGATAAACACTGCTCTGACTACCAGATGATCCATGATTACTTGAAAAATACTCAAGGATCGACACATGAAATAAAAGTGGATTTGATTGATGTAAGATTGTTCGGCAAAAGTAGGCAAACATGATCCACTTTCAGATCCTACAACTGAACCGAGAGAGTGAGTCGAAGAAGTTCAAGGCAAATATCGGAAATCGACGTCTACTCTGGCATGGTTCTGGACGAATGAATTTCGCTGGAATTCTCGGTCAAGGTCTTCGTATCGCGCCTCCAGAAGCACCAGCGTCTGGATACATGTTCGGAAAAGGAGTCTACTTTGCCGATATGTTCAGTAAAAGTTTCTTCTACTGCCGAGCGAATTGTCATGATGAAGCGTATCTTCTGTTGTGTGACGTGGCACTCGGAGAAATGGCTACAAAGTTGGAGGCGACAACAATGTCGAAGAGCACACTGCCAAAAGGAACTCATTCGGTGAAAGGTAACGATGAGAGGAGTCTATCCGATCTATAAGCATATGTTCAGGTGTCGGCCGTGAATGTCCCATTGAGAGCGGAGACTACCTTCATCCAGATGGCTACATTATCCCGAGAGGCAAAAAGCACTTCCAGCTGCAAGGGGCTCATGGTAAAAACTTCCACTTGCTATACAATGAGTATGTTTATCAAATCCTCTGTATCCGTATCATCCATATATTTTCAGGTACATTGTATATGATGTGGATCAAATTCAAATGAAGTATTTGGTTCGTGTCAAAATGCATCATGCTCGCCATCGCTAGGGCTTTCCAATTATCATTTCATTTCTATTTTTCCGTCAGTTTTTATTTTTCTACTTGAATCTCTACTGCTCTCTTGACAAATACATCTCTATCTCTTTCACTGGTCTGATGTCATTTATCTGTAATGCAAATCATCATTCACTCATAATCATTAATATCACATTTAATCCGTGTCTCGTTTTTTCTAGACAGTAAGTAGTGTAGTATGAAATTTTTTAGAAAACGTTGATTTATTGTTTATAAACATTTATTGTTTTCAGTTCTTTTTTGGAGCGTCCGGTAGACGATCTGGATGTGCCTGGGATCGTGGATCCTCTTCGAGTTCCATAGGCTCTCTTATCCATTTCCATTGGAAGAAACGGGGGATTCGAAGAGGCTTCATCCAAATACTCGATTATATCGAGACTTTCAGTCAGAGATAATCCATTGATTATGAGGGCTGGAACCTTTTTGGCAGGGTTGTGTTTTCCGCGTTGTTCTGGAATACGGAGAGGAGAGTTCTAACTTCTGGGGCAGTTATCTCGAGAACAAAGAATGCTAGAAGGACCAATAAAATGTGTAAAATTTTATGAAGATCATTTTGCTAGTTCACAACTTTTTACTAAACATCTTGGGTTTTGAGAGCCACGATTTCAAGCAAGTGAAGCTTTATTCGATTCATTCCTCAATTCGATTGGTAAAAGTCGGAGAATTATGACAATGGACTATCCGAAACCAAAACTTCTTTACTAGTCAGTGTTTCGTACTACGAAATTTTCGTAGGAGACGTCTTACATCGCTGTTTTCATTTCAATTCTTATTTTGATTACAGTAAATGGTTTTCCCTTACTAAGTACCAGTTCCGACAGGCTACACCAAGTTAACATGAACAGAACCAAAAGTCAAAAGTACACTGCAAGAAAATGTTGTTCCTTGTCTCATAAAATCAAAGTGTTTCGACCGAAAAGTAAAACAAAACCGGTTATTTTCTTCCATTCATTGTATTTTAAATGAGCTCTTCTCCTCCTTTTTCTTCCAATTGAAATCTAATTAACTGGAAGAAAAACGTATTAGGCCAGACAGGGTCAACGGTAGGAAAGGTTTAATGTGATAAGAAAAAAGAGAGATATGAGCACTAAAGAAATAAGAGATACCGGTTCAGAACACTGGCGCCAATCTTCTTTTTCTTTTTCTCTTACAAATTAAACAGTTTCGATCTTTTGTCGCCGGAATGACCTGAACAGGATAAAAGGAAGAGGGAAAGACAGTTTTGGCACAACTTCTCCGCTCTCTTCTATTCTTTTCCAAAAATGTTCAAGGCATTCGGATTCTTTGTTATCTGCATTGTTGGATGCAGTGTAGCTGCTCCAATTCATGGAGATGCTGATGATGAACTTTTGGTAAGTCGCTTTCAGAACTCTGTTCTTTCTATAAAATACTATTATTGAAGGGTCTCGCCTGGGAAGCAGCCGCCACTAGTGTCAATGCTGGGAACAGTGGAAAGTTCTGGGTTCCAATTGAAATTCAAAGCTCTGAAAGATCTGGATCAGTGACAAATCTTGTCGTTGTATTCCAAGAATCATGGTGCAGTCCATCTGAAGGAAATGATCTTGAAGATGTCTGTGAATCAATGTGTCCAGTTTATTATGGTGGAGCTAAAGCTGTAAGTTCTGGAACATTCTTTCTGTAAACTGTATACATCGAATACATTTTCAGACATACCGTATCACTGCAACGGAAACAAACGGAGGAAGTGACTTTGACTCTGTTAGAATCGAGTAATTTCTTTACTGTTTTTAGTTTAATCCTATGTAAATATAGATATAAATATTAGATTTGAATAAAACAATTTCATTTCAACACGGAATTTATATCAATACTCATCATCCCCATTCTCTTGATCATTCGAATCAGCAGCAACCTCTTCGTAATCTTTCTCAAGAGCAGCCAAATCTTCTCTGGCTTCTGAGAATTCACCTTCTTCCATTCCTTCTCCAACATACCTGAAGGAACACACCTACGTTGAAAGTTTTTTTTTCAGAGTTTTGTAAAAGTAGTATAAAAATCCACCAAATATATTGATTATTTCCACTTACCAATGAACGAAAGCTCTCTTTGCATACATCAGATCGAATTTATAATCCAGTCTTTGCCATGCTTCAGCAATTGCAGTGGTATTCGAAAGCATACAAACTGCACGTGGCACTTTAGCCATGTCTCCACCAGGTATTACTGTAGGTGGCTGGTAGTTCAGTCCCACTTTGAATCCAGTTGGACACCAATCGACGAATTGAACGGATCGTTGAGTTTTAATTGATTTAATCGCAGCTGATACATCTTTTGGAACAACATCTCCACGATAAAGTAGACAAACAGCCATATATTTTCCATTTTTCGGATCACATTTAACCATTTGATTTGATGATTCAAAACAGTTTTTAGTGATTTCATCGACCGATAAAATCTCGTGATGGGCAGAAGAAATAAGTGGATTATAAGCCACTAGAGGGAAATGAATCCGTGGATACGGTACTAAATTCGTTTGGAATTCATTCAAATCCACATTTAATGCTCCATCGAAACGAAGAGATGCCGTGATTGATGAGACTACCTGCAAGTTTTTAGGTTAGTTTCAAATCAACGGATAAAAGAGCGTCACCTGAGAGATAATTCGATTCAAATTGGTGTAAGTTGGTCTAGAAACCCTTAAATTTCTACGACAGATATCATAAATTGCTTCATTGTCAACCATAAATGAGCAATCCGAATGCTCCAAAGTTGTATGAGTTGTTAGAATTGAATTATAAGGTTCAACTACAGATGTTGATATCTGAATATTAAATTAAACGGTTAATTTTGTAAAGAAATCTACCTGTGGTGCCGGATAAATGGAAAATTCAAGTTTACTTTTCTTCCCATATTCACCCGAAAGTTTTTCCATTAGCATAGAAGTGAATCCACTTCCAGTGCCTCCTCCGAATGAATGGAACACGAAAAACCCTTGCAATCCCTCACAATTATTTGCTAGTCTTCTGATTCGATCCAGTGTTGTATCAATTATTTCCTTCCCGACCGTATAATGCCCACGAGCATAATTGTTTGCAGCGTCCTCTTTTCCGGTGAGCATTTGTTCCGGATGAAAAAGTTTCTTGTAAGTTCCGGTCCGAATCTCATCTGCAAAAAAATAAAAAATAACCTCGGAAAGACTAATCATGCTAGCATGGAATTCTTCAGGACATGGGTTTTGTCTTCATTGGTTGAGAATTGAAACCGGCGGGTCGTGAAAAGTGTTGGAGTGTCAGTCAACAGCACTAACCAATAGACCACGCGTGCATCATGGAAGAGAGGAGAAAAGTGTATTATAAAGAAGAAGGAGAGGTAGAAAGAGAGAAATGTATGCGAAAGAAAAGAGACTGCAACTTCCAGTTTTTTGTTGAAAAAGCTGTTTCTTTTCTATATTCTGAATAATTATGTTTGAAGTCACTACCCGGAAAGTCTTACCTACAACAGTCGGCTCCAAATCCACAAAAATTGAACGTGGAACGTGTCTACCGTATCCGGTATCAGAAAAGAAGGTTGTCAAAGAACCAGAATTCCCATCTGGATCCAGAAATGTACCATCTGGAAGTATTCCATGTTCCAAACAATACAATTCCCAACAAGCATTTCCAATTTGAACTCCCGCTTGCCCAACGTGAATTGAAATAACTTCTCTCATTTGGGGAAACTGAAAAGACGAAAAGGTTATGAAAATAACTGAAACAGAAAATAAAATGGAAAACAGAAAAGGAGTGATGTTTTAGAATATAAGTAGAATGATAAGAAGAGAAAAAGAGCAAACAAACACGCATGAAAATGGTTCGGCGGTCTGAGAGAAAAAGAAAAAGAAAAAAGAAAAAAGTGATAAAAGTCTGTGATACTGGAAATAAAAATCGAGGTGTTCTCATAGGATGGTATTTGAGAATTAAAGATTGTGATATATGTATGAGTGGTATTTCATAATTATTGGGAGAGATCTCATGATGAATTCAAGTGAAAGGTTCACTAATCTTGTTCGTTCGTTATTACAGTTCGAATGTAATCTCGTGTCGTCCTGAAAACTGCAAATGACGGCAGGTATTTGAAGAATAACTTTTAATTCCAACGCAGTTTGTACCGTATCAGAGGTTTGGAGACGTGGAGAACATGGAATGACTATGTAGAGTCGATTATAAACCACCTGAATATATACGAACCGGTATTCTTATGATAAGGATGATAAGACAGAATATGAAAGTTCCAATTGGGAACAGCTTCAAAATAACGAGGAAACATTATTTTTTGCATATTTCTTTATTCTCTCTTAGAACATATCTTCCTTCAGTTCATAAGCATTGCATGAAGGAGATCCCCTTGTCAGTTCACTTCTTTCTCTTTTTCACTTCACAATTTATTTTCAAAACATCACATAAATAGGACAATTTAGTTTTCCTTTCGATATTCTCGAAATCACTGAAAATATTTATTTCAGATTAATCAGGCAGGAAATTAGCAATCAGTTCAATGAACTCATTTTTACTTTTTCTCGATGAGGTCTTTTGATGCTCAAAAAAGTCATGAGAACCCGAATTAGTTCCAATGAACTCTCTCATTCTTGTTTATGAACTTTTGATCTGGTTTTTGATTTCATTTCTTTTTTTTCAGTCGTCGCTTCAAAGTTTTGAATGGATGTTTCAATGCTTGTAAACTATTATTATGTTGTATTCGGAATTTTTTCATTCCCATTAAATTTAATTTTAATAATTCTCATCTGGACTAAATCCCCTATTTCATTCAGTACTTATAGGTTTGTTTTAATAATTTGACTCAATAGCCCTACAGTAATCTTGCATAAAAACAAATATCTGAATCTGAGCAGAGGCTAACCTATTAGAAAATGTTTACCCTCCTCTTTTAAGAAGTATTCAAAACCTTTCTTCTATATATATATATATATATATATTTCAGAATACTTCTCCTCAATACGAGTATCAATGAAACATTTCTCATCATTTTTTCGTTTCTTCTTCAGATGAGGTTCGCATTCATATGTTTCATGTTTAGCTATATATACTTATTCAGAATAATAAGTGCTGGTGAATCCGTTGCTCTTCTTCCTTACGGACCACTTCAAATCGCTTCTCTTGAAGTCTCATTTATTTGTTATAACATTTATAATTTGTTTCTTTGTACTACAAACTTATCAATTCTGCTATCAATGTACTATAGATATTCATTAATTTGTAATGGAAAGTGTGAAAATTGGTCACTGGCAAGAAACTTCGGACTAACATGTATTGTTCCATTGGGAATGTTGGTAAGGTTTCCTTTGAATCTCACATGATAAAAATCATTTAAGATCGCAATAATAATTCCTCCGTATGATTTTCCAACAGTGATTATGAACACTGAGAGAGCATATCCAAGTTATAACCTTCTGAAAACTTACGGAGAATTCGGAGGATTTAAATCAACGAGTCGTTTGATATATATCATAAATACTACAATTTTAATGGGAATTCCGTATCTTCTACCTATTTTTATTTTGATATGGAGACATAAAATATTTAAACAAATCAATGAAGTTCAAACTCATTTGAGTGAGAGAACGAAGAAATCGTCTTTAGATTTGGTCAGAGTAAGTTATTCTTAGAATAGTGTTGTACTACTGTGTTTGATTCCCTATCAAAAATTAGCTGAAATGGATCAGTTTGGCTGATGTGTAATGTAGCCTGTAGGTCTGTGCTCGAGCCAGTCAGAGATTGCCTCTTAAATATCGTTATTGTTCGTGAATAGATCCTTAAAATAATGTTTCAGGCTTTAACAATGCAAGCAATGTTCCCAATGATATGTTTGATACCCAATGTGATGTACTTTATCGTATCCCAGGTAGGAAACGTTGTGGTCTTCTCAGTTATTACTTTTTTCCGAGTTACAGAGAATTCTTATTGAATTTGAAATCGCCGAGTTCATTCCGTTTCCAACATGTGTTATTCCATGCCTTATTGATCCCATCCTTACTATTTGCTACGTGGCACCTTACCGTAATTTTGTAACACGACGACAAAGGAGCATAGCGGTTGCAATGACGGTTTCAGTGGCACCTTCTTCAAATAGAACTATTTGATTATTTGTATTTAGTTACGATGAAAAGAATCAAGCATATTTATAGTTTTTATTGCTTTTTTAAGAAAGAAATAGGGCATAAAAAGAAATAGTAATTAATTGATATCATGAATTCCTGAAACTGATTTTGACAATATCAGATGATCGAATTACTGCTTTGTCAAGAACTCCAACAGGCGTCGACAGATTTTCTGGAAAAGATAAAACTTTAAACAGTTGGATCTGGTTGAAAAAAACGGGATTCTTTACTTATCGCCCCCCACATCAGTAGAGTCCCCCACGTTGAAATTTACCTAGGAAGAACCCCCCACCCAGTACAAAACAGGTGGGGGCTTTTCCCTCACGGCGGGGGGCTCTACTTCTATTTTGGTGTGAAACAATGACCCCCCACCAGTACAAAGAGGGGGACGATTGTTCAAGAACCTGGTATTCATGACTTATCGCCCCCACCCCCCTAGAGCCCCCCACCGAAAGTGGAGTTGTAATTCTTACTGTTTATCTTAAGCTGTAATCATTTATCGATAGCCCCCCACCATTGAACATCGGTCCCCCACCTATGGATTATTAGACCCCCATCATTGAATATCAGTCCCCCATTAATGACTTTAAAACCCCACTGTTTAACAATAGACCCCCATCATAGAATATCAGGCCCCCACTATTGAATTCCACACTATGAATAAAACAAATGGAAGCACGTTTTCAGACTATAAGCTTGAACATCATAAATATAAATTATGCCGAAAATGTCTTTCCGGGTCTTTTTACCTAAGCCTGAAGATTCGGGTATAGTTGAATTATGTTGGACTAAATGGTTCACGAGTATAAGCGAAAAAAAAGAAAAGGGAGGGGGGCTAATGTTCAATGGGTGGGGGGTCAATAATCAATCAGAGGCCGTATGCATGAACATTTACCAAGTAAACCGTTTTACCGTGGTAAATGTTTACCAAGGTAAACAGGGGGTAAATCGTTTACCGTATTCACAAGACATTTTTACCGAGGTAAACATTTACCTCAGTAAATGGAGTTGTATTTCCCTCAAAAACACATTAGCTACACATCTCAATGACTGCATAGACTTATTGACTCCACATTTTCAATGACTATAATGTCCCATTGAAAAAACTAGTCAATATTAACTCAATATTGACTACATTTTTCTCACTCACTATACTTTTCTCATTGACTACACCATTCATAGACTACAAAATTCAAGAAACACTCTATGATTACATCAATCTGAATGACACTACACCATCTGAAATTATCACATATCTCAAAAGTCTTGTCTTTCAAACAGAGCTAGAAAAAGTAGCGTACTGGCCCCATTAGGAATTAGTTTCCATTCATGAAGATGATAGTTGAAGTTATAAAATGAAAAGTGGAGTTTTTCTATTAGCGTTCTACAATCGAACCGCAGATACATGTGTATGAAGGCATATCCATAGTACATTGGATAACCGAAGAAGGTCTTGGAATACTGTTAAAAATAAATGTGCTTTGATCATAATATGATGGAAGTCGTGGTGTTACTACAGTAATACATGCATTTTTGTACGGACACATTTTACGAAGCTATCAATAGGCAAAGTGAAATATCGCAATTGCTGCAATTTCTCACTGCTAAAAGAACAGATTTTGGAGCTGCTCACATTGATAGACTATAACTTGTTAGACAATGAACGTACAAAAGAATTTTCAACTATAAAAATGAAGCCCTATTCTTTATCTATGCACTAATAATAAAAATTTTAACTAAAATCTGGGAATATCGTGTTCTTTTTGGAGGATAATTTCACTAGCTCTACTGTAAGTGGATCGGTAAATCCCATTTACTCGCAAAAAAGATGGGTAAATGTTTTCACCAAGGTAAACGCATTTACCTCAACTGCCGATTTTTCATGCATACCCTTTTTTACAAATTTACCACAGTAAACGATTTACCTTGCTCATTTACCTCGAGGTAAATGTTCATGCATACGGCCTCAGGTTGGGGGGCTTTTCCCAGGTCCTTTTTGGGGGGTCATTCTTCAATATAGGGGGGGACGAAAAGTAATGGTGCGTCCAAAGTTGCTACTAAACAGCAAAAACGACAAATCTGCGGTGTCCAAAGTTGATTTGTAGATTTGCAGGTTTGCAGTTATGCGTTATTGCTCATCCTTAATTTTTCAACTGCGAAACCTGCAAAACCTACAAACCTACAAATCAACTTCGGACGCCGCAGATTTGTCGTTGTAGCAACTTTGGACACACCATTAATTTTTCAACTGCGAAACCTGCAAAACCTACAAACCTACAGATCAACTTTGGACGCCGCAGATTTGTCGTTGTAGCAACTTTGGACACACCATAAATATACCCAAAAAACTTACTAACGATAACATGTTCTGAAGACAGTTGAAAAGATTTTATAGTTGCAGTGGCTGTCGTTTTCTCGCACATATCAACCGTAGCTGGCTTGTTTATCGCCTTCTACAATGTATTAACTGATGAATAGTGCTACTAGTTTCAGAATTCAAATTACCTGCAGAAAAATTAAATATCGTTCTCGGAGAACTGCTCTTCGTCTTTGTTCCTCTTCTTCCGATGACATTGAACTCATCTGGAAAACTTCTTTTGCCACAAAAGGACATCGAACATTAACAAATAACATATAGTTCCAAATTCATAGAAAGGTCTAGATACTCAATAACTCGAAGGTAAATTATAAATTACAGTTTATTCAGTGGAGATCATTGTTCATACATTAAGAACTCAACATTCTATTCATTTGGACGGGAAGTCATTTGAATATTTGAAATTTCAGAGAGTTTGCTCTGTACGATGGACACTAGATCCTTGCTCTCCACGACCAACCCCTTCAGTTCTTTGACTTTTTCTCCCTGAATAGTGTTATTTTCTAGCATTTTCTCTTCGACTTCTTGTTCCATATTACCGGCTTCAATTGGAAATGAGTCGATTAAAATCTGTAAATAGTTTTTGATTCATGTTTTTTAAACCGAGGCTACCTCAATATTTTTAGCAGATTTGGCAATACTAGCAGCAAAAATAGCACAGTTTGGTTCGTCTTCAAGCTCCTGTGAAATCGTTCCAAATTCGCACGGTGGAGCTGTTGCTTGCAATACTCCGATTGCATTTGTCATGAGTGAAGCCATCTCGTTAATCATATCTTGTAATTGAGTCATTCGATCCGCCATGTTTTCTTGTAGATGATTTCTGTTAGAAAAACCAATGTGACATTCGTGAAAAGTAACTTTCCTCATACTTGCAACTTGCACAAAAACCGCGTTTGAAAGTTTGAATAAATAAGGTAAGGTATTTGGACATCGACCTAAAAAATTTTGGAGAACCTTATAAATACTACCAGAAAAGTTTATGACAGTGAAAAACCATAATTTATGACTAAAAACTGACGAATATACATAAAATGTTATCCTTTTTTGTTCTGATCGGTTTTATCCCAGAACCAATGATCGGAGACCCATCCGAAGCGGTTGAGTGGCCATATTCGAAGAGTAAGACGTATTTGAACGAGACCTTCAGGTACTGGACCGAATTGTCTGGAATCTGTGGATAATGCTAGATTGTCTCCTACGACGAAAACGTGGCCGATCGGTACACGCCCAGATGGTAATAGATGCGATTCTACAGGATGCCCTTCCTGAAAATACAAAAGGGCTGTTTCGAAGATTAAAATGTAATGGAATGATTAAAATGATGTGTCAAAGTAATATTTCCTCGGAAAAGTTAGTTTCGATGCAGCATAAAGCTCGAATGATAGCTTACTTTTGCGACAACACGTTTACATAACAATTCTTTTGCCTTTTGAGGATTCTCGCAACCAACGATGTCACCAATTTGCACATTATTGTTTTTGATGGCTGAAATTATTCAGTTTCTTCAGAAAAGGTGATATAAACTCACTTAAACGCTCAGAAAGCACGAAATCTCCGTCTTGAACAGCCGGGTGCATTGAAGGCCCACTACAGATTACTAATTCTCCAACATGCTTAGCGAAGGTGTGACAGACGCAGTAGATTAGAGCCGATCCTGAATAAAATTGTTGTGTAACTAAGAATGTTGAAGGCTAGAGTGTAGACAAATATTTTAAAAATTAATTCGATAAAACTAACCTTTAGTGAAATGCCACAGGCTTTTGATTGTAGACGTTTGCGCCATTAATTTTCTATACAACTAAAAAAGTTTTTGAGAGTTCTTGGATCAGCTGACCATTAATAGTATAAAAACAAAAAATAAACAATTTTTGAAGCGTTCAGGCTGTGTGCAATCTAGCGTCAGTGTGTTTGCGTATGAAACACCAGAAAACGGTGCACGTGACGTGTAATTTCCGTCGACTTTTTCTAGATTTTATCGCCTTTTCCCGGATCTCGAAAGAGAACTTAAACGTTACTTCTTTCAAACCCCTTTTTCAAACTTTCCAACTCCTAATCAAAGTTTTAGAAGGTCGTCATCACTGAAAGATGGCGACCAATGGAGTTTACATCGTCATGGGAGAAGCCAACTGCGTCGTCGCTCTACTCAACAAAGCTCGACGGTAAAACACATCATCCAAAAACAGTCGGTAAATATGAAAAGTATTCAGGCAGTATCAATTATCACAAGCTCCAACTCTAGAAGACACTGATCCACTGCTCAGAAACTTTACTGACTTGAAAGAAGTTTTGAATGAGGTACGTGGAGACAGATGTATCTAGTTTTCCAACAACAGAAACGTCTTCTACTTCATACATAGATCATAAACATAGTTCAAGTGCGGCATTTAATAAACCAGAATCAAACTGATTCAGGTTGCTGATCTTGCTGATATGAATCCTCAAACGTTCCTCTCTCCATTTCTCGATGTCATCAAAGCACAAAATACTAATGGTCCCATAACGGAAGCCGCTCTAGCCGCTGTTGCCAAGTTTCTCAACTATGGTCTCATCGATGCGAGTAGTATCAAAGCAGCAAATGCTGTCGAATCTATTGCATATGCAGTTGTTCATACCAAGTTTATCGGTGGAAAAAGTACTGGAAGTGATGAATGTGTTCTTTTCAAAATTTTACAGGTAACTATTAATTTTTTTTAAATTAAAAAACATCTGTTTCATAAATACCAAGAGCTGAAATAAATTTTAGGTTCTTCGTTCTCTACTTCTTTCTCCACCTGGTATACTTCTCTCGAATGAAGCAGTTTGTGATATGATGCAGTCATCTTTCAGAATAGTGTTTGAACAAAACCTCTCGCTTCTCTTAAGAAAAGTGAGTCGAATTCCAATATTGTGCTTTAAAATCACACAGCTAAACATTGTTCTAAAATAGCGCTTTCATGAACTAAACGATCACATTGAAACTGATAGTGCTTCTGAAAATAGGTCACCTGATTATAAATATAATTTTTCATGAAATTCAGGCTGCTGAATCTACTCTTGCTGATATGACTCAACTGATTTTCACCAGACTTCCTACCTTTGTTGAAGATACGCGTCACCCATATATTCGACAACTGGTTAGATAATTAATATGAACCATCATTCTCCAACGTATAAATTATTTAAGGTGAATCCTACGGAGAAACGTCAAAAACGGAAAAAGAAGCGACAATTATCAACTCATTATGAGCACAAAGAAAAAAGACTTGACGAGGCTGAAGCTGATTCAACAGAAACAACAAAATTAATCACTGCTACATCCGAAGTAGAGATTGATGGTGCCGCAAAACTTGGTGAGATTGTGTTTGATAAACTTAGTAGTTTGTGTTTCGATTTCGATGTTTCAGGATATGATGTTGTTATAACCTCTGATCCCCCAGTCGATACGGTTACCCACCCAGATCGATTAGTGGGAGAAGTGAAAAAAGATCGAAACTCTGAAGGAGAGGAAGCTGATTCTGAATCTGAAATTGGCGAGGAAGAACGCCCATTTAGAACTCATGGTGGTCTACAAAGAGAAATAATCTCAGATGAAGAAGATCCAAATGATAATGATCAAGTTGTGAGCGGAGAAGAGAAAATGCCGTATGGTTTACCATGTTGCAGAGAACTTCTCAGGTATAGCCGTTTCATGAAGCATTATCAAAAAAATTTCATTTCAGGTTTCTCATAACAATGATTAATCCGCTCGACCGTCACAATACTGAGTCTATGGTAGTTCTAGGGTTAAATCTTCTTATTGTTGCACTTGAAGCGATTGCTGATTTTCTCCCCAACTATGAAATTTTGATGCCTCTCATCCGAAATGAGTTATGTCGAAGTCTCCTACAGCTTCTAGATACGGAGAAGCTCCCCGTATTAGCTGCTACAAACCGATGCTGCTTTTTGCTTTTCGAGTCGATGAGAATGCATTTGAAATTCCAGTTGGAAAGTTACCTGAAAAAGTTACAAACTATTGTTTTATCGGAAAAAAATCACACCAACAGCGGAACAGAGCAAAAAGAAATGGCTCTAGAATCACTGGTTCAATTATGGAGAATTCCTGGACTTGTCACAGAAATGTATTTGAACTTTGATTGTGATCTCTACTGCGGGTAATTTTTTCAAAGCAATTTCAGACATTTTGTTATTCAGACATTTTTTATATTCAGACATTTTGTTTCAGAAACGTTTTTGAGGATCTTACAAAGCTCCTTGTCGAAAATTCGTTCCCAACGCTCGGAGGTCATACAGCATCTCTTCTTTCTCTTGATGCCCTTCTAGTTGTCATAGAAACTATTGAACAGAACTGTGAAGATCGAGAAAATGGTAGAGGGGAAGTTAGTAAAGAACAAGAACAGAAAGAGTTAGTCTCATTACACTTTATGCAAATAATTACCTGAATTTTTCAGTTTAAAGAAGCTGGGTCTACCTGTTCTGAGTGGATACGACATTGGCAGGAAAATGAACACACCTACTGGGAACACTCGTGAGAAGTTCCCCAGCACGTCTCCGATTCCACCGACTTCTACTCTTCTTCTCCGTTCAAATCGACACGCTCCATCAACGAATCTTCCGTCCATGACTGAAATCATTGAGCAGAAGAAACGTAAAAGACTTATTGCTGAAGGAACAGAACTTTTCAATCAAAGTCCAAAGAAAGGCATCGCTTTTCTAAGAGAAAAGGGTATTCTTGGACACGACGAGGATAGTTTGGTTCAGTGGCTCAGAGCTAATCCACAATTGGACAAGAAAGCGATTGCTGATTACATTTGCAACCGAAAGCACGCCGAGGTACGTTCACTGAAACAATACTTGTCTCGGGCCGGGCCAAGTCCAGTCGGAAATGTAGATTTACCCGTTATTCGAGAAGTTGGACTGAAACATCCGTCACCACTCTCCACACTATTTTTAGTTATGATTGTTATGTTTTCAGACTCTGAAGGCATTTGTAAAAAGCTTTCCATTCGAGAACACTCGTCTCGATGTTGCCCTCCGTATGTTCCTTGAAACATTCCGTTTGCCTGGAGAGTCTGCAGAAATTTCCCTCGTTATGCAACATTTTTCTGAAGAATGGTCGATGGCTAACAATGAACCATTCAATCATATTGATGCCGCATTTACACTCTCATATGCAATTATCATGCTTAATGTTGATCAGCACAATCCACAGGTTAGTAGTTAAAAAATATCCGCAAGTGAAGTGTATATGAAACATTATAGGCTAAACGAAATCAACCTCCGATGACTGTTGATTGTTTCAAAAAGAATTTATCTGGAACAAATGGATCCAAAGATTTCGATCCTGGAATGCTTGCCGATATGTACCAAGCTATCAAATCAGAAGAGATCGTTATGCCTGCTGAACAGAAAGGAAGTGTGAAAGAAGATTACATGTGGAAAGTTTTACTTCGCCGTGGAGAAACGTCTGAAGGATCGTTTTACCATGCACCGACTGGATGGAATGATCATGACTTATTCGCAGTTTGTTGGGGGCCAGCCGTGGCAGCGTTAAGCTACGTATTTGATAAGTCTGAACACGAACAAATTCTTCAAAAGGCTCTCACAGGATATCGAAAATGTGCAAAAATATCTGCCTATTATGGAATGAAAGAAGTGTTCGATAACTTGTGTATCCATCTGTGCAAGTTCACCACACTCACTTCAATGCGTGAAGGTGGAGCTGAAGATTCCTTGGAACTTCAACGCCACAGATCGATGATAGATGTTTCAAACATTGGAAACTCGGGATCTTCACTTGGACTTGCAAATCATTCTCCTGAAGTTGTTTCTTTGGCATTTGGAGAAAACCATAAAGCGCAGTTAGCTACTCGAACTCTTTTCTACTTGGTTCATGAGAATGGAAACATTTTACGTGAAGGATGGAGGAATCTGTGTGAAGTATTGCTTCAATTATTCCGTGCACGTTTGTTACCGGCTGAATTGATCGAAGTTGAGGATTATGTTGACGAAAAAGGATGGGTTAGCATTCAAAGAGTTCATCAAAAGTAAAAAAAAACTCCCTATTACTGATTCTAAAATCTGTTTTTCAGAGAGTTGCCTAATACGCGCAATGACTCTGGCCTTCTTTCATGGTTTGGTCTCGGTGGTGGGTCTTCTGAAGTTGATCGCCGTAAGCCCACCCAGGAACAACTTAGTGCCATGAAACACGCGTCACAAGTAATTTCTGAATGTCGACCATCTCAAATAGTGGCTGACAGCAAGTATCTAACCAGCACTTCGCTCGCAGAAATGCTCTCTTCGATTGCAGCCAATAGTGCGATGATAGTGGATCAAGCTGAACCTCAACAAAAGGTTTTGTTGACACTATTTGTTGACACGCCTTCTTAATAGAACAATTTTTTAGACGGCCAGCCTCAGTGGAGAAGATGAAGATGCTCTAGTTTTCTATCTTGAGTTAATCGTATCCATCACTCTGGAAAACAAAGATCGTCTTCCACTAGTATGGCCTCATGTTCGTCGTCATCTGGAATGGCTTCTATCGCCTCGTTTTGGCCGCTGTCCAGTGTTGGTTGAACGTGCAGTTGTTGGACTTCTAAGAGTGGCGAATCGAAATCTTTTCCGTGATAACACGGTATCCGATGATGTTCTTCATTCACTGGCCATGCTTCTTCGCCTGTCTCCGAAAGCTTTATTCGTTTTTAGTCGTCAAATCGCATTTGGATTATACGAACTGATTCGTGCTAATGCAGCAAACGTTCACAAAAAGGAGCACTGGGCTGTACTTTTCGCTCTTCTCGAAGCAGCAGGAGCAGCCGTTCTCCCAGATGAATACGCACTGCAAATAGAAAAACAGAACCTAAAAGTGGGAAGAGATCAGAGAAATGCATATTCAGATGTAGAAGGAAGCGCCACAGGAGGTGGAGCTGGTTATGACGAGAGAGCATACACTTCGGAAGGAGAAGAGCGAAGAAGAGGAAATTACGGTAAGTGTCTGTTTAAATCATACTTGTACAAGTAATTGGGTGGTACTCGCTTTTGGAATTCGGAGAAATACAACTGTTACAAAATAGAACTGTGAGAAAATGAAACTGTCTAATATAGAACTGCTAAAATTTGTAACTCGGTAAAACGGAACTGAAAAGAATAGAACTGCTTCAACATGGAACTCTTGTTCGTATGGAGCGCGTTTGCATTCGTGACTTTTCAAAAGAATTAGAACCAATTTTCGTGGGGAAAAGTCGAACAAAACACTTATTTCATGGAGATATATTATCGAAATAAAAAAGTTCCGACATTTTTTCCTCGTCGGTGTTTGCGGACTCAAGCCAAAATTATCAAATTTTGGCTTGAGTCCGCAAACACCGAGGGGGAAAAAATGTCGGAACTTTTTTGTTGCGACAATAGTCTTTGTCTATTTCATAGTCAACAAAAAACTGAATAAAATAATATTAGATAAGCCCAATAAGCGTTTTCAAAACCAGTGGTAGAGTTCCATTTTGTAGCAGTTCCATTTTGTTGCAGTTCCATTTTGTTCAGTTCTGTTTTGTAGCAGTTCTGTTTTGTAGCAGTTCTATATTAGACAGTTCCATTTTGTAACAGTTCTATTTCTCCGAGTTCCAAAAGCAAGTACCACCAGTAATTGTCAAAGTTCGGTCTGGCCGAGACAGAATTTTCAAGGCCCAGCTTCAAAATAAGAACCCAATTTTTCCTCAAAAATGTGAAATCCCTAGGGCTTAAGCAAAGTCTATATGTTAAACTTATCGCTAATTTCGTTAGTTTATATATTTCAGACTCTACTAGTGATCTGGAAAGTCGTGTTGATTCTGCTGGATCGTTAGCTGGTGGCCACAAGCAACCCGCGGATTGGATCCATCTCGATCACAAAGATGCTGCAAAAGCCACCGAGGAAGCTTTAAATGCTCTTGGAGCCAATGCACACAAAAAGAATTTCCGCCAATATGGAAGTCTTGTTCTTCGAAATGGACTTGGCAGGCATGAGCCTGCTGCATTCTTGAAAGTATGCGAATGTTTGGCTTTCTTACTTCGCGATGCGGTTCATGTGACTCCCGATAATTTTGAATCAAGTCTGCAATGCCTACGAACGATGGTCGAGGCTAGTTTGGATGGAGGAGTATATGCAGCTGGTCCATTAAGTGGCGACGCTCAAAATCGATTGAGAAGTACGGTAACTGAAGAGAGATCCACAAAAAAACATCACCATCATCATGCCCATCATACTAAAAAGAAGGATTTATCAACAGACGTCACCGAAGAAGCTGATGATAGTAGAAATGAAGAGCAACAGCTGACAGCTAACTATCAACAGGTGAAATATTTAGCGGCGGTGTTTACCATATAGTATCTGTTCAGATGTCTCTTCATTTGCTCGATTTATGCTCACAACTTCACTCTCAAACTCCTGCTATTTTCGCTAAATGGGCTCAACAAGAGAGTATCAACACTGGGAACATGGCCTCGGTTTCTTTTATTTGGACAGATATTTGGCGACCACTTCTCCAAGCGATGGGAAGACTTAGTTGCGACTGCAGGCGAGGTGTAAGAGCTGCCGCTCTGACACATTTACAGGTACTCATTGTTAGATTTATTCCGTTTAGTATGGCAACATTTTTAGAGAGCGTTTCTCCCTGCTAACATGGCCACACTTGGAGCAGCTGAGTGGCAATCATGCTTCGGAGAAGTTTTATTCCCATTGCTCACGAAATTGCTCGAGCCGTTTTCTCCTATGGATCCTATTGGCATGGAAGATACACGAGTTCGCACACTCCAAATAGTAGCTAAAACACTCCTCAATCATCTTTCTGCTTTATCAGCTCTTGAATCATTCCCTGATTTGTGGATGCTTTTACTGGACTATATGGAACAATATTTGCGTGTTGATAGTTGTGGAAACCTGAACGAAGCAGTTCCTGAGTCACTGAAAAACATGCTGTTAGTTATGGACAGTACTTCAATTTTTGCTGCCATTCCGAATTTGTACGAAATGACTGTAGAAAGGCTTAATCGATTCATGCCACAACTCATCAAAGATACGATTCCTAATCCACCTAACAAAGAACTGACTTCTCATTCTGATAAGGTGGCACAGTCTGAATTAGGCTCCAATACGCAAACAGAGCATGGACCAGGTCTTGAAGTGAGTTTTTGGCTTAATATTCATATGACAGAATGAGAACAATCTGTTTTTATTCTGAAAAGCCAATGATTCTCAAGAAGAGTTCTTTCTGATAACTTTTGAAAATAATTGTGCTTCCTCTCGTAAGCAGTAATGAGGCTCTAGGTGGAGCGGTGTCTGTCTGATTTTAGTAATTTTGGATTAATGCTAAAAGATGTTCCTCTTCAGCCACCAACATCTTCAACTGCAGCAACCTCTTCGTCAGATCCTTCGATGACTCAGCATTCAATTTCCGCGTCTTCTGTAACTTCAGATTTAGTTTCGCAGCTTGAAACATGTCCAGAAGACTCATCTGTGACAACTGCACCTGTACCTATCCAACAACCAGTAGTTCCATTGGTAAGCATGAGTTTTTGGAGCTAGTATAAATTTGCTTTTAAGACTGAAGTCATTGTTCACTCTGGACCGACTTCTCCAATCGGATCACCACCACAAAGACATGTTATTGACTCTTCGTCTGCATCCAGTCCGCCAGGACAAAATCAACAAATAAGTCAGCCACAGCATTATGATCAGTATCATCAACAACAACATGTTGATCCTCATCAGCAGTATTCTCAGTATCCGGTGAGTTCGTTTGAAGAGAGTGAATTAGATTATCTAATTTGAGAATTACCAAAATCAACATCAGCATCAATCACCGCAATACCCTCATCCACAGCAACAGCAATACCCATATTCACCAGAAGCAGCAGCCTACTATCAGCAACAGTACGCTCATCATCAACAACAACAATATGCGGAACATTATGGTGAGTGACTCGAAATTTAATTGAGGCAATTGGTTTTCTATTAAGCCAACCAATTTCAACAATACCATCAGCACCAACAACATCCGGTGAATCCAGCTAATCCCAGTGTGCATGGACAGGTGAGAAGAAAATATTCGAAAATCAAGGTTTGAATATTATCTATTTTTACAGTTTTCGGTTGCTAATCCACTTCCACTCCCATCCCACCCTGCGTCCTACCATCCAATAGTCTCACCCTCTGCAAATAGTGCGTTCTCGCAAGTCTATACATCATCCCACGGTGTAAGTTTATTGCTTGTTTATTTAAGATGAGAAATGAAGTATTTTTTTAATCTGCATTCGTTCGTAATTTTCATGTTTCAGAACCCACCATCTGGTCCACCAACATCACAGGAATCACCATACTTCACACCTATTCCATACAATCCCAATCAACAACAACAGCCCTGAACTTTTTCAAATCCCTAATTTATTTTGTTTACTTGCACGAGCCTTTTCTGATAGAACTACCTTTTTAATTGTGATCATTATTGCTTTCTTGTTTCTTCGTAATGTTTTTTATTTAATCTTCTTTGTCTGAACTTATTTCAGCACCGGAATTAGTCAAAAATTGGGTTAGAATGTGTGTCTTTGGTTTATTGTCTCAACGGCTTTCTGTTTTGTACATATGCAATTTCAATGTGCATCACAAGAACTAACAACTATTTCGCAAAGTTAAGTTTTATTCATCTTTAATAACAGAAATGTATAAATTCATATTACTTATCGCATTTTTAGTCGAATGCCCCAAAAATGTTTCCACGGACAGAATCCTAAATACCGTATTTTGAAATAGTTAATCATTTACGTGAGACAAAAAAGTATGTCAAAACTCGTAAGCAAAATAGTTAAACCGCCAAAAAAGTGCGCGGCGATATTGCAATTAAAGACCGCTCATTTTCCATCATTTTCATTTTCCATCCATTTTTTCTTCCTTGGAATCGGTGGGTCTCAGCACCCCCGCACTCCCCGAGACCCCACAAATTCCGAGGAAAAAAAACTCCTGGGAAACGAACTCCTGGGAAAAAGGCGGGGCCAAGCGCGCTGATTGGCTAATCAGTTGCGCAATCTTGCTAATTTGCGTTCGTTTCCCAGGAGTTTTTTTTCCTCGGAATTTGTGGGGTCTCCACTCCCCAAAAATTTGGCGCATTTGCGCTCTGTGGCAAAAGTAAAGTTTCCGCGGAAATTTCCATTTTTGTATTTTTAACTTTGATCAAACTAGTTCAAGATTTTTGAGTTTTGAAACCATTTTTTGATTCTATCTTCAGAAAATCCACATGAAACTTTTTGTGAGCATAACAATTTTTAACAGGTTATACATTTTCAGCAATAGGACCGAGTGTGATCCGTCGTATAGCGACTTCAATATTTATTCTTGGATAGTTTATACAAAGATTATTATAAATTTTTTGAAATCATATTTCTCAGCTAATTTGTTGAATTTTAGATGTATTCATTCAGTGTATAATTTTTTTCTAGGATGTCGTCGTACCGTCCAAGTCGGTTAGTGATTTCTTCCTCCTCTTCTGAAGATGAGGAACCAGATGTAAGATATAAATAGTAGTGATGATCTTTTAATATTAAAAATATTTTCAGAGCTTTGAAATACCGCCTCTGAAAAGTGTCACCAAACGCTTATCTGACAGTTCAACCCCTTCTTCAGACCATGAAATTGTCGAAAGTGATGTCGAAAGTGAAGACCCTGATACTTCAAAAACTGAATCAATGCGATCAATTGCCAGTTCCAATCCGCCTGATACGGTTGCTGAACCTTCTGAATCTTTCTCGCCGAACATTTCCCGTCAATCAAGCATTTATACTTCCACTCCTAATTCGAAAAATAATTCTGCTGCATCTTCTCGAAACGTTTCTACTGTTTATGGTAGCTCGAAAAACTCTACCAGTAACCACGATCGTTCTCGCAGTTTTATCGAATCAAACGAGGACCAACCGGACACACCGATTACCAAAAAATTGGCAGATTCAAATGACATGAAATCGAAACAGCAACTGCGTGAACGGCTTCTTCGTAAAACATTGAAACCTAAAAAGGACTTTGAGTCGGACGTATCGCCTCGTGCAAATGGATGGGGAGAAAACAAAATTGAATCTCCAAACAGCAGCGAGCTGGTGAATTCGGTTCTTTCACCAATTGTTAAAAAGGTACCGGCATACACGAATTTCGATCCGGAAGAGTCTATGGTGAGGAATGAAATTTTATCACAAAGCAATCATTAGATATTTTAGGCTATCGATTCTCCGGTGACGACTCCAAACCGTTCCACCATGCGTACCGATCAAACTTGTGACGGAAACTCGCCGCAAACACCATTTCCAACTTCCAATCTTCAAGATATGTCACAGTCCGAAACACCACCAACAAAGGGTTCTCCAAAGAAAGAAAGAATATCTCCGGTGTCACTAAAGGAGGTTATTGTTTCACCGGAGAAAGAATTAGTTGCCGTTTCCCCAAAAAATGAAACTATTTCTCCACCGACGGCATCAGAGTATGAAGAAATGTCAATGAAAGCACTGGAAGGAAAAAGAGAGCAAATCACTCAACTTTTAATCTACAAAAATAACCTTCCTGACAAAGGTGAACGTTTGATGAAAAATCTGGATGGAATCGGAAAGGAAATAGAAAGAAGGAAGGCGAACAATATAGAAGATGTTGTTGTGAACGTGGAAGAGAAGAAGGAGATCATTCCAACTAAGCCTGCTCCAAAAAATCTCGTTGACCCGCTCCCGCAGCAAGATTTTGGCGCTATGCTCGATAAAAATGGTAGGAAAGTCATGGGTGGAAAGATGACAGAAGAGAAGATTCGAAAGGTCAGCAAGATATCTGACAAACTTACGCAACAGTTAGCAGAGTAAGTGAAAGTTTTTTTCTCAACTTTCAACACATTAACTGTATTATTTATGCGTTCAATATTTATTCACTTGCAACAAAAGTATATCACAAATCGAAATTAATGTTTCGGGTCTCCAACAATGATTCCGTCCTTGTTTCCGTTATGAGATTTTGAAGACTGCGTTGGCTTTCCGAACGATTGGAAAATCTCAGTGTCAGCAATAGAAGAAATAATCATCATTGCAAAAACGAGTACAGCGTAAAGATTCATTGTAGATGACGAATTACTTGTTCGCTTCTTGTTCGCGCTGTTTTTATACCCGCAAAAAGCGATGAAAATGTATTGCAAAGATTCAACAAAATCATCCGTGATTTCTGATCACGAAAGTCATAAAAACTTTCAGCGCAGCACAAAGCAACGGCAAAACAGAAGTGTAGTTTAGCGTGTGTTTAAGACATATTTTTCAGCGCCACTCACTCCATACCAGCGGAAACAGATTTGACTGAAACTCCAAAAGGTTTACTGATCGAACTGATGCCCCACCAAAAAGCTGGATTGACTTGGATGCTTTGGAGAGAGCGTCAACCACAACCAGGTGGAATTTTGGCCGATGACATGGGACTTGGAAAAACACTTTCAATGATTTCACTTATCGTTTATCAAAAAGCTGCTCGTAAAGCTCGAAAAGCAGCAGGCGAAGACGCGACTGACAAAGAAAAACGTCAAGCTGTAAAGGATGAAGGTCTATTTCCTTCGAATGCAACTTTGATTATTGCACCAGCCTCGTTAATCCACCAATGGGAGGCAGAAATCGATAGACGTTTAGAAGAAGATGAATTATCAGTGTTCATGTTCCATGGAACCAAAAAGCAGAGAGCAATCGAACCGAAAATACTGGCACGTTATGATGTGGTTATTACAACGTACACTCTTGCTGCAAATGAATTGATTGAAAAGAAAAAGGCCGGTGCTAAGGAGGAGTCAGATTCTGACGTTTCAGGTTGTAACTATATTCCACAATTGAAATTTAAAACCGACTAATTGCAGACGATGAATCGAGACGCCGACGTCGCACTTTCAAAGGCGATTCTCCTCTCGCCCAAATTGGATGGTCTCGTGTCATTCTTGATGAAGCACATGCAATCAAAAACCGCCTCTCGCAATGCTCGAAAGCTGTCTGCTGTCTCGCTGCTTTTTCCCGTTGGTGCCTCTCGGGAACTCCGATTCATAATAATCTCTGGGATCTCTACAGTTTGGTAAAATTCCTTCGTATCCCATTGTTCAGTGATCGAAAGTATTGGGCAGAATCTATCATGCCAATGAAGACAGTCATGGCAGATCGAGTCAATTTGCTTTCAAAGAACTTGTTACTCCGTCGAACGAAAGATCAAACGTGTTCTGTGACGAATAAGAAAATTGTGAATTTGGAACCAAAAACAGTAAAAGTTCATGAATTAGAAATGACTGGTGATGAAGCTAACGGATATTCTATTATGATGGAAGGAGCTCAAAAATTGGTCAAACAAATCGTTGCTAATGCGGATGATGTGAACATGTATGGATTTGTTAGAAGACGACGACAGCGTGGAGCTGCTGAAAATGAAATGCTCAATCCGTATAACTGTAAGAAATGGAGATAACCATTAGTAATCCACTGATCTTATTTCAGTCGGACCTCGAAATCTGGCCACAAACTCAAAGTTTCAAAATATGTCGTGCATTCTCCTTCTTCTCATGCGTCTTCGCCAAGCATGTGTTCACTTTTCTATCACTAAGTCTGGAATGGATTTAGATGCTTTCCAAATTAATGGTGGTGATGACGATGTAGACATGAACGAGCTTGAAGATTTGATGGAGAAAACGATGGCTGAATTGACTTTAGATGATGGAAGTGATGAAGACGGATCGCAAAAACAAGAAATGATACCCAAAAAAGAATCACCGACTGTCATTTTTGAGCCTCATTACATTAGTTGCAAAATGCATAAGACTCTTGAAATTGTGAGAGATATTTTGGATCGAAAAGAAAAAGTGTGAGTGGAATTGAGTAAATACTGGTGAATTAGTCCCTTTTTTCAGAGTTATTGTCTCACAATGGACATCTGTTCTTAATCTTGTCGAAAAGCATATTCAAAACGGGGGGCACAATTACACCTCTATTACTGGTCAAGTTCTGGTTAAAGATCGTCAAGAACGTGTTGACAGTTTCAATCAAGAAAAGGGAGGTGCTCAGGTTATGCTTCTCTCATTGACTGCTGGTGGTGTTGGACTCAATTTAGTCGGAGGAAATCATTTGATTATGATCGATTTGCATTGGAATCCTGCATTAGAGCAACAAGCATGTGATCGCATTTATCGAATGGGCCAAAAGAAACCGGTTCATATTCATAGGTGAGAAATGTTAAACTTTTCTGCTAATATAGTCATTTTTCAGATTGGTCGTCAAAGGGACAATCGAACAACGTGTCATGGATCTTCAGGAGAAAAAACTTGCTTTGGCTGCTTCTGTTTTGGATGGCACCGCCACTCGCAAAATGAACAAACTCACTACGGCTGACATTCGTATGCTCTTCGGTCTTGATGACGCCACAAGTTCACGAAAATAGACAACATAACATCATATCATGCCTGATAAATACATTTACCCTTCTATAAAATACGGTCTCCTAATTTTTCCCCCTCAGCTCTTTTTATGTGTTTCAATTTCTCCGGTAGCATTGACTGTCATGTGTCCCATATCATTTTACTGGTAGCTCAATAATCTTTTCAATGAATTTTAAATATGCTACAAATAATCGTTTATTATAGTTCAATTCAAAAATCATTCATCAGTTTCTGCCGTCGGAACAGTAAGAAATTCGATGTAGCTTATGCGACCTTCGCCGTGATCAATAGAGAATTGACAAGAGAGCACTCCACGTTCATCGACTCGAAGAACTAGCTTAACTTTTAAAGTTGGAAAATATCCTGTGAATACTTTACCTTTGAAGCCAGAGCAAATGCAGAATTCATTCTTTGTAGAAGATTCAAATGATAAGAATACTCCACTTCTTCTGAACATTTTACACTTTCCATTTGCAGGCTTCGGGATGGAATTGATACCTGAATAATGGAGTATTAAGCTTTTCAGCAAGATTATTCTGTAAGTACAATGGTTTCTCCAACTTCTCCAAATGTTGTAAAACAAAGAACCGATTTCGAGAACTGCATTTTAACGGTTTTGCTAGTATCATCGAAGTCCTGAAATTTTTGTTTCAAAAACCCGAAACAACAAACGTTGTACCTTGAAAATTTCTTTTAAAACTTGTGTTTTGAGCAAATAGGTCACTACAACTGCGGCATCATCGAATTCGAAATCCAATTCCTGAGAAAGAAGAATTAAATAAGCATTTAAAATGATTAGTTTACCTGATCTGCAATTGAACTATTGAATTTTCCTCTGATAACACAACCATCACCCTCTTCAATCAGCAGCTTCAACGGGTCAAACATGCCAGAATATGACAGTTTTACTGAATTTGTGTATCCTTCAGGAATGCTGAGAAACTCCTGAAGTGAAATAAGGTTGTATGAATCACATCTGAAACATACATAAATTGTTTTCAGTGGTAGTTTAAGCGAAATATTATCTTCTCGAACTTTGAAGTCTGAGAAAAATGGTGGTTTCAGGAAAGCGTTAGCCTGTTGATACGCTCCGTCGTCGACAGTGATTTTGAGACCGGAATCATAAGCATACAACATTCCAAACTGAAATAATGAGTTTACATTTGAGAGGAAACTATCAATGAGAGTACTCACATCCTTGAAGACGACTGTTTTTAAAACCTGTGCAAGTTCTTTCACATTGTCTTTTTTAATCTCTATAACTGTAGATTGACCCGTTTCCAACTCCATTTTTTTCTGAAATTTGTTTCTTCTGAAAATGTTGGAACAAATGGAAATTCAAAACTTAATAAAATATGTCTTGGCGCTGTGGCGGTTTCCCCGAAAAGAGTACACGACAAACGTTTTCTAGGCCATCTTGACAGTTTTGAGAGGGAATTCAAATTAAGGTGTGCTGGTGAGGTTACTGTACTTAACCTTATCTAATACCCAGTAGTTTCGATCTTCTTTCTCCACCTCGTGTCTTCCCTGCAAAGTGTAACTTTTTACTTTCTCGATTCTTCAAAATTGTGAGAAAATGATGAGCCACACAACATGTGGCTGCTCATTGTGTAAAGTACTTTCTCTCTTTTTTTCAAATTTTGTTTGTGTGTGCTCTGCGAGCTCAGAGGCTGATTGCGTGACACTGCTTCGTATGCTTCGTATCATTCGGTTTCTGCTATACACCAACACAAATTTGTAATCGTTGTCCTCGTCGACTTCTTTTTTCTTCGAAAAAGCCATCTGAATTTTCTTGCTCTTTTTCTCAGTTTGGCTCTTCCGAATGAGCTTCAGAATAGAGAAAAAGAAAAAATACTCTCTCTTGCTCCCAACAATCACGCAACTATTATGAAATCCCTTCCCAAAATTCCCTTCGTCACACAGAAAAAGAGCAATTTTGGAGCGATTCTCGGAGAGAATTGTGGACCCAAACAACCACATCCACCACAATTTGTTCATACACCATTGAGCTTTTTCTTCGTTTTTTTCTTTTTTCTTTCTTTGAAGCATGAATGAAATATATCTAAAAATCTGTAGATTCTAGACATTTCCGAAGTCAATCGAAACTTGTTTCATGGTACATTCATCGGCCAAAAAGGCACTCGTTCTAGCTGTTTTCTATTGATCTTTCGGAGAGAGATTCACAGAATGTACTGAATGAATGTTTGTAGGATATACAAGTTCACTGTTCCGAAATGAGAAGATGTTCTTTAAAAACTAGAGAAATTTAGAGCAATTTGCAATGCAATAAGTCATAATAATGCATTAACAAGGGAACCTTTTAAGTGGGACCTAATGTCAGCAAAAACGACCTATACAGGTCGAAAGAGGATGTTTGAAAACCTATAAATCAACTTTCAAAAGTTGCTTACGTGACCTGTAAGTGGCTGAAATCTCGACCTGAAAATTGACCAATTTTACCATTGATTTGCTGTATCTCCTACCACGTTTGTAAAGATTACGGCGGCAGTATAAAAACGTGTTCGAGTGGTGCAGGTGGTTAGAGCCTAGGAGGAGAAAAGTTTTGCCCTGGTTCGACCCCTGCACCATTTTTTCTTTTTTTTTTGTTGATTTTTCCCACTTTTTTTAAAATTAGTTTTTGGAATCTATCATAAATTATAAATTTTAGCACTTTCATCTGTCAACTGGCAGAAATTTCTCATAATCATCATTTGAAATGGATTTAGAAGGGAATCACGTTGGTGGTAGTACAAAAAACTTATATGATAGATTCGAAAAAATCACAGAAAAAAGTGGGAAAAATCAACAAAAAAAAAGAAAAAATGGTGCAGGGGTCGAACCAGGGCAAAACTTTTCTCCTCCTAGGCTCTAACCACCTGCGCCACTCGAACACGTTTTTATACTGCCGCCGTAGTCTTTACAAACGTGGTAGGAGATACAGCAAATCAATGGTAAAATTGGTCAATTTTCAGGTCGAGATTTCAGCCACTTACAGGTCACGTAAGCAACTTTTGAAAGTTGATTTATAGGTTTTCAAACATCCTCTTTCGACCTGTATAGGTCGTTTTTGCTGGCATTAGGTCCCACTTAAAAGGTTCCCTTGTAAGTATTGGTTGAAATTGTAGATTCGAGAAGTTTGAATCAATTGAAATCAGTTTAAAATGAGAAGTCTCTTGCTTTTCTTGTTTTTTTCATTTCTTCGCAATTCCGAAATACTTAAAAGAGGTCAAAGTGTAAATATTTACCGTCTTGTTGATACCTTCGTTCACCTTCCTTTTTTCTACTTTACTGTTCATTTTTCCTATTTTTCTATTCAGACTTATTCTTTCTCTCACTGAAATCTGTAAAAGAATTTCAGAGATTCTGCAAAAACTCGAAAATGCTATTCTTTCTGCTATTATGAAGAGAATTCGTTGAAAAATTCAAGCTGAAAAATAACTGAAAAAACAAGAGCAAATATATCTTGTTTTCGTTCTTTCCCTCCTGCGGGCCTTTTCCTTTTTCGAAAAATTTCATGAGCGTGTGGCGACATACCGTAAATACTGTATTATAACGGCACCTGTAATAGAACGGCACCTGTTTTATAACGGCACCCCATCAATACTCAGAATTCATGAATATGAATATCCCGGTGTTTTTTATTGTTTCTGATTAGAAGCAACGTGATTGATAACGTCTTGATCAACAAAAAGAATGCCCAAAAAAGGTTTTTCGTTTAAATTTAATGAGTTTTTAAAATCTCAAAATTTCTCTGGGAGACAGTTGAAAAATATAACGGCATGCCGTTATAATACAGTATTTACGGTATTTTAGTTTGGTTCGTTAGCCTCTGGCACGTTTCTCGCTAACTTTTTTCGTCTTATTTCACTGGAAAAAAGAAGAAATGTGGATAATGCTTTGACATTAGTTCTATTATTGGTTGGTTCCTAGTTAAATGAGTCTAATTAAATGTATATGAACGATAATTAAAGCAGGAAAAGGATATAATTAAGAAACGTTTATATTGAAAATTAATTGAAAATTATTTTAATTGAAGAGCCTTATTTATTCTCATGATTGTTTGTATTAGGAATGAACTCATTTCGGAAAACTACCGTATTTTCAGAAAATATTCAGTGAGAACTACTTTAGTCTTCGAAAAACTGTTGTAATCTTGTATACGGTAACTCTATTTGAATTTTTTTTTTAGGAACTTGGAGATTATTTCTGTTTGAAATACGTATTTATTAATGGTTGCTTCATTACCGTAATCCTCTTTCAATCTGATGTCGAAACGGCTTGAATCATTCAATAAGTTATTATACCCAACACAAAACATCCAACGCCCTGAAAGTTATATCCAGTTTTTCTCGACGTCCTGGAACAATTATATTCTTTAGTTTATTGTCTTTTCACTGTGTCTCTCCACTTCTTACGTTCTTTCTTTCTATACATTTTGTCCCTTTTCCCCCTCAACGCCCATTTTTGAGGTCTCGTGAAATATCTGAATCTGACCAGAAGACCGAAATAAAAACAACAAACGATACCAATGAATGTTTTGTTTGACTATTACTATTTTCCTTGTTACTAATTCAAAAAGTAATCAAGTGAAGTACTCGTGCACCATTTCATTTATATTTTAGAATTTAATTCATTTCAGATTAATGATACGTGGCAGTAAAGAGTATTCGAAAAAAGGGAAGGAAGAAGAAAATAAATTGGAATGAGTAGATGTAATTGGATTTCGATTTCGAAAAGCTTTTAGTGAAAGTAGATCTTCCTTCTGTCTACCACGAGAATTCTTTACTCAAACCAATAAAATAGGCACCCAGTTTCTATGGATTTTAAAGATGACGAGAAGAATACTGTACTCGTTTTAAGATTCTTTACCTCAATCAATCTATGGAACGAAACATATTTTTTACACTATTTTTTTGTAATTGACGACTTATTTGTATTTGTAAACTTTTTAGATGCATCTGTTTGAAGTGGAAACTTCCGAATCTCTGTAAGTCTCTCTCCACTTTCAATCTATCCAATCATGTTTTTCATAGGTTTTTTGAATTCAAATTTATTCTTCTCTCTTTCCTCGTCAATGACTCATTTTATTGTTCGATGCGACCTTGTTTTTTTTTCCTTTCTAGCCTCTCAACTGACTTCCACTAGAGAATCATTACGAAATGAATCCGAATTTCAAGATTCCTCTTGAATGAAAAGAAGAAGAATAGCGCTAGAAGAAGTCAAACTTGATTTAAGACCTACTGTCGCTATTTGAACTTGAAATTTCAGTATTGTTTTTAAATTTTTAGCAGTATCCTTGCTGGTGAATTGAGAAAGAATACAAACTCAATATCTGAAAAAGACTTGACGATTTCTTTTTGAATCCGAAAACTTCTATTCGTTGTCATCATGAACTCTTCAAATAGAAATAATTCGAGAACAACTCACCAAACGAATTCTCTTTTTTTCGTTCTCTATTTTTTGTTCTCTTTTCTTCACTTTCATTTGTTTCCTGTCATGTTCCCATAATAGTCGTTTCCCTTTCTTTTTTCTCGAATCATTCTTTCCTTTTTTTCGAATTTCCAATCCATTTTTCTTTGATATCTTGTTCTCTTCTTTTTATTTTATTTCTTTTTGTTTTGAATCAACTGATTTTCGATGTAAACATTTCGAAACAATGCAAATTTTCCAATTCAAGTATGAAATCATATCAAAAACAACATCTATCACATAAAAACAATATGAAATGTGTCAGTTTCCTTTATCAAACCACCTGCTTCCTATGTGTCCATATGTTTCACAAAGATTTTGAATTCTAAAATTTGGGTTTTGAAATCTATTTTCATCCGGATCGCTGTCTACTTTCGTATTCATTCAAAATCTCCAACAAATTACTTCTTCTCAATTTCTCTGAATTTCCAACCGAATCGAACAACGTTAAGCGCCAAAGATCTTCTTGAGAAAAGTCATGCAATGCATTCTTAAACACTTTCAAATGTACATGTTTATGGACACAAACACGAACCCAAAATAATTCAGTTTTTGGTCTCAGAATGTCTTGTTCAGTCCCTCCAACAAATTGATTGAAATTTGCCCTATTCTGAAAGTATACAGTGTTGAATATGTTTGCCTAACTTTATATTTCTACCATGCTCTTCTTCTCTCTTTCGTTACAGTTCTGTCACGTCATCTGATCTCTCCACATGACTTCTTCTGTTTTCATTCAAATTCATTCAACCTTTTCCCCCTTCTGACCATCAGATCATGACGTGGCAATCGAATAGAAAAGTGAATAAACAGAGAGAAATACAGAAGGAACACATTCGGAAATCGTGTAAAATTTTGTTTGTTTGATCAAACTTTTTCCCTCTTTTCCTCTTTCATTTTCCTCAATCTCTCCTCATTTTGTATCGATTCCTACACAACAAAAAACGTCCTTCACAACACTTTTTGAATTCGACCAATACTTGAGAAAAGAGAGGATACTACTTGTGTTTATTGCAACTTTTTGCAACCTGAATACATTTCAAACTTCTTTTTTTCGAGACAGGATTCTACCTATTTGGCATTTTTCATTCATTTCTCAGTGATGTTCAATAAAGAAGAAGAATTTCTTCTGAAACAATTGGAAGAATCAACTCTGAAGTTTCTTGTAATTCTGTCACTAGATTCTGAAATTTTGAAAATGGATCAGAATAACATTTATAAGTTTTGAATCATTTTGGAATCCGCCTGTTTTTCTATTCCGTCCTTTTCCTGTTTCTTTTAATTTTAACTTTCAAACGGTGATAAAAATTACAATAATGCTCTTAATTTTTGAAAAAAAGGAGACCGAGAGGTGATTCGTTATGAAACACTTCCCACTCACTTTCGTTCTCCCACTTTCCACTTTTTTTCATCTCAAAAAAGACCACAAACCGAAAACACATCCATCTATCTTTAGGGTCCACTCCCACTTTCTGCCACTAAAAAGTTGTCATCCTCTTTTAATCTCTGACCGCCTCTTTCTGTCTATTTCTCTCCATTTCATATACTATTCATCACATAGTCGCATCCACAATCTTGTGAAATTATCTCTCTTTTGAGGAAAGAAAACCACCCGCTAACTTCTCCCACTTTTTGTCGTTTCACTTTCTTTTCATGCCTTCTTTTGAAAAAAGGAAACGGAAGCGTTTTCTTATCTGCTTTTTTTTTTGAAAAGTAAAACATCGTGATAATATTTTTTGAGTTTTCAGAACTTCGAACTACCATCATGATGTCCTATATTGCTCTTGCTGCATGCATTGGAATCGCCTTGGCTGCAAATGTTGAACACGATGTGAAGAGTGCAGTCAATGAGGTTACAACTACTAAGGTATTTGATCTAGTTTAGAAGTTTCTTAATTTAACTTTGGATGAAATTCTGCCATCGAATTCTCTGAAGCTTACCTAATTATTGTTTGCAGGACGGAGACACTTATTGTCCAGTCCCATTGGTCGGAACCAAGTGTGGAACATCTAGTATCTTCCACTACTGGAAGTGCTGTGAAGAACTCAACAAGGAATGCTGTTTCAGACTTCAGGTAAGCAAGTATTATTGAAGGAGATTGGTCAGTAGCTGTGGAATGTTTTTGTCTGGAATAAGGGCACTGTTAAACTATTTGACCTGAACAAATGGTCGGTGTTACAACGTTGTCCACGGGGAAAAACATGAAGAGATATATATTTTCTCATCTAAACAAATAACATTTCAGACCTGGGTCTGGGTTGTTCTTGCTCTTTTCGGAGTCATCTTCCTCGCTTCCTTCGTTATTTCTCTCATCCGTTGTGTCTGCTGTCGCAAGTAAAACGGATTTTGACTGGATCTGGCAACCCCTGACAACCAATTTCAATCTTCTTCTCTTCTCCTAGTTTTAATTTCAGATACTCGAAATCTTGGTTATTTTACATCTTTTATCGACTCCGCCCATCGCATTTTCTTTTTTATTATTATTTTTTAAACAAAATGGCTCAACTGCAACCTTTCCGTTTCTATATTTTGATTGATCAAAAAAACTAATTTCTTTTTCTATTTGCATAAAAAAGTTCCCCATAATTGTTTCCTATCCTCTGGATTTCTTTGCTATAAGCTTTCACATGTAACTTTCTTTTTTGTAATTCATCAGCTAATAATAAAAATATAAAAAATAACTCCAGATCAAGCTGCAAAATAGTAGAAATCATAAAACATGAAAAATAAAGTAAGACGGTCCCCTGTAAGAAATGTTAACCGGTTTGCCTGCAACTTTCCTTAATTCAGATCATCTGAACTTTTCTGGAGCTAATGAGCTTCGATTTCAAAACTCGAACTGATCAGAAGACGCGAAGATCGAGAAGATACTGTTCAGGTTAACTTTATGGAATAACAGTTTTGACTACTTCGAACTTAATAACTATCAGGAATCCCATTCCATTTTTTGTATCTTGTATCCTCATATGAGAAAATATTGTCTGTAGTTGAAAATTATATGAAACAACCAACCAATTGTTGCGAGAGTTATTTCAAAAAGATTTCAAAAAAAGTGTTACTTTCACACATGAATTTTCTTCTTCAGTGATTATTACATCTTGAATTGCTTGACCTCGAGAATAATGGAGAAGAAAAGAAGACATAAGAGAAAAAGAGACAACAGCTGATTGTGACTAATTATACAAAAGAAGAAAAAGGGAAAAGCTGCCGAGAATACGGCATTCTTCTTGTTTTTCCCTTTTTGGTAGCGCCCATTACTTTTGACTTTTTGGGTGTAACACCTTATGACAATCATTTCAAAACTGTTTTGTTTCTTTTTCAAGAAGAATAAGTTACACATCGAAATTTTATTCGAGTTTTCCTCCTTTCTTCTGGAATTTTCTTTCCCCCGTTACGGTATTTCTACGAGAGTTACTGTTGATAATTACTCTCTTTTAGAAACGAGATGAGGGGAAAACTGACAAAATCAATCAAACATTTATTCACTTAATTTTCATCGAAAGTTCCATTTTCACTGTTAGTTTTTTCCATTTTTCTGCTTTTCTCTTTTCTTTTTCTCATGACAGCAATTGGTTCTTCTATCGGTTCCTTCGATGAAACTAATGATGATTGGAACGATTGAAACTAGCCAAATGAGGAAAAACAGGCACAGAAGAACTAGGAACCATATCTGTAATACACACTGATATTTCAAGCCAGCAACAATCCTCTTCTCTTAGAATTGGCAGATAATGAATATAGTTAGACATGTTTTACCTGGTAATAAACTGAGCATTCACTTGTGATATCATAAGGACTCATTGCTCGTGAACTTTGTGGATCATTCGATTTCCAGAAAAAGAGAAACGTCTCATCTCGACATATTGGATCGCTTTTTGAGAGTAGATATCCATTGACGACATTCGACAAACATGCCAAAAAGAACAAAGATTTCCACATCTTCGACTTCTTTCGATGAGTTTATTCACTTGAATTAATGAAATATAATTGAAAGAGTAACACGTAGAAATAAAAGACATGTTTGGTGACGGAATAAAGAAAACGTGGAGGTTGTCACGTCTTGAATTGAATTTGATTGAAGTTGTATCACTTTCCCTCTGTGTTTTCCCAAATCTGCTCTTATAGAACAGCATCTGGTCTTGTTACTGAAAATACATGATTTCTGTTACTATGTTCTGGTTCTATTTCATATTGATACCTAATTATTCCTATTTTCTATTGTAGACTCTATACGGTAATCAAGTTTTTTTTTCTCGTTTTCTTTATTATGAAAAGAAAAATGAATATCTGCATGTTCACTTGACTTCTTTTATTCTGTCAATACAACATCATTAATTCATATTCTAATCCTTCTGATCAACTAGTTTTTATTCTCTATTCGCCCATTCCATCCATAAATATTTTTCTCGTTTTTTCACACTTATCTTTTTTTTCTCCTCATTTTCTCTCATTCGTTTCAATAAAAAAACGATCGTCTGTTCATGGCAATTATCAAAAGAAAAGCTGCGATTTTAAAGTGCAGAAACGAAACAAATCGTGTTCTTTTCGTTAATCCTCTTTTGAGATTTCTCAAATATTTAGACATCGAACACCTCCTTTTTCTCTCAATTCATTCAAATATTCTCAATATTTCTTTTCGATTTCTTCACTCGTTTACCTTATTTTTTTGTCATTGTTTACACAGGGAATAAGCTGTTTAAAGGAGGCTTAAAGAAGGGTCAAGTGTATGACACTGACTGACAACCACTTCCTTTCAGTCACTACTCTCGAAGCGAATCCTATGAATAAATATATGAGATGTGTGTGTTCTCGAGTTCACATCAAACTCTATTTTTTCCGAATTTTGTCACAAAACGGGTTTTAAGAAAAACCATGCTGTTATGAGATCAATAACTTTGCATTTTGAGTACCGTAACCCAATTGAATTTTCACTTTTAATCACTCACAATGCTTCCGAAAATCAAAGTTGACATTCTTTATGAAATTGAAATCTGCAACTGGGTTCGGAAGATCCGTGAACCTTCTTTCTGCATCTCGGATAACTTTCCTGAAACATCACGGATTTCTAGAACTTGTCTATATCTAAAACTAAAAAATCTTTTCATGTTCACTCCACTTTGCCTCTTTCATCTCAACTCAATTGAAATCCAGAAAATCTAGAATTAAGGCTCCACAGGTAATATATATCCATTTCCTCACTCTCGTTTCCTTCCTTTTGCTTCTCAAAAAGTTGTTCCGTGTTCCCCTTTTCGATGTCTGCGGCTCTTCATCTCACACACTATTTTCTTGCTTTATTTGTTCCGATCATTGTTCGCATTGTTTGTGAGCATGATCTCTCTTTGCCACCGACTGACTTATTCAAATATTTTCCAATGAATGACACTTTTCATTTGCAGTCTTACTACAACTTTTCATCTCAAGTTCTCTTTCTTTAGAAATTTCAATTTTCATTTAGTATCAAGATCGAAGTTTTCCGAGAAATTGAGTGACATGACTTTTCATTTTAGAGAATTATCGTATGATCTAATTGGAGAACGATGAAATCAGGTAGTTTGACTCGGATAATTCAATACATATTCTTATAAGACTTGAACTCGGATGTTCCTGATTAAGAGGTTGTATGCCTAAAACTGATTCAGTATTTTTCTTTCTGTAATTTGTGTGAACGAAGTGAGAAAACAACAGCAATCCAAGGCATGGTTCCTTTTGGGGAATTGAAAAGATCCATTTGCGAGATCAAAAAAAAGGACGGTTGAGTTATACGGTCCCTCAAAATATGGGATGAGCTATAACATCTTACATTCCCGTTTCAAAACTTTAGTTCTCAGACGTTAATTTCAATTTCTTTATTTCTCATCTACTGAATCACATCATTCAGGACCAAAAACAGTTATGTTGACTCTCCCATTCCCACCAAATCTTATTCCCCAATCTCATTAACTTCTCACTTTTTTCTCAATTATCCAGTACATTTCCGGTTTCTCTCCTGTTTCCCTCCCTCTCTTATCATTTACTTCTTGAGATTATCAAGAGGTCATAACCGAGTGTACTTCTAAGCCGCCCTCCGTCTCGCCACAACCTGATTTCTCTGAGTCTCTTCATCTCAAATGCTCTTTCCTTTTCCAAGGATCTCATCACTTGATTTTCACCGATTTTTTTGCGATTATTGCCAGTTTTCTTGTTGCAAGTTTTTATTGTTTTTATGACTGTTAGAAGATGTGTCTCATTGAAAACTAAGGATTCTAATAATGTTTCAATTGAAAATATTTATCAAACTACAATAACCCAGCATCTTCAAAAATGATCAAGATTAAAAAAAAAGATGGCATCATTTCTCAAAATGTTTTTTATCTATGAATATTAAATTGTTTTTCCCGAGAAAAACTGTTCTTGTTTAATCCTCACATGTTTTCTTTCCATGAATTCAATATGTTGTCAACTGAAAAATGTAAATTCTTTCTGTTCAATTTTATCATTTTTCTCCTTCCGCTCTCCTCTCTGTTATCAGTTTTCCAATGATTCCAGTGCCACTTTCCATTTATTTCGCTCTTTGAACATCATGCGCTTTTTCTTTTTTCCAGAATTCGATAACTTTCCAATTCAATTTCCAAACTTTCAGCAACCGCAAATGAAACGAATTCAAGAAATTCAGCAAAATTTGGAGCGTCTTTCTGAAATGGACGAACATTTGGAAAACTGTGAAGAATGGAATTTCGTAGCTCAAGAAATTGTGAAAAAGTTGAGTACAATCAGGAAAGAAGTTGAGAGAAGTGTTGCGACGACCCCAGTTTTACTCACTCCGCCGGGCTCTTGTGGATCCGGAAGCATTTATTGTGAGTTGACTTTTTTAATAAGTCTCATTTGAATTGGAAAGGGGGACGAGGAAGTTCTTTTGTATTCAAAATTTCCAAGCATTTGACAACATTCCTGATAGTTGGTTCGAATTCAGAAATCTTGAATTACAGCTGACACGTCATCTGGAATAGACAATGTCTACGCAGAAGCAGTTGAAGCATACGATCAACAGATATATTCGAGATGTGTTCGATTGGTTGAAAGTGCGAATCGAGAGTCTCCAGTCGACATGTGTCTCATTTCTCTAGCACATCATTCATATGCAGAGATGGTCAATGCTGCAAGTGGATCAGATGATGCAATGAAGTTTGCAAAATGGTGGGCTGAATTCTTGGATTCAGTGGAAGCAGGAAGAGGACACAGTGAGAAAATAGAATTATTGGATTATGAAGCAGTTGCTTATGAGAAAATAGTACGATTGGGAGGAATTTCTGATACTGAGAAACTGATTGAAGTGGTTGTCAGAAGTTATGAGGTAATGAAAAGTTTGGGGGGAAATATTTCAAGAAAAATGTTTTTTTGATTCAGATGGTGACACTTCTCAACCGTCCTTATCACATTCTTTCTCTTCAAAAATTGTTTCGATTGGCAAATGTTCTCAATTCGGAACTGGACTATGGTGAGGAGAACGAATTCCTGGAATCTGTTGAAAGAAACCACTAATTTTTACAGAATCCGATTCATTTTCGTACGCGAAAACAGTTGTGCTCACTGGGATTAAGAATGTCCTCAGAGATCGAAAAAAGTGTTCTCAACTTGGAAAATATATGGAGCATAATATGAAAATGGTGAGAATAAATGGGTCATCAGTTAAATGGGTCATCAAAAAAATTAATTTCAGTGCGATGAACTTCTCGGTCAAATATTCGATTTTGAATTTGTGAAAAAAGATGAAAATGCTGCTTCTTGCCGTCTTATGTCAATGTCGCCAGTTCCAGTGGATGGACTAAATAATATTGTTATGAGACTTTAAATAAATATGATCTGATTGAAAAAGCCAAAGTCTGAAGCGTTTTGTTTAAGTGAATTCAGATATTTCTTGAAAGAAAGATCTCAAAAGAAAAAGAAGAAGTGAATATAGTGTTATTAAATTTATTAAAAAATAAAATATTTACAATAAAATAAACACTTGTAATAAAAAACAAATAAATAGAGATCTATATATTAGAAAGTAAATTAGAATTAATCAACTTCCTCAACAGTTGGTCCTTGTGGATAATTAGAAGAGTTGAAACCAGCAGATCCAGGATTTCCACATCCAGATGGTTGTTGATTGGCAGATTGATGCATTTTGGAGAGAACAGATTGACAGATACTCTTCAATTCCTTATCCTTCGATTCAATTTCATCTTTTTCAGCCAGTGAATTTGAATCCAACCAACGAAGAGTCTCTTCAACTGCTTCTGTGACACGTCTCGCATCATCTGATTCCAGTTTTGATCCATGTTCATCAATTGCTTGTTTCACTTGGAATGCATATGCTTCCAATTGATTTCGAGCCATAACACGTTCCCGTTGTTCACCATCTTCTTTCTCAAATTGTTTCGCTTCGTTTACCATTCTATCAATATCAGCTTGCGATAATCGTCCTTTCTCATTTCGAATTGTGATTCGATTCGTTTTTCCAGTTGATTTATCCTCAGCCGACACATTCAATATTCCATTTGCATCGATATCAAAAGTGACTTCAATTTGAGGAACACCACGTGGAGCAGGAGGAATTCCAGAAAGTTCGAATGTTCCGAGACGGTGATTATCACGAGTCATGGCACGTTCTCCTTCGTAAACTTGGATTGAAACTCCTGGTTGATTATCAGCATATGTTGTGAATGTTTTCGACGCTTTCGTTGGAATTCGAGTGTTTCGATCAATTAAGTTGGTCATCACACCACCAGCTGTCTCAATTCCAAGACTCAATGGAGCAACATCAACCAGTAATACATCTTTAATTGTTTGATCCTTCACTCCAGAAAGTACAGCTGCTTGAACTGCAGCTCCAAATGCAACTGCTTCGTCTGGATTGATTGAACAATTCAATTCCTGAAAAACAAAAAATTAGAAAAAAATGAAATTGAGTTGAGATAATAACACTTACCTTTCCATTGAAAAAGTCTTTGAGCATCTTCTGAATTTTCGGAACACGAGTTGATCCACCAACCAAAACGACTTCATCAATCTTCGATTTATCGAGTTTCGCATCTCGAAGAGCCTTCTCAACTGGTTCAAGAGTCTTACGGAATAGATCAGCACATAACTCCTCAAATCGAGCACGAGTTATTTTCGAGCACAAATCAATTCCTTCGAAAAGTGAATCAACTTCGATTGTGGCTTCGGATGAACTCGAAAGTGTCCTTTTGGCTCGTTCACATGCAGTTCGAAGACGTCGAATGGCACGTGGATTCGGTGAAATATCTTTGCCAGTCTTTCTCTTGAATTCATTCATAAAGTGTTGAAGCATTCTCTGATCGAAATCTTCTCCTCCAAGATGAGTATCACCAGCCGTTGATTTCACTTCGAATATTGATCCTTCAGAAATGGAAAGAATTGAAACATCAAAAGTACCTCCTCCAAGATCGAATATCAATACATTCTTCTCTTCGCTTATTCCTTTATCCAATCCATAAGCAAGAGCAGCTGCAGTTGGTTCATTGATTATTCGAATTGCATTCAATCCAGCAATTGTTGCTGCATCTTTTGTTGCTTGTCTCTGACTGTCATTGAAATATGCAGGTACAGTAATCACTGCATCTTTTATCGCATGTCCAACATATGTTTCCGCCGTTTCCTTCATCTTCTGAAGTACCATTGCTGAGATTTCTTCTGGATTGAATTGTCGTTTCTCTCCTTTCATTTCAACTTCAATCACTGGTTTCCCTTGTTTTCCTTTTACTCCAAATGGCCAATGTTTGCAGTCTGATTGAACTGTTGACTCATCGAAACGTCTTCCAATCAATCGTTTTGCATCGAATACAGTGTTCTCTGGATTACGAGCTGCTTGATCTTTTGCTGCATCTCCAACCAATCGTTCTGTATCAGTGAATGCAACATATGATGGTGTTGTCTTGTTTCCTTCTGAGTTTGCAATTATCTCCACCTGAAAATATTTAATTAGATGGATTCATAATTAGGAATTATAGACACTTACCTTTCCATTTTGATAGATTCCAACACATGAATATGTTGTACCAAGGTCGATACCAATAGCTTTACACGAAGACATTGTAGTTTGTAGTTTGTAGTGGGAGCAGTAGAATTAGATTCTTCTGTGGGTGACTTCTACTCAATCCTGTCCAGCTTATATACTTTTCCAACAACATCTTCTGGAACCTTCTGGAATATTCTTGATGTTTCCCATTCTGATTTTTCTCTGTTGCCTCTTCGCCGAGGGTACTCTCCTTCTTCTGATTTCCTGCGTCTCCGCAGTCTCCCACAGTCTTTCCTTTCTTTTCCACCTCTCCTTTTCGAATGTTCTAGAATGTTCTCGAACAAATACTGCAGAGAAAGGAGAAACATAACGTAAGAATGAGAGAATTAGAGGAGACGCTGGACAAAATACGTTCGAGAATATTCCAGAAGATTCCAGAAGATGTTGTTGGAAAAGTATATAAGCTGGACAGGATTGAGTAGAAGTCACCCTCAGAAGAATCTATTTCTACTGCTCTCACTACAAACTACAAACTACAATGTCTTCGTGTAAAGCTATTGGTATCGACCTTGGTACAACATATTCATGTGTTGGAATCTATCAAAATGGAAAGGTAAGTGTCTATAATTCCTAATTATGAATCCATCTAATTAAATATTTTCAGGTGGAGATAATTGCAAACTCAGAAGGAAACAAGACAACACCATCATATGTTGCATTCACTGATACAGAACGATTGGTTGGAGATGCAGCAAAAGATCAAGCAGCTCGTAATCCAGAGAACACTGTATTCGATGCAAAACGATTGATTGGAAGACGTTTCGATGAGTCAACAGTTCAATCAGACTGCAAACATTGGCCATTTGGAGTAAAAGGAAAACAAGGGAAACCAGTGATTGAAGTTGAAATGAAAGGAGAGAAACGACAATTCAATCCAGAAGAAATCTCAGCAATGGTACTTCAGAAGATGAAGGAAACGGCGGAAACATATGTTGGACATGCGATAAAAGATGCAGTGATTACTGTACCTGCATATTTCAATGACAGTCAGAGACAAGCAACAAAAGATGCAGCAACAATTGCTGGATTGAATGCAATTCGAATAATCAATGAACCAACTGCAGCTGCTCTTGCTTATGGATTGGATAAAGGAATAAGCGAAGAGAAGAATGTATTGATATTCGATCTTGGAGGAGGTACTTTTGATGTTTCAATTCTTTCCATTTCTGAAGGATCAATATTCGAAGTGAAATCAACAGCTGGTGATACTCATCTTGGAGGAGAAGATTTCGATCAGAGAATGCTTCAACACTTTATGAATGAATTCAAGAGAAAGACTGGCAAAGATATTTCACCGAATCCACGTGCCATTCGACGTCTTCGAACTGCATGTGAACGAGCCAAAAGGACACTTTCGAGTTCATCCGAAGCCACAATCGAAGTTGATTCACTTTTCGAAGGAATTGATTTGTGCTCGAAAATAACTCGTGCTCGATTTGAGGAGTTATGTGCTGATCTATTCCGTAAGACTCTTGAACCAGTTGAGAAGGCTCTTCGAGATGCGAAACTCGATAAATCGAAGATTGATGAAGTCGTTTTGGTTGGTGGATCAACTCGTGTTCCGAAAATTCAGAAGATGCTCAAAGACTTTTTCAATGGAAAGGTAAGTGTTATTATCTCAACTCAATTTCATTTTTTTCTAATTTTTTGTTTTTCAGGAATTGAATTGTTCAATCAATCCAGACGAAGCAGTTGCATTTGGAGCTGCAGTTCAAGCAGCTGTACTTTCTGGAGTGAAGGATCAAACAATTAAAGATGTATTACTGGTTGATGTTGCTCCATTGAGTCTTGGAATTGAGACAGCTGGTGGTGTGATGACCAACTTAATTGATCGAAACACTCGAATTCCAACGAAAGCGTCGAAAACATTCACAACATATGCTGATAATCAACCAGGAGTTTCAATCCAAGTTTACGAAGGAGAACGTGCCATGACTCGTGATAATCACCGTCTCGGAACATTCGAACTTTCTGGAATTCCTCCTGCTCCACGTGGTGTTCCTCAAATTGAAGTCACTTTTGATATCGATGCAAATGGAATATTGAATGTGTCGGCTGAGGATAAATCAACTGGAAAAACGAATCGAATCACAATTCGAAATGAGAAAGGACGATTATCGCAAGCTGATATTGATAGAATGGTAAACGAAGCGAAACAATTTGAGAAAGAAGATGGTGAACAACGGGAACGTGTTATGGCTCGAAATCAATTGGAAGCATATGCATTCCAAGTGAAACAAGCAATTGATGAACATGGATCAAAACTGGAATCAGATGATGCGAGACGTGTCACAGAAGCAGTTGAAGAGACTCTTCGTTGGTTGGATTCAAATTCACTGGCTGAAAAAGATGAAATTGAATTGAAGGATAAGGAATTGAAGAGTATCTGTCAATCTGTTCTCTCCAAAATGCATCAATCTGCCAATCAACAACCATCTGGATGTGGAAATCCTGGATCTGCTGGTTTCAACTCTTCTAATTATCCACAAGGACCAACTGTTGAGGAAGTTGATTAATTCTAATTTACTTTCTAATATATAGATCTCTATTTATTTGTTTTTTATTACAAGTGTTTATTTTATTGTAAATATTTTATTTTTTAATAAATTTAATAACACTATATTCACTTCTTCTTTTTCTTTTGAGATCCTTCTTTTAGGAAAATGCTAAAATCCTCTAAGATACGGACAACTGGGACCTATTCTTTTAGCTTTTTTTCTTTCCAGTAGTCAATGGGTCTTCTTCTTTCCGTTTGAACAGCCTTTTTTAGTGAATCAGACCTTTTTGTCTGTTTCTCTTCATTTCCTTATACTCTCTCTCTCTTTCTCTTTTTTGCCGACGTTTCATAATGATTGTTGGAAGTTTTGAGCTAGACTCTTATGAAATCTCCGTTGAATGGAAGGGTATAAAACGGAAAATAAAGTATGAGGGTACAAGTCACTTTTGTTTTCACAAGTGATTAACAACTTTCCATTTTTGAAATATTATGGACTTTGAGGCTATTTCCAAGTTTGTTTCACATTCTGATCGAGTGAAATGCGTGGATATCCATCCCGTAAAACCATGGATTCTAACTTCTCTTCATACTGGAGTTGTTCAAATTTGGAATTATGAAACGAAAACATTGGTGAAGGCTATTCAGGTAAGAAAATCAGAATTATTCAGCGTTGTAAACTCTGTAAGTTCTTTCAGTGCAGTGAAAATTCTGTTCGATCAGCCAAATTTATTCCTCAAAAAAACTGGATTTCTACTGCTTCCGATGACAGAAAGGTTCGAATTTTCGATAGTGAATCGTTTAATCTGATTCATGAATTCGAAGCTCATTCTGATTTCATTCGTTCAATCGTCATTCATCCAACTCTACCCTATCTTATTTCTGCTTCTGATGACAAAACAATCAAAGTATGGGATTGGGAGAATGAATGGAGATTGGAGCAACAGTTCGATGGACACGAGCATTATGTGATGCAAATGGCAATTAATCCATACGATACGGATGTTTTGATCAGTGCATCTTTGGATAAAACTTTGAAAATCTGGAAATTGGGAGAGGAAAAAGAGGTCGGAATGTTAGAAGGTCACCACAAAGGAGTCAATTGTGTTGCTTTTCTGGGAAAATCGAGAATCGTATCTGGATCGGATGATAGATCAATACGTGTTTGGGACTATGAAGTATGGACAAAAATCGTTTCTGTAAATAATTGAAACTATTTTCAGACGAAGAGTTGCATCGAGAGCTTGGAAGGTTCTCATCAACATAACATCACATTTCTCTCATCTTTTAATGATTGGATCATCAGCGGATCAGAAGATAATTATGTTAAAATATGGAATTCAAAATCACTGAGGTATCGTCTCAAAATTTCTAATCAATAGTCTTTTCGTATACTGGAAATCTCAGATTGGGAAAGGAATTGAACTTCGAAATGGGAAGAGTTTGGTGTATTGGAATCGAGGAATCCGGAATTATTTCGGTTGGATTCGATTCAGGAGCAGTTGTATTGAAGATTTAGGCAACTGAAATCAAAATACTTTAAGTGATTCGATTGATATTTTATTTTCTTTTTCTTCTTTCAGTTCATCCGATAAAACTCTTTTTTTGTTGTTTTATTTACGAAAGGCTTTCACTCGCAAATTAAAAAAAAACATATTTCCGAATAATAGAAAAAGACAACTCTTACAGAAATAAGCGAAGAGCTATAAAGCAATCCCGTAGAAAAGTGAAAACATGAAAAGAATTAAAAACCGGCTCGATTCGAAGTGGCAAGAAGTAGACCACAATTTGGACAGTTATGGTCAATATCTTTTGATGCATCACAACATAAACAGAAGAGAATTGGCCAGCAGAAGAGGAATGTTCCGAAGAAACAAATCAACCACCAACACATTCCAATGTGAGAATTAACTGATGTCATTATTGTACTCTGAAAACGTTCAAACAACTTCTAAGAATTGAGAAACAGTGGTGGTTTCAATTCTACATAAAACAGTTTTGGATAGAATGAACAAGAATAAAGAGATGCATAAAACTAACCTGACATTTCGGGCAAAATTCCAGAAAGGGTGTCTTTATTGGTGTTTCCTGAAAGTATTTTCTATCCTCCTGATTCTTGTTCAGATTCAAATCACTCACTTTTACAACGTGCCGAACAACTTTAACTGGCTGAATAACATGAGGAATTGGGAAATCATCCGGATAGGACATATTGAGTTTTTAAAACTATTTTCTCAGTGAAAATATAAAAAGAAACTGGCAGAATCGGCTACCTCTCGAGTTAGAGTTGGTAAAGTAAAACCCAAGTCAATATTTACATTCGAAAAAAATGTGGTTCGTCGCCCAGTTCGAAATATAATGTATTTTTAGTAGACTTGGCATCTTTGATCATATGTATAATAATGATGTGTCATACGGCAGCACTGGATAGTACCGGCATTTGGTTGATTAAATTTAATATTAAATTTTTCGGACATTGGTGACAAAGTTGGAGAATCTGATTTAAAAAACCGCGCAAAAATATTGGCATTGTTCGGTGGGGCACGCTTGCATTCCAGTATTGGGAATTGCCGGTCAGCATTTCCAATAATGAAAATTTGGATTTCAGCACACTATTGTTTCCGTTTTTCGTAGTTTCTTTTTTCTATTGGCTGAAACTAAATTGCAGCAGTTCAGAACCCTATTTTATCATTTCAGTGAATTAAAATGACTCAAGAGTTGTTCTTCGAAGTTCGTCGTCAAAAGATTCATGTTTATCTCGACGCAGATGAGACTCAGACTGTGATGGACCTCAAAAGAATGGTATCTGGTATCACCGAGGTTCGTTAATGAAGTTTTCGAAACCAGTTCTGAAATGCTTACTTTTAGGAATCAATTAACGACATGGAATTGTGGAAGCTTGATGAAGAAGGTCGCAAAACTCAAGTTCTACACGATACCGCCACTTTGGCAGAATGTGGATATACATCCAGCAATGCCAAGGTAATATAAGTTTTCATACAGTGATAAAAACTATCAAAACATTTTTATGTACATTGGGAAATGAATCAGTGCTCTTATGAAATTATAAATAGACATTCCGAAGTGTAACTTTAAATGTGAAAATGATACGAATCAATTTATTTGAGTTTCTTTCTCATCTAATAATGTATTTACTATGCAGGCCCAATCACCGGCCTGTCTGGGATACCGTCTCGTTTCAGTGGATGATCAACTCGAAATCATCGATGTCTCAACTCCGCCACCGATTCCAGATACGATGCGCCAAGAAGCTGCTCCACAAGATTAAATCTTTCATTCCCTAACTCATTTTCTCAACTCAAGAAATTATATTTTCTTTTCTTCTCATCGTTTTTGTCTTGGTACTATTCCCTCAAGATTGTGAAATGTTCCTTCCTCTAACTTATAACTCTATATGTATTTTCTGTCAAGTTTAACTCAACGCATAAAGATTTCTTCGCCTTCAAAACTCTCAATATTTCTGTAATGGTTAGAGCCTTTTTTATTTCAGAAATATAACGATAAAACGTGTTATTAAGGCGGAAATTACAGAAAAAATGTCAAAAAGAAAACTGAAATCTTCTGAGACAGAGTCAATACCGTCCGAAAAGATTTCCAAAACAATTGATCATTTCTGTGAGTTTTGGAATCAGAATGTGGACGATATTGGAAGTGCTCAGCTAGCTGATATGAAAGCCCGTACGAAAAATGCTCAAAAATTGGAACTTCCTGGAATCGGAACAAGTGCTATCTACAAAGGCATTCAGGATTTTGATGTTCCAACTGATTCGTCAGAGTTTTCAAATCTTGGATGGAATGAAGGAATACTAGAAAACATGACCTCTGCACTAGAAGAAACCGAGGTTGATGAGAAAAACGAGAAGCAAATCGAGTCAGAACGACAAACAATTCTTAAATTAACAGCAGAATACAGAGATTTGTTAGCAATTTCTAACGATCAAGATGGATATCGAGTAAGTCTAGATTTGATTCCAATGTTTTTAAATGAAATCGATTCTTCCAATAAGTAACATTTTCTTTCAGTCAATTTACTGCGCTCACATCATTCAACATTTGATTCGAAACAAAAATCTAATTATTGGAAACAAACGAAAGTTAGAACTCGCATCAGTTCAGGAAGGTGGCGCAGACGAAGCGACGATTGAATCTTGCCGAGATTCTGGATTTGTTCGTCCTGTTGTACTCATTTTATGTCCATTCAAGAAAGACGCGTATGATATTATCAATCGATTGAGACGAATTGTTCATGGAGATAGTAAGTCTAATGATTTAATTCTCTCTATGGATGTTCTATTCAGGCGGAAAAGGTGAAGTATGGAATAAGAATAGATTTGAAGAAGAATACAGCGGACCAACAGAATTGCCAACAACGCGAGCGGACTTCCCCGAAGATCACAAAGTATGAAATATGAACAATTAAAATAATAAACTATTTCATTCAGGAACTTCTACTCGGAAATAATGATGACGCATTCCGTATTGGAATCGCTCTATCGAAAAAAGTGTTGAAATTGTACGAAAAATTCGAAAAAGCTGATATTTTAGTTTGCTCTCCTCTTGGGCTCAGAATGATTTTGAATGGAGACGATGGAAATGAATCACATCTCATTAGTAGTATTAATCTGACAGTGATTGATAGGGTCAGTTTGTTTCGCACCATCAAGAAATAATTCTTGATTTTCAGACGGATATCATGATTCAACAAAACTGGGAAAATTTGCAACTAATTTTCACACATCTTCATTCTCAACCCTCTAAAATTGATGTCGACATTTCTAGAGTACGGAAATTGTATTTGGGTATGAATTACTCTGAAATATAAAGTGACTAAAGTATATCTTCAGATGGTCACTCGAAGCATTTCTCTCAAACGCTGATGTTCTCTCGATTCTCCCATGAACTATTCACATCGCTCATGCTTCAAAACTCCCAAAATCATCGTGGTCTTATTGTATCCAAACCAAAGAGAACCGGAACTTTGAGTGATGTTAGTTTAAATTGATTCATTAATTTGTTCCAGTCATAAATGTACCATTCAGATTGATATTCCACTATGCCAAGAACTTCACAAATTCGAAGTCAAAGATCCTAACGAAACGTCTGATTTGAGATTCAAGTATTTCGTGGATAAGGTATGTTGTATTTTTATAACTGTATATTTCCAAATATTTCCAGATAATGCCAACTTTGATTCCTCGAACACTCATCGTGATTCCATCGTATTTCGATTTTGTTCGTGTTCGGAATCACTTCAAAAAGGCCGAAGAAAGTTTTGTGATGTGTCATGAATATGCGAATCGAGCAAAAGTTGACAGAGCTAGAGAAATGTTTTTCCACGAGAGAAAAAGTTATTTAGTGGTCACTGAACGTTGGTATTTTTTCAACAGAAGACACTTGACGGTAAGTTGTTTCATGAGAGAATGAATACTCTTTACAATGAAAACTTCCAGGGTGTACATCGTGTGGTCTTCTATCAGTTACCCTCTCATCCGCTCTTTTATTCCGAATTCATCAACATGTCAGATGCGGACACTTCTCAACGTTTTCTCGCCATTCTTCTCCTGTGCAAATACGACAGAATCCGGCTAGAAAACACTTTCGGGACTGAAATGGCAGCGGCTGTTATGAGTAACAAACAGACAGTGCAAGCCATTGTCAGCCAATAGTAATTTCCATTAGAGAAATTGACTCAATGTTAAAAAGTCATTTTTCTCTTTTTTTTTGTTATTGTTATTTTCATTGTTGAGTTGTTTGCGTTTGTTTGAGTCCTTCAGATAAAGCTTTTTATTTTTAGTTACGTCCATAAAAGTTTTTATTTTCAATCTCACATCACGGTTCCGAGAGCTTTTAAGCTCGAAATTTGAATAGAATTTAAAAATTCTAATCAAACTTCTCAACTTCTGAAAAATATAAGACGAAATGAATTGACCAGGGGCAATTTCATATCCAAGAAGCCAAACTTCTTTAAATCCATTAAGAACTTAACATGTTTCTCATCAAATTGTCTCTCTAATTATCACTGTTTTTCTCTTCCAACAGTTGTTTGTTTTCCGCGCGGAACAGCCGTCAAACAGAGGGAACAACCCGTATAGAAAATGAAGAAATGACGATTGTTTCCGCGGAGAAATGTCACTTTTCTGCCCAATGACTTTTTCTGTTCGTTTATCGATTTTCTCGCACCTTTGTTGGCAGAAAAGTCTTTTTTATTAGTCTTTTGAACTCTCATGTTTTATTTATGAGATGTGTTGTCAATATTCCAAAGGAAACATACCAAATCATTCAGAAATTGCATTTCTATATCTCCCAAAAACTGCTTTTCGTTCTCTGTTTTATCAAATTCACTATTTTCAGATGAGATTCCTAGTTCATTTCATAATAACTGTCACCTCTTTTCCATCTCTTACGTATGGATATATGGGTGCCGTCATGGGAAAATTAACAACTTGCGATGATGCGAAAACGAATTTGAATAAGGATTGGGACTCGAAAGATTTCAGTGCATTCACTTGTTCTTCTTCAATTCATTATGCTGTTCAGAAGGTTAGAGTAAGGGGAAAAGCTTAAATGAAAAGCTTAAACGCTTGGTTGGGTACTGTAGGGTACTGTAGTTTTACAGTAGGATTACTGTAGATTGAAAGGTGTTTAGAATCTGTAGTTTGTTTCTATTAATGATATTATTTTAAGAATTTGATTGCTCAGGTGAAGTGAGAAGAAACTTGAATTCAAACACATTCCAGGATATTGATCCGATTCTCTTCGATATGGTTCAACAAAATAGTTCATATGATCCCCGAAAAGATCAAGTAATGCATAAATGTATGGATGAGAGTATCGAATATGAGGATCGTATTCCTGTCAGGTACAAAATCAAAGCTATTTCATCCGATATTCACTTTCTTCAGAGGAGACCACCGTCCGAACTGGGCACGTTTCGGAGAATATCTGTATGTTCCTGTTCAAAGATGGCTGCATAATCTGGAACATGGATCAATTGTTCTCTTATATCATCCATGTGCTGATGTTGACGAATTGAATAAATTGAGACAACTGGTGACGTCATGTATCTATCGACACGTCATCACTCCATATATTAAATTGACGACGGAAAGAGTGAGTTTAATCTATTGAATATCTGTAATCTGTTTCAATATATTTCAGCCTTTGGCACTTGTTGGATGGGGTTCTCGTTTTGAAATGAATTCCGTCGACGAGAAAAAGGTGGTGGATTTTATGAAAAAGTACGGAAATAGAGCACCAGAAGAGATTACTCGAGATGGAAAATACGATGAATATTTGATTCAAGAAGCCAAAGTTGTTAGTGAGGAAGATAAAACCATCTGTCCGAATCATTGAAATAATTTGAGTTGAATTCAATATTTGATGATGTACCGGTTAATTTATTGTGATAAATTGTTCATTTCTTGCGAATAACACAAAAAATAAAATGTTTGTTTCAGGTTTCAAGTATTTTTCAGGTTTCAAGAAGAAATTTCCAAAAATTCTCGATCTACTATCAGTGAGACTGTGAGAAAAACTGATTGAATGAATGTATTAGTTCCTTTGAGTTGTTTCCTTCCCTTTACCTGAAAGTTCAAAAACCAAGAGACAAAAATTCAATTTGGTTACACTCTTTCCGTTTTTCTCATTTAAATATCTGCTACCGCCCTCCGAAAAGAGAACGATTTTGTAGAGAGGAGAAAGCCAGATATTCCCAGAAATAGGAAGGAGAAAGTTGTGAGAAAAGAGGGAAACGTGTCCATTGATATGATTGAAACTAGGAAGTAAACCCCTTTTCTGAACTTATAATTGTGTCCTCTTCTCATGATAAAGCGAAAGAATTGAATAGAACTGTTCTTCATTAATTTCGATGAGAAAACGAAGAAATCGAATAGAGGTACTGGGAATATGTGACCTTCGTTTGAGGGGAAGATACAACTCAATCACAACTTCCTCTTTTCTTTCTCTTCTGGTTGTAAACATGGAAAGTATAAAAGGTTGGTCTGGAGATTGGAATGGCATCCTTTCGAAAAGAAGGTTCAGAAATAGTAATGGACGATATTACTAGAAGAAACGCTTACAGATTTGTCGCCTATTCGGCTGTCACTTTTTCTGTGGTTGCTGTATTCTCAGTAAGTTTTGAAAATATTCCATCTTTTAAATATTCAATTTCAGCTATGCATCACTCTTCCATTGGTATACAATTATGTTCACGGAATCAAGTCTCAAATCAACCACCAGATTTCATTCTGCAAACATTCTGCTCGTGACATTTTCTCTGAAGTCAATCATATTCGTGCCAATCCAAATAATGCTACTCTTCGTGAGAAACGCCAAGCTGGTGAATGCTCTGGATGCTGTCTCCCAGGAGCAGCTGGACCAGCTGGAACTCCAGGAAAACCAGGAAGACCAGGACGCCCAGGAGCAGCTGGACTTCCAGGAAATCCAGGAAGACCACCAGCACAACCATGTGATCCAATTACTCCACCGCCATGTCGTCCATGCCCACAAGGACCAGCTGGAGCTCCAGGAGCCCCAGGACCACAAGGAGATGCCGGAGCTCCAGGACAACCAGGATACGGAAGCGGAGTCGGAGCACCAGGACCAGCTGGACCAAAGGGAGCCCCAGGAGCACCAGGACATCCAGGACAAGCTGGATCTCCAGGTCGTCCAGGAGCTGATGCTCAATCTCAGTCTACTCCAGGAGCTCCTGGATCAGCTGGACCACAAGGACCACCAGGACCATCAGGAGCCCCAGGAGCACCAGGAGGACCAGGATTCCCAGGAGCGCCAGGACCAAAGGGACCATCTGGAGCGCCAGGACAACCAGGAGCCAATGGAAATCCAGGAGCCCCAGGTCAACCAGGACAATCTGGAGGATCAGGAGAACGTGGAATCTGTCCAAAGTATTGTGCCATTGATGGAGGAGTTTTCTTCGATGATGGAACTTTCCGTAGACGTTAATTCTCTTTTTTTATTGATTCTTTTCATCGATTTGAGATCTTTTTCTCTCTGAATAATGAATCATTCTTTATACTTTTTTCCATACATTTCTTCTCAAAAAGGGCGGCGGTCAAGATTAGAAAACAGAGAAACTGGACAGGTGTTTGATTGCGGAAAGAGAAACTTCCAGCTGTTTAATTGGTTTCGAAAACTGGTTTCAAATAATCTGACAAGGTCATTTTCGCAAGTTAACGACATAAGAAGAGAAAGAGAAGGAGATATGTTTGCAGAAATCTCGTTGAATCAGAGAACGAACTGGAAAATTTTTGAGACGTTAGACTTGAGCATAAAACAAAAACTTGTATGGAGAGCTTGAAAAAGCTGGAACTCGGAGTGTTTCGATAGAAAACCACCAAGAAGTAGTACACTTTGAAAGTTTCCGCTCGGAAATTTATTTGGAAAGGACAAATAACAAACCAGAACATTATAAAACCAACTTGATGGCAGGATTATGTCTCAGGATTTAAAAAAGCTCAATAGTTGGATGAGTTGAATAAGTTTATTTTGTTTTAATTGGTTTCTTTTGCTTTTCCCTATTTTAATTATGCGACTGTTCTATTTTTATGATTTTTGATCGACCAGAAACGAGAAGTTTCTTTTTCTATTTAATTACTCGAGTTCAGAAAAACAATTATAGCTGAAACAGTTTACAGTCTTCCCAGTTAATTCAGATTTTATCAGTACACTTCTCACTTTCACTCTGGCATAATTCCTTCAAGAATTCTCTCGTTTTCTCTGCAAACTGTTCCATCTGACCATCACATCATCATCATGCGTTCATCCTCTTCTTCTCTCATTTTTCTGTGTTGTGTCACCTCAGTTTCCTCTCTAATCAATGAAAAAAACCTAGAAAAAAGAAGAAAACAAGTTACTTCCTTCTCTTTTTTGAAGAGAATTTAGTTCCTTAACAACGATATGGACACACTAAACAAGAGATAACCGAGAAAAAGGTGGATTCGAAGAACTTTGAAACTTTGAAAGGTGAAGAGATAGAAACGGAGAGAAACCGTATAAAAAGGTTGTCCTGACGACGTTCAATTCATTCTTTCGTTTCGAAGAAAAATGGAGGATATCACTAGAAGAAATGCCTATCGTTTTGTGGCTTATGCAGCTGTCACTTTCTCTGTAGTTGCCGTGTTTTCGGTCAGTTTTCATTAGATATTTCAGTCTTCAAAGTGAAAATATAATTTCTTTTCAGCTGTGTATTACCATCCCGATGGTATACAACTACGTGAATACCGTTAAGACTCAAATCGATCATCAGATCTCTTTCTGCAAACATTCTGCCCGTGATATCTTCTCCGAAGTCAATCATATTCGTTCTAATCCAAAGAACAACAACACTCGTTTTGCTCGCCAAGCCGGATATGACTTTGATTCTGGATCTGTTGATTCATTCGCTTCCGCTGGCAATAATGGAGGAAATGCAGGATCTTGCTCTGGATGCTGTCTCCCAGGATCAGCTGGACCAGCTGGAACTCCAGGAAAGCCAGGAAGACCAGGACGTCCAGGAGCCGGAGGACTTCCAGGAAATCCAGGAAGACCACCAGCACAACCATGCCACCCAATCACTCCACCACCATGTCGTCCATGCCCACAAGGACCACCAGGAGCTCCAGGATCTCCAGGACCACAAGGAGATTCCGGTGCACCAGGACAACCAGGATACGGAGGAGGCGTTGGAGCACCAGGACCAGCTGGACCAAAGGGACCACGTGGACAACCAGGACACCCAGGACAAGCTGGATCTCCAGGTCGTCCAGGAGCTGATGCTCAATCTCAGTCTACTCCAGGAGCCCCAGGACAAGCCGGACCACAGGGTCCACCGGGACCATCAGGAGCCCCAGGCGCACCAGGAGGACCAGGATTCCCAGGAGCACCAGGACCAAAGGGACCATCTGGAGCCCCAGGACAACCAGGAGCCAATGGAAATCCAGGAGCCCCAGGTCAACCAGGACAATCTGGAGGATCAGGAGAACGTGGAATCTGTCCAAAGTATTGTGCTATCGATGGAGGAGTTTTCTTCGAGGACGGAACCAGAAGAAAATAAATATTTCGAGTATAATAAAGATTTTCATTCATTCAGTGACGCAGTACTAGAACGATAATCACTTCCCTAAACTGTACAAAACTCGTTTTTTGGCTCTGCCCTAGTTTGAGGAAATTTCCCTTCTCAACTCAAAATAGAACGGGTCTCTGAAAATAGAGGGGTGATCACATTTCAATCTTCTATCAGTAGGGACCGCAATTAACGTGGGCGGCGTTAATATTTTCCTTTTCTTGGGGCTCATGGGAAAGTTATTGAAATCTTTGGCGTACTGTCATCAAAGCCCAGAACGCTAAAACACTCAGGTATTTTTGGGCCACTTTGCCCACGAAATGGGCAGTATGGCCCGCCCTACGCGGGCCATCATGCCCATATTCTGGGCCACATGGCCCATTTCGTGGGCAAAGTGCCGAAATTCGGTTCAACGCGCAGCATTCAGCTCCCTTTTCTCTTTCCCATTAATCACAATAATTAACAAGATTACACTTTTTGTACTTTTCTGCTATTTATTTGTCAAATTCAAACACAAAACAATTATTTCAATAATTATGGAAAGTAATAAGATAATATAAGCTGAAATTGGTCAAACTAGAAGATGAAACATAGGGAAACAGGAAAAGGAAATTATTTTTCGTGAAAACTACAAATATACAAATTACAACAAAAAATTCAGAGTAAATGCAAAAAATTAAAGATAGAAGAAAATGAGCAGCTGGAGAGCGTAGTTGGTGATGATTCTTGTGTTGTTGAAATCATTTTTTGTTCAGCTGAAATTTATTTCACCAAAAGTAAACAAAAACAAATAAAAAATACTGTCTTACCTGTTAAGTCGAGTTTAGATTTGTTTCATTTTCTGTGCGAAATAAGTAGAATTATATAAAAGGACGATAAAATTGAAAAAGAAACGAAATAAATAAGAAAAATCGTGGCGAAAAATCAGAGTGCGCAGTAGAGCGCAATTTCTCCACTTGTGCCCACTCCGTGCCCATGCTGCGCCCATTCATCCTCACCAAGCGCCCAACCTGTGCCCACATCCACCAAGTATTTCCTAACTCTCAACCTGTGGCCCAACCTGCGCCCAACTTGCGCCCACTGGGCCATGTGGCCCTTTTTGCGGGCACTGTGCCCTATTCACGGGCCACATGGCCCAATCGAAAGTTTCGTTGCCCTACCCTTGCCCAAAAATACCTGAGACAAAATGAAAACTTTTGACCTCAGTGTATCGAGAACGTAGAATTCAATGACCATATTTTCGTTTCACCCGAATGTTTGGGTTTGCCAGAGAACTGTCACGTTTTGGTTGTTCATGGTCATCGTTTTTTTTGCAGTTTCTAATAGTTCAGGACATACGCGAGCTTAGTCGGGAAGAGATAAAAAATCAAACAAATTTTGTACGAATTGAGTGATTATTTGAAGGCATAAAAAAGTTTGAACGATTCATTATTCAGAGAGAAAAAGATCTCAAATCGATGAAAAGAATCAATAAAAAAAGAGAATTAACGTCTACGGAAAGTTCCATCATCGAAGAAAACTCCTCCATCAATGGCACAATACTTTGGACAGATTCCACGTTCTCCTGATCCTCCAGATTGTCCTGGTTGACCTGGGGCTCCTGGATTTCCATTGGCTCCTGGTTGTCCTGGCGCTCCAGATGGTCCCTTTGGTCCTGGCGCTCCTGGGAATCCTGGTCCTCCTGGTGCTCCTGGGGCTCCTGATGGTCCTGGTGGTCCTTGTGGTCCAGCTGATCCAGGAGCTCCTGGAGTAGACTGAGATTGAGCATCAGCTCCTGGACGACCTGGAGATCCAGCTTGTCCTGGATGTCCTGGTGCTCCTGGGGCTCCCTTTGGTCCAGCTGGTCCTGGTGCTCCGACTCCGCTTCCGTATCCTGGTTGTCCTGGAGCTCCGGCATCTCCTTGTGGTCCTGGGGCTCCTGGAGCTCCAGCTGGTCCTTGTGGGCATGGACGACATGGCGGTGGAGTAATTGGATCACATGGTTGTGCTGGTGGTCTTCCTGGATTTCCTGGAAGTCCAGCTGCTCCTGGACGTCCTGGTCTTCCTGGTTTTCCTGGAGTTCCAGCTGGTCCAGCTGCTCCTGGGAGACAGCATCCAGAGCATTCACCAGCTTGGCGTTTCTCACGAAGAGTAGCATTATTTGGATTGGCACGAATATGATTGACTTCAGAGAAAATGTCACGAGCAGAATGTTTGCAGAATGAAATCTGGTGGTTGATTTGAGACTTGATTCCGTGAACATAATTGTATACCAATGGAAGAGTGATGCATAGCTGAAATTGAATATTTAAAAGATGGAATATTTTCAAAACTTACTGAGAATACAGCAACCACAGAAAAAGTGACAGCCGAATAGGCGACAAATCTGTAAGCGTTTCTTCTAGTAATATCGTCCATTACTATTTCTGAACCTTCTTTTCGAAAGGATGCCATTCCAATCTCCAGACCACCCTTTTATATCATTGACGTTAATAAGGAAGTCCAATTGTCGAAGGTCATCAAAACGTTTTTGGGTGTAAATCAAGAAGAACGGCGAGTGACAGTAACTGTTGTTGTAGTAGTAGTAGGAAAACTATTTCCTCATTTCACTTCCTCTTTATATCTGCCGTTTTGATTGCGGTAGGGAAGAGAAAAGTTGAAAAAGGTTTATCGATGTGATCAAATTAAAAACAAAACCAAATTAAAATTTATTTCAGAGAAACATTGAATGTGATTGAATGATTTGGAGGGATTTAACACTCATCTGAAAATGGAATAAATATATTTTTGATTTTTAATGTTCAAAAAACAAACCATCTTCATCATCTTCAAAATTATCCAAAGCAAACTGTGGTCCACGATTTCTCCTTCCTTTACTTCCATCCGAATTGATCACAATGATGTTTGGTTGACCGTTTGCATTCTGTCCATTCAATCCATTTTGTGGTGGGACACCTCCTGAAACGACATTCAGATTCTGGATTAACTTAAAATCTGGAAACCTGGAGGATAGTAGAAACCACCCGGAGGAGGATATGGATAACCAGGTGGATACGGGTATCCCGGTGGATAGAATCCATGGGGAGGGTAGGGATATTGAAGGTTTCCATTGAATCCATTTCCATTTCCATTGTTTCCATTTCCATTACTTCCATTCCCGTTGCCGTTCCCATTATTTCCGTTTCCGTTTCCATTATTTCCATTGTTATTTCCATTGTTTCCATTTCCGTTTCCTAAACTAAACATTTCAGATAAGTCTCCTAAAACTACTAAAACAACTAAGAGTTAATGGATCATAAAACGTCAAAAATTGTTTATGCAGGGATACTTAGTACCTACAGTACTGGCCATAAAAATGAGACACTTGCAGTTTTTAGATGAAAATAGTCAACTTTGGGAGTGTGACATGAAGTTATCAATCTTCACAGTTTTTTCTCGCAATTGTTGCTCTTTTTTAGTCTTAAAGGAGAGATTTTTGAGCTGTTTACTTTGACTTCTTATAACTTCTTAGGATGTGCCCGTACAAAAAAGTTGTCAACTACGAAATTGAAGCTCTACTTTTGATCTATGATCTCCATAAACAATCGATATCGTGAAACAATCACTGAGGCCGTGTCACACTCGCAAAGTTGAATACTTCCAACTTAAAACTGCCAGTGTCTTATTCTTTCTGACCAGTACTGCAGCTACTAGGTAGTAATGTGCTGTTAACATACCGTTTCCATTTCCATTTCCATTACCCGAATCAGAGTTTCCGTTTCCATTATTCTTGTTTCCATTACTTCCGTTTCCATTTCCATTACTATTATTTGATCCATTTCCGTTATTAGAATTTCCATGGTTTCCATTACTATTGCCATTATTGGAATTGTTGTTGTTTGAATTATTAGAACTATTAGAACTATTCGAATCGGATCCACTGTTCGATGAGGAACCTGGTTTCGTTACAACAATATCAGATCCATTTGCAGATCCATTCGGATCAGCTGCAATCGGATTCTGTCTCACTTGAACTGCTGTTGTTGTTGTTGGAGTTGTTGGGACTGGAGTTGTTGGAACTGGAGTTGTAGTTGGAGTTGTAGCATTTGGATCAACTGTTGTTGGGATTCCTGGTCTGTGGCAGTCCCTAAAGTGTTCAGAAAGAGAAGTTAATCTTCCCTTCAATGTTCACTCACATCGTAACAGTGTCAATCGACCAATCTCCATATCCTCTCATATTTCCAATTTCCCAACCCACTGGATTTCTGTATGGGTAATTTTTAATTTCATTCGGCCCCATAAAAACTCGATACGACTTCGGACCTCGCCTGAAAAACGAATAAAGTTCTAAGAGTAGAGAATTTCAGAATTCTTACAAAATAGAGATTGTATAATAACTATCAGTTAAATATGGCTGTTTTCCAAAGCTTTCTGGTCCCCATCTACCCTGAAAAACACTTCATTTTTTGTGTTTCAAATATGTATAACTTACAAAAAAGCTGTTATAGATGATTGAGTTTCTCTGATATTGAACTCTCACATGGATCGTACATGGACTTTTAATGAAAACACTGTTAAATCCAGAATACAAATTGAGGTACGACCTGAAAGAAGGGAGTTCCCAACTACTCGATTCAATGGTTTCTCACATATTCGCATGAGGTGCAACTCTTCCGGTTACTGTAAGTTTATCCCCTATCTCCATTGATCGAGAGAATCGAATCATCTTTTCATGAAGATTTCCTTTCTAAAACATTCTCAATTATATCGTTCGAAAATCAGAATAACTAACTATTGTGTTGCAATTCAGCCATGGCATATCTGCTGACGTGGCAGGAATCCATAATAGAAAAGTAATAAAAAGAAGCAACATTTTGTGAATGAAACGGTCTTGCACAGTGGAGAAACATCAACGGAGTTTTATATCTTCTCCGCTTGAATCGTAACTTTTTTGTTTGAATTCATGACCGGACGGGTTATAAAATGAGCTGTAGCATAGAATACAATAAAGACATTTTTTGGGTCTTTGAGGGGTGGAAGAAACGAGAGTTTCAAATAATCGAAGAAACGAGAAGGGAAATGGAAAGTGACGAGTAGAAATCATAGTAGATACATCTGAAGTTTTGAGGGACTATATGGAGATAAATTATTAGTTTTCTATCCTTTTTTCTGATTCTATACTCTTTTTACGTACAGTTCTATCCAGAATCGTTCTAGTTTTCACAGATAGGAATAAATTTTCTTATCTGAAACTTATGTTATAACAGTCAACAATAGTTGAAAAATGGAAGAAAACTGTTAGAGACAGTAGGAAAATATCTGGGCTCGTATTAAGACAAGAAATACATTCATTTTCACTTCTAAAAGTCAGAAATATCTTAATTAACATTTTTTAAATTCTCAAATTTTTAAATGATTTTTCTTGATCAATTTCTGAACATACGTGGAATTAAATACCGGAACCAACACATCCTCCCTTATTCATTTTCTATTTTCTCTTTGAAATATGAATGAAAAATATCGTGAACGTCATCGAAGAGAATGGGAAAAACTTGAGAAAGATGTCGAGTTGGAATACAAAAATATATTAAAGTAAGTGGATTTTTCTCGGAAATATCTTTTCTTTAATATATTTCAGAGATATAAGTCAAATTAATATCGAAGTAGAGCCGAATGATGTTGAAATTAGTTCGAATGAACGGGGTTTTTGGGAGCATGAAATCGTCAACTTATCCCCATTTGATGTCGTTTGCCGTATTCGAATGACGAATTCACGACTTTTTTCGACTAGTGAAAATGTGTTTATTATTAAACAAAAACAGGCGAAATTGTTGAAAGTTTTTCCAATAATTCTGAATCTGGAAGAACTTCATCTATTCAGATCTCTCGTGCGCCTCATCAAATCCGTTCTCACCATCTGAAAATCGATGTAATCCGACACGTGGAATCATTCGAACCAAAAAGTTTACTTGACTATTTTATTGGTCCATATGCATTCAAAACATTCATTGTTCGATATCACGGAGCACCGAGATATTGGTCAGATGCATTGGAAATGAATGATTGGATTCCAGATGAAATAATAGATGAAAAATGGGAAACTCTTGAGAAAAAGAAGACTTCGAAAGAGAAAAAGTCGTCATTAGAAGCATCAGAATTGAGCAGTTCAAATGAAAATCCAGATCCAGAAGAAGATTTGGGTACTATTCAACGGGTGAGCAGTTGGATTCTTTTTTATAGTGAACAGTTGTTTTTTCAGGCTAACATGAATACAACTAACTTGATGATAACAGCAAATCAAGCTCCAGAAGAATTGAAACTTGAATCAGAATCAGACGTCGGAAGTGATTTTGATGAGGCTCTTGAAAATGAACTGGCGAATATGAGTGTTTGATAATGAAGAAAACATAGGGAACGATGGAATAAAGACTGTTTTCTGAATTAATTTAAAGTTTTTTTCTGAATTAATTAATTTTCTGAATTAATAATTGATTTTCTATGGGAGCTTCATGCTTTCCGACTAATCTTTATGATTTTTTCCGTCTGTATAATTAATTTCAGCCTGGATACGTGTCACATGCTCTTGAAAGTTTGATAATTATGTATATCCATCTCTTGATTCCCACGAATCAAAAACGTTAATCGATGTGGTCGCTTGACTCGAAATAATTGCTCAAAGGTCAATTTCAGTACAAATTATTAACAAATCTCTTTATTGAATCACGAGAATCAATGGGATTTAGAAGTGGATGTAACAGTTGAATATCCAGTTGAAACAGTCAGAATTCCATTTGGAAGAGTGAAAATGGAACGAGGAGTTGTTGATAATGCAGGTGGAGTTGTTGTTGTTTCTCCCAATCCTTCAAGTAATTGAACAGATGATTCATTCGTAAATTTCTCCGGATGTCTTCCATTTTCAGCTGTTTCTTTCACCAATCCCTTAACTTTATCCACTTCGTGTTGATCATATATTGGGGCTTCGATTTCTTCTTCTGATTCCGGAACGTTTGTTCCAGTTATCATTGGAATCAATCCTGAAAACAAGCAACATTTTCATTAAATCTTTGAGAATATTCCGTGAAATGACTTACCAGTTGCATGAACTTCCGGTTGCATTGAATTCCCAAGTCTTCCGATTTGTGGAGACGGAGCTCCGTGGATCATGGAAATTATGGAAGCAAAGAGAAGAATCGAGTAGAACTTCATCTCTGTCGAACTGACACTGAATACTGAAAACTAAATGCTTTGATACTCGTTCAAATTCAATTTCCTTTCTCCTTTCCGCTGGAGTTGTGCTCAAACTCCTCCCACTTTTCTCTAATTCCATTTAGATTTGATTTTATAAACATGAAATTGATTTATTAGAGAATGTGATTCAATTTACGAACGGAAACACCAGAGAAATTGATATGAAGAGAACAAAGAATGAGAGAATATCGATGGAAATCGAGTGAGAAGTTGTTGCCTGAACAGATGTTTGAGTTGTTGAAGGGATTACGGTAGTTGTGGTTGTTGGAGGTTTTGTGGAAGGAGCATCGATTGGGCCACCGAAACCTCCTGGAATAGACATATTTGAAACATAAATTAGAAAAAAACTGAAGATATGCTCACTGAAAGTAGGTGTCATAGAGTGATTATAGGAAAAACCAAGAATCATTTAGAATTTTTACCAGGTATTTAGGACAACTTGAATATTCTAATTTTCAGTCATTTACTTTAATTAACCCTAGGATCTGAAACTTTTGTAATGTTTTCCTCAGAGTGGAGTTCTAAGCAAAAAACAAACATCATTCTTATATATAAAAGACAAGTGGTGTTTGTCTGTCTGTCTGAGGCGATGTCCGCAACGGTTTTGGAAAGAGAAGGGAAACTGAGCCAGCGGGCAAAACCGAACTGCCGTGCTTTGGACAGCGCGACAGCCGCTTTATTAGACCACTCGGCCATGCGGACACGTTTTAGAGAAGTCGGCCACGTGAATGAGGAAAGGCCAGCCGACTGAATCGCCGAAGGCGAGGCAGATAGGCTGGTTTGAGATATGTTTCTTCCAGCTGGCCCTTATACCTGGTGGAATTTCGAAACTATTCCAGATATATAACCTTTTCTTGGAGGTTCAAAAAAATTGACTATGATTGAATTCCGAGACCGTTTGGAAGCGGCGTCCTCAAAGACTTCCCCTGTTAGAAAGATGGTGACATCGGATGTTTCAATGAAACGTTAATTGATATCACAACTAATTCTGAACTTACCTTGAGAATGAGTTAATCCAAAGAAGAAAAAGAAGAAAAGAAGGAAATAAATGTTCATTACTATTCTTTTCAACTTGTCACTTTCAGAAAATCACTTTCAATTCCAATGATCTTTCTGAAGCTTATCCGAAGGTTTCCGGAAAAAGAAAAGAATCGATGGATATTCCAATTTCCGTTTTTTTGAGCTTCGACGAGGTGTGAGAATGAATTTCCGTTTTTCATTTCTCACGAATCACATTTTGTGTCTCGAAAGAGTTGATCAGTTTTCTGAAAAGAATGAGAACCATTAATATGTTAGAACGCACTTTTATAAGGATATGTAATATTTATTCCTGAACATTAGAAAACAAGACTTTTCTTGTTTGTTTTTTGAGTTTGATTGGTCTTCAGTGAGAGGGAGTTTGTTGAACTAATGTATGTAACAGCTAACAGGGTTGTAAATTCTAAAATGACTGAACATGAAACGGCTTCATGAAATTAAGAAGCAGTACAGAATGGATAAAACAAACACAAATATGGCAAACGGGGTTGGGAAGGGTGGAGAGGGCTTAATGGGTAGTGTTATGAAAACAGACACTAGTATTCATTGATTCTGAAAGGAGAAAACTGGGAAAGGGCGGCTTTGGGAAAGGAATAACAATGCATTTCCTAAATTTCAAAAGGAAAAATTGAGAAAAACCGATAAATATCACAATGTATAAAATCAAATAACTATGCGAGTGAGTGTTGATAAATATTTTGAGAATAGTAAAATGATACATGATGAGACAGTCAAGAATCGAGATTTCATTGGAGATTTTGTTTGAGGAGAATTGAGAGAGGTGGCAAAGAGGAAGAGGTCAAAATGAGTGATGTGAAGATTGTGAGTTTCTTGATTCGTTTCCAATCACATTCCATCTTTTTCCTTCCGGCAATATAACTCTTTTAGAGTTTTCAGCTCTTCGATCAGTGCTTTGTTTTGGTTTTCTAACACCGATACACGGTTTTCTAGACATTTGACGTATTCCTGAAAAATACGAATGAGTTACTGCTTTCACAAATGTTTCAGTATACTGAATTTCTAAAAGTGAGCACTTCGGAAAGGAGACAGAATCAAACAATATATTGTGAAAGCATATTTTACCAACTTTTGGTAGATATATGTCAGATCTCTCACAATCAGATTTAGATTCTTAGAACTCAAACTGCAGAACGTTAATTTCTTAAAAGAAATTGATATTTACCTTCTTTTTCCTACGACATTCTTTCGCTGCTTCTCTATTTTTGAGCAATCGTACTTGTCGTTTCCGATTTGATTCATCTTCACCCCCATGCATTGGTCCTCCACCCATTCTCATTGATCCACCACCGGGCATTGTAGGTGATGGACTCGAACTATAACCTCCGGATAGCATGGGGGATTGCCAATCTGTTGTTCCGAACTCTGAATAAGCTAAAATTAAAAGTCACATTATATCCGATCCAAATAAACCTGGAAAGCTGACTGCATCGATTCCTAACATAGTCGGTTTCATTGCATTCCCAATTAGTCCAGAAGTTCCTTCAACTCCAGACTGTTGTTGCTGTTGTTGAGAAGGTGTACTTGTTGGTGGTTGAACAGACATTCCAGCTCCTCCGACAATTCCACTCGACGGTCCGGGGACTCCGCCTCCTCCACCGAGACCGTTTTGAGGTGGTCCTCCTGGAAAGACTGATGCGCGATTAGAACAGGGTTATGGGAATTTTTCGTTGATTTTTGGTAACTGACTATAAAATAATCTTTGCCAAAAGTAAGCTGTTGGTTAAGCGGGAGTGACATCAGTTATCAAAATATTTTATAAATAATCCAACTTCGAAATTAATAAAAGTGAGAACAACTTTCAGTGAATTTTCCATGAAAAATGAAACCAAATGTAGAAAATTCTCCATGAAAATATTGAGAATCAGAGACGAAGTGTTATATTTTCCCACCGCCTAAAGGTCCAAATGAAATCTAGTTGGAAAAATTACACAGCAGAAAGATCATAAATTTCGATGCATCTGATAATCATTGAAACATTTACAAAAGAAACGATTGCCTTTACGATCTGATCATAGCACAAACTACTAGATGTCAAGATAAAAAACCAAACAGACATCAGTTAAGAGCTAGTAAAATCTCTCAAGATTTATCCAGAAAAAAAACCCTTGATTAATTCTATGTTTCACCTTTTTTTCTAATTTCGTACCATTCATATTTGAATGACCATTGAAAAGCAACGAATCCATGCTCCTAGTTTTCGTATAAAGTGTCTCCAGATGACAAGAAACAAGAATAATACAGAATACCGTCGTCAACTGATCGGAAAGAGAAACAAATACACAGAGAGAAACTATTCTCTCCTTCCAATCGTCTCTGGCCTTCTCGGTCTCTGTGTCAGTCTTCGGCAACCAAAAAATGACGTCAATTTGTTGGATAAGAGAGTATCAAGGAGTTGAAGAAAATCAGAGAAAAATACAAAAAGAGACGAGAGTTGAGTGATAGTGTTTATTGAGAATGAGAGACATAGACAATCATTGATAAAGTAACTATCTTTCTCTCTCGCTTGTCACCACTAAATAACTATCTAACCGAAAAAAAGAGAAGGTGGGAAAAAACAGTAACCCGGATGAAATTTCGAGGCAAACAGTGATATCATTCGAAAGTGTTCAATTTGATAACACTGATCCTCTTGGAACCTTAAGAGGCGTTGTCTGTAAGATGAGGATTCCTCTTGGCACAGTTGCAAAAAGTTGTTTCAATCCGAACTCTTTTCACAGCATATGTACCCCTATGGTAGTGATTTACAAAAAATATGTCACCAGTCCCCTATGACGTCATCATAGGAAAATATGCCCAATAATTGACTTTTCACCCAAAAATTCACAAAAATTTCAATTTTTCAAATAACTTTAGGAAACTTTCGCAACATGTTAGGAGTAATTTTGACTACCCCTGCACAAATTTTCAGCCCCTCAGACACCCCAGAAACCATTCAAGTAATTTTCACTTTCATGTTTTTCCTACTTTTCTCGAAAAATCCCTCTAGAAGTACTCAAATTTCAAATCGTATTCGTATTCTCCGCAAAAAGTTCTATCAGGTTCATTTAAAATCATCAAAAAACCATTGCGCCATCTTGGAGATATTTCGATTTTTTCAAAAATCACATAAGGGTCCCCCCTTATGAAAAAAAATTTTTCACGAAAAATTCAAAGAAAAAATTTGTTCCGAAAATAATCAGAATATTGATAAAAAAGTTAGAATAAACCAATTCCAAGATTATACACCTCAGAAATATGTTTGAACCGATTTCGTTTTTTTCTTCATCGAAATTTTTTCCCATTTTTTAACGTTTTAATCAATATTTTGTACTGAAGTACACAAATTTCGAGTAATGTACTCATTGCTCGTTGAATTTAACAAATAATCAAAATAAGACAAGTGATAAACCATTGGACCATTTTGAGATTTCTCTATTTATTTCGAAAATCACATAAGGGTCCCCCCCATGGAACAAAATTTTTATCGAAAAAATAATTCAACATTATTTTGATTCAAAAACGTTCAGAACTCTTTTACAAAACATTTTGTAATATTGCATCAATGTTCTGAACGTTTTTGAATCAAAATAATGTTGAATTATTTTTTCGATAAAAATTTTGTTCCATGGGGGGGACCCTTATGTGATTTTCGAAATAAATAGAGAAATCTCAAAATGGTCCAATGGTTTATCACTTGTCTTATTTTGATTATTTGTTAAATTCAGTGAGCAATGAGTACATTACTCGAAATTTGTGTACTTCAGTACAAAATATTGATGAAAACGTTAAAAAATGGGAAAAAATTTCGATGAAGAAAAAAACGAAATCGGTTCAAACATATTTCTGAGGTGTATAATCTTGGAATTGGTTTATTCTAACTTTTTTATCAATATTCTGATTATTTTCGGAACAAATTTTTTCTTTGAATTTTTCGTGAAAAATTTTTTTTCATAAGGGGGGACCCTTATGTGATTTTTGAAAAAATCGAAATATCTCCAAGATGGTGCAATGGTTTTTTGATGATTTTAAATGAACCTAATAGAACTTTTTGCGGAGAATACGAATACGATTTGAAATTTGAGTACTTCTAGAGGGATTTTTCGAGAAAAGTTGGAAAAACATGAAAGTGAAAATCACTTGAATGGTTTCTGGGGTGTCTGAGGGGCTGAAAATTTGTGCAGGGGTAGTCAAAATCACTCCTAACATGTTGCGAAAGTTTCCTAAAGTTATTTGAAAAATTGAAATTTTTGTGAATTTTTGGGTGAAAAGTCAATTATTGGGCATATTTTCCTATGATGACGTCATAAGGGAATGGTGACATATTTTTTGTGAACCACTACCATAGGGGTACATATGCTGTAAAAAGAGTTTGGATTGAAACAACTTTTTGCAACTGTGCCGAGGCCCAACACAAACATTCTCACTCTTACAGATAGTGCCTCTTAATCAAACTAGAATAAAATTATATAACAGTGATAAAACTAACAACCGAATTGTCACTGTAAAAAGGATATCTCCGAAGGAAGAAAAAAGAAGAAAAGAAGAAGAAAATGATACCACGCATGTTGAATCTTTTCATATTCTGATGATACAGTCGTTATAGAATATAGAAACTTGTATTTTGAACACTTTCATTCTGGTTTAGCAAGATCAAAACTTGTTTGCTCGAAATAAATCCAATAAACTGATAGCTGGTTAGTTATCAACTTCAAATTTCAATAATTTCCCGAAATTTTCCTCAAATATAGCGTAACTAACCCGGTTTCGGTTGTGCAACAGCAGCAATTGCTGCATTGAAATCGAAGTCCCCGTTGATTGATGGAAATGGAAGAACAAGAGGTTGATTTGAAAGTAGTGATGCTCCAAGCGGTGATCCATACGGTGATGCTGCACTACTCGTCGTTACAATTCGATTAGGTGTGACTGTTGAAGGTGCTGGTGGGGGTGGAGGTCCTCCGGGTGTTGTGTTATTTGGATTGATTGGAGGAGGAGGTCGCATTACTGACTGAAATATTGATTAGGATTAATGGAAGTTTAAAAAGAATATGTATTAGAAGATCTTACCTGAAAATAGAACATCGAATACACCTTATACTTTGAATATTATTCAAAACCAACCTAGTCTCTTAAATACTCTCCAATCCGTTGTCATTTCACCTAGGAAACCTAGTAAAACACTGTGGCAGAAATGTCAAAAAAGGAGGAACTTCAGGAGACATTGGCATTTCAGAGGAGTGAGGGTGGAGGGAGAGCTACTTGAAAATGGAAAATGCGCAGGTGTTTTTGAAAGGTTTTTCTTTTTTTTATGTACAACATAATAAAATCTATTCGAGAATAAGGCGTTGCTAAGCTGCGATCTTTCGAAAAGGACAGTTTTAATCACTCAACATTTTTCTTTTTTTCATACCTGTAATGGCGAGGCGTCAACACTGGAAGGTGGCGTTTCTTCTGGTTCCTTTTTCATTACTTTGTCTGCTGTTTCCAGGTCTTTCAGTATCATGCTGAAAAATACATTTTTCTATTGTTGATACCATAAACATTCAATTTTTCTTTTCTGGAAACTATCACCCACTATGATCATAAACTCTATAGTTTTTAAAAACATATTCCTGCGTTTATAAAACTCACTTGCGCAAAAAAGTCGTCGACATTATTTTCTCAATTCTTTTATCCAGAATAGTGAAACTCTTTAAGATTCTGACACAATTCTCAACCTATCTCTTTTCGTTTTGCAGTCAAAATGATGACGTTAGCAAGACGAAAAAAGAGGTGGGGAAAAGATGTAGAAACTGATAATCACTGATAAAAATGACAGAAAAGAACGAACAAAAATGATCAGTGACGTCATGAGAAACACAGAGTAGACCGTCTGTCTCATTTTGTTTTCTACGATGAAAAAAAAACCGAATACCCAGAAATAGAAGTAATGGTTTTTAATATACAGTTAGAAAGCAAGATTCATTTCTAGAGCAGGAATTCCAAATCATTCAGAATGTATGTGATGAGTCATAAGTGAGTGATCTGAAACTACGAGTCGGGGTTATTTTGGTTGGTAGTCAAAAACTAAAATTAATTATATCACCTTTTTTTAAAACATTATCACTGTCAGTTCCCAATACCGGAAAACTTCAGATTTGCATGTGTTGTGAATTCAGTTCCAAATTGTGTTCAGATTCCTTTTTATAGTAATATTCGTGATTCATACTGAATGAACCTCTGAATTTAATAGCTTTTCTAAACAGTTGTATCTTCTGAAATCATACTCCAAAATCTTTTGTTGGTTCATTTCTGTTCTCTTTCCGAACATTTTGAGTTCACTCATATCTGAATCAGAATCTGACTTGAATTGATGCATGAAAACAACTAAAATCGTCTTGAAATAGATCAGAAACAACTAATTTCGAAAACTCGTCATTTTGAGACATAGCACATCAAGACACTTTTCAATCCGAAATTCTTGATTCTTACATCATAGTGTTGCCTCTAATTTTTTATTTATGCCAAACTGCTTCACCGAATTCGTGTGGCCTCATTTTTTCTTAGGTCATGACGTTTTGTGTCGACTCTTTCCACAAATGATTGACAACGTGTTTTTCCGGAGCTGTCTCCTATTCTCTCTCTCTCTCTCTCTCTCTCTCTCTCTCTCTCTCTCTCTCTCTCTCTTTCTTCTTCGAATGTCTACCCAAAAAGGACGAGATGAAGGTGTTCCGGAAGGAAAAAAGAAAGACAACCATCCGGAATAGAATGGAGTCAATGTGGTGCTTGAGCAGATCACTTGGAGAGAGCCACAACGTTTTGGACAGAAAACGAAAGGGCCATAGTTTTCCGAAAATGAGCGATTCAGAGTCTCTGCTCGATGTGGGTCAACGTTTATCTGGGAAACGGAAATGGAGAACTGCTGGTTCCTGACATGTTGGAAGTCACAAAAATCAGTTATTAGGTCGACTGGGTCAAGAATTGAGTCTATTCCGATTTGGAGGAAATGTGAATGTACCCAATTATTCTGGTTTGTGGAGGGACAACAATGCAGTTAAGTGTACAGTACACGTGTTTGCATCACAATACGAAACAACATAGAATTGAGTTAAATTTTGAACTCTCAATCAACTATACCTGCTATACCTCAATTCATCCAACTTTCGTGGCGCATAAGAGTCTTTGTTTATAACTGCCCAAATACACGATTGCCAACGCTCTCTTGCTTTTAATGCACTTCCATCGCCCAAAACTGGAGTAGTCATTGCAAAAAGTGCGGAAGCAACAGAGGTTACTGTTGGAGGCGGCATGAATCTCGGAAATTCCTGTTCTTGTGAATGGGGAACCATTGGAGTAACCAGTGGTTCGAGAATTGGCGGAACACCAGGCGAAACCAACGGTGATCCCATTAGCAGAGCCATTGCTGAAACCGTTTTTTTCGGCGGCCGGAACGCCGAACGCGTCGAATTTGACGCGGGAGGGTGTGGGGAAGACGAACCCGTGATGACTTCTGAATCAGACATCGGATAGTAAGATATGTCCAAAAAACGTAAGATCAAAAAGGAAGGTAGAGAAATCAGTGGTGCGGACAGGAAAATCATTCAGAAGTCTACTGAAGCGGGGAAGAAAAAAGGTTACACTTGAGTCAAAAAGGTGTTAATAATGAGTCTTGATATGTTAACAACCATTTCAACATTTTCTCAAGTGTTTCTAAAAATGACTAATTGAGTTCCATCCGAATCATGAATCATTTTTCGGTCAAGCCTTCGTCAAAACAACAATCCAATTTTCCTTGTGCTTATCTTGGTTGTGGTGAGCAACGGACACACACGTGAGTTGATGGGAGGGAATGAGAAAAATAAGAGATGTGAAGGTGGGAATTAAGAGCGCACAAATTGATATTTTCATCGAAATAAAAAATAAATTTGTGAGAGAACATTTGGAAAACTAATGAATAGTTGTTAGAGTTTGGTCATCAGATTTCTTTGGAGAATTAATTTTTTAAGCAGAATAAGTGTGACTGTGTGAATATTTTGCAGAAGAGTAATGTATACTTCACTTACTAATTCCTAATGACAACGTGACTAATACTTTTGGTTTCATATATCATCTGAGCTAAGCACTAATGAACTTTTAACCAAAACAACTAATTAGTTGTAAATATATTTTACTAATGTAGGTGAGCAGTTGAGAAGAACCTACTGTAGTACGCATTGGAGTTTATACTTCCTATAGAAAACAAAAGAACTACCGACCTGAAACTTAACTAGAAGTCACTGTAATTCCAAAAATGCGCTTAAAAACAACTAGAGGAAATATCTGCACCTAACTTAGAGAGATATTCAGATTACTATCTTGTGTCTAGAAGACAAAAAGAAAATTCACGAAGAAACATCTTCCGCTCTATTCAACTGAGTCGACCTAAAATCAATGTTCTGAGAGTGGAGGTTTGCTCATTTCTAATTAAATCAAGGGCGGAAAAGAAGAAAATGAAGCGAGCAGGAGACAGCCTGAAGGGCGCCGAACAAAAAGAAAAAGGGAGCAAGAAATGTAACAAGCAATACAGTGAACAACAATTCAACAAGATAAAAGAGAGATGGCAACGTCTTAAGCTTCTCCTATTCCTCCAAGAAAATGATGATGATGATGATGTTGAAAAACGGAAGAGAGTAAAGAAACCAACCGCAAAAAACGAGAAATGGAAAAAATGGCTCTGATATCAGATTTCTTCCACTGTTTGGTAGAGGCTTTGAGCCAAGAAGAGGTGGGGGTGGCTCCAAAAAGCTCCGCCCTCATTTTTCTACCTCTAATCGAGTAATTCAGTGAGAGTTAGAGCATCTCTGCTCTCTCCTTCCTCTTACTCTTTAGCACCACCCACAACTTGTTGTCCTCGTTTTCTCCGGGTTTTATGGGTGCTTTTGGAATACATTTACTCGGATATTAATAAGGATATACGGGATAATGGAATGTATAGGAATGACAAAAGACCGACTAAGAAGACTGAGCGAGTGGCAAGAGAACATGAATGTTTGAATCTTGGGAGAGATTCGAAACAACTTCTCCTAGCAACTTTCTCCGTCACACAGAATTTTGCTCTGGAGAACAGACACATTAATGTGAAATTGACATTTTTTGGAATGAGAAAAAGAAATGTCGGATGAAAAAAGGAATTTACGACTGAAACTACCTTGAGAGATTTATTAGACTTTTCAATCTCCAGATTCTAAAAAAAAAGAATACGGTAGTTGTTCGTAAAAATAGAATGAAATCTAGCGATATCGGAAGTGAATAAATTAAAAAGACTACACTCCATTTGTTGCATTATTCGAAAAAAAACTCTAGATCCTGGAAATCCGTTTGTCATTTCAAAAGTTTTTCAAACTAATATTTTTCGGGCTAATATCATTTCCTTTCCCATTTCCTGTTATCTAATCCTTCTGAAAAAGTAACATGTGAGATATCTGAAACAGATGCCTAACACTCTATCTATTAAATCCGAAGATATGAATTGTAAGAAATATGGGCACGGATCACTCAAACTACAAGTCACAAAAGAGAGACGCCTGGTTAGCACCATCCCACCCCCAAAAAGGTTTCAAATATCACATTTGGTGCATTGACAAGTATGTGGTCAAGAGATTTGGGAATCGTATGGCTTAAAAGAAGTGTAAACACCTTCTATGAATATCGAGGATTTCAAGGGTTACACATTAAAATGTACATGGGTTCTAATTGGCAAAGTGAGAGGAAGTAATTCGTAGAATAAGAGAGAAAACATATGAATCAAAACAGAGGAATCTTCGTGATATAGTCAGTTTGAACTGGAGTATATCAAAGATTAAACTCGAACTCTCCGGAGGAAATATTATTAATGAGCACGGCCGTCACCGTTTTTTAGCCTCTTGCTTATTCACCACATCATCATTTTATTTGCTAATGAACACCGATTTTTACTCATTCTCTAGACAGATTCCGTTCGAATACTCTGATTATTAAAAGGAGGGAAATGGAAAAACTGAGTATGAAAAAGATTAGAAAAAGGCGTAGTGAGTTACAGTGAATACGAAGAAAAAGTTCATATCTGAAACCAAGAAGAGGAAGAAGAAGAAGCCATTCCCTTCTGATTATCCAATCTCAATGCCTTCTAAATATCATTAAGAAAACGACTAGAGAGTATGAACATCGTGTTGTGGGTGGCACCGATAGGAACTTCAAGTCCGTCTGAAAGAGAAATGAAAAAAGGGATAAAGATAAAAAAAGGCTTCATAATTATCATCAAGGTCTTCTGAGATGTTTTTTTTCAAAAGAAGGCCACAGATTATACATGACAAATGAAACTATAGATGAGAAACATGCTCAGTATGATTCAGATCGTTTCAGGGATACTATATATTCTTTGGGTCGTCTCAATTGACAGTTTCTTGAAATTTGGTTTCAATGACATGCATTCTCATAGAACGGAGGAACACAGGACAACTTTTGCTCGACAAGAAATTCGTCAGACTCTTTTCCCTTTTCGTCGCCCTTCTCTTTTCATTTCAGTGAAGACACGGGGACAAATGGATGAGAGGGAGGGGAAAGGGATGGGTTGTTGCAGATGAATTATTTGTGGTTTGCCAGTATATAGAAAAAGTGAGAGCAAACTCTTTTTTTTCTATCTGCAACAAACCTTCGACCTTTCAAAACTGAAAAGGATTTGATTAGCCAAATCAGAATCAGAAAAATTATGGTAAACAAACGGTTACACTCAATGCAATAAGTATGAGACGAAGTGGATTGAAATTCAATGATAAAACAATCAACACTTTAGAATAACAATGAAATTGATATATTTCAAATTCACAAGTAGGTTATAAGATTTTAAATGCCACCGTAGTAAGTAATGGAGCCTTAGATGTACTTACAAGAACAAACTTTATGAAACTTTTCATCAAGTTCTAACGAATTTCTCCGGCATACCAATTAGAGATACACGAGTTTCATCATCCGAAAAATGAGATGATTGAATTGCCGAAAAGCACTGAGCAACTGAAATCAGGTGATTAACGAAGCGGAGCTTCAGGATCAAAATGCTACAGATTTTCTCTAATCCTAGATGAGATTTGAGAGAGAGGATTCCTGATTTTTTGAAGAGAGATAGCACCGATGAGTCAAATCGAGAAGTATTGAATTTCTGTTGAATAAAAAACAGTATTGATATAAATGTAACAAAACAGATAGTGACGTGTCAGATGGTATGAAAAAGAAGAATGGAAAGTGGAAAGAAGAAGAGACGGAATGTATTTGATTCTCCGTTCATTCAATATGTTTTCTCGATTTCTTCATTTGCTTCTTTTCTCTTTTTTCTGTAGGTGAGTAGAGATGCTTTCAGTGTGTTCGACTAGAGAGAAATAGAAGAAAAAGGCGACAAGGGGTAACACGATGAAAAAGAATGAAATAATTGGAAATTGATGAAAAACGAGGAGAGTGATGTCATCCATACGAAGACTTTACGGCAGCTGGAACAACCCCAAATGACCCATCTCGACCTCCTCGGCTATAAATGATGTTTTTCATTCTTCAAGTTGCCCCAGCAGTGATCAAAAACCGCCCGCACTGAGCTTGTAAATCTTCCCAAAAAGAGATTAGAAAGGAGTTTTAAGTGCCACGTCATTGAATTCCGATGATGTGTCTTGGAGAGTTTTGAGTGATTAAGAAGATAAACTGAAGGATTTGATAGAGAATTGACAGTTAAAATCTAATATAATCTTTTTGTCGTTAATAAATCTGAAAAGACGTTGCCGAGGTCCAGGTTGTTAGTGACCCACAACCATCAGATCGAAAATTGATTGCTTTTTTAAGTTGGAAATTTTTGGCTGATCAAAGTGCATATTTTTCATATTTCTCAATGCATATAATTTATGTAGATGTCCTTTTTGTGCCAATGCGTACTTCTCTTCCACACGTTTCAACACAGGATAATCTCAGTGATTATCTAAACATTTTCAGGAATTCACACGTGATCGAACTGAGTACATTCGGTCTGAAGGGATTCTATAGAAGAAATATGTCATCATCTTGAAAACTTCTTTTATAAAAACATTTTGAGTCGTTTGAAAAACTCAGAACCTATAATTTCCTTCGGGGAAATTATATCGTTGTATGATCATAAGAAGGTGATAGCTTCTTGATAAAAAAGAAAGGGACTGAACGAAAAAAGAAAGAAACTAACCGATATGAGGGCCTCCGATTTAGTTGTTCCCGTCGTCTTCGTGCCTCATCTTCACTATCTCCGCCTTCTTGCATTGCCTGAAAATACACGTTTTGAGGATTGACTGTTACTTTCAGATCACTTCTACACAAACTTTTTGATTTTCTTCTTCAAAATCTCTTTGTGTTTTTTTCGAAATATACCATAGAAACTGTACTCAAAGCTGATGCCCTCTATATTGTTCAAGCACTTCGGAATCCCAGATCCTACATTATGATGAAAACTTTAAAAATCCAAAAATTGGAAAAGAGTGAATTCTAAGAATCGAAGGACCTCTTCTAATACAGTTTCTCGGTATCTACAACTATTACAAAAAAAGTTCATAATATCTAATTTTTAAAATAATTTTAGAATCTAGATTCTAATCTGAAGGACATAAATTCGATAATTACCGTGTTGCTGTTGGGTACCTTAAACAAGAGCATCATCAGAGGTGAACCGGCCGCTTGCGAGCAGTTTGATGTGCTCGTCATTGCTGCCATAGTCAGCACGCGCCCGTGTGACACACAGTCAATTATTGGACAAATACTTTTCAAATTGAACTTTTTCGTATAACTGACTGGTTGCGGGCGGTGAAGACTTCAAGAAGACCCGAAAATTGAAGATTTTTATTTTATTTTATTAGAAAACGAAGAAAGATAAACGAGAAACGGTGAGTGATATTTAATGAATAACCAATAATAACACGAGATAGGATTAACGAAATCAAATCAGGAAGAAAACATCTCTTTAATTTTGAGAAGATTCATAGGGTTAACAGTCTAGGAACAATTTTTGCCGATTTCAGTAAATTTGAAGACTGATATTTCTTACCTTATGCCAGAATTTCATAGTGGGGAGTTAGTAATACAGTAATACAGTTTCCGATCTCCTACTGTCTTTGAGAAGGTATTTTTGAATTTGAATTCCCTCCTCTGCCGTTAAGTACACTACAAATGCGCTCTATTGAACTAATACAAATTGGTCTCCAGAAAATAATAAGGAACAATGCAAATCTTAAGACTGAGTATTTTGTTTCTGGAATGAACTTCTACATAGGTTTTGTTCGAAGTAATGTGTTTTTATTGAAAAAAAGATGAGATCTGATAACAGATAAAATGAAATCTCACGATTAGAAGTAAGTCTGGAACAGAAAATTCTGAAAACAAACTGAGAAAATCAGCCCACGGGGATGGATCGAATTTTCTAATTTTGCACGGGTTTTGGTCAGAAAACTACAAATTCTTTTAGTTTTCCAGAATAAGCAGTTATTCGGGCAAAAAGAAATTAAATTGTAGTGATTTTTGGAAGATCAGGAAGAAAAATAATGAGAGAAAGAAACAAGAGTGATTTGTCTGTATTTAACGAGAAAAGCTTCTTGGGATGTTTTGAATAATTAATCAGAAAGCAAAAAGAAGGAAAAAAGAGGAAAATGAGGGCAAACTCATCGTTTCTGTGGAAGATAGAAAATATAGATGGTGTTGGAAAGAAAATATTGAGGAAAAGAAGAAAATATATATATATAATTCCATGGATAATGTGATGAGAGTGAAAGATAGAAATGGATGGGAGAAAAAGAGGGTTACAAGATCCACGTGCTAAGCAGTTGTGATGGAGCAAATCTGTGATGAAAATGAAGGAAAGAAGAAGAAGAAGGAGGTGACGATGAAGAAGAGATTCAGAGGAAAACCAGGGGAAAACGAAAGAGAATATTTACATGAGATGGATACATTTTCGATTGAAATGAAATGAGAAAAAGAGTTTGAGAATTCGAGAGAAAAATACACGAAATTTCGGATTTGGATGCAGAAAATGTAGTTGTGGTGATAAAAAGAGATCAGAAACTAAGTACCCAAAGAAAGAATAATATGATATAATTGAAGTTGTGTTGGGTGTCTGAAAATGAAAATAATAAATTGGAACTTTTTGAAAGCGATTATTGGCTACCGTATCTCAAGTAGACAATCAGGAACAAATGTGATAGAATCTAAGATGAAAAATTAAAAAAAAGCACCTGTCTTCTTTATTTTTTTTTACATCTGCTCAATAATTTAGCCCGGATATTATCAGGATTCCTCTGATTGAATGAAGAGAATCGGAGAGTGGGATAAATTATTATTCGATCAACAGATCAGGATTAAAAATGACTCATGACGACATCAAAACTGATTGTGTTTGTCCATTTGCAAGGAATTTCCTTGTGATTTTTGAATTTTCAAAGCTATGGAGATGTTTGGAAACACAAGATACAAAGTGCAGAATTTTCTCTTTGTCTTGGATGCACAAGAATCTAGAATGTAAAAAATGCATAAGAATGGGTGAAGAGAAAACGGATAGAAACGAGAGTAAATGCAAAAGAAACACGTGGATATGAGCTATGACCTCTAGAGAAAAAGTATGAAAATTTATAGGGAGGAAGTGTGTTCTGATCGGAGGGACATCCAAAAACAAAAATAACAGTGAGATTTCTTTCTTTTCAACCAAGAAGAGTTATATTGGAGTTAACCGGAAAATTAACTCTTCGGAAAACTCTTTCTCGAGAGGAAAACTCTTATTTGAAGAGTGTCTGATCACAATTGGTTTGATCTAAAATATTCATTCCGATTATGAAACCTGAAACCGTTTACCTTTTTTCGGCTCTTTTTTAAGGGTTCTGTTAGTCTTTCACAGAGAGACCAGGTAGGGAAGGTTCATAATTTGAAACTAAAAATTCCAAATAAGCTAATGGATTTCAGAAGAAAAACAAACGCAGAGAGAAAAGATGTTCAATCAGTGTCAAAAAGGACTGAAACCAACAATCAAGCTCCATTTCTGTAAAACTTCGCAGGTTCATATTTAGGCACGTAATGAGAAGTTCGTTTAATATATAAATTAATTATGAAACTTGTTAAAAGTGTGAAACAATGGTTTCTTCTCAAAATGTCATCACATCATCGTTTTAATTGGATACCACTCTCTTAATTCTTTCACTTTTCCAGGTCATTCTTTCTTCATTAACTCTTTCTCAGCTTTTTTCCTTCTGGAATAACTTCTCCTCTCTCTCAATGATATGACTAATTAAATTTCCCCACTTTCCACCTTTTCATGTTGAGAAAAATGGAAGAAGGCGGAGGAAAAAAATTAAATCGAGTGCGTGAGAAGTGAGAAATGGCAACAGAAAAAGTGTGGGGGCAAAGCGGTTTGAGCTAGAAAAAGAGAGAGCAAAGACTAGATGAAAAATAGAAGAAAGAGATCACGCGAGACGGAGTCAAAACTTACTTGGCAACATTTCTAGAGTTAATAGCACACACTCGCATAATGAATTTATTATATTAAGCCAGAAATTATTTTATTTTCGGAAAAAAATTCCAAAGTGATTGAAGCACATGTGCTTCCATTTTCAAAGGTGTCTTTTGGTTGTACTCAAATTATTTCTAACTGCATTTTACGAGTCTATTGGCATAACAAATAAAATAAAATAAAAAGAAAGATTTCAATAAGTTTCGAGGAATAATCTAACAAAATAAGAGAAAAGAGGAAAAGTATTGTCGGAAAGATCCAACTCTATGAACACAAAACTCTTAAATGCATAGATGTCGTGAACACAGACCTATGAAAAAGGATTAGGGCTTCATACTTATGATTTATGAAAATAAGATGAAAAATGAATCATCATTAAGAGATTAAGAAGATTTGTGGATTATTATAATACCTTAATGAATGTTTCAGACAAATCTCAAGCTGCCAGATAATTTCTGAAAAACTCTGGATTCAAATTTTTTCACGACGCATTGACCATTGAAGGAAACTTCTTCTGAAGTGTGTTGTCTCTTATCAAAATACTTCCCTTTCTCCTCTTGTTTTCCTGACCATCTGGAATCCTTTCAATCACCAACTCAATTCATAAATACGAGGATTAGAAGATCTCATCAGGATGAAAGAGAGGATATCATCAGAGGAGTTATCAAAAAAGTTAATCTCTAATCTCTCCCTCTTTTCTAATATTTTTCTGTCAGAGAATGCTCACCTGATTAGTCAAATATGCAATAGACGGATTTTGAAGAGTCAAAACACCACGTGGTGAAAAAGATGAAAAATGTATTGACAAATGGTTAGAAAAAGAGGGGTAAATTTTGAAAAAAAAATACGGGAGAGTAGGAACATAGGTGGAAAATGGAAAGAAGGGAAACTGGGGAGAAAGAAAAAAGAAAGACAAATTCTCGATGGCGGAAAGGAAAACTCACTTTATGCGCCGTTTGAGCAGGTGAAAAAAGAAATTGGACCGAGGAAAGTAGGAGAGAGGTAAAGGGACGAATCGAGAGCAAGTTGAGTTTCATTTTTTGAAACACACTTTTTTGGCAGGGCAGAATGACGTGATCATCGACCAGAACTAACACTTTTCATAGAAAAGAAACATGCATTGAAATAATGGAGAGAAGAAATAGATTCTGATTTCTGAAGATTCTAGGCAGAAGAATTACATTTCTATTCTAAGAAATTCTCATCAGACTGGGAACATGACAGAAAAGAAGTGACAATGCGTTATGATTAAAGCCAAAGTCACCAACTGAGAATGAAAGAAATCAAATCATACTGGAGATGAGACTCCTGAATTATTTCAAACTATAGTCTGTACCTAATGAATTTTTGAGCTTGGAAACGGATTTAATCCATATTAACATTTCATTTCTATGTGTTTTAGTGGTCGGAGCACACCACAGGCAAACAGAGATAAACTCTTCAAAAAGCGAAGATAATGATGTGATGAGTAAAGAGAAAAGCGTTATTTGAGAAGTCTGCTAAAGCAAAACCTTCTGAGAAAAGAAGACTATAAGTGATTGTGAGAAAAAGAAAGATTATGCGAGAAGGGAAAAAACAGAGACACGAATGATAACATGAAAGATAAATATGTACACGCAATATCAAAGAATTGACAGAATTCACAATTCTTAGTACAACAACTATAACTATATGTAAATATGACAAAAAACGGTGGTTCTATTTTTGAATTCTGACGAAAAGAATTAGATTACAGTAGTATTCGGGAGATTTACCCGGAAGGTTGGCAAATGGGCGAAGTAGAAAGAAAACGAAAAGAGATTATAAAAACAGGCAGAAGAGAATTTGGAAAATGACGTCATTCTCATCATGACCAATTCGACGAAATTGAGGGACAGACACAACACAGTGTAGTGTTTTATATTTCTGTTCCGATGCGCACCGCAGAGAAAATAAAGTTTTACATTGGAATTCAGAGGAAAAAGTGTTTTTTTAATTATATAAAACGTCACTAAGTCGTACTTTTCTGATATCTACTGGGATGGTTGATAGAAGAAAAAAGAAAATAGCTTCACCCACGCATACAGAAGTTTTCAGAAAACATCTGAAAATTAGACTATTAATCACTCCGGAAACATATAAATAGGATAGAGCTGCAGGTGTTTCATTTTTTGAAACAAATTGAAAAGCACGTTTTAAAGTTAAAAATAATAGAATCGCAATAAAGGTTTTTGAGCATTCGAAATGGGAAAAAAGAAATTTAATCTCTACACGATTTTCGAGAATTCGAGAACTTTTAGGTGGAGACGAAGCTATACAAAGTTTCAAGAATCTTAATATTTCGAGAAATTTGGAAATTTTTAGATTTTTGAAAAAATACTACAAATTTTGATATGTATATGAACAGGAAGCGTATTTCCCTCCTATTTTCATATTCTAACTCCAAAACTAAATCTACTTTTTGTTTTCCGCTTCCCTAGACATATCACTTTTACGTCATCACCATGCTAATTAGAATAAGAATCTGATGATATGGGGAATATTATTATGAGAATGATAACATACCGAAACCAACTTTCTTTTTCTATCTGAATGAAAATGAATCAACATCATCATTCCACTCGATTCTTTTTCCGTTTTAAGACACCTGCTCTTTGGCACAAGAAAATGAAGACAAAATTGTGTGTCGGGGGAGTGTCAGGAATGACTGAATAAGTGAAGAAAAAAGACACGCTGTCACCGTGACGACGAAGAAAAAAGAGGGAGCAAGTGTTACAGATAATAGTGTGAGAGAAAAAAAACAAACGTAGTTAGACAGAAAAAGAGATAGAATTATAGAGTGTGGTAGACTTATGATTAAATTGGATAACTGGATGAAAAAATTGATTTGCTAAAACTCTTTACAATTAAATTATTTTACAGTCTATGTTTTACTGAAGCTACGTTCTGGGTACATTAAAAATATAAAAAGAGTTAACCTATGGTCATTTTTCAGTCATAGATTGGTAATCTGATCGGATAAACGCTCTATTCTTTTTTTGGTAGAATGTACGTGTTCTTTGTGTTTCTCATCAAACTTTCATGAAATTCAAAGTTCAAAAACCTTAATTTGTTTGAGGTCAGAAGACAGGAAAGTAATTAATCATTTGAAGATACCTTTGATTTAAGTTCTTCAAATTACCTCCTGTTAATCTAAAAAAAAACATCAATCGTGGAAAATGGAAAATCGGCAGGTTTTAAGATTTTTTAAAATTATTTCAATATTTTCTAGCTGCTTCGATGAAATTTAAGGTTTTTTTTTCTATTTGAAAGCGAAAAAAATTCGAAAAGGAAAAAAAGCATCAGATAACACGGAAATCGAGGGAAAAGAAGGAAAAGGCCTGAAGAATACTGGATGTAGAAGAAGGGCAATGAAGAGATGGAGAAAAACGAAGGAAGAAGCAAAAAAAAATGTGCACCCGCCGAGAAAAAAAGGAGAAGACAGAAGAAGAGAATGAAGAAAGGAGGGAAAAATGAATTGAATAGAAAAAAGAGACATGAAACAATTGTGGAACAAGAAGAAGAAGATAATTGTGAGAATGATGAAGAATATCATCTCTTTTTGTGTTTGAGAATTTCTCTGGATCAAGAAGGCATGAATACAGGGTGAAATCTGGATAATCTGGAATCGGTCTACGAAGAAGAGCAAGATTTGAAATCTCAGATTTGGGAGAGGTGTTTGGAGTCTCTATCCGAGTGAATCCTTTTTCAGCTTCAGAAAAATAGATTACGAAGAAAAGTATTAAAAGACTGTATGCAACTATTTCTTTCTTTATTTTCCGCCGTTCTTTTTAGAGTCTTTCAAAAGTTCTCCGTAAAGAGCACACATAGACATCGAGACAGTGTGTGTGCCTGTGTAAATGTCGGTTTGTGTCTCCAATTTTGGACAAACAACTGAACGTTTCGGTTGAAAAAAAAAACTGTTCTTGCGCAGGGTTTCATCACGGTATTTTTTAAAGAAAAGAGAGAAAAATGAAAAGGAAAGAGAAAGAGTTTGATTGAGAGAAAAGAATGATAAAATCGAAAAGTTAGATGGGAAATGAAGACTGGAGAACAATTGGGATCGTCTTTCATTTTCTACATTTTTTAAGATCAAAGAGCTATTTTTTTCTAAATATTTAACCTGGTCAATTCAATAATCGGGTACAGCGAATATACTTCCAACGTGAGGTTAAAATTTTTCAATTCAAAAACTTTTGGTGCTTACGCCTACCGACAATCAGAAAAATTAAGTCGAACTATGTCAAAAAGAGGAATATTCAGAGATTCGTCAATCTCAATTGTTGGAAGAATGGAAAATTCTCAAACATTCAAATCATGTCTTTTCCCTTTTTGCTCCTTTTCCTTATAGTTTTGACATGAAGAAAAAAGAAGAAAAAGAGAGTGACAAACACACTCTCTTCCCGTGTGTGTGTGTGTGTGTTGTCCATGGGATAGAAATGGGACAAGAAGATGAAGAAAAGACGAAGGGAGCAAGAGCACCATCGGGGCGAAGGTGGTTTCTATTGATAGACGGACTCAAAAGTCCGAAAATCACAGAGTTGACATGAGAGGGGGAGAGAGGACAGAAATGACAGATTTAAGAGGAGAAACTTGTTGAAGAAATAATGATCAAGTTACCTAACAAGAGGACACAAAAGATCAACGAAAGTTTTGAGTTGAACGGTGCATTTCTGAGTAAATAGAGTGAAGATACATAAATGGTTTACGAGAACTCAGTTACTAGAGGACTCACTGATCATTTTTGTAAAATGCTCGTTTCAAAACATTCATGTATGCATACATTTCTGGAATTCCTAGATTCAAATCTTAGCTTTCAAAGTTTAATTTGGAAATAAAAACACTTGTAAGTTTTATACATCTCAAACTCAAGAGGTCAATCATTTCTCTCTACTTTGAGAATGTTACACAAGTTATATATTCCAACAGTCATTTTTATTGTCCCAAATACCGTTTCACTTGTTTTCTCTCTTTCCCATATGCTTTTTCGTTCTCTTCCAAGACCGCGGGGGGCGTCGAGTCTCCGAAACCCAAACTCAAACAAAACGATCCAAGTCGATGTCCCAAAGAAACATAGAGCACCAAAAAATGAAGAAAAGAATCTTTCGGAGCGGCGCGACAAATTGGGCCGATAGACCGAGAAACATACACAAAAACGGAGAAAAAACGGAGGAGAGCAATGGTGGAAAGCAGTTGGACGATAGATAGAGATTGAGAAAATGAGGGGGGGGGGGGGGGAAGAAGGGTGTCAATCAAAGCTCTCGTCATCCGAAAAAAGGAAAGAAAAGAATATGAAAAGAAAGGAAAATGACAAAGAGAAAAGATGAATGGGTCTCTTTAAATCAGATGCTAACAGTTTCGATCTAAACAAAAAGTTATCGAAACAGCTCTCTTATTCTGATACAGTATTATCCTATGAGAGAGATGTTAGCTGAATGGAAGTAATTCTGAGATTATTTCGTGTCTATTCTACGGTTCTCTTCGGTACAAAACATCTTCAATTCACATTTATAATTCAAATTAGTCATTCGTAGAAAAATTGAAAAAAGACGACACAAAATGATGAAGAGATCTAAAACTACTCGAAACCAGTTAGTTCTGAAGGGGGTTCACGGAAAAAAGGTTCAACTTTGAATCGTGTAAGAGACTATTAGAATCGGAGAGACGCAGACAGCAATCACGAGGTCATTTTCATTTCGAGTAGTAGTGAAACGGATGGGAAGTACTGAAACAAAATTGGTCAAAAAATGGGAGAGGGAGGGAAAAAATAGAGGAGAACATTAGATTTTGCGGGTAGAATTGCACGGACAGAAGGGGAGAAAGGGGGCAATTCAATTTCAGAGAAAGAGAGGAAAAAGGATCAAACATTGAAACAATATGACCGTGATTCTGGAGAGAGATACTGGAATTACGTCACTTTTTGAAGTCAAACTAGAAAAAATAACAGAATTTGAGCAAAAACTATTCCTATATTTGTCGAATCAACAATATGATTCATTTTTGTTAAGTATTATATTTGAGAAACATCTGAAGCAGAGTTGAGCGGAATGCGGTTTTTCGGAATTTAAAAAATATCGGCGGAAGGCGGAATTTAAAAAATATCGGCGGAAGGCGGAAGGCGGATATCCGCTCAACTCTGATCTGAAGGCAAGAACAGATTAGGAAAAATCGAGTGTTATATGTTCAAGTAGAAGAGAGTATCACCAAATTGAAAAAATCGTAGTTACTTTCGGATCAGGTTTTAACAATTCGGTCGAACGTTTCTGTTCTGGCATTTACCACTAATAAACAATTACTATATTTTACTTTCAGTTTTAGATAGAAATCCTATAAGATTTTTATCGGAATAAAATGTTGTATTTTTTCAATCCGAAAAGAACACTTTGGAATCCCTAAACTTTGTTCAAAAGGAAGAAGAAAGAGTTTTGTAAACATCCGTTTCTGTTTTTAGCTTTATCTCGATACTAAATAAAATAGTTAGAAAAACACAATTGTGTGTTCGAATATTTATTCGAATAATAATTTTGGAGGAAAAATGAAAATAAAATTGTTATCATTCTGTCTAATGCATGTTTTTCTTTTTCAAAAATGCAAATTATCAAATTCAAGATGAGAATACAAATGAATAGAGGTTTTCAAGAAGATGAGACAGCATTAACGTTATTCGGAGAGAGTAACTTCAGAATTTCAGCATTTCAATCGCGTATATTCTGGTTTAGAGACAGCAAACTGATTTCGTCGATCAATAATTGAATTTTCAAAGCAGATATAATTTGTTTTTATTTAAAGATATTTTTTACTAGTTTTTGAGGCGTTATTTTTCAATTCAACAGAGATATACTTTTTTCAGTTCGATGATGAAGTGTTTTTTTTTAAATCAAAAGACTCACATTTATTTGTGCTGATCCGTTACCCTTCGCTGACATTTTTACTCGTTTTGGTGTTGAAAAGGCCTGAAAGAATGCTTTTTGAGAAAAAGAAAAACCGAAAACAGAAATATTTAAATATTATGAGAACTACAGAAAATTGAAAGAAACCAAAAATGAAACCTATATAACTGTGCGCTTTTTAGGATCAAAGAATTTAAAAATTTCAGTTTATAAACAGCCTTGAAAAGTCTGAAAGAGATTAGAAATATTCTAAAACGTATAAAAATGAATAATAAATTAGGTTGCAACTAAAAATTAACATTTCTGATTATTTTTGAATTATTTTTTTTTCTTCAGATGATCAGCTAATAAAAAAAGTGTGTAAATTGGGAGTGTTGACGTCACGTGAAACAGAATGAAATGGAATCAGATGTTTGCCGATCGAAGAGATAGTACATGCAAAAAGGAGGAGCAGACACTAGTTCACCAAAGCGTTGGCGGACGAAAAGTACGCAATTCGTCGTCAACTCGCGTGTGTGCACCGCCGAGATCTGCAGATTTCATATCAAGATTTTCTGATTTTCAGACGAGAATCATTCGCTAAAAATATTCCATGGTGCACTTTCAGATAGTCAGAGTAGAAATATACAAAAGTTGAAACTTTAGATATCAGTTCATTTCATTAAACTTAATATTTCATTTGTTCTCCGACAAGTAAAATAAATTCCAATTCCGCTACAGTTGAAGTCTAGTTTTTCCTGAAAAAGATGGTGAAGTTACTACGTAAAGGGATAAAGTATATATCAGTAAGGTCGGAATCACGTCAATTTATTTATTTTCCGGGTGAGAAAAATGAGAAGAAAAAGAGTAGATCAATGATTACAATCGGTTAACGGTAAGATCAAAGATAATGTGAAAGACGGCATGAGAATTAAAAGAATGAAACACTCGGTTTAGCCATTGGTCCATGAAATGTTTCAACAATTTTCATAACTTTCAAAACAGTTTCCTCTTCATTCGGTAGTCCCACTATCTGAACAGCATTCGGCATTGCTTCTGAATTTGCGCATGCATCTCTCTGTTTTCTCAGTAGGAAATCATCTGCAAACGGAAAGATTTAATATATTATTTCAATAACTACAGTAATACCAATTGGAAAAATTTTCTCATCATTCAAATTCGCCACGTCTTCTGCTGTGACATGACCTGCTGGAACGATGCCAGCAGGAAAATCAAGCAGGTTATAGAGGCCAGTGGAGAAAACTGCATTGGCGAGTTCCGGTGGGTACTGATGAGGGATAGCAGGGGCTGAAATGGGAATGATGACATTTTTTTAACTCGAAACTGACTGCAAAACGATGGACAGATGAGGGCATCGATTTCCAGACTATTCCAATATTCGATGAACTGAAAAGAAGAGAATTAGAATTATTTCATGGTAAAATGTCGCTTACTTTCAAACGATAAATATCAGTTTCTTCTTGTGTCTTCCGTAATTCAGCTAGATTTCCGTTTCGAGATTTAGCAATTAAAGCTCCACGTTTTGAGAAAAAAGAAATGATCGGAAGAGTAATAAGTCTGATAATTGCCCAATCATTCAATCGAAGCATTTTACTGAATTTCGCCATATACGGATCATTTGGCTCATTTTTATAAAGGTCTAGAATGAACTTCCCGTCGTCTGGTAGTACATTCTGGAAATGAAAAATTAATTTATGTTTAGTTCTGATTTTGGTTACTTTGAACAACATAGATGCAACATAAAATGGCTGAAACTTCTGATCAATGTCTTCCATTCTGAATCGAACAACTTCGTGACCTTCTTTCTCTAAACTTGCAGCAGTCTCTAACACCGCCCGGCGATTTCTGAATTTTTCTATAAATTTACATCTGAAATTAAAAACAAACGAACGAGGGGACTGGTGGATTGAACCCATCATCATCATACCATCCAACTCGAAATTTCTCTTTTTTGTTAGAGTTTATTTGAAGTGGAGCTGGTGATGACATTGGTTCAAGTTTCCTATATTCAGGAGATCCAACGATAAGCTCTAGCAGGAAAACCTGTTCGTCGACACTTTTTGTGTAGAATCCATAGCTGAGACCGAGTCGACCACGTCCGGGAAGACCACCATAGTTGTATGACACGTGGAAACGATCTGAAATGGACGGGAAGTTAATGATGGTATTGTCAGTTACTGCAGTTTAGAGAAATGTCGACGATTGAAAAGACTCAGTTTGCTTTTCATCAAGATAACATTATTTGAAATGTTCTCTGTTTCCTCTGTTCCCAAACAATATGGATTTTACTCACTTTGGGTCGGTTTCATTGTAACCAAACCACAAAATGCAGCTGGAATTCGAAGGCTTCCGCCCAAATCAGATCCAGTTCCGAATGGAGATCCACCATCAGCAACCAGAGCAGCTTCTCCTCCAGATGATCCACCAGGAGTACAGTCAAGTGCCCATGGATTACGAGTTGTCCCATACAATGGATTTGAACTTATATAAGAAATAAAACCTTGCGGGACATTTGTAAGAACGAAAGGAATCTGAAGAAGCAGACTAATTAAACAACTCAATCACTAAAGAGACTACCCCTCCCAAATTTCTCAAGTGAACCACAAAAGGACAATCAATTTCCTTCTTGTCTTCAGCTAGTTTCTTCAAAAATCCAATTGTAGTGTGATAACCTTTCATCTGAAAATGAGACTTATCAAAACACAGGTTTTTGAGTTAAACTCACATCAAAATTGCATTTAACGCTGAATGGAACCCCGTAAAGAGGTGGTTTCTCATCTGAATTGTACCATAATTGATCGTGTTCTTCTGCTGTTTCGAAAGCCTGAATCATACATTAATTTTTTTGAAATCGAATGAAAAACAAACTTCTCTGATAACTTCAGTGACACAATTGAGACGTGTCTGACTATCCAGCATCTTATGAGTATATGCACAAAGAACGGTATATGCATTCAGGTCATTTTTCGTCTGCAGTCGATCTGAACGTTTCTTTCTACGATAACTGCCTTTAATTGTTAGAAAATTAGTTACCAATTAAACTTTGCAGATCTAGATTCACAATATTTCGAAAGAACTCTTCCAATTCTTTTTCTGTTTTCCATTTCCCAATAATCCGTTTGTCTTTCAATAGAAATTCAGGGGACGATAATTTCCGGAACATTTCGAATCCTTCTTTCCGTTCTCGATTGAACTCTTCTTGATTCGAGAGCATTTCACTTGTTGGACTCTAAAATTCAGAAAATCAAGTATTAAAAGAGTTAACTAACTCACGTTTCCCATTTTTGAAGCAGAAGTTTGATGTATTGTTCTGAAAAGAAAATATATAAAAAGTCACGCATTTTCTAAAAGTCAAGTGGTGATCTACGAGAGAATTAGAAGACGAAGGAAGGTCGATTTGATACAACAAGAGAAGACATAAAAAGGAAGTGACAAGAAAAATTAAACAATAATATACGTTTCATGAGTAGATCAATGAGCAATCAATAGTTCTCTTATAAATTCAAGGTATGCAGCCGGAGGGTGTAAAAGGTGCATATAGTTTATTGGAGATCTATCTCGCGGAATGGTCTTGTAGTTGAAAAGATTAAATGCCGTATTTTCGAGCTTTGCAGGTCTGAAAATAACTGCAAATCATGTTTTACACTTCGAAACTATCTCGAACAAATTAGATGACACCCTCCGGCACCAGACTGTGAATTTATAATTTGAGAAATGTAAACAAACAAATAAGACACTTCTCCAGGGGCAGGATTCCAACCTACGCAGGGTCGACTTCTATTCAAGTGGAAATAATAAAATGAGACTTATTTCCTAGTCCGTGTTGAATGGACTGCCGGCTACAGTAATAGCAAAAGAAGCACATTTTATATTTGTACTAATCAGAGGAGTACAATGTTCTAGAAGACTCTTTCTCATTCTGCCCACTTTAAATTTGTTATATCTCATTCCATTTGACTACACTTCTTGATCCTGACCCCACTTTCTTCTCTGCGTTTCCTTTGTATGCAATCCTGATTATGGTTAGTTGTCTGCGTTCATCGAGTATACACTATCTCGTCTTTTGTGATTTGTTCTTAAAGTGTCTCTAACTGTCTGTTTCTCGTTGCATCGTCGTGACTCGTATTTTGTGGTTTGGGTAATTTACGATGATGACATTGCTCTCGATTATGAGATACACGAAAAATAAAACCAGCCAAAACGTTGGCAAGTTCAGACACAAGATAAAGTTCACATGTTTCCGACTCTCAAATATTTATCCAATTTTTCTACAAACCTGTTTATTACGAGTTATGATAAAACATGAAGTGGGAATACCAGTTTGAAACAAACAATTTTCTTATTTAGAGCTCATCATGAACCTTTGGTTCCAATTCCGGATAGACATTCTCAATGAACCATTTCATATCCTTGCACTTCAGACGATCTTTCACTTTGATACTCTCACTGATATCTCCAAATACAATCTTCAATCCACGTGGCTTAGCAGCAAAGAAGTTTTTCTGAAAATGACAATTTACAGGGAAATGTAGCAAAATTAAAAACCTCATAGGCTCCAAGCCAAGTCTTGGCAACTCTAACAGCATTGTAGAGAGCTGTATCCATTCCAGGTTTAGAAGTATACGGACGACGCATTCTGAAGACGTGACCGACGCGAGAACATGGAGCAACAACAACACGTCCACCACAGAGCCATGCCTTAAAATAAAAAGAATCAGGATAAACCTTTTCTAGATATACTCACTTTGAGGGATAGTTCAATATTCTCGGATCCCCAAATCTCCATTCCCATGTCGTATTCTCCCAATTCAATAAAATATTCTCTTTTCATTGCCAAAAGACCTCCAGGCATGGCAGGAGAGCTGAAATAGAATGGTATTAGAAATGAAATGTCAGCAGGAATATTACTTGAATGGCTTGACATTGTTCTCTGGAGTCTCAAAATATTCCCATGGAAGATAGATCCATTTGAATGTAAGTCCCCAATCAAATCCACTCTTTGCAACCATTGAAGACGAGTAATCGAACGAAACTGGATTAATCAGGTCAACGACAGGGATGGCGATGCTGAAATTGATTTGAGATGAGCTTTTCGTTAGCTAACTGTCAGAAATATAAAATTTTAGTTTCAAACCTCTTTGGATCTTCCTTAATTGGTTGTAAAAGGGGTTCCAACCATCTTTCAGAAACTTCACAATGTGAATCCATGAATACAATAACTTCTCCAGTGGCTAGTCTTGAGGCATGAACCTTTGCACGAATCAGACCCTGGAATAATAATCCTATCATTCTGCATAAAATATAATCATACTTGTCTATATTCACTTCTGTGAATGATCAATTTGTCTTCGAGACCCTTCAACTTCGCGAATTTTTCCAAATGCTTTGTGAGAACATGCTCTTCTTCTGAGGCATCTTCATATAAAACTATTTCTTTGAGAAGAGATTTGGGAGTAAATTCGATAAGGCCGTTTATCATTCTGAGAATTGTCGAAAGAGCTTCATTATGGTGAATAACTACTACAGATGTAGAGAATGAAGCATCATATTTCTCTTCTTCACATCTGAAATTATAGTTTTCTCGTTGATAACAACATAATTCAAAATTCACAGTTTATGGGCTTGTTTTCCAACATTTCTCAGTGGACCTAACTTCTCAGAGGATAATGCATCGAATGCAAAACTTTTGATTCCCCATTCAGATTTTTTGATTTCCTGGAATTTAGACTTGAATTATATCTCAACTGGGATGGAAACGAACATTTTCATCAAGTTCATCTCTCACGGATGTGTGATTGCATTTCCTATCTGCTGGAGTTTTCAGAGCCAACCATTCTTCCAAGCTGAAAAAAAAACATCTCGAACACTGTAATTTGGTATATTCTGGATAACTTTTTTGAATTCTACAATATTTCAATACTTTGTTTTCATTGATTTAGATCTCTGAAGATTCCTTTTTGTTAGTTTTGCAATGGCTGCTGAGAACAAACTTTCTAAAAAAAAAGAATGCTAGTAGACAATCAATGATTTTCCAGAATCCATATCTACGTATAAGTTCTGAAATCCGAAACATTCGATTTGACTCACTTCTCATAAGGATCCACGTGTACACACTTGGGAAGTTTCTCTTTTTCTTTCGTTTCTTCTGTAGACAAAACCGCTTGTGAAGTTAGCAAAATGCACAAAAAAGAGGTTACGACAGTATGTCGCATTCTGAAAAAAAAAAACAATATTTGACTCTAATTGATATGTGAAACTAAAGAAATATCATCGATATTGGAAGAAATGGAATTCTATGATCAAGACAGTTGAGAATCGAAAAGAGAATCAAAAATCAGAAACTGAACAAAAAATATATAAAACTTCCTTCTTCAACAATTTCTTTCATCTAAATCTCTTCAAAAGAAAAAAGGAAATGAGAGACGACGATTTCCAGTTTCCGTGTTTCCCAATTCTCTTTATATATCCCTGAATTCTTCTTATTGGGAAGATTCGCGAATCTAGGTCTCCCGTATAAAAACTGGTCTCTATCTCGTTTCATTTTTCTTTTTCTTCTCCTATAGGATCTCTACAGTAGTTATTACCTTCTTAATTGAAAATCGAAACTTCTTGGACACTAGAAACCCAAGTACATGAAAGAAAAAACTATTCTAACTTCAGTTCTCGGTGTGTTAATCAGCAATCACAAATTCAAAGTTTGAGCCATGGAAACGGCAAAGAAATTCGCGATCCTGTCAAAAATTGCAGTAATTTGTGAAGTGGAAAACAAATAAGACAACTATTAAACCCATCCCATCTTGGATAATTGAGGCCAAGGCCAAATTGAAGAAAGCAAAAGAAAAAACAGAAGAAGTTGAGTGTTCACATTGTTTGTCGGAGAGGGAAAGAGATTGCAACGATTGTCGGTTAGATGTTCATGTGGAGATATAATGAATGACCTTGCTTCTTTTTGATAGATAAAGATTGGTATCTTAAAAAAAAAAACTAATGAAATCAAACACTTTCGAAGTGATTTTTGATGTTATTGATGAGAATCAGTTATGATTACAGTAATCCGACCATATTGGCTGATGTGCAGTAGCGAGCATATGTGAGTACATATTTATAGTTTCATGTGTAAATCTACTGAATCGTGTTCGTTTTCTCAGAAATAGGAAAAATTATGTTTTGAACTCACTCAAATAGTCTTCTGTAATATGCCTACGTGAGAAAACAAAAGTAATCTGAAATCTCTCGTTGATTCAGTCTCGAGAATCATAATTCTCTATTTCGTGTTCTAGTCTGTTAGAAGTTTTTTTGTCTCTGACGTTATCTTCTTTCTTTTATATGCGAAAGTTTCAAGATCTGGGGCAAAGATAATGGAAAAAATGAAATTACGTCATTTTTTCTTATGTGGTCACTTTTTAATTTTTTAAAAATTTTGATTTTTCTACGTTGTTGGGGAATTAGGTAGCTAGAGATTTTTTAACCAATCAGGCACAGAAGAATCTATGGTACTTTACAAGTTACTCTCTAACGAAAATATTTATTTTTTCATCGAAAAACCACTGAAAACAACTGAATATTTGTGAATCATTCTGATTATTCAAAGAACATCCGACTAACCCCCGTTAGTTTCCAACTAATTTCAATGCTCTCTTTTTATTTTCATTCAAATTTCGAAATTACATTTTTTTTCCTTTTTTCGGATTTCTGTCTACCTAATATCGGATTAACAGGTCTCCGAGTAAATCCTTGGTACAGATACTGTAAAATGTTCCTTGAGTAACGAAAAGACTATTTTTAATAAAAAAAACAGTTTAAAAAAACAATAATCATACATCACTCTGTTGGTTTGAAGTATCCAGATAGTCTTTCCCACCAACTTTTTTTCAAAACTGGCCCAACTTGTGTTACACATTTCCCAGTTATTCTGAAAACAGAAAATTTGTGAAAATATGAGAAACAGAACGTCTTCCGTACTTTCCCATGTAAACGGGAACATGTCGATTAGTGTCCCAAAGAATTGCACAGAATGGGAACGGGACTTTTTCGATCTCACTTTCATCATTTGATTCTTCTGGTACTTTGCTTGAAGTATAAGAAAGTTGTTGATGAATGAATAATCAAAAACAAACCGTGTACTCGGAGAATTGACAAATCCGAACGTTGAGAAATTTTGAAGGTGACTGATTTTGTTTGCATTTTCACCGGGAGAAGGAACTGCACGTCCATGAGCTAAATCTCCAAAACCTCCTTCCGTAAATGTTTCTTCCATATCAACGACTTTCTGAAAATCTAATTGATTAGGATTTATTTAGATTGCTTTGATTACTGTACCTGCAGCAGTTCTGCAAATCTATTTGGTAGAAAGTTAGTTTCATCCCAGTGAGGAATATAAATATGTTTTTTTGTCTTTTCAACCAGACCTCTTTGGTCTGTTTCTCCACCAGTTTTATTCAGTTTACGAGAACATTTTCTGACGACACAAGGTGCACTTGGTCTATGTTCATTTATATGAATACGAAGGCCTTCGAATGTAGACAGATTCCGCGAGAAATTGTAAATAAGAACAAAGCAGAGACTATCCGACACACAAGGAACAATTATCATATCCCAAGCTGAAACTTTTAAATTAATTATTGTATTTTAAGGAAAAGAACTAACGCATTTCAGATTCGATTTCACGAACACTGATCGTTGGTGTGGCTGTGATACGAAAATAAGGTTTTTCGTTCAATAAATACAAGAACTTGACGTCGAAAACAGCTGGATCAAGTGCAATATTCATGTGACTGATCCACACCAGAATCGGTGTCTTCTTCTCAATTTCAGATGCTTTATTCAATTTATCCTCTGGTTTCATAGTGGCATCCATATTTATAGTTTCTTCCTCCCAAACATTCACTACCACACGATTTTCGAAATTTCCCTGAATATAAAATGAGTTCTGTAATATTTTCCCAATGACGTGATGACCACTACGTTCACATTGAATACTCTACACGCATTTCAGATGAAATAACCCAAAAAGTTGAATTTACTTCGAGATGTTTATTTATCCAATTTCGATGCTCAATCGCTCCTTCGAATAATGCCATTTCAATATAATAACGACGAAGACACTCCAAAGTTTTCAAATGAAAAGAAACGGCACATGTTGGATAACAAAGTACTCGTCGAGCTGAATTTATTTTACCAGGTTTCGATGCTTCATTTATTTCCTTCTTCCACATTTTCATGAACTTCTGAGTTATTTCTATGAGATTTTTGTGCTGAAAAAGAAATAAGAACTAGTTTTTTTATTAATAAAAACCTGAAATTGATGAGCAAGTTCTCCTGATGTGGCATCCCATCCGAACTCAGTTTGGAGACCTGTTGTTTTCTAAAACAAAAGGTTTCTTCAGATATAGAGGAGTCTGCTTTACTTCCTGACAAACAGTCATCAAAAATGATAGTTGAGAAATCATTTGTGGAAAACTCAGAACGAATGAAAACTCAGAGTTGTCAAGCATATTTCTAAAAAAATTAAAATGGACATTCAGTCATTGAATAAAACCTACACATAGAGTCGATATCCAATATTCATCCATTTTCGGACATTCTGAATATTTGACTTTGGGGACTTCCAAACAAGAAAACAAACCAAGGCTGCATCCGATGGTAACGTTTTTTCAAAGTCTTTATAATTTTCAGTCAATTGATTGGAGTTGTCCGTCTCTTGGATGTTTTCAATCATTTTTGAAGCTCAAAACTGAAAACTAACGTGCGTTTTTTTGTTCTTGATGACGAAGTGAATACGTGGAAAACGATTGCAGCGTGTTATTGCTTGAAAAGTTCACATCACACGATTATTATATTCATATTTCATTGATCTTTTCATTGAACCAGAATAATATTCAAGCCACAATCAGAATGACTAGGAAGCCCAATACTTTTTTACAAAAAGGGGGAAACTACGTGATTGAAACCGATTATCAACTTATATTCAAAATGTCCGTGACCTTATCAAAGAGTATATCTCAATTCAAATCTCTCATTTCGTTTATTCCTCAACTAACATCATCATTATAATGCTCACTAACCCCTGGATTATCTGCATCCTCGTTTTCGCCCTCGTTCTCTCCACAACCGATGCTCGAATTTCAACTGAAAAACGATTCGTACGATACATTCCGAGTAATCAAATTCGTGGGCAATCTGATAAAAGTGACTCGTTTCATCGTACAGAGTAGTCTCTAGAGAATAGTTTTCAGCTTTTCGACGTTCGAGACGAGATTTCGATCCACAGACATCTCCATTGAATACAATTCGATCGGCTCTACAATGGAGACCAAACAGTCAGCAGCCACAAGGACAAGTTTTTATTAAATAAATCGTTCTTCTTTATGTTGACGTCTTCTGTCCGAATTGAACAATTATTCAAGTAATCCAGACACTGAAAATTAATCTATTCTTTTCACTAATTCTCTACACTTTCAACTGGGATTTTCTCAAAAGTGAGAAAACCGTAATTAGACACGAAGACATCTGAATGTGAACATAATGCCCTTTACATACATCATCTCGCACTCTCTCCTCTTCTCAACTCCACTCACATTTCATTATAATTTAATTAGTACCTTTGTGCATACCTTCTTCTGGTATATCTCTTTTTCTCCACAGAAACCAACACTCTTTCTCATCATCTCATTTCCTCTGTCTCTTTTATCCCTTATCAAGTATTATATGTATGTACTCTTTCCTGCTTCTTTTTGAATTCGAGTTTTAAATCTCATTTCAACTTTTATCCTTTTTCCTATTCAAAATATTTCTTTCAACAAATGGAAAAACAACTCAGTAGACAGTGTCAACAAGATCAAAAACACGAACTCTCCGCTAATGAAATCCGTAAGAAATGTAATTTTCGACTAGATATCTGCTCAGTTTCCATATATTCAGATCGTCTCAAAGTGCTGGAATACCGACGGAAAATTGCCCATTTGGAGGAAGTTGTGAGGAGAATAAGAAGTAGAAATATAGTAGAATTGGTCGCCAGAGGAGATAATTGGAGACAAATTCAGAATTAGTTGCTTCATTTTATCATTTCAATAAAGTTTCTGAGATTCAGGTGCTTCTATTTTCACTTTTAGCCATTATTAGTTTTCCTTTCATTCTAAAAGTTTTCAACTCATTCTCAAAGTCGGATGATAGGGGTCGAACTGACTTCATCTGGGAAATGTCTTCAAAAGAATGAGACAATGACTTTCTTTAGATACAGTATGACTAAAAGCTTTATTTGCCTATTTTCTATTGATAATTTACATGCAACATTCAAGTACTAAAATGTAGTTTTACAGAGTAAATCTATCAGTAAAGTGATTCCAAATTCGGTTTTTGTGACATATGAATACATGATGACGCGACCGAATGAATCATATTAACGGCGTCTTCTGACTCTATTCCGTACGCGACGTCGATGAGAAATTCAGGAAGACGATTCTCGAAACAGTCAATAATTTTTAATTGTTTCTCAATTGACATCAGATTCCACAGATCCTCACTTCCAAATGATTCTTGAAAAATTGAAGTATTCCGTGACATCTAAAATGAATATTATTGTCTGTTTTTTGCCTGCTTTCCACCTCGAAACGCCATATTTTCTTCTTCGTGAGAAAGCAATTCAAAAAATGAAAATCAATTTCTTTTTGAAAACTGAAAGATTGTCGAACAACAATATCAACGGGCTGATTTTCCGATTGAGCATACATTTTATAGGTAAAAGCCAATCGAATTCCATTCTTCAGACGAATTTTCGCCAGGCCAGAATACGAAGTGGCAATGAATTCATCCCTGAAACCACTGACAATGACCAGGTTATCCTTTTTTCTCACCATGTTTGTCCGTGTTCCAAAATTGAAAATCTATTCAAAAATGCAGTACTTCTTTCGAATGGGACAGTGTAGTTGGTTCCCGTATTCAGAAATACTCTTCCTTGTTCATCCATCTGACAATAGTGAGGATTCTCTGAAAGTATGTCTCTTGAATCCTTCATGAATGCCAAAAAAACTTTTGAAAAAAACACTTTTGGGGCCATAATAATTAACCCATTGACAAATGAGACTACGAATTGAAGATAGAGTTGTGAAGACATCAACATCTTGGAGAAACTGGAAAATGAAGATGAGAAAGTTGTGAATTCAAGAGGAATCCTACTTTTTCAGGGTTACATTCCGAACTTTTCAGCATCAGAAAGTCTGTGAGAATTGGGCATTGAAATACTGGTGGCATTTCTCCGTCTCTTCTGTAATTCAGACAAGGACTTTATTTAATTACCTGAACCTACTTTTGAGGAAGTGAAACTCCATTTGGATGAAGAAACTTTGGAATTTGGTCAACTGTAATCTCTTCAGTTTCTGCCATTTTGTCATTCTCATCGGTCTTTTTCTGTTTCTGATGACGATGAAAAGTTTGAAAATCGTTGAGAAACTCGAGATGAAACGAGTTATTCAACAGTTTCAAACTCATCGTTTCAGAATTTCTGTGCCTCGGATTCTTGATATTTTTGGATTTTTACGACGAGTAGGTTTTCTGAAAGCTACCGAGTGGAAATTCTTTTGAACCAGAATCCAAGTATTTACCGAAAACGGAGAGTCTGGTAAAAGTTTGAAAAATAATAATAATGTCTAAATAAATGAAACTAATGAAAATAATAAAATTGGGAAATCATTACCCGTGAAAAAAAAAACAAAGAATAAGTTAATCGGGTTCCACATAATAAAAATCGAAACTTGTTACAGTAACACACGTAGTGAAAGGATGTGGAAGAAAAACTCTTTCAGTTGAAAACGTGAAACGCTGTAGTACATTTTCTGTCATGTTTTCAAAAAAAAAGTTTTAAAAAATCTTATTTGGGTTACTGTATTCTTTTCCCCATAAAACAAATCTTTTTTCGGACTACCCATTTTAATGACAAATGTTCTGACTATCCAGAACAAAAATAACAAACATGTCTTCGAGTTATTTCCCATCGAACTGTTCTTATCTATATATTCAACATCATAATCATCATTGAAATACTTTTTTTCTTATGAAATAATTTCGAAAAGTTTTGGAAATTCTTGCAGTATTATGAAACAACCCGTATTTCTCTGTTTGTTATCTATGAATATGAAGATTCTGATAAAATTCCATTTAGCCTCATTTCAATGGTTTCACAATGCCATTATAGACTTACCTGGAATCAGCATTAATATAATTCGATGTTTGGGTGATGTCATTAGTATTCAAATCTGCCATTTACCATAAATTTCTTGCAATTTCTTCTTGTTTCATACGTGAAACCCCAAAGATTCTGGAAAAATTAAACGTTTTAGAAGTTCCAAGAATTCACAAAAAACGCGGTAAAACTGTTTATTTTCATTTCAGAGTGGTCAAACAAACAAGCTTTTACAGTAAGATTCAGATCTGTCTCTTCATAAAGATGGGTAGTTTCAGATGGAACTCGCTCTTGTAAAATATATTCCAAGAAGCTCATATTATGAATTCGACAGAGATCAGGAGTTTTATGATAGAAATCCTCATCCATCAATTGAAGAAATGATATGTATTTCAAAGGAAACAAGTATTGATTACAGTCAAATATTTAAAAGATTCTCTGAACTTCGATTGAAAAATGGAGAAACATGTTCAAAAAATGATACTTGTATAAAAGTATTCAAATATTTCAATTGTGATGACACATTCAACGGAACTATAAATAAGAGACTTTTGAGAATGATGAATGATGAGTTTGAATTCGTTGGAAGAAGAGAGAAACTACCAATCGAAAACCTTCATTTGCTTATGCAAGGAACTCGTCTTCCAGAGAAAACAATTGTGGAAGAATACACGAAATGGAGACTGAAAGAAGACTTTGAAGTGAGTTTTTTTTACGTGCAGCATTCTTACTCTTTATGAATCAGACTATGTGTTCTATCAACTCAAAATGAGAATTCAGATTGGTTTGACGACTGGAATGAAACAACATCTTTATTCTGTATTTCAAAACAATCCATTTATGAATAGTGACAGATTGAAGAGGTTGGCTGACAATACACGTCTCGACGCGGAACAAATGCAAGCTTTTTTTGATTCCTGGAGTTGTAAACGACGATTGAAAAAACACAAATCTGTTCCTTCAGTTTGTTTCTTCTCCGGATTTTGATGCACCACTCGTGTTTCTTTCAGAAAAAGTTCGCTTGGATGGATGACAGTTTCGATGATGATGACAATGAATCATCTGATCCAGTAGATATACTTCCTCTCCATTTAGATGTGGCTCATAAAATGGAGGATACCAATCAACATGTATGTATACTATGAGAGATTCATTTACTATTTACTTTTCCTCATTTTTTATTCCACCACTACATTAATTTAAATGTGAATTGCAGGAAGTGAGCAGATCAGAATCGAGAATTTCCGAGGAAGAAAGTCAAGAAGCCGATGAAAAACTTTTAAATTTGCTGGATTCCTCTCTTAACCAATTTCCAATGGATTTGGAATATTTTGAGAGAAATAGACATCCATCGATTCAAACAATGATAAATATATCGATAGAAGTTGATGTTCCATATGAAACAGTAATCAAGCGATATTTCGAGTTGAGGATGGTTGTTCGAGAAAGATGTAAAAGAAATGACACTTGTCGGAAGATATTTCAATTTCTAGAAGAGAAAGAAGACGTTTTACTCGACGAGAGAAATAAAAAACTGCTGGAAAAGGAGTTTTCAGGAATCAAATATGCTGATCGCTATCAAGTAGTTGGTCAATTTCATTTAATTATGGATAAGATATGTTTACCACTCCATTTTGTTCATAGGAAGTATAAGGAGTGGTTTGAAATGCGGAAAGTTCGGAAGCAGATTAACAGGGTAAACATTAAGCGATATTGGACATCTTCCCAACTCATATTTTCAGAAACTACAACATCAATATTTGAAATCAAAGTTCAAAAAGTCTACGATACTTTCAAGAGAAAGGTCGATTGACCTAGCAAGAAAGTGTGGTCTCACGCCATCATCTGTTCAACGATTTTTCACGGTTTTGAGAAAACAGGAACGGGATGGTATGAGAAACAATCTTCTCAAAAACGGATTGTCCAGATAACTTTTATTCAATAGTTCTGTTTATGAAGATATTAACACTTTTTTTATTAAAAATGTGGTCAATGACCTTAAAATCAACAGAAACATGTTGAAAAAAACGAGCATTAAAATAGATTTGTCAGTGATGAGGAAAAAATGAGTCATTCTTTGCCTGTGTTATTTTCTCCTGATTGTACCGACTCGTCATTCGTTAGGTATAATCTATCTTCTTCTTTTGGTGCAAGTCCAGTCAGCATTGTTGAATTGGACATATCTGGTAAAACTCCCTGAAAATGAATTAAATGTTTCATGCTTAAAATAATTGAAATCAAACCTTAGGATAACCTCTTCGCTTACTATACCATTCTCCGTATTGCAATCTGATAACAGAAGCAGGCAAATCGACTTTTTCCATAATCATATGAATGTAGCCGAGTGGTAAGTAATATCCCAAATGGATGAGATGCTCGAATTCCTCGTAGATGATACCCAATGTTCTTTTATCAAGGACTCCTCCCAAATCTGGGTTAGCTTCGCTGAACTTCTCCACTTTTTCACAAGGATCTCCTGGAGAACATACTTCGTTGTTCAACTTACGGAAATGCTTGAATCGAAAGAACACTTGTTCATAAGAAACTCCTGTATCATACGAAATGTTGATCATTTCAAGGATTGTAGGATGACGATTGGCTTGAAATATTTCAAAATCATCAGGAAACTGATATATGCTTTTGTAGTCATCTGCAGTATGAGTTATCTCAACTTCGCTTTCTCCAGAATCGTCATCCAACCCAACGACATCGATCTCTACATCTTCTGTTTCCACCTGTTCTCTTTGATTTTCCGAGTGCCTCGAATTGATCGAACCTAATTTTATACGTTTTGAATAGGAAGAGCTCGTTGGTATTATATTTCGCTTAAAACCTCCCGAAACATGTGGTGTATTTTGAGACATTTCGTAGAGACTTTCGTTTGCTTCATAATAGTCCGTTCCTATTGCATTTTTTGCCAAATTCGAGTTATTACTAGCTTTCTTTGATGGCTGTAATTATAATAGAATCAAATACTACTGTGTAACAACTCACTTCCTGTTGGTATAATTCATAATTGTTAGGTTTTGAATTGAAGTCATTTTTCAAAAACTTCTCGTTGAGTTGATTCAAAATTTCTTTCGTTGAATTTTTGCCAATGGATACATTCAATGCTTCATGGAGATCCGATGATGCTTCGGGTATTGCCTGAATCATAGAAACTATTAGAAGTCAGCAGATATGTGCAGAAAAAGCCTACTGATTCTGGTAGTTCTTCAATATGTTCGATTTTCGAATCGAAAAAATTCAGAATATTCTTTTGAGTTGTATCGTACTTCTTTGCCATGTGCACAAGTCGTTCATATGAAATTTCCGAGCTAGCGCTGTACTCGTTTTCAAGTCTTTCATAAAGCTCTTTTTTGCGGTTTATCTCTGGTGTATCAGATGATTCATCCTCATCCTCTTCCTTTTTCATACTCATGAACCATTCTTTGTATTGTTCACGGACAACGAACGCTGGCAAATCGACTTGTTCTGCCACTAGGTGTATGTAGCCAATATCTGGTGACTTCCCATCGGCACCAAACTTTTCGAACAGATCGTACATCTTATTCACCGATTTTCCATGCAAGATACCATCATATTCTGTTCGATGAGCAAAAAACTTTAATACTTTACGGCAATTATCATTTCTTGGACATGGTTCTTTTAGAGCATTTCGAAAATCTCGGAATCTGTAGAAGACCTGTTTATATTTTGCTCCAGTCATTTTCGAAATTGCGAGCATTTCTCCGATGGATGGATGTCGGTTGAGTTCGAAAAGTTGAAAATCTCCAGCAAATCTGTTTTTGGAACAATCTGGACCAGATAGCATATTGCTAATATTGAGCATTTCTGCAGTCAATGCAAGTGAAGCATGAGGATTGCCGTCGGGTATCAAATCAACATTCTTCTGTTCTTCACCCATCTCAATATCATTACGAATGTTTCTTTTGCATTCCTGAAAACATTTAAAAAATTAAAAGATTTATAAAATTGTGGAACAACCTGCTGCTCTCTATCGTCTTCTGGAGCAGAATCGAACGTTGATGGGTCGTTGTCATATTTCCTATTCGAAACATTCGATGGAGTGAAATTAACAAATTCTGAATCGCAGTTATCTTCAAAACACTCTTGTATCTGTAAACAACAGTGATAAATTGTCTTTGAGGTGAGAAACTTACGATTCGCATGCTTTCTAGATTCTTTTTGACCAGCAAATGAATTTTTTTAATGTCTACCTTGTAGATACTGGACACGATGATTGCCTCAGAGACGGTCATTTCTGGTCTCTTATGAATAATTCGAAGAAGCGATTCAGTTTTCAAATCTCTTCGAGACTAAAATGAATAAGATGAACAGAAAATGATTTCGAACGGTACCATTCTTTTTGAATATTCATGATCTCCAGGTGTGTTTTGCATGTGAGCATGATGTCTCTCTATTTCTCTTTGATATAACTTTTGTTCTTCAAAAACTACCGTTTCCTGAAAAAAAACTAACTTTACACATCATTATCAAGAAATATACTCATGATAGTTTCGAATTCAGTTCTTAAGAACCCAACCTCTATAAAAATAAACTTATTCTTACCAAGGTACTCTCAAGTTGACGTGATTTTATAAACCATTTGTAGTAAAACTTTCGGACAGTATCAGGTGCCAAATCAAGTTTATCGACAATCAAATGAATGCGACCGGTGTCAGTCATTGGTCCCAAGTGAATGAAGTTTTTGAACTCGTGATGCATCATTGCCACGGTGTTTTCAGTTAGTAGCCCATTGTAACCAATTTTTGAAATAAAGTACTTTGAAACTCTTTCGCATGTATCGTTCTTCTCGCATCTTTCATGATTAATAATTCGAAGTTCACTAAATCTGTGAAACACTTGGTCGTATGGTACAAATACTTCTTCCGAAATATCGATCATGTCGTGAATAGACGGATGCTTGTTCACACCAAAATAAGTTACATCACCAGCGAATTCGTAAGGAGAAAAATTTTTCATTGTGCGTCCCGGGGGCGAGTAATCATTTCTTCTGGCTTTGATGAGCGATTGGTCATAATGTTTAATTATTTTCTCGGGTAACTGAAACAATGTAAATTACAAAAGGTTTCTGAATTTCTCGTATTTCACTTCATCATCGTGGATCTTCCTAGACAATGCGAGTCCTCGCTGATTTTCGAGTTGACTGGTTTTTTCTTTACACCAAGAAATCGAAACGGTTTCCGGTGGGAGTTTTAACCCGTTATCATTTTCACTGCTTACGGATTTCTGTAAATAGCTAGATATTGGATTTTAAAAAAAAACGATACCTCAGAACTACTCAAACTCGATGAACCTTCATTTCCGCTCGGCTTTTCTTGTTCGTTCTCATTTTTAAGCAACGCTTCCGTAGTGCATGGTGGCTGAAAGCAGTTTTGGCAATTTTAATTTTCTATAAAAAAAAGTGTACCTTCAGTTGCAGATCTGGAGAGTGGGGATCGCCTTCAAAGTTCTCCATTCTAGCGCTCAACGGGTTTTTAATTTAATTCTCAGAATGTTTACTTTGTGTATTTTAAGGTTCACTCCGAAAACTACAGTGTCGGAAAAGGCAGTTCCCTGTTCGGAATTGGAAAAAAAAACAGCACACAATGTTTTTCCACTGGCGCATGCCTTTTTCGACACTGTAGGTCTCGACGCGAACACTAAAAACATCAGCGGGAAACGTTGATTTCTTTGCTGATTTGTTGGTCCCAGGAATCGCTGCCCGAGTAATATCGTATCAGCCTTTCTTAGATTTCTTATCTATTTTTAAATTAAACTTGTCAAAGTTGAATTTTCAGACTAGAATTATTGGTGAGCGACATGAACGAACAAAACCGCGAAAGGTAATCAAGGAAAACGCTTCCTAGTTAACGGTTTAAAGATTTTTAGGGAAATGAAGATTTCTGATGAAACTTCAGAGCTTCTCCGCATCGAGTTCCAATTTGAACATACGTTGTCAGAACAGAGAAAGCTAGCTTTAGCCTCCAAATATCAACTGAGCCCTGAACAAGTTGCTAACTTCTTCAAATTCGATATGAAAGATCAAAGAGAAACAGAAGCCCGTGAAATGGGAAAGCGAACTATACCGGCAAGTTACATAAGAAGTTATCATAATGAATTTCAAATCAATGTTGTTCCAGATTTCTGTCAGCAGCGATGTGGTTCATGATATTCCCAAAAAGCGTCGACCGAGAGGAATGGTATATAATACATTATTATTTGATTGCAATCGATTGACAAATTATTATGTTTTCTTTTAGTGGGTAATGTCTTCGAATCCATATCCTTTTGTTATGCCGCCACGAATCGTCCAAAAGATGAATCCGGCATCAAAGGTTTGACGGAAATTTTTATAGTTATGAGATAATTGCATTTCTAGGCAGCGGCTTCGTCATCTGGAGTATTGAGTTCTGCATCATCATCAACAACTGCTTCATCTTCAAAAAAGAATAAAATTTCAAAAACGCTTGCTAATCAGACGCTTACATTCGAATTCAATCAAAACTCCAAACTGCCGGAATCGAGAAAGAAAGAGTTGGCTGAAAGACTTGGACTATCGCCGGAAGAAGTTCGCAGATTCTTCGTCAACGCTCGCATGAGAGGAATTCGAGCAATCGTTGGACAAGTTCGTGTTCCTAAATTCAAGTTTTGATTTATTTTCTGTGATAACATATGTTATATTGCAGTGATGAATCTGTTTCTGTTAGTCTGAATCGAAAAACATTACGCATGATTTATTAGTTATAACCAAAGATGTATTCTGTGTTTAACAAAGTAAAAAAGAAGTGACGATTTCATAACAGTCACAGTCGACGCCGTCTTTTCCAGGTGATTTGTAGATGATTGCTTTACCAGTTCCACCTTGATCACAACTCAAGCAAATCGACAACTGGCGTACATTTCCAGATGTTGTTGACATATTGAAAACAACTCTGAAATGAGATAGTTAAATTTTATTAAACTAGGGAAACATACCGAAACTGTTGTCGGTTTGATGAAACCGGGAAAAATTGATGAGCAAAAAAGTTGGCAGGATTCATATGAATACGGAGGTATGCCACTAGAATCAACTCGTTTGCAATCATTTTACGACGATTCCAAGGATTTTTGATGTAATACTGCAAAGCTTTGAACGTTTTTTTTTGGAGTATATTCACTCACTTGTTTAGCCTCCTCAACCATTGCCAGTTTCTGTGCTTCGGTAAGCAATCTTCGTTGCTTTCCATTTCTCAAGTTATCTAAATCATTCTCCAAGAACTGCCGAATGTGTGGTGGGAAAAGTGAAATATCTAGTCCAGGAAGAATGTCTAGCATATCTTGAGGATGAGAGAGAAGAATATGAAGAGCTCCCATTGACTCTGATTGATGACGTAGCAGAACCTGAACTTATTCGAATTTATTCACCAGCTTCAGAGAATAGATATACGTTACTTGAAAACCTCGCAAAGGATTTTTCTTTTCGAACTTCTCTGCAGTAGTTTTCCCATATAAAACAGAAACAACATGTTCTGATTTGAAGTTCTGATTTTCACTTTCATTGAGCATTACTTTTGTAAAAATCTTCTCCGTTTGTATAACTTGAGCTCCTTTTCCTCTCAAGAATTGATTAACTTTTGATTCAATCACCGAAAGATCGTAGGCATTCAACGAATCAAATAATTCTGAAATAAAAGGAAGTACTAATATTCTGAAACAGAGAACTCACTGAAGGCAGTGATTACTTTCTGGAGCTCTTTATGAAATGTGAGTTCTCCGTTTGCAGAAAAATTGAATGTAGACGATGTTGGAGATTCAGAAGTTGGTGTCGAAGTAGAAGTTGATAATGAAGTTGATGTTGTTTCTTGAGTACGTTGATATTGTTGCTAGCCTATATAAACAGCTTCCATTATAATCTCAAAGAAGAACTCTCACTGTTTCTGAATTTTTTCCTTTGTCTATCGTCTTCTTGCACTCCCGGTGGATATACATTGGGTCTTGAACTCGCTTTAGGATCAAAAACAGGAGGAGGTGGACGACCTGCTAAAATATGAAAATTTGTTATGTGATCAGTTTTGTCTGATTAATGACCATTTTCAATTAGAGTAGCTTTTTTGTCAAGTGCCATAGCCACGTCATATTGCTTTAATAATTGTCCAGTTGTAACTCCAGGAGTTTCACGCATATCTTCTGCTATTGCCATGGCCTGCAAGAAAACATGTTTATAAATACTGATGTAACATCTGATTTCTCACTCGATCAGCGTAAACACGAACTTCCGCAGCTTTTGCAGCTGTTTGAGGATCGAGCGGTGCATTGGCCGCTTTTGCTGCTGCTGCTAAATAGTAATTAAAATTTCAGAAATTGCTCATAGAAAAAAAACGCAACAAACCGTTTTCCAAAGCACCTGCAATTTTGCCACCTTGATATCCAGCAAGTCCATCGAAAACTGGAACTGCTAAAGCATCGAAAACAGCTCCACCGGATGGTCGATCAATTACTTCTTGGACACTCGCAAACATTCCTTCTGGTCTGAAAAAAACAGAATGTATATGAAAATAAGCTAATTTTTGGCCGACTTGTATTCATTCTCTCTGAGTGAAGATCCCAATGTAGCTGCTCCATCTAACGTTGCACCAGCTGCGATTCCGCCAGCGACTGCACCAACAGGTCCACCAACAAGAAACCCTGAGATATTCGATTAAAATGAGTTTCTACAAAAATTATTTTGAAAATATAATGTACCTGTAGCTCCTCCGACCATCACACCAGTAGTTCTTGTTGCACTAACGATTGCTTTGTTTCCTCCTTCGTGATCACCAACCAGATGATGAATTCCTCCTTAATCATCAAGTGTAGTCTCAGGCAAGATTTAATACTTCATTACCTTTAACATGGCCTACAACAGGAACACCATCAGCAAAATTCGAAAGTTGTTTTCCACATCTGACCTGCGTTTCTCCTGCTTTTTCCGGATCTCCAGTTGCCAAATAGACGAGAGAAGTCACCGAAAATAAACAAGTATATTTAAAACTCTAGAAATGTGCACAAACTTGTGAGACTCCAATACATTCATGAAAGAATTTTTCTTGCGTTTCAGCGGCTCCATCTGGATCTCCAGTTACGACTTGAACCAGTGATTTGGCTTGTGAAACTACAGGAATCGTATTAACATTACCCATTTGCTCATCTGAAATGAAGAAGTCACGAGTTGAGATGAGCATTTTAGGCTGAGCAATATCAGGTCAAAGAGTAGTCACGGTTAGAACCCGCAAATTCAAAAAAGTAATCCTTTTGGTGGTTTTGAATGTTTGCCAGAATAAACAATTGTAATATTTCGTAACAAGAAACATTCGCTGTAAATTGGAAAACATGGACGTAGAGATAGAAAACAACTCGTAAACAGAAACATCATGAAGGTCAACGCGTTGACCTTTGATCAACGGATGGGTGCAAGTTATTATCGGAATAAAAAAGTTCCGACATTTTTTACCGACACGCAAGAGTCGCGGTACTGGTAGATCAGAAACGCCCACTCATCATAAACATTTCTTCTGCAAAATCAGGGCACGGTTTCATTGAATTCGCGGGTGAAGTTTTGTTTGAAAATACCACTTTTTAAATAAAATTTGACCTATTTCCCTTAAAATTTCATTTCCGCCATGAAGTTTGAGGAAAAAAGATCAAATTTTAAAGGAAATAGGTCAAATTTTATTTAAAAAGTGGTATTTTCAAACAAAACTTCACCCGCGAATTCAATGAAACCGTGCCCTGATTTTGCAGAAGAAATGTTTATGATGAGTGGGCGTTTCTGATCTACCAGTACCGCGACTCTTGCGTGTCGGTAAAAAATGTCGGAACTTTTTTATTCCGATAATATTATTATTTATTGGTTCCAAACAATGTGTTCAAACTAGAGTATTCTTTGATAGAACTGAAAAAGAGGTGCTCGAATAGCAATCCTAGAGAAGTTAGAATGAAGATAATGTAAAAATTTTTGATAAAATTGATTGTCAGAGATATGGTGAAGATTATGCTGAAATTTCAACCGGAATCTGGTGAAGAAGTATTATCGGAATAAAAAAGTTCCGACATTTTTTACCGACACGCAAGAGTCGCGGTACTGGTAGATCAGAAACGCCCACTCATCATAAACATTTCTTCTGCAAAATCAGGGCACGGTTTCATTGAATTCGCGGGTGAAGTTTTGTTTGAAAATACCACTTTTTAAATAAAATTTGACCTATTTCCCTTAAAATTTCATTTCCGCCATGAAGTTTGAGGAAAAAAGATCAAATTTTAAAGGAAATAGGTCAAATTTTATTTAAAAAGTGGTATTTTCAAACAAAACTTCACCCGCGAATTCAATGAAACCGTGCCCTGATTTTGCAGAAGAAATGTTTATGATGAGTGGGCGTTTCTGATCTACCAGTACCGCGACTCTTGCGTGTCGGTAAAAAATGTCGGAACTTTTTTATTCCGATAATATCAAAGGGAAGGTTGCAAAAACAGAGTTTAAATGGACGCCAAAAGTTAGTCCCAATAGAGCGTGGTTACATTTGAAAAAGTTGGGCCAATTTGGACAACTGCAGAAGCTTCTTGCTTAGTTGAAGTTTAAAAAAATATATATTTCGAAAATTCACCAATTATATTTTTAGATGAATCGCTTCTTCAAAATCGTCTTGACTTCTACAAGACGGGCCAGCACTAATGGAAGCGGGAAGAGAAAAACACCATTCGAAGGGGATAAAGTGCATATTCCAGATGAACCTTATAACAGTAAAGTAAGATTTTTCATTTGTTTCAAAAAAAACTAAAACATGGTATTCAGATAGATGAATCTCTTCTTTCTGAAATGCCACCCATTGATGCGAAACTGATCAGTCATTTAGAACGACTCTCATTAGTTCGATTTGATTCTGAGCAAGCTGTTGCAAACTTGCGCAATTCAATCCGAATGGCCAAAAGACTGGAGCTTGTTGATGTGGAGGTATAGCATAATCTTCGTCTACCGCACGTTAATTTATTTATTTACAGGATATCGAGCCGATGCACACCGTTTGGGAAAGTCAAGAATGTCCCACGTTCGACGACGTTGAAGAGGAACCACTTCCAATTGATAAAGTTTTTCGAAATGCCGCTGTCCGCTTCGATGATTTTTTCGTCACTCCACCTGGAAATGTACCACTCGAATCGAACGAACGGTTTGACTTGAATGTGATTAACAAGTGGGACACCATTGGTAAACCTGTTTCACCGGAAGCTAAAACTATAAGACTTGTAGAAGGAAGAAGAAAATAGTTTATGAATAATGATTGAGATCTCTTTTAATATAAAAACTTTATACAAGAGTTCCTCGCTTTCTTTTGGTATTCGGAGTAGCTGGAACAGACGATGATGGTGTTTCGGGAACAGCAAACTTTCCGCCTCCTGCCGATGAAGTGAATCCTTTTCTTTTCAGAGCATCATGAACAATTCGGGCATTCATAGTGTATGACTCAGCAGTTTCTCTCTGTAATTATTTGGATTTCAATTTTTGAAGATTTTTAAAGATCAATAAGACGCCAAAAAATGTAGCTTGAAATCCAGGAAAACTTACCGCCTCCATTTCTTCTTCTTCTTCGCCCTCCATAGTCGATACAGTAACACTTCCCATCTTTCCTTGGTTTTTCACATTTCTCTTCATAATAACTTTTTTTGCACGTTGCTCTTCATTGTTTCCGCTAAAACCACCAACTTGCTGTGCTGATAGAAGAGCGTTTGCGAAAATGAAAGTGCGCGACAGAGCTGATGGATGTTGATAGAAGAGAGGAACAGAGCATTTTTTGCAAATCTTTCTGTATTGCTGCTCCAGCCCAACCGCTCGTTTGATGTAGACAGTGTCGCCTTGCTTTGCGAAAGTTTTCGCTGTTGTTCTCTCGGGAGTAATAACACGAGAACCGTCTCGTTGACGTTTTGGCATCCGATTTATTAGAGTGTCGCTGATCATTGCCATCTGAAAGTTACGTTCTCGCTACTTTTTTTAAGCAGAAACTAACCTCTCCACATGTACAATAATAAGTATACAATGGCTTAACGAAATACTCTTCCCGATCGTCCACATCAATTATCGCTGCTTCTCCCTGTACTCCACGATCATCTTCCACATGTGCAATTTCCAATCCATCAGACTTTAACACTCCCGACATTCTGAAAGCATCAGATGAATTCATGTCTTCTGTAGGTTCTTAAACTTTTCAAGATATTTCCATTGCCAAAACAGAACAATTGATTCTCTTCAGAATTACAAAAACATGAGTTATTTTATCATAACCGATATCAACGGGAGCCCATATAATATCGGAGAAAACTGGATGACATGTTAAAATTATCTTAAACGGATTACGACAAAAATAAAGAACACAATTTAACAACGGTTGCTAATCGTAAGGATCAGGAAACCCAAATAGAAAAGAAACAATAGGTCAAAAGAAGAAAGCAATTCAAAAAAAAGGATAAAATTGAGACCGAAGCAATTTAAATTAAAAATAACGAAAACGTCGAATTAATAAAGATGCTCAGTGTTCGAGTTGCGAGGAACTTTGATTTTTTCGTAGTTCTTCATGATCATGTCATGCAGAGTAGAGAAGTGATTCCGCATTTCGAGAACGACGAGTCTGGAAGTAAAAAGATAGTTGTATGCCCATGTTTTACTATGAAACCTGATATTGATGAACTGTTTCTCGTCCATATCAAGAATAGCTCTTCTGTAGTCGTCGACATGAGGATATTTGGCGATTTTAGTAATAAGCTTCCCACGAGTGGTGAAATATCTGCTCATTTGATCCAAGAAGGACGCGGCTTCGCTTTCAACATTCCTAACCTCCGACAATGTTTCCTCTTGAATACCAACACCGAAATTATTTCCGTCTTCGATACGAGGAATCAGAAGAGTAATCCACATTTTCACGGTGTTGCATTGCTCGACGGCATCACGAAGCTTTGGACGTACGAGATCCATTAGTTGAGCGAGATTCTCGTTGCAGGGAACAGTCCCGCTTGTGAACGCGAAAACAGGTGCTCCTGTTTTCGTTTTTGAATCATTGTCAACTTTCGTGCGCTTTGCAGCTGGCTCATCATTATCGGTGTTACCGTTCTGAAATTATTTATAAAGCATTTTTTGATACAATGTTATATTAACTAAACGTATATTCTAATTTCTATATCTTACCTCAACATCTGGAACTGGAATGTTCAATGATTTATCGGGAAGAATCTCAGCGAGGCGGTCGTAAGAAAGCTTTGGACTTCTGAGAAGCGCATCGAACTCAATGACTTTTCTTGGAAACTCTTCCTTAACTATTTTTTCGGCATCAGCAAACAATCGTTGCTTGTAATCAGACAGTTCTTTGTTTTCTGGTTGAGCTTGCTTTTTGGTCATCTTGTCACTGCTGTCTGAATAAAAATGAATGATTTCCAGTATAGAGTATACCAATAAATATGAAACAGATATTCAAAGGCTTTAGTAGCCAGTAGAAGTCAACAAAAACAAAAGTACTGAAACGAAGAACAGATGCATTTGTCGGACGATTGAGCAAGAAATAGTGGAAAAGATACTTATTTTAGAATATAGAAATATGTTATCAAAATGGTACAATGTTAAAAATCACAATGGCAAGAATCTGAGCAGACATGACTTTTCACGTTTTCCGTTTCAGGTAGTCAATTGTTGTCTCATGACACGGACGCTGATTCATATCACAAGCTCCAAGAACATATTTTCCTTCTGGAGGCTTGAAATAATCGAGACCACGACCACTCTTCACAACCCAACCATTATCAAATCTGAAATTGAAAAATTGCTATTGAATTAAATGGCCCTCTAAATCTCTACGTAAAGCAGATAATCATTTGAAAACATACATTATTTCCCTATCGTGAATGGTACTACTGAAATCCACTTGTAGAGTGACTCCGCGTTTTTCCAAACTCCTGGAACAGTCAAACTATTATATCATCATAACATGTTTCGTCGAACCTTGCTAACTCGTCGAAATCTGGGAGATTCTTCCTGGCGTCTTCTCCTGTCTTCAGAGTGATAACTAGTAAATTAACCGACAACGGGATAATCAGTTCACAAAACCTGACAAAGTTTAGGAGTTGATGATGAGCAATAATGTAGGCATCTTGAATGTGAACCATCCGAAGTTGAGCGTCACAGCATCGAGTGAAAATCCTTTGATATGAATGCCCTGTTGAATTGGCTGCTATTTTATATTGATCTACTTCTGTCTGAAAAAAGTTTAATAGAAGCATATAAATTATAGTTATAATAATGAACGACATAATAAATCCACCTACCTCAGTTTTATTTAGATACTCCAAATCTGCCACCTTTCTGACATAAATCGCAAAGTTTTTCATAATCTTGTCCCGATCCGCACTTCCCAATGGCATTATGCTGAAGGACATCAATTGAATTTCTCTTGTTTTAAAAATTCAATCGATATTGCCTACCGCATCGCTTGAGCAATTAATTCGATGCCTTGTTTGTATCGAATGATAGCACGACTGATTTTTCCAACCTTCTCATCGTTGACAGCATCGCAAAGAATAGGCCCAGCCTTTTTCACTAATTTTTCCGGTGCTGACATGATTATCACTGCAAAGTTCGACAGGAAAGCGTAGGGTTTCGAAAAACTTCAGAAAAAATGTGAGATCTTGGGAATTTGAGGCCCCACAAATTCCGAGGAAAAAAAACTCCTGGGAAACGAACTCCTGGGAAAAAGGCGGGGCCAAGCGCGCTGATTGGCTAATCAGTTGCGCAATCTTGCTAATTAGCATTTTTGCAGCCAATCAGCGCGCTTGGCCCCGCCTTTTTCCCAGGAGTTCGTTTCCCAGGAGTTTTTTTTCCTCGGAATTTGTGGGGTCTCGGGAATGAGGCCCCACAAATTCCGAGGAAAAAAAACTCCTGGGAAACGAACTCCTGGGAAAAAGGCGGGGCCAAGCGCGCTGATTGGCTAATCAGTTGCGCAATCTTGCTAATTAGCATTTTTGCAGCCAATCAGCGCGCTTGGCCCCGCCTTTTTCCCAGGAGTTCGTTTCCCAGGAGTTTTTTTTCCTCGGAATTTGTGGGGTCTCGGGAATTTAGTGAGAAATGCAAACGCGCCCTTCTGAGATTCAACTATGGTGGGTGTTTAAATAACATTTATGACCAGAAACATTGCCGAAAATATCAATTGAATGTATTTATTTCTCTCAATCATCAATCATAATAGCATGTGTGTTGTTCCATTGTAGAACGATATGCGAAAATAGTGAGCATAATGAGAGCAATGAGGAACCACCAATTGGATTCGGAGCCGTAGAACAGATTTTCCATTTTCTGAATCATTGATATGTTAGAAGTTGATAGGAGAGCATTTTCAGGAGGAGGATGAATTGGAGACGACGGCGGCATGAAGACCAGAGAACTGTTTGAATCAGAGTAAGATCCGGCTGGAGCCTTCTTTTGTAGTGGACTTTTCGGTGGAGTACAAATCGGGGCAGGAAGAATGACGACGTTCGGTTGAGGTTGAGTGGGGAATAGTGGAACGAGTGGAGGCTGATGAACAGGAGAATGACTGTAAAGTTCAGACACATTTGAAGGTGATGACAAATTAGGTGGTTTCAGAATTGGAAGATTCGGGGAACGAAGTGCAATAATGTCTTTTGGATCGTTTGAAGTTGGTGGAGGTGTTGCAGGATCTTCGGGCTCTAGTTCAGACATTCCAATTTGACCAGAAACTGTCGGAATCTAAAATTAACACAATACAAAGAAAATCAAATAATTATGGAATATGATTCCGATAAAAATACAATCCAACTATGCTTCAAACATATCGTAAGAAATCTGAGGCTTCAGTGGTCACAGGAAATGAGAAAACTCACTTTTGAAAAGTCAATAATCTTTGCCGGATTACGTACTTCGTCGAACAGTTTGTGCCAATGATCTTGACTTTTCAGAGATGCGACCGAATTCGGAGGAACCAAAGGAGGTGTCGAAGCAGAACGAGTCGATGAAGAATGATGACGGTGACGGCGACGACGATTCTCATTCATTTTGGATGCTTTACTGTAACACTTTCAAACTCCAGACAACTGATTACAATGGGTTTTTGTTTTCGGTTCAATCCAATAATTCACCTTTCTTCTTTCTTTTTTCTCTGCTCCTTCAGCTTTTTCTTTTCCAAATACAAATCATCTCTTGTCTGTTTTGGAGATAATTCCAATGCAGTTGGTGTTTCATCAGCTCTCTCACAAGATGCACATTCACATTTTGTCAAAAGTCCTTCATTTCCTTCTACAATATTTTCAGTTTTTCCTTCTTCAACCACTGCAGTTGGCTTGACAATATCAGTACGAACGTGTTTGGTTCTCCACACTGCACAATCCAGTTGATCTTCAGCTGGACTTGGAGATTCCTTGGTTCGCATAGGTACTTCATCGCACTCGTATCGTTTCACTGGTTTCCAATTCGCACGAAGTGGGCGCACATTGAGGCGAACGCTCACCTGAAAATTATTCTAGAGATTCTGAAGCAAGAGAAGCACGCAGAAACTTTGAGGAAACTTTTCTTCTACCTGCGGATTCTTGCTGTCGCGTTTCTTTTTTTCCGATGCATGATGCATTTGTCCTATTGATACCAAGTTAAGAATACCGTCAAATTGAGGAATGACGGTATTAAAATGATATAAAAATAGGATAGTAGATTGATAGGGTAATGGAATGCATTTAAGAACAAAAGGTTTTCACGTTGAAATTTTGGTTTGGACTACAGTATCCAAGAGCCCGGATTCATGAATTTTTATGAAGACTTTCTGGACGTCATGAGCTAAAATATTATGAAAGTTGATCGGTTGACGTGATTCGTGCCCCATTGAATCAGACAGCAGTTGATGAAATTTGAGACGTGAAGGCATTGAACTCGTTATAGTTAAAATTTTCTGTTTGAACTTAACGTGAATTATTATGAACTTTCATCGTTCCAGTTTTTAATAAGAAAAAAACACGATGCTCTCTTTCCACAATTTCGTTCATTTTTTTTATTTTATCGTTGTCAGAAATGGCAGCTCCAGTCATAATTCAGTTGAACAATGGCGATAAAGTGAATCGCTTTACGGTTTTCAAAAAATTAGGAGAAGGTACGTTCGGAGCAGTTTATGCTGTAAGAGAAGACAATGGAGCAGAGCATGCATTGAAAGCAGAGTTAGCTACAGAGAAGATACCGGTTGGTTCTCGAACTGATTCAGATTTCGGAATGATTTTTCGTTTTAGCTCCTGAAATTAGAGCTGTATGTGATGCAGAAACTGACACAAAAGGGAGCGAAACATATGGCAACATTGATTGGTTCGGTTGGAATACTTCAAGATTGACTTCTCATTCGACTGGTTTCAGATAAAGGACGACATGCTAATTTCAATTTCATCGTCATGAAATTTCTAGGGAAATCTCTTCAAGATGCAAAGAAGACGGGCCCAAATGGACATTTGACGTTGGCATCAGCAATTGGAGCATCAATTCAATGTCTGGAAGCAGTCGAAGAACTACATTGGTGTGGGTTCTTGCATCGAGATGTGAAACCAGGAAATTTCTGTTTGGGAAGAGCTGAATTGAATGAATTGAGAAAGATCTTTGTGCTTGACTTTGGATTGTGTCGGAGATTTGTGAATGATCAGAATGTTATGTTACAGCCACGAAAAAAAGCACCGTATAGAGGAACTCCTCGTTATGCACCAATTGCATCTCATAATTCAATGGAGCACGGAAGAAAAGATGATTGTGAGAGTTGGTAAGTCGACAAAGAATATAGAAACATAATGATACAACAATTACAGGTTCTACATGCTAGTTGATTTCACAAATGCTGCACTTCCATGGAAAGTTGTAACTCAAATGAAAGAAGTTGGAGAAATGAAAAAGAATTCTCGGTTTGATCCAATGGCATCACAAATGTTTGCTGGATGTCCAATAGATGAATATCGACAGATTATGAAGTATGTGCTCTGCTTATCTAGTTTTTTCTTCAACTTAATTTCAGTCATATCGACAGCCTCTCTTTCTTCATGGAACCAAATTACGGATTGATCTACACGATTCTCAGAAAACTGATGCAGACGAAGAACATTCAAGAGTTTCCGTATGATTGGGAAAAAGAGTATGCTGTCGGAAAATAATTTTTTTTTTCGTTCAGAATAAACTTGAATGACAATTCCCAATTTGCTTCTTCAAATTTTCTTCAAACATCAACTATCACAACACTCTTGTTTATTAGAATATCTTTTACTAACAAAAACCAGAAACAAAAAGCACAATCAACGAGTTTGATTATAAATGAACGAATGAGAAAAGCGATTGGGAGAGAATGAGTTGTGTGAATAACTGAACACTAAAGCCAAGGAGGAGGCCGAGATAAGGGAACAGAATGAGAGAGATATAATGGATTTTCAGAGAATGTAAAGAATTATGATAAAACATGATAGAACTTCTAAAACGAAGGAGATTTAAGAGTTTTTGAAAGGTCGACTCTAGTGAAGAGAGGAAGACAGGTTACACACATTTACCGGGTGAAAATAACAAATTATTAACAAATTAGAAGTTGAAAAGTGACTTTTTGCAGACCAAATTAAAGCAAATGTCATCGATCGACCGACGTTTGTTGGCTCGTTTCGCCTTCTGAACCATATCAGCAACGAGGTCGGTGACAGTCTCTGGAGAAGTATCCGATGTGGCTGGTGGTGAAGAAGATGCTGGGCTTGGAGTGTTGCTAACCGGCCCTGACCCGATTCCAGATTCAGTTCCACTCGTGAATGAGTTGCTGATTGGAGTCTCAGTTTTGACCAAGAGGAAATCAGCTCCAACGGCCTTGACAAGTTGATCCTGAAATTTGAAGAAATATAATGGAAGTTCATTGATCAAAGTATGAATATTACCTTTCCATCGTCAGCAACATCAATATTCTCCTCTTCAGCTCCACTTGTAACTCCATCGTTTCTAGATGAAGACGATTCCCCCTCATTATTATTCATGATTGACGACAACACAGTTTCCAATGAAGATGGTTCTGGTGTTGGTGCCATTTCCATTTCAGAAGAAGATGATGTAGTTGAAGATGCAGATGAGGACTGCATTGGGAAAAGTGGATAGAGAGCTGGATTGACAGCCAACAATGAATTGACCCAACTCGCTGGAACTGATGGAAGTTGAAGTGATGGAGCTGGTTCTTCAACGACTGTAGCCTGTTGTTGAGCTGTTGCCTGGGCTTGTTGAGACAAGAGGCCAGCGATAAGTGACAAGAATTGGTCACTATCCGAGCTTCCAGAAAGAGATTCCGACTGGGAATCGCCTTTCGAACATCTCTTCTTTGTACGAGGAGTACGTTCCTCTCCACGAAGCTCGTGCTGTGATAGGGATCCTGAAAAGAAGTAAACTCATAGATGAATAATTGGATACCTAGCAGATCAGATATAACAATCATGGTGAGTTTTACACCTTCATTGTTGCTTTATTAGTACAGTTATTACCCTCCAATGTGTAATCCCCTCACACTAAATGTCACTTCTTCCCAGGATACAAAACGTGTCTCACTGCTTACCTGGTCTACGACTGCTGACCGCAATAACCTTTGCATCGCCAGGTGTTCCTGACTTCATCATTGAGTTGTTGTGTGAATGAAGTTCTTTTTTATCTGGGAATGTCCAATTGCAGCATCCACAAGTGAAGACTCTCTGAATGTCGTGCTCAGATTGCATGTGACGACGAATCGTGTCGTTGTGAGGGATCTTCTTGTCACAAACGAGGCAATGTTGGTCATCTCCATGGAAGTTGAGACGGTGACGATTGAGAGAGGCGGCATGACAAAACGTTTTACCGCAATGGCCACAAAGGAACTCTCCTTTGAGATCTGGACGTTTCAATTCGGCTTCCGGGCGGTATGGCATCCTTTGATGGGTAGTAGAGAAAGAGTTCTGCAAATAATTGGATGTGAATATAGGTATAGAGAATAGGAGAGATATAAAAAAGATTAAGTTGAAGAATATTGAGGAGAGCCTAATAGTGACCTAGTCAGAAAAGTTTGAAACCTGAAACTACCTTATCAGCTTCAGTTTCAATTGATAAAATCTCGTTCAGAAGCACTGAAAGACTGCCCAAAAAGTCACAAGACAGTGAGAAAAAGATTGAAGAGGAGTAAAATTCGAAAACATTTTACCTGCTTCACTTCAAAATGATATCAAAGTAAGCAGCATGAAAAAGCATGAGAGTAGAAAAAAGTACAAGTAAATAAATAGGTTGGAAGGTTGGAGTGTGAAAAAAACAAGTAGAAGGCTTGATCTGACTGCGTGAATAGGTGATGCTGCCGGAATGCACACACACACACACCACCACAAAAGGGGGCGGAGCTTCCCCCGCGGTTTCGCGCGCATACAGTCTCGAGAAGGACCACCCAATGTGTGTTAATCCTAGGAAACATTGTAAGAGACACAGAGATAGCGTGAGAGAGAAAGAGACGGAGGGTTCAAGGTCCCTTTCCCAAGTCTACCGCAACAAATGCCGCAATATAGAGCTTGAACAGAGAAGGACATACAATTATGACCGAGACGATGGGGTCGAGACGATTTTTGATGATAGATATTAATGATAAGATAGTGAGAAAAGGAGAAGAAAGCGAATGGGATGGCAACAGTATTGGGTCACAAGCTATTTGTTTTCTGAGCTGCAACACTGTAGAAGGTGTTGCGTTGTGAGAGAATGATGCAGTGCGAAGAAAACAGAAAGAATCGACCGAAATTAAGAATTACCTAATTTTCGTGAGAGAACGGTCCTATAAGCGAAATTGCACTAAAATCGATTTAGAAGCAACTAGATTCATACACATTTTGTTTTTCGGAGATTGATTTTTCACCCATGAGAGCATTGAATAACAACTTTCTTTCTCTCCAGCTTCCTACAGTATCTCTTTTTCCATTCATAATCCCGAAACAAGCCTATATGACCACGCTAAGCCTCTCTCATTACCATATTCAAAATGATCAACATGTTTGCACCTCGATCAGCATTTCCATTGTTTGAAAAGTGCACATCAATTGAAATGGAGTGCTTCTACAACAGTATACGTGTGAAACGTTTCGAAAGAGTACGGTAGATGAGAGTGGTCACTTACACCTGTTTTCTCACTACATCTGCTTGGTGGATTAACAGGTAACGCAGGAGTAAAACAAACAGAGTTGCTTCTCCACGTCATCTCCACGAAGCATTCGAGACCTGTCTTCGAAATGTCGGTTTATGGGAAGATACTGCTGCCGCCTAAAGAGAGGCAGGACCACGTCATAGCTTTCCTTCTTCTTCTACCTGTCAGACGATGCTTATCACTATGAAGGATTGCGCAATTACAGTGTAGATAAAAAGGGTCAAGCGTAGAAAGACAAGCATACTTATTCGAATTCAAAGAACACCTAATGGTTTGAAGGTGTCTAAGTAGTGGGTACTGTTGTTGAAATGTATCGAAAACAATAGAGAGAGCAGGTAGGGTCAATGAGCCGCCAGTGGGAGGTAGAAGACAATAGGAAGTGCACTCGTGGGACGACGACTCAAATTCCGATGAGGTTCCAATACCTTAGAGTAGAGTAATTATGAAGTATTGGAAGCTCAGAGTCATTTGAATAGTTACTGAAGCATTGGCTTTTGAGCTGTCGATGTGCTGCAAAACAACTAATAAGCCCCACTCAATGGAGCTTCGACTTCTTCTTCTTCTTCTTCTTCTCGAATTCTCTTCTCTGTACATTGTCGAAAAGAAAAGAAACGACAGAAAATAGAGATGATGGTGTACAATAATAACATTGAATTAGGACCGATTTTGAAAGAACTGGTGACACTTCTCCTTCTTCTCAGCTCTTTCAAACATTGTTGACATCTCTTTCTGAGCTTTCAAAACTCATTTTCTATGAAATACTGTACGAAAATAAGATACTTTGGTACTTTTTTTTGATTGACTGGCATTTGCAAGAAGTGGTCATTGCCTGGACAGTAAAGGCAGTAAAGAAGGCGTCAATTTGGGGAGAAGCCACGAGGGGCAGAAGAGAGAGATGGGGATGATTCGAGAAAATTGAGGGAAAAACTGACCTTGGAGAGAACATGAAGACGTCGAAGAAGTAAGCAGAAATGATAAAAACTGGTACGGAAAAAGAATAGAACTGGGAAGAGGAATTGGAAAGAGTAAAAGAAGAAAGAAGACGTGATTAATGAAGAAGATCGTCTTTACTATTGAAATTTCCTAGAGCTCAGACTATGCCAAAACGAGACCATTTCTTATTCAAAAGATCAATCGATACCATGTCTCCTCATTCCTATTTTTGTATTTCTTATCGGCTTTCCCAAATATCTAATTACCCAAAGCATGTGCGTCGCTCGCTCTCATAACTTCCCAAAATCCATGAGTCTGTTCGTCATTTGCTTGTCTCCCAGCACAATAACTCCGTCTCCGACACGTCATCTCAACAGAAGGTTGGGCTTCAATAAGAGACAATGTGCATACCGGCTGTAAACCTGACGACTACAAAATACCGTTCGCGTCTTTTCACTCTTCAAAGAAAGGGACCATTCTCTTTTTGGATGGATGGGTCAAGGCTAGAAACATTCATTGAATGTATAAGCTGTATTAGAGAGGTGAAGGGTCTAATTGGGGGTACTGTAGGTGTGAGAATGAAAGTGTGAATCTGAGGACAAAGAAAAATGAAAAGCTGATCGAGAGCTGAGATAACATCTGGACAATTAGCAACTAACACCTTGTATGGATGTATCGAGATGATATCACTTACAAAACAGAACAATAACAAGTTGTTTTTGTAGAAAAACAGTACGACGAGAAGCCAAGATGAGAATATTCCTGGTTGCGCAATGATAGTAATCCTCTTCTTCCTTCCCCTTTTCCTATTTACTGCCCATCCTTTTTCTTTCCCGATTCAGGGTCATTTAGCTTACCGGTCACTCACTAAACAGTCACAAGGTATTTCTTGTTGGTCAGAAGACAAGCATCGCGGGTTTTCGAAATTCGAAATTCAAAATTTGAAATGAATCCGAAATAAATGCGAAAAGGCTGCAACAGAGGAAGCAAAATGGAATGCTTTTCTCTGAAACCAACCACTTTTGGGCCTAGCAGTTTATGATCGAGAAAATTAGCATAAGGGAAAAAGAGGAATGACACATAGACCCACTAGGAAACTTTATCGTTTTATTTGATTCTGCAAGCACACTCCCAGTTAGGTGTAACAAAATAATAAGAAGCACGCCACGTGGGTCTATGTAAAAGATGTTTGAGTGACAGTTTGGTTTTTAAAGAGTGGTAGATTAGAAACGAAAGGTGTTGTCTTGAATATATTTCTGCTGATGGGATCACTTTGGCACAAAGTGATGGAGTCATTGCTCCAATCATTTTTCTTCTAAATGGAATGGGAATACACCTGTCAGATACATTCGGAAAGCTTATTCTAACACTCAAATACCTATAGCGTTTCCGAAAAAGGACTAAATGAATCGGGAGAGACAAAAGAGTATATGACCATACTACTTTTCTATTTGAGTTTTATGAATGCGTGAGTGAGTGAGTGAGTGAGTACCTCTTCTGTATTCCTTTTCTGATGCTTCTATCGTTGCGATGTGTCTGACCTTGGCACACGGCGATGGCTATGGAAGAGAGGCAACCGATCGACAAAGCCTCTACTACTACTACTACTACTACTACTACTACTTTGAGTACTCATTCCTCTCACATTTTTCTATCGGACTGCCAAATCAGGCGACTCGCAGCGCAGTTCGATTAGGCTAAATAGATGACCGACGGTGCGGTCGGAAGACAAGAAAAAAGGAGGAGAAGAGAGAAGGGAAGCTGAAATGACCTTTACTTTTGACATTGCATCTCCCGTCTACCAGTTACCTTGAAATAAAGCCATACCGGCGATTAGCATCGGGAGAAAAAAGTTTCGGACGGAAAGAGAGAGAGAGAGATGCGAAAAAAGATTGATTGAAATTTGTCCCATCCCCAATGAGAGAAGCTTAGGGTACTGTAGCTGACAGAAAATGATCATTTCGAAATATGAGATACGTATTCCCAACCGGAGCGCGTTATAGTAAGATTACAGGCTTCCACCACAAGCTTCTGACCTTACCCTTCTTCCGAGTGAGCAGATTACTGTAGTGCTCTGCATAATTATCCATCCAAAAGCTCTTCTCTCCTCTATTATTACTGTTTTAAGCCTCCACTCAGTCCTCCTCCTCCTACTGAATACAAACACATACCGACACATTGAAGGTGTCAATGGCTTAGTGGCGGGATCAAGAGAAAGAGAAAAAGAGAGATGGAGGTATGTGATCTCAGGCGGCAAAATTGAGAGAATTACATGGTTTGGCATGTTGTGGTCAGGAAATGGTTCGGAAGTACTAATGAAATGGTTTGAATTTTTTTTAACTGTAGGTTAAATAAATCATTATGTTTTGAAGGGGAGACAACAGAAATGAAATTGAAATATAGGCGAGAAAGAAAATTGATAAACGAATTAGATCCGCCCACTTTTCATCTCACACTCGAAACGAACGACACTCTGTTCGAGAGAACTTTCTATCGAGTGTGAAACTGAGGGGTTTCAGGAAAAACTACAGTAATCCCTGAAATAAAGAAAAAGAAGAGAAAGAAAGAGGAGGGGAATGTGAGACATCTTTCAAACTGTTTTCGAACTGGTGAATGTTTGAAGGGTCAGACAGAATCAGTGATGACTAATCGATTTTTGAAAATAGGATGTTCTGGAATCGAAACAAAACAAAATGTGAAGGATTGTCTTCAGAAAGTGAAGTGATAGCCCGAACCGACTACAGTTCTCGGAAATAGAATGAGAAGATGGATATTTGGAGGAGCTTCCAAAAACTTAAGATAGTTCTGATGCACTGATTCAAACAATCCAGACGGTTTTTCGTTGTATCGAAAACATCTTATTCGGTTACTTTTTAAATCAATGACTAATAGCTTCTGAGAGATAAGATAAGCGAACTGAATTGGCCAGTTACGAAACAGAACTAGTGAACATGTGTAGCGAATGAGGAAGCATGCCGAGACTGAAACTGGAAATTTAACAATGAGTTCTTGGATCATTGGCTCTTAGTTACCAGAGAGGACATCATCCATGCCTATTTTCTCCAGAAGAATAAAAAAGAACTAACATGAGAAATAGTTAGATATTGTGGATAGATTGTAGATGACTTTTCGGTGAACCACGAGACAGTCGGGTGTGGAAATGCTGAAGTTACCCGAGTCTGCTTTGCCCCTTTTTCTCTGTCAATGCCCTCTTCTCGTCCACCTCCCATCCCCCATCCACCTTTCCCAGTTCCTCACCGTCAGCCAAAAATGGAATGGTTACTTACATTTCTCTCTCTCCAATCTCTCAATTTTACCTAGTTGTTCAACCCTTCCACCGCGCACACCTCCTCCTTTCCCACTCACTCATTTTCTCTTTTTACCAGTCGCACATTTCAAAATCATCGTTATTTCTTCTCACTGTCTGTCTGTCTGTTTCTTTTTCACTGGATCGAGAGATTACATCTTTTGAAGAGAGTCTAATGATAACATGGTACTGTAGAGGGTTGCCTGAGCTGCATCGAAATGACTGGTAACCGAAGAGAGAGAGTGGAAGAGAAGCCAGACGCAATCCGGTTTTCAGAAGCGTCGATGTTTCGTCGTCGGGCATGTATTTCCGACTGTCAGAGGACCGAAATGCTTGTGCCTTTTCTCTCAACTGGAGGGGAAACATACATAAAAAAGAGTTTGGGGATGATGGCTGGAGTAGAGACTATTTACATCGAATTTGTCAAACAATTGTGTTGAATTACTAGAAAGGACAATGGACTAATTTTGAATACGGTCAAAAAGTTAGAGGTTTTTTGAAACTTAATTGGCTTATGGGTTAAACGATTCCCGGAAACAGAAAATGGGAATGTTGAAAAGATGAAAATGAGAAGAGAGAACGAACAGATGAACAAGTTAAAAATTCAGAAATGAATCAGGGCTGAAATCAAACTTAAAACGTCTGGATTAGGAACCAAAAGTTGATGCGTTGGGCCGTGATAAGAGTATCAGTGATCTGATTTTTCAGAGTTTCATCTCCTTAGAGATCTGCAACACAATTTTCAGCCAACTCAACCAACTCTTAATTTTCTTCTTCACTTACAGATCTCTCTTCTGAAAACTCCTGAATCTACAGTATAGATATTTGAAACCAAACATAAACTCTTTTTTCATCAAATTACTCTTACGTCATCCGGAACACATCGGATTGCGCAACGAGAGTGTCGCAATTTAAATGGGACAATCTCCGTTATTGCGTATACTTTTTAAAAGGATTTTTTAAGTTCCCACGCAAGGCTTCAGAATGAAAAACGAATGAGTTCACTTGACAAACATGGAAATAGTTTGTTTGAGCTCCTTGTTCGGAGGGGAAATTGGCAAAAGTAATAGTTGAAAGCAAAGAATGAGTATTTAGAAAAGAAGAAATGAAATACAGGTGAGGGAAAAAGTTGATCATCGATTTTCAAATATACTGTTCGATTCCTTCTTCCAACCACAACTTCGTCATGACGTGCCTGTAAATAGGAGAAGAGTAAGCATGTTTTCCATAAATAAGAGAAGAAGAAGACGGGGGTCAGATGATGTGATCATGGAATAGTAGAAGATGTAGATGAAGATCAGCTGAAGGTGTTGGTCAAGAAGGTCACGTCATCAAAGAAGTTTGAATTCAGGCATCAAAATGTATCTGGAACATCATGTTTTCAGCATAAAATTACTGTGCTGATTATTTTTAGATTTTTGAAAACTAGTTTCAGGTTAGAACAAACAGATTCTATACATGTACTTCTGAATCATCATTGGCTAGTTAATCTTCAAATCAGTCATCCTAGATTCGTGGAGAGCTTTTTGTAGATCTTGAGTTGAATTTGACATTTCTTCCAACATTTTAGGTCGTCCCGGCGTTCGACAAGAAGTGTTCCTGTTTTCAAAAAACTCTGAAAATTCGGTACTTCCGACCTTCTCTCTCCTTCGATTTTAAACACAATAGGCTCAGTGAAGACGACCAGTCACTACAGTAATTGAAGGACGTTTCCCGAAAAGTTAGTGAAGCGCACGCTCGTCTTCTCCTTTTTTCTTTTTCTTCTAAAATTGGAATACATCATTGAAAATGAAGATGGCGCAGAAAAGAAGAGGACAGTGGCAGCTTGACCTTCGGCTTTTGTCCATCTTCGCAACCTTATTTGCCGCCAGGGGGCGCTAAGAATGGAATTTTGAAATTTGAAAATCAGGCAGTTGAATTGATGAGATCGACCTTCAAATGCTTTTCAATACTTTGTTCATTTGAACATTAACGAACGAGGGAACTGATGGAGCAACTTTATATCCAGATCTGAAATATGTATCCTTCCAGCCGAGCAACACATTTCATAAGTAGTGTTTGAAAACGTGATGACTGATGTCTTGAATCTGTTCATTTTTTGTGGGGAAGCAAACGGTAGAAAGAGAAGAGTATTGAAGGCGTGCGCTTCTCTTTTGTCATTCATTTTTCAAGCCCGGTTTTCAATTTTCCGTCGTCAACTACTCTTCGGGTAATGTGTCCCGAAAAAGTGTTTTGAAAAAAGAGAGACTAAGAGAAGAAGGGCAACCTGTATTTGTCTCATGTGATGTTTTTTATTCTGTTTTCTGTATTTTTTCGAATTTTATTTGAATTCAATTGATGACGACATGGACGGCGGCAGCTTCAATTCCTCAATTCAAAATCACTTCAGAATTCATTAAAGAAGAAGAAAAGGGGTTTCCTGAATTCGATTGTAGAACAGAATGACCACTGCAAAGTTCATTTTTTCTGCGATTTTACAGCGTTTGAATTCCACTGACGGAGACGCAGAAGAAGGCGTTGGAAGGCGAGAAAAGAAGAAAAGAAGAAGTTGAATTGAAATTGAATGGGATTACAACGAGAAGAGACAGCGACTTATGGTCAAGAGACAGTAACATCAAGAATCAAGCTACAAAATAAAACGTTCTTCTGAATTTCAGATCAAAAGTTGAAGAACAGGAACTGGGGAAATATAACAACTTGAGTATAAAATAGTATTAGAGTGGTTGCTGTATTGTAAGAAGTCTAAAATATCATACCACTGGGTGCATTTTCGTATGCTCTAATGAGATTAGAAGACATGAAACCTTTCCAAATAACGAAGGAGTTCCGTAGTACATTGTACAGTACAACAAACGTTAACTGAAACGTCTATGTCGTATGAACGTGCGTGCCAGAAGAAGTAGGTTCGTCAGGTGATTTTCTCTTGATGTATATTCTTTGAAATTTGAAATTTCAGTCACCCCGAAAAAACGGTAGAAAACGGTCCACTTGAAGAGCCATTATTCAGAGATGAACACTAATTGGGTTCACTATTCAAAACTCCAAAAACTGACTAAAGAAAATCTTGATTGGAAAGTATTCGATGATCCATGGCCATTTCAAGTACGCCAAGACAGCCTTGGGGGTTTGTCAGTTGATTGCTCCATCGATAAGTATTGCACGAAAAAAAGTTGCTGGAATGATTTCTTCCAAATAATAAAGATCAAACGCGACACTAGAGAACTTCTTTCTGAAATCGAAGTCTGCGAATCTTCTTTATTTTCAGAATCCTTCAACTGATATTAGAAAATCGCTTTCAGGTGTCAATCTATATAACTGTGACAGATAGTTCATTCTATCAAAACATCCGTCATGGAGCCATTTTCTTTGGGTTCCGGGTGTTATTTGACAGTTTTCGGTAGTGCTGTTGAGAATATCGAAAATATCAAATGGGTTATATGAGGTGAGAGATTCCATCTTAAAAATCTGCTTGATTTTATTTGTTCAGCACAGAAATTGATGATATTTCTCATGAAATCGTTCTTTGTTCATCTCGTACAACAGCTATTTCATTGCAACAACTAGTTATGAGCAACTTAAAATCAGAGAAGAAACTCGAAAATTGAGTTTTTGTGAATAGTTATTTTGGAGGTGATCTCGTATTCTTGACTGCTGAAAATTCAGCTAAAAGTTATGTTTATTTACAGTAAGTTTGCGGTTCCAACCAATTCTCATCTGCATCTAAAGTTGATTTCAGACCTATTGTCAAAGCTTTCGTTCTGTGCAGTATTGGTTCCCAATCCGGACGAACCAGGATCAGTTGCAGATCGAATCAGAGGAATTCAGTGTTCTCCTAGTGTGTCTGGATTCCCAAATCTTCATGGAAGACGGTTTTTGAATTTAAATTCAATGTTAGTTTCACCCAAATTCTGAAATTAGTTTCAAAGTCCCCATTATGCATTACAAAAGGAGTCCAGAAGAATATGACAAAGGCACCGTAGTCAAGAACCTTCCAATCATTCCTATTCCGTTTTGAATCCTTCTGTAAGCATTATTTTGAACTAATAAATGTTATTTTTCAAGTTGTGTAGCTTTAAATTTGAGAAAATTCTTAATCGGAAATTCTACTTCCTTGGCATGTTAAATGCTTTTTTACATTGTCACTTTCCTTTTTTAATCTTTCTTTCAGATTATGTGATAACGACATTGAGTCCATTGATTCAAATATTTTCTTATTTTTATGTCCTGTTGTATTCCTTGTCAGAACTATACTTCTCTGTACTTTTTTGATTACAAAACATTACTTCAAAGTCTTTTATTCGAAGCTTATCATCTTTATCAGCGTCTACGTATTTTATTTTTTGCCCAGTTTTCATTCAACTTTTCTCCTATCACTTTTTTAAATCGGAAATTGAAAACTAAAAAAGTGTATTTTTCTAAAAAAGGAAACTCTGTCCAGGAACAGAAATCGTAATCTCGGAATCAGGATTTTAAAACATGAACTGTTTTCATTCGAGCTCCTTTGAAAATATGCATTTTCCATATCAAATTAAATTTCTTATTTTGATTGTCATTGACAAAAGTAACTGAAAACAAAAAGAGAGTTCTACGTTTCGTTTGATTGATATCATCAAATACTAAACCCTCACAAACATTTATGGCTCTTTCTCTTATCATTTAAAAGCCTCTTGGTCTGTGTGTGGTCACTCACAGTCTGAATGTTTGTGCTATCAAACTCATACTGTTCTCATTCAATCTTTAACATATTATCTTCTTTTTTACTGACAATATTTGAAATTTGATGCCGACCGTCCAAAACTTCTTCTAATTGTCTCAATTTCCCAGTTGGAATCTCGAAACAACCATCTTCACTCAAACATTTTCTAAAGTTTTTCAGAATGCGTATCCAGAAAGTGGATGATGTGTTTGAACTTGATTCATATCAATTGGTTGTATTGGCTTTCAATGAATTTTTAATATTTACAATGCTATCCAATGTGGTACTTTTTGAGATCCAGGTTTCAATACTACAACTTATATCCATATTTACAGGTATTCAATATGTTTGGTGCCGCAGCTCCTCGTGTTCCTGGTTGCGATGATGTAATATATAATGCAACGAGTCCATTTCAACAATGTGAACAGTATGATTTACATCTGGATTGTCAAAAACCACTGATGAAATATGAATTCAAATCAGTTGCTGTAGAATTTGAAGAACTTTGTAATCGTCATGAGCAGGATTCGTACATGGATTCAGTTACAAAGTTGTTCGGAGTCAACAACAGAGTGAGATTCTCAACAACATCTCAGATGATTGGAATTATGATTGGATCAGCTGTCGCTGGTCAACTATCTGATTTGTATGGAAGAAAAAAGGTTTGAGAAAACTCTATTTGAAATCAGCAATCATTATTTTTCAATTAAAAGTTTTCAGATAACTCTGTTGTTTCTTTGCCTTATGCTGTTCTTCTCCACGGTTTCCAGTTTTTCCACAACAATTGAAATATTCATTATTTTCCGATTTTTCATCGGAATTTGTTGTGGAGGTTTGACGACGTGAGTTGTTTGATAAAATTGAAACAATTCTTAACTCTATAGAGTTGGATGTATCTTTGTTGTGGAAAATCTTCCATCAGCCCATCGACTTTGGATGAGTACTGTAGTCACATGGGCTCCAAACTACATGCTTTTTGCTTTGTTTGCTTATATAACTGGAGAATGGAGATATCTGGCAAGAATGTCGAATGTCATGACTATCGTTGCTATTTTTCTCTGTGCAGTGTGAGTTTTTTTATTGGAGAAAAGGCTGTAAGAAGTATTCAAATTTTTATAGTTTACTCCCCGAAAGTCCGAAATATTTAATTCAAGCTAGAAAAAGGAAGGACGCAGTTGAAAGTATAAAGTATATAAACAAGTTCAAGAAGATAAGAAATCAGGTTAATCAAGAGAAAATTAGAAAAATAAAGAAAGGAAACAATCATTTCAGTTAACCGATGACGAGATTGAATCAGTTGTTCACAATGCAATCGAATCAGATGCTAAATCACGAGCGAAAGCGAAAAAATACAGTTTTATTCATCTGTATATTCATCCAAAAATTACTATTCAAACTCTCGTTGCATCGATTTCAATGTAAGAATTTCTTTTTAAACTTGCTGGTTTTCCGGAAAACACAACTTGAAGGGACATTTCCGTTTCTCTTGTCACAAATTAAAATTTATAGGTTTTCTGTGAGCTATGTGACATACGGACTTTTGTTCAATTATGATGTACTCACTGGATCAATTTACATGAATGCAGCTGTTTCTGGTCTTCTTCGTTATGTTGTTGGAGCAGTTGTTGCAGTTTTAGATCACTTCGGAGGCCAACATGTTGGAAGAAAACGAATGCATTTTATTACAGTTTCTTTCATTATGTGTTGCATGTTTGGAATATTTTATATCTATTTCAATGGTGAGAAATTAAAAAGAAATAAAACGAAAAAAGAGAATTGAAGATATGGTTCTGGAATACAAAAGTTGGATTCGAGCACTGACTCTTCTTGCTTTTGGAACCACTGGATGTCTCTTCCTTCAACTTTTACTCATTACTGCTGAAATGTTTCCAACTGGAATTCGTAATATTGCATCAGCACATATCAATGTTTGTGGTCGACTTGGTAATGTTTTTGGACCAATGGTTTTCAGTTATGTAAGATATTAATTGTTCAAGTTTCAATTTCAAAGATATTTTTCAGAAACTTGGTTTTGCTGGATCAGGTTACTTAATACTGGGAATCATATGCCTTCTTGACGTTATTATTTTCCATATCTTCATTCCTGAAACTAAAAATCAACCACTTCCGCAAGGAATGCCATCGAAAAAGAAGGAGAGAAAAGACGCAGAAGCACAGAAAACACTTGTGACAATATCAGAAGAAGCAGAACTATGAATACTCATATTGTACATTTTGAAATGGAAAGTAAAGTATTTGTAAAAATGGAATCAAGTTTGTGACAGATCGTGATCAATTTGAATTAAAACATTTATAGTCAACCACTTCCACAATAGTTAATAGATATCAACCACTTCCACAATAGTTAATAGATATCAACCATAAAGTAGAAATCTTCACTGGTCTCGAATAATTTTTTCAATAATCTTCAAAACATCTGAAAGATGTTCAGGATCTTGTAGCATAGAATAATGATCCCCCGGAATTTTGAAATTCTTTGAATTCTTCGAGTATTTTGACCATCCCAAATCACTTCCGTCAACTGATAAAACATTAATCTTTCTACTGTTTGTGTCAATTTCTGGTTGGTAGTTCTTCAATATTTGAAGATTTTTCCATGAAGATTCTGCCATTCGATTTGCTGTTCCCTTATCTACTTCATAGTTTTTCAAGTTCTCCATCATGTCCTGAAAAATAAATAAATCAAGGTCAAATAGTATATAGCTCACGGATTCATGCTTCGAGTAGTCTAATTTCTCTATTCGGTTCCAAAATGTTCCAGAATCCAATAGAATTACTATAATATCGTATTCTTTTTCAAACTGGTTAGAGGTGGCAAATGCGAATGTTCCAGCAGAAGAAGCACCAATAAAAACATATGAAGATATACGATCGATTACTGTAAAAAATTCTAAATTTGGATATCATGAACACCTATTCACCTTTTTCTTCTATTTGTGTTTTATATTGGCTTGCCACTTCTTGTACACTATTTCCTAATACTTCTTCCAAGAGTATAATATTTTCTATATCTTCTTTCGAATTTTTCAGCTGTCCAATCATCTTCAGATAGGCGGTGCATCCCCCATACAATCCTGGGAAGAAGACCACTGTTCTCCTCTTCTTTTTTTCTAGAAAATCTTTTTTGTTTCTGATAATTTGAAGCATCTCGTCAAATTTCAAATTCTCTAGAATCTCTGGGACAGAGAGGTGTACTTTTAGTTTAGTCTCAATCAGATGACGCAATCGAATTAGAAGAAGAGAATGGCCGCCGACTAAAAAGAAATGATCAGATGAGGAAGGTTTTGAACAATTCAGAAGAGACATCCAGATGGAAGACAACTCAGTTTCAAGTGGGCATGTTTCTGATATGTTAGGTACATGAGAGTCTAAAAATTGATTTCAGTACTTGATAACTCAATTGAAAACTTACTTTTAACAATTTCCATCAACTTTTTCTTATCTATTTTAGAATTGTTTGTCAACGGAAACTCTTTTATTCCATTGAATGTGGATGGTACTTTCTGCGGTTCAAGAAGTTGTTCACAACGCTTCCGAACGACTTCTGAACTGGAAACTATTGCGTTTCCAGTATAAAACACATGGATTTGTTGAGATTCCTGTTCGAAAATTGCTTTGCAAGCGATAACATCCGGATGGCATTCAATTGTTCTTTCAATTTCCGATAACTCGATTCGATATCCACGTACTTTCACCTGAAACAGCATAATTGAAGAGACATTTCGATAAACCATCCAACTCACTTGAGAATCAGTTCTTCCTATGAATTGAACTCCAGAATTCGGTGTTATTCTGCATTTATCTCCACTAGAATACCAACTTATTTCGTCAATTATTTTCAAATATTCTGATGGTTGACGATTCAAATAACCTCTCATTATTCCTTTTCCAGATATCAACAATTCTCCTTGATCTCCAGATTCTTTTATCGTGATTCTCCCTTTCGTATTGATAGCAGGATACCCAATGCAACATCCGAAATCTCCGTGTTTCATTTGTTTTGCAATTGCAAACGCCGTCGTTTCGGTTGGTCCATAGTTCTGAATCACTCGGATCCCAGTTTTTAAAGCAGAATTCAGAAGATCTTGTGGAAGGCGCTCCCCTCCAACAATCCAATATGGAAGACTCTTGATTCGTTCAATTTCAAATGATTGAACTAGACTAGGGAATAAGAGACAGTGAGTAATTCCGACGTTTTCAACCAAGTTTCCGAATTCAAACGGATCAAAATTAGGTGATCCATAAATCAGAGAGGCTTGAGAAGAAATTGCCATAGACACCTCCAAAACTGAGTTATCGAATACAAAATTCGTGAATTGAAATATCCTACTTGAACTTGAAACTCGCATAGTAATTGTAGAAGAAACGCATAAATTAGAGAGAGAATCAGCCCCAATTGCTACAGATTTCGGATTTCCTGTAGTTCCAGATGTTGATATTATATAGGAGAGACAGAATGGAGTGGAAATAGAATAACGACGTTGACGATTGGAGACTAATTTTGAATCTGAAAAAAGTCAATGTTCATTTGTAAACGAATTATAAACTACCTGTCAAAACATTTGATTCTTTGAAACAAAATACAGAATCTCTCATAATTTCCCTTTTTCTTTTTTGTGGATATACTTCGTCTATTGGTAAATAAGCAGCTCCAGCAAATTGAACAGCCAAACATTTGATCGTAGTTTCAATTGATTTTGATCCAATAACAGCAATAACATCATCCGATCGAATTGGAATTCCTCTACACACAAGGAAATCGCGGGATAGTTTTTGAGAAATTCGAAGAATGTTTTGATATGCTTGACAGTAAGATAAGGATTCAGAATTCACTGATGACGTGGCAAATGTAGATGTGACATTCGAATTGAAAATCTTCTCATAAAGTTCAGGAATCGGAAAACTAGGAACGTCTTTCCTAGCACCATAAAGAGTATTTTCACCGGATTGAACTATTTTCTCATTTCGTTGAGCTTTTCTCACAACTGCGAAGTCTTTTTTCAATTTATTCAACATCCGAATAATCTCGTTCTCACTGATTTTGTTCGATCTCATTGTTATGCGATATGTTTGATTAGCCATGAGATCCACATCAATTTCAACTGGAAAATGTAATTTCAACGGGACTAAATTTAATAGAATTTCATCATCCGACTCATCATACTCCAGATCATAACGACAGTTCACATAAACATCCGCTATCGACAAATTTGTTCCAGAAATCCGACGGACTTCTCTCATTAGTTCTGAATAAGGCATATTGTTATTAAGGATTGATGGAAGTTTGGATAGATGATCCGTATTGATTACTAGATTATTCAGGAAGTATCCACATAAACTTGATGTTTTCTCATTTCGATTCAGAACGGGAAACGCTATATTGAAGTTTCGTCCTTGAGAAGTGAATGAAGATGATAACATTTTCAAGAGTAAAGAGAACGGAGTGTCCCCAGGTTTTCCATTTATTAGTCGATCAGAGATGAGTTGTTTCGGAATATCAATGAAAACTTTGACAGGATCCATTCTCTCTCCTTTCCCAATGTTTAATCCTTCCAGTCCATTCACCAATGTTTTCAAATAATCATTATCAATTTTGTTACTTCGAATCCCTTGCTCCAGACTACAGTAATCCAGATAAGTAAACTTCAATCGTTTCGCCATTTTTTTCGAGTCATCGAAGAATGATTTCATTGTTGAATTTGTCAATTGGGTTGATTTGGCATCACTTATCAGATGATGAAGATGTAAAAATGCAATATGTTTTTGAGATGAAGTGACAAAACTTGCTTTGAGAAGACAGTGTCCACTCAATACATCAATCGGTTCTTCACAAAGTTCTCGAATTGTCTGATGAAGTTTCTCTTCATTTTGAACACTTTCCACGTGGCATCTTATAAATGATTCGGTCATTGAAACAACTTCTTGATAAGGTTCTCCGGTTTCTGGATCCATTTTGAATATCGTTCGGAAAATGTTTTGTTCTTGAATAGTCATCAGAAGTGATAGATGGATTTCAGAAGGTGATACTGTAGAAGGAAATGGTTGAATGAATGGTAGTTGATATTCAAGTGAAGCAGAAGTTAATTGAGCGAGATAAAACATTTGTTCTTGTTGACGAGACAGTGGAAACTTGAATGTCTCCGTTTCCTTTAAAAAACTTTGTGTTCCTTCTGAACTCAGCGCCCGTGGAAAACTTTTCTCCGTTACTTTTGGTACTGTTTTGTCCATAATCGTGGCAACTGGATCTCTATTTACTTTCAATGAATTTACAGCTTTTTCAAATTGTTTTGGAGTTCTAAACTCAAAAATAAGCTTCAATGGAACATCAATTCCAATCAAATCACTGAGATAATCAATCAACTTCATTGCAGTCAATGAATGGCCTCCAGAATGAAAGAAGTCAGTATTTTCTGAGACTTTTGATTTTAGAAACAATTGAAACACTTCCACAAAGTTGACTCTTTCATGATGTTCCGCCCGCCGACATCCCAGTAAATGCAATATTTCATTTCTCAAGTTTTCCGCGGTTTCTTGAGATATATGATCGTTGTCAAACTCTATTCGTGCCAAGTTTTCAGTTTCCGAAACAGTCAAAAGCATTGGAAATTGGCATACTCCATTGTTTTCTCGATTGTTCCCAATACTTTTGTGGGAATTAAATGCAAAATCAGCGAAATTTCCAACTCCAGAAGATCCGCGAGTCAGAACTTCATTCAATGGGACATTCGAATTCTCTGCCAATTCAAAAAATCGTTCACAGAATTGGTGCAAATCTTGTTCCGGATAATACATTAGAGGTAATGTGTTGCCAAACATTGATACCGTATTCCAATTGTTTTCTGTCCGATTCACAAATGTTGTTGCAATTGGAAAACTTGTCGAGATTTGAAAAACTTTGCAGATGGCCATACAGTAAGCGTGAGAAATTTTGAATGCAACCGGAATAGCTTCCAGGTTATTTTCGAAACTCAGGTTGAACTCAATTCTGGAGCTTTCTGAACCGATCAAAAAACTAGGAAACATTGACTTCCACGACTGCAGATCGATGAAAAGGTGTCTTGGAATCTGATTCATTTCGCAACAAAATACGTTTTGAAACAATATTTCATTGTTTCCATTTTTCAAAGTTTGTTTCATCTGTTCTTCTAGAATCTGTAAACTTCTTCCATCAAATATTATATGATGTATCAAAATGAAAAGCCTCGTTTCATTCTCGCCACTCCATATTCTTGTTACAAATGGGTCAATATAAGAATGACTGTTGCGGTGGGAATCGAGTTGAGTTCTGTAGAAGCATTCAGTTCCAGATAAAAGAATGAATCGATATTCTCCTTGAATTCTTTGAAGTTTACTACGAAGCATTCGATTTCCCATAATTATGGTGTTAATACACTGAAGTAACACACAATGCGACACCGGGACACTCGGAAGTTCAATTGAGAATTGAGAACAAAATGAATTGTTTGAATTTGATTTTGAAAAGCTCATTCTGGACAGAAATAATATTCGTTGCTGAATATGGTTCAAGTTGATATAGTGATTTGGAATATGTTTCTCTTTGATGACAGTTTTTGATTCTAATACTTCTTTGGCATCTTCTGAACTCTGAGGAGTTTCTAATACCCAATCGACTATTTTTCGAATCGTTTTCAACTTGAAAAACATTTTAACCGGTATCTCTATTTCTGCTGATCTCATTTTTTGCATAGTGAGCATCACTGAAATAGAATCGATTCCATCCGAAAATATGTTGTCATCTATTGATTTGATTGTACCATTGGAGTAGTGTTGAAGCCACTTTTTCAGCAAATCGTGTAACTTTCCAGTACGATCATCATTTCGATTCAAGATAATATTTCCTATTTCTTTCCGTTCCCTCACAATCTCACAACTGTTTTCACTGTTCATGACCATATTTGCAAGTTGCTTCTTATCAATTTTCCCAGTTCTGTAAATTTGAATTTTTTACTTTTCGAAAACTGCAACAAAAACCTACCTGGTCAGTGGAAAAGAACTCAAAGGGATCAACTGACTTGGCATTTTATATGAAAGCAATTGTTTTTCTAAATAGTCGATAAATTTTGATAATTGATCCTGATCGTTATTTGAAGATTTCAGTTTATAGAATAAAATAATTTTCTGATTTCCAATTGCGATACATGAACAATATTCCAGAAGTTTCGAAGATAGAGCAGTACATTCAATCTGAAATTATTAAAGATACAAAAATAGAAAGGTTTGTATCATAAACCCACCTCGAATAAATCCACACGATGACCACGTATTTTAACTTGCAAATCTTTTCTTCCGATGAAAATAATATCTCCATTTTTCAGTTTTCTAACTTCATCCCCAGTATTAAATTGATCCAATACACATTTCGTTACATCGAAATATCCTCTCATTAGTCCGATTCCTTTCAGAACTAACTGACCACGAATGCAATTTTCACTTGAATTGTTCGACCCAGAAAAACTGTTTACTTCAATTCGAATGTTGTCATACGGATCTCCAATCATCTTAATTTCTTCGGAATTATAAATGTTCAATGGACGAATTTTCTTCCTCGTTGAATAAACAGTTTGTTCAGTGAGACCAAATTCTTGCCAAACGTTCAGTTCTTTGTTATTTTGATGTATTAATTTTAAGAACTGAGACGCTATTGGTTCGCCCCCATACTGTAATGTTTCCAGATTATTCAAACATTTCAGATCAGGAAGTCTTGATATAAATGCAGGCATCAAATAGACATTTGAACATTCAAGAAGCTCAGATGACGTAGGAATTGAATCACGAGATAGAAGAAGACGTGCTCCATTTGTAAATGTTTTCACGATGTCAGCAAAGAATATATCAAATGAGGGATCAACTACTTGCCCAATAATATCTCTTGATGATAATTGAAATGATGTTGTATATTGTCGGGCAAGATTAGAATGTCCTTCGAATGAAGTTCCAACTAATTTCGGTGTTCCAGTACTACCCGATGTTGATGTTACATAAGCAAAATCGAACAGTGCTGTACGATTGAATATTTGCCGGCGTGGAAATTCTTGTTTTATTTTAATTGATTTGAAATTATCTAAATTCCTCAGAATGACTGTTCCTTCCATTTTCAGACCTAGTCCATCGCATGTCTTCTGAATTTGCTCATTGGTTGCATCTCTATGAAGTGGCACAGGATAAAATCCAGATTTCCATGCTCCTAAAGTTGCTAGAATGAGGTCAGGACTCCGTGGAATATTGATCAGAATTGGATACTCGTTCAACAATTGACAGTACATTTTCATGTGATTTTTGAGAAGAAAAGAAGAAAATTCATTCGGATGGACGCTTGAATTCTTCTGAAGATATCGTACATCGCATTTCGAATTGTTCGAAAAAATTATCTGAGATACTGTAGAAGAAGGGAAATCACTACGTTTATAAGGCTTTTTCTCGGTGAAACGGTTCAAAAGGCTTTGTGTTTTTTGATCTTTTGAGACACAACTCATTGAATTGACAATTCGAAACATTTCTTCCAAAATGGAATCAATTGTTTCACTTTTAAAAAGTTCACTTGCATATTCCACTTCGATTTGTAACTGGCCATTTCCGAACTGTCTCAAATAGAAAGTCATGGGATACTTTGCTATTCTCTTACGTTCCTTTTCTTGAGAGTCTTCTGAATCTTGAACTATTTCCACAATCATTGTTTCATCTTCAAATCGAACTCTTCTTTCACTTTTTGAAATCACTTCCGATGTCAGATGAGTTTCCACAATGTCACTGACAACGAACACTTTAAACAAACTTCCTTCGGTACCCAATAATTTCACGAGAGATTCGTAGGGGATGTCACCATGACTTCTTGTTTCTCTCAGTGTTTTTTGACAGTTTTTCAATTGATTTGTCAATTGATTTGTTGAAAAATTCAGTGAAATATATAAAAGGACATTTGTAAAGCATCCAATTGTTTCGAAGTACGGGAAAGTTCTCTGATCAACAGCAAATCCAATTAAAAATGGAGCAGAAACCCCGAAAACGCGATGGAGAGATATTTCCAGAATTCCAAAGAATAGTTCGAAGCGAGAAAAAGAAAACTGGTGACAGAAATCATCAAATTTTCTCTGAAGACGAGTTGGGAATGATTTATAAATATAAGAAGACGTAGAGAAATCAGATAATCCTGGGAAATCACTAGGAAGTTTTTCCAGTTCGATTTGTTCAAGATTCAAGTATTTTTTCCAATATTTTAGACATTCAGTGGAAGTTGTGGAGTTTGATCTACAGTAATCCCGATACTGCAGAGGAGATTTTGGTCGATTGCTTCTTCGAGATGATAACATTTCTTTGAACTGCCGATAGAATATTTGCAACGATCTACCGTCAATAGAAATGTGATTGAAGGTAATGTGAAGATATTGATGAGATCTCAAACAACATTGAATTGCTGTTACGACATTCAGGTTGTGACAATAAGAAATGTCTCGTTCTTCATATTTTATCATAACGAAACATTCAGTTCCAGACAGAATAAATTGAAAGTCTTCTTCATATTGAGTACGAAGAATGGAATGAATCATTATAAGACTATTCAAAATTTCAGTTACTCGATCATGCTGAAAAATCGAAAAGTGAAGTAGAACAGATTCATCAAATTGGGAAACAGTTGTGGGGTTGAGGTATTCTTTTTCGAATTCCCGGATAAAAAGTATTCGTTTCTGTTGAGAAGACAATGGGATTCTGAACTTGGAATGATTCTCATGAAAATAAATTGTTTCTTTCTCAATATCTGGAACTTTGGAATTATTAGATACAAAAGTAGTTACTGACGGAAGTATTCCATTTCTCGTGATTTCTTTTCTTTTCATATCCAAAAACTCCGCCACTTGAGATAATGTTTTAAACGGAATGAGGTAGGGAGGCTTCAATTGACAATTTTTTAATTCCTGAGAGTTCGCAATGTGGAATTCCAACTCGGCCAATCTCAAAGAATCTACACCGAGATAAGGTAACGGAGTGAATGAGACGTCATCAGTTAGAGGCTTCAGAAGATTCATTTTATTCTGAAGAATTGTAATCAGAAAGTTGAGAGTGAGTGATAGACCAGACGCATTTGGAATGTCACTTGTCTCTTCAGATTCCTTCTCCGATTCTTCCGAGTTTTCGTCTTCCGTCGAATACTTTATTCTCAACATTTTCTCAGTCAAAAACAGTTCTTCTTTCTCTTCAATTTCCCAATTTCTTCTTGATTCATTTTCAGGAATCTCTACAAATCCGAACAAGGAACCGAATGAATTGAATATTTCTACTCGAATATCCTTTGTTTTCTCATCTAACTTCACACAAATTCGAACTTTTCCAAAATGAACAAATGGAATACATAATACTTTGATTCTCTTAATTTCTTTCTTCACTTTCAGTTCTTCCAACATTAAGAGAATCCCTTCGAACAGAACACTTCTCGACGTTTGATATTCTTTTTCCAGATTCACATGAAGATAAATCTCATTTTTCTCCTTTTGACACAACTTAATTTCGGACGGAGAACAATAAAAAATGTCTTGAAATGATGGATTCAGAGGGATTTCATAATTTCGTATTTCAACATGAGAAACATACTGATCAGATGCTTTTGGAAGAATCAATCGAGCATTTATGGCGGAAACTTCTGGTGGAATGTCAGATGTTTTCATTGGAGATGATTCTGAAAATACGAAAATTGAGTTTCTAGATGTTTTTTCGAATCAGCACACCTATTCCAAATATTCCAAACATCATTTCGTCGGTTTCAGTCATTCTTTTTTGCTTCACAGCTTTACAGTTTTCAAATGTTGCCACACAAATTCCTTCCTTGGTTCGTATTTCTGTTTCGTCCTCGCTGTAAATTTGACGAAAAATTTTCAATCGAAATCTCAATTATTTTTGCTTTTCATATATTTTTTAAAGTAAATTTTAAATCAAAAAGATATCCACCAGGAGCAGGATTCGAACCTGCGCAGGGTCGACGCCCATCGAGTGAACACTCGTGCCTTTCCCCACTCGGCCACCCGGGTGAATATTCTGAATTATTGGTTTCACACCTTTAATATGCAGAATAGGCGTGAATTGTCTTTCTTAGATCAAATCGGATTCGGTGAATGCGATTTTTTTCCTTATACGCGCCATCGGAAGCGCGCTTCGAAGCGGAAAGTGAATAAAGGTTGGTAAAAACTTTTTTATTCACAAAACGTTTGTCAGTTTTTCTTTAGTCGAGTTTCCAAAATGAAAAATCTTACCTTTTTTCAACACTTTCGGAATGTCCAAATTTTAAATCACTGACGTATATATTTAGGGAATCGGCGAATCTTTTCTGCTCATAAACTCTGCAAACTTCTGGAAGAACTTCACAGAAAAACGATTCATTTTTCGAGTTCATTTACAGATTTTCGATGGAAGCTCTAGTAGAAAATAGTGTTTTGCAGTAAATATTGACTTGACATAGTCGAAATTGGTTCTCATAATCGAAATTGTCTCGTCGTAATTGGCTCTCGTTATTGTATACTTCTCAACTACTAGAAATTATCTAATTGGCTACAATCTTAAAGAAGAAAATGTTAAAATTTATTGTTGTTCACTTTTCAATTTTCACCACAAACACCTTAAATTTAAACTCGTAAATGCATTAGAGGGGACATAAATAAGGATATTTTTAGATGAGAATTTATGATTTTAATGACAAAGCACTATAAACGAATTAAAACAGATATTGAGGATAGGATGAAGTTTACTGTCGGAACCGTTTGAAAAGTGGATGTCTCTCTGTGATTGCCTTTGCTTTTGCATGATATTGTGCTCCTTGACCTCCGGACATTGAAGCCATTGTTGCTTCACGACGAGCGATGCGAATAGTTCCATCTGCGAGCTCCTCCTAGAAATATGTGAATAGAAACCAGTTCAATTTTTGTTTCTATTACCTTGATGTCTTCCTCCTCTGCATCAGCATCTGACGTTGCCAAGACTTGAGAGAGTAACTGAAGCTGAGATTCTTTAGTCGCCAGTTTCAGATCCTCTGACTCCATTCCAGGTAACTTGTTGACTACCTTGTAAGCATATCCTTGATTGACCAAGAACCGTTGTCTTTTTCTGGAATAGCCCATTTCTACAGTATCCTGAGATACAAGAGAATAGAAGAAAGCGTTGAATTGATCAGTTGAATGTTTTTTCGCTCGAAGAATTCTACCAAGACGTTGCGCTTCTTGTCTTCTAGATCCTCCATGTGCTGAAATCTGGATCAACACATTCGCTTCTGGCAAATCGAAAGAAGTATCAGCAACTTTGGATACGAAAATTGTGTTGACACGAGGATTATATTGGAAATTTTGTAGAATTTTCATCCGCTCGTTTTGTGAAGTTTCTCCGTATAAGAATGGCTTTTGCATTTCGATAGCATAACGTTTCAAAGCAAATACATTATCGGAGAAAACAATGATTTTGTCATTTCTGCGTTCATGAAATTTGATGAGAAATTGGCAGATTCGGAACTTGTTTGGGTTCATAACTGCAAGCAACAACTTTCTCGCGATTTGAGATCTGAAATATATATTTAAATTGAGTGGATATCGAATGAAAAAACCTCAGGTAATAGGAATAGAAAGCTGAAGTCATCGGGCACCACACTTCGGCACATTGCACTTTTGCAATATGTCCAGCTTTCTGCAACTCCATCCAATTTGCTTCGTAGATCTTCGGACCGATCAAAAAGTTCAAATCAGTAATCTTGTCATCCTCACGAACAAGAGTAGCAGTTAGACCTAGCTTACAATGAGCCTGCACAATAGTAAGCACACGCCGGAACATTTTTGCTGGAATTGTATGTACTTCATCAAGCAAAAGAAGTCCCCATTCTTGCTTTTCGATGAATTTCATAGCTTCTTCAGCTTGCAGTGTACGCCGTCCAGAGTACGCAACCATGGAATATGTACTGATGCACACAACAGGCTGAAAGTAAGCTTTGAGAATATATGCGAAACGAACCAATTTACCTTGGTGGCATCTGCTCCTGATGGTGCTGGATCTTTTGCTTCTCTTGTGAATCGAACAAGTTGCTTATCCTGAATTGTACTCCATAATTTGAATTGGGCTCTCCATTGTTCGACAGACACGTTTGAATTGGCAAGTACGAGACATCTTTTATTTACTGTGGTAACTGCAGTAACTCCAACCAAAGTCTTTCCTGCACCACACGGCAAAACAATGACTCCACTACGAGCACGACTGTTTCCGAACATTTTACGAAGAGATTTCTCTTGATATGGACGAAGAGTGGTCGACGGCTTCAAATCGATTCCAAGATTTGGGTTCATCGTATCATTTCTGAAGTCATATTCTGCAAGGAGAGGATATTCTAACTCAATGCATCTTCGCTGAACAGTCTCGATTGTTTCCTGTTTGATTTCAAAAGTAAGAAGTTGGAGGTTTCGGATTTCTGCGTCTTCTTCATCGTCGCCATCAATCTTGCCGTAGAACTCATCGATGTCAGCAGGTACCTAAAAATAAAGTGTAACTCGAAGTATTATATTGATAAATTTTTTACATTTCCATCTGCAGCGTCTCCTCCGTCTTTTTCCGATATATCTTTTTCATTTCCATGGGAAAACTTAATTTTCTCTTGAGCTGGTTCATTAGTCTGCTGTGCCGGTTGAACTCGATCATCAAGAATACATGACTGAATTACTGTATCTTTCAGCAGCTTCTGCATGACGTCCGAATGGCGAGATTCGACAAAATATCTATTGTGTTTGAGCACCAATTTTACTTTTCCATAACTGACTGTACACATTTGAATGAATGTGATAACTCCTTTCGGTAATTGACTTTTGCTCAATCTTTCCAGGTATTCGATGATGTCTTTTGTTTGAAGACCAACTGATACAGCGGCATAAAGAGAATAAGCAGTCAACTGATATTCATGAATGTGTTGAGGACGGCAAACAGGCTGAAATAAAGGACGAAATGTTGCTTCAGAAAAAATGTCATGTTTCTTACCTCAGAAATAGCAATCAGAAAATCTCTTGCATGCTTGTAAACTGGACTAAACGATTCAAGAAAAATATGTCCGTCAGGAGCCACCCACAGTGGACGTGCTGTGAAATCTCCCTAAAATAACCTTGAATATTTATTTTATATTTAATTCTGTTGCGGGAAGAAGAACGGCAGAAACGTGATTTGGGGGCTATTGGAGCATAACCCTTTTTCGGCTTTAACGTTCATCCCGTACTTTTAATGGCATATCCTTTCGATAGTCCTTTGCCCCAAACTCATCTACCATAACCGAAGATGTGTTATCTGCATTTAAGTTGTGAGAAGCAGCTTTTGGAACTAAAAAATCAAAATTGTTGTTTAAGTAGCTAATTTTTTCCATGTCTCACCAGCAGCTGCAGTATCCTTATCAGAACCGCCAGCGCCAGAAGATGATGGTGCTTCGTCTGATTTGAATGTGTCCCATTTTCCACGCCTTTTTCGGTCTTTTGTTGCCATTACGCTGAAGTTAGCAACAATTGCTAGCAAGTTTTCAACGAAGACGAATAAAATCGAAACGGTGAAAAATGTACGCAGGCGCCGTATTTGACGACAGTGTGCAAACACAGCAACAAAATGAACCAGTTTCGGCTTTATGAATTTTCAAACAACACAAAAATTAAGAAAGATCGATGCTAAATAAGTATGAGGTGAAGTATTCTTCTGATAAATAGAAAAACATCATTGATCATGATTCCCGGGAACGAATTGGGCCGTGATGATTTGCACATTAGGCGGTAAATTTTTAGGGAATTGAATAATGCTCGTCTCTTCGAAGTGAATGCCGCCTTCGCGAACTACAGTACGACGTACTTCAATTTTCATCGTATCCGGTATCTCTGGAAACACAAGTAGAAGTTCAAAACTTATTTTTTCCTATTCTCACGTTTAATTTCATTATATTTCGAAGCATCTGGCTCTGAAATCTGGTTCAGTTGGATTTTTGATGGGTTTCCAATCATTGACATGCTCCTATTATTTGAAGGTTGCATTTTTCTTGCACACTTTTCAATCGATTCTTTATCTCTAGTCAATCCACGTGGCGATGGTTTTTCATAGTCGAATACAGAATTACAGATGGTTAGAGGTTTTTTCTCGTTGGAGTTCACATTGTGTTGAGAATTACAAGAACTTCCTTCTGTTCTTTGAAGATTTTTGAACTGATAATCTAGGATATCATAATCTGAAAAATAAGAATGAAAATACTTCCGTGCGTGACACTTTCGGAAACCTATCAAATTGCCGGTATGTAACTGTTTGGTCATTGAGACTGAGCTTTGAGAATTTCGGGAGTCTAGATTTTGTACCATGGTTCTGGGTTTCATGGTGTGACTATTAAAGTCAGAGCTTCGGACCACAATCTTCTTGGTTCTCATGTTTGCACACTTTCTCGAACTTCTAATCAATTCTGAATTGTTTTTATCTGGTCTGGCGTTGGACCGGCTGCTTTCTGTGGATTTGTAATTAGAATGAATAAAGCACCAATGAAGGCTTACCTTCTAGAATTTTTCTTTTTTCATCGTGATGCTTTGATTCATCACTATTTCCTTGTACTTCAGATCTAGGAGTTCTCTCTTTTTTTTCATAATTTTTTCCACTTCCTGAGCCCCCGAATGACTGCCATGAATTTGGTGTTCGGGTTTTTCTTCTGTCGGTTGTCGATTCCCTATGCATTTTTTCTACTTTTGCAAGAACTGTGGAGACAATGAGTAAAGCTTCGATTCGAATTTGTGAATAACTTTTATATGTATTACGAGAAAGCAGAACGAATACGTGTAAATTTAAAGGGGGATATTGCTGTTCCCAAAATATTGCAATTTTCAGAAAAAAACGGAACGCTTTCTTTTCACGTACACGGCGAGAAAGATTATGTATTATCGGAATAAAAAAGTTCCGACATTTTTTACCGACACGCAAGAGTCGCGGTACTGGTAGATCAGAAACGCCCACTCATCATAAACATTTCTTCTGCAAAATCAGGGCACGGTTTCATTGAATTCGCGGGTGAAGTTTTGTTTGAAAATACCACTTTTTAAATAAAATTTGACCTATTTCCTTTAAAATTTGATCTTTTTTCCTCAAACTTCATGGCGGAAATGAAATTTTAAGGGAAATAGGTCAAATTTTATTTAAAAAGTGGTATTTTCAAACAAAACTTCACCCGCGAATTCAATGAAACCGTGCCCTGATTTTGCAGAAGAAATGTTTATGATGAGTGGGCGTTTCTGATCTACCAGTACCGCGACTCTTGCGTGTCGGTAAAAAATGTCGGAACTTTTTTATTCCGATAATACTGAATCGAGAAAAACGCCGTTTTAACATAACGGTCTCTTTTTCCAATTGTCCCAGCCCTTTCACTGAACCAACTTTCCCTTTATTAGGTCAGAATAAAATTTGTTTTTTTTTTGAGAAATATAATTGATTTTTTCATTGTTCTCTATGCTTTTTTCCAACCTTGCAATCCGGGCCGACCCGGGCCGACGGTTTTTATTAAAAAACCTTCTTCAAAAAAATCGTGTCGGGTTGGTTAATAGCTCAAATGATAGGTATTTGGACCTGTTATTAGACAGAATCAAAACAAACTTCGCAGAAAATCCACAGAGGCCCCGGGCCGGGCAACAGCAGACTTGCAACGGGCCGGGCAAAGTTCAGTACTGAAAAAATTCAAAATTTTTTTTCGAAAATTTTCCGATTTTTTTTGAAAAATATTTCTTAAGAACAATTTTTTGTAGGTTTCGAAGGTTGTTGAAAAATGTACTTGAGGAAAAATATGAAAAATTTTCAGAAAATAAATTTTTGGACAAAAAATTGTAGTGGAAAAAGTTCAAAAATTCAAATCCGGGCCGGGTTTGCGAAATTTGTTTTGATTCTGTCTAATAACAGGTCCAAATACCTATCATTTGAGCTATTAACCAACCCGACACGATTTTTTTGAAGAAAGTTGTTTAATAAAAACCGTCGGCCGGGGTCGGCCCGGATTGCAAGTATGCTTTTTTCTATGATTCGCTGAAGCGAAACCGGAGTTGTATTAATGTTGAGACGCGTGGTGAGACCATCTCGTCATACTGTATCGATATGGTCGGCATGCGATCTCTTTCCACAGTTCTTTTCTTGGGTTGTTTCTGCTTTTCCGAAATAAAAATATCAATAATTCACTTCATCAATTGAATATTTTTACAGAATGTCGCTCGTTAAAACTGGCCCAAATTTGGATGCGATATTCAATCACCAATTAACAAATGTAACTGGTGAACCACTTACTCCAACAAAAATATCTATTTTCTACTTAGTTCGTACACTTTTCCATGCTCATTTCGGAGTCGGAGCCGTGCCGAGTTTGAGACCATTCAACAAGGCTGAAAAGACTAAGTTTGTTCTGAATTCTTACAGCTCAAAAAAGAGCAGATTTCAGAGCGTTCTCGATACTCTACGGATTGATTTTGAGCGATTCTGATATATCATACGATGATTTTCGAAGAGTTGTAAGAATGGTGGACAACGATCTCGGTCGATGCATCTACTATAACTTCATCTGCAGGTTCACAAAGGCTAACGTTTAGCAATCATGACAATAAATTTTCCATTTCAGCATTGAAAAGTTAGCATATGGCGATGAACAAATCGAAATGCTTTTCGAAAATGCATTTTATACAGCGAAAAGGCCGACACATATCAAAGTATTTAAACAAGAACAAGCAGATCAGGATAACTTGACATTTATGAGCAATAATTCGTTTATGTATACTTGGATCAAACGAGTCATGATGCAGTATACAAGAACTTCTCAGGAAGGAATGTTCATTATTACAGAAAGGTTTCGCGATTGGGTCCTTTCTGGAAATATAGAAAATGTGTGAGTTTAATATTGAAAAAGTATGAATAAGAATTAGCTTTATTCCAGTTCTCCTATTAATCAAGGTATCAACATGACTCTACCATTCGAAATCAATTGCTCGGTTCGTGCTAGAAAATGGATTGATGACCAGCTGCGATTCATTCAGTTTTGTCAGTCAAAAGCAATGCCGCATGAAAAAATTCTTGATCTGTGCGATATTATTAGTAAACGACATCGTGATGTTTTTGAAGTCAATCTTCTGAAAACAGTTGTCCACATTCAATTGAAAAATCCACCCGAAGCGATGAAATCATTGAAAGTTTTTTTTGATTTGAGCATGTTGCAAATAACTGATTCTGCGAGACAGGCATTAAACACTTTGAAACTCATGAGCCCATCTCAAATAGCTCTGAGATACGGACCTGTTTTGCAGGGAAGGTTGCACAGAATCTTTGGAGATAGGTGAGATAAGGCTGTCAATATAAAATCGCAATTCAAGTCTTTAGAAAGTGCGCCAGTGAATTGTTTTCGGAAAGCATTCAACAATCTCAGGTGAATGTAGATGACATGTGTAATCGAATAGCAAATTTGGAATTGACAATCAATGAAGTTCTCATGTCCGGACCAATTCTAGAGAGGCTTCCCAGTCACCGAACAAGTAAGTTGTGGATAAAATACTCATTTATCTCGTTTTTTATTTGAAAGAAGCAAAAAAACAAGACGACGATGGAAACGAAACGAACGAACGGCGAGTTCTACAAAACACGATTCATGCAGCTGCTAAGTAAGGCCGAGAGTAAAGCCCATTTAAGTTTTTACGATTTCAGCATTAATATTCCCAACATCAGAGCATTGCAAAAAGACTTCAATGAGGATTACGACCTGCACACGTTTCTTGTTTCCATGTCAAAGTTCATGCTTTGTATTGAGGATATGATGGATGGAAAATATTTCAAGTAAGCACTGATTTTTTACTCCAAAGTAATGACTAACATTTTCTCTTGTGAATAGTTATATTTTCTCAGCATTATTCCCATTGAAAAAGCATTTTTAGGTATAATAGCACCGCCGAATATGTATGTGTTGGTTTCAATCATCTTCGTCTCATATATGATTCTCAGAACAAAGGAAGAGCAATAGAAGATTTTGCCAACGCAATTATGTCAAGTGGACTGTATATTGCCAAAGTTTTTAAAGTAGAATAAATAATATTATTCAGTATTCAAAGTGGGATGTACAATCAAGCAAGACGCGCTGCTGAAGAAATTCTGATGACTAACTGTACAACACCGAGCTGCCCAAAACTAGAGACAGAGAGCCAGGTTTTTCTTAAAATTAATCGAAGTTTCAATAAAAATTTTCCGAATGCAGGCAGTTAGTGGTGTGAACCTTGCATACTCTCTGGCTTCAATCGGAGATTATGATAACGCTTTCAAAACAATCAACTCACTAAACACGTTGTTTCCTGAACAACTCAGCTGGATAAGCGCTCGTCACGTCAAGATTTGTTTCCAATTAATTCAGTTTGAGAGGGATTTTCTTCTCAATCGGTATACTGCATGCTCTGATCATTTGAAAGAAATTGGATCACTTGCCCCTCTGGAATACACTTTAAGAAAATCTCTGCTCCTCGCTGTCACTGGAAAATTATCAGAAGCCGTCAATCTTTTGAAAGAATATAAATGCGTAGATGTTCGAGGATTATTGCGAATCCATATGCAACTCGCCACGATTGAAGCAGCTTATGGTCGTTTCGATGTTTCTGAATATCATCTAGAAGAAGCAGGAAATATTGCCGTTAACACACACTTTCAAGATGCTAGGTTTCTGGTTACAAGACGGTTCGGAAGTATGATATTAGGAAGAAATATGCCTGAAGAGGCATTCAAGGTTTCATCGTTCAATAAATAACTCTGAAGTAATAACCTGATTTAGGTGCTGATGCCGTTGTATTCAAATGTTGAACGTTTTGGAACGTTCATCGAGAAAGCAATCTATTTTATGTCGGTGGCTCGCTGTCTCCGTCTTCTTAAGAAAGGTTTGCTTGTCCTTTTGTGCTTATGATGGTAACAAAAAGTTTTAGATCCGCGGATATTTTTGAAAAAATGCAAATTGCAAATACTAAATGATAGGTGGCCGTCTATGGAGAAGCTGTTGTGCTCAGAGCTTACAATTCTTCATCACAAAACTGGAATGTTTCCTGATGAAAATAAAGCTACATGGGCAATGGAGAGATTTGGAAAAATTGAAGTCGACTTCCCTGGCCCATGTGTATGGATATTCATCTGAACAGTTATTTAAATGATATTCATTTTTCTTCATTATTTTACTTACAAGTGTTTTTTCTCTATCTATCAGTTTCCTTATCAGCAATAATGACTCCTACCTTAAATTTGATTTAATAAAAACGTTTTTTTTTGTCCGAAGTCAACTCACAATCCATGATTAACTTTTAAAGAAAACGTTTGAGGTTTGAATTGATTTTGTTCCATGAGTTGAAAAAAAAACTGATGAAAAGCGCTAAAAAAATTTCATTAAAAATCCCAATTACATATTTGGTGTGTATAAAAAAGAAGACAAGAACAGAGCGAGAAATATCGAAATGACAATGAAGGGACCGTCATGAATTGTTGATGGTCAAAAGAATGAACAAACTTGGAACTCAATTATTCGAAGGGATGGTGGGAAGGTTCAGGTCTTTGCGCCAGTCCTTATCATCACTTCCTCTATGAACTTCACGTTCAGGGCCATACCGTCCACCGCCTCTTTCTCTTTCTATATACGATTTGTTGTCTTCATAATACGTCGGTTGTGACTGCGAGTGCGGTTGTGGGAATTCAGAGTATTCGGTACCATAATAGGATGGTTGTGAAGATATTTCAATCAAAGGGGGAATCGGTAAATTATCATGGTGTCGGGATCCAGAGAAGTTTCCTCCATAAATACCACCCATGTGACCTTGATAAGGTGGTACTGTATTGAAATGTCCGTGGTTTCGAGGAAACGATCTTGGTTCGCGCGGAACTGTGGCTTCTGAGATGAAACACTTATACATTTTAGGGCTACGAAGGTAAGAATGAGTTACCGTGTCGGTGTGGAATTCGTGACCCTTTGGCATTGAAACTTCCTTCATCAATTTTCATTGAATGGACTCTATATCCTTGGTTGGAATCACGATGAAGTCCATCTTTGCTGAATGTTGGGGTACGATCTCTTCCAGAACATAATCGTGAACCATCAGGACGGGATGTATCACAAAGTTTTTGTTTTTTCTCAGCGTCTTTTCTGACGTTTAATTCTTCTCTTTCTTGTTCTTCAGCTATGACAAGTGCCGGCCACAGAGAAAGCGTGATAAAGTCGATCAACAAACCACCACCGTTCATGAATTGACTACAAAGAAAGTGTGATATTCCAGTCAAAACAGATTATTCTTACCTGAATGAATCCTTCAGTCTTGTACATGATGGAACCTTTTTCGCAATCTTCAATCTTATGGCTTTACCAGTTGAAGCTTTCGAGGAAAGAACAGATTCTGAAAAAAAAAATAATTATACAAATAATTAATTACTCATTATTAACTAACTCGGCTGATCCTGGAGCGACAAATGAATTTCCACTGGTTTGAAATTTTCTTTTTTTGTGATAAACTTGATTTCCGAAAACTTCATACTACCAACACAATCGAAATAGGAAGCTACAGGAGTCAGTTTCAGTTTCGGCTGAAATGTTGTTGGTTCGGTAAGGACGAAATGAAGTTTTCACAAACCCCACAAGCATCAGCAAACTGGAGATCTTGCACTTCTCTCTTGAGTTTTTCGAAAGTCGCTAGCACATTCTTTCCATCAGCCACGCTATATAACACTACAAATGTACAATCAGAATAGTAAATTGTAACAAAGAATACGCACCTTCCGTATGATCGACATCTACATTGGTTAAAACACGCAGCTTGAACAACTCATAGTCCAGAAATGCCTTTGGGTTTCTATGTAGGAGCTGAACATAATATCCTGTTTATGGTTGTTTTGATATGAACTTACATCTTCTTTGACTGTCACCATCTCCATTGTTTTCGACAACGGCACTTTGAAGTTTGGTGGTCGCTCGAATTCCATTTTTGAATATCACGGAACAGTTGTTACAGAAAAAACGTCACTGACTATTTCGAAGACAGATCTAAAAATTAATGTATTTAAATAACACGGTCTCCTAGGACGATTTTAGGTGCAAATTACGTCATCCTGGAATGTTTCGTGACATCCCACGTTTGATAACGTAATCTGCCCCCTAAATTTAGGCGCTAAAGTCATCCTAGGAGACCGTGTAAATAAGTAAACAAGTTTCTACAGTGACCGTAGTTAAAGGCGCATGCAAGGGCACACGTTCTCAACTTGTCGTTTGGTCCCCCCACGCGTTTCTTGTTCGGATGAATTGTGAAATCAATAAATTATTTATTTCTCATTCAAAACTTAAAAAATTTGCTTAGTTCACTCTTTCGAATTTTCTTTGCTCTTTGCTTTTACCGTTTCGATTTCTTCTAAAACAAAAATTGATTAATATCAAGATATTTAGAAACCTTACTAGTACATGTCTTTTCCGCACTTAATGACTTCGAAACGGTGTCCTTCCCACTGTAAATGAAAAATTGCGTGAACTTGTTAAAAATTACTTCTCACGGTATTTCGTCAAATTCGATGTCCATAGACTCGTTTGGATTATCTTTTGCATCTAGTTTTGCTGAAGCTTGATGAGATTCCCCAAGCTCCCCGACGAATATAGCCTTCTGCTGCATTCGCTCATTATTTTGCCAATCCAAGGGTTCTTTCATAGTCACTTGATGTTCGGCAGCAGCCTCTCTTAGCAATTCACTAAGACGCTTGTAATCGGGGCGATCAAAAAATGATGTTGAATCCAATATGGAGAGAATCTCATTGAATTGTTTCGGTACTCCCTCGAAAAATTCAGATCTCGCTGGTTCCGTTCGCATTTCCATTTTAGCATCACCGATTAATTTGTGGTTTTTATGCCCGTCGATATTAGCCCATGGTAGAGGCCCTTTGAGCAGTTCAATAGCCATATAGAACCAACTTTCTAAATCGTCCCGAGCACATTGGTCCTTATGAGAATGAGCAGAAACAGCACAATACTGAAAGGTGCCCATTAAAGCTGCGGCGCTTCTCGGTGGAATGATTTTTCCTTCCTTGTCTCTGTAAAGATCTTATAGTAGTCAGCATAACTTCGTCAATTCAAAGTGGTGAGATTGATGCATGTTGGCACTCACATAAACTTTCTAGCAAATCCAAAATCAAGAATGTAAACAGTAGACTCGTGTTCCCCGATCCCAATACAGAAATTAGGAGCTTTCACGTCACGACATAACCATCCGCATTTGTGAAGATCTTCAAGACGTCTTAGAGTTTGTCCGAGAATTTGAAGAGCTGTTGGAAGAGAAAAGCGACGTTCTGGGCGAGTGCGACGCAAGCGTCCAAGATCGGGTCCAACGAGTTGCATTATACAGTACCTGAAAGTTCTAAAAGGTTAATGAACTACTCAACTCATTCTTTGAAACCTATAAACATCTGTTCTCCCAGCCGCTACAAATTTTGGAAATCCTTTCAATCCTTTTGTCGCCATTAAAACAAGAACGTCTAACTTCAGAACAGGGCGCGTATTTCCCTCCTGCCTTTCGCATTTCATAGCATACTTTTCATTTGTTACCACCTAAAATTTCAAGCTTCAGCTTTTAATTCCAATATCCTATACAATTTCTTACATCTGCAACGACATACACATCAGAAAATGGTCCTGAGTAGATATTTCGCAACACTTTCCATTTTTGGTCACTGCTCTGATGTTCGATAATTAATCCAGCCTGACCGTAAAGATACCTAATTTACAGTATCGAAAATATCTTACTTGTGGCATTCCGCGAGAATCGTGCAGCTGTTCACTGCTCATTATGATATTGAAAAATGATTGATTTCACATTTCATCTGAGTTTCATTTTATTTTCCAAATTAGCATCGTGGAAAATAGTTTACACGGAATATTTAATACAACCTCTAATTTTGTTTCGAAACGAAAACAAAAATTTGCCTGACACCACTGAGATTCAAGTTGGCTTCATGATTAATTGGTTTTTGTTTTCTCTAATCTTTCAACCATTTCGACAGCTTTGTTGACCATTCATTCATTTAAATGTTTGCATTTTTCTCATAGTGTCTGACATCTCTGGGTCTCCGTCGAATGGCATTTCTCAGTTGAGCGCACTTTCTTTACATTTTCCAATAGGATTTTTCAGTTTGCTCTTACTACTTTTCTTCCATCGTCTAACTTTTTTTTCATCAAAATATTCTTATTTTCAGTCTGGTCGTCCGTGGAAATGCGATGCGACCCGTCACTTTCCAGTTGCTTGTATCATTGTCGCTGATTGTATTATCGGCAAGTGATGCAACTGTCTACTGCATTGATTTGGATTCAACTCAGTGAGAAAACTTTTAGGCCTTCGAAATATTTCAATTCACTGCATTTTCAGGTACCTATGTAAAAACTACGCAGTAGATCCGATTACTCAACAATCGGTAACTTGTTCTGCTAATAACTCGATTCAAGGTGATAAAAATATCAAATTGTAATTTTTCCAAAAAGTTTCCAGTGATGTGTGAATCGGCAGAACATGTAAAATGTATCGGAAAGGATCAATTTGGAGTCTTCAATAAGACGGTATTTATTCATTCCTTGGAAACTTTTAATTAGTCATTTCGTATCTATTTTCAGATTCCGGATGGATGTCACTACGGGGCTCATATAAACTACACAACTGCAGTCCTTCTATCCATTTTCCTCGGATTTTTCGGAATCGATCGTATTTACCTCGGGTATTATGCTTTAGGTTAGAAATTTCATTAAAAATTTTGTATGCTTATGAATTATTCACTTTCCAGGTCTCATCAAAATGTTCTCATTGGGCGGTCTTTTCGTGTTTTGGCTCGTCGATATTATCCTTATCAGTCTCCAACTATTGGGACCCGCTGATGGAACAGACTATGCGATAGCGTATTACGGTCCCAAAGTTCAAAGAATAAGATGAGTTTTTAAATAGAAAATTGCAGACGAGTCAAAAAATTCTACTTCACGGTCTCCCAGCCTTCGGAAAAAAACTGTAAGGAAATTTTTTATCTACTCTCACAAAATGAAACTTTAGAGAAAATTGTAGGTCTACAACATGCAGCAGAAGTTTGTACACATTTCTGATGGACAAGGATCACATTTGGCTCATTAGTTTCAGAGAAAATAGCAAAAAATCACGAGGTTTTCGAAATTTGATCGATTTCTCGGAAACTGATGAGCCAAATGTGCTCCTTGTCCATCAGAAATGTGTATAAACTTCTGCCGCATGTTTTGGGCTATTTTTCGTTTGATAATGTTCCGAATTAAAAACGCTGATAGATATTTACGAAAAAAATTGACTTTTCCACCTGAGATAATTTCTGAAACCAGGATTTTTTGCATTGAATGGGTGAATAATGCACTCAGAATAATTTTAAAACTGAAATTTGCTTACTCCCAAGAGCCAAGAGAGCTTTACGCTAAAATTTAAAGTAATACAGTTGCAGACCTGCAATTTTCTCAAAAATTTCTTTGCAGTTCTTTTTCGGAGGCTGGGAGACCGTGTACTTTTAATACGACTATTGAAATAATAATAGTACTATTTTTTCACATTTGACAGTCACACCAACTTCTCATTTTACACTTGCGACGGATGCCAGTAACTTCGAAGGACAAAAATTTTGCTCTAATGTTTATAAAATATTAATTTTTCATGTTTCATAAAATAAATAAGTTTTTTGCTACTATTATGGGCTTAATGATGTTATGGTTGACTTCCAATTCATATTCTTGCTTAGTTGTAAACTGTGGTCCAATTCTCCATTCCCAGAATTCAGAAAAATGGCGACAGACGCACAAATGCAGCAGGTTGCTGAGCTTGAGGTGAATTAATCGTTTTATTTTTATTTTCAAGCTTTGTATTGTATAGATGTGATTTTTTGTTTCATTTCAGGTAGAAATGATGTCGGATATGTACCGTCGGATGACCAACGCTTGTCAAGCCAAGTGCATCGCCACCGCTTTCAAAGAGTCTGAATTGACAAAAGTATGTCCCTCAAAATCCCACGATCAATTCAACAAAACCAATCCAAATCTAATTCTGATGTCACTAGTAACTTTTCCAGTTTCCAATTGATTACTTATATTTATAAGCATCCTCAGGCAACTCGATGTTAGTCTAATTAGACAGAATAGCAATCTAAATACAATCTAGTTAGATTAGCTCGTTTTTAAAGTCTAATTAGACAGGTAAGTCTAATTAGATTGTATGTTAGTTGGATTAGACAAAATTGTAGTCTAATTACACGAAATCGTAGACTAATTAGACTGTGCGTCAATCTAACTGGGTCGCGTTAGTCTCTAAATTTACTTGAATTAGATTAGTATCGAGTTGTCTGAGTCTCTGATATCACATTTTCTAGAAAACATAGCAGAGCTGTACGCAAGTAAATCCGGAATCTCGGATCTGAAACATTGCTCACCTACATTTGATTTCTATTCTTAAAATTAAGACATTTCAGGGAGAAGCAGTGTGTCTGGATCGATGCGTTGCTAAGTACCTTGATGTCCACGAGAAACTTGGAAAACGGCTAACAAACATGTCACAAGGAGATGAAGCCGCTCTTCAAAAATTAGCTCAACAATAGTTATGTCTTTTTCTTCTAGATTATAGCTTTTTATCGTTCCGTTTTGTTGTTTCCATTTTCTTTGTTCTTGTGATGATTTTTCGATAAATTATCATTATTCGCAAATTTATAATTCGGTCGCAAATGGTAGAAATGCCCTAATTCTGCTTGAGTTGTCGGGTTAGACATGAAAAATATAAATTTATTTCAGACGAAAGCAACAAATTTGATCGAGAAAATTCTTCAAAAAATGGACAGGTTGGTATTTTTCATACATGCATGAAAATAAAGCACTGCGTGGGAGAGAGGAGAGAAATATAATGAAGAAAAGTGAAAATTTGCACATAAATAAAACTAGAATGCGTAGGTTTTACTGGATAATGCATTATGTATGGCAGAAAAAATGAGTAGAGAAAACCGTATAGTTTATAACTTGCATGATAACATTCAAAAACAAGAAGTACATGTTCGCTTCATGCAGAGAATTGCTGACAGAATGTTGAGGAAGACTGAAAAGTTATATGATTTGTTAGTTTACAAGTTAAAAAAGATACCTTCGATAGCAGCAACCACAAATTGAACGGAATTCACAGCCACTCCGACTTTCAGTTGCCACAAACACTTCGCGAAATCGTACTTGTCCATGTGAGAAAAAATGTACGAAATTCTGGAAAAAATCATAGCTATAAGTAAGATAGCTGAATGTACTCACCTGCTTGTATCATGTGTTCCTAGCAAACAGAATGCTTCATCTCGATCGATTCTTGGATGATGATAAGTTCCAACCAATGCCCAGTTTCTTGCTGATAGACCTCCACTAATCAAGCACATCATAACAGAAACGAGAGATAATGTTAAATGACCCATATACAGATTGATTGATCCCATTTTCGCCGCAGCTGAGCCAACAATTGCATTGATAATGTAAATGGCTGATGTCCAAATAGCGGAATAATATGGACAATAATCAGATGTGTCACGATAACACCAGATTCCGCCACCAAGAATTACAACTGAAATTTGAAGTTTCAATCTCTATTTTTCTTCAAACCCCTACCTGCTAACATAAGTTCAACAAGGCACAATCTGAACATTCCCCGATTTTCCCTTCTTGGAAAACGATCGAACCACATTGGATTGAATCCTGGTTGATCGGGAACACAATACTCTGGCGGTGGCGGTGGAGGTGCTGACGGAGGAGCGGAACGACGTGGGAGAGATGAAGCAGAAGCATTACCATATCTAGATAAGGACGATGCTGATGACCCTTGATTCTGCAAAAAATTGTCGTGGAAGTTTGAGATTCAATAGAACTAAATTTACCTGATTAATGGTAATTTCCATTGAAGGAGCCGCTGGAGCCGGAGCGTATCCATATGGGCGATAACCACCACCGTACTTGTAGTCTTTACCCATCTGAAAGTCAACATCAAAAGTTGAGAAACTCGAGAAATTCAAAAAGACGAGAAGTGCATAAATCAATCCGAACCTCTTCTATAATAACCTCACAAAACGGAAAGAACATAACGGAAACCGTCAAAGAAACGAGAGAAAACAAAGAAGAATTATAAAACTGAAGAGAGACGAAGAGAGTGAGAGAACATCCAATTTTGATAGTAATGTGACCTTCTTTTCCTCTTTTCCATTTCACACTATCACCATAAAGACATTTTTCACTTGCATGGCGGTGTTTCTATCAGTGAGATGGGTGTGAGTGATATTGAATTAGAAGAATAAAAAGAGAGAGAGAAAGAGAAAAGAAGAAGAACAAATGTATTGCGGAATCTGAAGAGCCAGATATTTTTGATATGAGTCATAAACAGTAGAGAGACTGAACAGAAAGGGAAAGAAAAAAAAATATTATGAATTGAGAAATCAGTCGAGAGTTCACAACAAATAGAATTACTCATAGAAATAGCAGATTTTGGGTGTCTATACGAATGTCCGTGGGCTATGCGTGGTCCTACCCAGACAGTCTTTATTCAAGTTCAAACAAAAAAAAATAAATTTTTGTCAGTAGGTGGTCATCTTTTAAAAAACTGAGAATATTCCCAACTAGGTCAGAATGAAAAAATAAACGTTTTCTGGCCATTTCTCAGTTTTCGTTACTCTTAACAAAACTTGAGGGCTCTACTTGAATATCTTTGACACAGAATATTATGAAAATTGATTTCATTTCTACATTTAGAGTGGGAGCCGCGAATAGGTGGAAAAGACCGACTGCTGGAATTAGAATAGATTCAATTCTAATTTCCGGATTCAGCTCTGGGAGTGTCGAGTCTGCGGAAAACTGATCTTCCATTTTGAAATTCACTGTTTTACAAGTTTTAAAACGATTTCAACTTTATCTTTTCGGAGAGTAGGGAGGAAAAATGAAAAGTTTAACGATTTGAGAGCACTGAAAAAGAAAGAAAGCAAGAAAAGAAAAAAGAGAGCACGCTTTTCTCTGATTGTCAGGAAATCTTTTTCGCATGTACTTCTCGTAGTTAGACTTCAAATACTTTTTTGCGTCAATTCATTAGAGTACAAGAAAAGAAGAACATATGGGAAAGGAGGTTTCTGCCATCTCGCGCATAGAGTACATACACGCGCATCTGTATAAAATGTCTGGCTTCTTCTTCTTCTTTTTCCGTCGACTTGAAATTTGACACCATATCGATACGTGTGATTCTGTGCATGACTCGAAAGAAGCTGTTTTAGTGTTTATTCTGAATCAACACTATCATAAATTGATAATTGAACCCAAATAACTGAGTTCTCACAAGTTGGAAAAAAACTAAGAGTCATAGCATCCAGGATCCAAAAAGTTCGAGAGGCGCAGTATGTGTTTGACGAGAGACAAATCGGAAGCGCTGAGGTAGTAGCTCAATGAGCCAAAGACTTTGTTTGCCCACCTTTAGAGCACACATTCCCCTCCTTTAACTTGTTTCATAATAATTAGGATAGAAGAAAAATGGAAGAAACGCACGGAGAACAGAAAAGAGGTCGTCATACCGTGTTTCTGTTGTCAAGATTACGAAATCAGATGATATAGTAATTTTTGTTATCAAATTAGAGGGTCTGAGAACGAAAAGTGTAGAAATCAGGCGGAAAATTCGAGAAATTTGAGAAAAATGTTTTGACATATTTTTAAATTAATATCTATTAAAAAATCGTTTTTGGAATCTTTTGAATAAAATCCAGTTTTCTGACCTTAATTTGTTAGATGTCTGATTCTCAAAAACGTTTAAAATAGACAATCTTCTCCCACGATCCTAGAAATCCAAAACTGAGAAAAAAGTTGCAAATCTTCTTCTTTTTTCATCGCCTTTCTCGCGTCTCAATCTCGGGAGCAACGATGATTGCGCGAGACAAACCCATAGAAATAGTGTCATGAATTCGGAGAGTTTGTGAGAATAGGAAAGTGCAATTGAGTCGCTCGCACATCTTTCGTGTGACATCAAAAAGAGAAAGAAAGAGAAATATGTATTCCCGAATTCCAGATTCAGTATGGGACTTCTTCTGCCGCGGAGATTTTCAACAAAAACATTGGATGGATGGGCAAAAAGTGTTCAAAAGAGTGGGAAGAATGTATTTGTGAAAGTCGACAATGGAAGATCTCGAGGATTAATTCAACTCGTAGCAAATAAACAAATCGCGCAGGAAGGTAGGAAGATGATTCAAAAGTGAATGGCTGAACGTGAGGTGTTTCAGTGAAAGTCGGTAATGCGATTCGAGCGATAGGAAGTTTTGAAAAGAGTCCTGGATCTCAACAAGAAACGGAATTTGTTGCTGACCAGCTGAATATCATTGGGAGAGATGAGAATGTAAGAAGTCTGCAGTACAGATAGCATTACAGATCTACACATTTAAGAGACAAACTAAAGAGGAGTCGTATATTCTGACATTTTCAGCCTCGTTACGAAGATCTTTCTGCTGACAATCTTCGGAAAAAGACGCATCTCCGAGCCCGAAATTCTCAATTCGCTTCGTTTCTTCGTGCCAGATCAGACCTTTTCCGCGAGACTCATGAGTTCTTTATGTCAAGAGATTTTATACATATCGACACTCCGAAATTAACCCGCAATGACTGTGAAGGTGGTGGAGAAGTGTTTGATGTTGTCACCACGTCAGCCGAAGCTTTGAATGGGTCAGAAGGAATCAAAGAAGATGCAATGTATCTGTCTGTCAGTTCTCAACTACATTTGGAAGCTATGGTCAGGTATGAATTAATCAAGTAATGAGAATAACAGAGAGCATTTTCAGTCGGTTACAACGAGTTTATACATTAGGACCTGCATTTCGAGCTGAGAAACAGCAGAGTCACGCACATCTCAGCGAGTTTTATATGCTAGAAGCAGAAGTTGCATTTGTGGATGTAATTTTGTTTTCTCTATTTTCCACAATAATGATTTTATACTTTCAGAATATAGAGGAAATGTGTTCTCTGGTAGAATCATATGTTCAAAATATGTTTTCTTTCCTACATTCTCCGAAACTCCGTACTGAGTTGGAAATTATGAATTCACAACATCTCCCTTCAATTCCTCTCAACTCTCCGTTTTCTCGAATCACATATGAAGACGCCATCAAAGTTTTAACATCGGATGGATCAAAAGTATCTGCGAAGAGCGGATTATCGAAGAAAAATGAATTGGATCTTGTGAAATTTCACGATAATCAACCAGTTTTTGTAACTCATTATCCAAAAAACCAGAAACCATTTTATATGGCAAGAACTCAAGACGACACTAAAACATTATCATTTGATCTTCTTGTTCCTGGAGTTGGAGAGCTAGCAGGTGGATCTGTTCGTGAGCCGGATGCAGAGAAATTAAAGGAACGAGGATGTGGAATAGAATGGTATCTGGAGACCAGGAAACGAGGACAGCCACCAACAGCTGGGTTTGGAATCGGATTTGAAAGACTTCTACAATATTTACTGGGAATTCAGAATATTAAAGACACATTGGCGTTTCCAAGATGGCATAGACACTGTCAATGTTAATGTGTGTTATTAGTTCGAATTTGGATAGGTTATTTATTTTTTGATTTATTTGTTGAAATAAAATTGTTTAAAAAGACAGAAATTCTTGAATATAAGTTCGAATAACTGTTAAGCTTCCGTGTAGTACCTGATCAAGATTGACTGCCTTATAGTTAGAAGTTTCTAATAAGAATTTTTCAGACTCAAAATGGTGAAAATAAAAAATCGTTATTATGTCATTCGAATGATCACTAATTATGGATCTCAACCAACTCCATTCAGACCAGCAATCTTCAAAGAATTCATGAAACTTGCATCTGAAATGTTCGGAGATTTTGGTTATTCCATTCTTAAAATGAGTCTTTCGGTAAGCAAGATTGGAAATATTTTGTTGAAGATGACATGTTTTAGGTGAGAGTTCTCGACGAAGACGTCATTGTTCTTCGTGTTGCTGAAGGAGGTAACAAATATTTCGGAGCCGTTCTTCCATGTGTTCACAAGATTGACAAGCAACCAATGGTATTGCAAACCATTTTCATTGGTAAGATAACTGAAAAAACACGGTGATTCTTTATAACTCATTTCAGGTCGAAGCATGAGATCGTGTGAGAAGCGGCTAATCGAAACAAGACGAGATGAATTACATTCTGCTCTCAAAAATTGCACAACTACTGGTTAGTTACTTTTATTTGGAAACATTCAAAACCAACACTTTCAGAAACTCGTACTCAGCTTTTGGGAGCAGTTCAACAAATGTGTGGTCAACCAGCTCGTATTTTTACTGACGAACAAAGAGGAGACAAAACTAACAGCTGAATGATCCAAAGTTGAAATTTATTTGTTATTTCTGTACACTATCGTTTTCATTTATAATCAATACTTGTTCTTGTTTTTTTTTTTGAAGTTTCAGTTCCATAAATCCTCTCGAGCTGTTCTCATGTCTGGATCATCCAATTTTTCAAGTGATTTGTCTTGGGTTGCATTTGTTTTGGGACTATACACAGATTTTTCATTGAGTGATGAGCATGTTCTTGTTTGATCTGTATCTGATTTCGCTTCTCGGATAGATGTTTCACGACGCTGAAAATTAAATAAATTCAAAACTCGTCTGAAAACTCAGAATCGGCTGATTACCAGAGAAGCATTATCATAATGTGAGTCTTCATTTGGTGGAGTTTGAAGAGGATTGAATGGGCTGAAAACTTATAATAGAGCACATTTGCATTATGCTGAAACCTACGGTACAGCTGGAGCATCAGTTACTTCTGGATCATAATCATCTCTCTGTGTATCTTCTAAACTTAATCTGAGATTATTTGAACTTGTTTTCCTTATTGTTTTCTTTTTTGTCTCCTTTTTCCTTTCAGCTGTTTTTGCTTTTTTTGTTTGTATTTTTTTCTTTTTTGGTTTCTCTTTTTCAGATAATTGGGTTGGTTCTGCCTCCAATAAACTGCTTTTTTGGGTCTGAACTTATTTTATAAATATACGAAAACTAGAAAATCGGATGGTTTACCGGAGAAAGAAGTTCGGGTTCTGGTTCTCCTTTTGTAATTCTTTCAAGCTTTTGCCCTTCAATTCTCTGAAATGAATTATTTTTTATCCGTCGAATAGATTCAAATCTCACAATTCTCTCAATCTCTTTGCTCAATTTTTTGCGAAAAATGCAATAATGATAAAAAGCGAGAGATAAAAAGAAGATGGTCAATTCAACTGCGGCTACGATACTCGTCAATTTCTGAAAAAAAACTACATGAGGCGAAATTTCAAGAGCAGAAAGCATACAATAAACTCCTGAAATGTTCGATAATTTTCAGAAGAAGAGTGAGTCATTATTAATTTGGAAAAATTAAATTTAAATGAATCGAGTATTACTGTTGTGGTTCACGTAAAAATTAGTGGAACCGTGTTATATTCGTATTTAAAGGACAGATCTTCTGAATATTTCAACTATCTAAATCCTCTGTCAATCTCCAACAAAACGTTTTCATTCCGAGATGTTCTTGAATTTGAAGTTTTGAACGAAGTCAAGCGAACAGAAATTGTTTTTTTCTTTGATTATAAGAAAAGGTTATTGTCAAAACGACCTTCATATTTGAATAATTCCAGTGTAGATATACCAATTTGAATGAATACAAAAATTGGATTTATGCGTTTTGCGCGCAAATCTAGGACACCTTTGACCAATAATTGCATCCATTTTACGGGAGAGGACTCATCACAAAAACATAAACATTTTACTATTTGTACGAAGAATTTACCATTGGTTCAAATGGCCGAAATCCAAGGAAAAATTAGGGAAAATAAACTTTCAGAGAGAAAGAGGGGACTGAAACTTTCAAAGTTTAAGAATCAGAATGTGAAGTAGAATATATCAGAAGAAACTTCAGATTTGTTAAACAGTATGTTCAATACACTGAATACTTCCTGCCAATAAGAATTACAGTCTGAAACCAGCCTATTTCTTTATTTTGTTCCACAGCTTTTTCTCTTATTTTTTATTCTTCTTCATCAACTGGTTTTCTTACGGTACCCCACATTCAAATCCATTCGAATGTCACCTTCTTCCATTCAATCCACCATTATTCCCAACTCGTCACCGATCTCATTACTTCTCCCTCTCCACCCAACACAAAAAACGTCTATCCTCTACCTCCTATCCTCTCTTTTCCTCATTTTTTGTATTCTTTCCCCACCAACTGGTCACTCAACTATTTGCTGACCTTTCTCTGCGTCTATTATTTCCCGTCGTGATCTAATCCTGGCTTGGTGGGATTTCTCTGATTCTCTTCTATTCCTACACTATTTCCTCTACTCTTCACCAAACTGTCCGTATCCTTTCGACCACCCATAGCCACCAACCATTTGTCCGCTCGAGGAGGGGTTTTTGTTTGGTGGGTGTCGTCTTTTCTTCACCCGAAAAAAGAGAAAGGACCATCTTCTGAGAACTCTTCGTCTCTTTATCTATCATACTCTTTTCTCTAAGGTTTGTCACCAAGACAATGCACCATTTGTCCTCTTTATTCTGACCTTTTTTGTACCTTTGATGCGGATTCTAACGGTTAGGAAGCAGGTAAAAAGTTAAACATTTCTGTATTTGAGAAAAGTCGAATTCTCTGAATCAAACATTTTGGAAGTGCATTATAAAGTTAAATGAGCAACCCCGAAAGTGATTCGAAACAATGACATAAGAGTCGAACGGCCTTTCGTGTGATTTCTGGTCAATTTGTTTAGACTAGATAATAATCTTGCCCTTTTACGTCTTGCTCTACCAGATGTTCTCTGACCGGACTATCTGATTTTTGGAGGATTCATCTATGAGCTTGATCTCGAAAACTTTCGTGAATCTGAAATACGGTTTTTTGGACTAATACTAATATTCTCTATAATGGAACTTTTTGAAACACTCACAAATTGAGAAGTGTTTAGAACGCGAGTTCTTCTGATTTTTTCTCTAACAAAATGTACCGGAATAGACTTCCCAAATTTCCTCATGAGAGTAGTACTCTTTTAGATACAATCACAGCTGATATGGCAGTATTCAAAAGCTCTTAAACCTATACCATACCACTCCCGTTTCCATTCTTCCCTAATTCAAAATGTCCCCTTTCCTCCCCTATTTCTCCCATCATTCACCCAATTTTTTCCGTGTCATTCTCGTCCTTGAACCACCTATTCTCCTCAATTTTCGGACCAATACAACCCGTCCATCAGTCTCGTTCTTCCGTAAAAAACCTTCCTCCCCATCAATGAATGTATGTGCTGGGTGCATTATTATGATGCTTGCGTAACCAATTTTCCACCCATGTAGGGCCACCTGTTATTCGATGAAATAATAAGAATACGTAATAACGGAGGGAGAAAGAACCATTTTGTGGTTTGTGTATACTGTAGGTCAGTCGAAATATTCTCATGGATCTCCTCATTTTTTATTTTATTTTTTAATCGTCCTTGGTCTCACTTTGCAATGCGTTGAGGACAATCAAATGTGTCAATCTTTCACGGGCCGCAGCAGAAAAAAGTGGATTTTTTTGAGAATCTTTTTTTTTAGAATTTAGAATTTCCTTCTTATTTCTTTTTTTTTCTAGATTTTTGTAATTTTTTTCCCACACACTTCATCAAATTCAATTCATAAAAACTTTTTTTTTTCAATAACTCGTCAACTTCTGATCTTTAAATTACCGTAATACCGTTATTAGAATTATAATCGTATGTTAGTAGTTCCTTGTGAACTATAGAGAGAAAGATCTAGAAGATGATCCAAAATATAGAATCCAGATTTGAAACTGAGTTATCTCTAAACTGTTGATCACTGATTACCATTACCTCTATTCCATTTATTCAAATTTGGAAAATACATTCGAATGTTCGATTGTCTCATTTACTCAACCCTGTCGGTACCCATAAGAACTCATAAAATGCTCTTATTCATGTGTACTTTCTTCTTCTTTTCTTCTCTCATTTTTTCATTTGTTCACTTCATTTCAACATCATTCCCACCCTCTTCTTTTTTTTCATGTACCCTCTCTTTGACATTTTGTCTCCACTAATAAAAGTGCCGACAAAAGAGAAAAGCGATATGTTGGGACGACACGAAAAAAGATGGGCGGTCTAATTAGTGAACACAAAAAGGGAAAAGAGCATTAAAAATTGAATTGAGGTCAAACAAATGAACGCTTCTTTGATTTTTTTGGGAATGCACGCTCCTGAAATGAAGCTCTAAATCAATTTTATGGAATCATAGCGAATTGATTTCGTTAGAACAAGATTTTACAGTAAGACAGGAAATAGACAGCTAGCTCTGAGTGCTGTTTTACTGAAAAATAGTTAGAAAAGCCCCTCGATTCGAATGTTTTTCTTAGAATTTCCACATTTTGACCCGATGGCCTATATATTTCATCCTGTCTGTTTTTTTTCTTCTATCGCCCGTCACGCCGCCACACAACATGGTTAGACAGTATTTTGATGAGTTTCTCACTTCCGCGCAAGATCAAAAACCTCCAGCTGAGTGAGAAAGAGAGATTTTTTGACACGGTACTTGACCTTTTCTCTTATCTTTTTCTTTGATTTATCACTTGCTGATTTTTTTGCAAATTCGATAAAACGAACAGAATACGCTTTAGAGGTTTATTCCATTCAAGAATATCATATTCAATTAAGAGTTCAAATCTAGCAATTCCATCTATCAAGTAATTCTCTCTCAAAAGTTTTAAATTTGATTTCTCAGCGTTTTTGTCTCTTCTCTCTGTTCCAAGTTTTCAATTTTGATGTCACTTATGTCAATTTTTTCTACCTGTCTGGACGCTGTCGTTCGCAAAAAAAAACCATTATAAATGATGAGAAGGACCTTCAAATTGGTTTTGATGCTACCAATTTCTTCACGGAATCATCAAGGTCGTCCTCTAGTTTCCTTAAAATTTGTCCAGTTGTCCAAAACGTCAATTTGTATTCTAATTCTATTCGGAGTTAAGATTTCGTTGGATCCACTTGTCTGATGGGAAATTTAGGTTCTTAGAAACTCATTTTTCGGGTTCCTATGTTTGTTTAATTATGAAATGATGTTATTTCGAACAATGTTTTCTCGACCTTTTTCGAAAAATGTTCTTTTTATCTTCTAGATGAAAATACTTCTGTTTTTTCTAAAAACATAAATCGAACAATATCTACCGTAACCTTGAATTCTTTTCAACTGTCAAATTCCATTTTTCACAATCCGATCTCTAGATATATAATTAAATTCATCGGCCGTTCGTATTAAAAAAGCAGAAGACCTTCGCTTTTCCAATTTCAATCGAACGGGACGCTCTCTATTTTTTTCGTCCGCCCGCAAACCGTTTGATGATGCCCTTGTGTGCCCGGCGGTGCCCCCCGCCGACCGTTGAAAAAAGCGAATTTTCAACGGCCCCTTCGATAATCTGCGTCTCTTCCTCTTCAATTATCTCTTGATATTCATGAAGATTTCAACAGTCTTTCGACCACCAGAGAAGGGCGGGGAGGCGCTTCGAATTGAGGTCATTTTCAAGACGGACGGACGGCCGTGCCAGTGTTTTTTGAAGAAAAAAAGAGGTCTTTTGCGTCGATTTGAAAGTAGAACTACCGAAAAGAAATTGAAATTACAAGGAATAAAAATGGGAGGAGAATCGAGGAACGGATCAAAATTTTCACACCCAAAAAATTTGGACTACGCAGACGAATACAATCTTATTTTTGTTAATTTTGAAGACAAACTTCGGAATCGTTAGTCTATGGGATAGAGGGCATTCTAAATGTTTTTGGAAGAAGATTCGGACAGGAAAAGGAATTAATGATATTTTTGAAAGTGAGCCCGATTTGAGAATGCTGAGCTCATTGGAAAGTTCAGTTTCCAGCTCACAGTTGAAAATAAACATTCTTGTACAGTGTACTGTACTGTTAAATTGAATATCATCTGTTTTTGTGGAAAATAACAATCTAGCAGCTCAAAATGATTGAACAAACCAAAATCCGCCCCATCCGTTTCTCTTTTTTAGAATAATAATTATACTTTTTTGGAAATAGGAATCAACTTTTTTTGTGTTATCTGTTTCTATCTTCTCCTCTTTTCTCATTCAGATCGTAATCCAAGAATGTTGAATATGTCGTCATAACTGTAAACATGCCACGTCATCTGCCATTAATTTCATTTATAGCTTCTTCTTCTTCTTCTCTCGTTTTTCTTTTTCTCAATCCACTTCATTCTGTAAAAATACAGTTATTCCCATTATTCGAACCGTTCATTTTCCTCTCCGTTTTTCTTCTTTTTCTCTCTTTTTCCTCTCCAATATAATAATAACAATAATAATAATATCACGTTTCGAACTAATAACGGTCGGGTTTTCGTTCGGAAAAGCTAAGCGAATGGTCATATCCATTCATCCGATCGACATGAATTCTTTGAGGAAAAGTCAGAAAAAAGCGACAGCGAAAGGGAAAAACGTAGACGTTGTCGTAATTTGAATACTGTAGAATAAGGGGAGAGTGTGAGATTTTCAACTTTCGGATATTCAACTAAAGGGTTTAGTGGTTCAAATTCACTTCTCACATTCAGAATTTTTTGATTGATGAAAAAATAACTAAAGCTTTTTATTATAAACATTCTGGTAGCAATTTGATATTCTCCAGAACTGCAGACAGATTTTCGAGGTTTTTATTTTTGAATTATGTCCTGCTTAATCGTAAGTCCCTATTTTTATTGAGTAAGGTACTTTCCCAGACTCGAAAAGCTCTAGGTGAATGACTTCTCTTCTGAATCATTTTCCCAGAGCATTTAAATTCATTAGAATGTATATATTTGAATCAACACATAAAATGGTAACTGGCTAGACAGTTTCCTTCCCTTTTCCTTTTTTTCTCTTTTCCTTCCAGATATTCTCCAATAGATATGTCTTCTTATTCTTCTGAATGTAAATGCATGTGTTTTCGTTTTCAAATCGAAAAAATCCGTCGTCGTCTCCGAACATTTTCATCAGGATTTTGGCTGTACATCGCAAAGTTTTGCCGAATGAATATTCCAGTTTCTTTTGACTTTTTCAATAAGTTAAACCATTTTCCATTTGTCTAATTTTATATGTTCTCTTCCTTCTTATTTTTCGATAATTCTCAGATTCATTGAACTCTCTTTGAATCTATGCCATCATTACAGTAATCTCTCTCTCCGAAATTTCGAAAATACCAAAAAGTTCAAAAAAGTTGCAATTTTCATTTGAAGAAAAGTGGATCTTATTTTTCCACCGTATTGTGTATATGCCCTCATTTCTCTTTTTTTCCACTGTCCACTCTTCTTCATATTTGCTCATTTCTCTGTGTCTCTTCGTCTCTAACACTATTTCGTCTCTCTTGGATCAACCATTTGACGCGTAAAGGTCCGTACTTCCTCGTTTTCCGCGCAGCGAGAACTTTGAAAAAAAAGAAGGAACGTAAATAATGGACAACGGAGAAACTGTTTCACAATATTTCAAACTAAAGTTTATGTGATTTATGGTTTTGAAACTGAATGGAATACGATATTTTTGCACTTTTTCATTTTTTTCAATTTTGAGGTCAGTCTTCAGAAGTTATTTTAGTTCTCTCTTTTACGAAATAACTTTTCAGTCTAGATTTCACTGACCTATTCCAAGTTGAACTTCGAATTACCGTATTCTCTCATTTAGCTCGGTATTGCTGACAATGAGCTTGACTTTTGTAACCTTTGAGATCCTTTTTGAAGTTCCGTCTCCAATATTTTAAGATACATTTCTATCGAATTTGCACTTTTCTATACCCGGCCTCAACCTTTTTTTTTCAAAAACCTTATTATTTATTTCCATTTCATAATATCTTTTTTCGAGGCCTTTAAAACGACCTATTTCATTAAATGGTTATATTGGTGCACTCCAACCAGCTGTTCATTTTTATCACTTTGTACTCTTATTCTTTAAATTCAAAAACCTCCAAAACTCATTTCACATTCATCTTTTTAATTCTTCTTCTTCTCCTTTTGAATTAATTTTTCTCTTCCAAAAATGTCCATTTCTTTGACCTATTTCGTTCCAATTTCATTTCAAAAAAGAGCAAATTCTATTTTTTTTATGGAGCCAGTCATTCCTTCCACCATTTTTTGCTCTTCGCTTCTAAATTTCGGAATTCCCCTCCTTCCATCTTCCGTTTTTGACCAGCCAACCAAAAAAGTTATGTGCCTTTTTTGATGGAGACCAACGAAAAAAAAAGAGAAATGAAATTTTTGTTTCGCTTATTTTTAGTTGGCACGGGGGGCGTGGTAGGCTTAGACCCCTCCAGTCACCACTCTCAAAATTCGATTTTTGACGACTCCCTCCCTTTTTTCTGAATGTGCCTCTGAAGCCTTTTTTTGTTTGAAAAAGTTTTTTTCGAAGCGGCGGCACCCCTAGTTTTTTCTTCTGGTTTTTTTTGTGTCCGGAGGGAAAATAATAGTGGCTTATTGTTTTCGTTTCGAAACAATTTTTCTTCTCAAATACGTTTTTTCTCAAAAAGTTAAAGCTTCTCAAGTAAATGTCTCTGAAATATTTTTGCTAGTTTTCAAAATTTCCTTCTCCGGATTACTGTATTTTAGAAAAAAACTCGCAGAAGTTATGTGAAACTAAAATTCTCGAAATATAGATTCCAGTTTTGATGAACACTCAAATTCTCTCTGTCTATGTGCATAAAAATCTGAAAGTTCTGACTTCGGAATTGTAGTTTTTGAACAATCTGTTTAGTTTTTTGAGTTTATTCCGACTGAAATTTTGAAATCTGTAGTACAGACACAAGTCGGTTCATCTCAATGTCCAGATATCCTCTAACTACAATTTAAAGTTCTCAAAAACCATCATAACGTACTTTTCCAGTTTTTAATTTGATCTCTTTCTGAAAGTTTCAAAAATCTTGTTGAAACTCGTAGCTGATTTTATCTCGAAAATTATAACTATGTCATCAGAAACGTCTTTTTGAAAGGTTTCCACAAATTATCACCAAAAATTTAATGCTCATTTTTTGAATTATTTCCATATCCTGCTGCTAAATAATTCCGAAAATGTGAAAGCGGGATTAGTGAAATTTTATATGTCAAAAGCGGCAGCAAACAATTTTTTTCAACTCCTTGCTCCAAGCAATTTTCGCCTCAGAAAAATAAGCGGTGACCTCAAAAAACATGTAACAGCTGTCTTGAATTTTAGTTTATTTTTTGAAGAGTAGAGTTCTACGAAAGTTTTCAGAATAAAATTCAAATTATTTTCGGCTACAAAAGAATAAAATGTTTTCATAGGTTTGCATTCTTCAATTCTGTATACATTTCTGTTTTTTATTTTATCCCGGAGGTCTCAGAGACTCAATTTCATATCCGAGAAAGCGAGGGAGATATTTTCCCAAAAATTTTAATGATCATCACAAAAGTTTTACGATCATCAATGTTGTGTTATCGCCAGATGACTATGATGAGGATGATGTTCATCTTCATCATCGCCGTCGTCGAAAATGAAGACAATGATGATGGGAAAATTAGTTTTTTTCATTTTGGTTTTGAGGGGGAGGAGAAAACAAAAGTTCCCGTTTTTATTTTCATTTGAATTCTTTTTCATTTCTGGATGAGGTTTCATAGATATTTTTGGTAGATAATACAGTACCGGACAAAAAGGTATCAGCTTTAGCTGTTTTCAGTGGAAAATTACCAACTTTGAGAGTGTGCCATAGTAATTCTGATTGCCACACCATGAAACTTTTAATGGATCGTACAGATAAAGGGTAGAACTTCATTTTTGTAGTTGACAACTTTTTTGTACACTCCCTAGCAAGTTACATATCGACAAAGAAATTTCTCCCTCAAATCGACCAATTTCAGTGCAAATTAGTGCGATTTTTAGCTGTCGTCTTAAAATGACCATAACTCTCCAGGGAGCGCCCGTAGAAAAAAGTTGTCAACTACAAAAATGGAGCTCTACGTTCAATCTATATGATTCATTTAAAATTTCATGGTGTGACATTCAGAATTACTACGGCACACTCTCAAAGTTGGTCATTTTCCACTGAAAACAGCCAAAGTTGATACCTTTTTGTCCGGTACTGTAGCTCACTTGAAATGAGAAAGTTCTCCCAAGTGATCATAGTCTCCACAGAGTTATACCAAAATTACGGAGAGATACTTTCTCAATGATCACGAAGAACTAAATTATGCCTTCACACTGTTTTTTTTTCGAAATACTTGATATTGGAAAAGTGCCGATTCAACGAACCCACACCCTCATTGTTTTAGCATTCTCAAATTCTTTATTTACTGTATTTTCCTCAAAACATCAGACACCCTGGGTTCGAAGTTCGGAGCATATTCGACAAATCTATGGTTTGACATCATGTGTCTATCTAAAAGAAAAAGTAGGGTTTGCATGAGAAGTTTAAATGTTATGCTTGAAAATTTTCTACTAAATTCAGATGCTCACAAATTCTTCGTCTGTTTGAACAAGTTAACCCTTGATTTTAGTTATTAAATGTGAGAAAATCCATTGATTCTTTGTCACGCTGGCTCATTACTTTCATTCTTTGATTACAAATTAGATTTCTTCCGTATCTACCGTAATCATATAGTCAATATTCCGACGCTCTCTCATCGTTCAAATCGAATTAAATTATTACAAAACTAGTGTATATATATGTTCAAATCTGCCCTCCCCAACAAAAGATAAAGTGATTCGGAAAATGCGTTTTCGGGTATCCTCAATTGTTTTTTCTGGACCTACAGGATAGAAAACAGAAGCAGAAAAAGGGCAATTAATTTCGAATCGCCGCTCCGACCATTCTTCTTCCTCCCTTTTTCCCTCCACTGTCCGTTCATTTCTTCTCCTGACTTCGTTCGCTTTTCCAACCAATTATAGGCGATCGTAAAAATACAGCTTTTGGTGAAAAGAAGAAGGAGAAGCTGAGAGAGAGAGAGTATGAGAGAGGATCACAACATTCTCCGCCCCAGCATATATTATATAATAACAGCCGCCCCCTTTTAGTTCTTTTGCTTCTGGATACTATATCGTTTTGTTCGGAAAAGAACACCGACTGGGATCGCTTCAAATACGGTTTTACATCACACCGTTTTGTACTATTTTTACTTTTCAATTTTCTTATTGAAATTCAGCTTTCCCCTGTTTCTCGTATGGTCACTGATCCATATTTTTGCAATTTTCAACTAATATTTAGCTCTGCGCATCCTAGTTTCATAAAATCTTGATCAAATAGTACAGTCTTCTAGGACTCTTTTCCAATTTTCACATAACTTTAATACAGATCTGTCTGTTATCAGTGCTCTACATCTTTCTCCTCTCTTTTAAAAAATCATCTGCTCATCTTCTCTGAAATTATTTTCTTTTGATTTTCTCTTTCCCATTCTCAGTCATTGAGCTTCTCGAGCACTGTGAGCCTTCTGTCAGAAAAATGAGCCTAGTTCTTCGAATACTCATTCTAAATTTCCAAGACATTTATTTAAGACCATGCTTCGGTTTCAGCTAACTAATTTGCTTAAAAAGGAGAACGTCTTCTTGTTAGTTTTTTCTTCATATTTGTTGTGATGAATACAATAAACATTTATGATGTCTTCCTTCTTCTAAAAAAGAAGACGTTACCAGTTCTGACAATTTTTCTCTTTTTTCTTTCCTTTTTCTTTGCCCCACTCTATTCCATTTACATCAGATATACATACAGTAGTAGTAGTATAAATGTATGCATCTTTTTGTATGTAATAAGAAAAAAGAGAAGAAGCGCTCGTTCCCTCCGATATTTGTTAATTTACACAGAAGAAAAGACACGGGGGGAGGAGAAGAATTCTTGTATTTTGGGAGATGAATAACAAGTCTTTTTCACATTTACCAATCATTTTAGATCATGTAATTTCAAGAAAAAGGATCGAAACCGTCCTTTCGTATTTTGTTTCTATGGTTTCTCGATGAGTTTATTTGTCGGGATGTTAACGCAAAGCTGATCAAAATTTCATTCAATACATTTGTGATGTTGATGTTGATTTGATCACTTTTCAGAAAAAATGATGGTACAGATACATTGGAACTGTACTCGGTTTACTTTATGTTAGCATTAGTCCTATATCTTTTTTCCTCTCATAATTTTATAAAGCTTAAATATTTTCCTCGTTGGTTACAGTCCACATTCTGAAATAAAATGTAGTTCTAATTTCCAGAATGACATCGCTTCTTGGAGGAAACTTCTCGGATGCTCTGCATACTGCACTGGCCAGTCAACTGAATGTTTTATCTCAGAAGACATCGGATTCTGATATTCCGACAACATTCAGCTCTTCCTCTTCTGTTGACTCCCCATCTTATGATCCAATGTCTCTAGTTGCTGCTGGAATGGCTGATCAAAATGGAGGAATCATGGATATGTTCAAAGATGGATTGGTTCGTTTTTCTTTCATTCCGGATTGAAAAAAAAGCTAGAATACTTTTAATGTTACAGTAAAGTTGAGCTTCGTCTCAACCAAAAAAAATTTCCCAAAATTTATGTTTCTTCTGAAAAGTCTCAAATTCGATGTAGTGGAATTTTCAGAACTCAAATGATAATTTTGACATGTTTTGATCTTACTTATTTTTAATATTTCAGTTTGCTGCACTAGTCCATCCACCACCAACAGATGTTGCCAACTCTGACACCGCAAGTTCAGAATCTCCAGAACCAGTTGCTCCATCTGTAGAACATGAAGAGAATTTGAACGGAACAGAAGAGGTATTTTCACATTTTCCATGAAATATTTTATTCGAACTGCAAAAAATGCAAATTTTTATTTGATTTTTTCCTATCTCTTTTTGGCAAATGACTCACAAACACTGAAAACGAAATTGTTAATATTGAATTTCGAGTTTCACAATTTTGCAAGTATTTTTTTTTTTCGTAGAATTTTCCCTTTTAATTGTAATCTGAAATTAACAAATCTGAATTGTTCAGCATCACTCGGCTGCCGTTTCACTCATCCAATCATTCGGAACTCCAATTGGAAAATCAGAAGAAAACGAGCAACAATTCATTTCTGAAGCCACAATTCGTGATTTGATGCCAGTTCTTGCTCAAGCTGCTCAAGGACCAAATGGATCATCACAGTACAATCAATCATCTAATGGTCTCAATATCTCATCAAATGGATCAACTTCATCCCCATCTGCATGGGCGAGAAATGCGGGAAGAAAGAAGTCTCATCCAGTTTGGGACTTCTTCAAAGACATGAAAGACTCTAGTGAGTGGATATTCCAAACGTGCTCCGTTGCACATGTTTGGACATTCTCCATGACAACATTCATCGGGAGCTTTTCACCTCGATTTTTCTCATTTTTCGAATTATTCGAACTCGTTTTCTCATTTATTGTGTAATTTCATTCTTTTCAGCTGGTGCGGGAGGAGTTATCTGTCTACATTGCTCGTGGAGTGGAGACGATCGGAGCCCAAATAATTTGAGAACTCATTTGAAAAATTCCATTCTGAAGACGGAATATTCAATCGTTTCAGTGAGAAGTTGGCAAAGGTTAGTTTCAAAAAAATTGACAGTGTGATTTTTCGGAATTCTTGCTGATAAAACGCGCGAAATGAAAAATCTTATCCAGCTAAATGATATAAGTTATTATAGTGTGGTAAGCTCATCATATCCGTGCTTCCGACGATTGAGAAATGGTACCCACTATTACTACTACTACTACTACTAAAGTTTCTTAGAATGAATATGGAGAATGTGCGTACCTTTATAAAAAGTAAAGTACTGGTACCTATCCAATTTCCATCTTTTACATCTCATCTCTCTTATTCAAAATGACCTCGAATCCCCCGTACGGGGGGAGACCGTATTCGTCCGGTCGCGCTCCCCCGCTCGCCCAAGTACGCTCTTTTCTTTCTCCGACAGTCCGTAGCCAAGTGAAGAGACGACCCAAAAATGGAAATAAATGCAATGGAAAAGTGGGAGACCTACTCCCCGCCGCCCCCGTCCGTCGCCCACAACCCGACAGTCCCGTCCGTCACAACAGGATTTCACCTCTCGATTCTTCTCTCTTCCCTTTATTAGCACAGACTCTATTTTCTCTCTCTCGCTCTATCTCAACCCCCGAAAGAGAACGGTCACCAGTTCAATTCCTCTCTCTGTTTCTCTCTTTGCTTTTCACATTCCCGACCTCATCCTCTACCCGCCAGGAGACAGAAAACGACCTACACGGGGGGACTGGACCGCCATCACCGCGGTATAGTGGGAATAGAAAAAGGAAAGGAAGCAAATATGAGGGCGGGTCCTCGCCCCGTCCCCGCCGCGGGGGTTTTTTGCCGGCCAAGCCAAAGTCTGGATCTCGTGCCGATACACGGTCTCTAACTCACTCGCAGCGCCCCTCCGGTACTCTCTTTTTCCCCCGTCGAAGAAGAGGAGACCTCCTTCTTCCATTCCGAAAGAGATCGAGACGGGGGCGCGGCCCCCTTCGTCCCTTTTCTTCATCCCTTCCCTGTCATCATCGACATCGTCGTGTCTTCTTATTTTCTTTCTCATTTTGTCCCAACTAACAACTGGATTTTTATATGTGTTCGTTTTTCTGTTCCCAGAAGCCATATCCAATTTTTTGACAGTTTTAGGTACACAGACACTGAATACATACTTCAATATTCTAAACCTTCCAAACAATGTTCTAAACCTTCCAACCCTCAGTTCCATTGGATAGGAGTCGACCGGCGGATACTGTAGACAAGAAACCAGAAGTCTATCCTTCCTTGGTTACGGTATCTCCGTGCTCCTCACCCCTAGAGCTCTCATTTGGATTACTTCTGACTGTTTTGACATAACAACTTGTAGAACCACTTTCGGTAGTTTGGGACCAGCGATGCTTCTTTACCACCACCACTTTTCTTCTCCTTTTCTTTCCACCCGTGTGAGAGTATTTGTGTATGTGGGCGTTATGTGTACGAGTGAGTGAGCGCGCACACGGGGCCCCCCGCCCGTGCCCCGTTTTGACGCTCCTCTTCTTCTCTTTCTTCCTCTTGTTTCTCGTCTCTCACACCGGTCCCTCACTATTTTCACTGTTAGTCGTATGTGTCGACTTTTTGTTATCGATTCACCCCGTCGTCTCGGGGCTTTTTGCCCGAAACACACGGGGAAAAATTGAGAGGTGGAGACCGCGGGGCGTGATGGCCACACTTTTTCGTCTTCTTCCTTCCCCCCACTTTTCCCCCGCCGCCTCTTTCCTTGTGGTCTCATCATCCGACCAGCCGACTGCCTATACACTACCTTTCCATTTCCTTCAACCATCCTCAATTTAGGTTCCTGTTTCAATAAACACACCAGTTTGTCCTTCACACTTCGGAATCTAGGTGAAATAGGTCCATACCGTACCGTCTTACTATATGAATGATATCCCACCATTTACTTATCTAGGTACTTTATTGATCCTAACTACAGTCTCCCTTAAACTTTATTCTGCTTTTCTTCGTATTACCGTATCACTGCCTCAGTTCTCACGATAACTTTCATATTAGTAGATTTTCAATGACTCGTCGGAAGCAACAAGACTGTACCCTTGTCATGGAACACTCAAAAGATGACTCAGCATTCTTTGACAGTGTCGCCTCAAGTTCAGAAGGAACTGAAATCGACGCCTCTCAACTGATGGCTCTGTTGGAGCAACACTCTGCAAACAATTCAGTTTTAACAGATGCTCCAATCGTTGCATCTCTACTTAAGAAGAATCCAATGGATAAAGAACTGTCACCTCTGACGGCGGCACGGGCCAACGAGATTCTATTTGCTGCGGGAATGCGTCCACATAAAAAGACTTCTGAAATCTGGGAACATTATAAATGTCTCAATGAAAAGCAGAATGTGGAATGTATCTATTGTTGGAAAGTTCTCAAAAGAAATGACAGTAGTACAAAGTCAATGTGGGGTCATATGAATGCATATCATCAAGATATTCTCAGAGATGGAACAACCCGAAAGAAGGTCAAAAGACCTGCTGGGTCAGGAGGCATGGATTTTGATGAGGTACTTTAGAAACACTAAATCACGAGCGCGCGTTCTTTCAGCATTAGTAAAAACAAAGTTTCAGCAGAATTCCTAATTTTCATGACCTTCTTTTTTCCAGACTCCAACTCAACCCTACGTGAAACGTGTACGCGGAGGAGGTAATTCATCATCAAATCCAGCGTCTCACGGCCTCCCATCAATGGTAAAAATGGATCAGAAACCAATGCTCGATTCCATGGCTTTCCTCCAACAACTCCAACAATCTGGATCTCTAACTGAAGCTGATTTCTCTTCTTTTGCTAATGGATCATCCCTCAATTTCCTCGATTCTCTTCCAAAATCTTCAGAAGTTATCAACATTAACAGTGGATTTGTGAAAAAAGAAGAGCTGGAAGATGATACTGAAAATCATGTCGAGGTAAGGAAAAGCTTATCAGTTCGATGACATGTCAGTCTCTTGGTGCTCTAGAATGTTGAGAAAAATTGACAGTTTGTGGGCGCTTGTAACGTATGATAAGGACCCAAAAAGATAAAGAAAAAGAGTGAGAACAGACGATCAGACACCGAAAACGGGAGAATTGAAATGGGAAAGACGTTGAACAATTTTATGACTGGAATTGCCAGTTTTAGAACCAGTTATGCAACATTTTGATTAGAAACCTCCGTACTAAAATTTTATTTTTTTAGGCAGCCTCATCTTCAAGTTCCGATGAACCAATTCGTAAATCTGAAAGTCCGGATGTATACGGATCTCCAAATACCTCTTCAAATGATCAAAATGATCAACTCGCGGCATTTGTGAGCAGTCTTTCTAATACCAATCCAATGATGTTTGCAATGCTCAATGCTGCTGGAGCAGGAAATTCTTCATCCCCTCAATTCCAAAGCACCCCTAAAATACCGACACCAAGTACGGTAAACGGATCAACTCGATCTGGATCACCACCTTCCACTCATGACACATCAAATGGATCCATGTCACCATCAAAATTGGAAAAAGATCCATCATCATTCTCATTGAGTGAAGGACATTGTGCAGCTCAATTGATGTCAATGGCTCTTGATTTGGAAATGACAATGTCTTATCACAAAAGAAGGTCTGATATCGAGTTATGTTTTGAAAGTAACCGAACTGTTGAAGAATTAGAAGGATGTAGAAAAGTAATTTGCTTAACCGATCTCGGAAAAGAAATTAGGTAAGTTCAAAGAGTATCGTGTCTATTTCAAAGTTACTTAACAATTTTTTTTTCAGAATAACTGAGCGAGTTAATGGAGCAGTTAAGGACACCGAACTTTGGGTCAAAACAGATTTTAATCAATTCCATTGGGCAATTCGTGGAAAATGTCAGAAATGTTTCAACAAAACTACCGTTTGATTTTCAAATCTTCATAGGAATCCACTTCGTCTAAGAACTTTTCTAAATTTAGAAACAATGCTTTATCTGTTTTCATTCCTTCCGTTCCACTCTCATACTAATTAATTAATTATTTTTGTTTGATTAACTAAATATCAAAACAATTTTCCCCATCTTTCCCAAACCGCGCTGGTCGTCACTTGTATACAACTTTCGAGACTTACATTACCGTTTTTGACATTTCTGTGCCCTATTTCATCGCTTTTAATTCAATATTCTTATCAAGTGTACGGTAACTTCTTTTTTTATCACTCATCATCATCAATTTTCCTATTTTTCCCTTATTCAGGGGATATTTCATATCTCAAATTGCCTTTTATGGAGTAATACATATTTGAACTATCCTATTTTAACGAGCAAACAAAATACAATTCTGAAACATCATCCAGAAAATATTTTCCGAATGGGGGTATTCGTCACCTACGCGATCTGAGGATTCTGCTTCCACCCGACTTCCAAGGTTTTATCGTTTGACATTTTCCCCGAAGAAAACCAAATCTGGAGTATTTTCCGCTGCTGCACATTTTTTCTTCGGTAGTAATTCCAGGACATTTTTTTCGTTCCTGATTTTGAGAGCTGAGTCAGCTGCCCTCTGCACAAAGGCAAATGATACGCCGAATGGTTCGGATAATAACGGGACGTCATTGCCCCCGTGGCGCCATCTGCCTCTGGGAGAAAGTCTGTGCCCAGTGCAATTGGAGTTTCTCGAAATATGAGTGACTGAATGCCAGAAAATTACATGCTTGTTGTCGGAGGTTAAATTGGAGTTGTATACGAGGAAAAAAAAAATTATTAGAAAAATGAAGAGATACGCAAAAGTTTTGATCCTCTGAATTCATACAGTTGGTGAAACAGTACATGAAAAACTACTACAGTATTGAACAATTTGAATACTCGCTAGCTCTTGCTCTTATCAAAAAAAGAAGTTCTCTGCAGAAATTATTCATAAATTATATCGTGTTGTTCCAGTAACCTTAACCTCTTTAGACTTTTTCTCATTTTCCGCACTTCTAAAGAAGAATGAATCAGTTCTAGATACTAATTAATTGAAAGACAACACTCGATGGCACCTCCTAACTTGAAAAATAAACAAAAAGATGCAAGTGCTTTCTTATCTAAAAAAAATATCATTTGAATATCATTTTATCAAATGAATATCATTTTCTCAGGTTGCAAGTGATGCGTCATCTCTAACTTCACCATCTCCTTCGTATGATGGTGGCTCAGAATCATCGACATATTCACCTCTTTCAAATCTATCTCTGTCTTCAACGAGCCATCGCTCTCGACGTGATTCTTTCAATTCATCGGCTTCTTCTTCTAGAAACAGTCCCAGAAGCATCAGAAGACGTCGTCTTTCTTCGGGAATTCGTAGCCGATCATCCCATTCATCGGGAATGAGGATTGGTTCTAATCCAAGTCGGAAGAGTATTTTGAAGAAATCGAGGAAGATATCTCCGTATAGAAGACGTTCACTTTCAAAGACAAACAAAATATCACCAACAAAAAATAAGAAAAAAATGCGTCCAGTTGGTGAATTTTCAAGAATTAAAAATCCTGCTATTCTGAAAAAAGGTTAGGATATATTTTTGATTTCCGATGCATTTTCAACTTAGATTTTTGAATATATAATCGAATTTGATATTTCAGTACGTGCTTTCATTTCGAATTACTCCGAGTTCGAGGCATTCACTCTTTCAGTCGATGGAATTCCGTTTGTAGCCTTGTCATTTATGAATTCCGATGCATCACTTCTTGAGAGATTCAAGAAAGGCCCAGAACCACCAACTCCGATGAAGAAACATACTAACGGTGAGCCAAAATTTATTCTGGGGATTGGTTAGAGAACCTGTATTCCAGGAGGAAACAGCCCTCGGAAACGTCTTCATTCAAGATCTTCTTCGAAATCAATTAGGTTCACTGACGAAGGACTTATGCCGAAAAAAACCAATAAACCTTCATCAGCCGACAACGAAGACAGTTTCCGCGAACTTGTCGAGACAGTTTCCGATGCATTGAGTCAGTTTCAGAAGATTTACCAATTCAAATTCATTATATTTACAGTTGAAAATGGGCGTCGAAACGATGATTTGTGGAAGGATCGGGCGAAAAGTGTTGAGAGATAATACGAAAAACGAGAAGAAAAGAAGAAACCGCGCTTGTTGACTTGAACTCTGAAAGTTAAAATGAAGAGTTATGAATTGAATTAATTTATTAACACTAACATTAAAAAAAACAACAAAAAATCATATGCAAGGGAAGAATGTGATTGACCCGTTGGGTACACACGAAACAATTGAGGAAAAGGGGTATAAGTTGACAGGCAGGAAGCAGTTGAAACATTGAAACACAAAACAAGAGAGATCAAAGAAAATGATTGATTGGGATCAACTGGGATCACTTTGAGAGATGATGGGGCAAGGTACGACAGAAATGGAAAAAGAGAACCGAGGAAGGTGATATGCATGAAATATGAACTGAATTCTGAACCAATTATAACTGTTGAGTGGTACGTGGCTCGATTTCAAACGAGCGACATGGTTCAGCGTGAGATGATGAGACATCAGAGGAGTATCTGAAATAGAAAACGTAGGTTATATATGTAAATAAATATGGCAATGAATAGCTCACCCTCCTATCCGAATTGAGAAATCGATTTGATTTCTAGATCTCAATTGACGTCTTCTGGGACAACTTCTAGTTCTGGGAGCTGATGGTTGAAGTATTGGACGTTGATGAGATGATGGACGAGTTATTGAAGGAATCGGATATGGATTACGGTAGGAACGAAGTGGTCGAGATGAACGATTTGTTGGCACTGATAAGCGATCATCTGATGGAGATACACGTGGAAGTAGAGACGTTGTATCATCGGATGGCCTGAACGAATGGGATACATAGATGTGTTTCGATGAGTTGAAATTAAAAATGGTTTAAAAAATTTTTTACACTGTCATATTCTTCTTGAATAACAGTACTCACCCAGAAGCTTTTTCAGGCGAATCCACTTTTGGATAATGTTTGTAAACGACATCAAATTGGCATAACGGACATCTTCGCTTCGAAAGTAACCATGGATCAACACATTTTGGATGGAATTCATGGCCACAGAATAGTACTCTCAATTCAGTTCCTTCTTCATAATCATCCAGACAAATAGCACATCTTTCAGGTGTTGAATGAGATGAAGACTGAGCAACTGATGTTAGAGAACCGAATACAGCCAGATAAGAAGAGTGTCTTGAAGAGGATCTATGTTGTTTCAGCCGGGCGAAGGTATTTCCCGTCTTCTTCTTCCCACTATCCACACTCTTTTCTTTCTGGAAATTTCTGATCTCCATTTTACTCAAAGCAGTTCTTGCGAGGGCACGAAGCCAGAGTTCTCGATGCATTGTAGGTTGACACCGAATCTTGATCACGACTAGAAGAGATACGAAAACAATCAAAACGACGAGTAATCCCAGTAAAGTTATGTTCAGAACTGTTGGACGGAAAACTTGAAGTTTGAGAACTTTCGATGGTTTCTCGTCAATAAATGAAATCCGGAGTTTTGCAACAGCTCCACGATCAGAAGCGGTTTTTAGTTCTGTGCGAAGACGCTCCGTTTCTTCATCATCGAGCACGATTATTGGAATTTTAGATCCACCAATCTGAAAAACAAACAGATTCTTTTGATGTACTCGATTGTAATACATTTTTGGTAGAATTCCATTCGTATCTAACCTTTCCACCATTCGAAAGGGCGGTATAATGACGCAAACGTTCTTACCACTTCTCTCTTTCTAATCTCCCACTATCCACTTACCGTCATTGGTCTCGCCGTTCTTTCCACTCTAGATGCTGGCCCAACGACCAATGCCATTGCTCCAGATTTTTCAGCGAATCGTGCTTGATTATCCAATGCAACACACCCAGTTAGAAATGGTTGAACATCATCAACAAAAACAACAGAGACGTGTTCGAAAACTGTGTGATCGAGACCTTTTCGACGAGCATCACAGGCACGGAATGAAGATACCTGTAAAATGAAATCTGTTGAGTTACTGTTATTGTCTTTTTTCGAAGTTTCCAAGATGATCAACTAACAAAAATGCGCAAGTCTACAGTACCCATAATCCCCATATTGCACCATTATTGCTCACCACGATCAAAGGAATTCAGGAATGAGAAGAGGGGTCATCAATGGGATTACACCATCTCATTTCCCTACCAAAATTTATGCGCCCTTTCCCGGCTCTTTTGAGCAACGCCGCCGCCCGTCTCGACTAAAAAGAAGTCCAGGACGGGTCGGAATAAGATGATGATGCCCCGGGAAGGGAGATGGTGAAAAAAGAAGAAGAAGATGTTGGAAGAAGGAGACGTAGTAATTGTGTGTATTATTTGTTTGTTGTATGTTTGTATCTCTATATTTGTCTTCTTTTTCTTCTTTCTATCCGTGTACTTGTTAGCACATGCATTGAACAAAAAGAGTCTCGAGAAGAAGACCAGACCCCTCCAAAAAGAAATTTCATTTAGCGTCTCGGAAAAGGAGACGGGCGGTCCGTGAGCCATTTCTCAAGTGCTCCCAAGAGAACCTATTTGACCTCCTTCTGGCTTGGCGCCTTTTAAGAGAGAAATGTTAAGGAAAATATTCACCTAATCGGTGATATATTGTATGAAAGGCCAGATGAGAAAATCTTTTGGGAGCCATCATGAATGATTTCTGGCTGATGAACCAGTTAGAAACGAAATGATGAAAACAAATGGAGGAGGTGCAGAGAATCCGAAAATGAAGACTATTTGAAATTTCGAGTGAACTATTCTCCAGAAAAAGAAACTCTCGAAATAAAATGGATGTCATTTTCATAAGTTACAGAATAATTTTGGCAGAATTTAGTTTCAGATAACTGTTCGTTGTATTACCATACGCTATACGGTGCCATCAGTTGAAACCTATTCTATTAGCCTATGATATATTGTGCCGATTGCCTTCGACACAGTGTTCAAAGACAACTTGAGCGTATGTTCTTCCAACCAAACCTTTTTACATCTTATTTGAATTCTTGTATTTGAATAGTTTATTTTCAATTCCTATCAAATAATGGACCTCCACCATAGGGTCAAAGCTTCTTTCTTTTCTAAATTTGATTAGTTTCTTCTCTCTGCCAGTACATCTTTCTCCTACAATTTTTCCTCTTTTGCAGCAGGAAATTGGACGAAAAGCCTCAGGGTCCGTTTCCCTAATGCATTGTGCAAATAGATACACACACTCACTAAATTGTATTCTCATTTCTGTGTCAAAAACCACAAAGGAAATCCGTTATCCCATTTTCCATGTGTTGCTCTCGGAGAAAACACAACAACTAATATTTTAGAGCGGTCGAAGAAACGGGCGGTTTTCCCTCTGGGATAGACTTCAAAAAACCGGGTTAAGCAGTAGAAGGAAAACACGCATTTTGTGTGAAAATATATCATCTGAAAGCTTCAGAGAATATGCCTCCAATTGCACACCAGATGCTCTGACAAATGGGTTTTCAATGAGAAAAAGGACATACCTGGACAATGTCTCCACCTGTTTCATAATTACTTCCGACAGCAGAGAAAGTACCAACGAGCTTGATCGTTTTTTCCTCTTGAGTACGATCTGTAATTAGTTAATTAGTGGTGAAAAGAGGAAGTGGCAGGTGGGCTAAATGGAAAGTACCCACGACCGAAATCACAGATATTTTGCATTAGATGAAACATCATGGAAACCAAAGCGAAATTAAAATGGTACGGTAAAATTTTGATAGTTTCCAGCTCAAAACTGAACAAGTTTTTATTTTTACCGCTGTTTGCATCTTTTGATTTTTAAAACTTCAAACTCTCTGAAGTCAATTTGAATATTTCCGAGTACTACCCGAAACTACGACAGTCAAAACTTAAAAAACGGAAAAACGTACCTTCATTGATATTCCTGTGCGTCACAAAAATATCGGCTTTTTCGGCGAATTTGAATTGAGAGGCGAGTGTAGTGTGGGAGACCGATGGACGTGCATCGACAATATAATTGGATGAAATAAGAAGTAATATGAATAACAGTAAGCGCATTGTTGACTGAATTATTGTTTAATTAGTGAAGAAGTGACATACACAATCTGAAAATTAGCAAAAATTGTAGAAGAAATGAAGGAGAAATGAGGAAAATAGTCGAGAGAATAAAAAGAGAAGAAAAATAAAAAAGATTGACATGGAAGAAAATGACAGGAAAAATGATGAGAAACGGAAATTTCTTGGTATCCATGGATGGACGAGAGAAACGAAAAGAGGTTTGTGTTCATAAAGTTTATCGAGTTTAAAAACGGGAAGGCTCGTTCCAGAATCATTGAAATACTCTTTCGGAGGGAGTTTTCTGGATCCTAGGTTCCGAAATGAGAAGAGAGAAGCAAGTTTCGAGTTGCTCTGTTCAAAAGTTTACGAAATTGGAACTTCCATCATGACTAATAAGTTGGTTTTTTGTTCCGAAAACAAGGAAAAAATCTTCTGAACTCAAAAGGCGAAGCATCTCTTTAAAAAGGTAACCGACTAAATCGACAGAAAAACGATTTGAAATCTTCTCGTTTCCCCTTACTTCTGCCTCCCGCTGTCATCATGTCGGCACCAGTAAAAAGAAGAAAAGCAATAAAAAATCAGTGTGAGGTCTCTCTCTTTCTTCTCTCTGTTCAACTCAGAGGTGTCACCTCTCAAAAGAGTTCGGGTTGTTCTTCTTCTGGTAGAAAGAAGGAAAAAAGAGAAACAGAGAGAGAGAGAGAATGAATGTTTTAGAAGGGGCGGTGCTTGTTGTAGAAGAGGAGATACGAGACATAGAGAAACAAAAAGAGAAACGAGAGAGACACAGAGAGGAAGAGAAGAAAAAACCATAAAATTGGATGGTTGAACGAGATGCATTTAGGTAGATCAAACAACCGACAGGGTTCACATGGATTGAAAAAAAAAACTCTACCCTAGAGGTTGTACAACGTGGAATGTCTCCAATTTTCGCTAAAAAACGTTGCTAAACTCACTGAGTGAAGTTCCAGGGGAATTATTAAATCCTTTTTGGAAACAACAATTCAAGAAAAAACATTAGGTCTTTTCTTCAAAAAAGAAAGATTTGGCTATAATGAGACTGTATTTTTCAGAATCAAAAAGGAAGGTCTGTAAAATGACAACAGAAATCAATGAGAGCGTACCGGAGAAAAACTCTAAAATCCATTGACGTCTACCCGAAATCGTGAATCGGACGAAGCGTATTGCGCGGTGCGAGAAAATAGAGATTAGAAGAAGAACCCATTCTACGTTTTATGTTTATGTGTTCTTCGGCACCACCGATACATTCAGATACACACATCTGTTGGGTCCCCCCGGCACAAGAAGACCACTTGAGATGGATAATAAAGAGCGAATATTTATGTACACCTAGATTTGATCTGACTTATTTTTCCCGTTTTCCTAATCCTAGAGTCAATTTTTATAGCTTTTGAATGACTGAACAGAACAGAGAAACGAGCAGAAATAGAGCAGATGTTCGAAAGGAATGGAAACGAGCGAAATGATCAGAAACATATGTGTATACTAGAAGGGGAAAGAGGCAAAAAGAAGACAGAGATAAGATTTATGACGTGGAATTGGTGGGTGAAGATTGAATTATGGGGATGGATTGAATGGGCACGCAACCGATGGAAAAATGAATGTATTTTCAAGAAGATATGAGATGGGAAGAAAGAAAAAGACTGGAAAAGTTTGAGTTCTATTGAAGAGATGTAAAATCTGGGTGAATATTGGAAACTCGTGTAGAATTAGAACAGTTTCTCAATCACAGAACGGTGGGGAGTATTCCGTTGGACATTTAGACACCAATGCGTTCAAATTTCTAACTCAGTATGCACTCTACAATGATAGTGAAGAAGACAATGAACGGCTACCGTATCAGAAAGAATGAATAGCACAAATATGTTTCACTTCCGATTCAGTACATATCAATGCACTCTATTATCTTTTGTAGAACAAAAAAGAGAGAAAAGGTCAAAAAGAAGAAAAAAGAGAGAGAAGAAAAGGGTGGTCCTGGTGTTATCTGTGAGTGTGAACACAAGAAGAACAGGAGGGAGAGAATAAGAAGAAATAGAGAAGGGGCGAGAAGAGGGCGGCTCACACAAAAAGTGTTGTGGTGACAGGTTGTGATGGTTTGTGGTGATGGATTATTGACGGCAGAACGATGGAACGCTTCCAAGATACTTTACGATGAATTGCACCCACAAAAAACGACGGAGATCGAGTGGATTAATTGAACAAGAGAGGGGAGAGGATAGAACGAATATGTGAACGACACATTTTGAATTTTATATTCAACATAACTTTAAACAATCAAGAAAATGGAATCAGATCAGAACTATTATTCTTTATCTGGAAGCTCTTTCAAACTAAGTAGCGATATTTAAAAACTGAGGAAAACCGACTCACAAAAAACCATACTTGCAAATTTACGGCCCGGCCCGGCAAGGCCCGAAGGCCCGGCCCGGCCCGAAGGCCCGGCTTCAAAAAAAGGTACCTATTTTTTACCAAATTTTTTGAAATTTTACATTAAAAACTTCAATTTTTTGATGCATAACTATCTTTTGATTGAATTCTGAAGTATAGTCAAAAATTCGACATTTTTGGGAAAAAATTCAAAAAAATTCAAAAAAAATTCAAATTTTCGTTCAAAATTTCAGTTCAAATTTTTCAGCCGGGCCTTCGGGCCGGGCCGGGCCGGGCCGGGCCTTGGAAATTCTCGTCACGGCCCGGCCCGGCCCGGCCCGGCCCGTTGCAAGTATGCAAAAAACAGATCCAACATATTCCACTCACTAAAAGAACTTGGATACTCAAAAAAGTGCCGAAAAGGGAGTGTCGGAACTATTTTACCCGTAAATAAGACGAATGAAAGTGAATATTCTTCTTCTTTTCTCATATTTTTATAGCTATCGATGGTGCAGAAATTGAAGAAAGAGTTCGAAGAATAAATGAAAAAGTGGAAATCCATCATATTGTGGTTTCTCTTTTCTTTGGAAGAGCCAGCACACCGACCGCCACGAGACTAAAAACGCAACTTTTTAGATGGAAACGCGACGACAATCGTGTCGGCAAAGATAAAAGGAATGGCCGGCGGAGAAAAGAAAACATTGATAAAAAATGGGGAGGAATGAAGTGAGAATGGAAGAATAGAATACGGGAAAAATGAGAGACGAAAATGGGAAAACTGACTGAAGAGGGAGAGTAGAAGAAGGCGATTGGATGATGACCTTGGTGTGAAATATGAACGGACGAATGGTGTGAACTTTTTAGTGAATAAAGAGGGGAAAGGAAGAAAGAAGAAGCTGAACGAAGAAACATGAGTTTTTTTTTAAAAGAAGATGACTCTTTCGGAGAGTGATCGATGAGAATTGAAGCCAATTTAAATGGAAACCCTCTTCACATTTTTTGAATTTGAGTGTCTCCTGCCCATCTGATGGATGGTGTGCTCTCTGGGATTGAGTTCAAGTGACAAATTATTGGATTGGAGATTTGAATTTTATGCGGAAACGTTACACGGGTTTTTAGCAAAAATATGAATACCTACATTTCGGGGGCATGTAAGAAGAATCATCTCCTTCATATTCTAGAGTATAACTCAGAAGAGAAGTAAGCATCCGGTATCAGCGTTCTATTAGATTTTCAATACCCAGAAGCTTGAAAATCTCATAAAACTGACTCTTACTATGTAGAATGCTTATTGAAAATTCTAATTGCGTATAAAATTTGAAAGCGTTCATTCCAAATTACAAACATATGGTCAAGAAAATCGTAAAATGACAGAAAACTCATAAAAATAGTGATTGTTCTCCCAGAACCTAATGGTCCTTCTTCTTCTTCCTCCGTCAATGTTTCTTCGTATTCTTATCTTGAGAATACATTGAGGGTGGCCATAAAATCTTCTATTCTCTCTTCTTCTTCTCCTTCTATCCATAAAAATGTTATTAGATTGATTTCTTAAGAAAAATCAACGAAAATAGCAGAAGAAGTTGGGAGAAAAATAGATTTAAGCGGCAATACTTCAAAGACGAATTGATCTAATCCAGGCCACTAATCACCTCTTATCGCCTTCTCTTATCACGAATTTTCACTTTTGAATTGTGAACAGAATAACGGAAAAGATGAAGAAAAGAAGAAGAAGAAGAAGAAGACTATATGTATTCGTTTGCTTTACATTTACATATCATTGCAAATCGGAATCGGTTATACGGAAAAGATAGAAGAAAAAGAGGAAAATGAAAGGGAGAGAAATGGAGTGAAAGAGGAAAGTGTGACAGACAAAACACATAACTGTTTGATAAACGAGCATTTGAAAGATGAAGAAGAAGAAGAAGAGAAAGTGCTAAATGGTGGAAGAAATGAGAAGAGGATTCTGCTGTAGTTATGAATAGATTCTAGAGTGGGGGATTCAGTGAAAAACTGAAATTTCTCATTGAGGTAACTGTTGAACTATCATGCTGAGCTGTATAATATTATAGCCTGTATAAATAACTTCTTTCTGATTATCAAAAGCGTTTCGAGTGATCACTTGATACAATTCAAAAAGGCACCGCCTTCAATATACTTTTACGATCACATTCCCATTCTCGCAACACTTTTTTCCGCCTATCACTTATTTTATCTTCATCTTATCACTGTATTCCATCCATTGCTTCTTTAAATTTATGATGTGGAAACCTCCTTTGATGAGCAACCGATTCAAGAAAGATAATGGAAGAAAGAAGAACTGAATAGAGTTGGAAAACAAGATACCGTAAAAACTGTATTAGAGCGACATGTCGCTCTATTTTTCAATCACCTCTCAGAAAAATGTTGTGGTTTCAGAAACTCATTAAAGTTAAACGGAAAAACTTTTTGAAAGTTCTATTTGTTGATCTAGAGGTTACTATTCACGCTGCTTCTATTCAGAACCAAGAAAATACACTAGGATAATCATGTTCATGAATCCTGAGTATATATGGGTGTCGTTCTATTAGAGGTGTTGTTCTATTAAAGGTGTCGCTCTAATGCAGTTTTTACGGTATACATAGAAAGAGTTATTTAGAACAGGAAGAAGCAATTAGAAAGTGTCAATGTCTGTTTACATAAAGGAATGGTGCAACACTTGTCCGTTTGGAAGAGGTCAAGTCACGGCTAAGAAGGGAAAAAGAGAGGGAAACTTACAATTGCCCTTGAGGAGGTGTTAGGTTGGAGAAATGGGGTATCAGGTTGCACGATGAATCGAAGAGTATGCAGGAAGAATGTGATAACGAGCAGACGACCGTTTTGGAAAACATTCAATGCTGGAGATAGATTTGAATCAATTCCTTGATTTATTATTCGTTACTAGCTAAGTTTGGATCATTTCTCGATTATACACCGGAACGGAAACATCCAAATCTTGAAATTAGAGACATACGAAGTATTGAAAAAGTAAAACATCTAGATTTGAGCAACTATCTTGAAACTGGCATAATACAACCTATGCTCTATTCAGTCATCAGTTTCTAAATTCATGTTTTGCTTGCTCTTACTGCGCACTACGAACTGATTAACACAGTCTATTATAAAAAACGTAGTAGAATAAATGTAGATTTGAATGATTTTATGTATGATTCGAAATGGAGGACCCAGAAAGTTGACGTACAAGCTGCCCACAATGTTATATGCCGTTTGAACGAAGGGCGCGAGGAGAACGGCGCACAAAAATCCCGCGTCTGCGTACCTTCCCTATTCATAGTGGCCGTCGCGATCCCGGTTTTTGTCCGTACATAGGTTTCCCCTACCCCGACACCTCTTTTCATTCGTATCGCTTCTTCGGCTTATTAGCTAAGATCAAAGTGTAGTATCTGTTCTTATCGTATTAACCTACGGTATACACTCGAATGAGTGTAATAAAGGTTATATGATTTTTGGAACCTAGGAAAGACTCGGGGCTTGCTCCGACTTTCCAAGGGTCGTCCTGGCGTTGCACTGCTGCCGGGCTCGGCCCAGTCCCCGTGGGGACAAAAATGAATACTGTGCACAATTGGAAAAATCGTCAAATACATCAAAAAATGTTTCAGACAATGCTTAAAAAACCGCGGGAAGTTGAAAAATAGAATATTAAGAACAGAAAGTACGAGAAAGTTTCAAATAAGTTGAAAAGAGTTAAGAAAATGTGCAGACAGTTTGAAGAAATTAGCACATAGGTAAATAAGTAAATATTTGAAAAAAAAGAAAAGAGACTTGGCTGTTCAAAGAGTACAACATGGGAAAAAGCAGAGTGTGAAAAATCTATTTAAAAACATTGACATGGAAACATGTAGTAATATGCTTCTCTGAATCTGAATTTTGCAGAAATCTGAAAAAGGAAGGTTTTCTTCTGCGAAGTCCTCATTCCGAACCACTTCATTCGATAGATTGTGATGTTACAGTAGCTTGGTTTTTAAAAAGTTCGTTGCCTTGTCTTCTGAAACTGAAAAATAATGATTTTCAATTCCTGAACCCCTATTGAATCATTGAATACCTTCATATTTTAATTTCAGTCTAGTTCGTTCAGAAAGTTATGAAATGTCGTCTCCACGTGGTCTCTACCTCCATGTCTTTCCTTATCATTTTCATCTCTCGAGCTCTCTTTTGTCATAATTGAACGGAACCTCCCACGTGATATTGTCACTTTTAAAACATCTTTCTTCTGTTTTTTTCATATTGTTCTGTCAATATTTTCATCATCTCAGATCATCCTTTTTCTTCATTTTTCTAATTCTTATCGTCTTTTTATTCTACTTTTCTTCCCACGACATCTCTTTTCTTCTTTTTCTTCTTCTGATGTACCTATACACCGAAATAACTCACTTATCTCTATATGAGTTGCCAATGTCAAGAAGTGAGAGATCATATGATCTGAAGAAACGCAGATAGAGAAACAGTGTGTCTACAAGACATGAAGATAGGGTTTCTCTCATCTCTTTCTCAAACTTTTCTTTGATTTTTCACTCCTTTTTCTCAACTTTTTCTCTCAAACAATATGCACTTTTTAACTAGTTTCATATTGATTGAATGAACAAAACAATGACGTTTCCATGAGTCCTGTTTCTCTTTTTTCAGTAAATATTTATGGTTGACCATGTCTTGTGACTCATTGATCTTGTAGACTACAAAAACATAATAGACGAATCGGAGAGACGCAGATATATCGAGACAGCTGATCATTTTCTTTTCTTCTGATGAGCTATGGATTTCTGTGCTTTGATTTGTTTCAAACTTCATCTAGCTGTTTTTTTTTTTAGTTTTTGATCTTTTAATTCTTGTAGAAAAGTGACGTCATATCAAGTGAGTCTAAGGTTTGTAGACGCAAATTTGAACCCAAATAAATAGAGTCGTTACTCGTAGTCTTAGGTGTAGCATAATATTGAAAAACTATTAGTGAAAGTTAAACTTAATGAAAAGACAGGACCTGAAGTATGGAATGGTTCTAGATGGTGAAGAGAATGGTACCGTATTCAAAAGAAGCATCAACTCGTTTCTTACCTTTGTTTTTCAAAAAAAAACGTTCAGTTAAATGAAAACTTTAGAATACATTGCAGTGATTTTCTAAAATCCTGGTTTTCAGAGCATGTAGTCTGCCTTGAGTGAACAGAGAATTTGTGAAATGACATCTCATAAATCCACACATAACCACCAGAACTTATTTCTTTTCTCTTTTCTGATGAAACTAATTTTGCCTTTTCGACTATAGATATTTTATCATTTACACCCCTATCTATAATATACATATTCTGGAAAAAAACTGGTTCTCCAGTGATAACATTTTGAATGCAACTTGCGAATCAATTGAAGCATTGATCAAATACCGTATTATCATTTATCGAAGTGAATATTTTTAAATTTTGAAAACAAGAACTGAAGCACAACTCGTATTGAAAGTCGGAAAAAATTTTGGAGTACAGTAATGCAAGAATTAAAAAACTCCCTATTGTCCTGATCTTTTCAAAACTCGTTTTTTTTTCAAAATTTCATAAAGTTCAGTATTTTCGAAAACTCTAAAGTATTGCGCTGCTCGAAAAAGTGTTTTTCGTAAATCAAATGTTTAAATGAATAGTCACAAAAAAGTTCAACAAAATAGAGTGGTGTTGAGCTACCATATCAAAATTTTCATTTGTGTCAATGTTTCACTAATGCACAATTATCTTATTTTGTCTTAACATCATATCAAAATTTTAAACCATTTTCTATATTTACTCTTCCTATTTTCGTTTATTCGTTGAGAGTAACAAATAGGAGTTTCTCTCAGGACGTTCCTCTCTATTTCGTTGTCATTTCCTATTTATTGCAGAATATTCTCTGCTCTTGAAATGATAAAATTAATGATTTCTTGTTGACCATTTCCTTAATAATGCTTTGAATGTTGTTTGTGTCATGATGCCGGTGCATTTACAGTTCACGAGCATTACATGTGAATTGGATGACATGTATTTTTCAGAAATTGGTAACTCTTTAGGTTAGAAAGTTGGCAATTTGTTCGTACTCTTGAATATAACAACAAATCTGAAAGGAATATTTCCAGACAATCTAGTTCTGGAGTTTGCAGTTCTTTTTCCTATTTCTGAGCACACCGAAATGACCCATTCACTTATGAATTTCCGTTTACTAAACTGTCAATAGAATCAGCTTCTTTACGGTTGTGTCATAAATTTTGAATGACATTTTTCTGATTTTTTATGCTTCAAATGAAAGACTAATTTGTAACGACTCAAAGTTTTGATGTTGAGATTGTACACAAAAAATGAGAAAGACTGTCAGGAAACGTGTTTACTAGGAAGGAATAGTGACTGGATAGGATGAAATTATCTTGATTCAGAAGACTCGAGGCATAAATTTTATTACACTGCTCTTAGAAAAGGGCATCTCCGAAGATTAGTAAATTCTTGGTTTCTTCCAAATTCAGAATTATAAACTAACGAAAACCAAATATCATGGAACCAATCAAGAATTCCCTACCATTTTTATATCTTTTCTCTATCAAGAACACTATTTTCTACTTCGTAAATGACCCTTTTTTCGTCTTTTGAATTGATCATAAAACACTTAAAATTCCTCTTCCATCAGCATTTTCCTTTTTTCTTTTTCTCTCCGAACCAGTCAACGAAGGTGTTTCTGGGAGTCTTATCAGTATTTGTTTTATCAATTCCTTGTCTTCTCTCGACTCACTCAATTCTGAATTCTGATTTTGATAACTCCCACTCACTTCTCTCCGTTTTTTCTTCCAATTTTTTTCCAAGAAAAGTTATTTCGATTCAGAATGGACGAAGAGTTCGATGGCGACGTGCCAATGTCAGATCCCTTTCTGTCATTGGTCACAAAGTTAGATGACATTGCACGTGAGTTTGACACCGAATTGATTTAGGAAATACAGAGATTTTCAGCGTTTCCTAGTAATGATTCTATGGATTTTGATATGGATCAAAACTGGCAGGAACCAGGACCTTCACAACAACATGATCCAACTTTACAGGGAAATCAACACAGTCCGCCTCAAGAATTTTACGAAGTTGATGGGCAAGTTTTTGAATTATTTATTTCCCAAAATGGATTAATTGGACTGCTATTCTGTACCATTAGTAACTTTTTTTCTTGACCCATTTTGATAATTTACATTTCAGGCAACACGACGTGAGTCGAATACAATCTCTACTGAAAAACAATAATGAAGACTTCTATTCAATGAGATTTTCTCCGCCCATATTTGATCTCGGAGGAGGAGGAAGAGGACCTTCTTTAGCCTCAACTCAACCAATATCTGGAGAAGGTCCTGCAAGTATGCTCAATCCATTACAAACATCTCCATTAACTGGAACATATCCTGCTGATGCCTATCGGCCTCTCTCACTTGCTCAACAATTAGCTGCTCCTGCAATGACTCCTGGAGGACAATCTTCTCTTTATGTGAACACAAATGGTACAATTGATCAAAAGGTAAGAAAGAAAAACGGAATTGAGAGGGCAAGTTTTACGATGAAAATGTTGCAGCACGGGTGTTCTTATCACCCAAAAAACGGACAATAAATGTCAAAACTGAGAGAAAAAATGGAAATAAAAAAGAAGTTAGTCAGTAAAACTGACATGATATTGACATTACAGAAAATCTGAAAATACATTCCATGGAAAACAAAGTATAATCTTATTTTTCAGAGTTATCCACATGAAATGCTATCTCCTCCTCATCATACATCAATGACCCCTCAACCTTATGTTGAACCAATGGAACTTATAAACGGGTACATGTCTCCGTACAATCCAGGTCTCTTTTATTCGTCTTCTCTCATTTTCTGAACCTCATTTTTCAGCTCAGGGACAAACTTATCATACTTATCATCAATCTCATACTCCACATCAAATTCAACATCATCATCAACATCATTTAAATCGAATTTCAAGTCAACCAACAATCCATGAACATCCAGAACCAGTAGAATCACCACCAATTGAAGAAGTTCCAGAGACGAAGCCGACGAAAATTGTGGAAGTGAACAGTCCATCGAGTCCACAGAATATGAAGGAAGAACTTCTTCGAATGCTAGTCAATATGTCTCCAAGTGAAGTTGAAAAACTGAAAAACAAAAAGACTGGAGCGTCGTCTTCGTCGACTAGAACTTATCAAAAACCATCAAAAGTTGTGATACAAGAACCGGCTGAAGATGAAGATGATGAAGATGATGACAGTGATTCTGGAGAACCGTCATCTCAAGGAAATACTGTTATTATTAGGAGTGAGTTATACTGAAGAGAATATCTTTAACTCCAATGTTAATGATTACAGGGCCAAAAACAGAACGACGCACTGCCCATAATTTGATCGAGAAGAAGTATCGTTGTTCTATAAATGATAGAATTCAACAATTAAAAATACTTCTATGTGGAGATGAAGCAAAACTGTCCAAGTCAGCGACACTTCGAAAAGCAATCGAACATATTGAAGAGATTGAACACGAGAATCATGCGTTGAAATTTCAAGTAGATCAAATGAGAAAAACGCTTCAGATGAATGGATTACCAGTGAGTTATTCAAATATTTTCAAAATAAGGAAAATTCCTGGATTTAGTACCCAGAACCAATTCAATACTCTGATTATGCAATCCAGTCGCCAGCTGAATCATCTCCATCTCCGCCAAGAAATGAGAGAAAAAGATCTAGAATGAGTACGAATACTCCTGTTAAAAATGGAACAAGAGACAATTCTAGAGTGACACTTTTTGCAATGCTCATGGCTGTTATGATTTTCAATCCAATCGGGTAAAACGATTCAAAAAGAATATAGTTCATTAAATCAATATATTTCAGTTTACTTGCTGGAAGTTCTCTGTTTTCTACAGCATCTGCAGACACGAAAGCCCCGATTGCATCTCCATTTGAGCACGGACGAGTGATCGATGATCCAGATGGAACAACAAATCAAACTTCTTTTTGGGGCCTTGATAGCACTCTGATTTGGTGTGTAAATGTCCTCATGGTTCTGTTTGTTATGATCAAATTGATGGTTCATGGAGACCCAGTTCAAGACTTTATGTCTCCAACATGGCAATCATTTGTTTCAACCAGAGAAAAAGCAAGAGAAGAATTGAGATCCGGAAATCTGAAAGAAGCTCAAAGACAATTCAGAGAGTGTTTGGTCGCACTGGGTTGTTGGATTCCCTCACCTGGAATAGAATCATTTGCATATGTTGCATGGGAATGCTTCAGACATCTTTTGAATTGGTTATGGATTGGAAGATATATGGCAAGAAGGAGGAGATCTACAACTAAACCAGTATCGGTGGTTTGTAGAAGTCATGCACATACAGCTGTTCTCTACCATGAAATTCATCAGGTTTCGTTTTTTGAGTATACGAAGTTTCAGCTTATTTCTGTTACTTTCAGCTTCATCTGATGGGCATAACTGGCCACAGTAACGATGGTGATGACCCGAGAACATTGCCAGGCCTCTATCTTTCCCTTTGTGCTGTGAACATGGCTGAAGCTGCTGGAGCATCAAATGATGGTCTTCCACGTGCAATCATGGCTCAGATCTACATCGCAGCATCGATTCGTTGCCGTCTTGCACTTCCCAATCTGCTGGCTCCATTCTTCTCCGGGTACTTCTTACGAAGAGCTCGAAGACACGTTCGACGGGCTCCAGAACATTCTGTCTCTCATTTATTATGGATATTCCATCCGGCAACAAGAAAATATATGTCAGATCCAAAAAGGTTAGAGCATGTGTTGAGTTCGAAACAGAAACTGTTGCGGTTTGGATCATTTGTTGAAGATGAACAATGTAAGCTTTCTTATTTGAACTAAACACATATTTCTGTTTTTAGTATCTCCATTGGCTCGAATTCGAACAACTCTTAAAATATACCTACTCTCAAAACTTGTTCAAGAACTTGTTGGTGGAGATGAAATATTCACGAAAAATGTGGAAAGAATCCTGAACGATAGTGATCGCCTTGACGATGAAGTTGACGTCGTTGATGTATCGAGACTTCTTGTTTCTATTTCAACTCAATGTGCTGCGTTGTTAACAAATGAAAAAGATGAATCTGCAAGTCTGTTTTTTTTCTTCTCAGCTTTTATTAAATCCTCTTTTTATTCAGAATTCGGTTCTTGGTTGACTCGAAATGGAGATGCTTGTTGTACGTGGTGGACACATGTTTTAACTTGTGGAATCTATTGGAGAAGTAATAAAAATGAATTGGCAAGACAGCACTATTCATTGATCAGAAATTGCCCTCCGAAGATTTTGACAGAGTAAGTTTATTTCTAATTTGATTACTTTTCAATTTTGTGTTTCCAGCAATCTAGGCCTTGCTGTTGGCCATGCTCTCTGTGCTCGAAAAATATGTATAGATGACAGAGATTCTCCGAAAGTCAGTCAATATGTATGTATTCACACGAAGAAAGCATTAGAATCTCTTCGTCTTTTCTCCACGTCATCTAGAACTTCTGGAGTTGTTTCGGGAATTCAAGAAGGAACGAGAAGAATGGCATATGAATGGATAATGAATTCATTATTAGATGCATGGAGATCAAATCTTTTCTCTTCAAAACCTTACTGGACACAAACATTCAAAGGACAATCAACATTCAGCACTTTATATCAAGAAGCTTATAATCATTATGCAGTTATCAATGGAACAAGAGGAGACTGCTGGAGGGTTTGTTGGAATTTCAGTTGTAAATTTAGTAATAATGATTGTTTTTCAGTTATTTGTTTATGAACTGACGTGTCGAATGTTGAATGGAGCAAATCCACAAGCCACGTGGACAGGTGTTAGACGTGTTCGATCAACAAAAATGGATGCTGTTCGAGGGAGAGTAAGCATGAGAAGGTCAGCTCAGCCGGATGCTTTCCATCTCCATACACTGGTCAAACTTCATTCTTCAATGGATCTTTAGATAATATTAAAATATTTGAACAAAACACGAATTTATTCAAAATGATGACGATAAATATGATTATATCAGTTAGGTCAAGATGTACAGACACAAATAAAACAAAATACTGTCGGACAGGTGGAAAGAGAGAGAGAGAGAGGAAATAGGATGGAATCAAGGTATCCAGGATACTATACTTAAGTATCTTTGTGATATTTTTAGAGCCCGTTGGGTTGGGGGATTACTGGATACAATTCGTTATTATTAACTTCTTAGAGACGTCTGCGAACGCAAGCTCCCTGGAGTGGCTCGTAAGCTCCTGCGCATTGGCAGATTCCAGCAGAGCAAACAGCTCCTGGAACACAAGCTGGGGCAGCAGCAATAGCGACTGGGGCAGCACATGGGGCTCCGAGTGCAACTGGGACGACTGGGGCGACTGGGATGACTGGTGGTGGGACAACTCCGTAGATGGTACGGGCAACACAGACAGTTCCTTCTTGGATAAGCTCTGGTGGGCAGAGGCAAACTCCGACGGAGCAGACAGATCCTCCTGTGCATTCGACTCCTGGCTCACATGGGGATCCTGGGAGAGCTTGTGGGATGAGACGTCCAGCAACAACTGGAGCTGGGGCGACTGGGATAGCTGGTTGACATCCGATGACTGGAGAGTAGACGACAGCTGGATTAGCACAGGCACAGGCTCCGGAGACACATTGAGCAGCTCCGACGCATGGGGCAGCACATCCGAGTGGTGGCTGGGCAGCGATCACTGGGGCTGGTGGAGCAGCGAATGGAGCAGCGAAGACTGGAGCTGGGGCTGGAGCGAGAACTGGGGCTGGAGCAAGGACTGGAGCTGGAGCGTAGGCTGGGAGTGGAGCAGCAATTGGAGCTGGAGCATATGCTGGAGCGTAAGCTGGAAGTGGAGCTGGGGCAACCTGGAAATAGCCACGAATCTGAATAGTTAGAGATATTGGATTAGAAAATGGATGAGCAACATTCAAACAGATTAGTCAGATTCATGTCCATTAACCGTTTTAAGGCTGTAGTTCTCAATTTGAATTTGGTAAAAGGAGAATCACTGGAAATTACATCTTGGAATCAGTGGATGAATGATTTGTTGAATATTCAAAGAGAAAACTCACTGGTGGGGCAGCAGCTACAGTTGGAATGCAGACGGAAGCCTGGCAGACAGCCGGTGCGGCACATGGAACAGCAGCACTGCACGCAGAGTACAGAGGAGCTACTGAAATAAATATATATATAACAATATGGATATGAGATGAAATATAGTAAGAGAGAAAACTAAACTATGAGAATGCTGAAAAATAAAAGAAACAGTACCTGGCACCTGAGCGGCGGTGAGGGCGAGGAGTGTGGCGCAGATGGTAAGTCTGAACATTGGCTTCTTCGTTCTAAGTCTTCAATGGAAGTGGTTGAATGGCACCCTGCTCCGATCTTAAATACCACCGAAAAGACGGAGGCGGAGGCTGTGAATCGCAATGGCAAAAAAGTTGCCGGCACGGAAAAAGAGGTGCGACGCGGTGCGGCTGAGGGGACGAGCCAATTGTAAACACATTGCAATGCGGAAAAAAAATGTGCAAAAGCGGAGCTGGACCGGGTGAGAAACACAGTGAGAGACTGTTCATTTATTCGAGAGAATATTGAAAAGGGGTCTTGACTTTCGACCAGAAGGAATGTTGCCATTTTAGCAAAAGAGGGAACAGCACATAGTTGAAGGGGTTTTTAACCGTCTGGTGGAGTGGACTGGATAATTTTTCGAACTGATTTAGATGCACTCTCATTTTCAGTTTATCAATCTCAACACTTCTCTGTCTTCAGATCAAACCAGTTTAATGATATTCTTTCAGCCGAATCTTCTTGAATTTCGGATTCTTCTAAGTTTTCAAAACTCCAGTGCAGGCTGGATCGGGACTATTAAGGTCATGTTATCCTTCCTCGTTATATAGGAAAATGGGCAAATGAGACTTGTCTAAGCGTGTCGTGTTTTTATTAATATAATGAAATAAAAATGTGACTTCTGTTATTTAAACATTTTTCTGTGTGAAGAGGTTGAATGCGTGAGCAACAGCCAAGCTCTCAGCTAAACTCTACCTTGTCGCCAAGATCCATCTGTCTTTAACTTGGTTCTAAGCTGAAATATTACCTATAATGATTCGCAAAATTGAATTTTATTAGTTGAGGATTTCAGTTCTCCGCGTTTATATCGTGCTACAGATATTTTTATTTTCAAAACTGTATCCTAACCATTCGAAACCAATTTCGAAACAGTTGTGTAAATTGAGAACCTTTCTCGTTGTTTCTTGTTAGCTTCATATATCACAACTCTGCATGACTTCTTTCTTTCATTTGCTTTTCTCTAAGTAAGCCTTCGAACACAGCTCGTCACCAATGTCATTCATTTCGAACTTCCGATTTTCCATGCTGTCTTTTGACAGTACTAGTTTTTTTTCATTTACATGTTAAAAATAGAATTTTGCAGTAAAAGAGCAGTCAATCTTTGTTCCCTTATCATCAACACACACATTTTTCTTCCCTCTCCGCATACTCTTAACCGATTCCGCGCGGAACGAAAAAACGAGAGAAAAGAAGAAAAAGAACTGAAGAGGTGCGTGTGGAAAAGGTGCCGAAAATCTCACGTCCTGCGGGCGTAAACAAAGAAACTTTAATTCTTTTCCTCTCGGTTCTCCAACTATTTCTTCATATTTCTTTTTAATGTCTTTTACCGGTGCACCATTAAGAGGATATATTGCGCCAGTGTGCAAACATGCACATTAACGTCTATTATACGGTCTTCTCTCGAAGAGAGAAAGTGAAAAAGGGGAGAATGAGCGGCAAATGATTCCAGTTTTCTTTTTTTGCTCCTTCGTCTTCTTGCAACTTTTTTTTCCATGTGACGGACGAAGCTAAAGTGTTTTCCGTCTAGGGATTGTGCATTTTGATCGCTTAGGACTTTCGTTCAAAATGTATGTATAGAGCAGTTTCAGAAACTCACTTCTATGTTTTTTCCTATCCTGAAAATTAAATAGAGAAATGATCGAACTCATTGAAAACCTTGAGAACTGATTAGACTCCTGCTTCCACTACTGCATATTCGGTAGCTCTGTTAATGATTCATTGCTATTCTTGAATGTATTACAAAGGGCAAATATTTCAAACTTCCGCCCTTATTTGACCTACGTGGAGCTCACAAAACAGGTGTTTGTCTTTGCTTTACCCTCCTTGTCTCTCTTTTTGCTCCTTCCGATTCTCATTCAATTACATAACAATAGAGACATTTTCATAACACAAAAGAAGATCGTAACTAAAGAATCGAAAGAGATGGAACAATTTAAATATTCTGAAGAGAGAAAGGTTATCCCGGAAACAAAAAAAATGAGCAAAGGGGAGAAGAAACAAATGTAGAAGTAGTGTGGAAAGGAATTCGGAAAAAAGAAAACCGTATGAAAAATGACCAGTTTCAGAAGAAGAATGCAATTACTAAATGACATCTTGATCTAACGAATATTGACGAATTATTTTAATCGGACTTTGCCGGTTTGTTGCCGGATTGTGAATGCCTTTCTCGTGTTGAATCACGTAGTCGGAGACCTGAATAATGGAAATGTCAGTCGATTAAAAATCTGAATAACCAGACAAAATACAAACCTTTCCTCGAGAAATTCCAGTCGGCAAAGAAGGATGTCTGGCGAGAATTCCACGTTTGTTACATGGTCGTTTCGGCGAAATTGACCGACTTTTTTCGGAGCTCTGAAATTTCCAGATGAGGTTCATGTTTTTGAGAAGAGATAACGAAACACAAAACTATTAGAATAGTCTATGAAAATGAGTATGAAGAATGAAAAGGGTTTAGAAGGTTACTTGTTGATTGATTATTGATTAAAAAGTTAATCAAAAGTTAATCAATGTGGATATTTCGTTCTACTAACTTACCTTTTGGTGGAGTCTCCTCTTCATTCTAAATGTGATTATTAGATGTGCAAAATAAAATTCAAAAAATGGGAATAAAAATAAGAGATATTAGAGAAAGTACAACTAACCAAAACCTCTTTCAAAAGATCTGCATCCATTGATTGTCCAGTTTGTGACTCTCCGTGTCTCATATCTTGACGAGACTTCTTTCTTCCACGACCCAAACTTGCACGGCGTCCACCCCAATAGTAATGACTTCGCTCTGATGGGCGGTCACTTCTAAAAAAAAAAACTGTTGAGACAACGCTTCTCAGGATAAAAACTCTGACTTGAATGGTTCAACTTCTTTCGACGACAGCGGAGCAGCAGCACAAACTGGCAGGAATTGTGTTTTATTATTTCTGTATTCATCCAATCTTCTTGCAATTTTCAGATATGAATCATCAGTTTGTACAATGACTTCTTGTCTTGTTTCCTCTTCAAATATACTTGTACCCATTCCACTCGTTGATGAACTTCTTGCTCTATTACTGTATGGTTCTGATAATCGATCACATCCCGGAGGGGGTGAATATTGAGTACTCATTGAAACACTTGCTGACATATTCGGAGCAATAAACGTCTTTTTCTTCTTTTTACTCTTTTCAGAATCCTTCAAAGATTCTGAAGTTGATGACGTGTTGGAAGATGTTAAGACTTCTGAGCCAAATGAAGATGCTTGACTGTTCTCTTCTTTCGACGTTTTCTTTTTCTTTTTCTCTTTTTCTTTCGATTTCCCAACGTCTTCACTTATCGATGTCTGTTGTGCCTCGTCTTTTCTTTTCAGAAGTTTTCCAAACCATTCACTTATCGATGTTTGCATACTTCGATCATCCTGAAAGATAAAAGAAAGTTAGACAAAAGGGAGAGAGAGAGTATCAGATTACTAAGTCAGCAGCAGACTGCTCAATCGGCGAAGTGTTTTGATCTCGGTTGGGTGTCGAGACGGGAGAAATCATTCTGTCCATCATTTGGATTTGAACACTTTGTGACGTTTCCTGGAAAAAAATAGTAAAGTGGTACATAACAGTTGTATAGTTGAGAATTCAGATAAAATCATTTGCTTACAGTTTCAGCATCGTATTTTCCAATAGGTGATGTCACTGTGGATCTATGTACTAATTGAGAAGTACACGGATCTGTGGCCATATGAACCAATTCTTGCTTTCTGAAACTAAATAAATCTACTTTTTCTGAAAACATTTTTACTTACAACGATGTCTGCGTCTCTTCTTCATGCATACTATTCGAAGGGAACGGTGAAGTAGACATTGATCTCATTTGTTTCAGTTTTTCATCTTTCTTTAAGTCTTCACAAAGAGAGACAACTGGAGACGTAGATGTTGAGATTAGATATTGAGGAGATGTTGAAGTACTCGCGGAGGTTGTGGATGGTTTCTTGGCAGCTGATGGAAGAGATAAACTCGTAACTTGGGATTTATCCTGTAATTTTTGAAAAATAGAAATAAAATAAAAAAATATATATATATAGATTTACGGAAAATGTAGTTTCGTAATCCCTTCCAACTGCTACATCAGCTATTTGCTTCAAAGTGTCCTGACTATTCTGAAATCAGCTTTCTTGAATTTGTTAGTTTCAAAAAAGAAACATACTATGTACAATGAATTACTCATAGCCTCACAGATAACATTAATTTCTGCTTGTGACAGTCCACGTGGCAAATCGAGAGCTTCCGAATTGACTGGAGATTCTTCCATGAATGCAGAAGTTGCCATTTCTACAATTGGTGGACGGACACGTTGAGTCTGAAACTTTTGAAATAAGAACCGGTGTCTACGGATTGAAAGAGAAACCTGGAGGTTTGCAAGTTTCATCGCAATTTCATCGATTTGGAACTGAGCCAAATCGGTTTGAGCTGTTCCATCAATACGAGTGCCAGGAGCAAGATGAACAGATTGTTGATTTTGAGTTGAAGGAATATCACATTGACAAACGACACATTCCTGGAAAAATGAAACCTCACTGTTGGGTTTTTTTTCAAATTTTACACACCGCCAGTTTCTTATTCCTTTTTTTCGCTTCTGGCGAACTCATTGAATCCATCGGAAGACTTGTTGCATCGGATATAGAATCTCTAAAATCATTTGATCTTCTTGATATAGACGTTGCATCATCTCTTTGTAGTTTAACTTCTTCTATTTTTTCACTGTCCGGATGTCCAGTCTCATCGATAAGTTGTCTGAAATTGAGAGGATCTCAACAGAATGTAACTTGATCTGACTCACCTCGACCATTGAGTCTCTCGATGCTCATCCGGTTTAAGATGATTGCTCATTGGATCACAAGCCATACTCTGAGAAAATCAAACAACATTAGAAGGGGCTAATGAAATGATTAATAACCTGTTCATATTTTTCGACTTGAGTTGACATTCCTCTACTCGGAAGTTCCGTTTGAATCTCTTTACTCTCTTTCAAAAGTCTCTCAAACTTCTCTACAGTATCTTCCAATTTATTATTTTGTTGTCCAGACATGATACTTGGCCCAACAAGTTGCAACCATGGAGACTCTTTCTCCATTATCCTCTTGTAAAGTTCGTTTCTATCTGGAAGTTCTCCATTCTCGATTGCTTGAGTATATTCTCTCTGAAAATACGGAATGAACATTAAGAAATAAAAAGTTGCAATTCAAACCTGGATTTTCTTGATCAAATGGTAAAGCCATTCCTCCATCTTAATTTGAACAACTGATATAAACATGGAAACAATACTCAATCCAACAATAACAAGAACAAACATTACGATGAACATATGCGGCTTATCGGGTACAATGTCTCCTGGAAAATAAAAATAAATTAGTGAAAGCAATAGTAGATTTCTTTTAACTCACCAAGGCCAATGGTAGACAACGATATACAGAAGAAGTAGAGAGATGTGAAGAATGTCCATCTAGTTTCCCAGAGTAAGAATAAAGATGAGCATCCACAAACATAAACAACACAAATGAGTAGTGCCAACCAAATTGGAATAGTTCTTGACTCCAGTTCCAACTCTTCTAACCCTTCTAGTGCCATCGGATTTCCAGTTTCCAGAATTTCAAGTTTTGATCTATAAGAAAATAGATAAAAGGCTGTAATAAGTTAAGGTGTTTACATTTTTCTTCCTCTCAATCGATTCGTTGTTTTCTTAGCTTTTTCTTGAATTCTGAGACGATGTTGTTGCCACGAAACTGATAAAGAAGTTGTCATCCACTTTCCACATTTTGATAGAATTGCGAGAACAAGTGGGATTCCTGAAAACTACTAATTTACTTTGATGTCTAAACTCGACTGAAAACTGACCAACAATCGCATAAATAACTGATGCAGCTCTTCCGATTGCAGTTCTTGGAGCAATATTACCGTATCCGATTGTAGTAAATAACGTTCCAACATAAAACAATGCACCCCAGTAATCCCAATCTAAACATTCCGGAAGTCGAACTTTGTGCAATTTTTTCTCGTAATCAATGAACAATTCTCTGAAATTACCTCCTTTCGTATTATCATGCCTATTTTTCTCTGTAACATACTCAAAATTAGCATTCGCTCCCTGACGGAACACCATCGTTGTCAACCGTTGAAAAGTGTCATTTCGAAGAATTCGAAGATCGATTCTCTCTTTGCTGCAAATCAGAGATTGTTGATCAATTGAGTGAAGAAGAAAGCAATTATTTAAAATGTCAACTGTTAGAAAAACATTACGAAATCATTGTTCAACTTACTGTTTCACTTCTTTTTCGTAATCATGCTCGAAATAATAAAAGAGCCAAGCACCGAGAAATGAATAGAGAATAAGGAGGACACTGGCAGAAACACGATGTAGTTTGTACTTGTCGTAATAGTATTTGCACTGAAAAATGTATTCTTTGAGCAATGAAAACTGTGCAATAGTTGGTGTAAAGACTGCTTCGTTTTTTTGATTGCTTGGATTTTTCAGAAATTTTTATCCGAATTTTTATACAACTAACTTTTTTGTGAAAAATACAAAGCTAGATCCTGAAAAGTTTTACAAGATAACCTCCAAGCTGTCTATTGACTTACTCTTCCTAAAAAAGAAGTTGGTGGAGGTGATAGCTGTACTTCACTTTCTCCGTCAATCTCCAAAGATCCAGTTCTTGAAAATTGGCCGGCGAACATTCTTACAACTTTTGCCTGAAACGGAAATTCGAGATCTCAACATTTACTTTCATTTCACAAACCTGTAATGTATTTTTCTGTTCTCTTCGATATTCTTCGTCGTCGTCTATAGTTGTTCCATCATCTCTTGATTGAAAACTGAATTGAGAGAACCGAACTTTCGATCCAAGAGATGTATTTGACAGTAATGATTCACGTGAATACGGACGAGAAGCTCTGAACGGAACAGATGAAAAAGAAATGACGTTTGAATGAGGTGGGTGTGTGCTTCGCGGGAAGAGATTCTTCGAGTCAGGAGCAACATAGTTTTTGAGTTGGAGCAATAAAAAAACGGAATGTGTTTATCTGATTTCTCTGAGAAAAACGAGAGATTCCTTCAAGTACAAACAAATTGAAGAGAATCATGTGAAAGAGTTTCTGCTGCTGAGATGTCTCAGTGGAGTAGGTCAAAAGATTCTTTCATCTTGAATCAAAAGATTGACACTTGGATATGCTCGAAACGTGTTTGTTGTGGAAATCATGACAAGACGATTGATTTGATGGACATGACTTAATCCAAGAGAAGATAGGAAAACGAGAAAAAAGAAGTGAGAATTTGTGGTTTTTTATCTGAGGACCAGTAACAAATAGATAGAGAATCAGAAATCTTTCAACCAATTGTTCTCAGTTACTACTCAATCACACTATCACTTCTTCTAGATCTTTCGTAATGTGGCTCAATGAGAGAAAAGTAATAAACTATAAAAATAGAAGGATGTTTGACGTAACTAAGCTAAAGATAGATCTCTTTGATGTTCGAAGACCTGAACTTTCTCTCTCTCTCTGTCTATCAATCAAAATCTTCGCTTCCGGTTTCCATTGAACTATTCTGAAACTTCGCGAGTTATTTGGACCAGACTATCTGAATTGAACGGAAGATCTACCTTAAAAAGACATCTACATTTGATTTCGGGGAACTCTTCCTGATCAAAAGCGAAATTAACTAGTTGAGAAATATGTAAACTATCCAAATATTAATTCATAACGACTTTGAAAAAAGTAAAAGTGCAACCCCTTGTGAGAACTACCCGAATAAGAACTGTTACGAATCAGACCTATGAAGGTCTATTGGCTTTAAAATAACTATTCTTAATTTCTTAGTCAGTTCTAATCCTTACCAGTTCTGATCAGAGCGGTTCCTATTCGGGATAATACCGAGATAAATATATTCTCAAAATACGCAAAAAAAACAGGAACCAAAAGTTTGAAACGTTTTGGAAAAGAAGAATTATTTTGAAAATTCGTTCGAAATAAACGGAGCAGATGTCATATTTCATCTTCTTCTTATTCTTCAGACACCCTTTCAAAACGTGTGATTTTCAAAAAAGTGTCATTTCAATGAGATCCGTTCACACACAAAAAGCCAAAGAAACTTGAGCTATCGGAGCTCATCGGCATGTGCTCCGCAGCTCTAACCTTATCATCACCTCGATTGTCCATCAATGAGCAATCGCATAAAAGTGATAAATGTGAGGTAGTGTCGAGTCTTAAACTAGTTTCGTAAAAGAATCAACGAGTCTGTTGGAAGAAGATAAAGACCCACCAGAAGGATAGAAGAAAGGGACCAATACAACTAACGTGTTGTTTTAGTTAAGTGGTGGAAAGGTAGAAGAGAAATGAGAAGAGGAAACTAAAAAAATGAGAGAAAGAAATGAATCAGTATTTCTTCGTATTGTCAGCTGTCTTTTTCAGTATCCAATGCCGCCGCCCTTTTCAAAGTGAGAAAAACACAAAAAACGATGACGATGAGAGGATAAATGAGCACTTGTTTTAGTTTTTGAGACGTTTTTTTTTGGAGAGAGAGCTCGTGTACTTTTAACAATTACCTTATTAGCTTTCACTTGAAAGAGACCTCAGCACTTCGGGTTAGATTATCTCAAAAAACGAGAGATTCGTGGGTTTGGAGCATATCAAAAGTTTTTATTCAAGTATAAATCCTTTTATAAAGCTGCCACAAAAAGACTGAACTATACTTTCTAAAACTACTTTCAATACTTTCATGTGCTGATTGGGTAAAATCTGATTAGAACGTGTTATTTTTCGAATTGTGAGCAAAACGAAATGATATTATCACAATGTATGAGCTCTAGAAGAAGCAGTTATCAAGAATATAAAAAGTCGAAACTATTTCTCTAAACTTTAATTCTCATCAGGCAAAATCTGCGAAGTTTCACTTTTAGAAAAATTGGACGCTTCAAATGTTGCAGCACTACTAGTTCATCGGCAGTAACGGACGGAATTTTAAAGATTATAGGGATGAATCTTCAAAAAAAAAAACTAGCAGAAAAATGGAACTCTTTGAAAATTCTTCGTACATTTCAGGCTACAAAAACTATTAAAATAAACTAAAACTCACCGAAAATTATCATATTTGCTACCCAATGCATCATCCGTATATCCATCAGCCAATACAGTAGTTGTTGGTGATGCATGACGCATTGAAGAAGTAAAGAACATGATTATCAACCGTCTAGTTCAGCATAATAATGCAAATGTTCACTTATTTTCCGTTCTTCTTCAGAATGAAATAAAGTGTAATAGAAGGAAGAGCTCTCCTCAACTTGATATGACACCAATTTGCGCGAACGACAGTTGTCTCTTTTCCTTCCGTTCATCTCATTGATTTCTGAGGATTATGCAGGAATCGATTGCTCTTTCAAAGAGTGTAACTTTAATCGGTTTCGCAGTTTGACAACTTTATTGTTGGATAGAAATTTCAAAGTGAATTAGAATGAAAGTTAGAGTATTCAGGGATCACTTTATTCCGATTTCCATGACAATTTCATTGAGTCGACGTCTCAGCTTGTCCTCGAAACGATCCAAACTTTGATCATCTATAACATCGTATTGTAATTGATGACATTCATTTCGAGATTCCCAAGGACATTCAGATTTATAATGCAGTTTCAGAGCTTCAGAAGAAGAGAAATATTGAGATTTTGCAACTGCTGGAGACAATTTATGAAGTGCGAAATGATTGAAAACAGTGGCGACCGTCGATGTGCTGAAAATAAGTCGTGATTCCCTTTGAATCAAGAGAAAACAATAAACGAACCTACTAAAACTTTTCCCGTATTCTCCTTTTGGACTCGTCTTTTTCGACCGTTTTTTGTTTGAGATCATGTAGTTATAATGTGGGAAAAGTGTAAAATTGGATGGAAACTTGAATACATTCCGGCTGGAAATTGAACTCAATCGAATACCAGATGTTTTGAGTTCAAAGTTTCGAAGCAAGTCCCCTGAAATTTGGAATATTAAAAGCTCAAAAATGTGATTAGACTAACCGTAATTATCGTGTTCAATTGGAACAATAATTTCATCAATATCAAGTATAAGAACATAACGATGAGTATGAATATGACTATAAAAGCAGTCATTGTATGGAAGAAGTTCATGTCGTCTCTTTTGTGGACGATTTGCTTTTAGAAAAGCACTTCGTTCCAGTGGATTATTTGGATTTCCAGATGGTAATGATAGTGGAATCTAAACTCAGTATTTATTGAAACTGCAGCGAAAAGTTAGGATATTCTCGATTTGTTAAAGCGGACTCAAACAAATCAAGGAAGTTTAGGGTTCCCTGAGCTTCTTGAGGTTCCTTGATTTGGAATCAGTTCACACAAAAAATCGCAACCTACTTTAAAACGGCTTTAAAGATGTTTAATGATATGACTTACGACTTGTAATTTTCTTTTTTCTTTGTAATATTCCAACACTTTATGAGTCTTCTCTGATAAATGGAAATGATAAATTGTAACAGTATCTGCTCCGAAAACATATTGCATTTCAATCCATTCTAGTAGTCGATCGGATATATCTTCCTGAAAGAGAATACTTGAAGAAGTCTGAAATATTCTAACAAACTCACTTGATAATCCAGTCCTTTTACACAAACAGCAACATCTTTCCTCGTTTCATTTCCAGAAAACACTGGTTTTTTAATAACTTCTATTGTATTTTCAGTGCTTAAACATGGTCTTCTAGTCAAAGAAACACTCATTTCATCTTTATTTTCAATTCTTCTAGAAATCGGACAAGTTATGAGGCTGGGAACTTGGAACGAATCTCTTGGATCCCATCCAGTTTGCCAGATTTCTCGTATATAACCTTTGACTGTTGAGTAGGAAGTATGAGTGAAAATGTTACAATAAATTGAGATTTTTGATTCGATCGAATGATTTGACATTACCAGTATCTAAAATACATGATTGACTCAATTTTATCAAAGTTCTGTTACCTGAACTGCCGCATTCTCAGGGAAAAGTGAATTGTCTCTATCATCGAAATATGCAGAATATACTTCAATTCCAGCCATTTTTAGCCAATTTCTAGCTTTTTGAATATGCTCTGGTCTTTTCAGAAAACACCAATAATGCTCTTCAACTTTTGATTTTTTCTCAACAACTGAACGTGTTGGAGCTCTGGCCATTTCCATTAATTTCAGATATTTTTGCACGAAAATCGCATCTTTTTCAGAATCAAAATGATCTTCATAGTCTGGAGAGTCCTGAAAACGTGTAGGATTTCAGTGAATCATGTGGCTGTAACTGACCTTATCATCATAGTTCATGTAATTTAGAAAAAGAAAAACTAACAGAATTAGAGAAACAAAAATGACCGAAATTCTGCGAATTGCCCACTTGAATCGCATTTGATTATAATTTAAGAGAAAGAGAAGAAGAAGTGGTTATAACTTCATTTGGAATTAGTAGTTTAGGAAATAGGTTGTTAGGATGAGATGATGACTGGTTTAGTTGGTAAAAAGAAAAAGAAGAGAAAGAACACAATACGGGATGGATAACTGACCTTGGAGACACAAAGAATTAGAATGGAATGAATGAAGGAAAAAGAGAATACGGAAGATTGACACAGAGATCGAATTGGGTAGAACCATGTCTCAAGACTCTGAAAACAGAAAAGGCAAATGGTGTATTGAAACGAAAACTCATGCCAGGTAGTCAAAGTTCTCAAAAAACTGACGTGGCAAAGTGCTGTCTGTACAAGAATTATTGCCCCAAAGTCCTGGTCTCGCTTTCAGATTGCCCTGCTCCAAATTCACATTTACTACTTTTTGAATTCAAAAGTTCATTGTACTTGTCTAGTTGATAACTTTCAGAAAGCGAATAAATTGAATAGTCTTCAAAGTAAACAGTAAGTTTGATTTTGTAAATGAAAAACTCCCGCATTTCGCACTCTCTGATTTGTCAGAGGTGTTCAAACATAACTTTCCCCATCCTTTCCGTCTTCTAAAAACTGAAAATCAAACGTTTTCTTGATTCTTGAATTTTCCACGTATCTTCAAATCTCCGTGCTCTTCCTTATCCTCTCATTGATATCATCTTATCTCTTTATCTTTTATCAATTGAATTGATCACCAGTAGAAATATGAATTTTAAATCATTAACCTTTTCGAGAACACTTTTCATTGGAAAACTGTAAGTTTAGTAGAGAAAGGGCATTCAATTTAAAAAGACAATTGAGCATCAACTAGTCACTTCCAGGTCAAAGTGAGAAGTCGAGAACAGTATGCATTTGGCCAACAACCTGTTTTTCTTAATTTGCCCATTTTTCGTGATTGGATTATCTTTTCAAGCTCAGAATGGTAGATCCTTGTTTGTGAATATTCCTGAACATCAATCTGATTTCAGATTATGATCTATCCAAATTTATCGATCAAATGGAAATATTATCACGTCTAACGAATGGAATTATTCTTGAAGCTGGCCTTATTGATGAATCGATTTCGCCTGATGACGTAATTTCGGAAATTCTTCATTTGGGAGCACAGAAAGTAGACAAACTTTTGGAAATCGACAGAGTCAAGCTGCTTGATGTCATAACAAAGTATCAAAATCTATCACAGAGCTTGAGCATTTCAAGTGAAATCAAAGCAGTTGAAGAAAGATTTCATCTTTTTGAGAACATCACAACTGAAATTAATTTTGAAGATTTGAGCAAACTTGACGGAGAATCAGAATATGAAGATGGAGTGAAACAATTGGAAAAACTGAATACTGATATGGGAGTAGTGGAAAACTTGTTTTCGAATTTGACAGCAATAGAGGAAAGAATAGAAAATGCCAGAAATATCGACATTTCGAACTTAACAAGTTCAGAATTGAATGCTGAATTGGATGCAATCAAATCGATGATTGGAGAAATCGAAGAATTCAGTAAAAATGTGACAGAATTCAACAATTTTGTAACTGAAATCGGAAAGATATCTGATTTCGAAAAGGTGAATATTTCTTTTTTGGATCAGTTGAAATTCGAGAAAGAATTGAGAGATCGATATGATTTAAAAATTAAAAATGGTACAAAGATTCAATTGGATGTGATCAAAGAAAACGTGGAACATTTCCACGAATCTTCACAATTTTTCAATGTTTCTCATAACCTGATTATTCCAATTCTTGAATTTATTTCTTCGAGAATCGATGATCAAAAATGGGCTGAGAAGTTTACATCAAAGTTTTCAAGACATCCTTCCGATATCCAAGATTTACCAGATGATGCGAAAAACGATGAATTGAAACTTTTATTCAATAAAAAGGAGAGTGATTGGGTATCTGAACATTTATCGAAATCTCTTGTTCCATTGGCGGATTTCGGGAAGATTTTGACAGAATTCGATGCTCGCTGGAAGATTCTATCTTTGAAAACATCTCTTGATGACCTCAGTTTTGTCAATGATGTTCAAATTAAACTTGCCAAGAATTTCGAATTAAAAAATATTCAATTGGAAAAACTGAAATCATTTGAGGAATGTGATTTACATCCAAATGCATCAGTTCAAACTCTGGAGAAGATTGAAGAAATTAGAAATGCGAAGAACGAGTTGAAGGAAGCGTATTCGAAACTGAGTTCGATGTTTGATTATTTGAAAAATTTACCCGATTTGAAAACATTGCGAAATTTCAAAAAATTGGGAAAGAAACATGCCGATTCATTGAAACTGAATAAAGAAATCAATGAGACTCTCGGTTTGATTCGGACACTGAAAGAAGATTTGCCCGATTTCAAAGAAAAAATGCAAAATATATCTGAATTGATTAAAAAAGTGAATTCAACGCCAATCAATGAATACTTGAATTCACTAGAAGATTCTGGATATTTGGGATTTTATTCATGTCTGAAAACGGAAATTGGAAATGAAGGAAAAGTTGTCGTTGATCTTTTGAATGAAATCGATGAAATTAGAAAAAGAGGACTTGAAAATACTACGAGAAGCCAAGAAGCCTCGGGAATTGTGAATGCATTTGTAAGTTCGTTGGATGGTTTGAAGAATCTGAGAACGTATGGAGAGGAGATGAAGAATGTGACCGAGATGGAAGTGATTGCCTTAAAAAGTTCAATATTCAACAATAGTCTTATCATAATGAAGAAGATTCAAAAATCAGTCGAAGGATTAACACATATTAGAAAGTTGTCTGAAAAACGAACTGAGCTGGGAGCTATTTTCGGAGATTCGGATTTCATCAAAACGGTTGCTGAAAAGGAAAAAGATAAATTGAAGATAGAGGAATATCATGAACTGTTGAAATTCGAAAATCTTAAAACGTCTTTAGAGACTATTCTCTCAAAGATTGATAAGTTGAACGAGTCGATTGGAAGTCTAGAAGCTGCTAACTTCAGTAGTTTCATTCCAATTTTTCAAGAAGCAAACGAGATTGAAGATTTCAAACAAGATGTGGAGTTGATGATTACTGCATTGAATTCATTGAAAAATGTTGGTTTAACTACTCAACAAAACATCACAGCTCTCGTCGATGCGTTGGATGTTCTGAAGTCTCTCAATTTAAAATTTTCTACCTTTGAAATTCTATCTGGAATAGAGGGATTGAGATCACTAGATGCGTTTTTCTCATCTTTTTCCGGGGCAATTCCACCTCCATCAACAGTACCCCCGCCATCAACAACTGAAGTTATCCTCACTGAAACTACAACAACACAGTCGACGCAAGTGGATATTGCAATGAAACAAACTGGAAATACCACTGCATCAACAATGCCCGAATGGCAGATTGGGTGAGCGAATTCTATATTTCCAGAGTTTATAACTTATTTCAGATTGATAGTTGCGATTTGTCTCATTTTGGCAGCTGCAATCATATTCGGAATTCTTTGCTATTGCCGTCGATGGTTTTGTTTCAAAAACAGAAAAGGGAAATCAGCATCTTCTCCGAATAAAGATAATTTTATCGAGATCTTTCCACCGCCAGTTCCAGCAGTTCCAGCTGAAGAATCTCTATATATCCCACCTACATCAACATATCAACCTCTTTCAACTCTTCCTCCGGCTCCTTCAAAAACTGAACAACCAAAGAAAGAAACGAGTTCTGATGGAACTTCAGCACAAGCAGGAGGACAAGAATTCCCTCCAGCAGAGATTACTGTAGAACCAACACAAGAAACTGAGGTGGGTTATATCTGAAAATAGTCTATAAATTGATTTTAAACTTTCAGGCAAAAACGAAAACAGTGGAAGAAGGACCAGCTGAAACGAAGTCAAAAGAAGGGACAACAGGATCGAAAGAGTCAGTTTCAAAAGGATCGAAATCCAAAGAAGAGAATAAAATGAAACCGAGCCAAGAAGCGATGTGAACTATTTTAATGGTTGATTTTGATATTTAAAATTATAAATCTCTTGTTCTTGATCAAGGTTTAACTAAAAGAATACTAATAACCACACAAGTGTAAAAAACAGTTTCTCTTTAAATTTACATCTCACGTTGATGTTGAACTCGAACGCTATTCTGACCTTAGCAAATCGCTTGAGTCTGCTCTAAATAATGAGAAGGAAATACAGTAGCGAGCATAAGTGAGCACCCCTTCATACTTTTATGTGTAACTCTGCTCAATCGTGTCCGTTTTGCAAAAACTTTTTTTTGAAAGGTAGCCAAAGTATTCATCAATAGGGATATATGTTTTTTGAAAAATTTCCATCACTGATTTTTTCGATAATCGATAATTCCTGATCTTGATTTGAAAATCCGAAAAAAAACTTTTTATTTTTCTCTTGGACTTATTGAGTTTTTTGTTTCAAAATGTTGGAAATAGTCAAAATAAACAAAAAATTATATTGAATCGGCTTCTTAAACTCTGACCATCGTGCCAGAGCTCCAGAAGTCAAAAGTAGTGGTCACGGGAAAATCTTCATAACTCATCAAAAAATGCTCAAAATTAGATGAAATATGCTCTAAAAGACGTGTCTTGAGTTTTTCTACAAACCATCATTAAAAAGTTTTAATTTTGGAAAAAATAATTTTTCTAATTTTTTTCACTCAAAAATGATTTTATTCTTATTTTCTCTCCATTTCCCGATATTTTCTGGCTATAAAACGATCAAATAATACAGATATGTGTTTTATTATGTGTGATAAAGCACTTTGTATCCAGTTTTTGAAAAGTGTGCTCGTTTTATAGTCAGAAAATATCGGGAAATGGAGAGAAAATAAGAATAAAATCATTTTTGAGTGAAAAAAATTAGAAAAATTATTTTTTCCAAAATTAAAACTTTTTAATGATGGTTTGTAGAAAAACTCAAGACACGTCTTTTAGAGCATATTTCATCTAATTTTGAGCATTTTTTGATGAGTTATGAAGATTTTCCCGTGACCACTACTTTTGACTTCTGGAGCTCTGGCACGATGGTCAGAGTTTAAGAAGCCGATTCAACATAATTTTTTGTTTATTTTGACTATTTCCAACATTTTGAAACAAAAAACTCAATAAGTCCAAGAGAAAAATAAAAAGTTTTTTTTCGGATTTTCAAATCAAGATCAGGAATTATCGATTATCGAAAAAATCAGTGATGGAAATTTTTCAAAAAACATATATCCCTATTGATGAATACTTTGGCTACCTTTCAAAAAAAAGTTTTTGCAAAACGGACACGATTGAGCAGAGTTACACATAAAAGTATGAAGGGGTGCTCACTTATGCTCGCTACTGTACTTCCTTTATCAGCTATTGCCCTTGGTTTAAGACTCTCGAGCTGGAAGGAAGATAATAGTTAGTGGGAAGAACAAACAAAAACTACACACTTCATACATTTCCATATTTTCAAAACCAGTTCTCTTCATTTTTCACTTTCCGCCAGTTTTCTTCTTTCTCATAAATCCACTTTTCGATGCCTTCACAACATTGAGTTTCGACTTTTGTGCCTTCGGTTTATCTCCAATCGCTGTATCATGAACAACACCAGTGCTAACCGCAAATCTGAAACAAAAAGTTAAAACTTTCAGAGCGACTCGGGAAAACAAACTTCATAAGCATTTCACGAGCAGTCAAATAGGGTGCTGGAGTATGAAAACATCCGAATCTTTGAGATTTAATAGCAGACATTGTCTCTTTGAATCCAACTGTATGCTCTTCAGTCATTCTGCTCACAATGATATCAATTGTTGCATAAATTGCACATTTAGTAACTCCAGTTGCACAGACAAGCATGATTGGACCTGTGTTTGAACCAGATTTCTTAGAACTTCGAATATATTGAACTTTGATCTGAAAGAAGTATTTTAAAAACAGTTAAAAGTAATGTCAACAAACAGAAGATCTCATATCCATCATATATTCTGGTAATTCATTCGAGTCCGCCCATTCATAAAAATGCATTAAAACCGTCTGACTTTCTTGTTTATTTTGATTAATGGACAGGTTGAATGTCTTCATATGAGTCTCCGAATGTTCATCTTTTGTTTCAATTTTCAATGAATCAAACTCCTTTTTTGCTCCTTTCTCCGGCCAAAAAGTACTATTAATCTTTGCTTTCATCTCTGCTTCATCCAATTTCTTTGCACCAAATTCTTGAAGAAATGCTTTTTCGAATGCTTTTTCCGAGATGTCATACGGCATTTTTTGTTTCTGTTTCTCGTCGATATCTCCGAACACAAGAATCATTGAAGGCTTTGTTTCACCAACCATAACCCAAAAAGTTTGATTTGTGATGTCATCAAACGGGGCTTGAGCAAAGATATAAGCAGCTGAAAGGATGAAAATCAGTTGATTGTATCAATTGAAAACAAACATTTCTTGTTGTATCCATCAACAAAAGAAGCGTGATAATAGTCGCCAGTTGTCTTCGTTGGAGTCAATTCAACACGAGTGTGATCAAAACAATAGAGATGAGGGATTCGATTCATTTCCATATTATTAAGGCACTTGTCGAATGTATTTGGGAATACCATTGCAGCAGAGTGCATATCAGCGAGAAGGCTTTCCTGTAATAGAGAATTCTCTTCGATTCTTTCAAAATCAAACCGTACTCCTTCAACATTAACTGCATTGAACGCTTCTATCGGTGTAATATCTGTCTTGTTATCCTCATCTTCTGCTTGAGTTGCTCCAGATGTTCCAGATGCTCCAGATGCCTGTGACTCCGTGCCAGCTAACTGACGACTTGTTCCTTCCAGCTCATCTTCCAACCAGGAGTTACTGGTAAGATATAGAATTATAATTGGATTGAAAACTATCTAAAAATACCTCACAAAGCTTCTAAGGAATTCAGTTACAGACAACGTATCCATCGCTTTATGAATGGTTTCAATCGTGCAAACGCAGGGAAACTTTGACGGCTTCTTGAAGCAAAAGAGAAGTTTCCCGTTGATTCCATTTCCTTATATGCAGAAAGATGTGGGGCAGATGGTTATCGAAAGGTCAGATCGTCATAGGCCAAGGTCACGTTCATTCGGTAGACTGAGGGTAGTTGGAGTTGACCGGAGGAGACGTTGGAAGGTTACATAGAATTGGTTAATGAATTTTTCGTGTAAAGTTGTAGTCTAGTGGAGACGATTGTTATTTGTAAGAGCCCGTGTGGCTTTGGTGATTTAGCTAGGTCGTGAATTAAGACCTATTAATTCCGCGAATTGAATGTTTTCAACTCAAAAACAATGAGATATGCAAAATGAGGTCAGATATTTCAAAGTTATTGAAAAAGTCGGGTGTTTTCAGTTGATTTTTCAACAAAGGATAACTCAAAAGTTACCCAACAGAAAAACACAAAAAAATTACTGATGGGTTCATAACACAGCTTCGAACAAAACTGAGTGAGCTGATTTTAGAAAAACGTGTTGGTTCTCGAGAAAATGGATGACCACTTCATTCCCCGTTAAAAAAAGCCCTCACGTGTGAATTTTCTATAATTTTTCATTTTTTCGTGACATTCCACGTTTGATGACGTAATCTGCCCCGAAAATCATCCTAGGAGACCGTGTTAAAGAAGAAATTCTGAGTGGTTAACGTTGTTTTTCATATTTTTAGGCACTCACGCAATCACGGCTTTCCAGAGTTTATATCAATTCACGTGAAACAAATGTCTACTTTTAATACTTCATAAAGACTGAACCACAACAAATTTATTAGAGAACAATCAAGCGAGTTTACAAAATCCTTGTTTACAAACAGCCTTCTCCATTCCACAATCAGAATCTTTTTCACATTTATTCTCAACACATTTCGAATCGAGACACCATCCTCCTGCATCACAATCTTTCACTGTTTCACATTTCTTCGATTTATCCCCTGGAATACACTTTCCAGAACGACAAACATCACAAGGAGAGGTACAATGATAGTCACGGGAACAGTTGAGATTGCTTTGATGAGTACATATTCCAGAGAGACATACATCACAACTAGAACAATGATAATCACGACTACATTTAAGAGGAGTAGAAGACGTTGTTTCAAGAATTCTGTGGGTTGAAACAGTTGAATTGTCAGAGTCCGAGGACGAGAGGCTACACAGTATGGTCTGAAATTGTTATTATAAATATAACGATGTTGTTCAAGCTGAAAAATACACATTTTCTATAGGAGAACGGCCAGAAACCATTTATATTGAAAGTTTGAAAATTTCAAATTGTAACGCACTTTTTTTATTTTTTGAATGATTTATCCGCTTCTGATCTTAAAGAAATCGATACCAGTAGTCATATTTACAAGGAATCTGCATATCTCTATGATCCATCCCTATCATTCAATACTTCTTAGTATTTTCAACAAAAACGAAAGTAAAACGTACCACGAGACAAAATACCAATATTTCAGACCTCTTCATCGCTTGAAAAAATAATAAATAAAATGAAAAAGAAGAAACAAAAGTTGATTGAAATGTCAGCTTCTTCTCTCCTTTCTTCCCGTTTTTCGTCACACAGTTCTCTCGTTTTGAATGTAAATTCGCATTCTTTTTCTTTCTTTTTCATTCGTTTTTCTACTATGCACACATATAAGAAACACGCATAAACTATTCAATAAACCGTTTTCCCCCCATAATCATCAAAGTTTTCCCCCGCTTTCTCTTCATGATTCTTCATCGATGTGTTACGTCATTCGAAAGAAAATGGAAAGTTGAACTCTGATTCACTGGAGAAGAAAGAAAAAGAAGAAACGTTCAAATAAATTAAAAAGAGATTTCTTTAAAACTTGTATCTTTCAATCTTTTTCAACAATAAAAAGAGAGTTTTCAATCCCAGGAGTCGCGTTTTTTATTCGTTCAAAAGATGCTTGCCACATAGTTTTCAGGAGAGAAAAAATATTAAAAAGATTTAAAGAAAGATAACGATTTTTCAGAAAACAATAAAATACGAATAAAACTAAAAAGAAGAAGCAGAAGCAATCAAATAAATAGGTTTTCAGCTTGAACTGAGAGACTAAAAATCTGGTTAAAAGTGAGATCTAAATTGAGTTGTTTCAGATTCCAGAATATTATTTTCCAAGTGGTTTACGAGAAGCTGGTAAGAATCTTGTATAACTTCTGGGTTTCTCTTCATTTTTCACAAAATTCACGGCAGAATTGTGGAGCCAGCGGACCTGAAACAGATTTCATAAACTAGTTTTCATCTTGGTTTTAGTTCCAGTTCTCACATTTTTATCCTCTTCGATTAATTTTTGCAGCGGTTCAGGAAAATTTCGATTAATTCCTTTATTTGTGGGATGTTTCACTTCGACATCTTTGCGGACCTGAAGAAGAGAAAACACATTTTTTGTTTTGACGTTTTCCGTGTCATGAGGAGCACTTTAATTGGATTTTTAGGAAGTCGAGATGAAATGAAAAAAAAAGGAAAAGAAGACATAAAAAACAGAAATGAGATGATCAAAAGAACCCGTGTTCTTGCGAAAAACAGAGAAGAAACATGATTAATATAATTAATACCTGTGTATAATATTGAACAATTGCTGGATATTCTTGTCTTTTCGAGCAAACATGTTCAATTAATCCATTGAATGCGTTCTCTCCGACACGAAGTAGTAGATCTGTGTGAGTTTCATTGAAGTAGTAACAACCTGAAAATACTTTATCAGCTGGTTAATTGATTGAATCGTTGGTTCAGACTCAGAGTTCAATCCTTCTCTCCATAAAATATCGGAAGCATTGAACACCGAGTACCGGAAGTGTTTTTCAGTCTTCTCGTACCCTTGTACTTCATTTTTTGAATGTATTCGAATGTTTTTGTTTTTGAAAAATGTTAGGAACAGCGAAAGAGTTTGTCCGCGTTTGGGGAGGAATGAACTAAAATGATTTTCTCGTGTTCCAATAATTTTAAAAGTTGTTATTTCCAGGAATCCTCGTTTCACAATATTTCGCAAATACCTGTAATCCATCTACCAGTGGACAGACATAACCACTGAAAACTTCCATCTCGATACTCTTGTCCAACACGTATTTTAGTTCCATTGAATTCACAGAATGGCTCTGAAATTATATGTTTTCGCATGTCTCTCATATTTTTCTCCCCAGAACCCACCAATTTCAAAGTATAACTTCTGTTCATCCTGTGTGCAAACTTGCCATAAATCATCAATAGTTATGTTTTGTCCAACCGGAACATCTCCTTTTTCTTCATGACAACCAGTGAAAGATGCTTCCGATCTGAAATAGACGGAAGTTATCTCGTGAAATATGAGTCTTCTAACCTCTCTTTTCCATCACAAGAGTATTTCCATAAACTGTCATCAACCCATTTCTCTCCATTTACCCGACATCTACCATACCAATCAAGACAATCGCATTTTTCTGAAAATTGAAATTGCTATTTACTACAGTTGAAATCTGGAGATTTAGATGTGTCTGTCTTTTATTTTTTACACATCATAACTTGCTTCGAACTGAAGGGATTTCCATGAAATCTAAATTGATCGCCTGAGAAGATGTGAGACGTTTTGTTTTTAAAAAATTTCAATTGGGCGTCATTACGCGTCTCTAACCGTCTGGTTTGTTATAGTTCTTATTTATCGAGTTTTTATTCGTAGTACTTATTGTGTCAACTCTCGTTTGTGCCTCCATCCAATTCAAGAATTCCGAGTAATTCGAAACTCGTCGGAACCCCGAATATCTCTATTTTCTCATTATTTTTGAGTTAAAAACATTCATCATCATCATTCTTTTCTCTTTCTTCTTCTCTATCTTTCTAATAATTAAATGCACATAAAAAAATGCGAACATTTTAATATTCTTCTTTTTCTCTTCCAATTCTAGTTTAATTTGCAACAAGAAACTAGATGACATTTTGACTTTTCTCGGAGAAAGAAATGATGAACACTTTCCAGAATCTATGCAAATGGCTGCTAATTTATATGCAATAAATTCACGTTTCCTCTCCAAAACTTTCCATTTCTCACGAATTACTATTTTTGAACTATTCATGATATCAGATTGTCAGCTGAGAAAAAAGAAAGATTATCTATCCAAAAACATCTCTATTTCCTCTTCTTCCCTCAACATTTCAGCTCAAAAGATTCAAATGCAAGATTAAAATGTATATTTCCTGATTCTTCGTTATACTCTCACATCACCACGTGTCTATTTAGGTTTGAGAACGTATGTGCCGGATGAAGTGAACCTTTCGAATTGATCTACTCTAATTCTGAATGAAAACTTACTCAAATCTGGTATCTTTTAAAAAGTGATAACTAACCTGGTAGAATTTCAATATCATAATCCTTGGCATTCGAAAGGAAAAAATATGAGGAAAAGAAGCCAAAAAATATGAAAATCTTCATACTTTTAGTTGTATGTGACAGAAAATGACAGTCTCTTCGATTCTTCAGGGGTGGTCAAAACTAGTCGAAAAGTAGAAGAAAGAGGAGGAGAATAAAAAATGAAAAGAGAGGAGAAAGTGTTGCGTAATGTGATATGCGATTGAATAATAATAATAAAAGAAAGAAATGATTATAATTTAAAAAAAACATGCGCAATGAGGGGACGTTTGACAGAAGTATCTGGAACTGGAACGATTCTGGTTCTTATGTTTTCTTTCATATGTATATCTTTTGGATCGACAATATTCAAAAATGAAAAATTAGAGAGGAACTATTAATATGAGTTTGAATTCTCCGAAGTACTGACCCTTTTTGATTTTGTGCTCAAAAAAAATATCCGTTGAAAAGATTGGAATCGTATATATCATTTCAAGGTACTGTGCTGAAAATCAAGATGTTCATTGTTCTCATGTTTTTCCAAGTTTAAATGGTTCACTATTCAGTTTGAATCAAGATCAACTGCAATCTGATACAGATCAAAAATCCCCAGAGCTCTTTTTCCTTTTCCCGTTCAAAAACTTCAAGAACTTTTATTTTGATTTATGGGAAAAAAGGAGAAGTTGACGAATGTTTTTTGCAGTCGTTTAATCAATCAAAAAACTTATTGAAATGTGTATACTACCACGTCATCGATTACAAACGTCTATGTCAGACAGATTTGACACCCACTCGTTGACGGACATCTTGTTGACGGAATGAAAAAAACAGGGAAGGAAGTTCTTATTTTGAAGGATGGACTACTAAGATATTTGGGCTTTTCCTTTTCTCGGAATGAAAATACATATAGATTTCTGAACATGAATCCAATGAAGTTGCATATGGACAGTATTTGGAAACAATAATTCCCAATTTGGAAACTATATTCTCTAGACAATATTAATGTCTACACTAGATTACTTCCTGGAAAACATTATTTCCCTGTTCCAAAATTAAACGTTTTTTTATTGTGAATTTCCATTAGAGTTAATCTTCCAAAACGCCAAACAATGACCAGTTTCGTTTCTCAATTTTTCATAAATATCCTATTAGATTACACCAACTTTTTTCCTTATTTTTCGTCACTCTTTTCTTTTTTTTTCGTTTCTCGACTCTTGGAACCACGTCATTTGATTGATGGTAGACCATTTAAACGGAGTTCATTTAAATTATACGATTTGTTTGGAGAAAGCGAAAAATGGAGAGTCAAATTGGGGTAGTGTAGGAGGATGACGATTATCGTATAGTCAATTGAGTGAAAAAATAATTCGAATTCGGGAAATGTGGGTTACTGTAGCTAGAAGAGAACACAGAAATTAGGAGCTAAAAGCAGAAAAAAAGTAAAAAAAAATAGGAGATGCTAGACGGATAATCATTTCTTTCCTGAATTATAGTCTCGGAAGACTGAGTGAATGAGTACTTGCACAACTTTTATTGATAATTCCAAACGTTAATTTTTGTACAAAGTAGTTTTGTAAACTACCGATAGCGAGGTGTCGTTGAATCTTCAATCAAACAACATATTTCCAGACTTCCTAAACCTGAAAAATGACTTTACTCTAATCTCATGCATTGGATTGTTATTTGAGCATTCTCATAGCAAATTCTGAAAAAAATGTTCTCACGACTGCATAACTTTTTGTTTGTCACGTTGTTCAAAATGTTTCTTCTAGAAAAAGTTACATTTTTCTATTTTTCAATATTTTGAAACGTTTATAAATGAGTCCTTTGGGAGAAGAACATCTCCTCTATTTTTCAAATCTTTTTCTAATCTCAAAAGTTCCAGAAAACATCAAAAACCGGATCAAAAAAGAAATCTAATGTCCGAAAAACTGTTAAGTTGTCTGAAAATATAGAATAATTGTTTTCTTATTCGGAAATTCATTCTCTCAAATAGTTGGATTATAGTATCATGAAGCTAAGAACTGAACAAATCTCTGTCACCGCCGCTTCAAGGAAAACAAACTTGAAATTAAAAAAAGGAACTGAAATTGATAGAAAGATTCCATGAATGCTGAGTTATTCTGGAACTCGTTTTCTATGAAATCATGAATTTCCCTAGACTTTTTCTGAAACCAGAAAAAAAAATTGATTAAATTCCGAAAGCTGGTTTTTTCCATGGAGATTTTATAAAATTAGGATCCTTTCTTTATGGAATATATTCTAAAATACTGACTTGACTTGTTTCGTACCATCCGGAATCTGAAACTTGGAACTCATTCAAGTTTTTCCTCTGAAAATATTTTTTACTCATCACTCATCATTACCCAAATTCACGTTTCTATTTTTCATTCATCCCAACTGTTTTCTTTCTCTTTCATTTGTTTTTCTGAACCTTGATTCAATGTCCTCTAGAAAATAAGTTCATCTCTGATTCCCTTTCCCGTATTACTTCTTCTTCAATCCGCCATCAAGCTCCGCCCTTTCTACATTCTCTCCGCCCCGCCCACCTTTCTCGTCGCTTATGTTGCTCCGTTTGTCAGCTCATTCTGATATTCGCATCGACACGTCTTCTTCTTGAAGGAAAAGAAGTTATCGTCGGATCCGAAACATGCGTCATTCACTTTGCACTGTTCTATTTTTCGGACTTGCAGGTTAGTTTTTGGAATTTATTTGTTTGGACTTTAGAGTTTTTTGAAAGTGAAGGGTTAGTCGGTCTAGAATGTCCTCAGAATTTGACTAAACTGATTTACAGTACAACAATAATTTAGAGATTATTTTCAATAATTCACGTCGGTTAGAGCCAATCACAGCCTGTTACTATTTTTTCAAGATTAGAATGCTTCTTTGTCGAATCTTGTTATTTTTAGCACCTTCTATTCGTTATTACGGCATCCGTTAGAGAAAAAATAGTAAAAAAACAAAAAAGGAGTGTATATAAATCATGGTCCACCATCCCTATTCGACAGCATTGAATTCCCTTGTGTCTCCGTATAGAAAGCTAAAAAAAATAAACACCACACATTGGTTTGATGGATCTTCTGTGACGACGACGTCATCTGAAATAAAGAATCGAAAGACTTTCTTTGAAGAAAATTGATGGACTCTTTTAGAAAAAAAAGAAGCTAAAACATAGAGAAGAGACCTCCAAAAGTTGATTGGCTTTCTGTTAAGTGGGTCGCCAGAAAGCTCATTTTCGAAGTGCCAATTCAGAAGGTTTCCACGAAGAAAAGAATGAGTGAGTACTACCGTAGAATGATGGTGTCACGTGATGACGTCACAAAGTAAAAGACAATTTTTTGGAAAAACGGAGAATGAGTCGTCCTCTACCAATTCAATTTAAAGAACTTCTTCTTCATCGTTTTTTTATTCGTTGAAGAAGAAGGAGTGAATTGAATTCGTTCTATTTTAGGAAACCTGAAGAACAAACTTTCGAAAATTTACGCAGTTTGTACGGCTTCTTGTAGTAATTGAAGGAGGACAAATGGACCAAAAGGAGAATAAAGAAGCCATATAAGGATACATATTCGTAAAGTTGTGTCTGAAGTTTTGAAAGTGTTCCGTTTCGGATCAAGATTAGGAGTGAAAGTGAAAAACAAAGAAATCCTTTCGGTGACCTTCAAAGAGCACTTTACTTCTGAGCCCCCAAGCATTTTCTTTATTTTTCTAGTGTCATCTTTGATCAAAGTGCTTCTTCTTATTCTTCTTTCTCCTTTTACTGTTACTCACTTTCCGAAAAAAAAACTAATTTATCTATTTTCTATCTGTTTTTTTTTCCTTCAATACAACTGAAAATAGATGACAGAAATTCTGCAAAAAGAACAATTTTAGATCCGCATTGGAATTGACACTCTCTTTTTTTTCTACTCCTGCCTACCGACAAAAACTTGTTTTTCTGAATTTAGAACCGGAAAAGAGAGAGAGATATATGTTCGAAGTTCTGCTGAAAATGCATCACTGATTTACTTGAAACCAGAGAGAGAACAAACTCATTTTTTATGGGTCTTAGAAGAACGAGAATTCATTGATCATGGAATTTGTAAAGACGAAAGTGTCATTTGAGTTCTTTCGAGGATATATTAAGAAACGGAATGGTCAATCTGAGAGTCATCAAGAAAGTGTGAATCGTTTTGAAGTACTGTAGGAATACGGTAACGACATGCATAAGATTAGGAAATGATCGGGAGAATACACGGACTCTGCTTGTAACCATTGAATAGAGTAAAGAAAATAAGTCTAGAATACATCACTTTTTGACTCAATTACATGTTTCACATGAGTTTTTTCAGATGTTTACAACAAAAAATAATAATTCTTGATTCCTTGTTTTCCGATAAGTGAATGTAATTATGAAATCACTGCTGTCTAGAATGATACATTTTCAAAAACAGCTGAAATAACATATCCCAATATCCCAATATATTTCAGCACTTGTGATGGTGCTCAACGCCCAATACACTTCTGAGTTACAAGAAGTTGAAGACGAGAAACGTGGAGGAGCCCGTGCAATGCTCCACAAACGTGGCGGAGCTCGAGCATTCTCTTCTGACGTCGGAGATGATTTCAAACGAGGCGGTGGACGCGCTTTCTATGATGAAAAGAGAGGCGGTGCCCGTGCGTTTTTGACTGAAATGAAACGTGGCGGAGCTCGAGCATTCCAAGGTTTCAATGAGGAGAAACGAGGTGGAGCTCGTGCTTTTATGATGGACAAACGCGGCGGAGGAAGAGCATTCAGTGATATGATGAAACGTGGTGGAGCCCGTGCATTCTTGGATAACCAGAAGAGAGACGAAGACTGGGTTATTCAACCATTCAATGGAGAAGACGATCGTCTTGGTGTGTTCTAAACTATGAATCTCTCTCTCTTACTTCTTCTACTTCTTCTTCTGTTTCCTTCTTCTACTTCACTGCTTCTACCCTTCCAATCACTACAAATTTCGGTGTGTTTTCCCTCTGTTTGTCGTCAATTTTTGTGTTGTTATTGTCATTTTTGTACGTCAATTAGTAAAGTCCATGTCGATTTTCTGAGAAAAAGTTTAGTTTAGAAAAAAAGGAAAGTGTGTGTCTGTTTAACGAATTCAGAAAATATAGGAAATTTATGGTAATTTTCAAGAAGACGAAAGTGAATTTGTACTGATGATTGAGCTTCTAGAGACTCATGTCGACTTAGATTCTTACTTTCGGATAAAAAGTTCATTTCTAGAATCAATTCAACAAGTCATAATAAAATCATAACTGAGAATCGAGAGAAAAAGACGAATCCTCAAAAAATAAATTTTCGACAGAACTTTTTTCAGTTAACCTCACCCTATGTATGCTTGATTATGTTGTCATTTGTCTATTTTCTCCTTCCAGGACTCATAATAATTTCCTTTTTTTCAGAAAAACGTGGCGGTGGTCGTTCGTTCCCTGTCAAACCAGGAAGGCTAGATGCTTAAAGACGTCTTCTTTCCAATCAACTATCTGAAATTTATCTGAAATTTCTCTCTTCTGTCCTCTCATTTTTCTCTTCAGTTCTATCAAAATTCATTTAATAAAAAGTGTTGAGTTGCAAAGGGTGAATTGCATTAAACTGGGACAAAAAAAAACAACAATATAATCATGGAAAGAGAATAAAAAATCACGGAGCAAAGTAATGGTTTCCAGAAGTGAATGGAGGCACGGGTGATTCACAGTTGACTTCCGATTTTTGAACACGAACTGAAATTGGACTGATGTAGGGATTTGGCTTTAAAGTAAGTACTTACTGTTGATTGGATTCATGAAGTAGCCTTTTCCAGATCGATAGAATTCATATTCAGATGCCACAGCTACACAATCAACATCTCTTCTAAGACGACTGAAACATACGTGAGGAGTTAAACATCGGGAAACCTGGAATCAGAATAATAGTCTAACAGTAGAACTGTAGAAAACAAGCCTTCATTGTCCAATGTTCATCATTAATCGCTCCCATACATCTATCAAAATCTTCCAGATACTCAGTGTTCGTTTTGTTCAAAACTTCCGATTTCAAACTTGTGAATGACTCGATTCGGGTTTGCCATTGTCTGGAAACAAGAGTTTTTTTGTTGATATTTCTGACAGGAATGTCTAAAAATATCTCACTTATTAAGCATATCAGCTAATGGAGACATATTGATTGGAGTTGGAGATGGAACAGTATTATGAGAATGACGGAGATGATAGAAATGAGCTTGACGGCATGGAATTCTTGTTTGAACATAACCGAAACGATGGATTCCTGTTTCATGCATATTTACACTATCCACGCGACCTGAAATTTTTTGTTAAGTTTAAATAGTGTTCCTTTTTTTTAATTATATTTCCTATTGAAAATTACGCACTCGCATTAACAACGACACGAGTTTTCATTCTCCACACATTACAATTCATTTTATTTTTCGAATTTCTCAGAAACTCGAAATTGAAATTCGCCAAACTTTGATCTTCTTGTCGATTTGGAGGAACGAATTGGACGTCACGATGTTCGAAAAGAAGTGATCCAGCTTGTGGATGTTCGGCAAATAGATTCTAGAAAAGAAATATCTATAAACTTTTCGGTTTTCTGAAAACTCACTCTCAAAATCTGTAAATTGTCTCCAGGTGACACTGTAGATGGATCCAAAGGAAGTAGGAAATCGTCAATATCAGAGAAAACGACAATATCAGCCCATGGTTTGACAAAGAACAAACAGTTGACATGAGATTCTTCGATTCCTCTCGAAAGAACTAACCCATTTGGATTTGTATCTGACATAATAGGCCATTTAGGCCAATGTCTGATTATAACAATTCCTTTTCTTTCGTATTCTTGAAGAATTCGATACGTGGCACTTGAAGCTGATTGAACAGGAACCACTACTTTAGTTGCTCCCATTGCAAGCCACAACTCGATTCCAGTTACAAGGATTTCCCAATCTGTGTAGATGTACATTGGTGCCATGCATACAACCATATCGTGACGTGCTTCTCTGGAATTCTCTCTTCTTGTAAAAACATAATTTCTTAATCAAATACCTCAATGGCGCTTCTGGTGTAACCAACATCGCATCTTCAACATTTGGTGTCGTACTTATTCTGAAAAAACAAGAATTTGGAACTGAAAAGTTGAAAACCTACTTGAATTCTTTCATTGCATGAACGTCCAAATCACATTCTGCAATATGTCCCGCCCACGAACAAATGTCAGATGAAGCACGTTTTCCACGATGAATTCGTTGAACTGTTGCTCTGGTGACTGAAAGAAATACAGTTATTTGACAGCAACAGTTCACAACATAATTTTTTTTTGTTCAATTGTTCAAAACGATCTAAAAATAATTAGAATGACTCACTCAAATACCGATTATTAGCTTGAATCGAAAAGCAATAAAGAGGATGTTCAATTCTTCCATCCCCCAAAAAGTGAATGACTGCAAATCGTCCATCTACATTCTGTTCCCGTTCGTCTCTCCAAAAACTACCAAGAATTATTTGACGAGTGTCTGAGACAAAAGTTATCTCATTCAAATATGATGCTGGAATGACTCACTAATATCTTTTCGAAGAAATGTATCTCCAATATTCTTCATTGCCCACATGTTAATTGTTCGTGTATACCAAGCAAAGCCGCAGAGAAATGCGAAAATTATTAAAGATATTCGAAATGTCTGAAAGAAAAATAAGAATTTATAAGAGAACGTTTGTGAAAGAAGTTTCATCTCACTACTGAGTACAATTTGATTGTGAAATAAAATATAGTCATCATTTTTGAAATAGTTCCTGAGAATGAAAAGTGTTCATCATGAATGTTGGACTAGCTAATTGTTTTCAAAGCACACTTTAAACAGAGAATCCATCTGAATTCTTTCCACTCAAATAAACTTAGTCAATTCTATTTGAATCACATGAGTTTGTATCAAACTGTCTTACCCAATCTCCAATTGTACTTGCCCTTTGATTACTACACATTCTTAGTTTTCTCTGCAAAGTTGACAGTGTTCGTAACACTGTCCTTTGCATTTCCTGAAAACAAATTTCATTTTTTGCTTTCAGAAAAAAAACCAAATTCAATCAATACTTCAAAAACGAAAAAGGGAAATAATGTGTGTTGGATGGAAAGAAGTGGGTGAGGAGAGTTTGTATTCCAAAAAGAGGTCGGAGATATCTATCTGGTCCGATTTAGTGCTGAACGATCCGCCGAACTTCTTCTTCCTTCCGAGACAAGATACGATTAAAATGAAAGATTGTAACTGAAGAAGTGAATTGAAATGAGACATTCATTGGCTACAACTGAGACAGAAACAAGGAATCACTTATAAGAAACATGGAATTCAGAAAAACTGAACGGGTATTAAAGACTTGTGTGTTCTCTAAAACTTTTAATGACCGAAAAATGGATTTTAATTGATTATTCAAGGTAAATACTGTCACATCACACACGATTATCCAATATAACTCCCGATTCTCTCAGAATTTTTGATGCAGATTCTGAAGATGGAGTATCGGACATCCGGACAAGAAACCATCATATCCCGGTATCCTAAAAGAACTAACTGTTCCATTTCGTCATCTACAAGATTCACTTTCTCTTTTTCTCTTCTCAATCCGATCCTTTTTAACTTTTGACCTCCCGCTCTTTTTTCTCTCTGTATATGTGCAAATCGCGTGTCCATGTGCTTCTCAAATTGAGTTGCTTCTTCTCTCTTTCTTATTTTCTCTATCGAGACAATTGAAGAATGAAAATACTTTACTTTTCTGAATTTCCAAGAAAACTGATTCACTAGTCTTGTTCCTCGTCTCAATTACAGTTCTTTTTTTATAAATATGGTTAGCATCTCTCTCGTCTGCCAGTCTAAACTTTGTAGAAAACTCTTCACTTTTCAAAGTGCCATGCAATGAAGTACTCCTCAGAATCCACCTGTCTGCAGCTTCAAATCTTTTGACGTTTCAGTTCTCCGCTGAACTGAATGAGTTTTTAAAGGGAGAACGAGAATGGTAGTATTTTCAACAAAAAACTCCAGATATTTGAACCAAATGATCGTATCGTCTGACTCTCCTGATTCTTCAAGTCTTCAAATATCTATTTTCTTAAACCGAAGTCTCAAACTCACCAAAACTTCTGTTCTCGATCTTTATATTTTTGGGAGTTTCATTTGTTTCAAATTCCTCTAAATTCTCATCCCTTTCTTCTACAACAAATCCGAATTCTGAGCGACTGACCAAGTCAACGATGCTAAGAAGGAAACGTCGTCGTCGCGCATTTCCGGGCGGCCCTTGGGGACTTGTTGGTGTCGTTTCGAAGAGGCACTTTTGAGTCCCGACGTCTTCTTATTCTTCTACCAACAACGCCTTCTTTTCCTCCTTCTTGTTGTCGTCTATCAATCCGGCGGGAGCCTAAACATGCTCTCTCTATCTCTTTCTCCCTCTATGTTACTTTCTTTATACCAACTTTTTCTCTGCCAAAGATAAACCACAACACAAACGGATACACGCAAATGTCTTCCCATTGCCTAGCTCTCCTCTCTATTTTTCTTCCATATACTCTTTGTTACCCTCTCTTTTTCAACTTTTAGCTTCTTTCCTCTTGTTTTTTCAAATCTTTGAAACCGATCAGTATAGTAGTGATGTTCAGAACTCTTCTCAAAATGTTTAGGTACAGTTTTAAAGTCTTGAAATGTATATTTCTTTCCCTCGTTCATAATTTAGGATTCAGATTCATTTGAATCTCATCTGAAGTCTAATCAAAATTCGAACATCATCATCATTTTGTTTGTTAAAATACCTTCTAAGTCATTCACTTTCCTCCAACTATTTCTGCTTTCAGAACCGTTTCCTCCCGTTCCCAAATGGCAGTCAAATAGATATTTATCAATTGAAAATGAGAGACGAAGTCAGATCATTCTGTCTGAAAGTCACCACTTTTGTCAGAACAGTAAGCATTTCAGACTACTCAATTCTATCCAAACTACCTTCATTTCAGGCTACAATATTTACAATAACTCATGTTGGATTATGTTTTCTGGTGGCTCTGTATGCAGTTGCTGGAGCATTTATGTTCCAAGCAGTCGAATATCCATACGAGTTGGGATTACAGGGAAAAGTGAAAAATGCATCGTTGAAGGTATTGTTTCGGGTTTAGATGGACACAGATAATTTCAAAGTTTCAGGTGGTCGATGACATCTATAGATTCATAAATAAGAAGAGTGTAATTGAAGAAACTGCAGTGAAGAATGAATCACAATGGGCATTGAAAGAATTCGAAATGCTTTTGGTTCATGCGATGAATTTTGAAGGTTACGATGAGCATGATGAAGAACGGCCGACATTTCAATGGACGTTCTCTGGAGCTCTTTTGTATTCAATCACTGTATTCACAACTATCGGTTTGTTGTCATTTCTAACAAATAGACTGGTCGGAATAGAGTGGGATCCTGAACGGAACTGGAAACTCTATGATATTACTAATGTTTTGAAGCTGACAGAATATTATATTACTTTTATACCATGGTGCTGAAGTTAATATAGAATTTGGTTGAGATGTGCTTCAGACTGATTTTTCGGTGCTCCACATAATCATAACTTTTATAAACCAATACTTTCCGTGAGCAGAACTCCGGCCAAGTAGTCTTAAACCTCATGATTCTCTGAAAGTTCCATTCTAATTCTAATATACTGGTTTTCTAACACAAGCAGATTGTGTGAATATTGTAACGGGAGCTGTGCCGAGAGATTTCATCTAGGTTTGCTCCGGGACAGTCTAAATTCAAGATTTGTTTGAATATTTGATTTCATTTATTCAAATTTGAGACATTTTTCATCTCTCTCTTCTTTCCACTTTTATTCTCTTCATAATCTGTCTTATTTGTCTTCTAGAAGAGTGTTTATTGTGACTCCCTTGAGAACTTTTCCGATTCCTCTTCCTTTCTCATTTTTTTTTCTTTTTCGGCATGCCAATAACTTTCTATATTTAGCTTTTTTGAACATCAGAAAAACAAGAAAAATGTCAATTTCTGATAATTTTGATCTCAGAATCTGTAAAAAAGGAAGATTAAGCAATGTTCTAAAAACAAAATACGTCACGAATTCCCTTGAGATTCTAAAGAACACGAGCTGAGAAAATGTTCGAGTGGGAAACATTTTGAGTGAGAATTGATGAGAGAAAACGGAAAAATGAGAAAAGAAAATTGTCTTGGGACCAATGAATTTCACAAAATGAACAAAGATTTTACTATGGGAAAAGAGAAAAGTTTAGAATTTAAAATTCCTACGAAGACAAGAATGAACTTCAGGATACGGTCACATCTGCCCAAAAACTGATACAGGTCGACTGCTCACAATACTTTATTCTGTTCTCGGAATTCCATTGATGCTTCTTTGTTTGGCAAATATTGCAGAGACACTTGCTCAGGTAAACATATTATTTTTTTCTTGATTATTTCTGTAATTATCATTTCAGGTATTCACTTACATATATTTCAAACTATGTTGTGCTTACTGTCGTTGGCAAAAGAATAGACGACGTGTCCGACGGGCGGCTCTAAGCTTTCGCTATCATCCGAATGCAGCTGTGAATGTTCGAAGAGTTCAAAGTTCTCGAAGTGCTCAAAGGCATAATACAGTACGACGACACGCATCATTAAATCGATCAAGAACGAGAAGTAATGATACAAAATCAGTTCGAAGTTTTAATAGGTCAGTTATGAATTCCGATGGAATCTTCCAGTCTAAGCCAATCAATTTTAGATACGAAACAACAAATACTCAGCCATCATCTCAACCTCCTCGATTCGATACAATGTCACTTCCCGGTCGACGAAAAATCAGTACTCAAAGTAGAAGTCCGAATGGAACAATGTCGAAACTTCCGAATTTTCCACAGGCGAAAAGGTAAAGCTTTTGATTCAGTTTTTTGAGTTTCGTATTTGTTTCTATCATTTTTCAGAAGTTTCAGAGGAACACATCTACAAAAATCAAATACAGCAATTAATATGGAACAGTTGTATACTGATGAGAAGAGAAATCGAAGAGGAAGGCATGCAGTCAGTGAAAGTCCGGCTAGAGAATATAAAGGTCAGTGGTGAAGTTTATTTTGAGAAAATAGTAATATTCAAACTTCAGGAGGGCTCCTTGTCCGTGCTCAACATCAACCAGATGAAGGCGTTGTTGATCTGAAAGCATACGGTGGATCAGCTGCTGCATTCCATGATTTAGTAACCAGAAAACAACGGAAAGATGATGCAGTTCCAAATGTGATCATTTCAAGAACCAGAGATGAAGATGTCAAATCAGATCCAGAGAAAACAGAAGAAACAAGCGTATGTTTTTTGGATTTTGGATTTAAAATTCAGATTACTTTTTGCAAAATGGGACATGATCCAACTCATCAAAAGTTAATGATTTCAGATGTCACTAACTGATGACGAAGATATTCAAAAGCCACCGAGAAGGAACAATTCAGCAAGAGAATTGAGAGAAAAAGAAATGATGATGATGCATTCAATGACACATAAACAGCCGAGTATGGATAGTAGTACTTCGAGAAGAATGAGAGATATTGATGGAAGAAGTTATCGATCGGATAGATCAGAAAGATCTGATGAAATGTCGTTGCACTCTTTGAGAAGAAATGTTCGTTTTTATTCGAGTCGAATTGGACTTGAATTCATTTTTCAGGGCCATCGAGCTCACGAAAAAATGCCGGTCAGTGTTGGAATCTGCATAGTTTTTGCATTCATATCAGGTGGAGCTTGGCTGTTCGCGTGGTGGGAGAACTGGAATGGATTCGACGGAGCCTACTATTGCTTCATCACTTTGAGGTAACTAAAACGGCTTTTCGACTACAAATTGGTTTATTTTCAGTACGATTGGATTCGGAGATATAGTACCAGGTCAAGCATTGGACGAAGGAAGTCAAGAGAAACTGGTTGTTTGTGCCCTTTATCTTCTTTTTGGAATGGCTCTTATCGGTGAGTTTTCCGAGCTTTATTTGAAATTTGAAAACTTTTTTCAGCCATGTGTTTCAAATTAATGCAAGATGATGTTGTACAAAAAGCCAGATGGCTTGGGCAAAAAATTGGAATTCTCGGTGTGTTTTTTTCTCCGAGAGAAACTTACTTTTATGCATCTGCCTTATTCTGTTCCAGCTTTATGTGTTGTCCACTATAATTTCAGCTCGGCCGTTCGAACTGTCTCGTGAAATAGCTAAACACGCCATTTTCCTATTCGGATATTCAATATCAAGTACTCGCTTTTCTTTTGTTTTTCTTTGTTCTGTTATGCATTAAACATTGTATTTTTTCAGTTCGAGATGAATCATCAGAATCAGAATCAGATTTTGAAGATGATATGATAGAAGAAGATGAAGAAGATATGAGTGAAGAGAGGAACGATCAGGTATATGTGAGTAGATTAGAAATCAAAAAGAACTTTCGACTTACCTCTCGACTCAATTAGAAATTATTTTAGGATAAACGGACAATTTCATCTGGATCTTCGAAGCAGAATGATGAATACATTCATCCGAGGAAATATCATCATCATCGTAGATAGCCTCTCCTGTTTCCATTAACGAAACAAAAACATTCTTCTTTTTTCATTTCGAATTTTCAAATCATTGACCAGAGGGTTTTCAAACGGGACTATTCTTTTCAAATTTATTCAGCTTTCTTTTCATTGATATCTTTGTTCACTATTTTAGTTCACTCATCTCTTTTCTATTATGGTTCTCTCTGTCTTTTTTTCAATAAACATTTTCCAATTAATTTTGATTTTCTAATAAATTAATTTCATAAAAATCACAATTAGTGGGATTCCTTATAAATACATAAAAACCACATCAATAAAATAATATTCTCGAAGAATAGAAAAGCGAGTAAAGTGTAGATAATGCTAGTTTTGTGATTGCCACAGTAGTCGCAGAACGATTCGATACATGAATATTTCTCTGGTTTCTTCGAAAACTGATGAACACTCAGTATCTCTGGATCCCTTATTTTCACCTTTCTCACAGGTTTCTCTTCTCTTTTTTTCATTCTAAAGTTCTCGATTGTTTGAATTGTAAACGAAGGATCTTCCCGTAGGACTCTTTGAATCTTTTTCCATGCAACTTTTGTTATCCAGTTCTTGTCATATTCGGAAGATTTTGAGAATTCATCGAGACGATTCAGAAGACGAATCATTCGGAAACGACATCCAAGAAGGAGAAGTTCAGTGAAGTAGAAGCCTGAAAACAAGAAGAAAGAAGTTTGAAACTTTATTTATCATTTCTAGCCTCAGCTTGTTGGAGAAACGAAACGAATGCTATTGTTTCTTATCCCTGTAGGATATCTTTAACGAACGTCATAAGCTAACATCAAAAATACAACAAAAGACGAAAGTGTTCCGCTAATCCTTATCATAAACATTCTTGCAAACGAACTTTTTTCTAATAAGATGAACTTTTTTACTAATCTGTTTGATCTTCTCATTTTCAAGAGAAACTAACGTGATATCCGTTTGTGTGGAGGATTGAGAACTCGAAGCATTTCAAAAAACACAGCAGGATCCACATCAGATAACTTCAATGTAACATCTTCATTTCTATTAAAAGCATCGTAAAGAACTTCCGATTGAAGAATTATTGCCTGCATATAGATGAATTGATTGTTGAAATTGAAACAAGTAATCTCACCTCCATATTGAGAAATACTTTCTGATCTCCAATGACTACAATTATTCCATTTTGATCGACTGATTCATTTTCAGATGGTCCAATATATACATCTCCATGAAGTTTATTTACTCGAAAAGTGACTTCAATTGATTCCCAATCAGGATCAACAATCTCGTATTCATCTCCTTTTTTCTCGTTGAATGGGAATATTTCAGTTCTTTCGTAATGACAGAAGTGCTCGTCTTTGAACCAAATCTTCACAGATGCATGATATTCGATTTCTGGTGTCTCTTTGAAACAAGCTACTATATGGAAGGTTTTGTCTTCAACAAAGAAAAACCTGAAAGTGATTTCTTGTTGAAAAATAAGTATATCTCAACTCACCATAGATAGTTTGCCACATATGTATACTGTGGATTCGTGTCTCTTGTAATCGTTAGATTCTTCTCTAAATAAGCATCTTCCCATACTCGATACACATCATTCATCGTCTGAAATAATGAAAAAAGTGAGTGAAAGATGTATAGATGAGGAGAAAATGAGTATAAGAAGAACAAGGATTAACGAAATATTCGGTTGCTATTAGCGACAAATAACCTGAGAAATTGATGAAAGAGATGAGAGAGAAACGAGATATTATCAAGGGACTATCAGGAGAAGAAGAAGAGGAAATGTTATTGAGTATGGAGTATTCTGATAATTGTTTTTCTCTGTGATTTTGGTTTTTTAGAACGATACGAAAGGAAATGGAAGATAGAAGGAAAGTGTCAATTGAATATATCGGCAGGATTGAATCATAAACAACAGAAGAAAACAAAACAAAACAATATTCAGAGAGATTTTATTTTTATGATGTAAGTATATTTGTTCAGAAAGTGAAAAAAAGTATGTACTAGCAATCGTTGACTTGGAACAAAACTATTTCATTTCATTTTTGATCATCAAATACAAAAACAAAAAAAAAGATGAAACCATAATATAGTGGTGCCTAATCAGAACTGTCCGAAATAGAACTAGTACAAATCAAAACTGCGCCCGAATCAGAACAGAAATGATTGAAAAACTTAAACAGATATGATTTGGTTATCCGTATTATATGAGTTCTCAAGCTTTTAAGGCAATTTCGAATTCCAGCAGATTTTTTGGAATAAAAATAAATTAGAAAAGTGATATCCCGAATTGTGTTTCTTGTTTCATATCTGAATTTTCAGAGTTCAGGTATTTTTCTTCACGGAAAGAAAATTGAATTTCGTGCTCTTCAAACTTCCTGTCGAATCTGAAATTATCCCGTATCCACACCGTTCTCATATTATCTCATTCCAGCATTTCCAATAAATATTGTTCACAAACGGATCTGAATTCTAAGAATCAACCCTTTTTCAGAATTCTTTTTCTTTCTTCAGATGAATTCTTTCCCTCATATCGTCTTCCACTAATCTCCGTGTCCCTTTCACCTCCTCCTTTCATTCATTTTCTGTCATCAGAATAAATGAATCCGTGATGGAAAAAGAAGCAAAGTGGCCAATAGTAGCCACACCCATTACTTTCAATCATCTTATTCTTCGTCTGCTACAGTACCAGATGATTATTCCCGACGGAACGACATGAATCCATTTGTATCGACGAGTACACGACATTGCGCGCGAAAAAAAAACATTCAAAGCATGGTCATTTCAACGACAAAGACGCAACGCAATGTGATTCAATTTCAATGAGAAATACCGTCGATCGAATTACCCGAGACTTTCTCGTACATCTTCTTCTTCTCTGTCATCCTAACCTAGACAATTATCTTCTGCGGAAAAGAAGAAGGGCGTTGTTGTCGTCGTCTCAGGCGTTGAATGCCTACATTTTACGTGTTTCTCTCTCTCTCTTCCTCTCACTGTATGTCTATGTTTCATCCAAGAACTTATGACATTTCAATTCAAAGTATCTTTTCTATATTTCAATCATTGGTGAAGTCACTTGACAGCTTTTCAGCTCTTGAAACCCTCAAGACACATCTGCTTCTCCCCTTTCATTTTATCTGAAATATATAATTCCATGAATTCAGAGATTCACAAAAGATGAATATAAATCATCCTTTTTCTACGTCTTAATCATACCTTCCTTCTGAATTTTCCCCCATAACATTTTGTCTTCTACACAAATCCAAAATCCGACAGGTTTCGATTTCCACCCCTTTTCCAACCACAAACAATTCATTGTCGAGGTCTTATCCCCACTCTTTACCAATGCCGTCGACGTCGTTTTTTTCACTTTTTTTCATCAAAAGATGCCATTCTGAAGCCACACCCGATCGCTCAAAAATGGTTGGGAACAAAAAGAGAAAAGAACCTTGGAACTAAAAGTTATTTATCAATTTAGTCATTTCATTGACCAACTCATTAAGTTTCTAATGGAACTGGTAAGGTTAATTTGTTTAATTTTCAAAGAAATATTTTCTCTTTTTCTCGAATTCCCCTTCTGACCATAAGTACTCTCAATCATCACCTTCGAACATCCGAATATAAGGATAGAAGAGAAAATGTAACTGTCGGTTTCGTGGTCTGACTTGGTATACAATTAGACAGAAGTTTTCACTTTTAAGATGGTTCAGGAACAGTTTCACTTAGTTTTTGGTTTGAGAAAGTTGTGAGTATTAGGAAATTCTGCATATTCTTCAGGTCATAGAATCAATCAGACATATTATTTATGGGCTTTTCTAACAATTATTAAAATTATATATGTGAAAGAACTATTATTTATCCGTCACTATTGAAACTTTTTGAGAAAAACTACTTTTATAAAATTCTTCTTGAATAAGAATCGGAAAATATCTGATTTGTACTTCACATAATACTAGGTTTTCAACCAAATCCAACCACTTTTCACTTTTCGTTTCTGTTTGTTCGTATGCAATTAACCATAGGATATGTCTCTATTCTGGATGTTTTGGCACGCGCCTACTGCCTGCCAGGTAATGTGAATCTCTCTGTGTCTCTTCTCTGTTTTATATGCATTCGAATAACTCATAAGACCTTGTATAGACCTGGGAAAACAGTACAACAAGATGATGTTAGAATAAAAGAAGAAGATGACGAAAAGGGTGTGGTTTTGGTTGATTCGTATTTTCGAAGGATTGACAGAAACAGCCTTCTTCTATTTTTTCTCCGCAATGCGATCGCTTGCAATTCATGACTATCTCTGCTTTTTCTGTCTACTTCAGTTTAGATTTCACATTTTTATTACCGATTTCTCCGTATTCTTTCTCTTTTCCGCCTTAAGATTCCAGGATCGTCTTACTGTTTATTCAAACCATTCAAAACGAAATTCGACAGATTCCGAGAACAACGAAACTGTCTCAATGGGATACCTTTTATTCGTTGAAGGTCGATCCTAGTTCGAATATTTTGTTTGAATTCTCTGTGATTTATGCAGAGAGAATCTTTGATTTTTCTTCTGTTTAAATGCGATGTTTTTTCGCGATTTTCAAGTTCATGATTTCTCACTTGTCACAAGTGTATGAAACGGAACTTTCGAATTTACACTTCCAAATCTCTTTTCTTTCTTTCTTTTCTTTAATCTTTCACCTTTTCAGATTTAGGTTTCCTAATCTCGTTTACCGTTAATCATACTCCATCCTTTTGCAATCAATCAATTTATCAGTTTCTTTTCATTCTATAATTCGTTCTCTTTGTCATTTCTTTCGCTTCCTTTTCTTGTGTTCTCGTTAGAAACAATCATCAAATAACTAGGACAAATAACGCTTTCTTTGTGATTTTTCATCTCTGCTGATATCTTTCCTTTTCGGTTTATTACAAGCAAATTGATAGACATAATTTTTTCAAAACAATTTTTCTCATCAATCAAAATACATGTTTTTACACCCAGGATTCTAGTATATGTCGTTTGAGTATTTTTCTAATTTGTCCTCATCTTAAATTCCGATTGTTTTCAGAATGGCAAAAGTAGAAATTCAAATACGTCGATGTTTTTGTTGTGGCCTAACAGTCGGCTCAACTCTCATTGGTTTCTACACTTTGGTAAGTATTTTTCTCAGTTTCCAATCAATTTCTAAAATTGAATTAAAAAATGGAAGAGCCACGCCCTTTTCCAACGCTTTCTAATCATCTTCTTTTCAATATGAAAACTGGATTCGATGTAATATTACAACACGTAACAGGCCACTGCCATCGGAGGAAGGCAATCACTTTTGATTTATAACCGACTGTTAAGGGGAAGATAGAGAATCAGAAATGTGTTCAGAGGCTAGGTAGATGAAGAAAAGAGAGAAATGTGTAACTGATATGAACCAGATATTATTCAGATTCTATACTTTCTTCTCGCAATTGCTGCTGCCGTTGCACTCTCTGACACAGCAACAAATGGAGATGCTTCTCATTACAATTCTTGTGAACTCGAAGCACAAGGAAAGATAAATGCAGAGAATAGGAAACTGACATTCACTGGTGGAAGAACTGTTGTTGTTGTAGAGGATTCCACTTCTTACCACTGCTCACTTGGACTTTATACCGAGGAGCTGAAATATTCAAAGCAAAGTTTGTTGATATGAGAAAAGAAAAATCAGGAAATTTTCTGAATTTCAGACCGGAATGTATTACTTTTGGTTGACTTAATTCTTTACGTGTCCCTGGTCGTAGCATCACTTATTCTACTTCTTGGAATCTGTTGTAGAAATCAGTGGCTTCTTCTTCCATGGGGACTCTTAATGATTCTTGACATAGTTCGTGGATTCATCTCAGTTTTTTTCATTTTCTGGTATTCCTATGGAAACTTGGCTAGAATTGCCACTGGTATCTTCTTCCTAGGATTGCAGTTTCTACACGTAAGTACAGTAGACAGAAGAACCTCATGACTACATCAAAGAAATTCAGATTTCCTTGTGGATGTCGATGGCTGCCAAATTCCAGAAAATGTACAATAGAAATAATGGAATCCCGGATAAAGTGGTGAGAAATTTGATTGATTTCCTGAATATTTCTCAAATTTCTAATTCAGATTGAGTTATGAATCTTTTTTGTTGTGGTTCTTTTTTGTAACAAAGTCATTTCATTATAATTTCAGTATGATGTTCGTGGTGGATCTCGTGCACCATCAACCTACTACGGAGAGACTCACGCAGTTGCTCCACCACCACATCGTGGAGCAGAATATTATCCAGATCAACATCGACCACAACCATATGGTCATTATGATCAACAACCACCATACAGATATTAATTCTTGTTTTTGTTTGACCGTTTATCACCAAATATTTCAGTTTTTGTCTGTTCCCATTCATTTTTATACCGGTACCTCCTTTTCTCTTGCTCCTCACCACCTACCTTTGTAAAGTTTTGAAAAAGTTAAATTGAAAAAAAATACATTTTATAGAAAAGATTAATAAAACAGGATTATTTAGTTATTCAAATCCATGTGAGAAATCGTCGAATCCATCGAAGCAGAAAATTGGCGACAAACGGCCAGAATACGAAAAAGATCACTGTTTTCCAGGAAGTTGCTTTCGGAACAAGAATGTATACTGTCTGAAAGTTGAAAAAAACTCAAGTAAAATACTTTCAGATCACGAACCGCTTTTTTCATCAAACCAAGCAATAAATTGTGTCTTTCTTCGACTGCTTTTCCGAGTTTATCAATAGATTCGGTGATAACTTTTAGTTCTTTTTCTAGTCTGAAATTCTTCATCTTAAAGAACATTAAACAGAAAAAAACTGAAACCTGTGGCAAGTATTTCGTAGTGTTGGAGAACTCTGTCGAGAAACTCTGATACGAGAGGATGTGTGTGGTTCAGTGAAAGATGAGGATCTGGAGATTAAAATTAGATTCTGTAGTTTCTTTCAGTTCAATCATACCTTGACTGTGTTTCATCATCAATCGCATCTGCATATTCGTTGTCTGAAAGTATGCAAGCACTGGAATCCACTGTTTCATCATTCCCTTTCTCTACTTCTTCTCCTTCTTTTTTATCTTGTTTACCAATTGGTTCGTTTTCCAATTTCTCTTCTATTTCCTCATTTTTCGTGCTTTCTTCCAATTTATTGTTTTCAGAACTTGACTCCAGAATTCCTAAAATCTCAAACTTGGGTGCCAACAGATCATAAGCGTCTCCTTTCATCCATTCTTCTGTTTTATACGTCTTCTGAACATCTCGAATCTTCTGAACAATTGCATCAACATATGCATTCTTCGCATCTTCTGATGTCATTGTATCTAATTTATTCCATGCATTCCATTTATAAACTCCTTGAACATCAAAAAAACTCGGCTTCGATACATCACATTTTCCATGAGTAGCTTGTTTGAAAAGACCATAAAAATTCAATTTCTCATCAGTTGACGTTTTAACTGGTCCTTAAAATTAATACCATGAACAATGAAAATGGGTATAATGAGTGGAATTTCGTTCGGTAGCTAATTCAAGCTCAGAAAACACTCCAATGAAACTTCATGTCAGTTTATGATCATAAAGAATTTTCTAGAAACATACCATCTTTTGGAAGATTCTGAACAATGAAAACAGCAGTTTCAAATTTAGACATTTGACAGAAATAGGACCGGAGTTGATCAACAGTCGATAGAAGTAGAAAAATAATTCTGAAATAGTTTCACGTCCGCAGAAATCTTGATAAGAAAAGAGAAAAAATGAATGATAAGAGAACACCAGACATCACTAGAAATTAGTAAATATGGAGAATGAATCTAGATTAGGGATGAAGTCTTCCGTTTCTAAAATGTATCGGACTTCGTTTCAGATAGGAGAACATTTCAGTTCAGTCAGAAGGCACAAGAAAATGTTGATGAGAAGCGAAGACGGATACCAGAAGAATGATAGATTTATTGATAAGGCAAGACAACAGTGTAGCCGTTCAAAGAAAAAGAAAATAGAAAAGTGGTAATCAAATGTTGAATTGGAGGTAAAAGAGAAACTGATTTGAAGTATTATCAGAGAAGATCCTCAGCTAACTTGATCAACTTGATCAACTACCTGAACCAATTATACAAGATAGAAATTCTTCTGCATTGAAACATGACATCAGAGATAGCCTGTTAAATCAACTAGTTGTTAATGGACCTTCCAGCGAAGAAAACTTGTACCATTGAATAACTTTTTTCTATCCACGAATCCAGTTAAATACATTTTTCTATCCACTAATAAAATTTAATGCATTTTCTTGCATTTGCGTGCCATAAAAATGTATTAAATAGCGTCGTATTTATTTAATTTTGATTTATTAAATATATTTTTGTAGTCGTGAACATTCCAAGGAAAGCTTAAATTACCACCGAAGCCAGTATACTTTTGTTTTTCAGATCTGAATCAAATCAGTACAATCTGCTCACCAAATTACAGTGTTTCTTTTCTTCTCTTTGTCTCAAATGTCTTTAAGTGAGTACTTGTCGTGACTTTTTAAAGATTCACTGAAACCAGTTTCTTCAATTAGATGCAAACTGTATTTTAAAGTACTAGTTCAGTTTTTCAGACTATTTTAATAACCGGTCTACCACCCAGGCGATCCCTCCGTTTCTCGTTTAAACGTTTGGCATTATTTTCGAGGCCGCAGCTGTGCGTCACGGTGTATACACAGCATTTCCGACCGTAGTCCATTTTTAGGACAACTCGAATTTTGTATTTTTATTTTTGGACCCAAATTCACGGAAAACTCGATGCTTCTATAATTATTTTTGCTTGGAAATTCCCCAAAATCTCGCCCAGACGGCACAACAACAAGAGGTATGTCTTCAAAATTCTATTTTGTTTAAAAAAAAATAACATAAATTTTAGGATTTCGAATTTTTTTGAAAACAGTTTTGTTATTATAGTTCGTTGAGCCATATTTTATTATAATTTGTCTGGTCTTTCCAGAAATGGCTGATGACTGGGGATGCAATGTGGATTTGTTCGGCGAGACCAGCAAACCGAGTTCTAAATCCTTGACCGAGCTCGTGGATAGCCTCACAAAGAAAAACATGGTATGTTTGGTTGTTAATTTGTAGTTTTTAGATTCTACAGATCTGTCACAGGCCGGGCCGTTTTTAAACAAAAAACATGCTTCGAACCAAAAATTTAAACTTTTTGGATTTTATGGAAAGTCTTGTTTTCAATTAAGCTCAAAATTCAATAAAAGATGAATATGTATGGTTATTAAAGCACTTCTACTTTGAAATTTCAAAAAATGTTTAAAAAATAGGTGCCTATTTTTAAATCTAGGCCGAGAGACTGTTCAGCCCGGCCAGGACCGGCCCGATTTTTGATAAGACTGAGATTCTATATTTTCAGAACGGAAATCGGCAACCCGCCCAATCTACGCTGCAAGAAGCAGAAAACGTGAAGATTGTTGCCTTCAAGCGTAATGGAACCACCAAGATTCCAATGGTACATGCCCCGAAAATTCTGAAGAAAAAAAAGGCGAATGGGCACCACAACAACAACAATAACATGAAAGTTCTCAACGAGGCTAATCCAAAGAGAGTTCACTTCGATGTAAGGCAGAGATGGCGTTAATTTCTTCGATTCTAAAGTATTAACTTACAGATTGAACAGTTTCTGTCACGAGAAGCAAGCAAAGGTGACCGGGTCGAGGCTCGTGAACGAATGCTCACTTCTTTGGGAGCTGCTCCGTCGAAGCGCGACTACATCAACTACAAGGATCTGAAGATCGAGAGAGCGCAGAAAAAGGCAGAGGCAAAAGCTCATGCTGAAATGTTTCACGCCAATAGTCTCTCAATGCTTAACACAAAGAAGAAAAGCAAAAAGAAGAAGTAACTATCAACAATATCTTCTAGATTTTTATCGGTTTTCGTTTCTCAAAATAACTTTCCTTCTTTTTTCTCCCCTCCTTACAGTTTTATCGTATTCAATGCACGCTGGACGTGAAAACGCACTGCTGGCATCAGATCTTTTTTCTTTACTGTCTTAATTTAAGAAAAGTCACCTTCATAGAATTTTGTTCGTCTTGTGATTTGATTTGCCTCCATTTCCACCCTCATCTTCCGATAGACTGTACATCAATCCCTTTCCTAAACTCCATTCTTCCATCTATGTTCGTTGTTACTACGTGTTTATAAAGTTCTAAAAATCTAGCTGTGACAATTTCTGAAGTCAAAATTCGTTTTAATCGGAGAGTTATATTGCGCACTACTCAGGCAACTCGATGTTAGTCTAATTAGACAACCGAAGTCTAATTAGACAGAATAGCAATCTAAATACAATCTAGTTAGATTAGCTCGTTTTTAAAGTCTAATTATTGTCGCAACAAAAAAGTTCCGACATTTTTTCCCCCTCGGTGTTTGCAGACTCAAGCCAAAATTTGATAATTTTGGCTTGAGTCTGCAAACACCGAGGGTGAAAAAATGTCGGAACTTTTTTATTTCGATAATAGACAGTTTCAAAGTCTAAATAGACAGTTTTGAAGTCTAATTAGATTGTATGTTAGTTGGATTAGACAAAATTGTAGTCTAATTAGACAAAATGCTAGTCTAATTAGACTGTACGTCAATCTAACTGGGTCGCGTTAGTCTCTAAATTTACTTGAATTAGATTGATATCGAGTTGCCTGAGTAGTTATTAAAAGCTCGAATCTCAATGTCGAAAGTGGGTAACCAACTAGAGCTAAATATGACTTCTCAACATATCTGCCTTACCATAAAATTGCTGTTACTGGTGATAATATCTTATCAGTTCTACTAGTCATGAAATATCGGGCCCCCACGAAAATCGGCGCACCGCGTAAATCGGGGAAAGTCCGCACGGTCGAACGCAAAGTGCCGCGCACTTTTTTCAGTATTTTTTTTTCTCAATGATTTTTTGGCAAAGTTTGTGCGATTTGTGTGTTCTATCGGTATGAAAATGACATTCTCGTCATGAATTTTATTGATTAAAAAAATAACATTTATTTAGAAATTAATGAAAGTAAAAACTTCCATAGCAATGGATTTTATCGAAGAGGATCGATATCTCAAAGAAGTGGAATTGGTGTGTATTCCAGATACGCTCGTAATGTTGAAGATGAAAAAGAAATGAAGAAAAATCATATTTAGAATGGAAAACGATTCTTCAAGCGAAAGAAAAAAAAGAAACCGCAGTTGATGAAGATCCGTCATTGTATTTCTGTAATAAGTTAGTGTTGTAAGCAGATTCTTAGAGTTTTTCAAATTTATTTTAATTCCGAAAACGTCCGACAGATCTTGAGTGATTTTGGCTCGAAGATGAACAGTAGAAGAAAGCTGGAATTCAAATCTGAAAACAATCTAAATTGAGCTCCTTTACATGGTTACCAGGCAAAATAACGAAAAAATTAATATTATTTTTACAAAATCAATAAAATTCATGACGAGAATGAGATTTTCATACCGATAGAACACACAAATCGCACAAACGTTGCCAAAAAATCATTGAGAAAAAAAAATACTGAAAAAAGTGCGCGGCACTTTGCGGTCGACCGTGCGGACTTTCCCCGATTTTCGTTCCCCGATTTAAAGGCGCTCCCCGATTTTCGTGGTGCGCCCGAAAATCGGGGAAAACAACTACGGTTTGGAAACTGCAAATTTGCGTTCGTCTGTGCACACTTCACCCGATTTTCGTAGTCCCGAAATATCTATGCTGATATGGCAACTTGTTTTGTCAAAATCAAAAACAATGTTTTGATACTTCGGATGCTTCATGGTTTGCTAGTATTTGGCTTCTAGTAATGCTGTTCCAGGCGACATGAATTATTTTCTAGAACTAAAAATTTTAAAGTTGAATTTATATAAAAAAGATTTCTGAAAGCCTGTGTTTGTCAATATCATTTGTTTTTTATAATCTGTTCTGGTTTGTTTTCTCAAATATTTTGTCTTCTTTTCCGAATGAGGCGAGAAATCTTGGAAAAATACGGTTCTCAATGCATTAGTCTTATGTTTTAGAACAATTTTCTTGGGGTTGAGAATACGATTTTTTAGTCCCAGGGTCACGCACATTATCGACGAGACCCCACCGATTCCGCGGAAGAAATTTTCGATGGAAAAATTTTCGATGGAAAGTGGGCGGAGTTTCAAGTTGCAACTCCACCGCACACTTTTTTCCCGATTTAATTTTTTTCACAGGCTGCCTAATTTTGTGATATTTTTTTCGGTAGAGAGAGCCGGCTTCTGTGACTCCTTAAAAAATCATACCGAAGCATAAAACTTCAAAAAATAAACGGATTCGGGACTTCTAAGTTTCAGGAAAGACTGTGCGGTGATGTTGCAGTTTAAACTCCGCCCACTTTCCATCGAAAATTTCTTCCGCGGAATCGGTGGGGTCTCTTATCGACTTCGTTTTGGTGTAACCGCGCTCTGCTAGACAGACAACCACGAAGCGCGCGCACGTTTCGCGGCTGTTTGCTATGCCTAGACCATTTTGAATACTATACCACTTATACTTGCTGTATTTTCTCTTTCTTCCAACTTTTCAGTCATTAGGGTTAATTTATTTATATGTTTCAGTAATCGATGGGTCCACGCTCACCAAGTCATAGCAGATCTCCTTCTCGCTCTAGAGGGGTAAGTATTTTCGTTTTATCGATTAACTCTGAGTCACTTTAACACGTATTCCTCAAATTGATTCTTTCACTGAACTTCCAAAAGAAAAAGTAGAAAATACTGATATTCTGCAGACTTGTCTGAAATTGAAATGAATGAAGAAAGAAAGCTTGATATCAGGAATGCAATGAAAGAATATCAGTTATCATATTTTGAAAGCGGATCATAAAGAAGAATAATTGGGAGAAGGCTTGAAGAAAGAAAAAGAAGGGAAGATAGGAAGAATTCAGAAGTCATTTGGGGGAAGCTAATCAAGAAAAATCATGCCAGTTGATGATTATGATGCCCTTGGACTTTGCCCCGTTTTGCAGAACTCTCGTGGCCGCTCCAGATCGCCTTCCAAGTCACCGGAATACCGCAGGGAACGCGAAAAGTATGTTTAGCCACATAATATCTGGTCATGACTGAGTTTCTGTCGAGGTGTTTAGTTCGGCGCTGTTTCGTAAAAAAGTTCAAGACATATGTTTTCCAGCTCTCGTTCACGTTCTCCACGCCCGCGTTACGGAGGTGGTGGTCGCGGACGCGGTGGAGGTGGTGGTGGTGGTGGGCAGTATGATCGTGAGAACCCACCACCATCCAAGTGTCTCGGGGTTTTCAACCTATCGTCGTACACAACCGATAAAGACTTACGCGATGTTTTTGGCGAGTTTGGCGAAATAGACAAATGTGATTTAGTATATGACCGCCCATCTGGAAACTCGCGTGGATTCGGTTTCATTTACTTCAAACTAATCGAAGACGCTACTGCAGCTCGAGAAAAACTTTGCAACACAGACTTGGATGGCCATAAGGTAGATTGAAGCATTAAACATATTATCGTTCATGCAAACATCTTACAGATTCGTGTCGACTATTCTTTCACAAAACGCGGACATTCACCAACTCCTGGGCAATACATGGGTGATCGCCGTGGAGGTGGTAGAGACCGCTTCAACGATAGAGGTGGACGAGGTGGTGGTGACAGATACGGCGGTGATCGTCACGATGGTGATCGTTATGGTGGGGATCGGTACGGTGGCGATAGATTCGGGGGAGCAGAACGTCACGGTGGAGGGGATCGTTTTGGCGGTGGACGAAGAGGATCTCCAGAGAGACGGTTTGTGCTAAATATATATATATATATCGAGAAAAATAAACTAAACTGATTCATTTCAGTTATGGAGGCGGTGGATTCCGCAGTGGAGGTGGCGGCAGTGGGTTCATGAGAAATGGCGGAGGTCCCGATCGTCGCGATCATCGCGATCGTGAAAGTGACAGAAATGGTGGAAGCGGAGGGCATCGCCCGTATGATCCTCAATTCAGACGCCGTGTTGAATCGTATGGATCCGGAGGGCAACGTCGTAATGACAGATACTGATCAATTAAAACATCCACACTTGTTCTCTTTCTCCATGTATCACTTGACCGAACATCATTTATCGTCCACATTCTTGAATTTTTGAACTTATTCTTGTTTTGATCTATAATAATGTTTTAAGATTTAATTCCGTACTTGTTTTTAGCACCGCGGAACTTCGTTTTCTACATACTTAATTTTTTGTAAATGTTCCAGTGCGAAATCCGTTATAACGAGACCATATAAACCAAATAAATTCTACCTTCAATTTTTATCGGCGAAGATTATTTCGACAAAACATTATAATGAAATCAAAATGAAGGAGGTATTTTCATAGAAGAATGGGGAAAGTCGGGTTGATAATTAAATAACACAAACATGAATATTAAAGTCGATCATTTATAATCCAATCTCTCTGGGAACATCAAATAGTTACCCGCGCTCAGAAAGAATGGTGAAAATCAAGGGGAGAATACCACGAGGGCTATCTAAAAGGAGCAAGACGACGCTATCATAATACTACAGCGCCTAGGATCTGTGAAGGGGGACTACAATATTAAAAAAGAGGAAAGTGGTGGGACTAAACTATAGTGATCTGAAACATGATTCAATTACGAAAGTTCACGCACAGTAGAATGTCGCTGTGGATACAATTGATGACGGGGTGGAGGAAAAGGATAACAAGGAAGAGATTTAAAGGAAGTGAGGAACGTAGATAGAAATTGAGATGGATTTAGTCAAATTCCTTGTCTTCGAGGAATTTGTACTCAAAAGTGAACGACTCCTTTTTGCGTTGAGACCATTTCTCGAAATCGAAATACACGTAAGTTCCCTGAAATTATCATTTTAATTTAAAATAAATGTGATTTCAAGTTATCTACCTGCTCATAATCGTCAGTGATTTGTTTTGGCTCCTCGTGTCGTTGGAACCACGTCAAATATTTAGTGTGGAAGCGCCAAGATAGTTTCTTGAGGGCTTTTGCAGCAAGAAGCTGAGCTCGAGTGCCTTCCATATAATAGAAAATAAAGAACAATGTATCGGGAGCCAAACGAAGATAATATTCAAGACTATCGGATGTATTTGGAGCTGCCTGAAACGCTAGAAATTTAAAAACAACTGTTATGTCAAACAATACTCACCTGTCCATACCAGCTTGGCACAGGGAAAGACATCTTTGACAAATAGTTTCTTGGTTTCTCACTGTCCAATGGAAAAGTAGCTTTCGCGCAAGCCAGCTCCAACGCAGCCAACTGTCCGTCGAATTCTTGTGTCATCGATGTGCGTCCGAGAGGTGATGCCCCCAGCCAAGCAGGGATATGAGCACGTTTTGGCCCGGTGGCGACAGCCGGTTGAGGAGCGGCCATGTTGAGTGCAGCTTGCAGTGCGGGGTCGTCAGATGGCATTCCACCCAACATAGACGTCGTAGTGGTGGAAATGGTTGACTGCTGCTGCGGCTGCTGTGGCGTCGACCGAGCCACGTTCGTTGCCTCTCCTCAAAAATTCTTATTAGTAAGAGGAAGGTGAAGTCATATATCATGGAATGCAATTGTATCTGGAGTTTTCAACGAGGTAAATGAGAAACTAGCAACGACCTTTTCATTATCATCGAAAGACGCATCTAAACAAGGCGTCACGAAGTTTAAAAATAGAATTAAGAAGGCATCTCTTCTGGCTTTAAATCGAGCAGAAGTTGTCCAAGAAACGCTGTCGACATCTGTGGATTCAATCTAATGGTAACTTTTTACATTTCCTATAGACTATTTAACAAGTTTCTCAATTTCACATTTTTTGTGAGGAAAAGAAAATCTATTCATCTTGCGAGTAGAGCCATATTTAATTAGGTGATGCATCTATTCAGTAGTTCCTGACAAATTCATCAGAAGAACTATAACTGGTCATGTATTTGTCTTATGCTATACGTACAAAAGAATACGAAAACATAGACCAGTGTACTAGATGAGGTAGTTCTGGCGCAGCGCCATGCTACAATGTTAGGTTTGAGAGAAACAGGGAAAGAAAAACGAACGAGGCATTAAAAAATCAAACAAAGTGCTACCACACGAGGAAGTGAGGCGAGGAACAGACAAACATACGAATCAATACAATGTGATAAGAAAAAGAGCACATGAGATAGGATGCTAGTGAAGCTATCTAACTGGAACCCTCAAACAGAAAAAAAAACTAAAATTGAGAGAATTGCAAACGGAAAGGTTAGAGTGACGCAATCTCTTGAGAAATGCAGTGTGTTCTTGTGCTCCTCTTTTTCTCGAAATGTTCTTAGCTGTTTTTGTTAAAAACAAGATTGAAGAGGCAATCGGAAGAAAAGAAAAACCACTGTTAGGCAGGATGAGGTTGCGAAATATATTCGTGGCTCATTATGGCGAGCGTGTGCTCGCCTCGCTGGCATTAGGACCAGTGGGCGGCGGCTCTCGAACTCTAAACTGACGTCACACCTATTTTAGGATAAACTTCAAGAAATCGTCCAGTATTTGGTAGGGGGACAAAAACTCAATGTTCACGAAAACGATTAAAAAAGAAACAGAGAGAGGAGGATAGAGATGATGAAAAGAAGGAAGATACAAGAAAAGAGAAAATAAGGTCAGCATCGAGAAAAAACCGAACTCGACCGACTAACACGTTGCGTTCTCCGATCTTATGTGTCTATGAAAAGAAGGCATGAAAACACATGTGACATAAAACATTTCTCGTTTCTCATTTCTTTCCCTGCTATAACAAGAAAACTGGAATTTAGAGGGTGGACATTCGAAATTAATTCTGTTTCACTGCTGAAATCAGTTTTTTCCTATGGTTTCTAGTTATGATCTCAGTTACAATCTAGGTCAACGAGTAGGAATGGGAAAATTTCGGTGAATTTTAATTTCTATTTAGAAAAAGTAATTCCATACATACTTGCGACAGGTCGGGCCGGGCCCAGATTTTTCAAGTATGATCTCGTCCCGTATGCACCTGTAGTAACTCTTCGCATCTGCTACTGAACAATTATGTCATTATAGAAAACAGCTGCGCCTAAGATGGATGCTGTTCTTATAGTAAGACGAGAAATAGAAGGAAATATATGTTGGGAGAAGAAAAAGGAAAGAGAACGAAATAGGAGAAAGATGAATGTCTATTGACTAAAAAGAATAAAAAAAAACGGTGTCCTATTCTGGGTTTCCTCCCCCTATAATCATCATAATTGTTCAGTTTCTCCTCGGAAATGAAAAAAGAGCAAGGTGTCGCAAGAAGCATGGAAGAAAAAGAACACACGAGATTATAAGACGGAGAGAAGAAGAAGAACACGAAAATGCTCTAGAGGGCGCGCCCTCGAAATGATGACTATAGAAAATGAAGGTGATCCAACATGGAAGTAGATCAAAAACGTTCAAAAAAGTGACACCCTTCTTGTTTAAAGCTCAAAAGAAACGTTGATTTTGTACATCATAGTGTTTCTCGAAAACTAATAGATGCAGTAAAATACTCTCGAATCGAATGATCAACTGTCAAACGATATGCCTGTTGACACATTTCCGCTCAAAACTATAGCCAATAAACAACTGAAATGTTAATTTTGCCAATTTTCAGCTCCTCTTTCTTTTCCTCTTCTTTAATAAATGTTACATTTTGTGAAAAGAAATGAATCATCATGGAAGATAGCAGCAAAGGGACCGCGCTTCTACCCACTTTTTGTATCAAGCCAAGTTTATAGCATTGAACATTATTTGGCTTACCATTCACACTTTCCGCCTTTGCTGTTATAGTAGTAGCAACTTGTTTCGGCGGCTCCGAAGGTTCAGCGGTTGTAGTTGTAGATGTGGCGATAGATCCTCGAGATGTCGTTGAAGTGATACTATCCTTCTTTTGTGGGACCTGTACAATACAATTACAATTATAATGTACAGTTTTAAAAACTTCGATAGAAAATAATAATAACTAATCACGCCACATTTTACACATTCCGACAGTACAAACTAAAACTACGGTTTTTTTTTGAAAACTTCGACACTTTCAGAAATTAGCCTTTTTGAAATGTCTCTGCGGCTCTCTCTTTCTGTCATTCAAGGCAAAATGATCAAAATCATTCAGAGTCAGATGTCAATATAAATTTCATCTTCGAATTTTTTCTTCTCTGCTATACAACGAAAAAGCCATTGCCGTGTGTCTTACATCGACAGCTCACAAGGGTGCTGTCATAAATCCGTCTACGACGTCGATGCTTGACTTTGTCCGATTTCGGGAGCTTCTTTCTCTTTTTCAATGCGTGTTGCTTGGTACCCTCTCATTTTGTTTCGCGAAGTCTTCGGCTTTATTTTACTTTTTAAATACAACATTTTCAAGTGAATATCGATCGAATTTTTCGCTTTAAAAAATTCGTGAAGTTTCCATTATTCTCGTTTCTTAACTTTTTCAAGAAATGAATCGATCGCTTGATTCTACATAATGCTAATTCGCTTTTTGAAACCGAAATAACTACACGCTTGTACAAACAATCATGCTATCTATCACTAATTACTGCAACTATTTATTCCTATCTACCAAAAATCACTGTCACAACGATTTGATCACCTCTTCATTTACACTGTTCACTTGCTGTTGTTCTTTTTCTTCAGAAGATAAGAACGGCGCCGAGTCAGTAGAAGAAGATTTATCAGTTATTTCCAGAGAAGTTGGCGGAGAAGAGTCTTCCGATAGCTTCTCCGCTATCTTGGAAACAGGATCCACTTCCACTTTAGAGCATTCTTTTTCCTGATTATCATAAATTATTCAGATTAATTTTATTTGAACTGTAAATATTTCTATCGAGTTTTTTCGAAGATCATTCTATTTCTGAACTAAACACTAGTTTCAGTACTTCAGTATAATATTGTTCCCGGTATTCCATATCAACTAACCTCATTAACGGAATTCGTCGGTGGTGGTACAGGGACTGTTTTTCCTGTTATTATCGGCGACGGTGCAGCTGGTTGGGCAAGAGATGGAGCCGGAGAACTAACAGATACAGGTGTTGAAGGCACAGGAGTAGTGGTGGATCGTCCTGCTGCCACAGAGTTATATGGAATCCCAGGAGGTGGTGGCGCTGTCGAGGCTGAATTCAAGTATTTAATGTCTGTCTTTGCAAGTTCCCCTCTATCTCTTTCACACCCTTAGCTCTAAATGATTTTCAAAATGGTAGAGGTAGTCTCACCTGGAGTGACAGGTGGTGTTCTCGGTCTGTCCACATTTGAATCCTTGCTAGCTAATCGTTTGAGCTCAGGCGTTCCAGCATGAGGTGATGGCATAGAGAGTGGAGCAACTCTTCGCCCGGCGGGACTTGGTGGCTGACCATTTTCTCCGCTTGTATGTCGTGATCCAGAAACAGCTCCCGATTCCGATGTATCAATTCCGAGCTCATGCCCATTCTCTTTGTGATCTTCGTCGACAGATGCCACATTAACTCCTCCGATTTGTTGACAAAGTTTCTCCAAGTTGAGTTCATCGTAAGCATCTTCTGGGTCATAATCTTCTGCATGTTCTGCATCGTCTTCATTCATCATTTCTACATAAGCTTCAATAGGTTCTTTCAGAGTATCGTGCACCTTTTTTGCTCCCAGGCTTTCGTTACTGACCATTCGCATACAAATCTGGAATATGATAGCGTAAAATTTAACTTTTCAGTAACTGAATGTGTCCCATTTGTCATAGGCTTGTCGCGGAACCCGTGAATTACCTCTAGCTTCTCTATGTGAAAGTTTATTCGGTCCAAATGACGTCTTAACATTTCCGTTCTCCTTTCCCTTTCATTTTTCGATTTCGAATCTTCCTTTTTCGCACGTTTTCCTTTACCAATGTCCGCTGTGGCAAGAGACTCCATATGCATTTCAGAACGGTCAACTTCTTCATTTAACGATCGGATTTGATGCTGGATCCAATCCATTGTTTCTGCTTTTTCCTTCTCTTTTGGATCCATCTTTTCTTCAGCAGAAAGTCCCTTGAATAAGATACTATTTACTGCTCTTTCAATAAGATTTTTTTTCAATCATCTAAATATGAAAAACGTTTTATTATATCGTACCAATTTGCTGTGTGGCTTTGTTTTGTTTTCTCGTTCTACATCCTTGAATTGTTCCATCCGCTGCTCAATCAGTTTTCTGTACGCGTTTAACTTTTCTTTGTCCTGAAGTATATTGGTTATACTCGGCGCTTTGTCATTTCGTTTACCTTGATTTCGCTAGCATTCTGCCAATTTTTGACCTGATCTCTGAGCCTTTGTAGCTTTTTGATTTCTTTTTTGAGATCATCTTGGTACTTGTCGCGTTGATTGTCACTGTTTGCTTCATGCATTTTTTCCATTGTTTCTTCGAATAGCTCGACGCCTTCGTCGATCTAAAACGATTACCAATTATTTAGAGGACGAAAACAGACAAGATACCTTTTTGAAACATTTTTCAATTTCTGCTAACAGTTTTCGCTTTTCAGCCATCGTCTGAAAAGTTGTACGTAGCGTAATAATGAAGAGGCTTAAAATACGAATAAAACACACTGGTTTCATATCGAATTCAATTTCCACATTTTTAAAACAAAACATAAATCTTCATTAAATTTTATTTACAGTCGATTGAAAAAATATAGCAAAAGCTTTCGATAAAAAGAGTTTGAATCGAGAAAAAGCAGTGAGAGTGTGTCATAAGACGGAAACGCAGAGAATGAGAGATGCAAAACAAGCGACTTCATCGTCTTTTTCTCAGTCCCTCAAGGGAAATATATTGATTAGAAGTGAGGAAAAGTAAAAATATCTCATTTTGAATACGGACGAAAAATAGTAACAATAATAATAATAATTTTTCAACACACCTCAGAAACTATGCGATAGAAAGAACATCAACAGTCACACGTTCGAATAATTACCACGAGCATGAGATTGCGTTGCCATAACGAAATACTAGAAGCAGTTGAACGATATTATATATCATTTGCAGCAATGAAGCAAGTTACCACTTTATATAGCTTAAACCGAAATAAAAACAATTCGATTACGACCTATAGTTTTATCGATTAATTTCGTGCATTGTTTTTACACTGTTTCTTCTATAAATTCCTCAAAATCGAAATATTTTGCTTATTGGAAGAAAATTAGAGAAATAAACCTGAGGATTATTCCTGCAAGTTCTCAGAGGATAAATACTTAGAAAAAACTCTCATTCAGTGAAAATGGTAGATTTCTGTTTTGCGGGTCTTTTTAGAATTAATAACATTTTTGACATCTGAGATAAATTCACGGAAATTTAAAAAATTGGATTAATCGTAGAAAATATGAACAACGGGCCTGAATCATCTGACGAAGTACGGTTGACGAATTCCAAGAGAAAATTGTACGCATCGGTGTTTGCGTACTTTCTTACCGTAGTCGATTTAAAAAAATAGCCTCTCCGTTATTTTGGAATTCAGCTTAATACAGATTCTGGAAACAAAGCTTTGTTGAGATCAAAAAATGCCTATTTTATCTGTCTCTGTTAATGTCACGCTGTCTGCTGAAAAAAATACTGAACTTCTTAAAGAGCTATCAAATGTCGTGGGAAAATTACTCGGAAAGCCCGAAAAGGTATAGCAATTCTAAAATTGTTCAAATGAATTATAAAACGTGTTTTTTCAGTATATGTGCATTCATATTAACACCGACCAGTCAATATCCTTTGCTGGAACCACTCAGCCAGCTGGATTCGCTATCTTGAAGTCGATTGGTGGAGTTGGGACCTCAAAACAGAACAACGCTATATCAAACAAACTTTTCCCTTTATTCAAGGAGTATCTCGGAATTCCAAGTGATCGGTAAATTTTAAGCAGATTTCCAGATCTGAAAAGTACTTGTCCAGGTTCTACATCGAATTTGTCAACATTGGTGCGGCCGACATCGCTTTCGATGGACAGACATTCGCTTGAATAGATGCTCTCAAGAAGTGACGATGATTAATTCGTTCTTCTATGTTATAAATGTCAGAGTGTATAAATGTACGAACATTAATTTGAAACTGCATCACATTAATTCAATTCAACCGTTCGCTTATACATGTTTTAGTTACAATGAGCACGCACAAATGCTTTCGAATCTAAATGTATCTGAGGAAATTCTAGAAAAACGTAAGATATTTTACATTATGAAACAGATGTGTTTATTTGACTGATTGAATTGCCATAATGAGTTGTGACAGAAAACTAATAAAGTTTGGTTTTAGAAACCTTTACAAAAAGCTACCAGAAAAAAAAACATAATAGGAAAGCGAAACGGAAGGTGTTTTTTTTAAATATTAGAATTATTTGACGAAAACCCGGGAGTAGAGAAACAAAGTGGATACATTTGGTAGATGTTTGAAAAAGATTATCACATGAAAAAGAGAGTATACTAACGCCCCTATAACTGTTGAGAACATTTCACCGTGACATCGTGTTCATCAGTTATGGAAGAACGACTATGACATTTAGATCGTAAAAGAGAACGAACACGTAAAAGTAAAATTAACTTTCGAAGGGGACTAGTTGACGGCTAGTTTAATAAAACCAATGAGAATATTGAGAACAAGGACAACAGTTCCGAAGAGGAGAATGATGTATTGGAATAGATCTCGACGTCTGAAACAAGATATGCCGTAAATGAACGCACTGAACACTTTACCTGGGACTCAATCCAGAACTTTTCAGTAATGTTTGAACTATGAATTGACCATCTAATGCATAAACAGGCATTGCATTGAACAATCCAAGAGCAAGGGATAGTGTGAACATGTATTTCACAGCCAATTCGAAATGTTCAAACCATGAAATGTGGACAAAAGAGAAACGAGGAGTTAGAGGAGAAATTGAAACCATTTCAAGCATCTGAAACAATAATTGTCTTAGACTTCATTAGCTGGACTTTTTTGTTGTCTATGCAGAAGATGACACCTGGGAAAACGCGAAGAAGAAGAAGAAGAATGGCACTGAATTATTTACCTCATTCAGTTGTCCCACAAAAAGAATTGGCTTGTTTCGGTTGGCTAATCCTATTTTTACAAGTCTTGTTCCATTGTGTAGAGCCGGATAGACACAAACTTTCTCCGCTTGATCTTTTTCGTTTTTGCAAGGGTCGCTAACGTTACAAACGGCTTGTTCAACAACATGCCTCGCATGAAGACAACTGTATTTTGTAACCGTTTTTTCTTCAACTGGAGCAGCGCCTAATGCAGCACCATACGGAGTATCATCGTGTGCTTCTAAACCAAGAAGAGCATTCAATTGAGGCGCGCGTGTTTGAGCTTCTACTTCCTTAGCAACCTTCTCTTCTCGTTCGAAACAAACATGGGCAGTCGTAACATTGAACTCATCGCAACACAATATTTCGTCAGCCTCCGTACGATGCTGAAATCCTCTTTTTTTTGAAATGGGGAATAATCAAAGACAAACGTTAAATGATGTAGCTGCTTCAACAGCTTCTTTGTCAACACATCTTCCATTGTGCATATTCTTCGAATCCCGAATACATCTCCACCAGTCTGCCGTAGTTTCTACAGAACACTCATCGATACTTTTCACAATATCTCCCGAAAAAAGCCCTGTTTGTGAATTTGACAAGCCGGATCGAATGTCCACACCTTTTACTGAAACGCCATTGCCATAAGCCAACACTGGTGATAAAATAACTGGGGTCAGGTGGAACATTCCAAATGCAAGAAGAGCAAGAAGGAGATTATGCCAAATTCCAGCTCCGAATATTTGAAGACGACGGAAAGGAGTAGCTCTTTTCAGGGAAACTGGTTCGATATCAGTGAAGGCCCCTGGATAAACTGCGAGTACGAAGATTCCAAATCCGTTGACAGTTACATTGTTAGAAATCGCAGCCCATGCGTGTCCAAGCTGTAAATGAATATTTATTTATTTCTTTTCTTCTTCAGTCGCTACTTCATGAAAAACAGCAGCAGCAACGAGAACAATCATGAAAACTGGGATATGACTCCAAGGAAGATTGAATCCTGGTATAATTGGAACCAAACCACGTGAAGATGATTTCTGACCATCTTCAATCATATCGTATTCTGAATCGTCAATAATAACCGGATCGTGCATTTCATCTGGTGCTGTCGTCTGAAAAACAATTTGGAAAGTAGAAAATAGAGGTTTGGGATACCGTTTTCACTTCGGGTGGTGATATTGAAGTGAGAACATCATGCATAGATCGATATTCCATTCCTCTATAAGCAGCTACTTTAGGTCGAGCAGTAGTCATCCATTGGCCGACGTCGCGAAGTAGAAGATGTGACATGTAGAACGTCATTCCGAACAAACAGATAACTGAAGCAGCGACACCAACTACGAACCATATGCGTACTATTAAATTTCGACATTTTGATCGACGAGACTCCTCGAAAAACAAATCTGAAATTTTCAATTTTTAATATACCGTAAAAAGTGTATTAGAGCGACACCTTTAATAGAACGACACCTCTAATAGAACGACACCCATCTATACTCAGAATTCATGAATATGATTAATCCAGTGTATTTTCTTGTTTTTGATTAGAAGCAGCGTGAATAGTAACCTCTAGATCAACAAACAGAACTTTCAAAAAAGTTTTTCCGTTTAACTTTAGTGAGTTTCAGAAACCACAACATTTTTCTGAGAGGCGGTTGAAAAATAGAGCGACATGTCGCTCTAATACAGTTTTTACGGTATTTTGTTTCTATGGAAGGTACCAAATATAAAAAAGAACCAACATGAAGAAACGTCAAAACTAACCACTTTTCTTCTCTTCATCCAAAATATCAACTTTATCATTCAATAAAGTTGTTTCTTTGGGTGGGGCGGTTACATAAAACCGAATTTGGAATGGTGAAACCTCAATTCCGAACCGATGAGATAAACGAAGATATGGCTCGAAATGAGCGACACGAAGGACATAATCGATAAGGAATATTGCACTCCATGCGATTAAAAATATCGCGATCGCACTTGTGGCCAGCATATAGTGTTCTGTAAGATACTTTCTTCAGTTAATTTCAGTTAAACTTTACGATTTACATTGACTGGTCTTCCTCACTTTAATCGCATTCTCGTTTTAATATTTTTCTGAAACTATAAAAACTTCGAAGAAGGTCATTCAGACATTCATAATAAATATGTTTTAAAAGGACAATTAGACCTTCCTGTATAAAAACAATAAAGATTAGAAAAACCCAAACATTTATTCATTCATTAAAATGCGAGATTCGAAAGTGAGATAACACGGATGACAATAACTAACCCGGAATGGAGGGATATTTTTCAAATATTACGAATATATGTTAATCTTAAATTAATACTTTTAAATTTTCTTTAATTGCTTTTTCAGCAAAGCGACCCGCTGTTTGTGTGCTTCCGTTGGGATATGTTTCTCTTTTGATAAGTCAATTGCTTCATTTTGAGTTCCAAAAATGTGTGTCGCCGCACGTGGGACCTGAAGATTTGAGAATGGAAAAAAATTAATTCACGAGTATAGGAACTCACGACAGGCATATTATAAATGTTTTTTAGAATGAATTCGATATCCCGAGATTCGATCTTTTTGATTTCTCTGTTCTTGATCATTTTGCATGCTTTATCAATTAGAGCACTAACAAAATCATCAGCATAATCGACAAGTACATCTTTCACACTTTCTTCAAGAACCGTTGTCGAACTGATTTGTTGCATCAAATCATCTAATTTTGACTGAAAATGATTTAAGTGAAAAAGTATTGTTTAACAGTCTACCTTGTCCATTATAGCTCCACATGGAACTGAGGCCGGCATCAGATTCGGCTGCTGCTGCTGTTGAGGCGGCTGTTGTTGAACCTGTTGAACTGGTTGAGGAGGTGGTGGAGCTTGTTGCTGTATAGGTGGGGGTCCTTGTGATTGAATCTGTTGCGGTGCAGGTTGTTGTTGCTGTTGCATAGACATTATTTGAGGTGGCATTGGAGAATTTGGCTGGAACATAGGTTTTTTCGTAACATTTATTTATAAAAACTATAATTTGGGAAAACAGTGCAGTTTTTAATGGCGAAATTGGATTTAGGCGTTTGAAATTCATTTATACTAGCTTACCATAAACTGTGGTTGTCCAGCACCTTGCTGCATTCCATGTTGGGGTGGTCCACCAACCATTCCCATCGGATGACTGGATGGCCCAGGCTGTAAAACCCGCTATTTTAATTATTTTCAGCAGATAAAACGAACCCCGGGCGCCATTCCCAGTGGGATTTGCCCCCCTTGATTTGGCGGAGGAATCGGCCGTTGAGCCATTTGGATCGGCTGCCCATTTTGATTGAACTGCTGTTGTGGTTGCTGTTGTTGTTGCATTCCCATTGAAGAAAAGTGCTGAGGAGGTCCTTGACCGCGCATTTGTGGTGGTGGATAGGGCATTCCCCGCACTATGAAAAGGAAAAATACATCAACTTAAAAATTGATAATTCTTACTCGGCTGTTGCATTTGCATTCTTATCGGACCTCCCATTCCACCCATTTGTGGCGGTGAGACAAACTGTTGCTCATTGGGGTTCTGATGGTTCTGTGGCGGTGGTCCCTGTTGCATTGGCTGAAAATGTGGATAAAACACATGATATCCATGGGGAAACGGCCACATAATAGTTTTAGTATAGTCAGTATATAGTAGGGACGTCACGACGTGAAGCTTTTGTGATAGGAAGAGAGTTGAGAGAAGGGGAACAATCGATATTGGAATAATACACACACATTGGACGTTTACGGAAAGAGACCAGAGAGAAGGGGTGCTTTCCGATTTTTTATTATTTTTACTTTTCGGTGGGTCGACGGAAACAGTCACATTGGCGAACAAACATATATTGAAGCAAGAATGACTCAATTTTTCGACAGACAAAAACCAAATGATAAACAAATGTCAGTAATTTTTTCAAGCGCATATGTTTAACGAGCACGGGCAAAATATGCTGATAGCGACATGAAGAGCTTACAGAATTCACGGAGAGAGCCGCAGCGATTTGCGGATTAGCCTGAACTATTATGTGATTATTTGGAGACGGCGGCAGTGAATCCATTTTCAAATATCTGAAAAGTTTCTGCTTCGGAAATTATTTAAATTTAATGAAAAGTGTTTTCGGAAAAAATAAGTCTCACTGAATCTGGTGTGAGACCATTTTAAAATTCCGATAATGCGCCTTTGAAGAGTACTGTTTGGTAACTGTTTCATTGATTGATTGAAAACTTAGGAATAAAAATGGAAACACTGGAATACAGCAATCAGATGACTACTGATTCATGCACACGAAATTATACGCGAAACAGTAAAATTAGAGAATTCGAATTATCTTCAAACGGAAAAACTATTCGACAAATGTAGGACATTCAGATTTGAAGAGAGACGTAGGGAAAGAGAAATTGAGGCCAATGAATAGGAGGAGAGGGAGAGAGAGAAGGACACCTCTTTTTATCTCTCTTCCTCTTTCTTCTGTGAAAAATAAATGAGCGTGGACGTGGGAATACTAGGCCAGCAAGGAGACGCAATATAACGGGAAAAGAGCAGACAAATAGAAAATAATGTCTAATAAAACAAACATGTCACAAACTGTCTCTCCACTATCTTACATTTTGACAGATAGTTTTAGATGGACTGAACTACTGATCAAAATGATCTATGGGTGAAAATAAGAATCCGTAGATTGAGGGTGGAAAGTGAACTACTTTTCTTTCAAGAAGGATGCTGCAAGAGGAACATTTTAAAAACTTTCTTATTTTGATTCTTGTCTCACATGAAGTCTGGTATGACCAAAGTGGTGATGTTATAAGGGAGAGAAAACACGTTGTTTCTCGAATCATAATCAAATTTTGTTTATCTGATGGTTGGATCAGATGAATGAAAGCTTACCAGAACAGTACAAGCGTTCCTTGCGACGGCCACGCCCATTTCGTGCAGCAGTGTTCTGAAATTGAACGCAGCTTGAAATGGGAGTGGGCGTAGCCGCCGCATGGGGGGAGTTATCCTTGCATAGAAAAATTTGAATTCGTAATAAATCAAAAAAGATACGAACAAGATCGGTTGAAAGGATTTATTGATTAACTCAATAATATGCTAGTTCAGTGGGGTCAGTGGGGTTGTTAGTGGGATTGTAGCCTCATCCACGACGAGAGCTTTGACGATAGCTTTTCGTAGACTTTCCTCTGGTAGATCTGCGAGAACCACTACGGCTACGACTACGGCTACGGCTGGAGCTGTGAGTAGAAGACTCGCTGAAAATATAGATAATTAGGGTACCAAGGATACAGGAATCAGACGTACCGAGCAGCTCGTCGAGATCTTGTTGCAGCTTTTGGTTTCGAAGTGACACGACGTCTTGAGAGACTTCTTTCGGTCGAACGACGTGATGACACCGAACGACTGCTTCTTCTCGAAGAACGAGCACGACGGAGACGACGACTCGGTTCTCTGGCAGTGGAGACAGAACGAGAGCGAGAACGGGAGCTGTGGGCACGGACCGATTTACTGAAACGGTTTAGATTTGTAAATTTGTTGAGCCTTTCTAGTATTACCTTCCCATCTTGCGACCACTTCCTTTTACGGACCGAGTTAAACGCTTTGAACTCGACCGACGACGTGATGACGAACGAGAGACTGACGAACGGCTTCGGCGACCACGGTAGCTGGACGCAGATCTTGCACTACGGCTGCGGCTACGACGGGAAGAGCCGGAAGAATCACGAGAGACCGAACGAACTGAACGACGGCTTGTATGACCTCCAGTGGCCTTCTTTCTTGGAGTGAAACGTCCGTTTTGATCACGAGGGGCCAGTGAAGCAGCACGGCTTCTTCTTCTTTTCTCGGAAGGCTTCATTGTTCGAGTAGACGATACGAAGGATAATACTAGTCTTCCACTAAGGTTTTCATCTTCTTTTATGCACAAATTGACCGTGTCAGTAGGCTAGTAAACTAGATTTCGGTGGCAAGGACACGTATTCGAATGGTAATTGTTACAGTACTGAAATAAGTTTAATTCCGACAAAAAGTCCACGTGGAATCTATTTCACTTCATTTTTTGTTTTATTGTTCTGAATTCAGAATACTTTATACAATAAGTGACAGTTTAAAACAAACAAAAATGTAATTCAGTGTTGACAACGAAATAAACATAACCAGTTTTATTCTTCTTTTTTTTGCTCTACGTAATTCAAAGATTAAGCAGATTGTGCTGTACGGGCGGCACGTAATCTTCCCGCTTCACGAATTTCACTCATTAGAGAATCTCTCAAATCTGGATTCTTCTGAACAAATGCCTGGGGTGTTGATGATCCGATCAGAGTTTGTGGAGGAGGAGGAGGAGGCGGTGGAGGGGGCGGAGTCGAAGTTGGGCGGTTCGATAATTCAACTGTATCCACAACTTTTCCAAGTGATATTCCTGATCTTTCAACTGGCATCCCAATTTTTCGAAGTTTTGGCCCTTTCAATACATCCGATATATCAAATATTTCTCCTAATGTATTAGCTGGTTTTTGTTGTTTCGAAACGTTTGCAGCTGCCGATTTGATTGAAATCACTGTTGGGGCCATTGATCCTTTTGGATATGGGGGTGACGTGACAGAAGTAACGGCTGTTTTTGATGACGTGACAGAAAGAATTCCAGAAATTGGTTGACTTCTTCTGTTAGTAGATGGTGATGGAGCAACATTATTCAATAAAGAAGTGGTCTGAGATGATGTAGTCACTGGAGCCGATATCTTACGGTATGTGACAGGAGATGGAGGGATTGTCGACTGATCAGTTGACATTGCACGAGTCATCGGAGATATCTTGCTTTTCGATGGCGAGGGTAGAGGAATTTTTCTTTGAGTGTTTGGTGATGTCACAATATTGATTGTAGTTCTTGTAGTATATCCTGAGTCTCTCTGGTCTTCTGATGTTGTTCTTGTCATTGCAGAAGGTGCTTGATTCTTACGGTAATTGACAGGAGACGAAACTTGAGGAGCCACTTTTTTCTCATCCAAAGAAACTGTTTTCTGTGGCGAAATACCATTTGGGATTCTATTAGAATATCCATTTTGATCAATTGATGCACCTCTTGTCATCGGAGGATTCGAATGATTCTTTCGATAATGAGATGATGAAGATGATGACGTGGCAGATATCATTCCTCCTTGATGCTTTTGAACATTTCCATTAGTCATCTGTGGATGAACTTGTGGTTTTTCATATGTCTTCTTCTCTTCTTTAACCGGAACTGATGCATAAATCTTTGTAGAATTCATTGGTTCAGGAGTCTTTCTCAAAAGTTTTGGTGACGATGCAAATTCCGGTCCAGTGTACGGTTTCTGAGCAATCTTAAGAATATTTGGAGCAATAATTGGAGTAGATCCCGGAGCAACTGGAGCTGGTTTCTTTGATACTCCATTCATTTGAAGTCTGACGTATCCATTTGAAGGAACAGAGGGCATTCTAGGAGCACTCGATTGTTGTTCTTTTCGATATTCAGAAAGTTTCGGAGGAGGTGTATTTGGAATTGGTGGAGCCACTTCATCAATTTCTTCGTAAATGTCGTCTGGATCGATTGGAAGTCCTGGAGATTTCATTGGTTTATATTCAACCATACGTGGTCCAGATGATGATTTTGTAGGAGACTGAGGTGGAGATTTTACTAATTCCTTCCTTTTAGGTTCTGGTGACTTCACATTAACCTCCAAAGTTTTTGGATTACGGTATTGTTTAACTTCTTTTTCGCGTTGTCGTTGTTCTTCAACTTCTCTTCGGAGTCTATCAACAGCTTCTGTATTCTGAGCAATTGTAGCAGATACTTTCTTTTTTGAGACAATTTCATTTCTATTCTCATCTGTTTTTGGAGATATTGGAGCTCCATTTTGTACAGGAATAGTGGAAGACGCCGATGAGGTTGATGATGGTTTCTCTCTAAAAGAACGTTTTCACTTTTAACAGATGTTGTGAAAAAGACTTGCCTCGAAGCTTTCTGATATACAGTACCACCGGGAACTGCTCCACCACGTGCTGGAGGAGAAGAACTAGAGATTGTTGGAGGTGCATAGAAGTTTCCGTACTGAGGAATTTTCAGGGGAAGTTGTTTTTTGGCATTGATATTATTATTGTTGTTCGTCCTGATATTATTGTTGTTATTCAGGTTAGACATCGATTTCGGACGATCTGAAATTATTTATATAAAATCAATTTGATTTCCCTCTTTGCTTACCTGATAAAATCTGCTGCTCCAGTAACACTCTCAGTTTTTCATGTTCTTTCAATACTTCTGCCTGGAAATAATGCATATATTTATTTTCAACCTAAAAAACTCAAACCTTCATTCTTTCTTCTTCGATCGAACCTCCATTTTCTGATCTCACTTGATGATAGGCTTCAACCTTATTGTGCAATTTCTTGAACATCTCCTCATAATCAATCTCATTTTCTTGTTTTCTATGAGGTGGAGGAGGTGGAGGGGGACTACTGATTGAATTTGTTGAATTCTGACGGAAATGTTCTGTTTTTGGAATGGGGGACACAAGTTGAATGTTCGAAGAAGATGTTGGAATTGGCGGAGTGAAAGAAATGGAATTCATTGGAGGACCAGGTGGGGGAGGAGCCGCCCGTTTTGAACGGGTCTTTTGAGCAATTGGATATTCATCATATTGGCTGATAGGCGTAGAAACCACTCTGAAAAAATCAGATATTTAAAAAATAAGAATTTTTAACTTACGATTCTTCATCATCCAAAACAATATTACTTTTTCTTGTTATCACTACAGTATCATCAGATCCACCAGAGACAACGGATGACGTGGCAGATGGAGGGAACGAAGCACGCACAGTACCAGGGGGAGAATAATGAATTACACTTGTTTGTGCAACACTTCCTTTTCTCTGAAAATATGAAACTAATAAAGTTGTCTAGAATACAATCAGTGTGTGATTTGAAATTTTTATTTCGAAAATCTTTCGAAAAATTTCTTTCGAAAGATTTTTCGAAAATTCTTTCGAAATTGCTTCGAAGGCACACAGAGAATACAATTAATAACCAACCGGTGGCATAACTTCTTCCTGAATAGAAGATGTCGTGATAGAGTCTGCCAATGACGTCGTCTCCTCTTCAATCGGAATAGTAGTACTCACAGAATTGCTGCAATTTAATTCTCTGTTTCCAATCATTTCTTTTTCTCTAAATCTATTCTCTCTTCTCCTCTTTTTCTGGCTTGAACAGCCAAAGTTAGCATAAAATAGAATATGAATCAGAGAGGGTTCGCATAGAAACTAAAACTATACGATCATCGGAAAAGGAGAGGTATAATGTTGCGCATAATTATGTGAAAAGTGGGGACGAAAAGGGTTTATATACATATTAGCTGATTTCGAATAAGTGAAGAATGAAAGTGGTTACAAGTGGTCACCTTTAGGTAACAAATAAACAAGAAAACAATCTAGTTATTTGGAAGAAATAAAACAGTTTTCAAAATCAGATGACTACAGTAAGAACACGGATCCAAGTGTTTCTTTCCAATGTAAACCATCGGTAATCCTAATTTTAACACTCCATATATTTCCAAACGTATCACGACTATTGGTTTCAGAGCAGTAAGGGTCGATATACATTCCACGTCACACGGAATGAAACGATATAAACTGGATATATGTTTGAAAAATGAAAACGAAACAAGGAACATGAAAGCTGCCTCTTTTTCTCCTCTCGGAGCTCACAGCTGGGAGCTGAACAAACATAAATTTGGCACTTTGAACAAAAAAGAAAACGGAGTTCTCCTTTTTTATCTGTTGGAATTGAAGGAAATCTTGTTTCATTTTCAGCCAATCTTCGTTCTTCTCTTTTTTCTCCCGTTTTCTTTTTTTTCTTATCGAGACATTCTACTTAAAACACGTCATTTCTAATGTCATTTAGCATCTCATCGTAATATAATAAACTTCTTTTTTTTCTCAATTCACATCATTTCGATCGTTTGCAAATAATCATCATCATCTACTTATAGAAGTGAAAACAAGTGGAAAAATGGAAAAAGAAGTGGAAGAAGAAGGAAAGGAATGACAAGAGAAAAAGGGAAACGAAATTGAATGAATTCATCATTTTCGGGTTTGGATTGGATTGGTTACAATCACCGTGAAAGGATCTCGAGATGCAAAAGAAAGAACGTTAAAATTTGTGAGACTAAATGCCAAATACGGTTTAAAAAATTCAAAAACTATACACTTTCCAAGTTTTCATGCCAAATAACTGTGAAAATCGTCTTCTCCGTACCTAAATCACTCTGAAACAATCTTCTCCTCATCTCATTATCCTTTCTTTGCATGTTAAAGGTGTGAAACCAATAATTCAGAATATTCATCCGGGTGGCCGAGTGGGGAAAGGCACGAGTGTTCACTCGATGGGCGTCGACCCTGCGCAGGTTCGAATCCTGCCCCAGGTGTAAAGTTTTTTGAAGATTTTGAAACCTTGTTTATGTATCACGAGGATTTATATTGAACTACTAGAAATCAGAAATTATGGAAATCTGAATAAACTCAAAATATTTCTTGTTACAAATGAAACATTTTCTCACTTTTTCAGTCTAATGAGAAACAATTGAGATTATGTTGACAAAAAGCATAATATGTCATGAAGGAAAGTTCAAAAGAAGTAACCAATCGAGAGAAAAAAGAAAAGCAAATGGACAAACCTGTTCGTATCCAACGTTTCTTGAATAGGAGGAGGAGCCGCCGGGGCAGGTGTCGTCTTCTGGAAAACAGGAATTCAGTTTTCAGAAAAAGGAAGGAGTGAGTCACCTTTTTGAAGATTCCAAGGAATCTCTTCTCGCCACTTTTCGTTTTCATCTTGGCATCTATAATTATGAAATCAAAAAAGTAATTTAGAATTGAGTTGAGAAAAAAGTGGGAGAGAAAGGAAGAGCAAGTAACACAAAACGAATGTTGAATACTGATAAAAAAAGATAGTTGTGGAATGAGAGAATGAGAGAATTACAGAAGAAAAATTGATAAGATATGTAGAAATAGAATAGGAATTGAAGATGAAAAAAGAACAAAGAAAGAGTTGGAAGTTAGAAGTTCGATTGAAGAGAGTTTCAAAAATTACAGTACCCCAGCATACTGTAGTTTCTCAATTCCATTTCGTTTGACCTAAATTCTTTTGGTATTCTAATGCTTCATTGTATCTATGTATAGTCTTTTTGGGTGACCGAAGTGCAACAAAAAGAAACAGAAAATGTTTGTCCAGGTCTAAACCAGAATATGCATTTGCATGTGTTCAATTATGAAAACATTTTCGCATTTCACATTTTTACTCTGTGTTCCGTTTTGCCCCCAAAAAAAGAAATATCTAGAGACAAAAAGGAGAAGAGATGGGAAAATGAATAGAAATGACCGGAGATATATGGGAAAGCTTCTTCGAAAAGAGTCTATTAGGTGGAAACGGCGGAAAAAGAAAACGGTTTGAAGTGGGGGAAAATAGAGAATAAAAGGGAGAGAGAGAGAGGAAGAGAGTGACTGAAGAAATCATGCAATTGTCTGTGTGAAATACAATATGCACACATCGAGAATAATACAAATGAACACGAAGAACAGAACAGCCACTTCAGAGGATAACCCAGGAACGTATTTTCACAGTTTTAAACAAATCAACTAATGTGTTAGCCGAAAAGAGTAAAGGATACTTTTTGATAAAAAGAAAACATCTGATTTTTGGAGGAATCGAGGTTTCTAGCGTTCTGATTGTGAGTTTTGATAATGAGGCGTTTCTCGTACTTTTATAAGTTTATAAGCAGATGAATATAACTTGACAACTGTATCAACAGTTTTTCTAATTTGAATGGAAGGGACAGTTACAGTATTCGATTGTTTTACTGACCAGGGAAAAAACTCCTTTGCTAATATTTTGTTGACGTGGCAAAGCGATTGAACATTTTCAGGTGCTACCATTAAGTATGCTCAAGTAGATGGTACCTCTGATAAAATTAGACTTGCTATTCTCACTTTACTTATTCTTTATTATATCGATTCTTTTGAGTTTCGAATTCGGCTCGAAAAATTTTCAAAGATTCGCACCACGCCTCGAGCGAATCATAAGTTACTGAGCCGCAGTGATTCATAGAGTGTTATACCCATCTACGTCTGCTAAAATCAAATTGTGATCTTCGAAAACTTCTACAAGTAAGTTACTAGGGCGAACATGAGCGAAAAAAAAATAGACAAATTAAAAGAAAATTCCATAAACAAGAGTATGAATGAAAACGAATCGGTGTTCCAATTGAGAATGAAAACAAAAAAAAGTGAAAATACTCTTCAAAACTTCTCATTCGTTTACGCCTCGTTCGACACCCAAAAGACAGTGATAAGACGTCGGAAAGTAAGGAAAGAGAGTACATATCTATTATGCACACGGTTTTCTGTGTCTCTTCATCTGCCACACTATTTTATTTCATTTGACATATTGAAGAGAAAATAAGGAGGGGAGGTGTGGTCGAGCACACAAATACAATCTCGTTTTGGAGAAGAGAACTGACAAGAATGAAAGAGAAATAGTGGTGTAATAAAGAAAGGGGAAGAGAAGAAAAATATATGATGAGCTGAAATTGACTTGTTTCGAACATAGATTCTTCGAATTGCTCATTCAAGAATGTTCATAATCCGTATAAATCCCCTTTCCCAATTCATATTTTTATTAATCTGGATGAGAAAGGTTCATAAATTGATATAGTCTCAAAAGAGTAAGGACTCTAATTTTTGATAAATATACTCAAAGTCTACTGTTAGAATGAAAACATCTACCGAAATAGTATTTTCAGACTGAAAACACAACGACATTGTATATTTTTTAATCCACTACTTTTTCAACTTATCGTCCCCATTTTTGTGGTTTTGTTGTCATAAATTCTTTTGGAATGACTCACGATTGACACTCTTGATATTCCAGGAACCTAATTGGAATGTCAAAAACAAAAAAAACTACTGATAACCGATAGTTCTGACCGCATTGAAAAACAAAATGACGCCAATGAGTTGGCGGAAATTGATATGAAAAATAATAACAGGATAAATAAGAAACATTTGTTCAATTAGATGAAACAACTTCAGAAAAAGAGAGTGAATTCATTCATTCAAATATTTACAAGAATACATCAGTCAGTCTTCAATCGTTCGATGAAGATCAAGACTTTTGGAGGTTAGTGTTAGTCGTTGGAGATGTCTGTTACCACCTTGTCACAATATCATCGTCTTCGGAAATATTGAATAATTCATCGAGAAATGGATGATCAACTAGTGATACCATACGAAGAGCAGATTTAGCTTCAGCCAGATCAGGAAGAGCCTACAAAATAATTGGTTGAAAGAGAGAAAGAACGCCTTCAAAGAAATACAAACCTGCCATTTTCTGGTTCTTAAATCTAGTCTTTCTGATTCTTTTGTTGTTGACTGACCATCGAATCCACCAGCAACATAAATTGAATAATCCATTGGACACGCAGAAAAATTGGATCTTGCATTGTGCATAACAGATACTGGATGCCATAAACCTTCTCTTATATCATATATTTCAGCAGTATCAAGTCGTTTGTTTCCATTGAATCCTCCAATTACCATACATACGTGATTCATTATTGAAACAGCTGTACAACCGGTTCGACGAGTTCTCATATTCGACGAGAGAGCATGCCATTCATTGACTATCGGATCATAAATTTCTCCGCCGAAATGAATATTTCTCCCATCAAATCCACCGACTGCCACAACTTTATTGTCTACGGTCACAACTGCTCCATCTGATCTCAAATGTGACATATTGGCAATCTCTGTCCATTGATCTGAGTGGTAGTCGTATATTTCAGCAGTTTTCAAACGAGACACTCCATTCATTCTGAAAACACAAAGAACTTATCCTATTAGGCAGAAAAAATAAGATAAGTTTTTTATTGCCTACAGTCAGACAATAATTTTTACGTCTGTCGAAAACATTCCATATACAGAACTGTTACCTTTTTCCAGACTAGTAATCATTAATTTTTCCATTAGTAATACTGACTGCTGATTGAATACTTTCAAAAAAAAAAGGAAGCAACGAACCCTCCGCAGGCATAAATGAGTTGCCTTCCATGAGAATCTTTGACTTTTGCTGCTGTCACATAACATCTTTTATCATGCATGTTGGCTCCGTTCTTCCAATTTTTCGTTGCCAAATCGAAAACAACTGTTGTTTGATAGTGTTGAAATCCATTGAAACCGCCAAAGACAACAAGTTTATCGTCGACGATCTCGATTCCATTGTAAGCTCGACGAATATTTGGTCTGAAAATAATAAGAAATGAGTAGAGCGGATGAGAAATCAGTGACCTACACATCGTAATCAAAATTACAGGATTGCCAGCGGTCGCATCTCGTGTTGAACACCTCGATCTTCTGGGCAACTCCTCGACTTGCCCATCCACCTGAAAACTCGCATATTTCTGAATTCAAATATTTTCTAGATAAGATTACTGTCGATCTTGAGTGTTCAAAAACAAATCAAACGGTGTTAACATACCGAATGAAACAATAGCTCCAATTGGCTGTCTATTGCGAATAACTTCATATTTCGTGGCATCTGGTTGTGGTCTTCTCGCGAAATTCTTCTGAGCGAATTGAACGATTTTATCGGATTGAAGCGGAGAGTTGTGTTTGATCCAATTGACAATTACAGTTCTTTCGTCTTCACTCTTCAAATTTAAATGTTTATCCGTGAGTAATCCCATCAGTTCATTCTCTTTTAGTGTCAAATATACATTCGTGCTGAACATCTGAAAGACACAATTCTGAGATTTTGTATAACAAAAAGATCAGATTACCGTCTGAAATTGTCTGATCATTGCTCGCCAGACTCTTACAGCCAGTGGAGTGTAATAGAGAAGTGCAAGACGGAATATTTTAATGATGTCTGAAAAGGAAACTGAGAAATATCAAGAATAAAACCATACTTTCATGTGACAAGTTTGCACAGATAACATCACTAATATAGTCGAGAGCAATACCGATTTGAAGGTAGGCGGCTGGTTCAAGGAGCTGAAAAAATGTGAAAATGATTGAGGTATAGTCATGAATCAAGTCACCTCAACAGCTTTTTGTACATTGATATTCGGTTTGATTCCCTGTTCAGAAGCCCTCAGAATTGTGAGTAAGAGATGGAGATCGGTGGCCGAAATTAGACGAATTCTGTAAGAAATCCAGTAGACATGAGAGTCCGCAACTGACCAAAAACCTATGAATTGAAGATTTGGAATCACGAAATTCGTTGGAGAACAAGACACGAAAGTATGTTGAATAGTGAGACAGAAGGCTTCGATCGACAATTACCTGAAAATTAATAATTTTCTTCTTCGGGTCTGAATTTACTTTAAGAGACAATGTCTCGCTCAAGCCACCAGGCCATGTTACACATAAACCAAAGTGATCCGTTCCGGCTGATTTTTTGATATGTTACTACCCCAGGAATTCTAAGATTTTTATACCATACCAGATTAGGCTCCGCCCCCTTTGAACTACCTAAACGATCGATTGAAGTTGAAAAATGAAAATTTTTCTTTCGAAAGATAGGATCAAAATCTCTTCAGAAATGAATTTCCAGCCTTATTTTGTGCATTTTACAAGATAACTACTTTTTTCTAGCTCGCCTGCATCATATAGAAAAAATCACTTTTTTGAAAAAATTGTCAATTTTTTCATGTTTTTTGGATTTTTCGGCTGGTCGAAGTACTGTGGTCCGAAGCAAACTTATGATGGTAAGATACGTATTTGTGTTGGCTATCTGAAAATATAAAGACTTTCCCCAGATTCCACTGTCAAGGTGAGTTATGATCAAAAAAGTGACTAAATTTGATGCATTTCGACGTACCCCCCTCCATGGTAAAAAATGGCTGGGTGACGAAAATTAAAAATATCTCTGATTTGAGTTATTCAGAGTTAGTATAGTGCTTACACAACTTTTCAGGCAATTCTAACCATGTTTCAGTGAGTTACAGACACCTCCTCCATTTTTTCGAATCAAAAAGTTTGAGCTCTCGTAACTTTCCTAATTCTGACTTAAAATCTTAGAAACTTCTGGAAAACAGTGAAATATACTTCAAAAACGCAAATGAATGAATAAATGTCAAGTTTTGTCGTTTTGTTCAACTTTCGTTTCATATCATATATGATAGCTTCATGTGTCTACGATAGGGAGGTATTCTAGGGTATGAAATGGCAGCATTCTTTTTTGTAATCAACTTTTAACTATTCACTTGCGTTTTTGAAATATATTTCACTGTTTTCCAGAAGTTTCATTAACTTTGAGTAATAATCTGAAAAGTTACGAGAGCTCAAACTTTTTGATTCGAAAAAATGGAGGAGGTGTCTGTAACTCACTGAAACATGGTTAGAATTGTTTGAAAAGTTGTGTAAGCACTATTCTAACTCTGAATAACTCAAATCAGATATATTTTTAATTTTCGTCACCCAGCCATTTTTTACCATGGAGGGGGGTACGTCGAAATGCATCAAATTTAGTCACTTTTTTGATCATAACTCACCTTGACAGTGGAATCTGGGGAAAGTCTTTATATTTTCAGATAGCCAACACAAATACGTATCTTACCATCATAAGTTTGCTTCGGACCACAGTACTTCGACCAGCCGAAAAATCCAAAAAACATGAAAAAATTGACAATTTTTTCAAAAAAGTGATTTTTTCTATATGATGCAGGCGAGCTAGAAAAAAGTAGTTATCTTGTAAAATGCACAAAATAAGGCTGGAAATTCATTTCTGAAAAGATTTTGATCCTATCTTTCGAAAGAAAAATTTTCATTTTTCAACTTCAATCGATCGTTTAGGTAGTTCAAAGGGGGCGGAGCCTAATCTGGTATGGTATAAAAATCTTAAAATTCTTGGGGTAGTAACATATCAAAAAATCAGCCGGAACGGATCACTTTGGTTTATGTGTAACATGACCTGTAGGCCTATGCTCGAGCCAGTCAGAGATTGTCTCTTAAGAATTATTCTAGATAATGACCTACTTCTTCATTGTTTCTGAGTACAAGAGTGACTGTTTGACTGAGTTTCTCGTCAAATGATTTGGTGAGTTCATGAGAATATTTCACTCGTTTCGCCGGCGACTCTTCGAACGATGAGTTATAATCAATGGCTGTTCTTGGTAATGGACTGGTTGCCAATTGGATTCCAGATATATCACTGATATCCATCTGAATATTTGGTATTCTACTGACTCCACACAGCCCTGACTTACCGTGTTTTTTCTGCAAAGTAGACGGAGGCGAAAAGTGAAATGAAAGTTAGGGAAAACGAGTCGAGAAATGAGTTTGTAAGAAGTCGAATTGAAATTGAAGTTTATTTGATTCAATTGAACATAAATAGTGGAAAAACGAAAAAAGAACAATGTCACGTAGTTCACGGATTTCGAGTTAAAACATGTTTCAAATTTGCAGTTTGATGAGTTATTCACAACACACTCTATCGAAACACAAACTGTCATTCAGGATGATGAAAGCTATCAACATCCAGAATAATCTAATTTTTGGACCCAACTCCAAGATAATTTCCATTTTTCTGCGGGATTCTGTGTCGAGTATTATGAAAAAAAAACTGACTTTTCGAATTCTAGAACTATTCATTTTTTAAAGACTTTCTTTTTTAAGACTTTCACATATTCCAATTCAGATATTCTTGTCAGTAGTGTGAATTGTTTTATGGGTTTATTCGAAATCGAAACTGTACATTAGAAATTAGAATGCGAAATAAATTATGAAAAGAAAATTAACAAAAACACAATTTAGAATTATACCGTTTTCCCATTAGATTTTTTCTTGTCTATTCTTTCGAAACACTCCAAACTGTCTCCATTTGTCCAAATTGTTTGGTTTTCAGATTTCCATTTCAAAAGCTGAACACCTTCACTCATTTCTTCAATTATCTTCATCACATTCAAGCACATTTCCTCTTGATTTGGTAATGTAACGACTTGAATCGCATTCGGCATTCCAGTTGTCCCTTTCATTGCTTTCGATTGAAGACTCAAAACAAAATCTCCGCTTGAATCAAAAGTGTCGTTTTCTTTTTCACGAACTGGTGATACTGGGACAACTCCAGCCGGACAATCAAGCATATTGAATAGGCCAGTTATAAAAACTCCAGTTGATAGTTGAACTGGATATTCATACGGTTGAGCAGGAGCTGAGAATATACATTATTGAACGCATTTTCAGAATAATCTTAAAAAGAGAAACTCACTAATGAACGAGGGGCAAATCAATGCATCTATTCCCAAACTTTTCCAATACTTGATCCATTTCAACTTGAATGCGTCTGTCTTCTCTTGATTATGTCTCACACAACTCGGATTTGCATTGTATGCATTTCCAAGACACATAACTTGTTTTGATTTCAATGGAGTGAATTGAGCAAGAGGAAGAATGACGTGTTGAGCCAACCATCGAATAACAAATACTTGTTTGTACCGAACGAGACGAATGAAATGAGACATGTAACGATCATATGGTTCACCTGCATACATTTCCGACATGTAAGCTCCATTATCTGGCATTACATTCTGAAAAAAGAAGTCATTAGAATCTGGATCAGTTGGCTGAATGACTCACTCTGAAGAGCATATCTGCAACTACACCTGGCTGGAAATTCTCATCGATTTCACTCATTTTGAACTCTTTTATCTCGTAACCATCCAATTTCAATTTACTAATTGTTTCTTCAACTCCTCGGCGATTCGATGGTGCAACAGCTCCAAATCCATCATCAACAAACCATCCAATAACTGGTTTTCTTTTTTCTTCTTTCAGATCAGACGTGGATAACAATGGAGAAAGGGTAGAATATGGACACATCTCATGATATTTCGGATTTCCAACAATCTGTCTCAATAGGAATTCTTGATCTTCCACATTTCTTGTGAAGAATCCACAACTCAATCCAAGTCGTCCTCTTCCGGGAAGACCTGGATTCATCGAACTTTCGTGAAGTCTATCTTGAGTTGGTTTTAATGTCACAAGACCACAAAAAGCTGCTGGAATTCTGAGACTCCCAACTAGATCATTTCCTATCCCAAACACTGCTCCACCAGCTGCTAGAAGTGCCGCTTCTCCTCCAGAAGATCCTCCAGGAGTACGAGAAAAGTCCCACGGATTCTTGGTGGTTCCATATAATGGGTTCGATGTGATATATGATAATAAACCCTGTGGAACATTCGTAAGACAGAATGGAATCGCCCCTTCATCTTTCAAAAATTGAATAACTGAACACGTCGATGTTTCTCGATTCTCCAAAAGACTAGCCAATCCGACTGTTGCCTCGTATCCTTCCATCTGAATTTATTTCTTATATTCAAAAGATTTTTAAATGCTTTCTTACATAAAAATTGCTTTTCACGGAAAACGGAATTCCAAAAAGTGCTGGTTTAGACTTTCCTCGATACTCGTCATCCAGACGAGCAGCATCTAAAAATAATTATCGACTTAAAGAAAAAACTTTAAGGATACTTTTTACCTATAAAAGCGTCCTTGATTACTTCTGTAATACAGTTAATCTTACGGTTTATTTTGATAGCTCTCCAGACATAAGCACTCAAAACAGTATATGCAGTATATTTTTCCGATTGAAGAAAAGCTGAATCAGATGAAACGTATAGCTACGAAACAGAATGAACCGAACCTCTCAAAGTCTGAAAATCCACAGCCAAAATCGTTTGAAAAGTATTTTCAATATCTGCTGCAGTAGTCTTCAATCCATTTATTCGTTCACTGTGAAGCAAATTGGCAGGCAACGTTCTATTTTCGAAGTCAACGAATCCGTCGGTTTGACGAATTCGAAAATTTCGAATACGCAGTTTTTTGGATGGTTTTCGACACTGAATACATTGAATTCGAGACAACTTTGTGAGAAAATTGCTACCTTTTCATATAATATTTTAGGTATTGCATACAATATTAGAAATGGTAAACTTGCCAAATAGAACATGAAAACTAGGAGACCTATCAAAAATCTTCCTAGACAACTCATATTTTTCAGACAAGAATATTATTCAGACAGAACAATGAAAAAATCGGAACAAAAAAGAGATTATATAGACCTAATACCTGAATAGAACGTGTTTTTATGAATTCTCGGTTACTGATTCACTTTTGGAGTCGAGTGGGCAATTGTATGAGAGTACGATTTATATATTATAAACGATTTTCAGATAATGGGAATTGAATGACGTGAACTAGAATAGGAGTCATCGGTTGGTTCGAACGGTCTCCTCACGAATCTCCTCACGTATCTCCTCACGAGTCAGAATAAAAACGAATTTTAAAAAGAGCATTGCAAATGAATGGAGGCTTATAAATGCAGATTAGAAATTCAGAAGTTCATTAAAAATATGAAATTGTATATATCTGTCCCGAGGTTTGTCTTGGTAAACTTCATAGATTCACAGATTTATATAAAACTCAAAAATGTATTAAGTTTCAAATATAATTATCAACAAAACATAACAAAGAGAAACATAACAAGGACAAGATCAATCGGTTAATTTTACTTCATAAATTTCATTTTGTCGATTCGAAATTTGCGCCACGTCTCTTTCCAAAAAGTAGGTTTTCATTGTTACTACTTTCACTTCAACACTAATTACGTCCTCGAAATTCAGCACATCTCTTTCAGTTGTTGCCACTATCAACGCCTTTTTATTATGTGCGAGAATTCGAGTTAAGGTCAGAAGACGTTGAGGATCGATATTATCAGCAATGAGAACTCCAGCAGATGAATGATAGAATTGAGAACCTAGACAGTAGATTACTGTAATACATTATAAAAGATAATGAAAAATAACGTGTTTCTTACAGTAATCACATCCAAACGTGTGTCCACTTGCAACAGTCCATCCATTTAGTTTCAGATATCGATAAATTGAATAATATTTCCCAAAATGTGATGACTTATTATCATAGTCTTTCATTTTATTCCAAATTTCTTGGTGTGTGAGAACATTTTCTTGTTGTCTGACATTCAAAATCTTCCAGTCAACTGATAAAAGTACCGTTTCCATTGGTGACAAAACGAGTGATTTCATAAGAGGCGACTGTTCTGAAACAAAACATTTTGATATGCAAAACGAACCATCGAACCTGTCCAATTTTTCACTGCTTCTTCTGATTTTTCCTTTGAACTTCCAGACATATTTGGTATCCCACATGATATTTCCTCTTCCCCTTCTCGTCTAAAACACGTTTTACTAACTCCACGATTCTCTTTTCTTCCATCATCCAACCATTGTCCAATCCCACTGTTTTCAAATATAATTCTAGATGATACTTCATCAAATATGTGTATTAAGCCGCCAATCTGAAAGTATCCATTTCAAACTGTTCTCATATTAAAGTTTCCAACCAAGTGAGCATCCACTTTTCGATATCCTAACATTTCTGAAAGTTCATTCCTACTAAAATTCACTGGAACATCTGTCAAATGGCGAGATCGTTTGATATCAAAACTTAAGAGATCCATATCTGAAAGTAATTCTACGATTTTTTACTTTTTGGTTTTGTGCCAGTAGTGCAATATTTTGTGGTTCGAGAACCTTCCCTGTCAGATTTCCGGTTATTAAACTAATCTGATTTCAAACCTTGAAACTTTTTTACAGAATCGGAATGATGATAATACAACAATAATGAGAGGAATCGGCGAATAATTGGTTAGAAATTTAGATATAATTAAAATATTTAAGTACAATTACATGTAGGTAAGGCGAAATGGTGGAAAAATGGAATATCCAAAAGATTCAGGGGAGTGAATTCACTTTGAGATATGAAGTGGAATACGTTTGAAGTACTCGTGACTGCTGATAACTCCAGCTGGTGTATTTTTTTCATCCATAGTCTCCGTTCTGTCTTCCTCTGATCTCCATTGGAGACGTTGAACCCCGACACTGACACTTTCAACGATTTTCATAACACGAAGACACATTTCTTCACAGTTTGGAAGAGTGATAACCTGGAATAAAAACACTCTCAACTCTTTCTTTCGGATTCGTTCTTCTATACCTGTACCGCATTTGGTAAACCAACAGATTTTTGAGCAGAATCACGTTGTTTTCTGAGAATAATATCTCCTTCCAAGGGGAACCCATCGACCGGATCATTCAAAAGATCAACATCATCTTGGTTGACTGGAGCACAGGGTAAAATTTTGTCCATATGAATTCAAATTATTTTCGCGCGAAACCGGAAGCTCAGTGAAGCGCGTTTGCACACAACTTGCACGTTGTGAATTGAGTCGCCGATCAGCATAATGCGGCCTTTGTATAACGTGGGTACAGTAAGACGAACGATAGGGAGTCAAATTTTTCGAATGAAGCTAGCTTTTCTTCCATTTTTCTCGCTATTTTCGAGAAAACTTTGCACAAAAAAATATCAAATTCATTAAAAAAGAGAAAAATACAAATTTTTAATACACAAAAAAAATTTTTTTGGATGAATTTTTTGAATTTCGCGCTAATTTAACGCTAATTTTTTTGGAGCGCAGTTGCTTCATATGGACACTCTATGACCCTGTGTGGAGAAACTGGTACAACGCCAGCAGGAACATCAAGCATGTTGAAGAGTCCAGTAATAAATGCCCCGGTTGATAGCTGGGCTGGATATTCGAACGGTTGAGCAGGAGCTGAATATGATACAATTTGAAGGCATACTGTCATTTTATGATTCACTTACTTATGAAGGATGGACAAATTAATGCATCAATGTTTTTGCTTTTCCAGTATCTGATCCATTGTAATTTGTAAATATCTGTATTTTCCTGATTTTGCCGACAAGCTGCCAAATCCGAATTGTATGCACTTCCAATGCATGCAAGTCTTTTCGAAAAAAGAAACTTCGCTAGGGGCATCGCTCCATATCGAATCAACCAGCTGATCAGAACGTTCTGTTTGACTCGAACAAGGCGAATGAACAGTTTCATATATTCGTCGTATTGCTCACCACCGTACATTTCTGACATGTATGCACCATTGTCGGGCATCACATTCTAAAATTTTGAATCTCATGTTCATTACTAAGCTTTCGAATATTTTACCCTAAAAAGCATGTTTGCCACAGCGAAAGGTGGAAATTCTTCAGAAACTTCCGACATCTTGATTTCCACAATTTTGTAGCCTTGCGCTCGAAGAAGTTCCACTGTTTGTTCAACTGCACGTCTGTTCGATGGGACAACTGGGTTGAAACCATCATCTACAAACCATCCGATCGTTGGTTTCTTGTCTATGTCCAACGTTGTATCTCTCAATTCAGCTGGGGAAGACATAGGACACAGTTCAAGGTATTCAGGATTTCCCACAATTTGACGAAGAAGAAACTCTTGCTCTGCCACGGTTTTTGTGTAAAAACCAAAACTCAATCCAAGTCTTCCTCGCCCTGGTAGTCCGCCATGTGTATCCGTGACATAGAATCTACTCTCAGTCGGTTTCAAAGTTACAAGACCGCAAAATGCAGCTGGAATTCTCAAACTTCCAGCAAGATCTGATCCAATTCCGAAAGTGGTTCCACCTGCAGCAAGAAGTGCCGCTTCTCCTCCAGAAGACCCTCCAGGAGTTCGAGAAAAGTCCCAAGGATTCTTGGTAGTTCCATAAATCGGATTTGAGCTGACATATGACAGGAGACCTTGCGGAACGTTAGTGAGACAGAATGGAATCGCACCTTGTTTCGATAAGAATTTAACCATCGGACATGTAGTTGTTTTCGGTTGTTCTAGAAGTTTAGCCAAACCGACTGTCACGTCATAGTTTTCCATCTGAACCGATAAAATGTATTGAAACTTGATAAAGAAATTGCTCACATAAAAATTGCTTTTGACAGAAAACGGCAAACCGAATAGCTCCCCCTTTTCTCCTGTCTCTTCATAGGCATCATCAAGTGCTTCAGCAGTATCAAAAGCTTCCTTGATCAGTTCAGTAATGCAGTTGATTCCATTATTGATTTTGATTGCTCGCCAAACGAATGCGCAGAGGACAGTGTAGGCATTGTACTGATCAGTTTGCAGGTGTGCTAAATACAATAATTTCAATCAGTATTTCAGCTTGAAATTTTACAAAATTTAGTTGAACTCACATTTTAGTGTAATCAAATCAAGTTCCAAAATTTCACAGAATGTTTTCTCGATTTGTTGAGATGTCTCGTTTCCATTCACAATTCTCGGGTTGTTTATCAGTTGATCTGGGTTGGAGCGTTTTTCAAATTGAGCAAACAGATCGCCATTAGTTTTCTTGAATCGTTCCACAGCACCACGGTTACCTCCCCACATCTGAAAACGATGTTTTCCATTTGAACCAGAACTGAATAAATTTCAATATTTTTGTATATCCAAGAACGGTGATATTCATTATACACAAGTTAAATATAAAAACTTCAAGTTTTCATCATCAGTGAGTTTCCCTCTGATATAGAAGAAATCGCTAAAAATCAGGCTCTGGCTATACTGATTTCAAATAATAAGTTCTACCTTTTCAATTAACAGCTTCATTAACAGGTAGAGGATAATCAATGGCCAAATAATAGAAAAAATGCGCTGGGATGGAGACCACGATGTCCAGAAGTTCTACAGAGAAAATTCTCTCAATCAAGTTTTCAAATTGTAAAAGACATACGTTCCCCATTTTTTTAATTGATGGCAGAGAAGTGTTGAGTGCTGAAATAACACATTCGAAATACAGGACAACAGTAACAGGAATCTTTTAATTCAGTAATTGGTAATTGTCGTATCGCTTGAAGTGAAATGGAAAATGAGAAAATTAAGAAACATCTGAAAAGTACTGAATACCAACTTCTTGCGAAATTGTTTCCACAACGTTGAGTAAAAATTTAAACACTTTTCAAAGTATCGGCTCATTAACCAACGAAATAAAATGAAATAAACAGTTGAAGTTTGGATGAAAACGTCAGAAATCATACGTTTGAAAAGATCAAATAAATATTTATCATTTTAAAAATAGTACTAATAAAAATATTCGTAAATCTTAAATATGTATGTCTAAAATCACGGGTGCAGTTTCGGAGCAACTGGGAAGATAATACGGAACCAGGCAAAAAGGCACATTGCATAGATAAAAAGTGAAAAGTGAAAGTTACAGAATGAAGTGAATGAAAACATTGAAAGCTGCATAAAATTAGAGAAATCGTGAATGATTGCACAGCAACCGTAGTATTTGGAACGGAATATAAAACTGTATCTACACCACATCTCCAATAATTCTTGAAGACCTTCCATTGGCAGATCTCGTTTTAAGTCTGGCGCACTTTGGACAGTGTGTATCACGAGGTACATCTCTTCTTGGACATTTTGGAGAATGGGAAGGTTGACCACAACCATCGCATCGAGAAATTGCTCGCTCTTCGAAAAGAAACAAACGATCAGTCATATCATTACAACGAACACACACGGGGGCTTGCAAACGACAGCGTTTGCAATGAAGAATGTGTTCACGACCTCTTTTAGCTAGGGGCTCTAGTAGAGAAAGCAGATCCTATAAAAAAATATATATATTGAAATGGCTCAATTGGATGACCTACCTTGTTATATACTCTTTGTAAATCATTCAAGGAGAACAGATCGTCATGCTCAAGTAGATATCGATCAAGACTAGCAAACATAGTACTTAAATTGCCAAATTCAAATACTTGAGTAGCAGCATCGACACATATCTGAAACAGATACGAAGTTACTTATGATTCACAAAAAAAAACCAACTTTTATGAAACCCTCCATATGCTTCAGTTTCTGTCTCAACTCGACGACTGCTCGTAACGCTTTGTTCTTTTTCAGCATGTCACCAGGCAAATCGCGTATTCTGAATACTGGCGTCTCTCTGACAGCACGCAAAAACCGCATGGCTCTATCAGATACTGGATGCTCGGTGAAGTTCCATTGTGTGATTGCTCGAGAAGGGATGATTGATTTTTCACCACCGTGGCAAAGACAGCAGAAGAAGAGGCCGTAATAATCACAGAAACGAGGACAAGTATCCCGATCGCTGATATTATGATTATGAAGCGATTGTCGGCAAGACGCACATTTCCATTGTTGCGATTCAAGTCCTTGACGAATAGCAGGTTGTTTATGAACTGAGAGATCCCAATGTTCTTTCAATGGAGGAACTTCGAAAGAATACTTGTCATGTTTACGAGAGGCAGGAGCAACCTAGAATTCGTAATTTTTTCTAAATAAAGGTTTGATTTTCCAAACCTCTTGAATCCATGTATCAACTTCTGCAAACCCTCTCATCCATTCTATCATTCGTTTATCGACGGGTGGGTCTTTATCAACTGACTGTCGAATGATAGCAGAACAAACAGCTGATGAAGTTTCATTAATTCTCCGTCGTATTTCAATAGCTTGAATTCCTCGTCGAGCAGGGACTACTGTTCGTGTCATTCCGGAATAAAACGTATTTATTGTTGAATCCGGAATTGTATCATCGATAATCTCGGATGTTTCAGCGAGAGTTCCTGAAGGACATACGATAGTTTGAAATGATCCGGCGCAAGTCGAGGAAGAGAATGAAGACGCTGGAGGTCTTTGAAAACCTGAATCATTTTCAAGGTTCGCAGGTTCGAGATCTTCCTCGAATTTTTCTGAATCATCATAGGAAGTCGATGGAGTTGGGAACTCTTCATCTAGCTCTCGAACTAATTTAGACATCACCGGATCTGTTGCTAGATGATTCAGCCATCGCGCTCTTTCACACAATCCCATTGATATTTGAAGTGTCCTACACATAGTTTCTAATTGATTATCATCGACATCATGATTGAATCGACAAACTCTTCCTCGATTGGATATTGGAAGAACAAGTTTTGAAGCATCCACTTCTGTTTCTGTGAACCAAAATATTGAGTTTCGAACGACAGTGCTCTCTTTCAAACAGGATGGCTCATAGGGACAAGGGAAGTTTGATATTTGAGAAGAAGCAGCAGGGCTATTAGAGGAAAGAATTGAATGGTCTTCAGATGTTCCTGTAAACAAGACATAGGTTATAGCTCTGTGATAAGTTGTTATGATCTGATCGCTATAATCCTTTTTTAACATACCAGGCATATTCAAATCATCATCAAATGTAATCAAATCATTCGATGACATATTCAATCGGCCTATCTCCCTGTTGGTTGTTGTATCTTTTGCTGTTATATGACCTTCATGCTCTCCTGAAGAACAGGAACTTGTAAATGAGATTTGATCAACCTCAATTGTGTCGTCGGTATCGCCACCAACTTGTTGGTAAGGTGCTCGTCCGAACCATTTGGACGGATCGAACATCCACTGAACCTAATATTCATCATAATGATTTCATTTGAATTATGTTGCTTTTTCAGAAGTATGTGTCAAAAGAAGAAACATTTATAAACGGTACAAGCAATTAATTTTTTGTAAAACTTCATTGATATTCAAAAATTCCTCTGTGCCACAGAAAACAAGAAATATGGAGTGTCTATTCAACTAAAAATAGAGGGAACAGGAACATCTAAGTATTGATCCTACTCGAAAACGTCTTCCTTGTCAGCAATGTACTGGAAGATATCCCGTGGAGTTTTGAAACGATCAGCATCTCCGTCAGGGATCTCGAATCCGAATTCTTCTTCCATTGCCATCACTACTTCTACGTGATCCAAAGAATCAAGACCGAGATCTTTAGAGAAATCGGAATCCATTGTGAGCTTCTTAGCATCGATTTTATCGTAGAGTGAAAGAACCAACACGATTCGTTCCTCCAACGTCTTCTTGGTAAGGGGAGCCTGGAAAGTGGTACGATTGATCAAAAATGCACACATGTTTGCTGTTTTGTGTCACCAGATCGTTTAAAATTTAAAAAAAGAATGTTTTCGAACGTAGAAACATTTTTTCAAGTACCCGGATTCAGGTTTAAGAGCCAGGTATGATCACAAGTCCCCAAAAGTGAAAACGTGCGTTACCTTGGCGGAGTATTGTCTGATTTGAAGTGTCGGTCTCAAGGAAGAGATAACCGTGGGAACGAAGATCCGGGATTGAACTACATTGCTGTTCAAACACCTCACCGAAGCTGTGCGAAAAGCAGCAGAGACGGCGATTCGGAGCATGTCTGAAATTTACTTATTTCATAAGCTCATTACTTCACCATAAGCTCGGGAACAGGTTAGGTTAAACACAACGTAATTCTCGGAACATATGAAATCATTTTCGGACACTTTTTGTAATAGAAGGGGAAAACAAACGCCGAGAAATAAACAATGGTCGAGGTATCAAGAAGCGCGCATACTCACTGGGAGTGTCGTAAAGTTTTGCGCATAATACGTGAACACGCACACGTAATAGCGCACACTCTCGAAAAACGAATTCAAACGCAATTTTCAGAGAACCTTCCTAACACTTTCGTATCACAATGGCTTCTGATTATGCTACCACTGCTCCACTCACATCTGAACAGCAGATGAACGTTTTCCGACTTCGAGATAAAATGAGCCTGCTAAATGCAGAGTTCCTGAAAGTTCTCAATGGATTCTACACTGAGAAAAGCCACTATGATTTTGTAAGCCGTTTCCTACTTCAGTGTTCATGTTGTTATAACTGTTTCAGACTGTAACGATGCAATCATACATGGATCATGTCAAAAACCTCAAAGTCATGTATAAAGTTGATGACGATGTAGTTGTTGCCATGACTGCAAAACCAGTTCCCGTTAAGTCAGCAGCAAAGCATGCAGAAGCTAAATCCCAGAATTCGGGAGAAAACCCATTCCAACGCAAGATTGCAAAAGCTGTTCGTCGAAATGGATCAAATATGGATTCTCCGAAAATTGTCAATTCTACGGTCTTTGCTGCCTCGAGTCCAGCTGCTGCAATTTCCGCACCAAAATTCGGGTACTGTGTCCAATGTTTATTCTCAACTGTATCTTTAATAATTCCAGTGATATTTCCGTCATTGCTAAAGAAACACCAGCACCGTCAACTAAGTCGAAGGAAATGCTCGACTCACCTGCTCCAACAACAGCACGTAAACGTGCGATTCGCGGCGGAGGACCACTCGGTGGCTCTGAATCTGTGATTTTCAAATCGGGCAATGAGCCTCAGGCTTCAACTTCTACTGTGAACATTCCGGCAACGACTATCAAATTCCCAGAACCGAGTAAAGATTTTTGGACTAAGAAAGACACAAGCAATAGTGAAGGAAACACTTCAACGAACAATGGAGGATCTCTGTTTGCTTTTCTAGCCAAAGAGTGAGTGCATAATTCTGAATTAAAAATGATTTTATACTCAAATACTGTTTTGAATCATTCATAACTATACTGGAACGTGACAAAACACAAACTTACACACTTGTCCACCAGGTCGAGGGCCTTCACCAAGACTGTATTGGTTCTTGTGTGTGTTTTTTTCGAGTTTTTTCATTGTGAATATTCTGAATAACTATCACTTTTTGAAGAAAGCTTTTCAAACCGGCTCCGGTTGATAAATACTGATCTTTAATTGAATTTTGACTGAGAAATGAAGATAGAATGAGAACATAGGATAGTTGATGTAGTTCATCATCAATCAATTTCAGTTGTTTCATCATGGAAACGAAATTTTTTGGGTTACTGTAATTCAATTAAAACCATTCAATTTACAGTGGTGAGAAGTCAAAAGAGCCTGCTAAATTTTCTGGATTCTCATTTGGAAAGAAGGACGATAACAGCATCACCGAAAGCGAGAGCAAAAAAAATGAAGGAATTTCTGCTTCAAAGTCATTATTTGGATCAATCGAAGAATCTGCTCCAAAATCTTCAACTGGCCCCTCGTTCGGAGGAATAACGAAGGCGTCACCAGCTTCTACTAATCCAACAAAACCATTAGTTTTTGGAGAACAGAAAAAAGACATCAACGACAGTGGTTCTAGTTCAGCCCCAAAACCGTTTGCTGCTCTATCTTTTGGGGCCTCTCTATTCGGATCTTCTTCTACAACATCCAAACCTCTGTCGTTCGGTTCAAGTGGCACTTCATCCGGTGGCTCAATGTTTAGTGGATTTGCTGGATTAGCCCAGAAAGCAGTGGACAATCAATCAAAACCCGATGGTGGAGATGATGATGAAGCAGAATACGTCCCACCTAAGGCCGAAACGGTAGAAGCCGAGGAACCTGATGCAGTGCTAAGTAGCAAGTAAGAAATTGAAAGATTTTATCACGAGTAAAAAAGACATATGCGATCAATTTATTTGAAACATCTAATTAGTTTTTTTTTTCAATTTTTCGCATTAACTTCTAATTTTCAGAGTGTCTGTGTTCAAATTCTCCGGCAAGGAATACACGAAGCTTGGCGTCGGCATGCTTCACATCAAAGATAATGAAGGAAAGTTCAGTGTACTCATCAGAGCTGCCACTGCAACAGGAACTGTTTGGCTCAATGCTCTTTGCAACAAAGCTATGAAAGCTACAAAAGTCGATGACAAAGGAGAAAGAATCCGGTTGACTTGTCCAACGTCTCAAACCGAAATGACGACAATGATGATTCGATTCGGAAGTGCTGATGGTGCAAAGAAATTCACCGATAAGATTGAAGAAGTGGCAAAGTAACAACTGAGCATAATTTTACTTTAAGTTCGATATTTTTATTTTATTTTTTTAGTGTAACCTCTAAACCAATCCTTCTCATTCCGTTGTTTGTCGTTGTTGAATACCGATGTAAATTGAATGAATTTCAATTTTTATTAACCAACAACAATAGGCAACAAGCGCGCAAAAACAACAGGAAACAAGGAACAACAATGTTATTATTTTTTCTCCAGCTCTTCAACCGAAACTGGAACATCAGGCTGCGTCGGAAGTTGAATGCGTGTTTTCATTGTTATGGCTGGGAAGAATCCTGATCCCCCAGCTGCATTAGCTTCTGCTTGGGTATATGGGACTTCTTTCAGAGTTTTAACTCTATTTTTGTGAAGCTTTGTCTTGCGATGAAGCTGTCGAGTTTTCTCGTCAATAAAATGTCGTTCGCATTCGATACAGTAGAACTGTCCATTTCCAGGCAGATCGTAGTCCACCTAACAAAAATAAATCGTATTTATTGAGAACTTATTTCAATTCGAATCATTTCATTGTTGAGAATTGAGTGATACCGTAAAAACTGTAATATAAGCACCCCTTTATTTGAGGCGCACCTTAAAAAGCGGTTTGAAAAATAGTGGCGCACCCTCTAATAGAGGCGCCCCCTTAATACGTTTCGAATATTTTTTCTGGTTTTCAGTCATTCTTTTTCAAAATTCGTGAAATAACACAACTAAAACCCAACTTTTTCGTTCAAAGTATTGCAAATTTGGGAATTTTCGTGTAATTTTGTCCGAGAAAGTGTTAGTTTGGTTGAAAATTGATCACTTTAAAGTTGAAAAAAATAGGCGAACGAACAGGTTCAAAAATAGAGGCCCTCTACCTCTATTAGAAGCGCCCCTGTAATAGAGGCGCATCTGCGAAAGGGGGTTGAAAAATAGAGGCGCATGCGCTTCTATTACAGTTTTTACGGTAATTTCATACCTCTTGCTGGAGAAGTCTGGCAGCCTTTTCAGGTTTCAAATCATCGTGAATTTGATCTAAATCCTTTCCAGGGCGTTTGCGCGTTTTGTTTGAAATTGTGTGCTTTCTTTGTCCACCACTCGGCATTATGCTAAAATAGAGCTTATATTGTTTAACATGAGCATGTCCAGGTAAATAAAGAGTTGCATGACTTCAATGTGAAAAGACGAATGTTTGATTTGTATGTTTCTAAAAGTTTATATTTTTTTGGGCATAGGGAGAGAAAAAATGAAAATAAAAAGATACACGGCTCCGATCCTAGCTGCTGGAAATCAAAAACCAACCGAATTTCCAGTCATCTCTATCTAGATTAGCCTATTAAGCTAACGAGAGCCAGAAAACAATGAAAAAACCACAGAGCAAGGACGTGAACATTAGGGAAAATTGGGTGAGAGATGGAGAGAAAGAGACACAACTAGAAATAGGTAAAGGAACAGAAGAAATTTACAACAAAATTTTTTGGTGGGGAAGAATTGGAAGTAATGTTTTAATTTAATTTGGGTGTGAAACGGATGGAAATGCGACCAAAATTCGACAAGGAAATAGACACATGAGAAGAAGAAAAAGAAGAGATCACACCAGTTCAGGAGAAAAAAATGGAAAAGACTATTCAAAAAGTGGCATTTTCGGCGAGTTCTTTTCAACGTGGTTTAGGCATTTACTTGTTGCTGAATCCCACTTAGACCTTGCGTTGGATCTTCGCCCAGCCGTGTTGAAGACCCGGAAGCGTGGAAAAGAGAAAGCGATGATCCAAGTCCGAACATATGACCGCATATGAGAGGAGCAATCTGATTCCAGTTGTCTCCGAAAAATTGTTTCTTGATTTTGAAGAAGGTAGCAGCTGTCAGTAGTGCATCTGATCCAGCCTGATGGCGTATTCCTTGTCGTTTCACATCCAACTGATCAGCAACTTCTTGAAGCCCTCCTTTCAGTTTTGCCGACGCACAATTAGGTGTTCGAAGAAGAATTTTTATGTCGAAGCTGGTAGGGAACAGGGTTTTGTGACACGAAAAGAATGTTGATTCTTCTTTAGGGAGATCGCCAAGAGTTATGCTCTTCAACAAATAGCCAAAATCGTATCCTGAGGAAAATGTGAGCCATGTAATCCGTGGATCTGTAATTAGCCCGGATGTCGTGAGAAGTTCGCCGAAAACTGCCGTCGGTATTCCTTCTTGCTGAAGAAATGAATTATTGAATTTAAACCAAAAATGAGCAGTCAATATTACTGTCATTCGTTTACGAGTTCTTACCTGCAACGCATTGAAATCGATACCGGCTTGTCTGAGCATCTCTACACTATCATGTGAAAACATATCTTCAGAAAACGAGAAATTGAAATTGAACTGCCATACATCGCCAGTGGGAGGCAACTCTCCTTTATCATTGACCATCGCGAAGCCAACCTAAGTAGCATCACTTATATAACTAACAACGTGCTTTTTGCTACCTGTATTAATTTCAGCATATTAACATTGCAGAAAACTTGTTGATAGTTAAAGTCCTCTTTACTGCGGAACGTTCCCAATGGCGTTGCAACGACTCCCGGGAACTCTGTATCCATCGCCACGTATGGGTAATCCTTAAAATTTGCTCATTTATAGTAAATACTATCTCAGGTCTGCGGCGCACCTCAACGAAACCCCTTATTTTGGCAAACTCTTCTTCCACGTTCGACAAATAGACGTTGTGGATTTTTATTTCGGGTGAGCCGCCGCTGCTACTAGAAGCCATTTTGTTATCTGGAAATCGAGAATACATTCTACTCTGGAGCCAAGTCAATATTGCTATTGCTGAGGGGTTCTTTGCATTGTAAATGATTTATAACTCGAATATAGTATCTGTTACTGAATTAAATTTCAGGAATGAACAAAACTATAATTTCTAAAAGGTTTTGAGAGCGTTTCAAAATCGATTGTCGTGAGGCATCAAAAGAATTATAAAGGCGCATAGGGTTTCTTCCCCCACGGGTCTCGCAACGGCCTGGAGAGAACTGCAAACTGGCCTGTTGCCAAGCGAGTCTGTGTGGAAATATTTACGTGACTGGTGGACACAAGATGATTAAATTAGTATTCAAAAGAAATTTTTAGAATTTTGTTGATTTTTCCGCATGAATTCCTCAGACTTTCCAATGTTTCATTTGTTCTGTGCACCGATATCAAAACTCGAAACTATTTTGATTTTTGAAGATTTACTGAATAAGATTATCAGTGTATCAAACGGAGTTATGAGCTTCAACATATCATTCGAATTTCTTTTATAATCTTTTAGTGTCCCTTTGCCTTGAATTTCGAATAATTTATGTTTTTTATTCTTGAAAGAAATATATTTATTTCAGGTAAAATGCTGAAGACCGTTGTCGCACTCTGCTTAGTTGCCTCGGCTCTTTGTAAGTTGATTATACTGATTTGTATCGTGACGTTCATAACAATTGACTTGTTTTCAGGCACAAAATGCGATTCGCCGAAGTACTCGGCCTCATCCTTCTCAACCACCGACGGGTTCTTCCATTACAAAACCACCTTCATTACTGAATTCACTCTGCAATGCAGTAACAACCCCAAAAATATTCAATACACTGCTGTAGTAAATGGCCGTCTCATTCCAGTCTCAGTTTCTGACGAGACAGCTAAACATCAAGTGTCCTGGACTCTCGATCACGCTGCCGCTGGAGCTCAAGTTTTCAACATCAACATTTTCGACGAGGAAGGTCTCGCTCAATACAAAAAGAATCCATCAACGAATCCACTCATCACCATTCAACAAAACCACACTGTAAGTTTTATTCAAATTTTATTAACAAACGAAAACATGAAAAATTTTATACTGAAGTTTATAAACTGAACAGTTATAAAAAAAAACATTTTATACCTGTTCGAACTATTTGAGATTTTTTATCGCAATGTTCGGAGCTATGTTTGAAATCGAACCTGTCTTACGAACCATATTGAAAATGTTTTCATCTCACAATTATAATTATAAAATTCAGGGACTCGCAACAAAATCACCAATCTCTTCGGAAACTGTTGCCATCATCCTCGCTATCGTTGGACTTTATCAAGCTATTCGCCAAAAGACTGAACTTGTTCATTGAATATAGTTTAATTTATCATTTTCTGCAATTACTGGTTGATGCACAAATTTTAAATGTGCTGGGTTGTTTTTTCGTACTGTTTTATTTATATACAAATGTAATTTATTGACCCATTTTTCATGTATTTTACATAGCACTTTTAAATAGTAAATAAATTTCTATGACCTTATTCTTGGTGATAGAAATTATGTCAGTGATAGACATAACAAAGTGTTAGAATACCCGATTGAGTACTTATGCATTTGAAGAAAACAGAGAGAAATTGGTACTTCAGAATGCTCTTGGTTCGTTCCATAGTCAGAGCTGAGCGATCGTGCTGTTCCCGCAGTCTTTGTTGCTTTCAATATCAACACCCTTCGAGCTCAAACTCGAGATTTCTGCATATTACTCGACAGACGAATGAGAACAACCAAATCCAGAAAAATGCTGATCAGAAATGGAAGTTCTTCCGAATGACAATGTCAGAAGAACAGAAAGCTGCGAAAACAGCAAAAATTGAGCAGATGAAAGCAGAAGAAGCGCCAAAAAGTATTTTTGCAAAAGTCAAATACTACTTTAAGAGATACTGGTACATTGCTGTACCAGCTCATGCTGCGTCTTGTACTGCTTGGTTTATTGCATTGTATTTGGTGGTAAAAAGTGGTGTGGACGTGATTGCACTTTTGGAATGGATGCATATGCCAGATGCAATTGTTGAAAAAGTGAAGAATACTCCTGAAACGGCTGGTGTTGTAGTGGTTTCACTCATATTATACAAGGTGTGTCTTTTTATTAGTTTCCGAAAATTTATTTATTTTTTCAAAGATTGCTATGCCATTTCGTTATATGACTACCCTTCTATTAATCCAAGCAACATTCTGGACACTTCGACGAATGGGAAAGCTGAAGACTGCTCGTGAAGTAGAATACAAAGTCAGTACAGTATGTAGAATCGAGAAAGTAAGATTATGATCTCAGGTCCGAACAGAATACGAGTTGAACAAGGCAATGTTTGGTAGAAAGTGGTATCGGTAAGTTCAGTTTATATTTTTGATAGGATTCTCTCATGATTCACTTAATTCAACATTTTTTTAAACTTCCAGTTATCGTCATTTGGGAGTCCGTAGTGTTAGTCGTAAAAACAGTGTACATGCTACAACAGCTCATTTGGGACAAGTGCAACGACTTCAAAAGGAACATGAAAAGCTGAACGAACAGAATGTTTCCTCAACGGAGCAGCATAAGAAAAAATGATTAATTCTATTCTGATTCACATATTCAATAATGTCTTCGTTTCAGAAGATCTTTAAAACATGCTCATTAGCGATCTTTGAATAGGTAATAAGTCATCTAGTGTTTCATCTGTATTCGTTTCACATTCATAAAAGTTTTGCTTGCTTCATTTTATGCACTGTTCATCAATATGATCTGATTTTGACCAGTCGCAAATTCCTGCACCAGTCCCTTTTTATCAGTATGTCATTGATTTTCCTTTATCTGTAGTAAACGGCCGTATGCTGACAACATTGATTCGGAGAACCATGGCAACGGGTCGACATTTTGTGAGTTCATTTTTTGGATTTCAAAGTTAAAAATCCCTTCAGATAGCCGTATGTCAAATGACAAGCGGTAATGACTTGGAAAAAAACTTTGAAACTGCAAAAAACATGATTGAAAGAGCTGGCGAAAAAAAGTGTGAGGTATTATATTCCTTGAAATTTATTGCGGTAATTAATCACATTTGATTTCAGATGGTATTTTTTCCGGAGTGTTTCGATTTTATCGGAATCAACAAAACTGAACAAGTCGATTTAGCAATGACAGCTAATTGTGAATATATTCAAAGATACAGAGATTTAGCAAAACAAAATAACGTTTGGCTGTCTTTAGGCGGACTTCATCATAAGGTTTGCATTTTTTTAAATCATATAATATAGGTTTAATGAAATAATTAGCAGGATTCATCCGATAACGCACATCCATGGAATACACATCTAATCATTGATTCTCAAGGGGAAACTCGAGTTGAATACAAAAAGTTGCACCTTTTCGATTTGGAAATTCCAGGAAAGGTTCGATTAATGGAAAGCGAATTTAGCAAAGCAGGGAATGAAGTTTGTATTGATAGAAAAATCTCAACACATAGTTATTCTTCCAGATGGTTCCTCCAGTTGATACTGTAATTGGTCGTCTTGGGTTATCTATTTGTTACGATGTACGGTTCCCTGAACTTTCACTTTGGAACCGGAAACGTGGTGCACAGTTACTTTCATTTCCCAGTGCCTTCACTTTGAATACAGGGTTGGCCCATTGGGAAACTCTCCTACGAGCTCGTGCAATTGAGAATCAATGTTACGTGATTGCTGCTGCACAAACTGGAGCACACAACCCGAAAAGGCAATCATATGGTCATGCAATGGTTATCGATCCATGGGGAGCTGTGGTAGCTCAATGCTCAGAAAGAGTTGGTTAGTTGAATGAGAATATAACTGAGATTTTACTGGGGACTGATTTTCAGATATGTGTTTCGCCGAAATAGATTTGAACTACGTGGAAAATATTCGAGAAATGCAACCCGTATTTTCTCATCGTCGTTCGGATTTGTATACTCTTCATGTCAACGAGCGAAGTGCTGAAAATGGCAATTTGAAATTCTCAGAGTTCACCATTCCAAACAGTCACGTGTTCTACAGTACTCCACACTCGTTTGCTTTTGTCAACCTGAAACCTGTAACAGATGGCCGTGAGTTCTTATGATAAGTGAAATATTAATCTATTGCTTTTTTCTAGACGTTCTTGTTAGTCCCAAACGTGTCGTGCAGCATCTCACTGATTTGACTGACTCTGAAACAGCTGACATCTTCATAGTTGCCAAAAAAGTTCAAGCTATGCTCGAAAAGGTGGAATTTGCTGTCTAACAAAAAACCATTATATTTTCAGCACCATAATGTGAAGGCATCCACAATCTGCATTCAAGATGGAGAAGAAGCTGGACAAACAGTTCCTGTAAGATACTAAAGTTATTCTTGATTTATGAATCAAATTTCAGCATGTTCATATCCATATTATCGCACGTCGTTCTGGCGATTTCGGTGACAATGAGATTTATCGAAAGCTTGCTTCGCACGATAAAGAACCGGAAAGAAAACCTCGAACAACCGAACAAATGTCATCTGAAGCTGAAGTTTACAGAAAACTTATGTGAATAGCTTTGTAGAATGTAAATTGTATTTTACTAGTAATTTAGCTATCTTTATCAAATAAATGTGCTAAGAGCAATATGAAATGGAATCATTTTATTTCGATTATAAAATGTTTCTATTTACATTTTTCAGTTCCAACGAGAAATTTTATTATTGGAGTCGCTTAATAGGAATGTGACAAACACATGTAAAGATACCCGAAAAGTAGAAAACTTAGATATTAAAACAATTGGAATCGATCGGTCAGTCATAAGATGAAATAAGTTACAGCAGGAAGCACGAAATTATCCATTGAATTAAGAAAAGCTTCCAAGACTGATGCAACCAAAGAAGCGACAATAATTGAGATTGTTGATGAGGCTTCCTGAATGAAGAAATTAGTGACAAAAAGAAATGTGAGCATTGAGAAGAGCATTGCCAGTGTTCCTTCTAATGACTTGCGACTTCTGAAAATTGAAGTTTTTGTACTTTTGATGTTTTAATACACTGACCCTGTCCATTTTGTGTTTCCCCATTTGGATCCAACAATAGCTGCCATAGAATCACCGATACCCACAGCTGCAACTCCAGCGAAATGAGCAAGTTTCGGTTCGAAGCTCGACTCTCCTCCAGTTCCAGACCACATTAAAGGCAAAAAGATGCCAACGAGTAAGTAGATTGGAGTCAAAAGAAGTTCGGAATCTTGGGCATCTTTGAATATCAGTAAATGCTCATTTAGTACAGTACCCCATGGTGGAACATTCAGATATCGAAGCAATTCGAGAAGGACGAATATGCAAAGCCAAAGCCAGGCACACAACCAAGAGAAAAGAGGATCAAGAAGTATTCCAGATATATAAATGAGAGATACTGTCAAATGGAAGAATTTCCTGAAAAAAAGGAATATTTTGAAACTGAAAGACTGAAAATGTTTACCTATGAACTGTACTACTTCTTCCAGTGGATGTTACGTAAACACAAAAAATTATAGAAATTGCAACATTTGCCAACCAAAATGCAACCATATAGACTCTAAAATATTTTTATTTATTTTAAGATCAGTCTGCAAAGTTCTTACCTATTCCACGAATCATGTGGACCAATCACCATACGGTAGAGGAGTTCAATAGTTTCGAGTATTGATCGATTCACAAAACTTGAAAATGTTAAAATTGCCAATGAAATGACAACGGCAAAGACGGCATTAATGATGACTGGACGTCTGAAAACCCTCATTCTAAGTGTGAAATCTTGGTTTCTAAATTATTTTGAGTTGATATCTAAAGAGTCTCACGATTTAGTAGCAGAAGTATTTGGAATGAACATAACTTACTTTCTGAGGATACTTGAAAACGCGACAATTGCTGCAGTTGAAACGATAGCAACAATCACCAAACTACCGTATTCATCTCCAAACATTCTAAAGAACATAAATGTTCTCTGAAAAGAAAGCAATAGTTTTATTGATATATGTCTATGAGAAGTGTCTACATATAATGTAGATATAAGATTTTCCAATTCGTATACAGTATCGAACAGTTTATTTTTGGAAACTTAAGAATTCGTCCATTTTTTGGGGATAAATAAGTCAATGGATCACAATGAAAGCTGTTTATATGAGAAATAAATTACAACTGAAAGAAAATTTTTTTTTGAAAGAAGAAGAAACTGTATGAAACCAAACAATTATAGTCATATATCGAGCAACTGTCGTTTCGAAGAGAGAAGGTCCAAATTATTGTTCGGGTTTCTGAAAATATGGATCAATTAAATACTCCTGTTATTAGTTTTTATAACATTCTCAAATGTGATCTGACATGGTGTTTATCTGAAAATCTGGTGTGAATGTTCCAATAAAACATTTTGAGATTAACATTTCCTTTATGTGAGTGATTCATGAACTCTCCGTAATTCAAATTATATCACCATGACAACATCAAAAGCGAGACTAATTCTATATTTCCTTCACTTGTCGGTCTGGTCTTTCATTTCTAAATCGGGGAAACGTTGACTATTTGAAGCTTTTTAGTGAGGAAAAACGAGAAGAAACGACTTTCTTCTCTTTCTGCCCACAACTAATTAGAGTTCATGGCGTTGTAGTGTTGTGAATAGATCGAGCACAATTTGTTCCTTCAACAGACATCTTCATTTCTTCCTTTGCAAAAATTAATTTTCACACATGAGAAAGAAGAATACTCTTCATTGTTCTTTTAGAATTGAGATAAACCTGAAACCTGCTGATTTTCAAATACGTTTTTTCAGTTTTTCTTTTTATTCGTTTCTTCTTTGCATAGGAGTGTGATCCTATTGAATCTGTCTGGTTAGAATCGTTCTTCATTGAGCCCAACAAATTGTTAAAAATCTTTGAAAATCGCCTCAATGTCCCATGGCCTTTCTCTTTTTTTACAAACATCTGGTTCATCTCCAGGGCAAAGTCACATCAAAAAGATGTAAACTCTTTTTCGTTTTTCTTCGGCCACATGTCTGTCCATCTTTCTCCGAATACAAAAAGCAGAAAGAAAGTTTTTGTGTCGTTTCATATCGAAGAAAACGAAGGCAGCAGGCGGAGCAACTGTTCAGTTTTGTCTGTTGGAAGGAGGTCAATCGAGATAGGACAGACAGCTGACATTGTGATTGACAAGAGTAGCAAATCAGAAGAAATAAGATCTGGAGTTGTGATGTGTCATGTTTTATAGAAAATAAAATTTCATTTTATATGAAGCTCTATTTTTTCATAAAACATCATGGATTAGAGTTATATTTAAAACTCTACTAATGTTCATAGCCAGATGAGCCGTTTCCCCTGAAGCAATAGATGGTTGCCCCAACAACGTCACTATAAATATCTGATGATAAAACCAGGACCCAGCTTAATCTATGCCTCTTCTACTTGCATGCTATTTTTTTCTTGTCTCTCATTTGCTTCTTCTTTCCTCCCCAGCTTCTTCCGTTTCCGTCAAGAGCTTGGAAGCGGGAGGAGTGGACTGAAATGCATTAACACGTACGTGTGTGCAAGTAAAAGAGACAGAGAAGGGAGCGAGCGAATGAGAGTGTCCCCCCCCACACTCGCCTTCCAAAATAGGACAGCTTTTCGACGTTGAGCACTGCGCGCCCAGAGCAAAAGCCACCGAAGATGACAATGATAGAATAAAAAGAAAACATCCGAATATGAATAATTATATTCTCATTTCAGAAGAAAACCATATTCATTTTTGTTTTAAAAGGTAAAATTCAGAAAGTTTGCCGAAAACTGTTCCTTTCACCCAGAATCGAGACGTTTTCTTTCCTGGAAAGGGTTGTTCCAAACCTTTTTTATCATATACTAGAACTGTTCATATCAGCATATCATTCAACTAATTTATGATTCCATGATTATGTGTACTCGAACCAAGTATCCCACCCAATTCACCAAAGTTGAAGATCCGTGTCGAAAAACGCCGGCCTAAGCGAATCTTAGCCCAGGCTTCATTTGACATGGTCGAAGACTGTGGCAAAGCATTCACTTAGACGGCGCCGACTCGTTTGAAAAGTATGGGACAGCTCAAGAAGTGGGAGGACGAATGTGAATAAAAAAGAGACATGACACACATACATGCTCACGAAAAAAACCGAAGCTGCTTTTCGGAGCACAATGTTTCCGGAAAAGGCTTTTTTGAGATCTCAGTTCTTGTCTCTTTTTCGTCAAAAGAATCACTAGGTATGGGGAAGTCCTACCTGTTCTAGGAGGTCGGCAAGCCGGAGTAAATATGCAGATAACTCTCGCAACTCGCCTGCTCCGAGTGATAGTAGTGATAAGGAGAGGGAACCCTGAGAAACAGAGGCCGTGGTGACATGGGAAGAAGAAGAAGAAGCAGAAGGCAGCTGGAATACGTGTGTGTGTGAGTGTGAGGAGCTCGAATGAGTGAAGTGAGAGAGCTGCTTGGGGACACAACACAACGATGAGATCGAATAGGGGCGGAGTCGAAGAGAAGAGAGATGATGATGAAGAAAAAGGCGGAGTTAGAAAGAGACGAGACGGTGATATACCTGAGAAGACAAAAGTGTTGGAGTGTAATGCAGAGATAACATCAAAAATAATAGTTTGGATTCGAAAAGAATCAATAAATAAGTGATGTCAGTTCTACTGTTTTTCAAAGATTTATTTCAGGCTCAGAACTCACTACCATTTAATTCTAGACAGTAATACAGTATTATGACAGTTCAAAAAACCTTGAATCGTTGAAAATAACATTTCTCAATTAAATTTCCCGGGCCTCTTTGAATGAGAAAAATTCAAAAATAAAATATAATTACTGGAGAAATTCTTAGTTTATGTAAGGACGTGGCAACAAAACGTCTGAAAGAAAGTTCTCTCTTTTTCATTCCGGCCTTTTTCGTGGGAACACTGTGCCAACCACCTTCCAATTCTCCTCTTCAATTCTCTTCTCTCTATATTTTTCCATCAGTTTATATTCCAAAACTACAAACGGGATACTGCATAGAAGAATTAGAGAAAGAGACAACGAGAAAAAGAAAACGTGGTGATACTGAATCCCATATTACAACAGAACTCGGTTGAGATTCTATTCAGAAATAATAGAGAATGAGAGAGAGAAAAGGACTAAGAAGATAGAAAGGATAGACAATTTAATGAATCTTCCGGTTGGGTCCAAAGAGCTTTTGGCTCTTTTTCTGTTGGACACAAAGAAATGAGTCTCAATGAGATTGCACAAAAACAAATGAAAAAATTTCCAACGAAGGGTACGCGACCAAAATTTGTTAGCGAAAGATGGAGAGGGCGGGGCGGCGAGCCGAGAAGAGAAAGAACTTAAATGAATTGGGAAAAGAGAAAAGAGGGACATAGAAAAGGAGATGATCTCATTGTTGTGTTCCCATTTCAAAAAAGAGAATTCTCGGAATAATACCTTCTCGTCAATTTTTCTGATCATTTCTTCCACCGCAGCTCGGCGAGCTTGATTCAGAAGATTTCTTTGACTTTCGAAAAGAATCAAGGGCTTTGGTTGGAAGATTTTGTGGAAAGAAGCACGAACAGCGGCTTCAATATTCTTTTCTTCCGATTCCTCTGATTCCTTGCACATGATGAGGTCAGCTTGAGATGATAACTTTTGGATCGGAGGCTGGACAATAAACAACTGATATATCGCATAGAAAACTGTTTACACCGCAGGAACACGAGAAAAAAAGACAAAGAAGAACCGTGAGAAGAAACATCAATCCCATTCACAAAGAACAACATGCGTTATCAAGGAAAACCGATTCCTAGAAAAAGAACATTCCATCAAAGTCTCTGATCAACTAACATATTTCAGAATCCAAGAGTATAACTAGGATGCTACAATATCAATTTCGCCACACAACAACGTAAATCGTGAAAAAAAACCCGGACTGGATTCAGATTTTGTATAAAAGTTGTTGTATTGTCTATAAAGAACACCATGCCAAATCAACTTCCACATCATGAAAACCTGAATACTCTCTTCCACGTACCTGTTGTGATTCCTCTGAATCCAGAGCAACGTCTTCCAATTGCTGCAACAATTGCACATCTTCTTCATTCAAATCTGCACCACCTGTTTCTTTGATATGTTCTAGGCGTTCTCTCATTGCTGTCAAATTGCTGAAAAATATTTTTTAGGTTTCATTATTTCTGATTGTCTTGAGATACCTCAAATTGGCTTTGGCGTTTGCCAAAATATCATCCAGAGACTTTTCCGTGACGTGCTCATCCTCATCGTCAACCTCGCCAGCTTCTGAAGTTGCAATAGGAGCAGATTCAGGGTTTTCTTCTTCTTGTGATGGAAGTCGAGCTTCTGGGGTCAGTGGGATTCCTTCTTAAAAATGAACATTTCCAGTAACCATAAAATATCCGCCCAGCGAAAACTATCACTTTTTGGAACTTTGAGAAATGATAGATAGGAAATGATGATTACCTCCAGTTTGTGATGCAGCGATAGTTGCTTCAAGTTGTTCTTTCTGTTCTTCGTGTTTTTCCAACATTTTTCTGATTTGCTGAAGTCTCTTGTGTCTTGCGCCCATAGACGCGAGTTTCTCGCGAATCAAAACAGTGACTTGTTCTTTTCTGAAATATCAATAATCAGAAAGTTATAAAATGATTAGGTCAGTTGTCCATCTCATTCAATTTCACTATCTCTCTTCCGTTATATTTCTTTTTCTCACTTGCCGCTCCTCAACTAAAAATAAAAGATCCGAAGGGGACAGGGTTCTCAGAAAGTGTGTAAAAATTTCGAAAAGAAAGTGTCAGGTGTACTACTACTCCAGTTGCTCGGATTCAGCAGTGAAAAAGAGAGGAAAAGAGCAGAAATGTGTAAGATAGAAGTAGGAGAAATGTGTATTTGCGATGGATCGATCAGAGGGGATAGAGTGTAAACCGGTCCACGAAAGCTGTAGGGGAGGGGAGCACCAATAGAATGACCGGAGAATTAGTGGATTGGAAAATAGAATCGATCAAACTGAATTGTTAAATGATCAGGGAATACCATTAAAACACACAGTAAAAGGGAAGTACATCTTCCAAAATGGTTCAATGTCTGAAATCTTTCAAGAATAGAAAATCCTTTGGAAAAGAAGATCCCACAGTTATCTTAAGATGTCTAATATTATGATCGATAGGAATAGATTTTATAATGAACATGATAAAAGTCAGAACTGTGGTTGGTCAAAATGAAAACTAACTTTTCCATTTCTTTCTTAATATTTTCTCTGATTTCTTCTCTTCTTTTCTCTTTTTCTTCTTCATTCAGTTCTGCCTTCTCGTGAGTCTCAGGGATCATAGGAACTCTTTGATTATCATCTAGAACTGCGAGCTCTGCGTTTGGATCAATCTCATGATTATCTTCCACACCCAACTGGAGACCCAGTTGTAGACATTGCTTCTGGAGTTCTTTCAACTCTTTCTCTTGTCTACCAGTTGTCTTCTTGAGAGCAGCCACTAAAAACAAGGTGGAATTAATTTCTAGTTGTTTCTCGACAAAGAAAATTTCTCCTACTTTTATTGATTCTCTCCATCACTTCAGCTCTCGCTCTCGCAGCTTCTTCATCCAGATCCTTTGCCTTTTTAGCACGAACCTCCATCATAGCACTCTTCTGAATTTCAATAAAAATAAGAATTGATCAGAATTCCAACTAACCTTTTTCTTTGTCAATTGAAGTCTTTCTACTAGTTTCTCGTTCAGTTCAGATGCTGCAACAGCCGCTTCTGACACTTTTTTCAATTCAAGAAGTGCTTCTTGAAGTTCAGCCATCACTTCACTGTTCGCCAATTCTTCGGGAGACTTCTCGGCGTTCTCGTCTTCTGCATTCTCCTCCTCTTCTTGTTGTTTTTCTTTCTTTTCTTTCAATTTTTGCGCGTCTTTTTGAATTTTTTCCTCAAAATCCTTGGCGATATCGAGTGTAGCTTGTTCATGAATTCCCTATTATTCTAACTTTCAGAATATGATAATTCCAAATTTACTTACGACAATAGTTTTCAAAATGTCCATATACTGCGTCTCCTGTGCTGAAATCGCATCAAAAGCTGCCAAAAGTTGTTTCATATTCTCTTTCACTGTCTGAAAAATTATTGGTTTGATATATTCTGAGTGAGAACATTCACTTCGTTTTCTTGTGGCTTTCCAACTCCCAATTCACGGAGAGCTTGAGCTATTTCAGATTTTTTTCCACGAATATCTTCGATAGCTTGCAGAATTTTTTTTCGCCGAGTAATCTGAAGAAAGCAGTTGATATACATTATTCAAATTTTGTAAATACCAAATTGTCGTCCATCAGCTGTGGAAGTTCAATCGAACTCATGATGGAAACTGATCAATCTGAAAGTAATAGGGTAATATGAAAACTATGATACATGAATACGAGATAAATGAGATCGTTTGAGAATGCTCTGAATAAACCTGAAGTATTTTTTAATGATTAAAAATCCAGTACCCAGTTGGAAAAGTACACAATACAACCACCTAAAAGTAAACTCAACAGCGCATACATTCCAAAAGAGAGTATACAATCCGAAGAGAAAGAGACACAATTGATCGAACCGTCGACTGTACGGACGGAAAACTGCCTATTTCTATGCTGTCTCTCACCGAAATTAGTCAGGCAAAAAGTTGTGGAGGGAGGAATGATTCACGGAGGGAAACGCCCTATTTGGGTGATTTAGGAGAGGAACAGAAGAGATGTGGGTGGGTGTACAGTGATACCTTTTTTGAAATGGGATGAACATAAAATGAGAGAAAGAGATTGAGTTATGCGTAAGATCAGGAATTGGGGGTTACTGTAGTTGAATACATAGAAAAATAGGAAAACATTACTTCATTCAAATTCTGTACCTACCAGAGAATGAGGAGTATTTCCTCTACCTATGCTTTTAGGAACAAAAATATTGTGAATGGAAGACATCCAACTTTGAAATAACAAGTTTTCTTCTTTTTCTTAACTATATTCTTTTCCAAAGGTCACCTGATAGTGAGTATTAATTGAGGAAATACCTAGGAAAATGTCAACGTTCTCATCTTCCAAATGAAGTAGAGAAAAACGAGAATGAGCAAGTCTATAAACTTCCTCTTATTTACCTTTCCCGCCCCGCTCATTTGACTGCTTTCTTCTGATAACATTCTCTTCCAGTTGTACATTCTAACAGCCAGGTACAGAAATCGAAGCGATAGTGCGTGGGTAGACCAGAGGGAACCTGGAATCTGTTTGTACACCGGCTTATCGAACCTATTGAAAATTTTCGAGTCGTCGGAAGAAAACACTGTCAGACCGGAAGAAGCACCAACTGAATAATGTTGTTTCTCTCAAAAATATGAAATGAAATTCCGAAATAACATAAGTTGTTTTTCTTACAAATATCGAAGAAACAATATAATCACACCATAATCAACAACTTTTATTAAAACAAACAGAAAGTTAACATGAGCACAGCTAACAGGAAATAAACTAGGTAAAAACTTTTAAGCCCGTTAATCAAAAGTGAAATTTATACCCATTTGAAGAAATTACATTTGTCCGACGATGTATACGGTAGAGAGCATGTATAAAACTTCTTTCCTTTGTTTGGTCCCTCTTTTTGAACAACTTTTATGATAGCTTTCATAGGTTCTGCACAAGTACACATAACTTCTTCTTCCTCTTCAAACTCGTTTTCCTGTCCCTTCTTCGATGCATCTGCTTTCGGAACACTCTTTTTCGCTCTGGATTTGCGAGCTGGTTTGGGATTTTTGAGATTACTTAACACTTCACTTAGAGTAGTAATCTGAAAGGTACTGATTTATGAACAATCGAGTGTAGACTAGACGGAAGAAGATATAGTAAAATTCGTACCGTATCATTTTCTTGATCATCATCCTTTGTAGGCGTGACCGACTTGTTGGGCGGTCTGCCACGTGGTTTTGGTGGTGGTTTTGGGGGCCCCTTCGACCCACCTCCACCTCCGCCTCCTCCTGGTCCTCTCGGTGGACCACCTCCACCTCCGTTTCCACCACCACCACCACCGATTTGTTGGTTTTTGTTCAGATACCGTTGCAAACTTTGTGAGAGAACTTCAATATTTCTTTCGGATTCTACGAAAATGGTTTTGTATTTTCCAATTTGTTCATTAAGAACATCTTGTTTTTGTCGTCGTCCATTACAAATCTCGTTCAATTGGATTTCCAAATTCGCACGTAAATCTGGTTTACTCATTGCGAATCCCATATCATCATAACCATCAACAAGCGCGAGACCAAGAAAAGATGGAATTAACTTTCCATCGGGTTTCACACCGATATATTCACGTGATTTGATTTTCTCAATGTGTTCAGCATGAGTAGCATCAGTTCCAATACCAAATTTATCCATCAGGGCAATCAAGTCGGCTGAAAAATCAATTCTTCTAGAACTATCACCGCATTACTGTTTACGAACCTTCAGTCAACAAATCTGGTGGTTGTGTTTTTCCATCCCCAATTTTGAGTTGATAGTCACTGAATCTTTCATCTTGAGTGTATGTGGGCAGTAAACGATTTCCCCATTTCTCGTAAATGTATACTTTCAAATATCCCATATCTCTAATACGGAGTCCGGAAGAATGAAACTTCTCTGAACCAATACTCAAATTGACCATGGTTTCTTCTCCTTGAGCATCTTGAGAAACGCAAGCAAGAAAATGACGAACGACAAGTTCGTAGACTTTCCAATCATCCCCATGTAGTTGGCTTCTAAAAAATATTATGATACAATTGAAGTTGATAGAAATTCACATACTTGTCGGCAAATGTAAGTGGATGAATCGGTGGATGTGCTTCGTCGCTTTTCCGGCCATTTCTCGGGTTGACACCAGATTGTAAAACCGGAAAAAGGCGAAAGGTAATAGTTTATCAGGAAATTAATGAATACCTCTGTCGCAAAATCTCCCCAAATATTGGAATGGGTTTGTTGTTCCACTAATGGAGTCAAATTCAATCCAGCAGGAAATTTGTTTGTTTCAGTTCTCGGATAAGAGATGAATCCTTTACTATACAACTTTTCCGCCACTTGCATCGTTTGCTTCGCTGACATTCTCAATTTTGAAATTCCCAGTTTTTCGAGTTCAACAGTATCCAATCCTTGGGGTCTCCATTTACTTTTTGGCTTTTTTGTTACTTTTTCCACGTGGGCTTCTTTTGCTTCTTTACATTCATCATGAAGAATATCGACAACTTCTCGATCGAAAAGACGATTTCGATCCCAAAGGAATTCAACTTTATGACCTTCTCGTGAGTGTTCAACGGATAGTTTCCAAAATGGTTCAGAAATGAAATTTTCTATTAATTTATAGCGGTCAGTGACGAATCCAAGAGTTGGGAATTGACACGAACCATAACTGATAACTTTTGAATTTTCTAAAATGCATTATATTATTACTTATTTAGTTTCCCACTCAAACTAACCATTTTGCCCCAATAAATCTCTAAAACGATTTCGAAGATGCAATGTTTGAAGCCTTGTGAATGCAGATCCAATTCTTAGATCCAACTCGCTTCGACAATCAACTGCAGCAACAGTTCTCTCATCAAGTCTGATCAGATTTTGAGCAGCACGTGTGATTGCAGTTTTCGTGATTTCTGAGAATCTACAATGAGAACGATTTTAATTAAGTAATTTCCATTTATTAATCACCTGGCTCTGAAAATATCAATTCGTCTGTTACTTTCTCTACACACTTTCACAATTTCCGCTCCAATAGCTTCTCCCTCTCGATCGCAATCCGTCCAAACAACTAGTAAATCATGTCTCTGTGCTTCTTCTCTGCAGAGAAAGCTTAATGAGAGTGAAAAGAAAGTTTATTGAATACCTCAAAGTCTGCTCAATTAGTTTCATATCTGGCATGACGACATGTCGTACCGGTGCCTCAAAAAGTTCAACCATTGAAGTAGTTTGCCAATTTGACATATTTTCATGAAACTGGAAATTCATCATATGTCCTGAGACACTTGTTACAGAAACTGCTGTTCTCTGAAAAATGAAAGAGCTGAATAAAAAAGAACAGTTCTATAAACCTGTCCAAAGAGCTCAGTGTTGAGAGTGTAAATCTTGTTGAATATACTCCGACCTTCTTTTCGATTCGATGTTCCATTTGATAAAATTGAGGCGACTCCTTTAGCTACATCATTTTTTTCCGCAACAAATAAAGCTTTTCTCATTCTGAAACATAAATTACTAATTTTCAGTCGGGAAACCGAGATAATGCGGAATCATCACCTGAAATCAAATATTGCAAACGTTCATTAATAAAACATAGTAACAGTTTATTCACATCCGTTCGAAGATGAAAGGCAGTTTTAAACGAATCACATCAATAGTTAATGACTGGAAACTCGTAAAATTGGAAATAAGATATATGAAGTGGTTAAGGTAGAATTTTATAATCATACTGCTGGAAGCGAAAAGTTGTTCATTCATATGTTTCACTCTCATCGTCTTCTACAATAGGAACATCTTCAATAAGTTCTTGAACGGCGTCAGAATAATGAGACTTTGGAATCTTGGACCGTGAACCACTGGCTGTATTCTCCGTAATGTATGTATGGTCGTCTCTAGATCGAACAACGCCGATTTCTCTCTGACTTCTTCTGAGTCCTGATGTGGAAGCAGGAGATCTTGTTCTTTTTTCATTGGTCGAGAACTTCAGATCTGATGCCTTCGGTTGAGTATATTCCTCAGGGTGCGGGTATCGTGGGAGTGTTCTGAATACTGTGAATACTCAAGTAACATTCATTCCTAATGATCTATACCTTGATCTCCTCATTATTGGTCCTTTTATAACAGCATTTCGGATATGATGATTAACAATATGTCGATCTAAATTTCTCTTTGTGATCGTTCGATAATCACAACTGGGACACAAATAAGGTTTTTCGCCGGTGTGTGCTCTTTTATGCACTTTAAGTGAAGATGTCGTTCTGAACCGTTTTCCACAAAAATCACAACCGTAAGGCTGTTCGCCAGTGTGAATTCGAAAATGAGCGGCAAAATTGTGGCGATAAAGAACAAGTCCACATGTGGGGCACTCCATTTTTGGCTTTGACCCATCATCAGGGTTTGCTAAAGCACCAATTACCTAAAATTTGAAAACTGTAAATAAAAGAGCTCAACAAAGTAACTACCTTTCCAGACGGGATGTAACTCAAAGGAGTTGCTTCATCTCCGAATTCTAGATCACCTTCTGCGTCGCCATCTCCATTATCAGCATCTTCTTCATCATTAGTATTTTTTTCTTCGTTGGGATCCACTTGTGATATGAGAAGAGGTGGTTCACTATCTTCATCGTCTGATTGAAACCCTGCTTCTGCCTGCGGCTCCACCGAAACAATTATTTGTGAGCCTCGTGGTCCTGCAATCACTTCTTCAGCTGTTCTTTGAGTTTTCCTCAATTTTAATGGAGATATCACAGTTGCAGGTTTTATTGTAGGTGGAGGTGGGATCTTCGTTGTGGAGATTATTTCAGATTTTATCGAGTGATCCAGCTGGTTATCATGTTTGCTATCTATCTGAAAAGTTTTATGAAATACGTTGAACAGGGAAACATTTTGAAAAGTTTAAACCACATTTATTCCGGAAGTTGACGGCTGTATATCCCATTCATCGTCGTTTTCCTCGATGTCTTCTTCCGTTCCACGCGAATTACTGATTGCTACTTCTCTTTCAAACGCTTCGAAAAGACAATCTTCGGTGTGCCAATAGAACTCCCTCTGAAAAGCCAAACAGAAAGTAATGTTTTTTTTTGAAATGATGCTACCTTATTACGAAAATACTTTCTGCATTCGTTGCACAAAAAATGACGAGAAACCGAAGACCAGCTCCGTTCTTCATCTGCTTTTTGTCTCCTCATAAATCTGGAAAAGTTTCATGATGAAATTGTGAGAGTGATTCAAATACGTCAAGAGGTCGACAGACGAAGAATACATCAAGGAACATTATAGCTTTACAAAATAAGTATTTTTTATAGCAAGGAGTATAACACAAAATAAAACGAAAAAATGGCGAGGAAAATCGATAAAATGAAGTAAGGTCCTCTTGTTGACCAGTGAAAGAATGAGATAGTGAATGGAAAGAAGAGTCATAGAGAAACGAACAATCGACTTTTTACAAATCACTCCAGTTTATTGGGTTTCTACCAGAGTGTTCAAGTTCTGCATTGCATTTTGAAAAACATTTACAACCCCACCATTTGCGTGCACTGAGTGGAGATGGATGAGCAGTCTGAAAAATAATTGTGAAATTATAGAAAAATGTGATTTCGTCTATATCATTAATCACCTTGATAATTACATGCTTCTTTGAGTCAATCAATTCTTCTTTTTTATGTGCGAACCCTCCCCACAATAAGAACACAATCGGCTTCTCCGAATTTCTTGAAATGATTCGAATCACAGTGTCCGTAAAAGTCTGCCATCCGATTTTGGCATGGGAATTCGCCTCATGAGCACGAACTGTTAAAGTTGCATTCAGCATGAAAACTCCTTGACGGGCCCATCCTGACAGATTGCCATGATCTGGCCTCTTGAATCCATCAATATCTGACTCGAGTTCCTTGAAAATATTTTTCAGCGATGGCGGTGGCTTCACTCCTTTCTGCACACTGAATGATAATCCATGAGCTTGATTATCATCATGGTATGGGTCTTGTCCAATGACTACAACACTAATTTCATCAAAAGGTAGAATGTTGAATGTTGTGAAGATTTGAGACGTTGGCGGAAATACTTGCTTTCCTTTGATTTCTTCATCATTCAAAAATTTCTCAATTTTCGAGATGTAACCTTTTTTGAACTCTTCCTCCAGGAGTTTTGACCACGATTCGCTTTGTAGCAATGATTTCAAACTGAGTTCTTTTTTGAGAGGTGCTGGGGTTGCTTCCGTATTTAATTCTTCGAGTTTCATCTTTTTGACAGTTTCATTTTCTTTTATTTCCTTTGACGGTTTTTCTGGCAATTTTTCTGTGTTATTTGCAGACTTTCTGTAAGAATATAGTTTTAAAATTTCTTATTCTTCTTTTCATTAATATACCGTTTGGAGGCAGCAGCCGCCTTCAAGAACATATCCGGAATTTTAACAGTTTTCGACATTCTGAAAAAAATGGAATAGGATTAAAACAAAATTTTTTTAATTCAAACGGTCGAGTGAGAACATAATTCATAATAACGGGGAAAAGGAACAATAAAAAAGGAGAAATAGCAAAATACTGTTTAGGAAATTAAAAAAAAAACACACACGTTTAGAGATGAGGAGCAACTTTCAAATTAAGAAAAATTTAAAAAAAAATCAATTTATAAGAAGGAACCTGAAAAGCCCGTAAGAAAATGATATTCGCCGTCACACTGTCGATTGAAATCTGGAAAAAAAGTCGATGACTACGGTATGCAAATTGTCCGTAAGGAGACACCATGGTGTTTGTTACGGACTCAAGAAAAATTTTTTCGTTTGGAAAAATTTTCAATTTAATATTCAATCTACATATTTATCGACAGTGATGCCGCCCAAACAAAAAATGGTAAGCGTTTTGTTGCAAAATTTGAAACAATATTCGTGTTGAGATTAAAGAATATTTATATTTCGTTTTTGAAAAGTGAACTTAAGTAGGTTCATTTTTCGAAGAATGGAAGAATCGACCTACATAGGCTGACTTCTTCTCAAATCGAGGAAAAAGTTCAAAATGTTCTATAAAATTGATCTAGTATCGTGTGAAAAATAGTTCTGAATTGATTAAGATTTAATGGGCTTATTCAGGATATAGCGAAAAACTCGAAGTTACCCAGAATAGACCCAAAACTATTTCGTAGTTATTTCGAGCCGTAACGGTACCAATAATTGTTACTAAATAGCATTAGCCCGTAGAAATTATGTCTCCCGCCAAAAACGATATTAGTGAAACATCGGCCACTGTTTTTTTCTTCCACCATATAACATGGAAAAATTTGATTCATTGTAATGCATTATAATGAATCAAATTTTCCTGCATTATGCACCACGAGTGTTTATGGAAACATAAATCATAGAAGCTTTTTCAAAGATTTTACCTGAAAACTCGCCATCCGTTGAGCCTTGATGTGAAAGTTGAACTGGTGATGTGTAGCTAGAGTCGAAATGAGGTTGGTTTATCAATTCACTGGTTCCACTTAAAAATGGCTGATAGCTTGGATCCATTTGACCAACTTGGGGAAATGACTGATTGTTAGATCCATTCACCTGGTTCACCGATACTAGTGAAGTGAAGTTCGTTGTTGTTGGTTGATAGCAAGCAATAAGATCACTCGCACGGGGGATTTGGTTAGCCTCGGTTACGCTGCAAGTGGATTGATTGAATGGCACGTTCATGAATCCAAAATTTTGGTTTGAGGAACGGTTGTTGGTCAATGAAGAAAGTGCCTGACTGACATATTCCATTTGGTTCGGGTGAGCCACTTGGAAAGTATTCGAGGGAATCATTATAGGATTTGGAGCTTGAGTTGAGTCCGTAGTTCCGAAGTTTATTATCTTGTTTGGTTTCGGGAATTCTGAAGGAATCGTTTTTGTCTTGCGTTTGCGCTGTCGTTGTTTTTGATTAGTACTTGCGTCTGCAAGCATTGGGTCGATTCCACTAATCTGCGGAGATGATCCTTTCTTCAATTGTTCGTTTTCCATTACATCAATAGTTGCAGCCGGATGTGCAATTTCATTGCTCGAGAGTGTGCTTGGGTTTTTGTACAGGTTATAATTTAAAGGAGGAACCAAGGGATCTGCAGTTCTTCCTGAAAAATAAGTGGGTTTAGATCTAGATATATCTGTGTTGAAACTCGCATTACCTTCTTCTGCTGAATTGTGGACTTGCTCCGTTTGGGAAGATGACATTGGAGCACTCGTGGTTGCTGTATCTGTCTTCTTTTTAGAACTAGTCCTTTTGCGGTCTCTGCGATTCCTAGTTCTTCTGGTCTTCGCTGATATTTCTTTTCTATGATCATATTCGTCTTCCTCTCCTATCTCTTCAGCAGACATTTTCTTTGTATTCGTGATTTTCCTATTCGACCTTCTCAGCACTTTTGTGGCGGTGTTCGATTTTGAACTTTCTTGATCTATATCCACAGTTAACGGTTCACCCACAACATCACACACTTTTGATGCCGGAACTGTGGGCACATAGGAAGTGCTGGTATTGCTCAAACAGTTGCTTGTATTAGCTGCAATATCTGTTGTGCACTCAGGTCTCACTACGATTCTTGATGAATCTTGAACATCACTTGCAAGATGCTCTGTTGTAATGGGTGAGGATTCTGTGGTATAATTCATCAAAGTGTCCTGAGGTTCCAAAGTAGTTCCATTTGCAACATCCAAAATTGTATCACTTTCTTTCCGAGGTTCTGCCGTCTCCAACGGCGGTCTCGGTGTGGGTTTTGTTGAGTCCATTAGTTTCGCGGATTTATTCGAACCGTGCAGAAGAGTTGCCGATGTCTTTTTTGAATCAACTCCTTCACCAGTTGCTGGTTTTGTAACATGCGAACTATTGCTTTCATCCCGTTTCGATGACGAACTTATAGCAGCTTCACGAGTCGTGTCAGTTTCGATAGTACGCTGTTGTCGAGACTCGGTGGAATCCTGTGTCATAAATTCAATATTTGATTGAGCGTTCAAATTTTTCAATGCACTTACTTCAGCTATTATGTTTTCACCGGCTAATGTTCCGAAAACATCTGTCTGAGTTTCTTCATCTAAATTTCCCACATTCGAACTTGGAGTACGAGCTTCATTCGATTCCTCCGAGGCGACTGCATTATTGATATCCATCTCTAAAACATATACTTCTTTGGGATTCACAACAGGGGACTGGTTACCTTCTGGAAAAAGATTTTATAAAAATTTGAATTTTATGGTAAACGTACTATCATGTCCATCTGCAGGGGTTGCAGCTGAGGTACAAAGCAAATCACTATCTCCAACTGTTCGATTTGAGTTTTTAGGTGTACATTGTATGGCTTTCAAGACAGTTACGGAGGAAACGGAAGAATTATCCTCAGAATCCTCATCAAAAGAACTCTTGGATTTCAAAAATCTCTCTTCCTGCTTCTTTTTGTATGCTTTGTGGGCTTTGCCTTCCGCGTGAGTATTGACAGATGGACTTTCCAACCCAGGGATTCCGGTTGCGATGAAACTAAGTAGAGATTTCTTGATTGACTCACTTTTTTGTCCAGTTTTTCCATAAGAGCGTATTTCAGCAGCATGTTTCATGTCTGATATAATACGCAAGATAGACGAGTTTGATACTTCCAATGCCATAGGAGAAAGATTCTGGTCAAGAGTCACTTCGTTTAAACAGATCCTCACGTGCTCAATTATTTGGACACCGAATTTCCAGTCTTTTCCGATCCTTTGTTTGATTTCATCGTAAATGGGATCTTTTCTGTCTTCTGCCGTGATTATTTCTTTCCGTTCCAGGATTTTTATGATTTCAATTTCGTCGTCCGAGTTTGAATTTTGAATAATGTTATTCAATTTTTCAAAAGGCATACGTTCTATCACATTAAAAATCCGTTTCATGCATTCTGTACGTGCTACTTCTTCAAAAGATTCCAACAACGAATGTTGCTCCGGAAACCTGAAAATATTTCCATGCGTTTGAATGATTTGTTTATGTTTTTTTTTCTGTAGTGCTTTATGATGTCTGAAAGTTCTCACAGACGTCATTCACTTTGAAAATTTGAGATAAACTTACTTCGAATAAGATTCATTGGGAGGCTGTTCCTTGCTTGACAGGCCATTCATACCTGAAAGTTCACCGAATTACGGACTTTCTGTGTTCGGAGACGACAAAGGTTAAAAAAAGGACTTTAGTTATAGGCTTGTCCTCTCGAAATAATTCAAAGTGAAAAAGTCAGAATACAGAACCGCATGAACTAGACGAAGCAAGAATAGGAAAAATAAGAAAACGGATGTTTCTTGTTGCCAGCAAAAGAAAGTACGGCGGCTGTACGGCCCACAAAGAAATGTGATGATGGTGATGATAGAAATAGAGAAAAAGAGTATGAGAGAGATGAATTGGTTCGTGGAAACCATGATGATGATAAACGGAAAGCACTTTTAGAACGATCGAGAAATGATAAAACCCTGAAGAGATTCACAGAATACATATTAACAGCAGTAGGTTTTGCCCATGCCAAAATCCCCGTTCAGGTGTGATTTGTTCTAGTTTCTTTTCATGTCTTTTTTTCAATGGGAATTACCAAGATGATGGTAGTTATAATTAAGGGATGTCCAGTTTTCTTAGGGATTTATGATAGTTTCTATTTAAAGTTGCATCAGCTAGAATTATAGGATATTGAATCATTGAACCTGGTTAGCTAGAATTAAAGAGAGGCTTCTGATAACTATCAATACAAGATACACATTTCATAAAATCAAAAACCATTCATTAACAATCGCTCAGTTTGGTGTAAGTGTCAGGTCGCGAACACTTACGCACGTGTGGGTGTGAACGATGAATGAAAAGGAAAAGAGGCTGGCCTGCAACAGGGAGGGCATTGGCACTTCGCTGTTTCGCTTTTCCTTCCTCGGGCCTCTTCATCAACGCATCTCTCGTCGCCTGGTCATTTTTTTTGTGGGATGGCAGTAAACCGAGAAAAAAAATAGAACATTTAAAGAAGACAACGGTTTGGCAGTTGTCTTTTGAATATCGTAAAAATGTATTGTATCAACACTTCTATAAAATTTCATCCCCACAATGTTCTTTTATATTAATGTTGCAAATCTTTTCTGAGCACCTATTTCAAAAGACATGGTTGGAAAATGCATTTGAAATTAAACTTTTCTAATACAGTTTTTTCTTTGAATTGAAAAATTGACTCGCCCCCCGAATATCTTCAATGAAAATGAATATTTCAATGCTAAAAATTTTTTAGTTTCAGAAAAGTACCTCTTTGGCGACAATGGACAGCGATACTTTGGCAGCTGCGGTGAAAGCGGCAGGTGCTGGAGCCCCGAACACATCCTCCGGAGCATCACAGAACTCGTCACCGCCAGCTGCGACACCGACGACTCAAACAGCGAGTACCGTGACACCCACCACATCTTCAACTACTGCAACACCCTTTACAGAACAAGCTAAAGCTGTTCTTACACAAGTAAAATTGAAAATCCTAATTTATAGATTTCATTTATATCAATTCAGCTTGTCAAAACATCGAAAATGAGTCGATCTCGTGGTTCGGGATTAGCTGAAAAGCCAGAAGTACAGTTACTGATCGACAAGGATCTATTCTTGATACAGTCTGATCGGCGTACCAAAATGAATCCGATACAACAATTACAACTTATCCGAATTCTGGCTCAATTTTTCTTGGTTAGTTTACAAAAATAAAGGTACACGAAAGGACGGAAGTCATTTCCACGATGGAGAATTAGGAGAAGAGATGAGCAAGAAAAGAACAGCATGAATGCATAGAGTGCAGTATCTTCCTTTTTGTCCCTCTGTTCTAACCGCGAACTCTCGGCGGAGAGCTCATGTTGTCTCCAAGGCTCAGCTGTTTTGTAAAAAAACACATGATCTCGTTGTTCTGTATTTCTTATAGCTTGCAAAACTTTCAAAAAGTGTCCACAAATGCGGATAATTAATGAACTGATTTTCTGTAGAAAAAAACATATTTTGGAAATATCTAGTGTACTCTAGTTTAAAAATTATATCAATCTAATTATAACTTTGATTTCAATTAATAACATCATTCAGGAGCGTGTGGATGATGGGCATCGATATGCTTATTTTGAGGCGATTTTCCTCGGCAGAGCTGATGACATAACGCTTCATGAATACCGTCTTTCTGTAATGTTCCAACTCGTATCGTTTTCTATTCAGTATCCAGTTGTACAAATTTTGAATCACGTGATGGGATGGCTATGTCAGTTGAAAAGTGAAGAACAGCAGAAGCTATACTCGGACCGACTAATCGATATGATAGTAGAGCATTTTGTTCGTTTATCAAATGAAGAAAATAAATTGGTAAATTTCAAACTTGCGATGGATTGTAATATCATGATTTCAGAATGAGTATCTTCATCCACTCGAAAACACTTGCAGTGAGTTCTGTGCTCTATTCGTAGCACGTGCACCTCTTTATGGTGCCTTGAGTCCCCCAATGATTGAACTGTTCAATCGATTCTGTTCACGGAATATGCAATTCGTATTACGACATTTCCGTGACACTCCCTGGCTCGGAAATGAGTTTGCGGAGAAAGTGTTCCCGAAGCTAGTTGAGCATATTCTTTCTGACGAAACCGAGGATTCGGATAATCTCTCTTCGTGCGTTTGCTATTTTCTTTTCCGATGGCATTTGGATGTCCTCGCAACAGCAGAAAGAAAAGGACCGACCAAAAGATTAGAAGTTTTAGGCAAGTCTCGATTATTTCGATAATAGTTATTTTTTCCATTTTCATTACAGATCTCCTTCTCTCTCCTGATTATTCATGGACAAAAAGAAGAGCTGGCGTTATAGCCAGTGCAATTGGAGCTTCAACTAAATGTGACGAAGCAATTCGAAAGGAACTGCAACGTCTGGAAGTACCTGAAGATTTTAAGCCAGTGGTTCTTATGTTATGTTCAGAAGGAGTTAAGAATAATCCTCAAGGTGTGATTGATGCTATTTCGGAGTTGCACCTGGCTCGAGAGTTAGAGCAAATGGCCTAAGAAGGCCATAAATAACTATTTTATCGAGAACACGGTTTTTTGTTGTTTTGATTCGACATTATTTATAAGTTTAATGAAGGTTTCTGATATATTTGTCGAAAAATTTTAAATGTTCTCAATTCCAGTTTGAACTAAAAATATATCTCTTTTCGATTATAATGTTGTTTTTTTTTAAATTTTTTAATCCCAAAAACTTAAACAATATGGGCCCTAACTCGATTCTTGGAAGATTTTTCACTGAAGAAGTAGCAATTCATTTTCATTCAGGATGTACCTAGGCCTAGGTAAACAGGAATACGAGGCTTATACCGTAAGTACTGTATTATAACTGCATGCCGTTATATTTTTCAACTGCCTCCCAGAGAAATGTTGTGGTTTCAGAAACTCATTAATAATTGAACGAAAAAACTTTTTGGACGCTTTATTTGCTGACCCAGATGATACTAATCACGCTGCCTCTAATCAGAACCAGTAAAAAACACTGGTATAATCATATTATTGAGTTCTGAGTATAGATGGGGTGCCGTTATAATACAGTATTTACGGTAATTGTAAACAGACAATCAGATAATTAACAAAAACAAACGAGTCACCCTCACTCCTGTTTTTGTTTACTTCCTGAGATCTTGTTTACAATTTTTTAAATTTATTCAGCAAGATCTGCGCAACATTCAGTTTCGTGGGTAAAACAGGGTACATTCTCGTAAATTTTGAAAACTACTCCGTTAGTAAAAAATTCAAAATCTATGTTTTCCGAATCAAATTCCTTCCGGCTTCAATGAGTTTCATCATATTGTATTAATTTTCTATAAACTATTTTCCTCCTATCTCCTCTTATTTTTGCACGCACTCTCGTTTCTCAACGATATCATTGCAACTAGAGCATGTTTACACGACACTCGCCCGCCCGTCACCTGCTGCAGCGTATATAATTTCGGTACCACCGATTCGTAAGATATATTATATCTTCAAAAGTAAACTGAAATTTCGTAATGAAGTCTTTTTACAGGTAGTATAGACAGAAGTAACGAAAAATTATGTTGCTGCGAGCAGTTGGACGACAGATGACGTCGGTTATTCGACAACAAACTGCAATTAGAAATATTGCATTAACCAGATCAGTTCTTGGAGGAGGACACGATCATCATCATGGTACGTTTTTCTCTAAATGCTACATTTTTCGAATCGTCTCGAAAATCCCAGGAAAAATAAAATATTTAATTATTTAATTATTCAGAACCACAACCGGTATACATTCCAAAACCAGGATCTCTCAGCTGGTCCCTCTGTGGCAGTCCACATACAAAATCTGCTCACCCATTCGAACCATACAAACCAGATGTTGGGTCATTCATCGGAGCAGCCGTGTTTATTGGTCTCACAGTTTTCGCTGTTCTTTTCAAAACGGATACATTCAAGAAAGACGATGGTCATCATCATGGACATCATGTAAAGCATTCTGAACCCAAAGAGGAACATCATCACGAAGAAACAAAGCATGTACCACAAACTGAACCACAAGGAACTGTCGAGAATCGTCAACCAGAAGAAGTTCTTTCTGCACGTGAAGCTCCAGCCGCAGTTGAAGATCCAGTCCCAACAACATCCAAACAAGAATGGGAGAAACAAGCATCTGAATCCGCAGACACAAAAGTAAGAAGTTCAGCCTTGTTCTTCAGTTTCCAATTATTTTAATTTGAAAACTAAAAATGTTTAGTCTTCACTCTGAATTTTCAGTCCGTCGATCTAGACGAAAATCCATCACAAGAAGCGACAGAAAAACCACGCTTACCAGAAGAAGTTCTTGCTGCTCGAGATGCACCATCGGCTGTAGAAGAACCAGTTCCATCCACTTCAAAGGTGAGAAAGTCGAAAGCTTTATATATTATTTAATTTTCCATCAATGTTTTTCAGTCAGCACAAGAGGAAGGAGCTTCTGTTTCGAAAGAAGAGGTACAGTGATCAACTCTTCTGCATCCAATCATCATCCCCGTTCTCCAAATAGAAATTCAATTTCATTTTTAGTTTATTTTCCCTTGTTCTGGATACAAACAAGTTGAAACGTTTATCGGTTTTCTTCTCGGTTTTTTTTTGCTCAACGAAAAATGTCTTTTGTGCCTTTGACTGTAGTTCTGAATTCGCTTTAGACTATGCTTGACGTTATCTTTTCCGAATAATAAATGAGATTTACTCTTTTTTCGACATTTAATACATGCTGAATGACAGTTGAGTTTTCAGAATTCGTCCCTACACTGCGAATATGTCATCATTGGCTCTGGAACTGCCGCATACTATGCATCACTGGCAATTAGAGCTAAACAAGCAGAAGCAAAAGTTTTGATGGTTCGTTAAAACTATTAAAAAGGAAAATGTTCTAAAATAATGCTTACAGATCGGTGAAGAGCCCGACTTACCATATAATCGACCACCACTTTCAAAAGAACTCTGGTGGTATGGAGATGAAACAGCTGTATCGAAGCTAGACTATACCTCACTTTCTGGAAAGAAACGTGACATTTTCTACGAAGTCGAAGGATTCTTCGTTTCTCCAGAAGACATCCGGAAAGCGCCTCATGGAGGAGTCGCATTGTTACGTGGAAAGAAGGCAGTGAAGATTTGTGCAGAAGATAAAAAAGTTATTTTGGAAGATGGAAAAACTATTGGATATGATAAAGTATTAATTGCAACAGGAATCCGACCAAAGAAAGAGAAAGTATTCGAAGACGCGAGTGAAGAGGCAAAAGAAAAGATTACTTATTATCATTATGTGAGTAGAGAGTTACATAATAGAAATACGAATAAGGGTAATATTTCAGCCAAACGATTTTAAACGAGTTGAACGTGGACTGGCAGACAAATCAGTTCAGAAATTGACAGTCATTGGAAATGGACTACTTGCTTCTGAATTGGCTTACTCCATCAAAAGAAAATACGGAGACAAAGTGGAAGTTCATCAAGTATTCGAACAAAAACATCCAGCAGAAGACATTCTTCCAACACATCTTGCGCGGAAATCATTTGATGCAATCAAGAAAAGCGGTGTTGACATTCGGCCCGAGCAAAAAGTCGAAGGAGTTCGAAAGTGCTGCAAAAATGTTGTTTTGAAGTTATCAGATGGTTCTGAACTGAGAAGTGATTTAGTTATTGTGGCCACAGGCGAAGAACCAAATTCTGAAATCATCGAGGCTTCAGGGTTCAAATTAGATGAAAAACAAGGAGGAGTAAAAGCTGATAAATACTTGAAAGTATCGGAAAATGTTTGGGCAGCTGGAGCAATTGCCACATTTGATGATGACGTACTCGGACAACGCAGAATTAGTTCATGGGAGAACGCACAAGTCAGTGGACGATTGGCTGGAGAGAATATGGCGACAGCTGGAGCGTCTCAAAAAGCGTTCTGGTATGTTCTATGAATTCTGCTATGGGTTTTTTAAAAGTTAACACCTCGAATGAAAGTAATATGTGTTTTTGGAGTTTCTCATTTCATGCGTTTCTATTTGATTTGCTTTGAGATGTTTGCAAAGTTTTAGAAGAATTATACAGCAAATCGTAGTTTGATAAAAGTAAAGATTCCAAAAAAATAATGACTAATATTTCGTTTCTACTGCCTATGATCCTGACATATATTCTTATTTAGGTATCAACCATCTTTCTTCACAAAATTCGCCCCACACTTGCACATCAATGCAGTTGGACAATGTGATTCTTCACTAGAAACTGTTACTGTTTATGCTGAACCAGATGGAGAGAATCTTTTGGAGAAAGCAGTTGTTTTCTACAAATCAAAAGAAAATGGAAATGTGAGTCATTGCTCTCTAAAAAAAGCTCTGAAAATGTTATGTATTTTAGGTCGTTGGTGTTCTACTCGTAAATGTTTTCGGTCCATCTCTCGATGTAGCTCGTCGTATTATTGATGACCGTAAAAGAGTGGACGAATACAAAAAAATTGCGAAGTTATTTCCACTTTATGAACCACCGAAAGTAGAAGAAGAAACAAAGGAGAAAAGTCCATAATCCATATTGACAATCATCAACATCTAGATATCATTATCACTATTAGCACAGTGTTTCGTTGTTTTGTTCGTTTTCATTGTTTGTTTGTTTTTTTCTGGTGTACACCTGCATTAAAGATATTTTTTGAAATATTTATTTAACAAATGTCACGTGTCTCATTGCGAGCAGTTCAAGACAAGTTAAACTGTCTTCCACTGATGAATGCCCAGTTTTCTCAGATTGAATAACTTTTCCCAGCATCATTGTGGCCAAATTTTGAAGTGATACTTTCTTTCTGTATCCTTTATGTGGATTTGGACTTTGAAAAAGAACTGAAGTGTCGATAACATTATAATGAACAATTCGAAGTGCTTTCAGATCAGATTCCAACGAATGTCCTACGAGAAGAGTTTCAGAATTGATGTACTGGAAGAGTTGCAGTCGACACTAAACACAAAATTTAGATTAAATTATATTTTTGAACTCGAACTTACTGTATCAAGAGAGATTGCTGACTCCATATCTTTCTCAGTAACTCCTGAGAAAAAGCTATTGTAGCTGACAATTTCATATTGTGGAAGGACGAAAGTATCCAAAAGAACTCGTCCCTTCATATCGACAAGACTGACTCTGGCCACTTCCAATCCATTCAAAGTGTGAATCAGTTCACAATCCAACCCGTAAACTTTGTTCGATCGATAATCGGACTTTCCTTTCGACTGGGGAGTCACAACGAAGTCCCAGAGGGTATCTTCCCAAGCTGACTGGAAGACATGATTGTCTTCAGTCATGCATCCGTTGGAAGATGGTCCAGGTTTTGCTGAGCAACAGGTTCTTTTCATTTGTCCTATCGATGCATCGAATTTCGGACGATGATGGTATGAACACTTCTGAGGAGACATAGTTCCATCCGGATTCAATGTAAAGTCCTTCGAACATCGAGAACATTTTCGAAAGAAATCTGGAAAACGCTTTAGATGTCTCTTTGAAATTATAAAATCAGAGGATATGGATTATGTTACAGTATGTCGGTCTCAAAAAATTGCAAGTTGTTTTGATTTTCTCATCATTTAATTTTCGGTAAACTTCCAGAAAAGAATAAATTTTCGTTTCATTCTGATAACTAACCATTGGCTACAACCCAATCCCTTTGGTTGGTCAATGTTGGAGCAAAGACCGCTTGATTGAGTGTCTGATCCCAGAAAGGATATCCATTCACTGTCAATTGTTCCAATGATAATTTCAATGGTAACAACTCATTGTAGAGTTTGGCAGGTGCCATTTTATGAAGAGGTTCCGCAGTAACTGATACTGAAAAAAAAACTTTTTTTAAAACAGCCAATAATCTTATTCAGACAAAAACATGTAAGAAGAGGAACTAAAGTTTGTTTCAAAATCAAGATCACGTGAACTCGTGTCAGTAAATTCATCTATACTCAAGTCAATACATTGTTCTTGACACACTGATGAACTGATTCATTTTGAAAGGTATTAACAGAACTACTTTAGGAAAAATTCAACTCTTTCAGTTGAACTGGATGTTGGAACTGAAGAAAATAAGCTGTTCCAGAAATAAAATAATTTTAAAAACACTTTTTGATACGGAGAACTAGATTCCGAAGCATTTTCAATTGTTTACCAATGATTCAATCTAGATCCAGATCTTTTCATACTATTATATTCTTAAATTAAAAAAAAAAGATTCCCGACTTACCATCTTCATCAGAACTGCTTGAGCTGATACTTGTTCCAGTTCTTTTCTTCTTTAATTGCAGATATTCGATTCCCATATTCAAAATAATAGGAGATGCTCTGTAATACAAAATATATATTTTTCAATCGACTGAATATGAGTATATATACAAAGTGAACTGAGTATAAAAAAGGGAGAGTCAGCTGGTTGGAATGTTCTGAAAGGGCATACCAAGATACGAACGAATTGTACTTTGATGAAAGGAACGACTTGACGTCTGACGAAAGAAAAAATGAATGCACTGTGACTCTATTACCACCACATGATCTCATTCACTACTAACACCAACTGTTGTCTATCTCTCTGACCGACTATCTTCTATCCAATTGAGATAACATACAAATAAGAGAGACACAGAAAGTTAGAGAAAGAGATCTAAGAGAAAAATACAGATAGACACCGATGGACACGGCCATGTTTTTGTGAGTTGATAACAAGGAAAAATGGAGAACAGTTGAGTGGAGACAGTGAGAGAAAAGAGTCAGATGGACTGAAATGACTGCTGACGAAATGAGTTTTTGTTCCTATTTCTGATTATATTCGAATCTAAGAAGACGTTGATTTAGATGAAATGCGTAGAACTGAGAGAGGGAAATGAAAAAATGAATGAACTTTTTATGATTCTGTTGATCACATTTTGACACAAACAAACAAATATTTATTTGTAGTTTTGCTTTACTTTTTGTATACAAAGACTTATATCAAATCAAAAAAGGTGTGTTGAACAACTATAGTAGTTCAAGTTTTTGTTGAAAAAGAAGGAAAAAATAGTAAACATTTGATAGATTTTGTTTGAGTAAATTTAGAAGTTCAGAAGTGGTGGGAAGTGAAGAAAATGGGAAGAAAAAAGAATTTATGTGGGAGGAATGACTCACTCAATAGTTTTCTTATGTGACGTTGCATTAAGAAGAGGGATTCAGATGTGGAATTCTGAATCTGAAGCACTGAATACACTAAAATGAATAGATTGTATAAAAACAGAGATAACATGAGTTGCCAGATGGTTCTAGAAACTTATGACATTCTAAGATCTCGTGTCTTCCTTCTTTCTTTTCAGTCAGTTGTAGTAAATACTACATTTTTCTATTTACTCTCATTGTTCCTTGTTATCGAATATCCTTTGGAAATCAACTTTCCATAAAAGAAAGAATATCAAGATCAATTATTGAGATTGAGTATCATCTGTTCTGTCTCTCGAAAAGAAAACAATTTTTGCAAGAAAATGATGCAAGGAAGAAGAGAAATTGCGAAATCTCGAACTAAACCCGATTGGAAGAAAGAAAAAACTGTGTCAATAGGAGGGAATCTTAACAAAAGAAACTGTTTTGAAAACGGCCGAGTTGAACTGAATGTTCCTATGAAATAGTTCATGTTGTTATCATTTGTAACGTATTCTATATAAAGGAAGATGAAGATGAAATAGCACTAGTCATCGGGGTGGGTAAGCTATTAAGAGAAAAAACGAATTGAGTTGATAAGAGAAAAAGAAGGTGAGTAATGCGTAGGAACACTGAATCAAAATGACGTTGTAGACCTCAAAATGATGGAGTGAAGAAGAGTTATCAAGAAGATTCCATGCACAGATGTCTCGATAATCTCTATCTTCAGAAATAAGATGTAGTCAATAAATGTAAGGGTTATAAATTAGAGTAAGGAGACATAGACAGGTTAACAACGAGCCTCTTATGGGAAATATGAGGACGTGTTCATTCTTTGTTTACATACGCTGTCTGGTCCATTCAGGGACAACAGAGTTCATATTGATCCAACGTATTCAATGAATTGGAACCAGACTGGGTAGGAAAAGGAAAGAATGTGGAGAGAGTTGTTGGACTGAGAGAGAGCATGCACTGCCAGAAGGAATCCGATTTTCTAGTTTTTGTGAAGAATAACAAATTTGGAGAAATCTTAGAACTTTGATTTCTGTAGGATAGATTTTTTTGATTTCAGAAATCCGGATTGACTTAGAAAATAGGAATTAAAAATATGGAATCAAGACGGTTTTAAACTTCTTTTTGTACTAAAATGTTCAGTTCCGCATTTCGGAACTTGAATTCTCAAAAAATTGGAATCCACAATTCACAAAGATTTTTTCAGTCAGAAAACCCGGAATGAAAAAGTTGAAATTTCGGAATTCCGTACAAATACTGTGCTGTGGAGAATCCAAAAATGCAGAGCAGACATCACAATTTTTGTAGTTGGCCACTCTTTTGTCAGTGTAAAATAGTCACCGCACAAAAACTGATTCAGAATCACTATGACAGCCTCTCAAAGTTGGAATTTTTTGAATAAAAACAGAGAAAATACCTTGTCTTTTGGAAACTGCAGACCGTCTAAAACTCGAAAATGTATTTTTAAATATTTATTTAAAAACAAGAACTTTCAATGAAATGGTCCTTATAATAAACCAAATCAAAGTCAAAAAGAAAAAAAGATGAAGCAAAAGAAATTGAAAAATATATATTAGGCTCATGAAGGGCGAGAGTGAAAAGGTAATAAAACAATCAATCATCTTGAGTTTTATCGACTCGAGGTTTCCCTTTTTCATCATCATTGTTGTCGTCAATCGCCAGAATATCCTTCGTTGCTTCGGTCCATTTCTTTAGTATTTTCTGAGATCCGCCTGATTTTGGTTGTGGATTTGGACTGAAAAAGGAAATGAAACACTCAAAATTTTCCAAATTTTAAACATACACTAATGGAGTATTTGCATCAATATTCTGGTCTTTCAACACCTTTTCAGCGTCATCATCTTTCGCTTTTTTGACTTGAGCAGCTACTCGATCCGTTTCTCCATTCGATTCTTTTTCTGTATTTGTCATTTTATTCTGATTAATTACTCCAGGAACATTATTATTAGCATCTCGATTATTATTGAAGAAGTCGAATGCATGCTTATCTGTATTCTTTTTCTCATTCACTTTTCTTGTTATCTGCTCAAGAAGTGTCACATTTGGTTCTTGATAACGAAGACGTTCAGCTAATTGATTCAGCTGAAACAGAAATATTTCAAGAACCGATTATGCACTGCGAACCTTCCACTGAGCAAACTGAAGCCACCTCATATCTCTTCTGAATCCGTGTTGCATATACATCATTAATATCATTGTTAAGAGTGTCATACATGAACACGCAACGATCATCCAAAGATTTGGACTACATAAAGCGTAGCTGAATAGAGAGAAAGTTCAATTAAAAGCATTGCAGATGTACGGATTACCTTGAAAATTGATCTAATGTTCCAACTGGACAAGACATGTTTGGATAAGAGTTTGATGATGAAACAACAAAAGATAGAAATGAATTCTGAAATATTTTTAGTAAGGACGAGGATTCCAAAAAAATATCGGAAATTTGCGTGAGGTCTTCTCCTTCTTCAATCAAAGCTTCCCGATTTGGAGGGAGTGGAGTTTATCCAAAATAAATGCCCACAATTTTGTCCGCTCTTATTTTTCTTAATAATAATTTTGCTCAACGTTTTCAAAAGTTTATTTTTTGTGGATTTTGGGACGCCAGGGCGACCTCCAGGGGATCAGCACTTGGGGGACAGTTATGAGCTAAAAAATATGAGCAACTTTTTTCGCTCAAAAAATGGTTTGAGAAATAGATACGCTAGTCCTAACTCTGTTAACTTCAATAATTCTGCCATATTCTAACATTTTCATTCATTCATTTCGAAAAAAACCAATCCGAAACTGACATGAAGTTCAATATCTCCCGTAGAGCACCTTTGCCATAATCATCTTTTTAATTTTCATCGATGAATTGTTAATAAATCCTCCATTGAATGAGAAACGAATTATTTTTAAAACATATTCTGGAGTCACTTTTTTTAAAAGAACCGCCAGAAAACAAAAGAAATTGTTTTCGATTGCGCAGAAAATGAACATCTCGCTACTGTATTCATTCCAGATTAACTGTTCCTCGATGAAATGAGAAGTATTTGTCAAATATAATCTTCGAGCAACTCTGGTCATCTCGAGAAGATAAAAAGCTGGAATTTAGTTTGGTAGATTCTTTCTAATTTATGGGAAGATGCAATGCGGTCTACTCACTTCCCAATTCTATTTGAACTCCATGAGCCATTTGCAAACATTGTTCCAAATGATCAAACTCGACATTATCCGGAATCAGTTCGTGATGAGATTCTGTAGTGATATCACAGTAATGTAAACAGTTATGGCTCAAAACCTGGAAATCATTCTAGTTTTTTTTTAGTTACTCTTATCAATCAACCTGCTTATGAGAATACAAGAATCTATCATTTGAATCTATCTTTTTGTAAAAACTGATCATATTCTCCTTCTGTTTGGAATCGAACAATTCTTCGTAGAAATTAAATTTCCAAATTCCATCGTATCCTAGAATAAATTCGACTTGAATTCCATATTCCACTGTACATTTCCCATCATTCAACCATCCATTTTTCAGATTCAAAACCTCCAAAAGTGGAATGTATTTGCTAATCACAACACTATCACTCTCCAAGTTCGTGAAGTCTTCTCTCTTGAACTTTTCTTGGAGAATCTCATAAGAGTTCTTGATTTTAAGATAATAACGGATCCCAATCTTAACTTTTGGATTGTCATTTCCACAGATGAGAGAGGTCCGAAAATCTGTTTCATCGTATACTCCCAACCCCAACTTCCTGAACAACATTTCGTATTTTTCCGATTAGGGGACCTACACAAACCATTCATAACCACCGATGGAACCAAGCGGATGTACTTGTTCTTCATTTTGTGCTAAATGACCAACAACATTTTCGAAAGTATGTACTCCATTTTTCGAATCTGGAATGTAATAGAATATTTTAATATTTCATTCAATCAGTTGTCTCGATAGGAAACTGAGCAAATAATACAATAGATACACATTATTTCTGAATATTCTCAAAAAAAAACTCACATCTTTCGCTCATGTTGTGAAAGTAAAATGTGAAATGAATCTATCGAAATATGACGGAATGATTCATTGGTGAGAACGTCACGATCGAGTGGACTACGTGGATAATTGAAAATTGAGAGATTTTAAGAAAATGATTTTCAAAAGTTGATATGACCGCAAGAAGCAAAAAGGAAACAGTTTAAGATGGTTTTGATTGATGTTGATAACATGACCGGTGAGTCGAGTAAAAGATCAGAACAACGTCTTATGTAGCCCGGAAAGTCCTCCTGAATGCCCCAGGCGTCCTTCAAATCTTCGGCACAATGCCGACGACACTATGGTACGCAATTTTCCATTTATCATTCCCCGTTTTTTTCATTCATGGGAGGTCGGACGAACATCACTTGTTAGGAAGACGTAAGGAATCAAACGGGCAATCAACATGGTAGTGAAAAACGGGAGTGGGGATACGCTGATGAACGAATATGCCGAAAAAATCGAGCAAGGGTTGAAGAATTGGGCAAAGAAAGGAGAACAAATCAAAAGGAATGTGTGTAAGCAAAAGCAAGAATGGGCTGAAAAGAAGGCTTACGTCATACTTCAAAGAAAACGGAAGCTGGAAAAACTCAAGAAACTCCGGAAAACTCAGAGGATGAAGGTCATGAAAATCAGACGCCGAACGTGGATAACATTCCGAGTCTTCGTTATGACCTTAGGTAGCAATATCGTGACTTTGGAAACACTGGGGATCGAATCTAAGACCTACAAGCATGCTAATTTATCTCCAATCTCCCACGAAAAAACGTTCGTTCCAAGAAATAAGAAAAAGAAAAAGTTGCATTTGTGCTACAAATACAAGTAATTAGAACACGGCTAAATTGAACTCATACTACACATTTTTCTCTATCACGTACCCTTGCGGACGTAAATAAGTTATTATTTATTGACGGAAAGAGTTAAGACAAAAGTGTTTCTGACAATCAAATTATCAATATTTTTCAATCATATAAAATGAATGAAAACCAAAATTTTGAACATCAGTTCTTGGAGTCGTTGGAAGTAAATGTAGTGTGGATTAAGCTCAGAAAAACTATCTTCACATTGATTTCTATTGTTTCCATGTTACTCTTGTCACATCATTCACAACATTCATCGAGATTCTCCAGAATTTCTTCAACTTTATGAATTGATAAATCCTAAACTCGTATTTTGTTGGATCTAAAGTATCTTTTTGGGTTTTTGTATTCTCCATTGTCATCTGGATAATTTTCAATTCTTCATTTCTTTTCTCCAATTCACTTCTTCATCTGCAAGTTTTAGAAATGGGCAAAGACGCGAAAGTTTCAGCTAATTTTAGATCTGAAACTGTGATGAAAAATATCAATAATTTTCGATACAACAGCTGCCCGTCGAATATTCATTGAATTGAGATTTTTGAGTAGAATAACCGTCCATGGGCTTCTATTTCTTTTCTTACGGTATTCAATTCAGAGCGAAAGAGTTTATTGATTGTGAACAGGATCAGCTTGTTCTAAGGAGAGAAATAAGAGTACTATCTTCCAAACCAGCATTCCCTCATCATGCATCTGTCTATTTCTGATTTTGTTCTGCCCTGTATCCTTTCATTGGAACATCAAGAATCAGAAAACCAAAATTCCCCTTCTATTATTTTTTTAAAACTTTTCTAACCCATTCTCTGACACAAAACCCCCAAATATCGTGTGTTTGATACGCCTCATTACAGAAATCCAATCTTCCTCAACGTCTTCTTCTTCTTCTTCCCCAAACTAGTGCCACGTCATCAACACTCTCATGTGAATCACATGAGTCCTTTTTTCAACATCAATGTTTACCATTCCATTTGCAACAAATCTTTTATTTTCAAGGTCATCATCATTACATGTTTTTGTCGTGGTTTGGATACTGTACCATCTGAATCTGTGACGTCTTCGAATTCCAAAAAAATAGAAAAAATGAAGGGCAAAGAAGTACGATATAATCCGAAAATTGTGTCGTCATTTAGCCTTTAGGACTTGTTTTTTCTTTTGTTTGTCTTTTTTCTCCTCCACTTATAGCTTTGAAATTTGTTTGGAATGTTCAGTTTGGTTTGTATAAATGTCCGGTTATGGAAGTGGAATAGAAAATGAAACGAACGATTATTGGTGTGTTTTCAAAGTTTTCAATGTTTTCAATGTTTTTCAAAGATTACAGACAAAAAAGTGTTTAAAATACAAAGATTGTTAGAATGCAAATATTATTCAGCTTATTTTAAGAGAAAAGTTACCGAACAACTTTGAGAATGAGACTGTAGGAAAACTGAGAATCAAAATGGAGACCAGAATTCAAACCGAGCTTTCAACAGCCTTTGGTGGCATTTCATTTTTCAGCGACTGCTGAATACATTTTTCTGTTCAGTGAAGTACGCGGAACATCATTCCAGAATCTACTTCCGATAAATCGATCACGTCACTTTGATTCCATGATTGGAGTCGTTAAACTAATCTGATTCTGAAATTTTAACTACTATCATTTTCAGGAAATGTACCAAGCAGAGTGAACAGTTCTCCCGGCTTCTGAATTTCTTTTTTTCTTCCTTCGTCTTGAATTCAAATCAAACATCTTCTCCGATTCTCTCCCAAAAAATAAACCTTTTTCTACCCTGACCAACATTTTTCAAGGGTCACGACCTCTCTTCTCTCGTTTCTTCAATCCCTTTTTTCTTTCCAACAACCCTTATTCTCGGTTCCGTTTTCTCTGCGCCTCTTCCACTTCACACACTATTTTCACTCAAGATGGACGCCTTCTGTAGAGAAATGCGCCAAAAAGAACGGGTTTTCCATTGCTTGCCTTGCTTCTGTTTGTCGATTATTTGGACATATTCATACAGAGAAAAAAAAGAAAAATGATTCAAATTGGCGCCCTTTTCCCTCCTCTCCTCGCCATCATCATTGTATTTTCTGGTTGTTCGAATGGAGATTGTTTGTGGATTTTTGGACTTTTTTCAAGTATCTTTTTAATTTCCAACTGGAATGAGTAATAGTGATTTGCATCCCTTCCTCAGTGATCTCTCTCTCTCTCTCTCTCTTGTCTCCCATTCTCTGGAAACTCAAAAAGGGGCACGTAAGATTTTTATTTTGTTCTAGCTGGGGTAAGGGCTATCATTTCCCAAAATATCTAAGAAATCCCAGCGTTACACCCTGGGTCATTCCCATGTTAGATATCTGATCACGTCGTTGATAACAGATCAGTACCAAAAACTGAACAAATTTAGAAAAATAAGTACAGTAAGACTCAGATGACCACATAAAGAAAAGGCATTTTGTCAGTCAAAACCGGTAATTTCTTCAATTTTTCTTTATCGTCCACATTCGATTTTCTTTAATCAAATCACTGAACTAACCTTCAGTCTGGCAGAAATGTAGACCCATAAATGAAAATTGCAAATTTCGTTAAATGTGAGAAAGGAAACAATTATGGGCAGTTGATTTCTGAATGTGTTTGAAGTTATTTGGAAGTAAATTATCTGAGTGTATCAGTGAGAAAAAGAAAGAAAGGGGTCAGTATAGGAAATTATTATTACAGTTTTTGTTTGGGGTTTCTATAGAAATATTTTTGTTCGATTGGGTAGTTTTGTGGAAGCGATGAAAATTGGGTTAGTGTATTCAAGTTTTTGAGCTATAACGCAGACGGAAAGGCTATTCATTATGAAAATTTCAGCTGAAAATGATCTACTTTGGGAGTGTCTCGCCGAGTCAAAAGTAATTTTATATGGGGTATATCAATTTTAAAGCTCTATAGGTGGCAAAAGTAGCAACTAAATACGTATCAAAAGTTTTTAAGTTGTCCTTTATAATTATTCAGAAGAAAAGAAGAACAACTGTGCTTCTGTGACTTTGCCTTTTAAGCTCAAACTAAGAAGCACGAATAATTCCTTGTAAGTTAGAGAAGAATTAACACAACAAGAGTTGTAACTTCCCTTATTTCATTCTTACTTCAGATGTTTCCATCTGATGTCAACACAGAGAGAGAAAACCTATTAGAATACGTGTTATGATCAAAAACTCTTCAGTCTTCAGACCAAAAGAAGCCGTAATGATTCATCTCCTTCTTCTCCTACTTTTTTTCAATCAGTCATCTGGAGATCCAATCGTAAAACCAGCTTCTTTTTTTTTCCAACCATTCTGCCATTCCTCGTATTTCTAGTGTTCAATTTTGTAATTTTCGGATTTTCGAATAGTTTTATAGTATTGATTCACTTCTTTTCATCTCTTTCTATATACTCATCAAATCGTCGAATTCAGATAATTGCAGTAGTCACCTCTCCAGTTTTTCCCTGTGTCAACCATGTGATTGTCCGAAAAAAGAGAGAAACTAACCTTGACACTAGTTGAATCGCCTTTCAAGAACCTTCTAAATTCGTCATTTCCCTTAAATTCGCCAAACTGTTTCCTTCTTTTTCTCATGTTATTCTTATGTTTATACCTTGTTATTATCTATTCCAATGTTCCTTTTTCAACTGAAAATCAAAGTTTATCAACATTTTAAATCTAATGAAACTATGTGAACGAAAAGATTATTCGGATAGATAATTGCATCACGATGTGGCCGCAAATTGAAGAAAAAAGATGTTGTAAAAAATACAAAAATGGGTCGGATGACTTCCCAAACGACATCTTCTGAAACAATCTTCATAAATCCACATAGCTATTTGCGATTATTTTATTTTAAAATGCCTTCAACAATTACTATACACTTCATCACTTTTACAATTAGCTTCCTACAGAAATGACATCTCATTATCCATTTGATGTTATGCGATTCCAAAACATTTCAATTGACTTTTTTGAAAAACAATTCTGAGGAGGAAGTGAACAAGTTCAATATTCATTTCCCTGATCTCTAAAAAGACAGTTCTGCAATTATTAATTCTGGAATACCGCCCTCCATTTCTTTGGAAATAGAGTATAGTCGATTAAGCGAATTCCCCGAAACCAAATTTCATTATTAGCAAAGAAATTCGGCAAAAGCTTTATTTTCTTAAAAATTCGTGTTTCTCGAGACATCATTACCAAAACTATCCAATAAAAGTACCAACCTTTAACCTTCTTTTCAACTTTGTAAAAGTGTAAAATTAACTATGACTGAGTAGAAAGAAACCATTCAAATCGAAGTTTTAGTCGATGTGTCACGGAACGATGACGACCCGAAACTTTCACTTTTCTCTGAAAACTGACTCATATCTCTGAAAATCTAGTCATTAAAACACTGAAAAGTCAGTGTGCCGTGTACAGTTTTCAAATATTTGCATTACTTTTTTCAAGCGTACTTGAATGAATTCAGCCATTAAAGGTACTTGTGGAACTGGAATTTTGATGAAAACTCAGTAATTTCGATGGAATGCATTTCAACAACTGCCTCCTGTCAAGTCCCAAACGTTCTTTATTAGAATCCCTTTCACCTTATCAATCAGTCCCGAAAGTGATAATATTCTCAAAACCAGTTTCTCCTAAATCTTGTTTTGACCTTTTTCCTAATTAATTCTCTGAAAAATCATTACCATCTTCTTCTTTTTTTCTCCTTTCCAAAAACTAACAGTGTGATAAAGACTCCGCCCATTTCTTGTGTCCGATGACTGACGTCTTCTTCTTTTTCCCACTTTCGGACGCCTACCGATCGAGACACATTCGGTCTTTTTTTTCTTCTTATTCTTCTTTTATTCTCACTGATTTTCATTCTCAATCAGAATATTCTCTTTGTTCTAAGAAAGAACTGATTCCCAACATCATTCACTTTGAAGTCTTAGTGGATCAAAATAATTTTTTCTGAGTTCGTTTCATCTTTTTTTCTTAAACTGGGTAATAAAAATGACATAAAATCCAAGTGGATGAAGTCTGAACTTCTTAAACTCCCAAACACATGTTCAGCCTTTGAACGAATATTTCTAACTCGTTTTTATTCGATTTTTAGGAGGAAAGAGTTCATGTAGCCACTTCATGATAACTTCTTTTTCTTCTTCACTCTCTTCCAAAACCTCCTAGAATTTTCTTAATTTCAAAAAAGAAAACACGAAAGAATCGAATAAAAGTGGAACCGTTTTCTATTATTTTGTGTCTTGTTTCAACCCATTTATTCTGAAGGTCTTCTTCTTCTTCTTTGCAATGTTTTTTTTGTCTTCATAACCTTCAAAATTGTTTTCAACGAGAATCTACTTGGCAATTTAAACGGTCAATTGGAGACACGAAGGTCTTCTTTTATGAAGATTGTTCGAGAATTGAAAGATGAACGAATTCTGTTTTTCGACTCTTTTAATGGATCAGATTCATAGATCCCAGGCACTTTCGAAAAATGATCCAGCTGATGCTTCTTTGTTCGGATTCCGAATAAATATCCATTACCAATTGTTCATGTCCTGCCATATTTTTCTCCAGGAATACAATCAGTTGGCTCATAAACCCCTTCTTACTCATTGATCAATTCAAAATCTCAATTAGATCTATCCCTTTTCTGAGACCTCTGAACCTTTCTATCATATGTTAAAGTATCAAATCAAAAATCAAAGTATTCATGATATCAAATCCGTTTTCCTTTCCTCTCCCTTTCATCCTTTCTCTATCATATTCCGTATCGGTCGATCAAGATCATGACGTCATCAATGTTTTCTCGAGTGTACAGTAACCCATCGAGAAGAAGTGGCAGTTCTATTTTTGAAAACCGGTTTCTGTTTTTCTTATTTTTCAACTTGGTCATGACCATCACAAAGTCTTTATAAAAGAACAGTTTAGAGACTGAAGTCTTCCATAAACTATACTTTTGCCACGTCATAACATCGGAAGATCATTTTTTCCCTTATCCGCGCGGAAGAATCGTGATCTTTCCTATGAGACACACACACCAGTGCCAACCTGTCAAAATGCTCCGCGAGCATTTCTTGTTTTATCTCTAACCCTCTTCTTCTTTAATTGATCTCTCATTCTTCAATTGTTTTTTTACTCTAAATTGCACGCAGTAGATATGGAAAATAGAACAAATCTATCCCAATTTCTCATCAAAATGATATCTTGCAGATGACCAAACTAGGCGCCCAACCCGGTGTTCACGGGAGTGAGGACATCGAGAAAGAAGCAATCAAGATCGATCCAAAAGTGAGTTCTATTCATGTAATTTCACCTGAAATTTCGTTTTTTATTCTATTTAAATTGTTTCTAACTGTAATCCTATATGTTTCCAGGTGTTCACAGTCCTCCAACCAACTATAATCCCAATGCCGGCTCCACCAACAAAACCTGCTCCATCTCCAGCTTTCCAAGCAATGCGGGCATGTTTCCATTGCATGTTTTTCGCCACGTGTCTTCTTCTCGTCACTCTTCTCGGATTCTATTTCTTGGCCGCCACTCCTGATATTTTCAAGGTAATCGGAATATTTAGACATTATTCAAAATTAAATAATTTTCAGAAAACAGAAACTGTTTCATCAGTTGACAAACCACAAATGGAAGCCTTGATTTCTGCAACACCGATCGAAGTATCATCTGAAAAAACGACGAATTCTGCAGAGGGAATCATGTCAATTCCATTGGCTCGGGTAGTTGTTGTTGAAGATATTTCAAATAACAACGGAGATAAGAAGACAGTTGTTGATGGATCTGTTGAAGAGAAATCTACTTCTAACATGGATCGTCCACTTCATCCAGATGAAATCGAGGTAAGTCTCTGAATTAAATGAAACTCATTTTCATATTAATTTTTCTAGCAATATCGTATGATGGAGGCTCGTCAACAATTCCAACAAATGATGGAAGAGAGAATGTACATGCAACAAATGATGGCAATGAGAATGATGAGAATGAGAAGACTTCAAGCTGCTTATTATCAGCAACAACAAATGAAAATGGCCTTTATTCAACAGCAACAACAACAAATGCAAGAAGAAGCCGCTCGTCAGCAATGGGTAGAGAGAGCACGTTATGAAGAAGAGCAACGTCGTCAATACGAGGCTCAACAAGCTTATGCTCAACAACAGAGAGCTCAAGCCTTCTGGCAACAGCATCAAATGGAGATCCAACAAGTTCAGGCTCAACAGGCTCAAGCTCAATGGCAACAACAGCAACAACATCAACAGCAGCAGCAACAACAACAACAACAAGAGCAACAAGAGCCACAGCAACAAGAGCAACAAGAGCCACAACAACATTTCTGGCCAAGACCAATAATGCATCAACAACAACAATGGCAGAGACCAACTGTTTGGCAGGTAAGGCTTTTCAAAAATCTTTCGCTTTCAATCAAATCGAAATTTCAGCAACCACCACAACAATTCTTCTTCCCACATCAACAACAACAACAACAACAACAACCAGAAGACCGCTTCCCACAGGCTCCACAATTCTTCCAACCGATTCCACAGCCATCTGTTCACGATAAAATTTATGAAGAACTCCAAAAGAAGTCTCAGAATATTCCAGTAAATGCTCCATCTCGTCAAATTTGGACAGCCATCACTCCAACTCCAGCTCCAGAAGAGCAATCTGGAAATGCTGACGTCACTGTTGTACCAACAGTAAACACAGCAATTCCAGCTGTTGTCAGTAGCAGTACTCCAATGCCAGAGGATGCAGCTGAAGTCTCTGATACTATTCTCAGAGATATTTTCTCCGCTTTTGATGAACAAAAGAACTCTGAGGTTAGTTGATTCACAATTCATCTGAATTCTAAATTCCATTATTTAAGGCTGCAAACAAAGAATTGAATTCAGTTCCATCAACCACAGAAGAGCCAGAAATGGAAGGAAAAGGAGCAATTGTGATTGAAGATAGCTTCCCAAGAATCGAGGAACGCACGACAACTCCAGAGACAATGGAATCTGAAGAAGAGGTTGAACATACTTCATCTGAAGATAAGGATCATGAAAAAGAATTGGATCCATTCGCAGCTGTTCTCAAGTTCTTCGAGAACAATCCACCACGTGAAATCGTTGAGCAAACAACTGAGAAGCCACAAAAACCACTCATCATCTAAAAGGAATTCTTGAAAATCATCATTAACTTACTGTAATAATTGTTATACAATTCCATTGATTTCTCTTTTCTTCCCCCTATTTTCCATCATTCGAATTCGAATCTTTTACGCGTGCAGGTTTGTAAATAAAAATATTCGCTGTTAGAACTTATTCTTTATTTATTCAAATAGTTTATATAGGTTACAAATTTCATTACGAGTCAACCCAACATTCAAGAAATGTCTCAAAACTTAATAACACTGAGTTTCGACTGTTTGAATATTCCACTTTCCATCATTTTCGCATAGACATAACATCGATTAATTAGAATAAATTGAAGAACGGACACTATAAAAAGCAGATTAAATCATTTCATTTCGATTGAAAACTCACATGCAACTCCAGCTGTACTTATGATTTCAACTGAGTATCCAGTCACCAATCCAACTACAAAACGATCTTCTTCGGCTGTTTTAACTCCCAATATATTTGGATACGTGTCATTGGACTCGTATCCAGAAGCCACTTGACTAGCGAAATATACAGGAGTAACCAGGATTCCGCCGAAATCAAATGTCAAGTGGATTAACTGAAATTTGATTTTATGCCGGGAGATGCTCTAAAAATTACTGAAAAAGTATTTGTTTCATTCCTTTCGGATTATATTTCAAATCATCAGCAGAGGGGTCTGACCCATCCCAAAATCTTCAATTTCCTTACCGAAATATACATTGAAACCTTCAAAAGTTTTGACTGATTCTTGATAACTCCATACAACAGTACAATTTCCAAAGCAGAAGACACGAATCCAGTTGTCTTCGTGACAAGATCTCCATTGAATACGGATTGCCATAAACATTCAATTAATCCAAAAATTGAGAAGAATATGACGACGTGTCGAGTTTGAAAACAGAAGATTTGTGGCTGAAATTCGTGTTTTTCGTGTTTAAAATTACTCTGAAAACCCTCACTGGACCACCAAATGACATCTCTTTCGGTTAAAATTACAAAGAAAACAGAGGTTTTATTCTGAAAAACAATGAAAAATCAATGGTTCGTGACTAAATGTTTTCATCCATAAAACCGGTTATCCGATTCCATTTTAATCCATTTCTGTTTTTGAAACAAACTGAAACCTTTTTGAATCTTTTATTTTCGAACATTCAATTTTTAAACTCAAAATAACATATTTTTTCAGAATTTCTTCGTATTTCTATATATTTTGCAATGTAATTTTAGGTCCAGAAGACGTGATATTCGCAGTGATTCGTGGAATTTTAGTCCATCTGTAGACCGTTAGAGCCGCATAGAATCGAATGAAATACACTGAAAATGATAGTTTCTTTGGTAGTTCTGAATGGAAATAAACTGACGAATTCCAATGAAAACGAAGAAAACTTCCATTAATAATGCAGAATAGAGCGCATCCTTCTCATCGTGGATATTGTAACGACGTTTCATTGTCGTCATTGATGTTACTGAAAATTCCAGATTTTTTCATTTTAAATGATTGTCAACTGTCAAGTCAACAATTGTTTCAAATTCAAAATTCACCGGCAAAACCCAAAATCACAAAATTGGAAGCTATAGTATAAATGACCAAATGGATTATCTGAAATCGAGATTTTTTTCATGATACAAATTGAATTTGAAACTTACAAATATTATCAAAGACACAAGAATCAAACATTTGCACTCGAAAATGATGATTATTACGAATATTATTTCGAAGATTGCTCCAATCAAAAATGCTAAAATCCAGTTTCCTTCCAAAGGCTCTGTCCATTTGTAAAAGAAATTTAAAAGTTGTGGAATCAAAGGAATGATTGTCAAAACAATTGCAACTATCTGAAATTCTACTTTCCGGTTCATTTAGATTTACCAAGACTACCGTAACCCTACGGTTCCCTAGAAATATCATTTGGGAACTAGGGCAGAGCTTGATTAATAGAAAACACATACCTTTGCGATTTTCACCCTCAGTGGTGTATTCTGGAATAAATTCATTATCGAAACACTGAAAAGCATGCAAACACTCACCCAGAAAATAACCATTTCACTAAAACAGAAAACCGTATCCTTCTTTCATTTCCTTTCCCCTTTTTTATACGATTTTCTCTCTTATTTTCCAGTGATTCATCGAAAGAAAGCATTTTTCCGTTTTACAAAAACATAACTTCGTCACTTTTGTATAGCAGGCAAGATTGTCAAAAAGGCCGTGTGGGCATTTATATTGGAGTTCCCAACAATAAAACGAGAAGCAATTTATTATTAACCAAAATTTAAAAAAAAAAGGTGAAGCTTCTGTACCCTATTATTCTATACTTTGCATCGTAATTCTTGGTATAATTGTCTTTTCTCTGGAAACATCAACAAGTGGATGCTTTATCCAATTGTAAATTACACGCTCAGAATGGAAACGTATTGTGTACACTAAAATAACATGGAGTATGCCGATTGGCTTGAAGCAGCAGTCTAAAACTTCTAAACGGGAAACATAAATCCTATGTTTTATACGCAGAAAATTTTGGAATTATCTAATTCAGTTCCAGCTGTATTTTTCGGTTTGGTTATATTTATAAAAAGTTTTATTGTTGCATGATACCTGTATTGATCATCCAGAACAAAGTTTAGGAAGAGAAATGGGAAATTTGGAGATTCTTACAAGGCAATTATTAGAAATAAAGTACTAGGATTCGGAAAGCTGGGAACACGATATTATACAAATAAAAAAATTATTGCGGTGGCCAGTAGTACTGTTGGGGTGCGCCACCGTATGATGGAGCTGCATTGTTTTGAAAATTTGGTTGCAGTTGTGGCTGCATTTGTGGCTGCATCTGTGGTTGCATCTGTGGTTGCATTTGTTGTGGTTGCTGTTGATAATATTGTGGTTGTTGTGGCTGATAATTTTGGACCGGTTGCTGCTGGTACATTTGCTGGAAAAGAAGGTATTAAGAAATACCAGATGTCAGGTGAATACCTGAGAATACGCGTTTTGCTGTGGTGGTTGTAGCTGATAACCTGGTTGTTGGATGCCATATTGCTGAGGATATTGTGGAGGAGCATGTTGCTGTTGGTACATCTGGAGGTAATTAAGTTAGAAATAAATTAAATTCGAACCCTAACCTGTTGTTGATATTGTACTGGTTGCTGAGGTGGATATTGATGCGGAGGTGGCTGTTGCTGATAAACTGGTTGTTGTTGATATTGACCTATCGAGGCATTCATCTGATATCCTTGTTGTGGATTCTGATACACGATTGGCTGTGGCTGTTGTTGTGTTGACACTTGATGAACATTTTTCACAGCTATGGGAGCTGGTATTCCAAGCGATGTCTCCAATTGTGGCCGAGTAACTTCAACGGGATTGGAAATTGCTTTTGGAGCACTTTCTGTCGCTGTTGAATCAACATAAAATGGTGTCACAGCCACAAGTGTTGCAGAAGAAGCATTCGAAGGCGTCGGAGAGGGAACAACTGGTGGATTCTGGAATGTATTATGGCATTCGTAATCATATTTGTATCTCATGGACCTCTTCACGAAAAAGTTGTGCTATGTGAAACATTTTTATTTCATAAAAATTTATTAAATAGCACAAGTCTTTCTTGAATATTAGTGTTTTATACTAATTGGAATTGAAAGTTTTTTTTGTAAATCATTATTTACGAACAACAGATAAAGGTTCAACTTACGATAGGTTTTCCACCAACAGGTGCTCCGTTTGGTAGAATTGTCCGTTTAAGAGCCATCTTTTGTCCCGGAATTATCACTTCTTCTTGTTTCTCTTTTTCAACAGGTTGTTTCTCTTTTTTGTTTTTGTCTCTTCCAATTAATTTATAAACTTCCATGTAAGCTTCATCCTCTTCGTCTGACGACGAATTATCATCTTTCTCCTTTTCAGATGTTGATTTGGCAGAAAATCCAGATGCGTCAGTAGATGTTATTCCATAATCCATTGACGTACTTGGATTTTGGTAAAAGGATTGATTTTTTTGTTGTTGGGGTTGTGAAGCCAAGGCAGATTGATTTAGTGGAACAATTGCAGCAGAAATAGGCGACAGCGGAGCTTTTCTAGAACCATGTAGGTTGAATGCTTGTGAATAAGCGGAAACACTCGTAGGTGGTTGAGATGAAATTCCATATTGTTGTTGAACAGGTTGAACAGGTTGAATATTTTGTGGAGGATATTGAGATGGTTGAACGTACTGATTAGTTGGAATCGGATTAGGCGCCAACCCGAATTGAGAAATCACATCATTTATATTATTTTTCGCTGGTTCGACTTCCTTAAAAATATGTTTCATTACTGATGAAAAATCAAGAAGATATATTATAATTTTACTACGGTGTTTTTATTACTACCAGGATATACAGTTTCGAGACGGGACTCTATTCACTCACTTCTACGTTTCTCGAATCGTTTATGAATCGGTCCACCTCTCTATCTCCGTCTTCTGGATCCAACCCATATGCCTCATACTCTTTGAGAATTAGCTCTCTTGGAACGCTACCATTATGTACTACAAGTAAGTGCTCCAATCCCATCAAGACACCCATTACTTTCCGTTTGAGTTCCTGTAAGAAGATATTGACTTAAATTATGTAATTTGCAATAATCAAACCGCTTCATGTTCATTTTTTTGTCTCTCAATTCTGCGACGTTCTCCCGCAGATATTGTTGGTTCCACCGGAGCAGGTTTTTCAATAGGAGATCCAGAGCCACGTTCGACCTGCGTTCCTCTGATTACTCCTGCCTGTGTTAAGCTGCGAACTGTAGCCAGTTTCGCATTGAAATCGGTCTCTTTAGGTAGCTGAGCGTCAGAAGCAGCCGATGACTGTTGATTTTCAGTTAGTCTAGCCAAAAATGAATCGGTCTGTTCAGTGTATATGTCTTTTCGAGTTTGCTGAGATTGACGGTCACGACTTCTGTTCCTAGAATGACTTCTCGATCGACTTCTCGAGCGACTTCTCGAACGGTTTCTCGAACGGTTTCTCAGACGACTTCTCGAACGACTTCTCGAACGACTTCTGCTCCGAGATCTGCGATCTCTTCTGCTTCGGTAGCGTTGTTCACGGGAACGACTTCGTGATCGAGTACGACTCCGACGACGACCTTTTGAAACTTGATCCCTGCTTTCGCGACTTGGGGATCTTCGTGACCGATTATAGCTGGAAAGTAATTAAGTTGAATTATGACTAAGAGTAGAGAGAAATAATGTTGAACTGCGAAATCAAGGAAATCATGCGTGAAACTTATTTACTCATTCTAATGATTCGAATATTTCAATCACCTTCCATCTGAAATTCTCCCTCTTCCATCATTATTCTTGCTTGGAAAACTTTCATTCCTATTTCTTTCCATTGAAACATCAGTAACCGAAACAGGTAGTTTAACCACTTCTGGCAAAACGATTGGAGGTCCAACCACTGGTTTAAAACCTCCACTTGACCAAGGTCTAGAACTATCTTTTTGTTGGTAGAAATATTCTTCATATCCCGGCCAAAGTCTTTCAATTGTTTTTTTGTCAACAAGAGTTTTCATACGAGTGTTGACAACATCTCCCATATGTTGTACCTGCAACGATATATTGAGAGAAAGGAAACATGATATGGGTTATTATTGAACAATAAAACAGACGGAATGCTTATATTACCTTCAAATCTCTAGTACAGTTATTGAGAACCCTACTGCGAATTATCGGATCTTTTTCACGAGACACTTCTACATGATAGACTGGATGCTTCTTGTACTGAAACAGAAAAATATTGACACAACCAGTAAATTAGTATCTTCGTACCATATACGCACTCTTATGTTCAGTGGAACACAAATGTCTTATCATTCCTTTCGGGTCTGACCAATTATCACAAATCATACACAAATACGAGTCGAGTGTAGGATCATCTAGACAAACTACCTGAAAATTTCTTGGTCTCATTTAACTGATATTTGATTCTCACATGAAATACTCTTACCTCCGCTAATAAATCAATTCCAAATGCGTCAGGATGGTCTTGAGCACTTTGAATGAACTCTCGTGGTATTTCCGATGGATCCAAAATTTCAGAGGCTCCTTGGCGGCGCACTGTAATAAAACATATGAACTAGACATTGACTTCAAGAAAACAAACACTTAATAAAATCGAATATTTCAGAAAATTTTGTAATTATATTTAAATTCTGCGGAAGGCAAAAACTTATGGTTCGTAGGGATCGTCACTCTAGGAAAAATTATCTTCGAGAAGCAATAATTCGAATGCTAAATGAACAATTGACAGTGAGATTAAATGAAGATATCGGTTATAATTATATTTGTAAAATTGATCGTTTTGAAGTAAACAGCTGAGTAGTAGTTGGGGCTGTAATTATTGATGGAATAGATTAAAGTCTTACTGTAATTAAGTAAATCTGCCCTATTCTTGATCATCTCCGCATTGTGAATTGATTGATCCACTCGTTGACCCTTCAGTGATGGCCTATAAACGGTCGATTACAATATTACACTGACAAAAAAATTATTAAGACAATTCAGGAGACTTTTAAAATGGGCCATCGGCGTCAAGATTCTCATAAAACTTACCTCTTGATGAATGCAGGAAGTTCTTGTTGTGGTGATGCTTGGAAATTAGCGAAATTCATCGAAAAGCCTACTGATGGTGGCGGTCGATGTTGTTCAAATGTTGCGTGAGGAACATTGAAGTAGGACATTGGTTGCTGAATAAAATAGAAACTAAGACAGAGAAAATGTGGAAGTTGAAAAAATATCACTGAAAAAAAAATAAGCGATAATAAGATAATGGGCGGTCTGTAAAATAATTTTACTTGATGTGAAATTTGTTTCAGAAAATTACTGTAACAGAAATCATGATTTGGACTCCCAGAGCGCAAGAAAAAACGGGAAAAGGATTAATATATCTCAGCGAGATCAGCAATGTCGGATTGGAGACTTCACAGAAATATCATATAGTCCATCTCAATTGATGAGAGCAGTAATTTAAAATGGGATAGGTTGGTCGCGGTGAATCGCGAAAATTGTTACAACGCGCAAAAAAAAACGAAAGAGGGGATGACAAGAAAAATAAGATCTAAAAATGGTTGATTACCTGTTGATAGGGATTGTATCCGTTCGTTGCACCCTGAACATTAATTCCTGGTGGAAATGATTGTGCATTCGAAGCAATTCCGAACGAAGATAGCGGGTTTGATTTCAATTGCGGCCTGATAATAAGTTTTGGATCATTTTTACCAGTGACCGCAGCCTTGGCAAAACTCGATAAGTTTGAGAGGTGTAACTTTTCTGCTTCCAGTTTCGCTTTTTGAATATCGATAGAGTTTCTCTCCGAGTTCTGAAGTAAAAAAAAGTTAAATTCAAGTAATTCCACGGTGAGTCTAAAATTTCTGATTCTTCTAAATATTCATCTGAAAACTATTTCAATCACCTACACTTAGAACTACTACACTACACCATCAATTATACGACGAAGAAGTTAACTATAATATCTTCTACAAACCTTTTGTAGCTTTGAAGCGTTCTCAAGACGATTCTTCAAAGAAATGTCATCAGGAGTCTCCTGACTTTTATACTTGTAGACATTGTCTCTTGCATACTGAAGACGCGCATCTCTTTCAGCTTGCCTGTGTTTCTCTTTCTCTCGACGACGTTCTTCTTCTTCAGCTCGTTTCTGGTGTTCTATTCTCATTTGCTCAATCTTCTGACGTTGGCGTTCTTGCTTTTCTTGAGCTTTTTTCGCCTTCTCTGAAAAAAATATTTTATAGAAAATAAACGTTGTGCGTATTTCTGAAGGTAATGATTTATCCTTTAACGATGCTAGAAGCATCATATTTTGGTTTACGAGGAGATCATTCACGCTAACTCTTACCAGCCGCGGCTTTAATTTGCATTTCTGAAGCTCTCTTATGTTTCTCCTCCATCTGAATTTTCTGCAGAATCGCTAATTGTCTTCGCTCCTCTTCTCCAATCGGATCATATACCAAAATACAATAGTCCTCTGGTGGATGAACTTCTTTAAGAATTCCTGACAGAAACTTTCGATACTCTTTTCCTTTATCTCCTGCTTGATCTGTTGCCAGATTTAAAAGTTCCCGTATTTGAGAATATCGATTTTTATGAATCCAATTAATACAATGATCCATTTCTCTAACATGCGCTTCCAACTCTGCAGCGCGTTTGTGAAAAACTGTTTTGCACAGTGTACAGTAGAAATCTGCTTGTGGTTTCCGGATTCCAAGTTCCATTCCAAAATAACGGCGTTCAATGATGTCAGGAAGACCAACAACACTAGCCACGTAATCATGTTGCTTTGTTGTTGGATTCCATTGCCAGACTACTTTCTGAAACTAAAAAATAGTGTACAACTTCATATTTATCACTCAAACCTTAGATAGATCTTTTTGAATGAATGGTTTGACAGTATAAGAAGATTTTTCTGAAAGTATTCCGAATGCAGAAATTATGTTCTGCTTGGAGACAGTCATCCGTCTATAATGTTCGTCTGAACACATGTGAACCTCGAAAATATCATGAACCCATGTAGATGCATTTGCAATCACAAGATGTTCGCAGTTCTAGAAAAAAACAATAGAACAATCAGGAAAAATTTGATAAAGAGTTGGCGGTTTAGCTAACCTCACATCTACAAATAACTGATCCCAACTCGTTTTCCAGTCCTCTGGTCGTGTTAATAATTAACATACCAACAGCGAGCAGTGCGTCTTTTGCACTCATTTCCATGTTTTCTTCTAAAATTTGATAATGTTCGAGATTAGAAAATATTATTTTTTACCGTTATCACAGGCAACTTTATCTACAAGATCCAATAGTGTCTCAACAACTACTTTATCTGAATCTTTCGGTAAGAGAGATGATTCTACAATCCGGCGTGAAACCGTGGGCCATGAAGATAACTCGAGAGTTTTCAACTTGGAGTAGAGCTAAAAGTATGAAAGTAATGGGTGTGTGTCAAAGCCCGGACAGGTTACCGGCATTCTTTTTTGAAACATTCCAGAGTGTCTTCGAAGCCAGTCGATCAAGAATTCTTGTTTTTTTGAATCCGTTTCCGGACCCAGCAGAATTCGAATGCTGTCTGGTGCACATATGTACTGAAATGTGAACAGTAAAAATAGGGTAAACTTAAAATAAACGAACAATGTAGTGTTTTAGATGTTCGTAAGAACGAATATGTTGATTGACGAAAACAGGATTTTTCGAAAAAACTTTCCAGCAACATTGGCAAGTGACTTCGTTTGCTTTTTCGTCTTCCACCATAAATTCAAGTCCAACATCACATTGAGTTTGAATTAATACGTCCTGAATTTTTTGGAATTATCCAGTAAAAGCTCGTTTTAATTCTGAATACCTTATTAATTTTCCACACGCCTTTAGTTTCAGTGTCGATATTGTGGATAGTTGGAGAATACGGAACGAAGTATCCAGGATCTAAAATTGAACTTTTTGGTTGAAATCATCGTCACTGTTTTTTTATTTACCAAAACAGATACGAGATTTCATTGCGGCAGCATCAAAATGATCCACACTGTTAACGTGTATTTTCCATGAATAATTCATTTGATCGGGAGATGAGACTTGACTGAGATCAAATTCTATGTAAGTGGAACATGTGTGACAGAATCGGAACACTTTTCCAGTTGAGTCTTTAAAATCTTCGATGATATCAACAGCAGCATCTTCATATTTATGAATATCCTCTGAGAGTTCCCTTTTAACATTGATTGGCAGACGAGAAAGATTAAGAGCAAACTGCTTGTTGTCATGTTCCAGTGTTAAGGCTGATAACAGTATATTCAAAGCTTCATGACGTCGGTCTGGTCCGGAAAGTTGACGAGCGCGATAGGACGAATAAGTAGAAATCAAATTCTGGAGGAAATTTAGATTTGAACGTAAAGAATCATTTACTCACTATGTATTTCATTACATGAAACTCTGAACTGAAGTGATCGAGAATAAGATCAGTGTCTACAAGAGCGAAGCAAACAAGACACATTGTTTCTTTACCAGCTTGAATTGATTGACGGTAACCACATGGTTGACTGACGTACCACGCATTTGGTTCTTTTTCGAACCAATGAAGTTCCGATTGAGTCTCGGTTGTTTTTAATTCATCATATAATTCTTGTGGATCAACTGCAAAAAATGACTAACAGAATAGAAATATTGACTTATTTTACAAATTCATTGAATTGGGATCTACTAACATTCGTTCATGATACTTGTGAGCGTTGCGCAGCGATAATGTCTCGGACTTTCACGATGATTAACACGTGCCTTCTCGCTTGTATACTTGCCATTCAAGTGGACTGGCTCCACTTCATTACAGATCTGAAATCTCATGATCAGAAATAATGCGATGTGAACTGAAACCTACACTACAATGAAGAACACTACGTTCGGCGAAATTTGCACTTGAGTGAAATGTTAGGAAAGTTTCATTTTCGATTCCGAACTTCTTCTTGCCTTCATCTGTGTTCAATGTCATTCGAAGAATGCTTGGAGGCTGTAGTCCTTGAACTCCCCCGTCTCGTTTGAAAATTTGTTCAGCAGCTGCACGATACCTTTCGTATTTTAGACATTCATCTTTTTGACATTCTTTTTCGATTGTTTCCTTTTCGTCACATTCACATTCATCCTGTAGTTGGAAAATACGTAATAATGAAACAAGGCGAACAATAAGAAAATTGAATCATATTAAGATTACAAATAAAAAAAACGATAACATTTTCTTTTTAAGAAGAATTAAATAACTGTATCGTCTGAAAACTTTAAAAACATATGTTACCATATAATTTCTGATATGCTCCATTGAAGTGAGATGTGCATCAGCAGAATCATAAGTTCCTCCGACTTCATAACAGATGCTGCATGTCCAAAAGTTTGCTTTTTCTTGGTTGGAAAGTCCGAGTTGTTGAATTTCTTGGCACTGTTGAAGACCTGTAGTAAACAGCTTTGCATTCAAGAGAAAGAAATTGACTCATTTCATAATTCAGTTCTTATTTCTTTAACAAGGGTACCAAAAAAAAAACAAAACAATTCGCATAACATACCTACGATAGGTAACCGTTTCAGTTTATATCTTTCGAGCATTTCAGAGGCAGCTAAGGTTCCATGAATAGTTGACTCCGAGAAGAACTTATGCAGATTCCATTTCTTAATAATTGAACATTGGCTATGTTTTTGAGCAACGTGTTTCACTCACTTTAATATGCTTTGTACTGTTGCGGTGATCCTGCTTCTCCTCTTCGTCGGCACATTGCGTTCGGCAGGCGTTGCAGTGGCCATCTTTGGTCCAAACATCATTATCATCTTCTTCCATTATCTAAAGTTTTGGAATTAGATAAAAATGTCAATAGAAAAAACTGGAAAAGATCTAATGAAAGGTAATAAAGCGACAATATAACGCAAAAATGAAAAAAAAAAACAAATGAGAAAACTTTTTGGAAAAATGTGCATTGCAGTATAAAAACTTAAGATATATTTTTAAATGGTTAAAGCAAGTCTCAAAATTTTCGTCATAATAAATGAAATGAGATGAATGGAAAAGGGATAAAATAGTATACACAAAAATCACATGATGAATAAAACGCTTGTTGGAATTGAGGTGAACAGAGCAATATAAGAAAATGATGTTTTGTTAAATGAGAAGACGGAATTCTTTTAGACCAATGACGGGTGATTCTGAAAATGCAAAATCGTTATCTGATAGAAATTATCGGAATTCAATTCGCAGAAGAGCGCAGAACACTTGTTATTGAAATTTCATGCGTTGGGTGTTATCAAATCTTCAAAACTTTCACTCAAATTAGATTTTCAACAATGTTTGAAACATTTCAATATCAGACCTGCAACACCAACTTACCCGACAAAATTCTAGTGTCTCCTGAACTCAAATCTTTTTGAAAAAGTGAAAAAACGACACTTACTTTCAAATCCCACAAAGCAACGATTCCGTCGGTTCCACATGTTGTGAACTTGACCACGTTTCCGACAGTTCCCGAATGGGGGAGAATTTGACTGAAACTTTTCGAACTGAATTCTCAATTTTGATAAGCTTTATTGTAATAATGAATGCCATCATGAAAAGCACGATTTTTTGTTTTGAGGTTGCCATGGTCAGGAAAGCCGAATCCCCTAATTCGACGGGTCGACTTTCGACTTCCCCAGTTTTTGTTGAACCGATTAATTTAACTCACGTTATACGATTTTGATGAAGAGTCTTCAGTGCGACGTTCACTTTTTCAGCAGCGTTGTTTCTGGAATTACCACTATAACGACAATTTTAGTTTTAATTTACCTATCAATATTTTTGAAAAGCTGAAGAGCACTGTTCACACTTGATGATTTTGCAGCTGAGGGAACATCTAGTTTACAAACTTCCTTAAGAACATCTTGGGAGACGACGAATAGAACCGGCGAGCAGTCGTGACCCTAAAGTAATATGAGTATTTTGCTCAAAACTCCAAATCTTACTGCTGTGACAACACTGTTTTCAGTGATCCATTCAACGGTAGTAAACGGAAGATGAATGGTTCGCAAGTTTTGAACTTTTTGGCTATCCTGAAATAGAAAATATTTGATTGTTCCAGAGTGTCAAAAAATTACTCTCATCCTCATTTAAAAAAATGTAACTCACAACTGTAGAATCGACAAATGAAACAGAAGAATCGTGAGAAACAAAAGCCAAACGACATCCGGACGGGGAGAAAGCAACACGATGAACCCATCCTCCAACTGAATATTCGCTCATCAATTGACCAAATGGCATTTTTTGTCCCCATGGGTTTGGCGACGGTTTCTCATCAACTTCCTTCACATAAGCAGAAAACACGCGGCATTTGAAATCGCAGGAACCAACAGCCAAAAGAACATTGTTCGGATGCCAATCGAGACAAGTGACAGTAGATCGGATAGGTTTTTTTATTTGCTTTGAGACCCACCTGAAACATTAGTCAGTTTAGACACTAAACAAAAAAAATCCCCAAAAACTTTTTTTATGAAACATTAATTACTAACCAATGATTTTCTTGTTCGTAGTAACAAACGGAGACCAGCTTAGCCCCGCTTCCGACAGCAAATTTGTTCTCCGATGGCGACCATTTTACGTAAGTGGCAGCACGATTAAAACGAACCAAAACCAATTCAGGTTTCCAAACATTTTTATCGAATGTCCAAACGAATGCATTTTTATCTTGAGAGCAAGAGACAATTCGATTTGTTTTGGTTCCCCAGTCGAGGCCAGTAACAGGAAGATCGTGCTCCGAGAGAACATGGATCGACTGCCAATCGCCGTTGCGCCATTCGAAGATATGAATTTCGTTCGAAGACGCAGAAACAGCTATTTCTGAAACATGCTGACAGCTAAATAATGTTCGCATGTTGGGCAATATGGCTACTCCACTTGGATTGCCCTGGAAAGTTCCATGGAAAATATTTAGTAACTAACGTGTGCGATCCTTATTCCACGCATGACAGGTTATAGGCCCGATTCCAAAGTTCCAGTGAAGAACGGGAACGCCAGAAGATGACATTTTCCGCCTGTAGCCTGAAAACAACTAGGAGAGTGAGATGGTTATTTTTTGTGAATGCGACTATGTAAGGTGTTTGCTATGAACTCAGAATTTAAATAAACATTTAATAAGAATAGGTGCGTTTATCTGAGAAAATACAAGCAATATTTTCCGAAAACGATCGATTTGCGGCTTATTTTGTGTACAAATGTGTGTCCGAAAAATTCTTAATCATCGGTGTAGACACACTGACGCCAAACTACGTACGAATCTCCATATCTTACGACATATTAGTGATTCTTTTTCATTTTTCTTCTTTCAATCTCTTAAATTCAGTTTTCAAGCTGGAATATTACTTTTTAGGTTCTTAATCGTCAAATAATCATTCCGGTAAAACGTTTTGCCGAAAAATCATTAGTTATTTTTATTCCTTTGCGGTTGATGATGAAGTCATTACCATTCTTTCAAGAATTTCGTTTTTCAGGGATAGCCATCTCAAAGTTTCAATCGAATTGGTTTGAATTAGGTGAGTGATTGAATGATATATCGATTTAGCTCGCTAACATGTCCCCGCTCATCAAACTGGTCTTCTAAGTTCTTACTCAACTAATATTAAAACAATAAACTCTAGAGACATGTTCCTTCGTTCTCTCTAACACGTTTCTCTTATTTTATTTTTTCTGTTCAGTTGCCCATCAACTGGAGGGATGGGTAACGAAGCTGTTTTCTCTGCCTTTCTCTATTCTTACATATGTTTCGCAATGAAATCTCTTTCCTGTTAAAACCCAAGAAAACAGAGATCCCGAGGAGACGCAGATAATTTGTTATTTCAACAATTTGATTTGGAATAGCAAGCCAATTTTTAAACAAGTTCTTCCATTTTATTTCTCGAAACTTGCTATTATCTCTACCTTTTCAAGGCACAGGTGGCCAAGCATCATGATAGAGTTGTTAATAGATCGGTTAGTGGTTCCTCTGGATTCTTTTCTCCCAAGCGGTAACTAATCCCTCGTCGTCTTCTCTTTTCCCTCTGCTTTGGCTCGCGCGCCCGTCGAATCAACCCGCGACACCCATCTGCCCTTTAGCTCTTTTGAATAGAAACGAGAAAGAAAGCAGCTCACATCTCTACACGCCTAGTTAATTCCTAGTTGCATTCGCCATTCCATGCATACTGGAGAGTAATTCTACTGCTTATTTTGAGAATGATTTGAATTCGTTTTCCGGGCCGTCAATAGAAGCATTTAGACAAGATAACGGAAAATTGTAGATTTTAAACATTTCAGCTTTGCCTTTCTTTCTAACTGAACTTTAGTTTGACTTGAATATCATTGATACACTGATTTTTTAACATTATTTGTTTTCTTGTTTTACTTGCACTGCCGCCTGTTTCAGACCTGTAGAATTAATATCTGGTTATTATTTTAAAAGTTCCCAAGATTGTTATTTTGTTCCATGTGTTCTCTTCCCGTTTGTTCTTCTCTGTCTCTCGCCCTTCGTGATGGTTAACTTTTGCTAATCATGGTATTTTGGTGACAGGTACTGGAATGAAGCCGCAAACATCAACATGGGAAATTGATGAACAAGCCGCCTCAGGACATTCTGAAATACCGGGACCAACATCTAACAACGGGATATTAAACGGATCCAATACGTTGCCACGTGTTACGAAACGTGTTTCAACATCAGGAAAAATTTCAAATATTCCTCGATTCAAACGACGTAAGATTACCCTACGCAACATGTATAGCGTATCTTGTGTTTATTAGTTTTACCTATCACATGCTTGCGCTTTTCACGTTTTCAAAGCTTGCACAAGATGCTCTATCCCGGTAAATGGTGTCGGCGGTTTTAGTGTTGAAAATACGTTTTATGTATAATGGATAAATGTAAATGGACCTGATTTATACTATCAGTTCAAAACAAGTAATTTTATTGAAAAGATTTGATGAATCCCCTAAATTCATTTTTACCACAGCCTTCCGAGAAAATTTAGTACAAAGAAAGTGAGAATAGTTGAGTGTCAACGACAGGCGACAAATTATGAATCACCCTCTTCGTAATTCTCGATATGTTATTAGTTTCTCTTCATTCTTCCTTTTCACTACTCTAGGAGTGATTTGGAGAATTTTTATGATAAAGTAACTTGTGCCAAATGATTAATATTAAAATTATCTGTACTTTTTAAGTAGTGAACTTTTCGAGAACAGAGAAGATAAGTTAGATAGAATTACACAATCTAATAATTTCCAGCTCATCCTCCTCATTCCACACGTCCACATTCGGCAATTGTTTCCTCGTCTCCTGGGCTTTTTCGCAAGAATAGCCCTTCAAGTTCTGCACCGCCAACTTCTTCGTCACGTAGATTCTCTCAACTTCCTCAACAGCACCTTCATCAACATATTCACCATCCACACCTCCACAATCACAACAATCATCATACAACAGTTATCAGTGAAGAACTTACCACACCACGTGCATCAACGTTCAATCTGAATCAAACACATCAGAACGTTTTCCCTACAACGACGACTTCATTTGGTAGTATGCCGAACAGCGGCACAAACACTGCAGAGGCGTCAATGACGTCTTCTGTTTGTGCAATGGAAACTGAAGGTACGGCGGCTGGAAACTCAGGAGATGAGCTTGAATCACGAGACATGGTTTCTGAAATGCAGAGAAGATGCCGAATCGGACCGTCTGGTTATCCACATTTAATGAAAGCAAAACGTCTGAGGTTTTATCGTAATGGAGATCAGTATTTCAAAGGAATTCAGTACGCTTTACAATGCGATCGCGTAAAAAGCATGCAACCGCTGATGGAAGAATTGATGAAGGTTAGTACCTAAGAAATTAGTTCTTAGTTAATAAATATCCGATTTCAGACTGCAATATGTGACTCATCCGCTCTTCCACACGGAATTCGTCATATTTTCACTATAGACGGTACACAAAGAATCACTTCAGTTGACCAGTTCGAAGATGGTGGAGGTTACGTTTGTTCCAGTACTGATGCATTCAAACCTGTCGATTATTCGAAAGCCGCAGAACCAAGTTGGAGGTTAACGCTAGCGAATCGATATAATCGGCATCTGGAAACAAAGCAATTGGCATTAAGTGTGGTTGAACCAGCTAATGAAGACACTGGTTTTGTTTCACCACGGATTATCAAAGTAATACGTAATGGAGTTAAGCCGAGAAGAATTAGCAGACATCTGTTAAACCAGAAAACAGCAAAGTAAGTACGGTATCTGCATGCATCGAAAAATAAATAGGATTTCAATTCCGAGGGTACAACTGATTTGAGGGAACAAATTTATCAATTTTAGGATATTACTTTGCAAAGTGTAAAAACTGCTGAAACAGGTATGTGCCCGAGTGGCGTTGAGCGCCTCGCATTTTCAGCCGAAATTTGAAAATGCGACGAGAAAGAGTGTGCGAAATGGAGAGACGCAGACACACTCTCTCGATTTTACACACTCTCTCTCGTCCCATTTTCGCCCACTTTGAAATCTTTCAGCGCCCAAAGCGCCTCCATAGGCACATCCCTGTGCTGAAACTTAGTTTGAGAAGCTCAAACACTGAAAAAAAGAGCATTGTGGGAAATATTTTAGTTTAAGTTTTCCGAGTTGTTATTGTACTCTCGGATCTAAATGCCAAACAAATATGATAGAAAAATTCTTTTTAAACCCCGTATTTCAGAACATTCGATCAAGTTCTACGTGATTTAACGACTATTGTCAAACTTGATGCAGGAGCCATTCGAAAACTTTTTGCACTCTCTGGAAGGCCGGTTCTGACACTTCAAGACTTCTTTCGAGACGACGATGTTTTCGTAGCTTATGGTGGTAATGATAAAATGGCCGCAGACGATTTGCTTGTTGCATCTGAAGAATACAAATCTGTTGGATTCAATTCGTCATCGAAAATTCGAAGGTTCGAGCTTATTTCTTTCTTCTAAACGCTATAATGTATTTTCAGAACAAGCCGTCGCTCAGCAATGCCAAATCGAAATGAATCTCTTCGACATGACCGTTCAGGAAGTGTTATTCCGGAGCAGGATCAACAACGTCTTCCAGCGGCTCTTGATGAAAAGTTCCAACTCATTCGATTAATAGGGGATGGAAATACAGCGATTGTCTACGAAGTTGTCGATAAGTCAGTTTTCAAACAATTTATGAGATCCAAAAAGGAGAATCAGTTGAGATCCATCAAAATGTCTCGCTTTTTTATCAGAACTCCCAGTGACACAGGAATCTGAGTCAAGTACACTTTTTTTTGATAGCCGACAGCAATATGTGCCTTACAAAGTTACTGTGAATCAAATTACTACAGCTACCGTAAAAACTCAATTTGAGGTGCCTCCAATTCGAAGTGCCCCTCTCTGACATTTGCTCGATATCATGAACGAGATTTCGTCTCATACTCAATGTTTCTGTTTTTTTTTTCAGAATCAACAACGACCATAGAGCGATGAAAGTTATTGCAAGAGAAAATGTGATCGGAAAGGAACATTTAATTGAAATGGAACTATCTATCTTGCAAAAAATAGATCATACCTTTATTGTACAACTCTATGACCACTGGTTTGTTGATGATTCCTATTTTCTTTCGCTGGAATTAATTGAGGTGAGTTTCGATTGCAAAGTCTTAATTGTCAGCGTGTCACTTCAGATGGGTGATCTATTTGAACACCTTCGACGTGTCCGACGTGTTCCCGAACGAGATGCTGTCCGGATGATGACTTGCCTTGGGCAAGCTCTCGAATATATACATGAATTGGGAATAGTTCATCGAGATGTAAAATTGGAGAACTTGCTGGTACGGAATCATGATGTTCCTATATTCAATAATTGTGTCATTTTAAGATTGTCAAAGATGAATTCGGGGAGCTTGGCGTGAAACTTGCAGATTTTGGATTAGCGGCTGAGATGCCCAAAGATCATGGAGTTCTTACAACCATTTGTGGTACTCCAACCTATGTCGCTCCAGAAGTACTGAATAAAACAGGATATGGATGCAAAGTTGATATTTGGGCTGCTGGTGTAATCTTATATGCAGTTCTTGTTGGATTCCCACCATTTCAAAGCTCTGATGGATCTGAGCAAGACTTATTCAGTGCAATCATGAGTGGAGAATTTAGCTTCCCGTCACCATCGTGGGACAATGTGAGTTGAAACTAATCGAAACCAACACAACTGTGTACAGAGTTCCCGTTTTCATTTCAAAAGTCACCAGCCTTTCTTAAAAATGGAGCACTTCGAAACCTGTTTCTTTTTAGGTCTCGTGGTCTGTTCGTCATTTGATTCTTTGTCTCATTCATACTGATTCATTCCATCGTTACTCGGCAGGAGAACTCCTCAGCGATGAGTGGATGGTGGTAAGTGTTTTCAGCCTCATAACAGAAACTGAAATTAGTACTAGGTTTATGTTCACATCTTACTTTACAGAATCTTGGCGATGTAGATCCGGAATATGAAGAATGGGCTCATCTCTTTGTTCAATCCAAAATGCACGTCGTAGAAGAAGAACAGGAAACGCCTTATGAATACTTCACGTCTCGTCGAACATCAATGGATGAATTGTCAGAAAGTGCGGGTGTTGAATTCTCATTTTCACGGGAATGTTGAATAGCATTTTACTGTGATTCTCTTTATTTTTCGATTTAGATATCAATTGTGTACCATATTCATAATTATTTCCATTTTTCTATGTTCCTGTTTACGTAAAAATCGGTCACGGGTTGCCTACTTTAATTTTGGGGTTTTCTGTGAAAATCTCCTTCTTTTCTCTCCGTTTCAAATATTTTCAGAACTGTTTTTCACGCATTGATGGTGTTAGGAACTATTTTGAAATCTGTCTGTAATGTTTCCGGTTTATCGCTTTCTTCTGTTTTTCAAATGAACTATTGCTTCTACACTCACATTCTGTGGCAACTGCAGCTGCAGATGCTTCTTTTCAAATAATAATAAGAAATTTTGGAATCTACGAATAAACATAAATTCAAAAGTTACTAACTCCCTGAAAACTGCAGAATTAAAATGAGAAACAAAAACTTATTGATATTCATATTTCAATGTGAGTATCAGAGCTGTGCGGAAGTAAAATTTTCAAAAAAGGAAGTCGGAAGAAGGAATAACATTTCTAAAAAGGAAGAAGGAACGAACATTTTCAAAAAGGAAGAAGGAAGAAAGAATAAATTTTTTGAAAAGGAAGAAGGAATTCCGCACAGCTCTGGTGAGTATGTTTCGAAAGCTTGTAAAAGAGACATAGAAGGTTGGCGGTACAGCAAAAATCAAAATAACAGACGCAGAAACAAAGCAATTACATTTCCCCGTCATTTCTATTACTATTTTTGATGTAGAAAAATCAAGTGCTTACTTCTCACTAGTCAGTCACTAGATTACTGTAGTTTTACTGTGATTGCAGCAACCGAACGGTGATTAAACTGAATCATCCATTACATTGGAATAAATGGAACATCAAACTATTCCCATCATAAAACACATAACCGAGAAAATGCATACTTTTGCCTCTTCTCACTGAACTTTTGATACTAGAGTGAATTTTCATCATTTGATTATAGTTGACAAACATCTTATCATTAACTCAAATGACTATTGAGAATGCGTATTATTCGAAACGGAATAAAGTGAAACAATTGTGAAGTTTACGAAGTGAAACACACTGGTTTTAACTTTTCTCTTCTCACCAATAAACAGTTAAAAAAAGGTTCAATGAAGAACTACAGTAACCCTGCTAATGAAAAAAAGCTGAAACTAGATGATAACGGTATTATGCAGGAATTGCACACACGAAAATCTTGTTAGATCGAAGTACAGCGACAGCCCTAGTTCGAGCAGTAATTTAAAAAAGTTCTATAAGCTTTTTTCGTGCTTTTAGTTGTCTTGTTCTTGTTTCCAGCGTTTTAATTTCAATGATTCTGACTAAAAAAATGAAACTCTTTTCATAATTTGTTGAAATGAAGAAAACTGGAAATCTGAAAAAAATGATTCACCTTTTCCCACCCTCCAATGATTTCAAATTATCATCAAATGACCTCATTGACCACGTTTGACGACAAACTTGTTTCTGATAAGAGCCTGAACGAAAAGTATCTCTGAATGAGTGCTGAGCGTACTGAAAATGATTGATCAGAAGTTATTCATTCTTGGAATTCTGATAGTTTTTGCCTTCGTATTAAATGCAATTGGAGTCTTCACACCGTGTTGGATCGTGGATTCATTTGGATTTACATCTAGAATTGTTCCATACAATCGGGTTTGACCAGTTGTTTCTTATTCTTGCCTGTTTCCAATTACTCTCAGATTCAAATGATTCTTTCTCAAAATATTAAATGTTCAGTATGCACCACTCTGGTTCCTCGCCGCCACTGTTTCAATGTACTTATCATTTGTTCTCTACATTTTTATGATTCTGATATATACTTATTCGCTGTGAGTGTTTCGAAATATTATTCCAAACAAAAAATAATATTTCGTTTCAGTTTGATAGTACACAGAAAAGGATATTCTCGAAGTGTTAAAAAATGGTTCAGTTTGATAACGAATGCATCTGGAATGATCGTCTGTTTCACCGTACTTGCTCTCATTTTGATCGGTGTCAATATATCGAAAGCTAGTAATAGTTCGGACAGTTACACCGTAAGCTGTGAATTTATTCTTAGTTTTTTTTTCAATTATTCAACAATCGGATCATAGAATATTCTTGATTTTCAGCTTGGCTATTCGGCCTGGTTGTGTGTGGCATCTGCAGTTATTTCTCTTGGAATATTCTTCAATGTCGTTTTTTTTGTTCACAAAGAATGCAAATAAAGTTTTTTTTTTTTTGAATTTTGGTTCTATAACGAATAAACTTTTCTGAACGCAGAGAGATTTTCAACGATGAAAATGGTAGCTACCGTAATCCCACAACTTGTAGTTTTCCTCTGTAGTTCTATAACATTTTTCTATTATGTGGAACTTTGAAAAAGAAGAAAAACCAAACTAAAAATGTATTATTGCACAAATTGAAAAAAAAACATATTGCATCGGATGGTTTGAAGAATTCTACATAAAACATCTGCTTTTTTTTCTTTCGAAGAATTTTATTGGGATTTGGTTGCAAGTTTTCCGTTTTCCCAGGTGGAGGTCTTCAATGTGGCTGGACTCTTCTTCGCCGCGGCTCCTCCCTGAGAAAAAAACAAATTTAAGAGTTGATACTGAAACAACAAACCTTGGTGCAGAGACGAGTGACCTGAGCAGCGATCTGCGAGTAGCGAACATAGTTAAGACCAGCGGCTCTCCAGGCGACCATTTTTCAGAATTATGATTTTTTAACCTTAATAATCATAAAAAGTTGCAATTTTTCACACGAGTAACAAAGAAATAGAACGGTATTCAGAAACCTTCGAATAGACATTTCAGGATATTCTGTGAAATGAAAGAAAACATCTTTATACAAACTATAAATCAACAGTAAGCGTTGATTGTTCGACAACAGTCAATTGGTCCAAAAATAACAATTCGATCAATAAATATTTAATTACAGTAACCTAATTTGAAATCTCTGTTAAGCTCATGCATTGTTTGGTTATCATTATCGTTAAGTTTTCATTCTGTAAAGTGTAAGAAGAACAGCAAATCGTTTATTTAATAACAATAACATTTTACTGAGAAAGCAAAAGAAAAAAATTACGCGATTGGGATGTGCGGGAGTGGGAGCGAATTGTGCGAAATAAGGAGAATTTTTTTAAAGAAGCAAAGCAATTAAACTTACAGGCACTCACACGCATGCAAAAAGAGCACGTGGAGAAAATAAACGAGTAAACCAGACAAAACCTCGTGTCAGATTAGTAAAACTGAAACAAGAAAATGGAAAATAAACAGGTTATTAGAGAAAAAGGCAATTGGTAGAAAGGAAGCTATAAATACTTGCAGTATTTGAATATTATTTGGTTTGTAATCTACATGAAAAGGGAGCAATAAAGGGGAGAAATAGTTAACACAACCAACCAAATCAAGATATTCACTAAACTTCCGAGAGCCGCATGAAATTGTATAAGTTACTAGACTAATTTATAACAAAGCCCTTTGAAAAATATCACAAAGCCAGAGAAACAGAGGGAAAGGAAGTTTTTTTAATTATATAGTCCTCAAAGCAATCGTTTCGAATTTCGCGAAGACATGATGGACGAACAGTTGGAGAGAACGAATCACGCTGAAAAACATTGTTTTGTTAAGAAAGAACGGACGAGTGTTATCTTCTTGAAAATAGAAAGAGGGAGAAAAGAAGAAGAAGAAGTGAGGAATTTCACGCATCTCAGACACTCAATTTTCACACTCAATTTTCAGAGTTCACCATCAATAATACATTCGAGCCCCATTAGTAGCTAATTGAGAAATCTAGAGACAGACACACTTAATCGCATTTGCTACACTCAAATCTCAGCAATCAGTTGTGAAATTGTCATTTTTGAAGTAAATGATGGCGGTAGCTCCGTATTAAACACACCGTTCGGGCCGTTGGGGCCTGATCCTTGAGGCATACCAGTCGATGGGGAAGTGTATACTTGTCCTGGACGAATTGGTTTCACAATTTGTGGAGCATTCATTCGGCGCATGTTGCGTTGTCGAACTGCTTCCTTAATTCTTTCAACTTCTTGTTGGTACTTCTTTCTTTCAGCTTGACTGCGTTGTTTTGAATCACGAAGTGCTGTCTCGAGCATCTTGATACGATCTTCACGACCGCGGAGACGAGCTTCCATCTTCGGTAACTCAACTCGCAGATCGGCATTATCACGAACGAGCTGAAATTTGAATAGATTACTGGGGGGAAAGACGACATTATTTAACTTACTTGTTTGTGAACCTTGGTTAGCTTATCCAAGTTATTTTCCAAGAATTGAATTCGTTGCTTCTGAGCAGGACCGCTGAGAGAATCTTCGCCCTCGATGTCTTGATTGGTTTGGCATCGAGCAATGAGGACTCGCATGAACTCCTTTTTCAGATTTTTCAACGTTGTTAGTTCCATATTTACACGATCAGTGAGCGGTTTGATCTCTTTAGCTGCTTGGTCTTTCACCAACAATTGCTTCATTCGACCTGCATCTTGACCAGATTCAACACGAGCTACATCAGCGGCGAGTTTGGCCTCAGCATCATGTTCTGCAGCGGTGCTGGTTTCCTTTGCGGCAGAGTATTCAGAGAAAAGTTTAGAGACTCCGATTCTGACATGATTCAGAAGATCGTGATCCGGAAGCTGATCATTTTGAGAAGAAATATCAGCAATGTTGAACTCGCGAATAACATTGTATATTCCTTCTTTGAAATGCCGAATCTTAGGTCCACACTCGTCGAGATGTGCATTGAGAAGAGAGGTTGCCTGGTTCATTCGATCTTCCAAGCTTTGGTTCTCTTCTTGAACAACCTCCAATTCACGCTTCAGTTTCTCGCATTCGGCTTGCCGAACGTCCAAATTGACAGCGATTTCTTCTAATGCGGTCATCATTTCTTTTCCTTCTTGTTGCTTGTCTTCGGCTTCCTTCTGGAATCTGTTGTTCTCTTCTCTGATCAACTCCTCGTTCTCGCGCATAGTTCCGAGAGCTTCTTCTTGGAGAAGAACTTGCTGTCGGAGCTTCTCAAGCTCTTGAGATACTTTTTGAATCTCGTCATCCTTCTCGTCAAGTTGCTGATAGAGCTTAACACGTTCCTCTTCGTATTTCTTCTTCTCTTCATCAGTAATTGGTCCAGTTGTAGAAGTGAGCATTGGTGGAGCTGGAGCAATAGATCGTTCCATTAGAGGAGTGGATCCGCCAGAAACTTCTGACACAACCATTTGAGCAGTTTCCGACAAATTGACCCATTCGGTTTCTGACACAGATTCTCCGCCTCTCCATCGAGAAAGTTCAAGAGCAGCTGCCTGAAGTAAAGCTGATAACCTAGTGACCTTTTCTTTCTCTTTCTCGTATCGTCGTTTCCATTCTTCGGCAGTGAGTTCTTCGTTGATTTGTACGACATTTTTGATAGTTTTCGCCCGCGCACCGAAGAGAAGTGTTGATTTGGTTTCAGCTTCGTTAAAGTGAGACGGAGATGCACAAATGATAACAGTGGTTCGAGAGTTTCCTCCGAGTGATTCTTGCAAGATACGAGTAAGTTTAGAATCACGATATGGAACGTGAGATTTCTGAAAAAAAAAGGCATCTCGTCATAAGCGATACAATAATAAAAATAAGATAACTAACCGTCCCTTCAGCCAACGCTGAAATAACGATTCCCAATGCAGTCAATGATTTATTGATATTTTTGGCTTCTTCTAAAACTGTTCCTTGAGCTCCAGTTTTGCTCACTTTCTCGGAACCAGCCAAATCAACCAAATAAAGTTTTCCAGTGAGCTGTTTTTTCGTGGTCTGATGTTCTTGCTTGACAGTAATCAAGAATACTGAATGAGAACGAGAAGAATGCTCATTCATGTCTGTAAACAAACGTTAAGCATAAATACCATTCCCTTATGTTTTCTTACTTGTCACTGCTACCATTCTATTCGATTTTCCGTCTTCAATCGCTTGCAGAACTTCATCAGGCCCACCGACGAACCTTTCTGTGGCTCCTTTCACGTAAGGTACACGGTTTTTGTCTTCATGAATTGATAGATTAACCTTTTCGGGGTCTAACAAATCACGTATTTTCTCATTATAAATTTCATAGTAAGACACTTTGATGTGGAATTGGAGGTTTTCATCCATACTATAAATATGGTTGAAGATATCAGCAACAATACGTGGAATGATTCCAGACATATTTCCGTCTCCGATTACTCCCTGAAAAAAAACAGTTTTGATTTCTGCTTATTCAGAAAACTGTTTGAGTACTTAATTTGTTCAGTTCTTTTACCGGGTTATTCACGACATATAAAACAATGTATTTTAATACAAGGAAAAGTGTATTAATTTACACTTTTCTTGAATTAAAGTATGTTTTGTACATGTCGAGAATAACCTCATTAAAAAAGTTTACCACTATGCGTTCTCAAAAAGCTCGTTTACCTCCATTGTATGTGTCTTTCCAGACGATGTTTGTCCATAGGCAAAAACAGTTCCGTTGTATCCAGAAAGAACATCTTGAACAATATGATAGGCCGCTCCTTTGTATACTTGTTCCTGGGTGGTATTCGGTTTGAAGACTTTGTCGAACACGTATACTTTACCCTGAAAGAATTAATGAATCTTCCATCTTTGTTATTCAAAGCACTTCTTGTGTACTTTTCAAAGAGATGAATGTGTCATGTGAGAGAATTGACACACCTGCATCCAGTGCTTCCCGTCCATGTTGACATAATTGTCCTCTACAACCCCTTTGTATAACTCACCCCTAACGAAATACTGTCCTCTGAAGGGAATTTCGGTAGAAATCGATCTGCATTCTTCTCCTCGGTCTTATTAAGGGGCCTTATACGGCAGAACACCTAAAATAAATTTTTTGAATTAATACTCAAGATATAAATTACCTGGACACCGCACTCGGCTCCGTCTGTCCGCGGCTCCATTTTTGAGACTATTGGAAACCAGTTGGAAACTTGTGGCTGTTTCTATTGTGCTAATTACCCGGCTTCTCCGTACAACGCCTACAAAATGGATTAATCAATAAACCGCAGAGAACATACGAAGCGATAGGGAGAAGAGAAATAGGGAAGGGGGAAAGGGACGTTGCGAAATTTCAGGGATATTTCATCATTTGCTTCAGTTGAACTTTTCAATGTGGAAGGAAAAAGGAAAGAAGCTGCGTGTTTTGTTTGATTGGATGGCTTCGACAGGAAGTGCCCAAGGTTCATAGATTACTGAGAAAAGAATAAGATTATGAGATGGAAAAAAACGTTATGCTGCACATGGGAAGTGTCGATTCGGCAAAATGGAAACCCGAAACAAAAATTGAATCTGACTCACAACTTGTGGGCGGACTTCGTTAATTAGAACTGTGCGAAGGTTGTCTTAGAGTTTTATAAACAAAAAGATTAGTTGAGGGACAGTTTTTTTCCAGGAAACTTGGCCAAAATATCACCGTTGATACCACAAAATTTTCGACAAATATATTGGATTTGGAATGAGAGAAAGTATACATTTTCTGTTCCAATTGCCACATCAGCAAACGTGGTGTCGTGGCCACAACCGTGTGAAATTTTTAGCGCGCTCTTCAATCATCATCGAAAAAGTGTGATGGAAAAGTTGCAATGGACAACTGATTTTCTAGATGGACTGGGAGGTAACAAGCGAAGAGTTAGTATCTCAAGCAGCTATTTCTATTCACAAATTGGTACCTAATATACGGTTTAGTTGTTGATTTTTAGAAAGAATAATTGTTTAACACTTATCTAAGCCTTTCAAATTTAAATTCAAACGTAATATGTTATTGAAACTAGGATTTATCTCATTCCCTGAAGATAAATAGACATATACCAATCAGGAGGATGTATCTAAAGGCAAATAAGGAGAGAATCAAACCAAATATGGTCATCAAATTGACAATGAGTAATGGCCGATACGACAAGATACGGCAGATGGTGGAGACGGGTGAACGATTCGGAAGCGAAAAACGGCGATAAGAGAGAAAAATCACCGCAGGTAGAGTATTGTGTTCAGCAGACTTTCGTTGTGGGACCTAAAGGATGGTCGGTGCAAAAGCTTCTCTCTTTTCATAGGAAAAGAAACGAAAGGAGAGACACTCACAACATTCATTCGTTTGGTGGAAAAGGGAGGAGGGAGGGCTTTAGTATCGGCTGGTAGGAAGAGATGAAGAGAGAAGTGGAAAGACTTCAAAATGCATGTCAATTGTAGTAGACGCAGAGACATCGGTTATTCTCTGGACCCTCCACATTTCATACGCTTTCTCTGTTAAAGGGACGATGGACGGCCTCTTCAAACACTCACAGAACACTCACTCATTGCACTCACTTGTAATAGAGAAAAGAGGAAGTACAATGAAAACAAAATTTCGGAGAAGTGTAAATGTTTTTCTTGGTTATAATTGGTCGATTATTTATCACCGGTGAAAATTGGAAATCATTAAAATTATCATATTAAAAAAGCGAAAATAATCAAAATAAACAATTTATAGATGATTAGCTTTTAGCATCTACCACTTTCTAGGTCCATAACCATATTGCGAACTTGGATCAGCCTCTGATTGTTGTGGAAGTAGAGGGGCATATCCAGCAGCTGCCGAAGGATCATGTAATGGGTTAGTAGATGGAGAAGATGAATAAGGCGAATGAGGAAAAACAGTAACAGGCCGAAGTGGTGTCGGATAGGCTGTATGATTCAGAGGCTGCAATCCATCTGTTTTATTAATGATACTATTGAATTTTTGGAATCTTACCAACTGAATTCTCTGCACTTGACTCTGTTCCATTTTTTTCTGTTGAGCAATTTTTATTGATTCTTTCAAAACTGCTCGTCGCATAAACATGAGAACATCCTGAAGTAATAATAGTTAGAAGTATGGAAAACAAAATGTGCTCACTCTAATATATATCGATTTGGTCAGAATTACATCTACAGATTTAGAATCGGCAAACGTAATGATGCAGAAATGAAGTGGCCCTTCAGAATCCTGAAGGTTTAATATGAATGACAAGAAGTGGATGAATAATTACTAACACGAACGAATTCTACGTCTGTAATTTTTCCATATAATCCAAATTTCGTCTTCAATTCGTTTGATGTCAACCTATCAAGAGGGAAATATGACACAAAAAGTCGTTTTGATTCCACTTCTAATTTTTCATTGTCTTCCTTCGCTGTTTCGACAGTGCATTTGACTCCATCAATTTCATGAGTTTCTGAATTTGTACATCTCAAATATCCATCCATATCGACAAATGTGACATAAGCATAACCCGAACATGCTCTTTTTGTTCCCGCAGAGAAAGCTGTGCCATCTCCAACTTTTTCTAAAAGAATATAAGATTTAACATGATCAGCTTTTTGTTTTTATTACTCATGTAGCTCTCGAATGACCCATGTTTCTCCGAGTTGTACTGTTCTACATCTAATTCGTCATCTAATAATTCATCCTCTGGAATTGATTCATGCCGTATTGCAGAGCGTGCTTCCATCTCTTCTTCATCTGGTCCGGAATCAATAACCTGAAAATCTACATTAAAACACGGCTTTTTAAAAATATTTCTTACTGAATATCTAGGTGGGGACGGTACCACGCACTCGTAAATGTTTCCAAAACGCTCAAAATATTTTTTAACGGAGCTCTCTGTCGCGTCGGAGCTCAAGCCTTGCACAAAAAGTCGTCGGACCATATTAAATTCTGAAACTGAGTAGCTATTAATAGCGCTATTTAAATTAACAAGAAAACTAGTTTTGAATGCCCCCGCATAGTCATTGCGCGTAAATCCACACACAATTCGGCTCTTGACCGTAAACACCACCGCACTCCGCAAGGTCTCACCACGAAAGGAATGCCATTTGAAATTTCTTCTGAACACTTTTAGCTTTTCTAGGCTTGCTTTCTTGGCGGAACATAATCACGGATTGAAGTTATAGAAGAATTGCTTAATTTTTATAATTTATTACCTATCGAATCACCGAAACTTATTTCATTGAATCCTTTAATCTTATTTAAAACGAAGTCCGCAAGAAGTGTTCATTTTTACATTCGTTTTCAGGTATGATGAAAAGAAACAATGAAGGAATAGGAGGTGAAAGGTTTTCGGATAGTCCCGTTGAAGATATCCAGCAAAAACGGAGAAGAGTTCAGTTTGAACCAGTCCGCATTACCGCTGTCAGCAATGTCGTAAGGCTGTTCGAAAATCGATAATACTTTAAATGTCTTCGTTTCAGAACGACATTAAAGCTCGCGCGGTTGTGTATCAGACAGCGAAACTGAGGCAACAACTACTCTACAAAAATAAAAAAATTGCAGACCTAGAAAAAGAGAATGAAAGAGCGAAACGTCGCCAACAAACAGATGAAAGCAACTTTCTAAAAGTATATAACTTATTTTCTGAGGTGCGTGTTTTTCATTTGTATATTATAAGACTACTGAATTTCAGATTGAAAAGTATATCTGCACACAAACGAAAAACGAGTTCGGAGAGTTCGAAGTTACAGAAGCTGCGCCGACCGGAACAGAAGTTCAAGGAATGACTGCAGAATCATATCATAAATGCGTAGAACAAGCAAAAATGAATCTGTAAGTGCTGTTGACACAAAAACCTGGAATTTTCTCTGATTTCAATATTTTCAGAAGAAACGCTTTCATCTCATATTCCAAGGCTCGTCATGACCGCAATGCAGAATCACTAGAATTCGTCAAAAAAATGAAGGAGTATATGGAAGATCCTCAAAACAATATCAATGAAATACACACAGAGCTAACTGTGAAAACAGAGGCTCTGCTGTCACAAATAGATAAGTTACAAACGGATATTCACAAAACACAGAGTGACTGCTACAATTCGGATAGGAAGCGCAGACATATTGCTGATAAATACTCAGTTTTGGAGAATAGAGTACAAGAACTGGAACACCAATTAGAAGATGCTCGTTTCGAGACTGATAAGCAAATGCGGTTGGCGAATAAGTTTGAGTACCGGCTTGCGAACCATGTCTCTGAACAGCCACCCCCTGATAGTGTTGCTGTTGCTTCATCGTCTGGTACATCTAATCAAGCTGATAAAAAAATTGCTGCTCCAGTGACTCCACCCAATGAATCTATCACTAAAGAGGTTGGTTTTTTGAGTATGATTTTAAATTCAGCATGCCGGCCCCTCACTTTGATCGTTACCATTATTAAATGTGGACTCCAAGCTTTAAACAACGTTAGCTTGAAATAAAATTTAGGCATGGGTGACTACTCCCGCAAAATATTACGGCTCCAAAATTATCGGTTAACTTTTTACAGGCGTTTGAAAAATTAAACCTCATCGTGTATTTCACGAGGACAAGACGATATTTTCAGATTCAAAAATCTGAAAATAGCCTATTCTAGTGATTCTTTCACAATATCAGTTTTTCTAAAGCTCATAAAGTCTCTTTTTTTCTATCCAGTAAGAAAAACCATTCAGATTGTCAATTAAACGGATTTCTGAAATATCGTCTCGTCCTCGTAAATTACACGATGTCTAAAAATTTATTATCAGCTGTTTAAAGCAACAAAAAAATTGCCATCACCAGACTTATCACGGGAATATTTTTGATTTCGGCCCGGTCCGTTTTGAAACGTTTTGAAAAAATTGAACTTTTGATTTTTTTTTTGAAACAGTATAGTTTTCGACTAAAAATTTAAAATTCAATCAAAAGATGAATATTTATGTTTTTTTTTCTTTTTCAGATCGAAAATCTACGCGTTGAACGTGATGAGCAAGTAGCTCTAGCTGCTCGACGTCTCCAAGAACTTGAAGAGGTCAATCGAAGAGTGCAAAGCTTAACGCAGGAAAACAGCAAGCTGAAAATGGAGGTGAAATTTATAGAATCAAACTTTCATTAAAACAGCTCTTCTATTGTTATTTTCATGTTTTAATCCCAGAATTAGTTACAGACGCAAACGGCCCTCTCTGTCGATGCCATCACCAATTCGGATGAATATAAAAACCTTAAGAAGTATTATTCATTGGCAATCAAAGAGTATGATCGCGTCAGCAAAGAATTGGAAGAAGTTACAACTGAGCGTGATACTTTCCGGAATGCAAAGGAGGCACGTGCTTTGTTGATGGCTGAAGAACACCAAAAAACTATTAAGGAGATCCAGCAGCAGTCAGATATTCACAATACGTTTTATAGAGTATCTCATGACAGTGAAATTTTGCGCTGTGAGTTTGAGACCGTTAAAGAAGAGTACAACAAAACGGTGAAACAAAGTGAATGGGATGAGATGAAAGCAACACTTAACGGCCTTCGTTCACTAAATAAAACCATCAAGGCAGAGATGCATCGCGTCGCCGAAAAGGAAAGGAAAACTAGAGCGGAATACGATGTTCTCAACGCTGATTTTCAATCACTCAAAGAGCAACAGGAGAGATGTATTATGATACCGCTTGACGAATCAAGCTATGTTCCTCCAGATGATATAAACAAGATTAGACAGGAATACGATTCTATGCGTAAAGAAATCAGACGTCTTGGAGCAATTGATAAACATGAGAAACAAAAGTATCTGGAGGTAAGATCAAGGGCATCTTCAAGAATCAAGAACATTTTTGATCTGATTTGAAGCGTTCACCGGAACTATTCAAACGTCGTCAGCTTTTTTGTATACCTGTTTAAGCTTAGGCAAGGACGCAGTCTTTATTCCTTTGTCATTTGGGCTGGGTTCTTCTTAAAATCAGTTTCTCTCTGGGTGATCATCATAATTTTCTCGCCCATTTATGATAAATAAGCGTACGTTATTTATTTTACTGCGTTCTGCCATTTTGACTATTTTTCAGAAAATATTGAAAACTCTGGTTTTTTTCAGAAAGAGGTCAGTCGGCAAGTTTCTGATAAGTTGACAGAATTGGATACACTCCGAAAAGCCAACGAAGCACTGACTAACGATGAGCAATGTTTATCGGACGAATTGGAAACAATTTGTGTTGCTGTAGAAGAGGAACAAGAAAGAAATGCGCAGTTATTCACGGAGAAGCGAGAACAGGAGGATAGAAACCTGAAATTGATGAATGATCGAATGATTCAAAATCAAGTGCTTAGTCGGCTGCGTGAGAAGTTGGGCTGCTTAGAAAATAAAGCTCAAACAGATGCACAAATAGCGAAAATGCATGAATTCGAGAAAAAGTCATCAGATGAACTTAACACTAAACTTAGTGATAGTCTACATTTCAAGTCGACCGAGCTGACGTGAGTTTTTTTTTAATCATACGCTCTCGAGAAGTTATTATTGCGAGTTCGGTTTTGCCCGCTGGCTCAGTTTCTCTCCTCTTCCAAAACCCTTGCGGACAGCGCCTCAGACAACGCCCAATTGCATAGTTGTCAAGTCCCGGGCCGGGGCGGACCTTGTCAACAAAATTTACGGCCCGACCCGGGCCGGCCCGGAAAATTGGCGCCAAATTCAAATTTTTTTCGCGAAAAAGTTAAATTTTCGACTATCACTCAGAATTAGAAAAAATTCTGAAAAAGCATCAAAAATTGAAAAAATTTCAAATAAAAATTGGGAAAAAAAGGATCATTTTTTGAAGCCGGGCCTTGAAAATTTCTACCGGCCTGGGCCGGCCCGGACCTTGACAACTATGGCCAATTGTCTTTTATATATAAGAATGATGTTTATGTTAATGAAAATAGTCTTTCAGACGTGTCACCAATCTGCTGGAAACACATAGAAAACAAATGCAAGAAGTTGGGATGGCACGTGATGAATTCCAAATTAAATCAGAGCGGAATGAATCACAATTGAAGCAAATTCAGGAATTGTTTGGCTCAAAATCGCGGGAAAACGAAGAAATAAAATTCAAGCGGCAGCGGGCTGAAGAAGAGCTTGAAACTATTCGTCTGAAATACGAACGGGCCAAACGCAATGATTCTTGCTCAGGACAAGGTGGTGATCAAGTACTTGAAGAAGCGAATCGCCAAATGAAAGAAACGTTGACATGCCCATCTTGTAAAACAAGACCGAAAGATTGCATTATGCTCAAATGCTATCATCTATTCTGTGAAACATGTATCAAAACCATGTAAGATTTAGAAAAATTCAAATGTTATAACTATAATCAATCCATTCATTTTCAGGTACGATACGCGCCAACGAAAATGTCCTAAGTGTAACAGCAATTTCGGTGCCAATGATTTCCATCGAATTTTCATCTGAACAGCTGCTTCCCATCTCAACTACTTTCAGTTTCTCATAATTAAATGGGTATTTGTTTTCTCTAACTAATATTTACAGTCTAATCTTCCGATAATTGCAAATCTCACTCCCTGTGTTCGTTCTCTTTTCCAAAGTTTTTCTCTTAGTTTTTTTCCCTACTGTGACGGCTACTGTTTATTCTTTTTTGTAAGAGTGCCGATTCGATATCCCACCACGATTAAAAAACTCTCAGATGTGGAAATAATGAGTTTTTTTCCGTGGTGAAGTAACGATGAAGTAATTTTATCTATTATTGAGAATGATCAACAGAATTTCGCTGCACGAAAATAATTGTTCTAAAGATTTTATCATTTTTTGTAGTAGAAATTGTATAAGAATCCTATTCCTTTCATTCTTCATTACCCTGCATCTCTGTGCTGGCACAATCCCACAATCTCTTTAGTTTACATTGTTAAATCGAAAAATGTGAGTTCCTTTTCAAATAAAATTATTATTTTTTTCGTTCTTATCAGTAACCGCATTATTAAAGTTCTGAGTGGTGACCACCCTCTGTAGCTCCACCTGCGCCACCTCCTTGCATGAACGGACATCCTCCAGAACCTCCTGATTCGGATATTGCTGGATGACGTGAGAATGGCTGAAAACACGATATCAATTTTAACAAAACGAAGGAAGAGTTCTACGTCAGAATCCATAAAAAGAGTGTGATCGGGAAGTACGATTGTCTCCTCGAAACCGAAAATTTCATTTACTCTTTCAACTTGAAGAAAACACAATGGATGGGGATTTTTTGTTGAAAGAACTTCTGAAATACAACATTTGTGAATAGAAAAGAACTAGTCTGACAACTCACTGTCAGCCTCAGAAGTACTTATCATTTGAAGGAGTTTCTGGAGGTGATCGGGACATTTTGGTTTAGAGATTGAGATTAGGTGAACACGATCCTGCAAACAATCCAGCCTGATTACGGTACACTCATTTTAAAAATATGTACCTTGTTGAGTAAAACTATAACTGGTTCATTTCCAACAACTCCTAGGGCCTCTTTTGCTTTTTGAATATTCCTATTTTCACCGCTTATTTTTGTGAAAATGTAATGTTTTCTAGCATCTTGACGAGCAGAAAGTTTCGAAAATGGCTCGAATTCTTCACCGAAAAGAATCAAAATTGGACGTTTCTGATAAAATAGGATTTCCGTTGTGAATCCAGTAGAGATATCAATCTGAAATCAAATTGATTGATTGAAAGTTGGAAGTACAAGATACCACAGATGGAATTGAGGATTTGGTAATGAATTCCATCACACTGGCTGGATCGAACTTTCCAGAATAATCGGTTCGTTTTTGTTTTTCTGAGTGACGATACGTAGTTATAGCTGGTTTCGAACTGGAAATAATACGAGCTTTTTGTTAGTCGAATTCTTTGAAAATAGACTACTTCTCATTGATAAAGTATGAACTGTAATATTTTCCAGCTAATTTCTCTGCAGAAATTTGGAAATGTTGGAATGAAGTATCCTGTTCTGATGGGAATACTCCAATTGTTACTGATAATCTCTTTTTTCCGTTTACAATTCCTTTTTTGAATTTCGAAAGTTCTGATTCATTTGACAATTTCTGAATTGGGCCGAGAATTGATCTGAAAAAAACAAAACATATTTAGGTGATAGGCATAATCTGAAAATCTTACAATTCAATCCAGTTTTCATAGAACTCCTCGTCTCCAATATTCTCAGTTTTTCCAGTGTTTTGACCATTTCTGAACTTCATTTCCATAATTTTCTCGGTATATCTACAGTAAACTCACCTATACGAAACTACAGTATGATAGTCTTCGGCACTCAAACCTTGACAAAAGTGTGAGTTTTCATGACAAGGAACATGAGCCAAAAGAGTGTCTGAAATCAAGTAAGAGTTAATTTACGAAACGGTTTATTCAATACCTTCAGGAACTTTAATCTTATCTCCAACTCGTGACCAGAGATTAAAAGTGTGGAGACTGACCATTCGATCTGAAAGAATTCACAAATTGTTTTGTTTTTTTTACTAAATTAAACTTTTTAACTTGATGGTGAAATCTCCAGTTCAATATCCTATGCCCTATACAGTTAAGAACCTCCAAACAGATTACTGTAGAACTCAAGGCGCATGCACGAGTTTGGGCCTACAGTAACCTTCTCGCTCTTAACCAAATTTGTTTTCTTTTTAAAAATGTGTTTAATCTTAAAGATGCATTTTAAGATGTGATTTTGTTTCCAATGGCAGATTTGTTTTAGGTAATTCAGTATTTAAGCTTTCAAGGTTCAGATTTGTTTCACTGAACTCCACTGTCACGTGAAATAAAGAAATAATTAAATAATCCTGTCAGTTGTTTTTTAGAGAGCTGGGTCGACGGGTCACCACGTCAACTAGGTCATGCCGTCGCGAGGTCAACAGGGGTCATCGGTTTGTCTACGGGATTGCTCCACTCAGTCCTCGATTTTGTTTTCTTAAGAAACATCGATTCCTACCGCCCATCTATTTTTTGAAGGTGAGCTCGGCTCTCATGAAGTGTCCTCTGATTTTACAGTGCTTCTTTCAGAATGGAGCTCTCTAATCAGAGAAAAAGACAACTAGTCGATGCGACTACTACTGAAAACCTGAAAAAAGCGCTTACTGTGAAGCCAGAACCAATTGACGATTTCGAAAAAGGAGACCACGTGTCACCGTCGGCAACCCCAATTCTTTCTTCAATCATATCGACTCCACCGTCTCCGCCTGCTGCCGCAACGAATAATTCAAGTGTTCACATGACAACGAGTCAATCTATCAACTACTTGACTCTTTTCAGTAAGTTACCGTGATAGGTCAGACATTTTTCGAGATTAATCGCTACGACTTTTTAGCTGCGTTTCGTCAATTCCTCAATGGATATCTGCAAGCAGGTGGAGATGTGAATCTCGTGAATGCTTTGGCCAACTATGCAACCGCTCTGCCGTTGCCACCCAACCCATTGAAACCTCTGTCTACAGTGGGTCTGACCACTTTCCCACCATTCGTTTCCGAGGAATCTCAAGATCCCAAGCCAATACCGAATGTTCCAGCTATCAAGTTAGAGCCCACTGAGCAGGCTGCAGAACCGGTGACAGTGCCTTCTTCAAGTGCGTCGAAGTTGCCAACTCTCAGTGCTGCTTTAGGAGAAGAAGGAAGTGTTCCAAACCGTAGCTCATCGTCTACTGATATTCCGAACAAATCTGATATCAAGCCACCACACATCTCCTTTCCACCCTTCCCAATGCTTCCGATGCTACCGGCTCCCCAGTCGGTTGTCGAAGCCACGTCAGAGATTCAACGTCTCCGTGAAGCAGCTTTCGGGAGATACAAAAACGTTTTGTGTGTAATTTGCAACGAGTGGATTTGTTCCAGAAATCGGTAGGTTTCTTGAATTCACTCGATAAAATTCGCAATATAACACGGGTTTTCAGCAAGAATCATATTGAAGCTCATCTTAACTATCGCCCATACAAATGTTCAGCATGCACGTATGCGAGACGTCGTGAAATTTTTGTGACTCAACACATCAAGAGTCAGCATAAAGCAGAGGAAAACGTCACGATGCTGACTTCTGTCGACTTACATGTTTCTATGGAGTAAGTACAAAAAATGTGAATTTTCTCACATTTATCTATTTTTAGAGTTGATCGTCTTGCTGATGAATGTGTTACACGAACACGTAAACTCATCGAGAACATGCAAGAGAAAAAGGACGGCGATTTTGGAGAGAACAAGGACTTTGACGAAAAAGCACTCGAGCTTATGATGTCAGAAGAAGCGGAAAAGAAAGTTGTATTGATTGAGTCGGTCAGTGCAGTGCGTCCAAAGGTTGCCAATTACCATCGCAGACAACGTACAAAAGTTCTCAAGAAGATCTACGATACTGACGTGGCAAAGCAAGCAGAACTGAAAATTGTGAAAGAGGAAGAAGGAGGTATGACGACATCAATCAGTTTGCAAGAAGGATTCGAGATAAAACTCGAAGATTTGATGAAAATGGTCGAAGCAGTCGGTGGAAATCCAGGATCAGGAGAAATTGTCTCAGATGATGCCAGTACAAATGTGGTTGGAACAAGTGAACCAAGCATTGATTCAGCGCTCCAACAATAATGTTTTAAATTTCCTCTTGTATATAATAGAACAATCTATTATCTGTTTTCTTTTTCTGTTACCGAATAGATTCAGTTAATAAACGGAGGAAACTGATAAATGTTGCGTTTGTAAACTTTCTGATCAAGGTCTCTTGAGAGAAATAACTCACTGCTTGTCCAGAATAGAATAAAAACGTATTTGTATTCATCTAACAGCTTATCGAACTCTTTCCTTGAATCGATTCTCTTCAACGATTCTGAAGTTAGCTTGAGTTCGGATCCAGTTCGAACTTCCAGTAGAGCGGGTTCCAGAAGGTTGAGCTCATTTGGTCCGAACTTTTCCAGAGAAATTGGTCGATGTCCAGGTTTCCCGCTGAGAGACTGAAAATCAAAAGAATTTTTGGGTTTAATTTCAAAGAAACGTACATCCATTTCTTGAACAGTCAATGCTCTGATATATCCTACTTCTTTCTCAGCTTCTTGTGAAGCAAAAGCAATAAGAGATGAGGGAGAATGACGGGAAAATGCACTGAAAATGAGAACTGAAAATATAAAAAGAGTATAGACAAACTCAAGAAGAGCCATTTCAATTGTTCCGTCGTTTTTCTCATTGTATTTCCGATCGAACGTGTATGTAATAGCTCCTTTTTGCCTGAAAAATTACTGAGTCATGAAAATGAGATTTACGAAACTCACTGATCTTCAACGATTAAATAGTTCCATGTTCCAGTTGCTGCATATTCTTGACATCTATAATGGTCAGTTGGAGAAGAACATTCAATCTGGAAATTCTTCATTTTTATTATTCAAACTATTGACATCTGGTTACTCAGAAACTCTTACATTTTCATTCTCCAGTGTCAATCTTGCTGATTTCGCTAAACGAGTTCGAATATCTTTCAGAACATTCACCACTCGAGATGAGAATGTTTTCTCTTGCACTGAAAGTTTAATATAGTGAATTATCAATAGTTCATATCAGACTTGCAAAATCCCGGACCTCGGGGATCAGGGAATTTTTTTTTCAAACATTTTTATCTGGACATTTCTCACATTTTTTTCTCAAGTATATTCCTCAAAAATCTTTGAAAACAAATGAATGAAACATCATACCGTTTGGAGATCTATAAATATAAGTAGACTGAATATAGTGAGGCTCCGGAACTATTCCTGGAGCTGCAGTTTCATCGTAATCCCATCCCTGTAACCAGTATTAATGTGTTATTCAAACTCTTTTTTAGCTTTTTAATAACCTCATCTCCATCTGGAAGTTTCCCTGGTGGACTTGGACCAGATGGTGGGCCAGGAGGTTTTATTCCCATCATATGCGGACAGTGACATCTGAAAACTCACTTCTAAGGGAAATACTGTATGAACATTATTTGATATTTTAAAACCTTTTCTAAAGTGTTTCAAAGATTCAGAAAATTTCAGGATTTTCAATATCCACCAATGTAACAAAAACACTGAATCCAAATATCTGTTCATTGATTTACCCAACACGACGATTCAAGAAGTAGGTCAACCCTACATAAGCCAAGTTTCAAGTTCTTTTTTTTATGTAAAAAATGAAATTAAAAAGGAAACTCACTCTGTATAACTGATAAGAAACGAGCATCCAACAATATAAATTATTAAATTAAACAATGAAGGACCGCCGAAAAATGGTATCATCGTAAGAATAAGAATGTAAGAAAAAGTAGAATAGGGGAAAGGAGAAGAAAGAATGTCCTTGGAACGAGAAGACAAGAAGAGAGAAAAAGAGGAAAGAACCATCTCTTTCTTGATGACGGGAACGATGAAAAGTGTGTCTTGAGGGGAAGAAGAAAAGGAGACATTGATTGCAATCTTGGATTTGGATCATAACAAAAATATCTGACATTATTACGGTTTTGTGATAAGAGCAGAGAAAATGGTTTTCATTTTAGGAAAATAAATGGAATCGATCTAGCTGAAAGTGTATGACAATAACTTTACAAAACAGTAAAGATTCCAAGTGTTCAAAACCAGGCGAGGAAACTGAAAGACAAAAACCTAAATTTCAATGAAGACTAATTTATTTATTTTCAAACAAAAAAGAGATTTCAGGGTGGTTTCATAATGGGCGGAGTTTGAAGAAGAGTCGGCGGTGATGGTCTCTCTACATTTGGATTCATTCCAGTTGGAAGTTTCAATGGTCCCTTCTCTTTTCGACGTAGCAAAGATGTTATTCTTCGCTGAGTTTTAGATTTACGTTCAGTTGATCTCAGTTTTCCTTCTTTTGATTTCTTTTGAGCCAATCCGGTATTTGGTAGTTTTCTGTCGGCTGAATTACCACTTTTTCGTTCTTCTGACTTTTTCTAAATATTTTCCAATGATGTGATTATTCAAAAAGTCCGAAAGACTCTTACCATTTCCAATGAACCTGAAAATTTTCCTGTTGTAAGATAAGATTCCAGGATAACTTGGAGACGTTGTCTGACGTCTTCGAAGTTTGAACGAGTGATAGGATTCTAAAAATAACCTGATTTTGAGCTAAAACTGAGATTCTTACCTTATCACAACAAATGTCAACAAGCTCAGCAAGTTCTTTTGGCTCTCCGTTTTCTATTTTATGCGGATGTTCGGATTCTTTAATCCATTTATGGCATTCTTTTAAGGTTCTCGGAGACAATGGATCAGCTGCACACCTGGTCATCAATTCAGTCAACACAACTCCATAAGACCAAACATCTGTCTTTTCGTTGAATATTCCTTTCAGAAGTGTTTCAGGAGACAACCATCGAATCGGTGCTTTTTTCAACTTCTTCACTCTTATTTCTTTTCCTTTATGAGCCAATCCAAAATCAGAAATCTTGACTTGTAGACTCTTTGTAATGAGACAATTTCTAGCAGCCAAATCACGATGAATAAATTCTTTCGATGCTAAGTGTGCCATTCCCGATGCAATGTCCAAAGAAAATAGGATTAATTGTTTGTTTGAAATGTGCAAAGTTTGTTGAAGATATTTCTGAAGTAATGAAAACCAAATTGACTCTAACTGAAATACAGTTTTAAATAATACCTGTAAATCTCCTCCTGTAACCAATTCCATGACTAACATAACTGGTTTCTCGAGTGATGCAATCCCATAAAGACATACAATATTAGTATGTCGAAGTGATCCCATAATTTCTGCTTCATGACAAAATAATTTTGTTGCAGACCTTGTTGAAGTTCCAACTTCTTTTTTCACTGCTACTTCAATTGGTTCAGTTGCTCCACGTGCAAGATATTTTGCTTTATAAACTTCACCAAATGCTCCACATCCCAATTTATTCCCAAGAGTGACACAACTGTGATAAATCACTAATTGCTGTCGTGGAACTGGTATGGTTTCTTTAATCAAAAGAGACCATGCATCAAGAAGTTGGTAAATGTGAACAAATCTTTTCTTTGCAGTCTTCGGAAGAGATCCCAGAAGTTTCCCACAACCCCATCCCTCTTCATTGTAGTCCAACAAAAAATGTGATATTTCTCCTCGACCGAGTTTCGTGGAAATATAAAGATAATTTTTAGTTGAGCATCTACTAATTGAACATCGAACAAGAAACGAATGTTCATGTGTCAACATGCTCTCAAAAGTTCCACTGAACATCATACCATGATACCATGAATGATATTTCAGTATTTGCCTGATATAATCCTAGAATTAAATCTCTCGAACCTGACAAACCATTAAACTCAACTCACATCTACAGATTTATCGAATTCACTTGCTCCTGATACATTATCAGCATATGTTCCAATACTATTTAAATCTGTTAACAGATCACTTGCTGGCTGTGTTCCGTTATTGTCACTGAATTCTAGATCATCCGATGACTGGAACAGAACATTTCTGAGTAATCCCACAAGTATCCACTAACCTCTCTTTTTTTGATAAACTCTCCTGTGGATGGTTTTTTTTGATCCGTTTTTGCTATATTCATTATTGCGAAAGAAGATAATTTTTCGTCCTTCGAGTTTTCTGGACGATGAATAACAATAGATTGAAATGATTTAGTTGATGATGGAGTTCATTGAAAAGTTCAAAAACGGAGTTCAGAGAGCAAAACACGTTTATATTCCAGGAGTTTGAAAAGAAGCCCAAATTGAATTAATCAGAAACTTAAGATCCAGTTGGCTATTCTTGAACAATCAGATACTGTGCAGATAGGGTTTTCTAATTTGAAATTTGAATTATGCAGATCTGAGCCTCCATTAAATCAGTTTTTGTTTCTGATATTCCGAAACACTATCCTTATTAATTCATCTTAACTTAACAATTTTATACTTCTTTTCAACAATACTGATCATTTGTGACTTTCCCTGAATGATTGTTTTTTATGCTTTCTTTCCTAATGGAATGTTGATAATCGGGTATGGCTAATCAGAATTAATCAGATTTATCTTGCGATAATTTCGCCAAACTTGTGATCTGAAAAAAAAACGTATCAGATCTTAGTAATATACTTTTTTTAATCAAACCGGTTTAAATACATAAGTTTTTAAAACATTGGAAAATATTTAACTGACACCGCGGAGCACGTGGCAGCCGACTGCAGTCTCCAGTTTTTTTGTGAAATGTCAACTCAGTGACACTTGGGTAAACAGAAATCTTGATGGCGTATCCCTGGAGGCTATCTACGAGCCAATCTATATTCACTGTTGTGTACATGAATGCGCTGGGAGTAGGATAACAGGTTCATTTAGCATAGTTCCTTGCCCTGTTACAACGATTGTCTTCAGTCACATGAACTATTAATTACCAGGTTGTCAGGTGGATTTCAGACGAATTGTGAATCAGTAATTATAATTTTCTTTGACTTGCAAAAAGACACAGTTTAAACATAACTTCAGCTCAAAAAACGTAATTTCAATTATTTTCTTGCTCAGTAGAACTTAACCTCGTCAACTTTTCACCACGTGAGAGTGCGTGTTTTCTCCTTTTTTCTTCTCCTCCCACAACCTCGATTCGAATCGACACACTCTTTGTCTCTCTACGTCTCTAGTTTTCAATGCTCTCTCGTCGTCTTCCTCATCGCGTTCAAATTGTCGAATGGGTGCAATAGCGAGCACATGCAAGTTTCTTTGCTATTTTTAATGCTATTTTGTTATTTTGTTTTCCTTAAAATTAAAATTAAAAGAAATTTCACGTGAAAAACCTGTTTTAGGTCTCTTATCTAATCTTTATTACCCATTTTCCTCTCCTTTATTTCATCAATTACACTTTGAACCTTTCTTTTAGTGTAGTTTTTCTGGCGATTGAAGTCATTTGAACCCACGCGAAAACTTAAACTTTTTCGTTGAGTTATGTATTTTCATTGCGAAATTTTAAATCAACGTCGCTCTATTATCTTTATTGACACATCTATTTTTTTCGGTTCTGTGAGACGATTGAGCGATGAAAGGAACCGTAAATTAGGCGAAAACAGACAAAAAGAATTCACTCTCACTTCATTATCTGATTGGTTGCTTTCCGTTTCAGTCTGTTCTTTTAATTCCTAATTAACAATTTTGATTTACTTTAATTCAACAGTAACTGTAATTGCTGCGAATTATTTCTCAAACCCAGGTTCCGTATTCAGTTTTCCCGTTGTTTAGGGGGAAGTGCTCAATCAATAATCTAGTTTTTCATTAATTGACGTTCTCTAATTCGAAAACGTTAAATCAAACCGCTCATTGACCGTACAAAAACAATGTTATTTCACACACATCACTTTGGTTTCTAACTTAAGTAAAACAGTCATTTTTATCGCACATCAAATGAGTGTTTTTCTTTTGAGTTTTTTGCTTTTCGATTGAAGAATTTACGAGGTCATGTTGTAACATTGTCGACACATGAGTGAAATTGAAGTCGCTCGAAAAACTAGACATTGACCTCATAAACCTTTCATATCTTCTCCGTCGTTCGCGATTTTTGAAATTCATATTGAAAAAACAACATATTATAAATTCACAACACTGCGCCGCATGGCTTTAAAGGCGCATCTAATTTATTAGAAATTTCGCGGAATGGTCTCGTAGTTGAAATAGATCAAATACCGTATTTTCGAGCTTTGCAGGTCTAAAAATAAATGAAAATAATGTTTTTCGCTTCGAGACCATTTTGAACAAATTAGATGCGCCTTTAAAGCCATGCGGCGCAGTGTCGTGAATTTATAATAACCGTAATTCGACTCTTCAATGAGCCAATTCGCCGCAGAAGAAAAACATTTCCGGCAGCCTGTTTTCAATATGTCACATGTGTTTGCGTCTTCACCACTAACCTCCAAACACCAGAGTCATTTCGAACTATCATGTCAGTTGAACCCCTAAGAGTTGAATTGAACATCAAACTTCATCCCAATACAGTAGTCTTCGAACGGTGTACTTTGCCCTCTATCTCTCACAAGTCAAATTTCATCCCTACCGTCGATAACGCATTAGTGTCACTGACCCTTTATAAGGTCGTTTTTGCGATCACAATGACTGTGTGAATGTTTTGATAAGGCGACAAGATTTATAATCCTAATCTTTGTTTCTGGTCATAAATGTTTCTTTTTCGACGCACAGCATGTTTTGAAATAGATTGAAACAATCTAGTGCTCCTGTGTTCCCTTTTCTATTCGTATCCACGAAACATCTAAATTTTGCTTTGTATTGAATCCCTTTGATTCCGAACAATATACCTATATGATGATTCAATTGAACTTTTTTCCACAAAAAGTTCTCATTCGTTTATTCCCATAATTGTTTTTCTTTTCTTCCCTTTCTCTTTCTTTCTTTTCTGTCAAAATGATTTATATTTTCAGACAAAATATTTTCGAATGGCACAGTACGCTCTGGAGGCTGGCGTAAGCTGGCTCGCCACCTCCGTTTCAGTCGTAGCTAGCAGTACCTGGCAGTTTGCGAAATGGTCACATAGATATATAATGAAAGAACCAGAAGAAGTGCAAGATGAACAAGAAGAATCACATTTTCATCAGATGGTAGACAGAGAAAAAGAATTTCATAATTATGTACGACAGCAAATTGTAAGTATTTGATAAGTTATCGGAGTGGGGGTTCAACATTTTTCACTTTCAGATTTGCATGTGGCTGTTCATGCTTCTCTATCTGTTCGCATTTTGGCTGATTTCAAGATTAAAACGGAAAACTGAACGAGAAGCTTTGTATGCTGGGGAAGAAGACTATTTTGTGTACAGAGTATCGTAAGTTTTTCGATGGAAAAGTATTATTCGTATGTAACTTTTTCAGAGTGTGGATCAGTAGTACAGCTACAGCTACTTCAATAGGTTCTCTAACATTACTTCCATTCTCAGTAATTGGGGTCGAGATGCTCCAGCTGTACGATGGAAACTATTATCTGCAATGGCTGTCGTATTCATTGATCGGCGCACTTTGGCATTATGTCTTCGTACTCTCCAACGTCTCGCTTTTTGTGCTCTTACCATTCTCATACTTTTTCATCGAGTCTCAAGGCTTTTCAACAACAAATATTGGGAACGTAAGTTTCATTCTTGTAAAGTAACCATCTACAACAGCTTACATTTTCAGTGCACGACCCAACGAGTTTACGAAGCAATGGCTATCTCTTTTCTTTTTGCATTCGTATTGCTCTGTCTCGCAGAAATCGTTCTGACTATCCTCGACTATCCTGTTTCATTCCTCTCTATCACTTCTGTTAATCTTCCCTTGATTTACTCTTGTGTCAGTTTCATTGGAGCTTTACTCCTTCTGATATCTACACCTTACGGATTCGCAAAAATGTTTTCATTGGCCAGAGAGTTTCTAGTCACAGAAGAAGTCCTAGAAACCGAGCCAGAGCCAACTGAACCGGTAGAAAACGCTGATGTGGATTCTAATATGTTAAGTTCCGAAGAAACTTTACATGAAAAAGAGTTTATTCGTAGTGAAACTCCACATCTGGAAGATGTTGTGACGGACATTGTTGAAAACGTTGATGGAGACTCAGAATACCGCAAAGACAGTGATAGTGGGATCGAATCAGGATCAATTGAAGAGATGCGTCTGCACACTGATGACGAAGAAGGCATTTATGAAGATAATGATACTGCCTTGTCGGCAGCTGGTGACATGGTAAATTCAACCCCAACAAGAACTGATAAACGACGATGGAAGCATGATTATGCCTCAACAAAACAAATTAGTAGAAAGTGGGATGAAGCTCCGAAGAAATTGCCAAATCCTGACTTCGATTATCGAAATTTCAACGATTATGTGAGAGCAGCTCGTCGACAACGCTCATCTTTGTCTGATTCGGACGACTTTTGGGTAGGATCACCGCCAAAAAATACGTTCTCAGCAAATTACTATTCTACTTCAAGGTGGGTATGATGAACCAAGGCATACAACTACAACTATTTTTCAGATTTTACCGTTGGAAACATGGTTCAGAAATGTGTCTGAATCCACTTACTGTGGATCCATTTGCTTCTGGAGACTCCCATGAAGCTACATCTTCTGGAGCATCATCAAACCTCATTTCACCTGAACGCCGTACAAAATCAGAAGAAGCTATCTGGAAGCCAGTAATTCATACTGTGAAATCATCTAAACTGTACAAAAGAGCTATAGAAAAACAAGGAAGGCTTCTGAAGCTTTTCATGCGTCTTCGATATCCAGTTGTAATAACTGTTCTATTGGCATTGACAACTTGCTCATTGGTTATGGTTGCGATTAACACATTGAAACTTCTGTTTGGTTATCGGAGTCTACCTGTTTATGCTCAATACATCGAAGTAAGTTTGGAAATGAACCAACCTTTACTTACTAGACTATTCGTTTCTTTCAGGTCCATACCCGTCACTCCTTTGGTCTCTTCGGCGCTTGCATCGAAACTCTCATAATTATCTACGTCATGATGACTTCTTTCGTTGGCCTCTACTCTTTACCTGTTCTTAGATCGCTTCGGCCAGTTCGAAAAGATACCCCGATGCCAACAATAATTATCAACTCTTCGATAGTTCTCGTCGTGGCTTCAGCTCTTCCCGTTGCTGTTAACACGGTTGGGATGACTACCTTCGACCTTCTCGGCTCCCATTCATCGCTTCAATGGTTGGGATCTTTCAGAGTTGTTGTCGCATACAACACAATGTTTGTCGTCTTATCAGTTGCTTTTCTGTTCAATCAGCTGACCGCTTCAATGAGAAGACAGATTTGGAAATGGTGAGATATAATGGGGTTCTCTTTGAATAATAAACTTTTCAGGATCTGTCAACTCAGGTGTTCTTGCGGACGAAGGCGCCCTGATGATGCTGATGACACGATTGTCATTCTTGGTGGCAATAAGAAAAACGACTGAAATTTCTCTCAAAAACTTATTCTACATTCCTTATTCACTTCTATTAACGTATTCTCTTTCTTCTCTTCATTCTCAAAACAAGGTCCTATCATTCCTGTCGGGTCTCTTCTCCTGCCATTCCATAGGGTTGTTCATCAGAAGTCGTTTATATCGATTTTCTCAAAGTAAACATCCGAGAAATAAAAACAAATGACATGATGATCCTATGTGATGGTGCGTCCAATTAACGATTTGCACTCATAGGGTCTCACACCGATAGCTGAATAGACTAGTGAAATTGATTTTAGACGCATCATAATAACTCAAATCTTCAATTTTTGCCAAAGATCAGCGTTACTTGTTCTCTTTTTTCTTCTTAAAAATCTCCAAATTCCTTGTATTTTTACACGTCACAAACTTCTCGTCGTCATTGTTTAGCTTTAAATTCAGACAAATTGCGGAGAATTCATTAATCGATATCCCTGAATACCAGTTCTGATTCGTGTTAGTGTGTACCATATTTTCTCTGATTATTTTTGGTTTTTTGCCATCATTCTTTTTATCGCCTTTTTCTCTTTGTCTAATACAGTAATTGAAATACATCTTATTGCATTAGTTCTTACACATTCATTACTATTCTGTTTCAAAAAATTTGACCTGGTTTCTTATGAAATGTCCAAATAACTACCTCTAACCACGAGATTAACCTTAAAATTTCAAAAATAACAGATGAATAACATTATCGAGCTACCAAACGATACGGATTTGATAAACGACGCATCCGATGGAAGTGAACCTGAAAATGCACAAAATATTGTGTTACCCATTCCACAAAGACGAGATGCAAACGAACCTGACGTAAGAAAATAACAAAAACTTGTTAAAAGGCGGCAATTCCTTATAGATCTATTTACGAACAATAACTTGTGATATTTAATACATTTTTAGCAATTTTATGCAAAAAATTTATCCGATATCATAAATTATTGATCCTGAATAGGTTCATTTTAAAATTACCTTGGTGAAGAACATTTTCAATCTTTAAATACAGGTGGTCGATTTGACATTGGATGACGAAGACGAGAATGGTGAAAACGAGATAGAAGAAATCGAGCAAGACGAAGACGAAATTCTGGAAGTTGAAGCAGAAGAGGATGGTAACGAAGGGGTGGAAGTGCTTCACGATTTGAATGCTGATTACATAATGAATGCGTTTCATCAGGCTTTTAATGTAGAGGAAGAAGAACCAGGGCGTGGTGAAGGTGGCGAGGAAGAAGGAAGAGAAGGAGAGAATATTGTTGATGTTGATGTAAGTGTGTTCTCAAGTTCATGTGCTTCTTTTTATAAATCGAAATTTCATTTCACTTTTTTATTGAATCTATTTCAGAATGATCTCATTATTGAAGAATCAGTTCAGAAATCTGATGAAGAAAAACGAGCTCTAATGAAAGATAATATTGACAGTCTTCTTACATGGTTGAAGCGATTGAAGCCCGAACACTTTAAGAACTTCAAAGTCGGAGGCTCCCACTATTTGACAGGTTACACATTGGATGAACCATTTCTTGACGAAGAAACATGTGTGAAAATTGCACAGGATTTCAAAGAAGTTGGATCACTTGATGGACTTGCGGTGAAATGGAATTTAGAGAATGACGAATTGCTGATTGCCTCTATTTGTATGGGTATATTAAAGGGTGAGTTTTTAACAGAATCCACTAAATTAATGCTCAAATGATTTCAGTCGATAATGCATTCGATATTGACTTCGGTCTTCTCAGCGAAAATCGAATTGATGAATGGAGTTGTTTGAAATGTGAAAAATATCTTGATAGTATAACTTCTGGTGTGAACCAAAAAAATTCACCGCTCAAGTTCATGCAGTTCACTGCTACTTCACCAGCTTCAGCAATACTTCTGCTAACCTATTTTTCCATGGTTGCAAATGAATTTCCATGCAAATTTGTATTAGAGTCTGGATCCGTTGATCAACCAATTATTGATGCCTACCCATACGAGCTTGCAACCAGCATCTTGGATGCATCCTTTCAATACTGGCAAGAAGGAGGTGCGCGTATTCAACCTCAAATGGCCAGGTATAAAATTTTAAATATTCATCTCACAGATGTTTGCTTTCTATGACTCTTCATAAAAGTTGCACAAATTCCAGAGAAATAAACGAATTCTTCCACCAAATTGATGCGGCATCAGCTGAAATGAAAGATCATTTCGAAAATACGTTGGCTCAAGAAAAAGAAATTGATAAACTAATAAAAGAGAAAGCTCCAAAAGTTGGAGACATAGAAGTGTTTGATCAAACTCTACTCACTAAAGAACAACGCACCGAAATCATAAAGGCACGTTCAGCTTTAACAGCGTTGAAAGAAGAAATGCGAGTGGTGACAGAGGCAGCAGATAAAGTGTATACTCAGAAGACTGATATGGAAAAGTATCTAGTTTTGAAACCCGGAGAGTTTTGTCTTGCACGAGCTCAACCCCATGATGAAGTTGAACTGGCATATGCAATCACCCAGGAGATGGTCTCCCCACAAATTTACAAAGTAAAGTTCTTGCATTCGGATCAAGTTGTTGAATGTCACATCCGAGATCTCGCACTCACTAACCATGGCCTATGCAATCCAATTTTTCATAATTTTTGTGATGTTGGTAAGTTTCATAAATCGTCTCCTATCGGGAAAAATATGAATTACAAATACCTTATTGTTTTCCAGGCTTGCGAGTTGCTGTTTGCGTCTCACAGAAAACAGGTCAATATGATCAACGAACCCATTGGATGACTGGCACGACTGCTGGTCGCCGCAGTTCTCATAGAGGAGACTTCTTGGTATTTTTGGATGACGGACAAGATATCTATGCAACAGCACCAGTCAAACCTGGGGATACGGGATACGAAATTGTGACGGCGAAAAAAGAAGGCACTGGTATCTCATATCAAGAAGTGTTGAACCGAATGAAAGCAGCTAAAATCGCAGTGATGGTTGGACAGCCGTTGGGAAAAGATGGAATCATTGACTGGAGTCACTCTTATCACTGGGTCAGGCCACAGCAGAGATCTGGTTATATTAGACAGTTTATGAGAGATTTTCCTGAGTGTCCTCTTCTTCGAATGCATATCGGAATGCGAATATTCTTGATAAGCAGGATGGCTGATAGAAGAAAACGAATGGTCACAGTTGTTGCAATTGATCGAGCATTCGCTACTGTTAGACATGACAAGTCGCCTCAAATTCCCGGAAGCAAGTGTTTTGAATATCCATGTACTGATAAAACTCATGTACATGAAGATGAGAATGTTTACAGAGGATCTCATAGATTAGAAGGAGCCGCAGTAAGTTTAAAAATTAGAAGAACTTGCATTAAATCTGCTCATTTTTACAGCACAAGAAAGAAATGTTATCAACAAATAACAATCTCTCAAAACGCAGAAAAGGACAATTTGCTTCACAATTCGAACCAACTGATGCTGATAGATCAATGCCACAGAGAAATCTTCCACCACAAGCTGTAACGCCAAGAATCCCTGGTGTCAATTCGAGAACTTCTCCAGGAACCAAGAAAAAAACGGAAGCTGAATTGGAGGAGAATAAAAAGAAGCAACAGCTGTTTGAGAAAATCATAGTTCCAACACCGAAACTTGCTCCTCTCAGAACTCTGGTTCCTCATAATCAATGCGGTCCAGATTGTCTTATGAAGATGGACGCTGATCCATATGATTCGAAGTTCCACCGCAACTCACCAATTCACACACCACTTTTATGTGGTTGGAGGCGACTTCGTTATACAATGCATTCGGGAAAGAAACGTGCCACGTTCCGAAAGGTGATCGTGTATTACGCTCCATGTGGTAAACCACTGAATTCAATGGCAGAAGTATCGGCATATCTTAACGATACTCGAAGTCAACTGCAGATTGACTGTTTCTCGTTCGAACCTTGTGTTGACACTGAAACCTATGTTACTGTCAATGAGAAGTATGTGAAGAATGCTGATTTGGCTGGAGGAATTGAAGGAATTCCCATCCCGCTTGTGAACTCTGTCGACAATGATCCTCCTCCAAACCTTGTGTACTCCAGTCGGCGATTCCCCTATGATGCAACAGTCGATGTGTCTAGTATCAATCAAGATTTCTGTTCTGGATGTACATGTGAAGGGGATTGCAGTGTTTCTGACAAATGCGAATGTCAAATATTGTCTATTACGGCTACTGAGAAGCTTCCCGTTAATCTACAATACGATCAGAAAGTGAAAGTGTAAGTCATACTAAAATATAATGACATTTCCCCGCTGTTTTCTCCTTGAATCATGTCCAAGTCCTTTTCTTTTCAGACAACCTCACTACGACCATCGCATCCTCGCTAACAAAGTCATCACAGGTCTCTATGAATGCAACGATAAATGTCCATGTAAGCGCAAAGCTTGTCATAACAGGGTTGTTCAAAACAATATCAAATATCCTATGCAGGTAAGCTTTATAGCGTAGAATGTTTAAAAATATGTTGTATTCTTTTTAGATTTTCAAAACGGCTGAATCGGGTTGGGGATGTCGAGCTCTTACTGATATCCCAGTGGGCGCATTCATATGCACTTATGTCGGTGCTCTACTCACAAACGAACTGGCAGATGAATTGAAAAACGACGATCAGTATTTTGCCGATTTGGATCTCAAAGATTCTGTCGAACTGGAGAAAGGTCGTGAAGATCACGAAACCGATTTTGGTTACGGTGGAGAAGAATCAGAAGAAGACAGTTACAGTGACAAAGATGAGGATGATAGTGAATCGGTAACAGACAAAACAGTTACGCACAGGAACCGTCATGATTCTAAACTTCCCATGCGAGTGACAAGACAAAGTAGAGAAGAAGAGAAAGTGGCTAATATTGAATTTCCCGGCGCAGAGCAGGACCCTGAAGGGTTTGCGCCTAATGATATGGAGAACAACGATATTGAAGACGAGAGTAAGAATGAGGAAATTTTCAACTGGGACGAGTACTTTGACAAATCGGCGTTGTACGTTGTGGATGCAAAAGTCAAAGGAAATCTGGGAAGGTACGATACAAAATCTTAGGAGGTAGAAAATTTGCAGTCCAATAAATTTTAAATTTTTTAGATTTCTCAATCATTCGTGTGCTCCAAATACATATGTTCAACATGTGATGTACGATACTCACGATCTTCGTTTACCGTGGGTTGCATTCTTCACTAGTAAACATGTCAACGCTGGTGATGAACTGACATGGGATTACCAGTATACCGAACTTGATACAGAAAGTGCAAGACTCTCTTGCAAATGTGGCGCTTTAGAATGCCGTGGTCGTCTTTTGTAACCTATCTTCTGTTTCCAATCTTTCCAATCTTTCAAAGTTGACCTTCATTGTCATAATTCGTCTTGAAAGATCTTTTGAGTTACATTTTATTAATTTTTCTTCCCAGAATCTCTTATTATTCAATAAACTTTTTTTTTTAATTCAGTCCAAAAAAAGTCGTATACAAAGCTCTCGTGTTGTCTTCAGAATAACTTACATGCTTTTATCTGACTTCAATCTTATCTTTAATGGCCAAAATAAAAGTTATTGTTATTAAACAGCTAAACTACGGAGTATGCATCGAATATGGGTTCTACGGCACTTTGCATTCATATCATCATTCAGAATAGCTACAAAACAACGTCGTTTCTTTTGTTCTCAAACTCCTTCGACTAGTTTTGCATCTGAAGCGGCTGTGAAATATGAGAAAAAGAGCCCAACTGAGCATGTTTTACTTCGACCTGATACATATATTGGTGGTGTTGCAATGAGAGAATCCGAAATTGTTTGGCTTCGGAGCCTAGAATCAAAACAAATGTACACAAAAGAAGTCTCGTATCCACCAGGATTATTGAAGATTTTTGATGAGATTTTAGTAAATGCAGCCGATAATAAATCGAGAGATTCTAATATGAACCGCTTGGAAGTGTGGGTGGACAGGTAAGGGGATGCAGTTCTAACAGCTTTAGAAATGGGTTTTTTATATTTCAGAAAAACTTCCCGAATCTCTGTCTGGAACAATGGAGGTGGACTACCTGTTGAAATTCATCCATCAGAAAACATCTATGTTCCCACTCTTGTCTTCGGAAACCTATTCACATCTTCTAATTACGATGATAGTGAAATTAAAACTGTTGGAGGAAGAAATGGTTATGGAGCAAAACTATGTAATATTTTCTCCACAGAATTCATCGTGGAAACTGTTGATTCAAGGACAAAGAAAAAGTTCAGACAGGTTGGTTAAAAACAAAATTCTGATAACATTGTGTTTTTTAGAGATGGTTTAACAACATGAAAGAATGTGACGAAGCGGAAATCGTCGATTTGCAAAACGAAAAAACAACTGATTATACGAAGGTGAGTGAGAAAACTGTAGAAAAGTGAAACTGATTCGTCCTAAATTTGTTTCAGTGTGTCCTAATACTATTGTTAAACCCCACATTCTGTTTAAGGTCGAATTTGTTCCTGATCTCAAAAGGTTCCAAATGGATTGTTTATCTGATGATATAATTGATCTTATCGGTAAACGAATATTCGAAGTGACGGCAACTCTTCCGAATGATGTTCAAGTCTACTTAAATGGCCAAAAATGTGAAGTAAACGGATTCGAAGAATATGTTCGAATGTTCAATTATTATGATCCATCTTCTTTTCTTTTTCTTCATCCAACTTCCCGATGGCACGTAGGCGTGGCAAAGCGGAACACATACATTGGAGACGATCAATTAATTTTACCAAAAGTTGTTAGTTTTGTGAACAACATCAACACGGAGAAAGGAGGAACCCACGTGGATTATGTAATGGATAAAATAGTGAATGTCATCAAACCTTTAGTAGATTCAAGATTGGCAGAGTTTGGAAAAAGTGTCAAGCCGGCAATGATAAAGAACAACCTTTCAATTTTTATCAATTGCCTTATTGAAAATCCTTCATTTGAAAGTCAAACGAAAGAGACAGTGACAACAAAACCTAAGTTATTTGGATCGAGTTTTGATTGTGATCACAAGGTTGGAATCGTTGTTCCGAATATTCTGCGAAACTTTTTTCCTTACAGAAGGTCACAAAGTGGGCCGAAGAAAGTGGATTTGTAGAAGAAATTGTAGAAGAAGCATTGAATTTGAAAAAGAAGAAAGTGCCAGCAAAACGTGTGACATCATCTTCAGTCAGAGATATTGTGAAGTTAGAAGATGCAGAGTGGGCAGGAATATCTGGAAAATCAGAGAAGTGTACTCTCATTCTGACCGAAGGTGCGTTTGAATCATTGGAGCCATTTGTAAAATCAAATAATTTCCAGGAGACTCTGCGAAAGCCCTCGCACTTTCTGGTTTAGAAGTTCTTGGACGTGAGACCTATGGAGTGTTTCCATTGAAAGGAAAACTAGTAAATGTTTCAAACATCGACGACGTTCGGGCTTCTAAGAACGAGGAGATTTCGAATGTCATGAGAATTCTGGGACTGAGGTTTGAAGAAGAGGCACCAACACAAGAATCTATGCGTTATGGTCGTCTTCTGATTCTAGCTGATCAAGATGAAGACGGTAGCCATATTAAAGGACTCGTCATCAATTTTATTCACAAGTTTTGGCCGAGTCTTATACGTTCTAGAGATTTCATTCAATCATTTCGTACTCCACTTCTAAAAGCAAAGAAAGGAGATAAAGTGAAATCATTTTTCTCAATAAATGAATATCAGAAATGGGCGGAAGAAACGGAAGGAAAATGGAAGATCAAATACTATAAAGGACTGGGAACATCGACTTCAATTGAGGCGAAAGAATACTTCAGTGATTTAGATCACCACGTTATAAAGTAAGATTAGATCAAAGTTGTCAAATTTGATATGCTTGTTTTTTTTTCAGTTTCAAATACACTGGATTGAATGATGATAAAGCAATTCGAATGGCTTTTGATCGAGAAAAAAGTGACGAAAGGAAAGAATGGATACGTGGATCTAAACGATTGGAGAGTTTAGTAGATGATGGAAAAACCGAATTATCTTATAAAGAGTTTATTGACGGACAGCTCATGCAATTCGGTATGGTCGACCTCAAGAGGTAAATGAAAAACTGATTTTCAATTAAATAATTGAATTTCAGATCGATTCCATCCTTGATAGACGGATTGAAACCGTCTCAAAGGAAGATCTTATGGACACTTCTCAATATGGACGAGTCGACAGAAATGAAAGTGTCTCAATTAGCTGGAGCTGTTGCACATCGTCAATCATATCATCACGGAGAGGAATCTCTTGTGAGAACAATTATTCGGATGGGACAAACATTTTGTGGTTCATCGAATCTTCCACTTCTTCAACCAATTGGACAATTCGGAACAAGACATGAAGGTGGAAATGACGCTGCTTCTGCAAGATATATCTTCACATCACTAGCGTTTGTTTCGATCAAATAAAAACTATATTTCGTATCTATGTTTTTCAGTTCAACAACTCGTCTTCTTTTTCCACATGCCGATGATGATCTTTATGAGAAAAGAATCGAAGAAGGACTGGTGGTTGAACCGAGATGGTAACGACGTTTAGATTCTGGTAGAACCAGATTTTTAAAAATATATATGTTCAGGTTGTGTCCAATTATTCCACTTATTCTTGTTAATGGAACTGAAGGAATCGGAACAGGATGGTCAACTAAAATTGTGAATCGAAATGCAATTGATGTTATCGATGGGATCAGACGAAAAATTGATTCAGTCGAAGGGGAGCATGAGATTCAACCATATTACGAGGATTACCGAGGGAAAATAGAAGCTGTCACATCGAAAAAGTTCATAACCACTGGAAAAATACATTTATCAAGACCTGAACGAAAGAACGCTTCAACGTTTTCTATCGAAATCAGTGAACTTCCTATTGAAATTTGGACTTCAAAATATAAGGAGAAGCTTTCGAAGATTGTGGAAAATCTACCGATTGTTGAATTCTCGGAGAGACATACTGAAAAACGAGTGAATTTTCGATTGACGGTTGATCGAAAGAAAGCTGGAAGATTTCTTCAAAAGACTAATTCTGAATTATTGAATTTCTTCAAACTTCGATCAAGTATCACTGAGAATCGAGTTCTTTTCGATAAGAATGGACTATTGAAAGAATATAAAAGTATTTCAGAAATCGCTTCGGAATTTTTTGATGTTAGAAGGGATTTATATGAGAAACGGTTGAAAGCACAGAAAGATGAATGTGAAGCGAAGTTGAAGTATGTCGATAATCAGGTATCATTAACTCATCTCTATTCAAAGAAACTTCGATACTTCAGATCAAGTTCATTGATTTGGTCACAAATGGCACAATTGATTTGAGATCAATGGGACGAGATCAATTGGAATCATCACTTGAAGAGTATGGACTAGAATCAGATCCATTATCATCCAAAACACATAATGCTAAGAAGGTTAGTGAAGAAGTAAGAAGCCAGTTGTTTCATCATTGTCTTGTTTGCAGTCGGATTACAGTTATTTACTCGAAATGCCACTTTCTCGGTTAACATCTGATGAAATGAATCGATTAACGGAACGAAGATTTCGACGGAAAACTGACCTCGATGCAGCAGAATCCGCTGATTGGAGATCAACGTGGCATTCAGAGTTGGACAAAGTGACAACAGCTATTCAGAAGAAAATAAATAAATAAATTATTGTGAGAAAGTTTTACAGGTTGCAAAAGAGAACTTAATTAAATAAAAACAAAAATAATCAGTATGTTTACTTGTGATTAATAGGTGGAGTTGTCATTGAAACAGCAGTTTCTGAATTTCTTTGACCAGGAGCCACTATGACAGTAAGAGGAGTTCCAACAGAAGAAGATTGAATTTGGGTCATCGGAACAAACGTTTCAATTGAAGATGTTTGATGAAGAGCATTCTCAGAATATGTTGGAGGAGTTCGTCCTGCTTCTGAATCAAAAAACTACTTTGAATATATGAGGATAATGGGATTGTACCTAGCATATTGTAATTGTTCATCTCACTTCGTTGCGAGGAGATGACATACGTAGATACATCACTTCCAATCGAAGATCCAGGAGCACTCTCAGCACTTAATACTTGTTTTTTAATGGGCGGGTCTTGAGTTTCTGAAGAAATATAATAAATCAAAATTCCAAGCGAGACTGATTGAATTATTCAGAGGTTTTTGATAAGAAAATGATTGATGTGGTCATCTGTATAGAACGCAGCGCGACAAAACCCTCCTATGCTGTGTCAAGTTTTATTTCTGAGACTCGTGAATGAAATATTTGTATTCTCCGCACCCAATATACTCTAAAACCATCCTCTCTTAATCTCATTATCCTTTTTTTGCATATTAAAGGTGTGAAACCAATAATTCAGAATATTCACCCGGGTGGCCGAGTGGGGAAAGGTACGAGTGTTCACTCGATGGGCGTCGACCCTGCGCAGGTTCGAATCCTGCCCCTGGTGGATAACTTTTTACAACTGTTTTGTTTTAAAAAGTAAGTTAAAACGCTAACTTCTATTTGAAACTTTTTAAAACCCATTTTTTCAAGAGAAAACGAGTTATTTTTTAAAGTTTCAAACTCACTTATAGGAATCTCTACAGATACTTCTCCTCCACACCCCTTATTTTCTGATTTGATGATGATTGGTTTCAGATCAGTCAGACTTTTTTTTGAAGATAACTCTTCAGTACTTGGTTCTTTTGACCCAATTGTGGATGATATCGGTGCAGATTTCAAACAAATATTTGATTCTTTTTGAACAATTTCAGATTTATCGCCAATGGTTTCATCGCTACTTCTGACCGAATACTCGTTCATTTTAGATGAATTTTCAGTTTTCTCAGTCTGAAATCTTCTTTTTGATTCAATTTCTATTTTCTTCGCTTACTGGAACAGTCTTTTCAGATTTCATTTTCTCGGATGTTTGCTGTTCATTCTCTCGAATGCTTGACGTTGTTCCACCACCGAAAGTTGTCGAAACACTCTGATTATTCACTGCTGCCAATCGTTCTCTATATGCTTTTTCTTCTTCAATTCTTTTCTCTTCTTCGTGTAATTGATTCTTTTTATGTTGGGATTTCAGATAAACCACGAACATATAACCAGAGACTATTAGAATTAGCCCAATCAGAAAGAGTCCGAAACTCCATGCGATCCAATTCACCGGACTTTTCTCTGAAATTATCTTGAAGATTCCGAAAGTTGTAAGACTTTTTAATATTACCTGCGTTTCCATACATTACTATACCAATATTCGAGTGGATGTTGTTTATTATTCTACGGAAATCGGTGATAGTTTTTAATCAATTCATCAATTAAATTCACAATGAACCTTTCCATTTGACCTCTCTTATTCCGTTTTTAATCAGATATTGGAAGGTTCACGCGTTCTGAAAAAAACCAAATATATAGACATTTTAACATTTATTAGTTTGAAAAGACCGAAAAACAAGCCAAAAAAACATTTCAAATAAGAAAATCCCGTTCAAATAGGTGTCACGCGGAATACTGTAGGCGATTGGAATGTTTCAAACATTGAATTCTAATTGAAGAAGAAGAAGATAAAAGAAAGAAAAAAGAAATCAAATATATACAGGAATCTTTGAAACCCGAATCTTAATTCTTTGTGAAGATCGATGAATTTCGTTTCGATTGATTAACTTCTCGTTTCAGTTAGGTTTATACCATGTGCAGTGTAGATTTCCATTCGTTGTTCCACTTTTTGTTCGACTAAAAATAAAACAGTTCTTTCCTCTGTATTCTGAAACATTCCCAAGTCACCTATTTCCCAAAGGATCTCCCTTTTAAGTAATAATTTCCCTAATCCCAGTAACATACAAATGATATTAACATTCCAACCAAAAAACCCTGCTTGGATTTACAGATTATCATATGTATAATCCCTGCTAGTGTATGTTTTGCTGACAATCGAACCCTATATTATCCTCTAAATCCCTTCTCCGATTCAACTCTATTCTGTTCTACTTGACGGAGCAATTAGCAATAAGTACACTATCTTAATGTGCATCATAAGGAAATGGGGAAAATAAAACGGACGTTTTCCAATAAATGCATCTTGACATCATCTCTAAACATCCACTTAAGCCCTCTAAATATTGTTTTTTACGAGAAGACACGTCATTCTAATATTATCTAGATGCGTAATCACAATGTTTCAATTCAATTTTATAACCTGAACCTCATCAAATTCGAAAGAAAACTGACCCATTAAATCAATTTTTCTTCCGAGTGCCAATGAAAACGCAACCAGAGCCAAAGAGAGAAGTGTCATTGCAATTGCGACGAATCCGACGACTCGTTTCACACGTTTTTGATTGTGTTCCTGGAAATAGAATCCTTTTTTCTTTTCTCCATTCTTTTTTTGGTTTGTGGGTGGAAGTTTCAAATTTTGAACTTTCTGATTTCAATGTCGTCATTCTTTTCCAAAAATAAATGATTTTATGAAGACAAAAGACAATTGATGAAATTAGTAAATTCAAGAACTTTCGCGACTAATAGATTCATTATGAATCATATGAAAACATCCGTTTAGTATCAGAATTCCCGGTTAAGAACTCTTTAATTTCTGTTTCCGATTTCTAATAAATGCTAATTTCTCTCGATTTCCTGTTCGAAAAGTAAAGAAATAATAACTTCCTGTTTGATATTCCAAATATTCCAAGTATGAAATTGTCAACATTTTCTTTCTTTTCTCTTCAAAAAAGTTTTTCTAATTATTCAAATTCCCGTTCAGATGCGTGGAAACACAAAGATCTTCTTTCTACTTCCTGATTAGTTTTTCTCTGTTTGTTTTGAGTTCTCATAATAGAATATCAAATCGTTTAGTGACTTGTTGTTGTGACATCCGTCGAGAAAACTCTTTGTTCTTCTCTCTTTTTCCTTCTTCTTTTTCTCTTCTATCTCTATTTTTTGCAGCCAAAAAGATGTAAGAAAAAAAGAAAGATGACATGAAATCAGATGTTGGAATGGGATGGATAAAGCACTAGAAGAAGGAAAAAAGACAAAAACATGTCTTCTTTTCGGCAAAAAAATCAAAAGTCATGCGAGGAAAGTTTGCAGAATTATTCATGAATTAACGACGACGTCTTCATCTAAAATACGCCTTCTCCGCCATTGCCTAATTCTGTTGGAATGGGAGTTTGAGAAATATAAAGTTATGGAAGCACGCGAACTTTGTCGAAAGAAAACATTCAAGTCTTCAAAAATGGGAAGAGAATCAACAAAGTTGAGATACAGTATGGACAGGAAAAGGTGTTTTCTGGCGATGAATCATCTCTTCTGACTTTATCTTGATGATTCCCCAATAGTAACTGACGTAGATATTTCATTTACTCTCTGAACCTTTAAGTAATCTTTCTCTTTTTCCCTTTTTAAGTGATCTCCGACCTTTTCAATTAGCATCTCATCCCTTTCTCCTCTCTTTATTTGGTTTTAGATCTACGGGAGGGAATAATAGAAAATGAGAAAAAGACATAAGACTTTTCTCATTTTTTCCCTTTTTTTCCCTGGCAAAGTCCCTTGCCAAGTGCATCATTTTGAGCTCCTTTTCTGTTGTTGCTCTCAGTCATTCGATACGGACAAAAAATAGAGAGAAGCAGTTCTTTTTGTGTAAAAAGAAGAGACTTTTCCTCCTACTTACAAATTTATATATGGGAATGTATTCTTGTATTCTTGAGAAAAAGAAAAAGAAATATGAGGAGATATATGAAGAAAATGTAGATGAAGCAATGAGAAAAAGATGAGAAAGTTGATGATATTGCAGGTTGCAAACACTCTTTGAAAGTCACGGAATATTCAAAAATGAAGGTGACGAGTGTTTAAATATCAGAGTTCTTACTTTCTTATAGAAAATGTCAATTATTCATCAATTAGTATTCAGATTCAATGATTTGATCATTACTGAAGCCGAGTGAAGCGCATATATTCAAAAAGTACATTGACATTCTGAACTGAAGCGACTCTTTTAGTGTCATCAACGAAATTTGCTTCCTTATTTTCAAAGAGCAATCAGAAGTTGTCCCGAATAACTTCAATGACTTAAAATTCACAAACACTAAGTTTTAAAAACTAAATGAATCATAGTTCTCAGGAAAAGCAGTCAATCGTTCCTCTTTATCAGAAATAAAAATCAGACACCTGACTCATGAGATTTTGATTTCTGAATCTTTGAATCCACCGGAACTCCTCAAGAGAAATCGAGTACTTCTCAGCCAAAGATCAAGAAAAAAAGAAGAGAAATGTCATTAGAAACGAAAGTTTCCGTTCTCCGAATACTGCATTAATCAAGTGGAAGAACATGAAAAATCTTGTTTTCAGAATTTTAAAATATAAAAGAGGACGAACACATTTCATCCAGTATTTTTGGTGTTGAAAGAATTACTGAAACTGACACGAGCATGTAGAAAATGGAAAGAAAAAAACGTAGATTTTTCTTCTGGAATTCTGAAAACCTCAACTAACTTTTAATTGTTGAATTTCCACATCAGTGAGTTCGTATTCAGCTCCAGCTGGTTGAAGTGCCTCGAAATTTGTTGTCTTTTGTATATTCATCGTGGTCTGAAATCAGAAATTTAAAAAAAATCGTGGAGGAAAAACAAGAAATAAATATTCTTTCAAGTAAAAAAAACCTGATATCTGTTGGTGACCGACGGCAAATAGGCTGAGTCTATGTCTCCTACAGAGTCAGAAGGGGGAAAAGAGAAGCGCAAAACAACCGACAAAGTGGGCGGAGTCCAGAGAATACCAGGAGAGTGGGAAACGGAGACAACGGCACGGAAACGAGCAAGAAGAAGAAGAAGAAAAAAAGAAGAAGCTGACTGGAAGAAGAAGATGCTTATGGCAATTCTCTCTCTTTCTCTATATCTCATTGCTATTTTGTTCCGTTATCATCATCATCATCATCTCTTCTTTTTCTTCTTCTTCTTCTACTGCCAACAGCATCATCATCAGCATCTTCATTTTGAAGAGCAAGACGAGGATGTCGCGGTGGCAGCAGTCTCGGAAAGTGATGAAGAGAGATAGAGAAATGAGAGGACTTGTGACGTAGGAGACATCTCATATGAAGACATTCAGAATTTTAGAATACTGCGACAAGTCTTCTCTCTCTCCTTGAATATGCATTGTGGTATCTTCTAACTTTTTTCCAACGTCAATGGGTTGGCACGCATTTATTGAGAATGAAGATGATTCAAAATAATGACAGTGTCTTCGCGAAATAAAATGCTCAAGGGGGTATTTAGAACAAAATTAGCTAGGTTTCTCGTGAGAGTTTTCAAGGGAATTTTCAGAACAAGAAAGTACTGAAACGAATAATAAGGGTATTTCGAGTTGGCTGAAGTCCAAATTGAAATGGTGACGTTCTGAATTGTAACCTTTTCTGGGAATGAGTACTTCTGTTGAGAACTGACTTCTGTTTGGGTGGATAATAACTTAAACTTATTGACAGTTTAATCAAAAGAATAAATAAACTGTTCGAGGTTCGAATTTCTGCTAATTCCGTCATTCGAGGAGGACTGAAGCTAAAAATCTCTCTAAAAGTTACAATTCTTGTTCTCCTGACACAAAAGGAGCCTAGATGGAAGAGTTTTCCCACGGCTTCTGTAGTCCTCTTGGACAAGATTTCGTTATAACTCCTCGTTTGCTTACTTTTTCAAACAAATGTTCGTAGTTCTTCCTTTTTTGAGATTCAAATTGAAAAAACACGAAGGTTTGCTAAAAAAAATCGAGGAAACGAGGAATTGAGAAATAATTTTGTCCGAGAGGACTACACGGCCGCGTGGAAAACTCTTCCACCTAGGCTGAATTTGAAGCGTTTAGAGCAATTTTTAGCATATGCTCCAATTATAAAAGTGTTTTAGAATGATCAGAAGTGTCATAATCTGAAATAAAAAACATGAATTCATTCCTCCTTTCGTTCATATATTTCCCATCATTGAAAGAAATAATTTGAACTGCTCTGTAATATTCAAAAGTGTACATCTCATAAACAGTATTGTGTTCAAAAGTCTAACTTCTAAGTTTATATATCGAACTCTTTCTCATAAATCAATAAATACGTGCTCTAAGATTCACCCAAAAGCCGGGTCGGAAAAGAAGTTTATCTTCAACTACCCAATCATAATGATGAACGCACAACAGCACAAGAAAAGAACAGCCGAAACATATACTTACAACGAACTCTTTCTCGTAAACGGGAAGAGCATCATGAACTTGTGAGCTCATTATAAGAAGTTGTTTTTCAATAAACAAATATTAATTTTATGGGACAACTTTTAGTACACTTCAGTTCAGGATATATGTTGTGTCGATAGTTTCTGAGCGCAGCGGTGTTCTTTAGATACAGGGAAATTGATGGTAATAAGAATTTGATTTTCATAGAATAATTCATGGTCGCTCTGTTCGTCGGATCTGGGTTTATCCCGCTAGACTTTTTCCAAAACATAAGTTTTGTGTATCAAGACTGTGCTCTTCTGATAAACATAAATTTCAGATACAACGTTTACCATGTACTGTATTGGTTGTGTAAAATTAGTTTATTTTTGTGTTTCTTTCTACTCAAAATTTCCAGAAAAACCGGAAAACATTCAAAATCAAACAAACAGGAAAATGCCCAGTCTCCACACCTTTTTCTATCTAAACACACATTTTTCAGACTTCTGAATACTAAAAATGATAGGAGTGTCCTCATCTTCTGACCATTTTGTTGAATATTTCAGGAAAATTCGTTCAATTTCTTGTATACAACAGGATGACGATACACATGTATTTGTACCAAAAAATGGGCGGTCTACAGGAAAAAAGAAGGAGACAACGAAGCGAGAAATTGGTTTTTCGAGAATAGTCATATGCATCATATTTGTGTCGTTTTGTGAATGTTTGTGTATTTTCTCATTCGTTCAGAAATTCCATGTCTTCAAATCATTTTCTTGTTTTCCTCAAACTTTCAGAAATACTTCAAATATTTTTCTTACGAAAACTTTTCAGACCTCATTTCTTGATCCGTAACAAAACTCTTTGATAGATAGATTCAAAATTCTTGAAACGAATCGTTGATTTCAAGTTTCTGAAGTATCCCCTTCTTTTCGAGTGAACTGTCACTGTAAAGACGAGAACTGTAATAGAGAAGTACTCGATTTGATCTACGTATCCTATAACAATTCTTATATTGAGGAACAATCAGTGACGCCATGACAAACTCTCAAAGCTCATCATATTCCGGCATCGTTTACAGTCTCTGAACGGTTATATCCCTGATTGCTCTCTCCGTGAAAAATGAGAAATCGAACTTTCAAAATAAAGAATTTTCACATAAATCCGAACATCTAATAGTAAAAAAGATTAAATGATTTCTCACTTTACAATTCATTCATCAATGTGTCATTCTGAATTCTCTTTGCACATCGAACAACCCCATATTACTCACTTTGTTGACAAAACGTGCGATACTTCAGACCTTTCTTTCTGGAGAGAAAGAGGTCATCTTCCGCCGAAAAGTCTCTACAATAATAATAATAATAATAGAACTCTTGTTGTCACACTTTTTTCTGTATTTTTCCTGTTTTTCGGATTCTCGTTTCCCCGAATACCGTTCAATTTATTTTGAACGGAACTTTTGTTTAGCTTAAACTATCTTCGATTTTCTAATGGAGCTGCCAACGAAAAAACTTGTCTATTCACAAATGCAAAAAAAGCGTTTATTGTAAACACTGTACCATAATTTTTCAACTGCCTCCTAGAGAAATTTTGTGGTTCCTGAAACTCATTAAAATTAAACGGAAAAAACTTTTCTTGGACGTTCCATTTTCTGATCTAGAAATTGCTAATCACGCTGATTCTAATCAGAAGCAAGAAAAAAACACCAGAATAATCATATTCATGAATTCTTAAATAGTATAGATGGAGTGGCGTTATAATATAGTTTTTACGGTACTTGCACTCGTGAATAGAAAATAATTTATCAAATGGTGCAAGTTTTTTTTAATAGTTTGGAGAAAAAAAATTTCAGATAAAATCAAATGTCTTATTACGGTGGCTATGGTAGTTGTGGAGGTGGAATACTTGGATCAGTACTCGGAATGGCTGGGGGTTACGGTGGCGGTTACGGTGGCGGAGGTTACGGTGGATATGGGTTTGTTTCGGTTTGAATATTCTTGACTGAAATTCAAAAGTTCAGAAGATGTGGAGCTGATAACATATTCTATCGTTGGCGTTGCTGTGATTATAGTCCCTATGAATGTTGTATCCAGTTGGAAACTTGGGTCGTGTGAGTTATTATGAACAAGTTCTCACAAATCCCATTGTTTTTAGCGTTTTCCTTGTAATCTTCATAATTGGATTCTTTGTTTGTTTGTGTGCCTGTTTGGCAGGATGTGTATGGTCTGCTCGCAACCGTCAGTAAATTCCACATCCAGATTCTCTAATGAAAGTTCTGCGCTTTATTTTTTTTCAAATGTCCTCATATTATGACTTCAGTTATCATCTGATTATCACTGAGAAATCCAATTGCCACGATTTATACGAAATAAAATTACTGAATAAATAACCATACATTCTTAGTATTACACAGGTAGTAAGAGATGAATTCACTGGTTGAGAATAGGGATGTTCGTGTATTTGCCGAGAAGAGTCGAAAAAAGCGCTGGTCCGTAGCCAGTAGCACGATCTCCGCATTCAGCCGGAGCAGCAATATCGAGATGAAGCCAACGGATTCCTTCTCCAAAGTCGATATGAGCGCCAATGAAGAGACCAGCTACAGCTGATGGTGGACCATCCATTTTTCCGAGATTTGAGTTTCTCATATCTGCAATCGGGGATTTCAGATCAGAGTAGAAGAGATCCGGAGCGAAAAGCATTGGCGACACGAGATCTCCTGATGCTTTACCGGCTCGAACAATCTGAAAAATAAGAGAAATATAATTTCATTACGGTTCATCATTATCACTGATGCTACTCATCACTGTACTCACATCGTTCTCGAGTTGGTCATCATTGGTCATAGCAGCACCATGAAGACGTCCTGAGAGCCATGCCTGAGCTCCTGTGAGCGTGGCCATATCGAAAATGGTGGTCGCCTTCAAGTATTCTTTTGCGTAGTACACTCCGTCTGCGAGGATCAAACGACCTTCTGCGTCTGTGTTGTTGATTTCGACAGTTTTCCCACTCAGCATTTGAATAACGTCATCTGGTTTACTGAAAAACGTAGAATAGGTTCTGCGCGTTCGATTAATTGACAAACTTTGCAATCGGGCTGACGTTGTTTTCAACAATGCAAAGACAAACGTGAAGTGTCTGAGAGAATCCTCGTTTGACCAGAGTTGAGTAAGCTTCGAGCATTCCAGCAGCACCACCCATATCTCTTTTCATGTCTGAAAAGAACTGGTTTTCGAAAACTCGAGAATTATCTTACTCGGCATTCCAGTCTTTGACTTGATTTGAAGACCTCCGGTGTCGTAAACAACTCCCTTTCCAACAAGTGCGATATGTTCAGTAGAGCCAGGAACTTCGTGGGACAACACGACAAAAGCAGGAGGTGTTGGACCGGCTTTTCCAACATGATAAATTCCACCAAATCCACTGCTTAATAGGTCTTCTCCGCGAATAACTGTTACTTTGGAACCGAGAGCATTTCCAACTTTAACAGCTTCATCAACAAGTGCATCCGTTGTCAAAACGTTAGCTGGAGTGTCAATGAGACGAGCTGTTTCACGAATAGATTCAGAAAGGTCGGTGAGGAAATCAGCATCTTCCCCAGTTAGCTGAAAAAACAAACGAATATGTTCCATTTATACATATCGGGAATCAAAATTTGAACCTTTAGACTTCAGAGTCTATTAATTGGCATTTTATGAGACATTCAAGCGCTTCATTTCACTATGTTTCGTCAGACCTCGTAAGACTCCTTTTGTGTTTTATCAGCACAAAAATCCAGAAAAGACGATTAAGTTGTCTCCAGAAATGATATAATCTAAGGGATTGTCAAGTTTGCAGAAAGGAGCGAGCACATGGTGTCTGCTGCCTATCATTTATTATAAATTCCCGACACTGCGCCGCATGGCTTTAAAGGCGCATCCCATTTATTAGAAATTTCGCGGAATGGTCTCGTAGTTGAAAAAGATCAAACACCCTATTTTCGAGCTTTGCAGGTCTAAAAATAAATGCAAATAATGTTTTTCGCTTCGAGACCATTTTGAACAAATTAGAGGCGCCAAAAGCCATGCGGCGTAGTGTCGGGAATTTATAATATATGTTTAGTGATAAGACCGTAAGAATCATTAAGTCAAAATGGCTGTAGCTAAATGAGCATATCATCTTCTTCTAGTCAACAGTGTTTTTTCGTGTAGAAACTATGAAAAAATGGAGAACTCATACCTGATCGCATACCACATCGATATTAACGTTCAATGATCGCTTTTTGCTAGTTTTCAATGTGAACTTGTAAAAGGTTCGAGCTATTGCCGAAACATGAGCAACAACATCGGAATAATTCGAAAACAAGACAATGTGAACATTTTCCACGTCTTCTGGGTAAGTGACAGATCTCATATCTTTGAACAGAGCATGACTGTTTGTCGAAGTATTTCCTCTAGAAGCGCTGTCTGGAACAGCAATCAAATGAGCAAGCTCGTAATGAAGTGGAAGACGTCCAGACTTGTTGATTCGTGAGATCATCGAATTCCATGAGGAGCTATCTTAAGAATCGTTAAAAAATTAACTCTCTGAAAGCTCGAGTAAATACGAACCTCCAACGAATTTCTGGGCAACTTCTTGAAATCTTCCTTCAAACGGAACGGCTTGCAATGCACTTTTCTTTCCGACAATAACCAAACTGGTCAGTCCTTCACCGATCGCCTGTATTCCATTTCGAACTAGAATTTTTGCCATTTTCCCAGGCACAAATTACTGAAATGTGAAATATTAAAGAAGATTTCGAGGAAGACAAGAACTGCGCCGAAATAGAGACGGAAGTATCAAAGACCGTTTCGTCAGGTAATCGACAGGTGTAATAATGATTACCCAAATAAATGCTTTATCAGTTATCACAGGCGAGAATAGGAGAGTGACAAGAGAAATACATTTAGAAAAGATGATAAAAGAAATGTCAATACAAAAGTAGAGCAACATGGGGAACAAATGTTCGCGGCGGTGTTTGCGTACATTTGCAGATCAAAAAAATTCATATGAATTCATATGAACATCAAAACCAGAGACCACGAAAATCGGAAAACGAAGTCGGGGAGTGTTCATGGAAGAATACAAGTTCGACACTGAATCGCCCATAAATCTCATATTGTTCATAACGCATTTACGATCAAAACCATGTAGAAGAAAAATGCTCAATTGACAAAAATACCAAGATTTACCTTATTATCCCGTAGAGTGAATTGATGAGCAAATTGCTAAGCGCGATCAAAATGGATATTTGAGAAACTACATAAATAACTTAACTATTTGAAAGGTTTGAACTTTCTGATCTACATAAGTAAATAAAGAAAATATAGCCAACTAAGTTGATGAGTAAATATAAAAGCATGCAATAAAGTTTTGACTTGAGTAGAAAACATTATCCCAATTAGACTGGAGCCAACGTCTCTTTCAGCATTCGAACCTCTTCTACAGTGGTGACACGAGTCGGCTGATTGTCCTGCTTTCCCATTGAAACTTTGTTCATCGGCACATTCTTTTTCAGAACCGACGCAGATGCATGATACCAATGACATTTGGTCCATTCCACAAGATTAGCAACATTTGAACTGTTAACACCACATCCAGCTAGAATATCAATTTTATCTTTGTATAGTTCTTGCATCTCTCGAATAATGTGAACACCGTCGAGTGCGGAGGGTTCCTGACCACTAGTAAGAACTGCTTTGAAACCAATTTCGATCGCTTCTTCGAGACAACTTTTCCAATCGTAGGCAACATCGATTGCGCGATGAAAAGTAACTGGAAGAGGACGAGCAGTGGTGATTATCGTGTCACATGCTTCTCGATCCAGAGTTCCTACTCTATAAGTTATACCTTGAGAGGTCTCTTACAGTTATTTGCAAACTTTACGTTGTTAATGCACCAAAAACAAATCCGGTTGCACCTGCTTTTTTCAGCCATTCTACGTCTTCCATATTCGCACTCATTTCATCTTCTGTATACACAAAATTACCAGGGCGCTGGCGAATCATGCAATAAAGTGGAGTATCAGGATATTTGTAACGGAGTACTGAAACGAATCCTGTAAACACAGAAATTTCAGACCGGGTAAGTTTAAAAAAAAAGTTCATTATGATATGGTTTCAATAATTAAATCCTACCGACTGATGGCGTTAGCCCTCCCAGTTGCAAAGAAGAGCAAACCTCAAGTCTATCAGCTCCGCCAGCTATTGCGTTTTCAGCCGATTCAAAACTATCGATACATACTTCCAAATTTATATGGTTCTCTGGCTTTTCTTCGGTCATCTTCTGAACACTGAACATTTCAGATAAACTGTTACTGTAATTGAAATATTCTAACATTCTGAAACGCAACCAGATATAAAATTATGGTTTATAAATCCGATAACTAGCTTTTCGATTTCAAGGAATCTGAGAGCAGTAAAATAAATAAAAATTTATCTTATTGGAATGGTGAAAAAGAAAACAACAAAAGTGATAATAAAGTTCGGACTTTGGTATAGGAATGGTGATCACATGGCGGTGGTTACTGCTATAACTTTACATAAACTGAGTTGAATTTCCATTGAAACTTGCTCTCTCTTCTGGGTCATCGTCATTCGGGTTTTCGAGACCTGCGACATTTCCTCTCTGAAATATATATATATATACTTCCACAAAAAAACAATTAATCTTACTCGGCGAACTTCCGCACTTCTTGGCATTCCACGTCGAGGCGGACCAGCATCAGATCTTTGTTCAGTCGATACGTCATTATCTTTTTTATTATTATTGGCCTGTCCCCATCCCAGCATACCACAAAAAACACTCCAAATAGCACTGAAAGGATAAAACAGCCATGCGAATAAATTCAAACTCGATGTGTTCAGTGCAAATGATCCAGAACCGGGACGAGATGAACCAGAAGATTTTTGTACAACGACTAGTGCAGTAGAGGGTGTCAGAAGGTTATCAATAAACGATTTGGAGTAATCTTCAACTGTGAACACACGACGTGGATAAGGCTGTTGAATCTCGAAAGCATCACCGGCAATGGAAGGTTTTTGGCGAATAATTTCAACGAGAGAGTTGAGGACATCGTTTGATGGAAATTCTTCAACGAAGGTGGACCCGTTCGGCAAGCGAATTTGTAGACGACATCTGAAACCCCTTTTGCTGATAAATGTTATTTTATACTTAATTAACCTATCCGAGGGTACTGCTTTTCCAACAATAGAACTAGATGTGCTTTCTTTCTTGTCGGTATTTGTTTCGACGTTCGTTGCATTTCCAAAACGTTTCTGTGCATCTTTTCTAAAAAAAAAACTGTTGTAAATTTAGAATTAAAAGACTGTTGTAAATTTTTCCGTTTACCTATCTGCTTTGATTTGAGCTAAAATTCTTTCTTTTTCTTTTCCCGCTTCCAACTTTTCCATCTTTCTTTGCTTTGCAGCTTCCATGAGTGCTTTATCGTCCCTATCTTGCTTAGCTTCGCGCGCCTTAGAAATTTCTTCTTTCATTTGCTTTGCAGCTTCTCGTTGTTTTTCAGCATCTTTTAATTTCTTCTGTTCCAATAAAGACTTAGCTCGTGCTACTTTTTCAGCAATTTCTGCACTAGTTTCCTGTGAAACAGGTACAGGTTCTTGCCTTGCAGCAGGACTCGACACTGGAGCAGTAGTCGATGAAGCCGATGACGTGGGTTTCACTGATGCGAGAGTTGAATTAATGAATTGAGCAGTAGCTTTGTCGAATTTGGCACGAAATTGGTCATAAGTTTTTCCAACTAGAGTTGTGATCACTTCGATTGGCTTTCCATTTTGGTCAATAAGATAAGCCGCAGGTACGATAGGAGTAGGATCTGCAAATTATCAAGTAATTAGTATTTTTCATCGAAATAATTTTTAAATACTTACAAATATCTGCGAATTGTTTAGCTGCAGTTTCCCCGGCTATCAACTTGATACCAACAACTGGACACAGGAGGTTTGAAGAGTCAATATGTTGCCAGTATTCATCGAAAAGTCGCCCATCCTCCGTATCGTTTGTGATGTAAACTATCAGAAGAGACTTATTTGTTCGAGAAACTTGAATTGCCGTAGTTACATTACCGGGAAACCACTTCATTTTGTGAACGAACTGTGAAATAATAAAATACTTGAGAAAATATACCAACTAAACATTTAAAAACTAATTGAAAAGTGAGTAAATTTAAATCTGAAAGTCACAGATAATTGGTTGAAAAAGCATACGTAAAATAAATCGTGGAGAAAAGAAACCGTGCGGTGGTTGCATCTCGACTCCGCCCAACTTCCTAGTCCCGCCCTCCGTTCTCCGTGCAACTTATCATGTAACAGTGGATTTTCTTTAATGCATTTCTGTACTTGAAAGTATTTTCATTCATAAAACGTCGAAAAGTAACTTTAATTGACACTAAGCAATCTTTAAGTAGCTCCCCACACTCATTCTCTAGTTGATGACTTATATCGATTTTCCATTAATTTGCAGGAGCTGCTCATCTCGATTTCAGCCCACCCTGATGCGATAGTCATTATTGTTGATACAATAGTTTTCCGTGAGTTGTGCTTCACTTCTGAAGTTTAGAAAACAACAAAACGTATAAATTATTACAGGAGATGGGGAATTCATCATGTTGCTTGCGATCGAGGTCGTCGAGCGGAGAAGACAAGTCGTATAATAATGATGGACAGTATATCAGAACTAATCAGGTGGAGGTATGTTTCACGAAATTCTAGCCCGAAACTCTAGAATTCAAAGTTTTTCCTCAATAAAATAATAGAGACTCAATTAATTTTATTCTTATTTTTCGTGTTTGTTTCTTTCAGTATATCAATCAAGTCTTCCCGCGTGACGAAACATCAACCAACTTTCTTCCACATATCAGTGAGCGAGAAGTAACTGAAGGTATTAAATATCCTTAAAATCATAGAGCTTATAAATAACATTCTTCAGGGTACGAGGAAGATCCATCAACAAATCCAACTGCTCGGCCGACGTTCATGGAGAGGAGTAAAAGCGAAATGAAATGTAAGTTTTGATTAAATATGATTATCGTAAAAACTATAATAGGAGGACTCCTAAAATTGAAGTCGAGAAGGCTTTAAAAAATAGAAAGACATGTCCTTCTTTTATGGACCTATTCACGAACTTTGTTTGTTCTGTTTAATACATTTTTGTGCCACGTTAAACGCATAAAAATGTATTAAATAGCACAAGTTATTGTTCGTGAATAGGTTCATCACAGATTTAACGAAATGTAAAATCTGAATAAATAAACAAAATAACATGCAATTATGCATTAAATCTGAAATTCGAGCACTTAAGAATATCTCTAAAAGAAAGCAATTGTAAAAATAAAAATAAAAAACGAAATTTCAGTAAAAGACAATCGCCGTTCGTGTTATATGCTAGACGCTTTGGCAGCCGGTGGTCATCATCCAGGCGTACTTCCAAGAAGTTTGAGAAAATCCAGTAGTTGTAGTACAATTTATATAGGTATGTTTTCATTTCGTTTGAATTAAATCTTTAATTTTTATTTTTCAGACGATTCAACTGTCAGTCAACCTCATTTAAAAAACACAATAAAATGCATTTCGCTCGCAATATACTATCATATTTCAAATCGCAAAAATCGTGGTCATGAAAGGCTTATGGAGATCTTCGAAGAACGTCTTCATCCTATTTTCGTAAGTTGTTGGAATCAGGATGAATTCTAAAGTTGCCAGAAGATTTTTCAGCGAGACCCTATTCCACCAGAACAAATGACTCGAGACCCAGATCATAGAAATATTTATCGTTTTGTGAGAAATCTCTTCAGTTCAGCCCAACTCACCGCCGAATGTGCAATTATCACATTGGTGGGTAGTATCTTAAATATATTATGTTGAACGAATGGCTCTCAGGTGTACATTGAACGTTTGCTCAACTACGCTGAAATGGATCTGTGCCCATCAAATTGGCGTCGCGTCGTTCTAGGTTCGATAATGTTGGCTTCAAAAGTCTGGGATGATCAAGCTGTTTGGAATGTTGATTATTGTCAAATTCTTCGAGATACAAATGTCGATGATATGTGAGTCCACACTGTTGTTATTCAGATTTTACAGTATATTTCTTCTCAGGAATGAGCTGGAACGACGTTTTTTGGAATGTCTTGATTTTAATATTGAAGTGCCGTCGTCCGTTTATGCCAAATATTATTTCGATCTCCGAACATTAGCACTTGCAAATGATCTACAATTGCCTATCCAACCATTGTATAAGGAACGGGCGCAAAGATTAGAGGTAATAAATCTAGAGTAAACCTATTATGACTGAACACTTTTTCATGAAACATTTTTGTATAAAACAATTCTGGTTTCTGCAGGCCCTCAGTCGAGTATTCGAAGATAGAATTCAAACTTCATCTCTTCCCAAACGTGCTCGTTCTGCTGAACATCTCGTATTAGAACATCCTGCAGTGCTCTCATAAGCCGATTTATGTGAAGATACTCTGTATTATTTTTATTTATACATTTTCATTAATCGCTTGAGCTTCACTGAATTTTTCTGTATCCCAAAAATTTTTCGAAATCGGTTAGAATTTGAAGTGAATTACCTTGCTTAGGTTGTATCCTGTAAGTTATTGTAACATTGTTTGTTTTCACAAAGCATAATAATTTAATGCCATAATATAGTTTTTTTCCGAAAGTGCTCGTTATAATATGATGACCTTCCGCTTATTTCTGTCTTTCCTGTCTATCTCCCTGTATGCACTATCTTTTCATCTTGAATACGGCTAATTCTTCTTTGACAATCTTCTTCAACTTCTCTCGCAAACTTGCTTTTAATTTTCAAATCTTGTTGGCTACTTTTAAACAGCTCTACTCTTTTTTTCTGAAAATCTCATCCTCTTTTTTTATCTTTCGTTCTTCACGCAGTATTAAAACATCTTGAAGCACTGTACCTCCTTTTTAAAATTAAAACCCCAATAAATGTTTTTTTCAAAATCATGACATGTCCCATTTCGCTTCACTGACGGTAGAAAAAAAAAACCTATACTTAAAAATGTTTTCAAAAGCCAAAGTGTTTCCACAAAGTTGAATTACAGACCGAAAAAAAACGTAACATGTGTTCACATGGACATTCTCATAACTGTGCAGCGGAGCACATTCCGGAAGTCTCCGGAGACGACGTGCACCGATACGATATGGTCAGTTACATTGATATGGAAAGGGTAAGGAAACAAACCAAAGGGAGCAAACGTGATCACGTCATTCCAGGTGACAACTCTGAATGAATCAGTGGATGGCGCCGGAAAGAAAGTTTTCAAAGTGATGGAAAATCGAGATGACAAGTAAGTTCAGATTTTGCAAAGCCCAAAAAACATGATTCGGCGAGAATGCCTTCAGAAAGATGTAGAAGAGAACTGAAAATGCACAATCTAGGCAAAACATTTTTTGCAGAACTGAATTTGTGGAAAGTGATTGTGATCATGAACTTCTCTTCAATATTCCGTTCACAGGACATGTACGTTTGACCGGTCTCTCGATAATCGGAGATGAAGATGGATCACATCCCGCAAAAATTCGTTTATTCAAAGATCGAGAGGCAATGGCATTTGACGATTGTAGTATTGAGGCAGATCAGGAGATTGATTTGAAACAAGATCCACGCGGACTTGTTGATTATCCATTGAAAGCTTCGAAGTTTGGAAACGTTCATCATTTGTCAATTCTAATCGCTGCTAATTTCGGAGAGGACGAGACAAAAGTGTATTATATCGGACTACGTGGAGAATTTCAGCATGAATTCAGACAAAGAGTGAGTCCTCACATCTTCTCAGATTTCTTAGAAGCATCTATTTCCAGGTTGCAATTGCAACATATGAATCACGCGCGCAGTTAAAAGATCACAAGAACGAAATTCCGGACGGCATCACAAAAAGCCTCTTCTAATTCTGCTGAATTCCAACATCTATCATTCCATACTTGTAAAAAACTGAAATGAAAATGTAGAAAAAACTTGTTTGATTTCTTTCGGCTTTTTCTGTTTCAATCTTGAATAGTAACAAATGTTCATCTCTTCATGCTTCCCATTATCGTTTCTCAACCCGCTGCATCAATGAAATATATTATTTCTACCGTAATTCCTTCTACCGCACAACACAAAGTCTCTCATCTGGGGGGGTCGGAAGAAACATCCATTCTTCCTCCTCACATATATCTTTTCCTCATAGGTGTGAAAAGGAAACAGAAAATTAAGTAACACAGGATGAGAGCACAAGATGCAATCAAAAATAACTCACTGTAGTATTTTCCTTCTTTAACTAATCCGTAATCTGGAAAAATAACTATTTGTATAATCTCTTCAGGACAGCTAGAAGGTTGATATGAACAAGAAAATTGAATAGCTATTTTTAGAAAACACGAAGAACCGTTCAAAAATAGGTTATTGTAAGTGCAACATGGACATTCATAGAACTGACGACTCTTAATCATACACATATACTGACCATTTCTCTAATTTTAGAGTGACTTTTTGTGTTTTACAGTAATCAGATTTTGAAAGTGATCAATTCATCAATGAAAGTCTCACACGAGTGACACTAATTGGGTGTCGTGACAGACGGCTGTCATTAAGTTGCCTATTGTGAGAACTGTGCCCCTTGATATTTTAGTGAATAAAGTTTCGTTATCAATATGGATAAGATATGTGTTCCAGCCTGAAGTTCTTTTCAATTCAAATCTTTCGATCAATTTGAATTTTATGACTCACAACCGGTGGAATGTACACTTCTATTCTTTTGTTTTTATGAGTCAGGAATTTTTCACTCCCGCAATTTTTTTTTGGAAACATTTTTTCAGTCAAAATTCATAAAACATTCTTATACAGATAAATTATCATTTTTCTTCTTTCGCTTTGTTAAAAAATTCTGCAACCTTCTCTTCTTAAACCCATTAGGTATGGGGGGTGAATGTTTTGTAATTTGAAAAACGTTACAATTTTTCATTTCTCACTAGCAAAAATGTCACGCTTTGTTGACCGTTAATAACTTTGTCCGTTTTTCACCTTTTCACCTGATTCTTTTTTGGGCGATTAGGATTAGTCTGTCCCGCCATTCCTGGAAAATTTGGATGTGATACCATCATTGATGACCGAGCTATGAACCGTAAAGTGAAAGTCACTTTTTTTGGCTAGAAAATTTTTGATTTTTAAGTGATTTTTAGTGAAAAAACATTCGTGACCTTTCAATGACCAAGGCCTAGAACAGTGACCAAGACAAATTCATTTCCATTTGTTTTAATTAGGGGTATGTAGACGGCGGCAATTCCCGTTCTTGGGGGCGATCATGGAATGCCGAAAGTTGACGCAGGGCAGCAGGGCCGAAGGCCCTATTCTACTCTGGCTCAGGGCCGCAGGCCCTGGAACTCTTGAATGCCCGGGAAGCATAGCGGACCCCGCCGGCAGGCGGGAGACGCTAGTCTAATTTATATTGAAAAATCCTATAACACAATAGCTGAACCTACGTCAGTTCTGACAAACTTTCGAACTGATAATTCAGATTCGCTCTTTCTCTTGATTCCTGCCGCGGAGTCTCCTGATCAAAAACGAAATATTGAATACAATTGGCATTTCAAGAACAACCACGTACTCAAGAAATACGGTCATTATGGAAGATCTTAGTAATTAAACAATGATGATTTGCATCTCACAATCAAAAGAAGCCATGGGACGTTTCAGTAGTTTCCGATTTTCCAGGTGTCGAATCAGCTAATATCTTTATGCAACAGTTATTGAATTACCATAATACATGTGCAAAAGAAGTCGAGGCTGATGTTCAGAGAAAATGAGTATTCGAATAGAAAATATGAATATCTCCTGTTTGCAGGAATCAAGAGTTTTTGAACAGAATGGTAAAATGGTGTGTTGTAATACTCGATATTAATGTTCCACTAAACCTGAATCGGCTCAAAATAATTCTTCACAAATACACCGGAAATGAGATAAACAGATGAATGGGCTCATCAACACATTGTTGTAAAACGAAGTAGACGCAATTTTATCGTCACCGACTCAGTAGTTATCATTAGAAATCTGTTAATGAACTGAAATCTAATCATCTTAGTGTTTTAATTCTTGTGGACTTTCGATTCATTTTCGAAAATTCAAATTTCAGGAGACTTGTGGATTTGAGTGGAAAATTGTTGTTTTATCACATGATGAACGGATATAAGCGTTGCAATGAATACCGTACTCTTTAATGATTCGATGCCGATTCCAAAATTATACAATTTCAGCCGTCGTTATTCATTATCAGTTTAAAAAAGTAATTTTGCTATTTATGGTAGTGTTGCAGCTAAGTCCAACCAACTCTGTGCCATATCAAAGGACTCGATTGTTTGCATTTCTCTCCTCCAAAGTGGTCTTCTCTTCATATGATTGAGAATCTACCGTAACCCTATTGACATTTGTGGAATAATTTGGTATAGCAGATCTTGCGATCCTTTGTAATTTGCTGAAAAGATATACATTTCAGTTCTGAAATATCAAAAATGGCTTCTTCATTTTTCAGATTCGTATGCAGCCTAATCATACGTTTTCAATGTTGTTTTTTTTCTCAGAAACCAAATAATGTGTTATATTTATATTTATATTTTATTTAACTATTTAAATATACAGTAAATGGTGTTCATAAAACTACCGTAATCTTCTATTAAAAACATTTTCGTCTATCTCTCTCCACTTCAAAATCCATCAAATCGAAACTGCTTTTGGTCGGAAAAGAAGAAGAAAAAGAAGAGAATATCTCTCTAATCTAATTACCGTATTCCTCTTCATTGCGCATCCATTCAATTATTCGTCACCAACAATACAGCACATTGAGAAGGTCACTCTTTCCGTATTTTCTGTTTTTGTATGTATTCTCTGTGTCTCTCTATCTCTCTCATTTTTTATTTTTTTCCTTCAAAATATATATATATATATATATGCGTGCGCCTGGTGTCGTCGTTCTTTCCGCTCTCTGTCTCCCTTCGACACCATTTATTTACACATACACACTCTCTCTCACATAAAATCGAAACGAATCGGCCAAGAAACGAGGGGAAAAGCGAGCATCGAGACGCGGAGACAAAGTGGGCGGAGTCCGGGTTACGGTAGCCTTGCCGCTTCTTTTTAATTGTTTACATTCTGATGACAGAATTGAGAGGAATGGGAGATATAAGGTTTCTCTAGGCACTACATTACTCTATGATTGATCGATTGGGGACACACTACTCTCACATGCTCCGAGAGCCGAGGGTCCAGTGGGTTGACCTCTGCGTCTCTTGCTTCACGAAACTATCTGTTTGGCTCTCTAAATTCTCTTCAGCACTGGGACAAAATTCTGTATGTATTAGCGAAGAGAGCGCGCACATTCGCTCTTCTCCATCTCTTCTCTTCGTCTCTCCCCGCTTCGTCGATAATCGTGCAAGAGGAAGGACGTTAGGCAGCCGGGACTACGGTATCTCCTCACCACGTACAACGGACCGCCTTTCCGCAAAGACTCCTCTCAATGGATGGGCGGACCCTTGCTCTCTGGTTGGTCAATTGAATATTTCCCCCTTCATTTGTTGTGTATTCTGCCACTTCTCTCCGTCTCTCTCGGATTCTTTATGCCTCTTCGTAACTGCCGATTGCCTCCCCCCATCATCGTTCTGTAGCCCCATTTTCCCTCTTCTTTCCTTCGTCCTCTCTGCAAAACTTTGCTGCTTCAAAACACGTTTCCTCCATTCAACATCAATCGATACTGGTACTGTAACGCCCTACATTATTGTATTCTAGGATTGGATGAGTGAGGAAAAGATAGGAAACTGGTATATCAATTGATGGTAGATAACATTTCGACAAGTATAGCACGTATATAGGGGTTTTGAATAAAAAGCTGTACCAGTCGAATCCCAACTAGTATCAAGGGTAGCTTTCGAAGAATACGATGATTTTTTAGATCTGAGGAAAATTATGTGGAACCCAGCATAATTGTTACCAGAAATAGTTAATGATCAATTGAAAATATGATATTTAGATTTATACTGGTTCAGATTTGAATGTGTTGTCTTCAAAACACAGTCTTATTTCTTAAAAAATAATATGATGGACTGGAATGAAAATTGAGATCTAACAGTCATGATACAAACAATTTCTGTAATGTTCGAAACAGGTATGTTCTGTTTTTTGGGATTACTGTAACTGGATTTCAACTGATTTCTCAAGATATTCTCTATCAAACTCGCTAACAGAAAATCGAAGAACTTATTCCTAGTCAACTTTCCTTCTTTTACTTCAATTTTCCTTTTCACACTGCTTCCCCCTTCTTCCTAGTCTCTTTTTGGATCTTCCCTTTTTTACTTGAAAATTCTGAATTTCAGAAATGGCTTCCACAGAAAATATTTCCAATGATATGGCTGCCCCCTTCGAAGTTCTTGTGGATGTTGCTTATCGCAATCCCTTTTCAAAGTATCAACAAATATCTCAGTTCCCACAGCAAAAAACTGGACCAAATCCAAGTGAAGAATCAATTTTTCATGGTGAAGTGCGCGATGCACGTGATGCGGGACCTTCATTTTTGATTCGTGGTGCAGTTGGAAGTTATCTTTTGGAAGAAAAGAACCGAACCCTATCCAATTTTCTGTGAGTTTTTTTTTCGTGAGGTTTTTTTAACGAAAAGTTTCTTCGGAACCCCATAAGGACGACTAATTTTCTCTAGAAAATCTCCAAATTTGAATGTAATAAAGGATTCTAATTGGCTTTGTTTGAAAAATATCTCCACTCTCTGCTAAAGTAAGAGAACCGATAGTTCAAAAAATATTTGAATCTGTTTATAACTCGAAAAAACTGAAAGTCTTAAATTCGAAGATTAACAGATTTTTAGAAAGGGTCTGAAAAACTAATTATGAGAAATAATCGAAGCCCGGAATCCATTTTCGATAGACAAAAATATTCTTTCAGTGAGGCAAAAATTGCAAAATATACAACGACGGACTTGATGTTGTGCCTAATAACTTGCCCGGACGGAATCCAAACGGGACAATCCGAACGTCGAATTGACATCAATGACACATTGATTCTCTCCACAGCGAATACTACAATTGGAAAACTTACGGAGGACCTAATGAATTATTTCCAAATCAACAGAAAATATATGACACTGGAACTGAGAAATAGTCGGAGAAAACCAGAAAGTAATCAACTACATGCAAATCTTCGTTCGGTTTCTCACCACGCACATAACATAAATCAAAAATGGCTCAAGTTCGAGATGATATTGAAGCCAAGTGAAAAAATAACATTGGATATCGAGAAGTTTGATAACCAAATGATTGAAGAGAGAAGGAAACAACAAGAAAATAATCTTCGTTTATTGATTAGAACAAATAGAGTAATCAATGGATGTACTCCACATGAAGTTCATATTCCAAGAGGAGATTCATCCAATCTGAAAAGACTAGCTATCGACCGAGTTGATGAGATGGAAATCGAAAAGAAGAGAAGTTCACAGCCTCACGAAGTTGTAGATGACGATATGCCAGCATTAGAAAAGGAAGGGCCATCAGAAGATATAGGATCTGATAGCAACGGTTCGGAGCAAAGTTCATCGTCTGAATCAGTTCCCTCTCTGCATGAAACTGTCCGAATGGATCATAACCCGACTCAGAAAAGGACAAGATTGGTTCCAAACAGTACAGTTAGTTACGCTCCATTACCACTCCAATCTCAACAGAATGATGCCATGACTATCAAACATATCAGTGGTATGGTTTTACATAAATTGGAAGAACAGCGGAAAATGGATCGAAATCAGTTATTCGAATATATTAGAAAAGGAGAAACGGATCGAGTAGAAGAAAAGAGGATCGAAGACGCCTCACCCGAAGAGCTTGAAATGAGATTGCAAATCGTTATCAGTGAATTTATACAAACAGATATTGAAAAGAAACTAAACTCAGCCAAAAGAGGATTGAACGAAATCCAAGTAGTGCTAAGGACGCGTGCAAACTTTAATACACAAGAAGTCGAACAAATTCACGAGAGGAATCAATTTTTTGAAAGGGAAAGAACGACAAACACAGAAATGCTTTGCGCTGCTCAGTTTCATACGGATGGATTGAAAAATGCATGGAATCGAAAGAAGAATTCACTAGTTGCAGTAAAACACCAACAGGTTTGTACTTTGTTTGTCAATTAGTTCCTAGATATAAGCATATATGTACTAAGAACAATGTATTCATAATTCAGTTTCAGCACCAACGTCCAAACTTCGAAATTCCATCTAGATCGTATCCAATTGTTTTTCCGAACGGACAACCGGCACAAAGCATTATGGATAACCTGGTTCCTATTGGTTCTTATCCTGTTATGAGTATTCCAAAACTAATGAAAACAGTGAATGGAATGACCTCGGATCAATATAAATCCCAAGCCCATCGACCACAGATTCAAGAAAACAAACTTGTAACAGTTCCCACTCCATCTCATCCTTCTCAGCAAGTACGATAGAATTATTTAGTGTGAGGATTCCATGAAACTTCTATTCTTACATTTTTGAGTTTATAACAACTGTTCACCTGCTCCTTCGTCATCATTGAATCCCCGTTATCTCAAATTGAAATATAGTAAATGCCAATTTTTCTTTTCCAAATCCTCCAATTTTTAAAGTTTTCCTCTCCAAACAGGTTTTTTTTCTCACTGAACATGCAGTTTTAACGACTTTACGCTCTTTTTAATCGCACGGTTTCTCTTTTTTTTTTCATTCTTTTTATTGCTCTTGCCTAATCTTTTGTTACCATTTATTGAAACTTTTTTTTCTGTAAATAGCTTTTCCACTGTTTCTAGAAAATCTCTTGCCTCATATTGGTAACTGCTTTCATAGTATTCTCGGTTTGCATTTTCTCATTAAATGATTAAATGAATTTTATAAACTAAACTTTCCTTTTTGATAAATAGTATACAGAATTTATTCGGACAGACATCAATAATCGAAGTGGGGAAGGTGTGTTTCTGAATTATAGCATTAGGAAATCTCCAACAATAAAATCCTTCTACAATAAAATCCTAGATATTCATACGATAAAGTTTATAACTGTCTGTCCAGTTTTCAGGTTCATATCAAAACCTTCGAAATCCCAATAAAAGTTCTACTTTGAGCAAAAGAACTATACCTCAATCTAGAAATTTGACACCTTGTTAACTTGTTGAATCCCAATAAATAATACTTTATAATTCAGTAATTTCCAAATTTTCAGATATGTATAGGTTTGAAGTTGATGTCAGTTGTGTCTTGGTTGATAACTGTATAAGCTGCTGGTAGTAATTCCTATTGATATTTTTAATTACGTATAGTTCCCCGATGACCTTTTCAGATAAAGATTCAGAGGAACTATGATTTGTCCTAATAAGACATTTAGGAGTTTTTAGATTTAAGCATGGTAAATGCTACCTGAGAGAAGCGTCTTAGAAAAGTGACTAGTTGACCGTGATCTTATCGTAAGCAAACAATCCAGAAAGAAATCGGGAAAGTTGGGCTTCTTATCTGGAAGGAGGGAGTCAGAAACCGGAAATCAAGGCTACTGTATATCACGGCTGGGAGTGCATATTTCCGAAGGAAAGGTTATTAACCCTAAATAAATTAGTATACAGTAGCGGCCTACATATGTTTTTTAAAAATTTCAACATTGCCATCAGTGGCTTCTGGATACGAGGAAGGACCGTTTCTATGAGTTCCACTGTTCATTCCGATTGTATTGCCCAATTTTCAAAGTTTTGTAATTGACAACATGTTTATCGAATGCTTTTTTCTCAGTTTTCAATTTTCTTATATTTTTTCCTCCAATATAAACTAGTACATCTCGTGAGGGATCGTATCTAGTCTCCCATATCAACTATATTCCCTATTTTAATTTCAGGTTACTGATTCTGTATCGATGGAAACGGCGCTTTCATTTTATGAAAGTTAAACATCTTAAAATGTTCTTTGAATTAACATAGCTTCCAGCAAACAAAATAGAAACATATGCTTTCTAATTTTACTCGTTTCATACCCCTATCGACTGGATTTTGAAGGAAATCATTACTCTCACTGATATTTTTCATTTGTTTTTGAAACATTCTTACTTAGCATTTTGGACTTTATATCATTCGATGTTCTCATTCCATTTAAATTTAGTTCTGAACATTAGTCTCAATCGAAAAGGCTGTGTTGTGATGAGCAGAAACTGCATTAGGCAAGATCCAACTCTAAACAATATGCATTCATTTTTCCAGCAAATCTAGACACCAAAAGTAAATTGGTTTTCCACCCGAAATCTCTTAACGAGTATTATATTCCCGTTTTCAAGTATGTCTGATTAAGAAGCAGTCAGATTAAAAACCGAAGAAGTCCACAAGTTTTCTAAATTTTAGGCTCCGTCCCTTTTTCAGTTTTATTTTTTTCATAAAAAGAAAAAACATTTTTTCTGAAATTATTAATGATGACATTTTCAGAATATGATAGCTGAAACTACTTGCCAGTGTTTCTGTGTTTATCATGATTCTCCAATTACACGGGATCACACTGCATATGTTTTAAGCTATCTAAAACTGCAAATGTTCCAAATTCGTTCATCTAGCAAAGTGATACTGGATTTCCTCTAATAAAACTAATTGATTGGCGGGCAGTAATTGGTATACCATCAACCTACAATTTCCGGACTAGGAGATTTTTAGTCTACAAAACTGAGATTAATCATGAAACCCTTTTTTCTTCCATACACTGATCACTCTACTTTGTACGTTTGAATGTTTCAGCACAGAATTAGAAGCTCTCGGTTTTTTGATTAAAGCTTATATTACCCTACTTTTGATCTTTCCCAAAACTCCTCATCTTAAAATAGACCCGGAAAGAAATGGAAGTTGAAAAAAGAGAGGCATACCTTATTAATAGAGAATATATAACATAGCCAGAAGGGACCTTTCGAAGTTGAAGTTAGAAGCTTGAGCCCTCTCCCAATGTTTCAAAAATATTCAAATTGAGAAGGCTGCCCACTAAGTTCCCTTATATCTTATTCTGAATATTATCCTTATTCCAACTTATTTAAATCAATTCCACGCTGCTTGTTCTCGAGGCTCCGCCCATTTCTCACAGAAACCTCCAACTGGTGATGAGAAAGATATGCATTGAATTTTTGGGAACAGATAATTTTGGACTGGTAATATCCCTGATTGAAAATAAGCATACTTGCAACGGGCCGGGCCGGGCCGGGCCGTGACGAGAATTTCCAAGGCCCGGCCCGAAGGCCCGGCTGAAAAATTTGAACTGAAATTTTGAACGGAAATTTGAATTTTTTTGAATTTTTTTGAATTTTTTCCCAAAAATGTCGAACTTTTGACTATACTTCAGAATTCAATCAAAAGATAGTTATGCATCAAAAAATTGAAATTTTTAATGTAAAATTTCAAAAAATTTGGTAAAAAATAGGTACCTTTTTTTTGAAGCCGGGCCTTCGGGCCTTGCCGGGCCGGGCCGTAAATTTGCAAGTATGAAAATAAGTGTGCGAAGGAAGGCATATCCCTGGTTTTTACAGTAATCCCTTTCAATCATTTCGTTGTTATTAGTTAAAACAACAGACGTACAACTACAGATGTATAATTATCATATTCATTGAATTTCTTCTTTTCCTTTTTCCAGTCCATGTGTTTAATATTCCATATTTCTATCCCTTTTTCTCTCATTCGTTCTCTATAAATGTCGTCTGTTAACCTTGCAAAAAGAAGAAAAGAGAAGTCAGTGAGTGAAAGAAAACCACTGTTGATGTACTGGGTGTCCGTTGGTTTGCCTGTGTCGAATGTGCGTACCGAGGTGACCAGAGTTAGTAAAAAATAGTTTATGAGCGGGAGAGACGCTGAGAAAGAAAAGTCGTACAAGATAGGGAAAGACCACAGGCGGGCGGTGCGGAAAAGAAAAAAAAGACCTCCTCTCACTCTCTCTCTCTCAACCACACACAAACAAACGAAGGCGCGATGTCGTCGTCGTTGTCACCGTCTCTCTTCTTTCGTCTTCTTCTTCTTTTCGTTCTCGCTGTCTTCTCTATCAATGAGTTTTCATTTCTAATGTCAGTTCCCTCTTTTTTTCTAAATTGGGAATTTCCCATTCTTTCAAAACTCATGTTCATTATTAACACCTCGTTCCAGGTAAACAGTGTAAACAGAGTTCAGATGATTCCAAGGAATGATTGTCCTTTTTAATATCTTCAGCTCACGATCACAAACATATGATACGAGAGATATTCAGCAAATAGTGCAAAAAGGATTCACTTTCATCAACATTTTATAATTAATTCTAACAGAAGAAGTAGTTTTCTTTGAGTTAGGAACCAAACACCACCTTGACAACTCATTTGGTTCCCGTCATTACATGATTTTCAGAAGTAAACAAGAACGAACTAATGGGCTTTTGTTCTGAAACTTATTTTCATTTTCACATTCTATTTAATCTTTAATCTTGATAAGAATATGAAAAAGATTCTGCATTCTTTTCAAAAACAATTGAATCATATGGATCACGTCTATTTTTCAACATAAATCTCAGCATGACTCTAAAGTGGTTAATACGCTTTCAAAATGTGAATGAAATCAATTATGTAACTGCAATGAAACTGTTTTCCAAAATAATCCATTTTGAATTCATCAGTAACTTAAAAGTTTGAAAGTCTTCCATTTTCCATTGAATCTGTATTTTTTCTTTATTCAAATCGTTTTTCGATGATTGACAAACATTTATATAAAACTGATAATTTCTTATCTTTTCCCACTTTGACTCCTTTATCATTTGCCATCTCATTTTTGAATTTTCAGTACGATGAGTGGTGGTGGTGAGGAATTGTTCACCATCGAAAGGATTCTGGATGATAAGAAAATAAAGGTATGTTGATAATCTTGTGGTCCAATACTCTTTATTCATTTCTAATCTTTTCCCTTTTTCTTTTCTGCAAAAATAAAACAGTCGATGAGGTTGAGAGAGACGCAGAATGAAATGAAATGAATTAGCTCAGTTTGAAGAGAAATGAAGTGTAGTTTCAATGATTGATTTCTTTCAGGGAAAGACTGAATTCTTGATCAAATGGCTTGGATATGATCATAGGTAAGTTAGTGATCGACGGCGGGTCCTGCAAAAACAAAGGAACTGTCCACAGATCAAAAATCTTACTATTTTGCACTAAATTATGTCGACTTGAAAGAGAAAACAACTTTTCAAAAGTACGCGTACAAAACAGTTGTCAACTACAAAAATGATGTTGTACTCTGAAACTGTATAAAAATTATAGCTTTGGACAGTGTGATACACTTCCAAAGTTGTACATCTTTAACTAAATAAAGGTACTGTGATTGATTGCCTTCTCTGAATTTAGTTTATTGCAATAATTTAAAGATACAGCTGGTTCGAAGATATTAATTAGAACATCTGATTTCATGCTTTCATTTTCAGTGCTAACACTTGGGAACCAAAGAAAAACATTCTTGATCCATTGATCCTTGAAGAGTATTTCAAGGAAAAGAAGAAAAAACAAACCGAAAAAAAGGAGCAATCAGCCGCACTCAGAGCCGGTAGATCCAAAAAAGCAGCGTCTTCAAGTATAGCAACGTCTTCTTCTGCTTCCTCATCTTCTCGAAATGTGAGAACGGGAAAAAGTCCACCGAAAAGAAGACTCGCCGGAGGAGATATCCGTCCTGACAGTGATTCCGATGAAGAAGAAGAATCGAAAAAAAAGAGTGACAATGATGCTGCTGAGGATGATGCTGAGGATGATGAGGAGCCAGTGCCGAAGAAGAAGAAATCAGTGAAGGAAGAAGATGAAGAAGAGGAGGAAGAGGAAGAAGAAATGGAAGAGCAAGAAGTGAAACTTGGAAATGTTAAGGTAGAGTTGCAAAAAGTGGAACCAGAAGATGAACCAGAAGAGGAAGGAGAAGAAGTGGAACTTGGAAATGTTAAGGTAGAGTTGCAAGAAGCCGAAGGAGAAGATCAACCAGAAGAGGAAGGAGAAGAAGAAGCACAAGAGAAAACAGTTCCAGTTCAAGAAGAAGAGGAGGAAGGAGCAGAGGAAGAAGAAGAAGAAGAAGAAGAGAAAGAAAGAGAAGAAGAGAAGCAAGATGAGGTTCAGGAAGAAGAAGATGATGGCAATCAGAGTGTTGAAAACCTAGATAATGCAGAAGAAATGAATCAGGATGGTGATGATGAAGGGCAAGGAGGAGCTGAACAAGAAGGAGATGAACAAGAAGAAATTGAGTTGAAGATTGTTGAAAAAAAGGAGACTGTAAGCCGAAAAAAGACATTTAAACAAATTAAATTCATAATTTTAGGATGTTGCCGGACCATCGACTTCCAGTGGATCCTCTTCTCAAAACGGAGCCTCAACTTCTACCGCTCCGAAAGTTCCGGAAGTTGTTACTCTAGATGATGACGACGTTACCATCCTCGATTAAACTGTATTTGAACTTGAAAAACATTACATGATAACCATTGATTCTCCATGTGTTTTCGAACAATCTCTCTGTCTAATTCCTTTCCATCACACTTTCATCCCATTTTTAAAGTTGTATCAATATTTCGAAACTTGCTTGTTTTCGGTCATTTCTTCATTTTTTTTCCAAATTCTTAACACTGAATTCCAAATTAGTCAGAATCACTACACGATCCAACAACATCATTCTATTTTGAATTACTCTTAATGCTCCGCATTTTCTGAAGAATAAAGTATGTTTATGTAAAATATTAAAATAACTTTGTGAGTTTTTAAAGTTTCTCGCCTCACTTTAGCGATCACCTTCTTGAGAAATCAGTGATTTACCTGCGTCTCTTATCTCTTGAGCGTGGCAATGGAGCAGCCCTGTTGTTCTTTTATTCAAATCAAATATTCGTTTTTAAGCACATTGAAAATATCACATCTTTAAAAAAAAAGTGATTTTCAGGCATGTTATGAGTCGGGGAAAGCTGTTAAAACAATCGTATCTATTCAAATTACGGGAAATATGGAGATATTATTCTTCTGCAGGGGATCCTACCAAGTTAATAAATCTTTGCGAGTTCACTCCGGATAAAATCAGAAATTTCGGAATCGTGGCTCATGTTGATCATGGAAAGTCAACTCTTGCCGATCGATTATTAGAATTGTGTGGAGCCGTTCCTCCAGGACAACAGCAAATGTTGGATAAATTACAAGTTGAACGAGAGCGAGGGATCACTGTGAAAGCTCAAACAGCTGCTTTACGACACAATGGATTTCTTCTGAATTTGATCGACACTCCTGGTCATGTAGATTTTTCAGCAGAGGTTAACAATTACTTTTTTCTGAAATTAAATGATTGTTTATATTTCAGGTATCTCGAAGCTTAGCAGTTTGCGATGGGATTCTTCTTCTCGTTGCTGCCAATCAGGGAGTTCAAGCGCAAACAATTGCAAACTTCTGGCTAGCTTTTGAAAAGAACATTCAAATTATACCCGTCATCAATAAAATCGATCTTCCAGGCGCTGATATCAAATCAGTGAGTTCTTTGTTTTTTTTTACAAAAATAGATAATGCGACACGGTTTCAGGTAGAAACCCAGTTGAAAACCCTGTTTGAGTTCAATCCTGAAGAGTGTCTTCGTATTTCTGCAAAGAGCGGGCTCAATGTAGCAAGAGTTCTAGATGCAATTATTGAGCGGGTTCCAGCACCTATCGCTAATATCGATGCCCCTTTCCGGTATTGAAAACTTTAGGTTAACGAAAAATTGAAACAATAATTTATTCAGTTCAATGATCTTCGATTCATATTTCGATCATTTTCGAGGTGCCATCGCTCATATAATGGTGAAAGAAGGCTCCGTGAAAAAAGGAGATAAAATTCGTTCATACCAAAATGATAAGATGTATGATGTCACTGAAGTAGGAGTGATGCGACCGGAAATGGCGAAATGCACTGAACTGAGAGCAGGACAAGTCGGATATTTAGTATGCAATATGAGAACAGTGAAAGTAAGAACTATTAATTCCTGAATATGGTAAATAACTGTTATTTCAGGAAGCTGTTGTTGGAGAAACTCTTTTCGCCGCGGAAACTGACAAAGAATCCGTACAAACTTTCGCAAAAATCAAAGGGGTCCAACCAACAGTTTATGCTGGTCTGTTCCCAGTGGACACTGCTGATTATGAGAGTTTAAAACAAGCTGTTGAGAGACTCTGCCTGAATGATTCATCTGTAACTGTAACTCCAGATGCAAGTAAAGCACTCGGACTAGGATGGAGAATTGGATTTCTTGGAGTTTTACATATGGAAGTTTTCGGAGCTCGCCTTTCGCAAGAATACGATGCCAGCGTTATTTTATGTCAACCAAGTGTGGAATATCGAGCAAAGATCAAAGATAATGAAAGTATTCGAAAGAAGCGATACGACGGAATGAGTGAAATTCGGATTTTAGATCCGAGCAAGTTTCCAGAGGAAAGTGATGTAGAAACCTTCCTTGAACCAATGGTAAAAGTTCGAATGATTGTTCCCAATGAAATGATGGGTACAGTAAACGGTTTATGCTCTGAATGTCGAGGTGAGCGTGGAGAAATTTCATCGATTGACACCAGCCGTCTCATGATTTTATGGAGACTGCCACTTGCTGAGGTAGCTGTTGACTTTTTCGAACGGCTCAAAAAACTAACTAGTGGATACGCATCTTTCGATTATGAGCCAGATGGATGGCAGGAGACTCGATTATTGAAACTTTCAATTTTAATCAACAGTAAAGAGGTAAGCACTTGTGTGTAAACTCCTGAATTTATTTAAAAAAAAGATTTCAGGTTACCGAGTTCTCACAGATTTTGCCAGCAGCGATGGCTCGTGATCGTGCGAAAACTTTAGTTCAGCGTCTCAAAAGAGAAATTCCTCGGCAACAGTTCGAAGTCACGATAAAAGGTTTGTCATTTTTCTCACTATCAGAAGTCCTACTTTTTGTTTTCAGCATGCGTCGGCTCTTCTACCAAAGCGCTTTCTCAAATTGTTATTCAACCAATGAAACGTGACTTTTCTCAATTGTTAAAAGGAAATTTTGGAGGTGGTGGAATGGAGCGCCTGAACAAAAAATTGAGTCATCAAAAGAAAGGAAAGGAAAGAATGAAGATGGTTGGAAACGTACAGATCCCCAAAGAAGCGTTTTTGAATGTTCTAAAGAATTAGTTTTTGATACAGTTTCATTTTTCATTAAAATAGGGTCTATTCACAACATATGTTTTCATTGTTAAGTTTTTGTTTTTTTATGAATGAACTTCATTTAATTTTGGTTTATTGTAAAGCAACTACAAATATCGAAAAAAACTACTAAAATTCCGGTACAGTTGCTTTAATCCCATCGTTTTCTGTCTCCGAGGGCTGATAAAGAATCCTCAACTGTTGTGTGACAATGTAAAAGATTTCCGACGTTCGCCCGCTTTCTGATCGTCGTTTTCGAACCTTCAGTGTTTTTCGGTTTTCCTGGCATTCGTTGAGCTTCGAGGTTCTTGAACTCTTGAACTCGTAACTCTTCCAATGATTTTACATTCTTTTGAGAACTAAGATAGGTCAATTCTGCGTCCTAAATTGATGAATTAAAAACTTGTCATTTGCAAACAAACTAACGGCTGTAGAATATGGGCGAGTGAGCAAATTCATAACGATTTGCTCTCTTGCAAGTCTTTCGCGCAGTATGTTGACACGGTTCGCCGATACAGGATAATCGGGACGGCCTGTTCTGAAAAAATTGAACGATTACTTTTTATTGTAGTCAAGATAAATTTACGCTTTCTGTTGTGGAAGAATTTGTCCTCTATACCCGACTTCCCAAATACGTCGGTTCCAGTGCCGAGTGTTTAAATTTCGAGCGAGAGCTTGTGATAGATGCATCTGTAATATGGTATAATGGGAATTTACTTAAAATTATAAGTCTGAATTTTTTACAACAGAATGAAAATTAATAATGAAAATTGATAATTTGAGAAAGTGATGAACTCGGAGTCGAGTTATTGTAGATTTACGATAAACAACACGCGCTCCCGTTATTTCGGATTGTCGTTTGAAAGTTTAGAATGAAAATTCTGTTAAATCCATTTAAAAAATGTTCGGTAGCAGAAAGAAAAAATATATTTATGTTACTGAAAGTATTTATCTTCAGCAAAGTATAGTTTGTTTCCCTTTCCACTATTTACCTCGTGAATGAAATTTGTTTGAGATGTGCGTCGATTTTTCAGGCATAATAGGGTTTTTTTTTAAATTTTAAACAAACTGTGCGGTTAACCGTTAACCGCGCGGTTATAGAACACATTAACAAAAACTAAAGTTAAATGTTTATTAAGTATCAAATTTATTATCAATATACAAGATCACACGACAGAAAGTAATTTTCTCAATGATTTAAATTAATTTTACCTATTAGGAAAGTTTGATTCTTCGCCTTTGAACAAAAGTACGAGGAGACATTGTGAAAGGACTATTCCAGCGTAAATTTCCAACAGCGATCTATCAAAGCTTATGGGTCAATGCTTGGACCAGAGAGTTGACTGCATCAACCCAGTTCCAGTTCTTTGTCTCATCTTCAATACTACGAAATTGGTTGAGTGGTTCTAGAAAAACCTTTGCGCAATCGTAGTCCTCAAATTCAATTGCTGAAAATTTATCATTATAATGCATTAGCAATTATTTATATGTGAACGCTAACTACCATCAATAACATGATTCAAACCAGACTTGCAACGGGCCGGGCCGGGTCGGGCCGGAATGAAAATTTCTAGGGCCCGGATGTTCAATACTGAAAAAAATTCAATTTTTTTTTTCGAAAATTTCCCGATTTTTTTTGAAAAATATTTCTTAAAAACAATTTTTTGTAGGTTTCGAAGGTTTTTGAAAAATATACTTGAGGAAAAATATGAAAAATTTTCAGAAAATAAATTTTTGGACAAAAAATTGTAGTGAAAAAAGTTCAAAAATTCAAATCCGGCCCGGGCCGGCGGGCCGGCCCGGAATTTTGCAAGTCTGATTCAAACTCGCAAGTAGACCGTCGCCAATTGTTTCATTCGTGAACAATAGCTGATAATTCATGAATCGTTGACTGATCAACACTGCTTTTTTCTAAAGACATCCGTATAACTTTCAAAGGACAGTTTGATACCGTAAAACCAGTAATAGAAGATCCACTAAAACTTTATTATAGATGGACAGTGAGGAGGTGTTTATAGCTTCTTATAGAAGAGTTGAAAAGTAGAAAAAATTGCCCTTCTATTACAGGTTTCACGGTATATACCTACCTTGCAACATTTGAAATCATATAACCGTTCGATAGCTTTTCGTAGTAAGAGATAGAGATCAGGTGCTTTGAGATCAACATTTACACGTACTTTTGTAGGTTCACTGCAATTAAAAAATTAATTAGTTGGACATATGAAATAAACAAACTTTATTAGTCTAGTATATTTATACTCCACTGTCTCCACTTCTTTCTGTTGAGAAATGAATGCCCTGCGGAAGTTTGCCGATTCAGAGTTAGTACAGTTTTGACGTGTCATTGTGTAATCGGAAGTTGAATAATAGTTTAATTAAAAGTTGGTAACAAAAAATCTAAAGATAATTTTTTGGCGAAAGTAAGGGAACAATTCTGAATCCTGTATCAAAAATTGTTTAAAAAACAATGTGGGAATTGACAAGTTTAATCAAAAATGGAGAAGAGCATGTTTGAATTTCGCACTCTGTAGATTGAAATGTTCAAATTCGCGCCAGGCCTATAAAGGTCAAGTTGTTAAAGGGAAAACCAACACGAAACGTTCGATAAATACAGATGGTTTACGAATCCCAAGTGAGACAACTGTCGTTGTACTTCATATTTTCCTAGGTAGATCATCGTGTTGAAATGAAACTGAAATTCCTCGAAATGCAGGCCAATAAACGGCTTGAGTTCTAGCCTTTTTCTTGGAAACATTGTATTTTATACTGTAGAAATAATATTTTATCGCGAAGAATTTATTAGAAAATCCCTATTCAAAATACCCTGGCCTTTGGGCTCAAAAAGACAATTAGCAGTAAATTGGAGGCAACAAGTGAATGAGGATCAAGCACACTGATGAAATAATATTTACAAAACAGGGAACATTTTAAAATGAATATTAATATTTATTAACTTCGAAAATGTGATCCAGCAGAGCCAATCCGCTGGGCTCCTTTCAACTCGCTAATCAGCATTTTTAGAGACGACAACCAGAACCAGCTTTTAGACATTTCTTCTGGAATACTCTGAGAAAATCTGTTATAATGTTCCCATGCTTGTTGATAGTTCTCATATTCGATGGCTGAAAAAAAAGTTGAGTTTCAGAAAGATTGAACAATCACTTACAATCGACGACATAGTTCAGATTCCTTATGAGATGTTCGGGTATCTTATTTTCATTAAACATGTTTTGCAACTGAATCAATCTTTTCTTGATTCCCTCTGCCTTCGCCTAAAATATCAACTTATTCATAAACCAAGGGAGTTTTTTATTAAAATAATTTCAGAGCAAACAACCGTACTTGTTTATCTTTGATTGCATGCAGTTTATCAGCAGCTTTGAATAAAAATGGCATGAGCTCCAGTCCAGTAAGATCCAGATCTCCTCGAACTTTCTTCGGTATACTGAAATTAACAAATTCAGTTTTTTTTTGTATTTATGAGTTTTTGTTCATACTTTCCAGTGTCCAAACTTTGAATTGACTGTGGTGATTCCACGTAGTTTGGAAGTGTGAATTGAGAAATACATTCTTCCGAAGTGGATGACGGAAACATGTTCTGTAATGATATGAGAAGTGGAGAGCCTTGGTCAGCTACGGAATTTTTGCTATTCGGCTATTTCAATTGTCTAATTTTGGACCCAAACTGATTTGTTTTTTCGGTTATCAAAAATAATCAATCGACGCGACTGTATTTTAGTATATCTATATACTGAACTTGAATAAAGTAGAAGAGAAAGCATGAGGATATTTATACAAACTTTATATCTAAAAAACGTAATCTGACACTTTCAGAACACTCACCGAGCTAGTTGGAGTACCTTCTTTATTGAAAGAACTCGATGTAGCAGGTCTTGAACTGAACGAGGATCTCTCGGCCATTGAGGAATCTGTAACAAGAAAGAGGGAAGTCAAAGCTAGGAAAAAAAGGGGAAACGGCTGAAACGGGAGATGTGTTCTCTCGAAAATGCTTTTCAAGGACTGGAGGATGTGAAAAAGTGGGCGGAGCTTTCGCAGCTAGGGAACCAATTGTTGGATACTGGCGTATGCCACATGGGCTGATTCCGTAGGTAGATTAGTCCAGGTATCCTATTCAAACAATAGTCGATTCAATTCAACTAATCCAATACTTTTTCTTTTATAAGCAATGTTTTTTCGCAAAACGAGGTACAAAACTATCTTGTGAAAAAAATTACGTTTTGAAAACTTTCTACATGGTTTATGGGCTTTCTAGAAGAAAAATTCAAATTATCGTAATAACATAAACTATAATATCATGATTTTGATTGATTTATTGCACATAATTTTGTGAAAAGTATAAAAATGCATTATTGGGTTGTTGTTTTTGAGCAACAAGAGAAAAATGTCTGAAATACATGTTAGTTTTGAGATCTCCGAAGATCATCCCGACCAAACAAATATCAATTCCAGAGTCCAATTCATATGATTGGATTCTGACAATATTTTTGTAGTTGTATCAATACGTTTTTTGTATTTTGTATTATTTGAAGTATCACTTCAAAAATATATGAGAAATTAACAGATTCTCTTACTACTCCCACCTAGTTGACTCATCAGTTTGTCGCTTAGAGAAGAATATCAACAAAAAAGGAGAAACCAAGAGAAATATCAGGTTCATCTTCATTCGAACGTGACTCAGAGAAACTCCCATAGGAATCAGACATGGAGAGAATGGGCGGAGTTTTGTGTTGTTCGGAACAGCGATGATCACAGGATTACGTTAAAAATATACACTTGTAAGCATATTTCAGAGGACATTGTCAGTGTTAATTCAGTTCTCTTTTGTTTATTCTTACAATACTCATTATAGTTATTTATTAGTTCTAGGCTGGGTTTCTCGATTCGAATCGGAATTTTTTGACAGCAAATAGCCGGGAAATCAGAATATCAACTCATTAATAAATAAACTTCCCACAAGATTTTTTTCCTGTAGTCATCAGTTTGTCGCTTAGAGAAGAATACTTACCTAAAAAGTCGTAAAAACTGGATGAGGAGTTCATTGAAGGCATCGTCTCATTCATAGTAGTTCTGCAAAAAAAACCAATTGAACACACAAAAAAGAGAAAGAATCAGGAGAAGGAGAAGAAGATGTGTGTATTTGAATGTGTACACCAATGGGAATCAGAATAAACGAGGAAACGAGACCACACCTAAGGACTAATATATAATTAAATTTTCTTGACGAGAAGTGGCTCAACGAGCTTCTAGATTTTGGATTTCTCTCATAAAAACCTCATTTCAATTCTCATTGTTCCGTGTGAAAGATACAATTTTTAGTGATCTTTCCGAAAAGAAAAGGGAAAATAATAAGAAAACGAATTACAAAAGATGGGATTACTGATGAATAGAAGGATTTGATTAACCATTGAAATGCAAGAAAAAGAGTGATCCTCTTTTTCTTTTTTCAAGTCAGTTCTCTTCGTATCAGAAAAATAAGTCAGTGGGAAAAATAGTGGGAAAAATAGAAATATGATGGAGAAAACTGAGAGAATTTGTTGACGACAACAGCTACCTTACCGTGGATATAACAAATGAATTATTGTTTCGAATAGGAAAAGAAAAAATTTAAAAAGAAGGAACTATGTGGGAGTTGAGAAGGATTTGCAATTGGATGATATGGATGTTGTATTCCTAATATACATGATATGTTTCTTTGTTCGATGATTCCCCGAAAGATTTTCATTTGATTCGTATTTTGCAGACCAGGTAGACTAATACGAAACCCCCATTACTTGGTTTTCAGACATCTGGAAATTCAAAACGATACAATAAAACCGAGCATTGTATTGTTACTTTTGGAAAAAAAACTGCAAATCAGTGAGATTTCTATTCTGATCTCTGTTTCTTCCGAGGTGACGGATAGTCATTTGAAAGAGATTTCAGAAACTGAATTGTCTCATAAAAATTCGAAAAGCTCATGGACAGAGAATATATTTGAGAGCATGATAACAGGTGAAGTTAAAATTATTGGGTTTTGTTCGATTTGAAGAATGCCAATTGAGCCATATTGTTCGTTTTCCGAATGAATTCTATTCTTCGTATTGCTATTGTAACAAGATAAATGTATTCATTTTTTCAGAATGAATGATCTCTAATTTTAAATTGATAAATGTCGTGATAATTGAAACGTTTCAATTGCCCCTCCAAATAAAAATTTCAAAAAGGACTAGAAGAGTTACGTAATACGAATGAGAGATGAAGTGAGAGATTTCTTCGATTTCCTCTAACTTATTATGAAAAAAAGAAGAAGTGAGCTGAGAGGGGAAAGAGACACACCTGGGTGAACATGACAACCAACAGAAGCTATATATTGATTATGTAAAAGAAGGAAGAGAAAGAAAATGAAGAAACGAGAGAGGTAAAGAAAAAGGTAGTGAAGCGAAAAGATATCAGTTGGCCTAAATAGTATACCTCACTTTTTGATATTTTATACTCTGTGAATCTATGTTTCGTCATTTGATGTCAACAGAATAGGTCACTGATATTCCATTTGTTATTTGAAAAATATGGAAACTCAGTTAAACCTTCAGATCTTTTCGGATCACTGGAAGAGACAAAAATCTTTTGAAAAATGAGTTCAATAATCGGAGAACATAAAAATGAATGATTCTGGATGTGTGAATTACAAGAAACATTCCGAAGTTATTAGTCTAGACATACTTATAGAGCATGCTTCAGAAAGTTTAGAAATAGAAGGATTGTGGGCGTCTTGAATGTTGATTTTAAAATTATATAACCCGTTCAGAAACTATACAAGTGAAGACGATTAGAATGTGGGAATACGAGAACGAACTCTTGAAAATCTAGAGCTCAAAAAGTTAGAACAAAAAAAAGTGTCAATTGGCATAAATTATCATTGCCACTATATAAACATGAGTTCAAACTTTAGGTTCAAACTGTTACCAATGTTTATAGAACTTATTTTTGAGTATTCTTTTCTTTTTTTGAACTTTCTAGATGCTATAATCGAATAACTGCGGCATTTAGACTCGCACCTACGGGTAAAAAACGAAGAGTTGTACTTTTTTCTCTTTTCATTCTTAAAATGACCATATAAAAATAAGTTTATATCTCAATATTGCTCGTTTTTCCCTTGTGATATCACTACAATGACGCAGTTCTATTGAAAAGTACACTTGGTTTTCATAACATATTATAATTAGAGAAAACTAAAATATGTGTTCTATTTTCTAACCAGAACTTATTGGGAATTCAATTCTTCCTTCTATTACTGAAATTCAGGTTAACCCATTGGAGTATATCTCTTTCGCTTCATTCTGATTAATGCCTGTTTTGTAGTCTGTTCTTCTCATTCATCTACTTCATCTTGCTTCAACTTCAATTCATCATCTGACTGATGTCTATATTGCACACCTGGTTTCACCCCACCCACACTCTGCTTTCTTTTTCGATCAGAGAATAGAAGAAAAGCGTGTGCGTGTGTATAATGAGATTCGTTTGGCAACAAATCCAGTGAAGAAGGTGAAAATGAATGGTGCGAAATTGGTTGAAGCCGAAGAGGGTGTGGGAATGGATAAGAGTTTGCAAGATTGTTATTAGAGAACAACAATCAAAATAAGGATTTATCACAGAAATTCGACTATATAAAGGGAGGGGTGTATATGAAAGAAAGTAAAGGCGACGGGAAGACAAAAGAAAAATAAATATATAGATTTATAATGCTTGTATTCAATAATGTTGCGGTTGAGGTGGAGCTCCTCCTCCTGGATACTGTTGACCATATTGCTGGAGATTCTGTTGTTGTCCGTATTGTGGTTGTTGCTGTTGATAGGCTTGATACTGCTGGTGTTGTTGTTGCTGCTGATACTGTTGAGGATCTTGCTGAGTGGTACCATATGGAGAAGCGCCACCGTATGGATTCGATGCTTGTGGTGCAGCTCTGTAACCAACATTTCCCTAAATTATAAAAATTTTGAAAAATTAGTGTACTCTCATTTAGAAAATTACAGTGATTGACGGATCCACAGGCCTTCTTCGCATGTTGCTAAGACGATTTGGTGTTGTACCAGCGGTTGGCAACATTGGTGGAGGATCATTCCATCCTGGGGTCACCGTTGATGGAAGAACAGTTTGATAAGACTCTCTGTCTGGATGTGGTGATTGTGTTGGAACATGTTGCTGTGGTTGCTGAGGTTGAAATTGTTGAGGTTGCTGAATTTAAATAAGATTTTTCCTGCCCTTAGTTATACGGCTCTACTTACCCCTTGACCAAATTGTTGGGTAGACTGTTGTTGCTGGTAAGGTTGAAATTGAGGCTGAAACTGTTGATGTTGTGCTTGTGGAGGTTGTTGACCAAATGGTTGCTGGGAAGCAATCGGGCCAGCTCCAGCTCCCATAATTGGAGGTGATGGCTGCTGAGGCATATAGCCTGGCTGTTGTTGTTGTTGTTGGGGATAAGTTTGATACATCCTGAATTATAATGAATTTGGTTGAATGTAAACATGACGATGATCAATTCAAATAATGGAGGGCACAAACCTCACTATCTCAAAGAAAACTGGGAGAACGACAAAGAGATTGGAATGAATATTTATGGATTAGTTATTATTGATGAATGAAAATGATATGGGATGCGAGAAAAACAGAAACAAAAAGAACAAACGGAAAGATGAAAAGCGATCGAGAAACTAAATTAGAACAGTTGTGACCACGTTCAGGTGTCATTATCGTTTTTCTATGTACACACTTCCTTTTCTTTCTGTATCTTCTTATTCGGCGGCAATCGGTGTCTCAAGACGAATAAGGCGGTTCGATTGTTCCGCGATTTCATGAATTGACACTCGTCCACGCTGGTTTATGAATTTCGCAACTGAAAGAAAACAGGTTAACATGAGATTAAACTATGGGTATACAGATATCCTTACCAGCAGCGAACTCCTTATCAGAGATATAAATGAATTTTCCACGGTCATCCATAACTCCTTGAACGAGTCCTTCTCCAATGAAATGCTGCAATCTATTTACGGCTTCTTCTGATTTCAAACCAAAATGAGCTGACAGCTCGTCGATATTGACAACTTTGTTAGCTTTAACATATGCTACAAAATCACGAATTAGATTTTCAGCTTCTTCTCCTTCAATGGCATCGGTTCCCTCTTCTTCAACAGCAAAAGAAGCTTTCATCTGGAAGTAAAAAGTCAATGGAAGAATTTTGAAACACTTTTGAAAACCCGTGTTTTTTTCTGATATTAGTATGCAGAACCTAACTTACAGCCAGATACTCTTCATGCTCTTTGTGTTCCTTCTCTTCTCGTTCTTTCTTCAATCGGTCCTCTTCAGCCTTCTCTTCAGCAGCTTCTTTTGCTTTTTCTTCATCCCGTTTTTTCTCCCGTTCTTCCTCACGTCGTTTACGTTCTTCTCGTTCTCTTATTTCATATTCTCGCATTTGTCGTTTTTCTTCTTTCGCTGCCAATTTAGCAGCCTTTCTCTTTCCAACTTTTTTACCATCAGCATCATATTCAAATTGATCACCTCCTTCTCCATCTTCCATCTCGTCATCATCGTTTAGCATATGATTGACGAAACCGTCTTCTTGCTCGTCGCGATTAATACGACGTCTAGCATTTCTACGCATCCCTCCAGCTACTGAAACAAATCTGGATTTGAATAAAACTTCACAATGATTAGGACACATACCATTGGCACCTCTTCTATCCTCAGCTCCTTCATTCATTGCCAATAACAAATCTGTCCTCTGACGAGCTGCTTTCTCATCCCATTGTAATTTAAGAAGACGCCAGATAATCACGGTCAATCTGAAAACTCAATTTCGAAATTATTAACAATAGTTTTTTTCAGCAGTAACTAATATCTGAACATAACATAGATCATCAGAAAGAGCAAGAAAGAGACCTTTTCAAACAACTTACGCCAGGACAAGTACTGAAACCGATCCGATCAGAAGTGGATCCAGACTTTCATTTTTTGATCCACCATAACTATAAGGCGAATCTGTGGACGATTTTCCTTGATTTGAATCCATCGTTTTCTTGAAAAAAAATTTAGATACAAAGCATTCAGTATTTAAAAAAATCAAAGATATATCAGGCCGTCGTGAAGTAAGATTTGCGAAAAAAGAAAACTAAATATAAACTAAAACTAGAAAATAACTTCGTGTATCCAACGAAACAGAAATTTTCAGTTCAAGAGAAAGAAGCCTCAATAAAAGCGAGTACCCTCCACGGTGTCTCGGCCACACGTTTGCTAGGCCAGAAATATTCGGCCAGCCAGAAGAATCGAAATATGTTTGATGAAATCGAAAAGTGAGGATTTTTGAATTTTAGTTTAAAAACTTTAATTTACTTTTTTGAAGTGAATTGAACGTGACAGAGATTTTTAGCTTTAATATATTCACTATTATTATTCACCTCCTGTAAAAAAAACGTTTTCCGGAGTGAATAGTCCCATTAGATTGCATATTGCCGGTAACATACGGTCTAACTTTGCAAAATTTGATATCACTGGACCGCAAACAACTAAAACAGTTTTCCGATTATTTGAAAGAATTTATTTTTCAGGTGCAAAATATTCTTTATCGACTAAACTAAAAATGGATTTTTAAAAATATAACATCAGATTGATAGGGGGAAATAAATAAAATATTTTAAATTTAAATTTAACAACCGGACCATAAAATTGTCTAGTATGCGGGACGGAAACAAAAGTGTTCGATTCGAGATCTTACTAAATTGACATAGTAATCGATAACACAATGGGGCACACACTAGGAATCACGTAAACGGATGAAAACAGGTATTTATTCAAACATTTGAGGTTATCATTGATAGGAAAAGTGATGGGGGAGTTCAGAGATCTAATCGACATCCATTTCTCCTGGCTGAGATTGTGGCTGATCTCCGGCGGCTGGTTGAGGCTCTTCTTTCTTTGGTGGGGCTGGCGCAGCTGGTTTCTTCTTGTTGAGAATTGGGTTAACGATGTTTTCAAAAGCCTGAAAAAACTTTCAATTAAAAAATCTGTCAGAATCGTCTTACATTCTTATTTTGATTGATTTCCTCAGTGAAGACAACCGGGGCATCAGTCTTGGACCGAGTATCTTGTTTGTGACGAGCCTCATCAAGCCACTTCTTCTTATCTTCGATGGCATTGATTACTTTCTCCATTTCTTTGCTATCGAGATGGGCATACGTTGGACCACCATTGGCGTAATCCTCATATGCACGTCGAACACGCAAAATAGATTGATCGAACGAATCAAATGCAGGCTTTCTGGTCTCAAACTCACGGTAGCGCTCCACAACAGGAGTTCCGATGGTTTTCAATTCATAAAGCCTCTTCTCGTAAACATCACGTTCAGCATCTTCGCCCTCATCGTAGAGCCAGTCTTCTGTTGAGGTAAGAGTTGAACGGAACTCCTCAGCCGAAGCTGGAGTGATGAAATCGGCGTATTGCTCAGAAAGCTTTTCACGCATTTCGTAAACGTACTCCTCGAGTGAGTTCTTCGCATCAGCCTTGTCTTTTTCTTTAGCATCAGCAGCTTGCATTTGATGCTCGAGTTGTTGAAACTTTTGAACATCATAAGTAACCGGAATCGACTCAATAACCTCCAAATCAATCGGAACTAACTTAATCTTCTTGACAGGTTCTTGTGGCTCTGTTGGTGGAGCCTCGGAGTTGGTGTTTCCATCAACTTCCATTGGCTCTACAGGTGCTTCTTCAACAAGTTTTGGCTCGTACATAACAGCTGAAGTGATGGTGAAAACTCCATCTGGATTGACACGAACTTTGACTTTAACTTTCTGGTTAGATCCGTCGGCTGCTGGACGAGCCCCGTTTACTTTCCAAGATCCGATGTGAACTTGGTTATGGGGAACCACGTTCGGTTGTGCATAGTGAGCGTCCACTTGGAACGGGCCACTACGAAGAAGAGAGACAAGTTTAGAAAACGGAACTTCGTCGCGTGGAGCGAATACGTCGCTTTCACTGAAATATTGATGATTATTACATTACTTTAAAAGGAACCAGTTCTTACCCTCCATTGTCTCCAGATCCGTTCCAGCTGAGTCGAATGCGGTAAGGTTGCGAATCTTTGATAGCAAACTCACGAACACGGAAGGTTGGAGAGAGGATAGCACACTGCATAGCAGCTCCGCGAGCCACAGCCTCATCTTGATTCATTGTGGTCTTTGGCTCCTTACCGAAAAGCTCCTTCACAATTTGTCTGATCATTGGGATTCTCGAAGATCCTCCGACAATCTCGATCTCCTCTACATCTTCCGGTTTGATAGCAACGTCATCGGTGAACAAGTCAACAAGAACTTTCTTAATACGATTGAAAATTGGAGCAGCGAGCGACTCGAATTCTTGGCGTTGCATTTTGCCGGTTACATCTTTATCTTCCATGAAACATTCAATATTAAGAGGAATTGGTGTTTGGTTTGCAGACATTTGTTTCTTCACGCGTTCACATTCATCCAGAAGACGAAGCCATGGGCGTGGCGAAGTGGCGGCATCGATTCCTGTTAAAATAAATTACATAACTTTTTTTTTTTTTTAGAAAAAAGAGCTTACCGTATTTAGTTTTGAACTCGTTTCTGAAAGACTCGCGGATGAGAGCATCGAACCAAAGACCACCAGCTTCCAGATCGTATGTGGTGTTGACCATTTGCAAATTTCCACGGTTAAAACAAACCAACGATGCTTGGGTAGAAGAATGTCCAATATCGAGGAAAACTACATTGCGCGATTTTTCCTTCTCTTCTGGGAGATCCTGCTTGTAGATACCGTATGCCAAAGCGATAGCAGTTGTTTCATTGATGATACGAAGTGAGTTCAACCCAGCATACTGAATGGCAGAGAGCACAGCCCGTCTTTGGACATCAGTGAAATATGATGGGACTGCAAGGACGCAGTCGGAAACTTTTCTGACATCGGTCAATTGAGATTCAACGATAGTACGGAGCTTTGTGAGGAGAGCAGCAAGTACTTGCTCTGGTGTAAAAGTCTGCGGCTCTCCAAGGTAGCTGACTTGAATTCCAATATCATCATTAGGGAGTTGAACAACTTTGCACGGGATAAATGGAATGAAGCGTTGTGCGACAGGATCACTGAACTTGCGTCCAACCAAATGCTTGAAGTTAATAACAGTGTTCTTGATGTTTGTGTTAACAGCTTGTCGAGCTGCAACTCCCATTGATCGATCTTTCGGTCCAAAAGACACGCAAGCACTGTAAATGAATTGTTTTTAAATACAAAACTTTAAAAATACGTTCAACTTACGGAGTGGCATGCAAAGAATAGTCATTTGTGATAACCTCAATTCCTCCTTGGCGTGCAACACCAATATAGCAGTTGAGATTACCGATGTCGAATCCGAGAACCGACATTTTTCTTGGTAGCAAGGGCGCTGAAATTATAGCAATATGATAAACTGTTAAAAAAAGAAATTCTAATAACTAATATGACTATATAAGCAAATCAACGAGTTTCTAGAAACTTCGAGAAAACACTGTTAGCAATGAGCACTAAAAATGAGAAAACAGCAGAAAACGACCGAAAAAGGCGTGTCTAGGCGTACTTCCTCACAATAATGTTTAAAGGAGCACAGAATATTCAAGAAAAGTCTAGCAAGTCGGGGCGAGACCCTCGCTTTTGGCTAGTGCGATAGAGCGAAAGTGCGAAGTGGAAGAATTTTTCAAGTCATCATTTTTGTTTTCCCGGTTTTTCACTCCTTTGCGTGTCTTTCACTCCTCTGTAAACCTTTAACTTTCGTGATGTTGCTTACAGTTGAATTCTAGTGATATTAATGCATTATGAAAGCTTTTTAATTTGTCATATTTCCAGGATCATGCCGCCGAAAGCTGGAGAAACCGCCGTTGAGAAAATGGAAGTAGATGAAGTCAAACAAGAAACTCAAGAGAAGGAAGAACCGGTCAAAGATGTTAATGCCATTGCAGTTGAAAGTGAGAATTTTCTGTTCGTATGTGAAAATTAAAAAAAATTCATTTTCAGATATCAAAGAGCAGTTGGCTGCTTTGGATAAAGGCGAAGAGCATTTGATTACTCGTGTGTTGCAAGTGTTGACAAAAACACGCAAACAACTGAATGATATTGTTCTTCACAAGCTTTTAACTTCGCATTTGAGCAGTGATCCGCAATACAGCGAAAATCTTCTGAAGTTTCTACGCTACACGCCTCCACCAGCAGAAACTGAGGCTCAGCCAATGGACACTTCGGTACCAAAAAACAGATCGCCTAAAAAGGGAGTTAAGCCAGTGTTTTCATCTCCGGAGTCTGATTGCTACTTACGCCTACTAGTGTTGCTTCATCTCTATGCTCAGAAGAGACATGCAGAAGCACTTGGACTTGGTGAACAGCAGCTCACATACAGTACGTTTAAGTTTCTTCATTTTTCAAAGAAATATATAAGACGGTCGAAATTTCAAAATTTCTTGCTCACAAACTTATTTCCTTAAAAATTGAGAGATTTTGTACTAGTACATATTTATTTTTTAGTTTTAGACTTCGTTCAAAAATGTGTGAAAAATCATGATGTAGAACAAATTTGCTTCACTTTGATCTGTTCACGTCATTTTCTGTTCTTTTTTCAAAGTTTGTTCAAAAGTACAGAATCGGTATCAATACCGATTCTGTACCAAGAAATTCCTTCAGATTCGGTATGCATACCGATTCTGTACTCTGCATAAAAGGTCACGTGAAAAAAAGATTTCTCCAAGTTTATTCAAAAGTACAGAATCGGTATCGATACCGATTCTGTACCAAACAACAATTCTGTATAAAAGGTCACGTGAAATATTGAAAATCCACAGTTTCGATGTGTCAAATTTTATTTATGATATTTTCGTTTACGTGGATTCAAATCTGATGTTCATTGAGTGGTCAAAATGACAAAAATGACAATTTTCGATGAATAATCACCTAGATTTCGTTATTCGATTTTGATCAACAACACACTTTCTTATTCAATAACATGAAAAAGTTTGTGTTAATGAACATTGCAAAAAAGGTTTTAAAGTGTTTCCTTCTAAAGTAAGAAAAAGTGAAGTTGATCAAAATCGAATAACGAAATCTAGGTGATTATTCATCGAAAATTGTCATTTTTGTCATTTTGACCACTCAATGAACATCAGATTTGAATCCACGTAAACGAAAATATTATAAATAAAATTTGACACATCGAAACTGTGGATTTTCAATATTTCACGTGACCTTTTATACAGAATTGTTGTTTGGTACAGAATCGGTATCGATACCGATTCTGTACTTTTGAATAAACTTGGAGAAATCTTTTTTTCACGTGACCTTTTATGCAGAGTACAGAATCGGTATGCATACCGAATCTGAAGGAATTTCTTGGTATCAATACCGATTCTGTACTTTTGAACAAACTTTAAAAAAAGAACAGAAAATGACGTGAACAGATCAAAGTGAGAAAACTCTGTGCTTCACGTGCAACTTTTTCTAGCAATTGCCAGTTTATTGCATAATCGTTCAACATCACGGAAATATTGTACTTTCAGTACAGATTATTTACAGAAATCTATTTTTTAATTCGCTAGCAAAAAATTTTGAAATTTCAACCGTCTTATATCAATACATTCATTTTTCAGTTTACCAAACAGACAAGCGCACACTAGATGGATTCGCGGCTAAAACACTGTACTTTTTATGTGTTATCTACGAACGTGAAGGCCGTCTTTTCGATCTTCAAGGTTTTCTGAACTCTCGTCTTCGTACCGCGACCCTTCGCCATTTCAACGAATCTCAAGCAGTTCTCATCTGCTGGCTCTTGCGCTGCTATCTGATTAATCGTCAGTACCAGTCAGCTGCTCATCTTGTATCGAAGGTGGCTTTCCCAGAAAACGCGTCAAACAACGATCTCGCTCGGTACATGTATTATCAAGGACGTATAAAGGCTCTGCAACTTGATTATAATTCCGCGGCTGGATATTTCCTTCAGGCTCAAAGAAAAGCTCCTCAAGAAGGAGCTATTGGCTTCAAGCAAGCTGTTCAAAAATGGGTTGTTGTTATCGGTCTACTTCAAGGTGAAATTCCCGATCGTAGCGTGTTTCGTCAACCAATTTATCGCAAGTGCCTAGCCCACTACCTGGATCTGAGTCGTGGAGTTCGTGATGGAGATGTTGCTCGTTTCAATCGAAATTTGGAGCAGTACAAAGGTCAGTTCGAGGCCGATGACACACTGACACTGATCGTTCGTCTTCGTCAAAACGTTATCAAGACTGCCATCAAGCAAATCTCTCTGGCATATTCAAGAATTTACATCAAAGACATCGCCAAGAAGTTATACATGACTAATGAGACCGAGACAGAATACATTGTATGTTTACACTTCATTGTTTCATTTTTAATATTGAATATTCCAGGTAGCCAAGGCTATTGCTGATGGAGCTATTGATGCTGTCATAACATCTGATGTCCGTGATGGACCAAGATACATGCAAAGTTCTGAGACAGCTGACATCTATCGTACATCAGAACCTCAAGCTCATTTCGATACTCGCATTCGCTATTGTCTTGAATTGCATAACCAGGCTGTCAAAGCTCTCAGATATCCACCAAAGAAGAAGATTGCCGTCGAAACGATTGAGCAAGCCCGTGAGCGAGAGCAGCAAGAGATGGAATTTGCCAAAGAGCTAGCTGATGAAGACGAGGACGACTTCTAGATTACTCGGACCCCTTTTTTAATTTATTCTGAACAATGCATTGGAACGTGTCTCCCCGTAAATAATGTTTGTGTATTTTATTTGAATTTTCTCTCGCTTTGGCCTGAGAATCCTGTCTACTCCTCAACCCGAATGAACTTTTAACGGATTTGTTCTATCAAGTTTTCTTTCATTGCGTGAAACAGTCGGCGGAAACTCATCTGTGTATCATGGAACTATTTATTATCGGAATAAAAAAGTTCCGACATTTTTTACCGACGCGCAAGAGTCGCGGTACTGGTAGATCAGAAACGCCCACTCATCATAAACATTTCTTCTGCAAAATCAGGGCACGGTTTCATTGAATTCGCGGGTGAAGTTTTGTTTAAAAATACCACTTTTTAAATAAAATTTGACCTATTTCCTTTAAAATTTGATCTTTTTTCCTCAAACTTCATGGTGGAAATGAAATTTTAAGGGAAATAGGTCAAATTTTATTTAAAAAATGGTATTTTTAAACAAAACTTCACCCGCGAATTCAATGAAACCGTGCCCTGATTTTGCAGAAGAAATGTTTATGATGAGTGGGCGTTTCTGATCTACCAGTACCGCGACTCTTGCGCGTCGGTAAAAAATGTCGGAACTTTTTTATTCCGATAATATGTCTATTTAAATATGAAAAATTTCACTTTTGCAAATTCTCCCTTTTGCAATTCAATTCTCGGTAATAATTTCACCGTGGAGTAGAGCGTTTAAACGCGTTTCGTACGCAATTACCAGTGATTGTGCTGCAGACTCAGTCTCAAATTTTACGCGCAAGCGATATAATAAGCCGTTTCATTTTCCAGTAGAGTAACGTGTCGATCGCTATGATCATCGATAGAGTCGACGATAATCGGGAAAATCATTTCGATTTGATCAAAATTTAGTTTAGTCGATGACCAGAAAATGAGTCGAGACTCGACGATAATCAAAAAGTCATGATTATCATCTCAAAATTATCGATGACTATCGACGATCATGATCACTCATGATTATCGATAATTTATCGACCGGCGATTATCGATAGTCGGTGGACGATTATGAGCAAAAATAAAAGAGTCCGGAAACGGTTTTAAATGGTTCAAACTAGTCAAAAATGGTGTTTTGATAGTCTTGTAAGAGTCCTCCATTGATTCCATCAAAAAAAATAAATAAAAAATGAGAGAATTTTTTTTTTCAAATTTTTCAAAAAAAAAGGAAAAATAATTTCGTTTAAAAATGTTTTTCTTGGTGTAAATTGATAGAGTAGCTTCAGAAATCTATTAAAACACTAATTGTGACCAGTTTGAGCCATTTAAAACCATTTCCGGAGTCTTTTATTTTTGCTCATTATCGACGATTAATCGTCGACCGACTATCGATAATCGCTGGTCGAAAAATTATCGATAATCACCAGTGATCATGATCGTCGATAGTCATCGATAATTTTGAGACGATAATCATGACTTTTTGATTATCTTCGAGTCGCGATTCATTTTCTGATCATCGACTCGATCACCTATCGACCGTTATCCTTCAACTATCGATTCAAAAATCATCGAAAATTTGGTCGACACGTTACTCTATTTTTCAGCGACAGTCGGAAAACGAACTGAGCATGCTGCTCATGAGCATATAGAATATTTTTCACCCAACCATTTATGTTCTATTTTTCAGAATGAATGAAGCGCGCGCAAGGTTTTTTTTGAATCTCCGACAGTCGATTGATCCATTGCTACGAGTTTTGTCTAATAAGTCGGCACCACCACCATCGTTGGGACTCGCTTTCGATATCTCTGGAATGCCACCAGCAACACTTAAATCATCTGCATTGACGTATGGAAGTGTTGGAGAAATGATCAAAGATTTCAGCATCGTTTTCGGAGTGCCAAAATACCGTACAAGCAAACGTAAGTTTCTGTATCGATGTATAACACGAAATTTCGAAAATTGATATTTCAGCCAAAAAAGTTACACGCAAGTTCTCATTCACCCGTCTCCTCCAACCAATTGATAATCTGGTTACGTGCCCAGCGTGTTCGAATATTCATCCATCAGACACTATTTGTGATGCTTGCTATTCCAAAGTTCATAAATTGACATCAGAAATCAAGAAAAAAATGATGGAGTATAATCCCTATGTTGGGGAGAAGCAGGACAGAGAAGTGAGATTTTCCAAAATGAAAATAGTACTGTCCAGATATCAAGTTAAAAAACTCCTCCAAAACTTACATTGTTGTTCATATTAGTCATATCGTGATTTCAAATTTTCCATAAATCCATATTGTGATTTTTCACTCAAAAATTAGTTTTTCTAATAATGAAAGTAAGTTTTAGTTTTGAAATTTATAGAAGTATGTATTGAGCAAAAAGTTGTGAGATAAATAACTGAGAAGTCACTTGTTTGAAATGGTCTATGTACTTTTCACTGAGTATTTACAGAATAGTTATGGGCCTATTCTTGGGCAGCGAAAAACGTTTTTCGCTGGTTTTTTTCCGATTCACGGAACCAGAAAATCAGCGAAAAACTCTTCGCGCGCAGGCATTTTTTGCTGGAGTTTTCTCTTCCATATTTGGTATGTTAGGCCATTCACTTCGGGACCATTTTGTTTAAATCAGTGATCCTTTAACTTTCAGTGAAGCGTAAATCGACAATTAAAGGATCACTGATTTAAACAAAATGGTCCCGAAGTGAATGGCCTAACATACCAAATATGGAAGAGAAAACTCCAGCAAAAAATGCCTGCGCGCGAAGAGTTTTTCGCTGATTTTCTGGTTCCGTGAATCGGAAAAAAACCAGCGAAAAACGTTTTTCGCTGCCCAAGAATAGGCCCATTATATTATTATATAACATTCAGTTTATAAAGTGTTCCAAATTTTCAGGTTTACGTCAAGTTTAAAGGAGAATCAGAGGCACCGGCTGCAGTTGTGAAAGGAAAACGAGTTATTGAATTGGAGAAGGATAGACCGACGTGGTTCAAAAAGCTAACATTGAAAGAATAAACTGTTTTCTTCGTTTCTTTAGATTTTAGTAGTTATTTTCTCAGTTGTGTTGTTTGTTAAAACGATAATGAATTTTGAGTTTCATTGTTAGTCCCATTGAATATTGACATCCCGGTTGATAATTACAAGACTCCTAAAAACAGACACATTGTTCAGGTTGTAACCAAAACCGTTGCGTGTTGTAGGTGTGAAACAGCTGAATCAATCGCTCTGAGTTCCTCTCCGGTTACTCTCCTAGTCCTAAAGAGAGTGTCACACTTGTTGACATTCCTCTCTTCTAATGTGCTCTTGTCACGATCATGCTCGCGCACAGAAAGGAGAACAACAAAGTGCTCCTTCATGCGTTTGGCGTGATTTTCGAGAAGAATGGAAACTGATTCAATTCGACAGTCGGGAGAGGGGATATATGTGACAATAGATGGAATAATTTTACTGATATAATAACTTTTTAAAAACAAAGAAAAATAAATGTTTTTTTTTAAACAAGTGCCTCCTTTTTCCCTTATCTAGTTATAACTTACAAACAGAAAATCAAAGAATACCATTCCCTTTTTTTAATAGAACTAGAAGTAAATAAACAAATAACAGAACATGCGGGAAATTGGCGAGAGTGAACTACACTGGATGTCTTCATTATTTCAGATCTGAAAGCAATCAATCGTATCTTTTATTACGAACGAATGCAAATATTTTTGATAGTCCCAAGCAATTCCAAAACTCTTTCTGCCTCCTCTTCCTTCTTCTTCTTCTTCTTCTTCTTGGGAGTCTGTTCGTATCTTACCGCACATTGAGACTGATAGTTGAATTGCGTGACAAACATACTTCGATCTCACATTCTCTCTAAATCTCTCAATTCAACTCACTCTCTAGTCGGCTCTGAGGTTAATGATGAATGCATTTTGTACCAGTCGGGATGGCTTTCGATTGAACTTGAAAAAGTTGTATTGCGGCAAAAAAGAGAAGAAACGATTAAAAAATACCATGAATTTCATCGTTTTTTTTTTCGTTTTTTTAAACATTTTGAACTCTCGTCTCGATAAAAGGGATACTGTAGAATGACTATAGGATTGTAATGATGGATTTCTTCTGAGAATTATGATGTTCCAGCGAGAGAACTGATGACGTCAGATATTAACAAGTGTATCCCGACCTGCTAATGAATTCAACAAATTTTAAAATATTAGGTAGTATGGATTCTCAATCAGTTTTAGTTTTCAAGGTGATTCAGGTGAAATTTATGAAAAATGAAATGAATAAAATTTCCTGTCTTGATGCTACAAGATTTAATCAACAGTTATCTTCCTCTTTTATTTTTAGAAAATAAGATCGAATTTATTTAACTTTGAAAATATCTGGAAACGGGTGGACCACAGGGACGATTAACAAGGTTCGGATTATGAACTTCCTTAGCACCACTGATTTATTTCTCAATTGAAGTACAGATGATATCTGAAAAAAATCCCGTCTCATCTCTTTCAATTGTTCAGAAGTCATGGATATACTCCTCTCATCGTCAGAGCCAATGTGACTATGAATATTGGGTTTCACCAACCATCACCGCCACCACAAATCCAAAAGACTCACTACCACATTTTAGGGCTTCTTCATCTTCTTCTTCTTCTTTTTCTATCTCAGTTTACTTTACTCTCAAATGAAGAAGTAGGAGAAGCCTCTTCCTTCCTTTTCTAATGAGTGAGGAAGAGGATGAGGTTGAGGATTATCCTTTCATCAAACCATATGGATTTACTAAGAAAATGAGAAGAAGAAGAAGGAGAAAAAGAAGCACATGGTGATGTACCGTAGTCCAGGTGCAATCAGTCTGACTCTGAAAATGGTAGGTAATCACGAAACGAATAGTCTTCCATGCTCACATTTGGAATAGTACACTTCCATTGATTCCTCCGATGTTGCACTTACAGGGTGCGGCATAAATAGTGATACACGCGAAAAATGTTATAACTTTTTTCAAAAACATCCAAACATCTTTTCCTTTTAACAAAAATTTATTCATTCACTACAGAAAAGATATTCAATGATGGTTTTTGATCCGCGCTCCTTCCTCCTGAATTACAGCTCTCAATCTCTCCGAGTAGCTACGACCTAGGCACGGAGGTATTTGGCGACTTCAGCGTCTCAGTACTTATACAGAAAACAGTTCAGATAATTCGAACTAAACTTTTTTTGTTAAGAAACTCTCTGGGTCTGATATTCCTACTTTGAAAATTTGATAAAATCGCATTTTGGCGAGACAGGCACCCATTTCGACACCCAGGTGAGCTCCGGAAAATTGTCTCTGAATGACTGTTAAGTAGCCTTGGAACGGTGGACCGGCGCTTCGACTTTCTGGAATGTCCGGAAATGATTTTCAAGATGAAAACAGGCCTAGAAATGAATTCTAACCTTCAAACAGGCTTTCGGATTAATTTTGGTGGACCAAAATGTAAAAACTGTAGCTAATCGGGACGCTTCCGACTAAAACCGGGATTGGAGGTGGATCTGAAGTCTCATCGAGAAATTTTCTGTTCTAACAAAAAGTACACAAGTGTTTTGCTACATTCGTTTTGTTTTTAATGTTCTGGTCGGTTTTTATGGTGAGTAATAACCATGAGTAAACATTGGGATCAAATAGGTGATTTCGTGCGTGCCAAGGAGGACCTCATGAGCTATCAACGTTCACAAAATTCTGAGTTTTTACAATAGGACGGTGATTTTTTGAGAATAAAATGAAAAAGTATTCAGCTTTGATTCCATATTTTATTTAACTATTTTTGTTGAAATTTCAAAGCCGTAGACCACTTTTTTCACGCTCCGGTCCAAATTAGACCTGATCCGCTATTTGCCGGAATATGTCCAGGGGGAGATGAAACAAATACTGTAAATATACTTTCCAAGAAGGTTGTGAATATGGAAATACACTCCCTACATTTTATTTTTCTGAAGACCTGCATTTGCGGCACTCTCACCTTCTTGAAACTCAAAAAAAAGCTTTCCACACACACTGATACAGTCAATGCTAGAGCTGGCTGAAGAAAAAGTGTTGTCACCACCGTAAAAATGAAAATTACAATATGCTTCTTTGAGAACTCAAAAAACAAACAGATAAAAACTGATAACAAAACATATATTTGGATGCGCCTGGAGTTATGTGCCTGAACCAGAGCAGACCCAAACATTTGTATCAGTATTTATGCCGCACCCTGTAGATTTGGATAAATGAAAACTCCAAGCATTCCATGAAAACCTGACTGGAAAACACCCTTGTTTCAGCTAATTTTTGATTTCTAAAACTTTAGTGAATACTGATATTTCAAAGTTCCATTTTAATGCAATCCTATTGTTTTTTATAGTTTCGGTCTCGCTGTATGAAGAACCGATTTCATCAGAGAGCTTCACGAGGGATATAATTCGATTTTCTCACTTTACTCTATCAACACAAAACAGGAAACTGATAATTATTCAGTTATTTTCCAGAAGAAAAACTGAAGTCAACTGATGCATCATCTACCGCCCCGCCCATTCTCTTCTTCATCTACCAGTCGCTGAGCCTGAGTAACCCAAGAAGCCCCACCCCTTTTCATGGAAAGAAGAACTCGAAAGCTTCTGTTCTTGCTCTCCGTTAAAATAGCTTCAACTCTTTAGTCATTGTCTTTTCTTTTAAACTTTTTTCTCTATTCCCATTTCACTTAAAACGAGCCGAAGAAGATGAATAAAAAGAAGAAAAAGAAGAATACGTTGTCGGTCTTTCTCTATTCATGAAACCCTTTCCGTAGGTAACCCAGGTGATCGTCTTTCTCGGAGCAACAATGAGCTCTTCCCGAAGTGAAACTAGTGAGAAGACCAAATGGATGAGTCTCATTTTTGTTCAACAAAAGTTTGTCCTTTTCCGAAAAGACATGATTTATTTTCATGAGTTTCAAGTTTTCCTATTCTTTTTATTTGTTTCTATGTTCAAGACAGTTACATATCAAAGTAATCGCCGCTTCTTGTTTTTCTAATTGTTTATTCCCTTACTGTTAACGGATAGGGAAGTCAAAGACATGTTTAATTGAACCAAAAAAGTAATTTAAGGGCGAGAGAAGTATTTTTGTATTATTGTTTTTACATGAAGCGGCCTAGGGAACTGGGAGAATTCTCGTTGGGTCGAAAATCTTCTTTTAGGAGGGTACTATTATATGAACTTGAATTTAACAACTCCTCTGACTTTTTCTATCAATTTTATTAGTGACCCTTTCCAGCTTTTCGGATAACTTGGTACGCCATGGAACACTGTTTCTCCACGCACCACCCCTTCTCAATTTTCACTTTCGCATCGTTTCACCCATCTGAAAGCATATGTTTCGCCAGTAGTTTCTCCACAAAAAGTTTGAAGTACAGTAGTATCCTTCAATGGCTTCTTCTAAGTGTCTCGGTTATTTCTAAATACCTAAAAAGGCTTCATCTTCTCCGCTAATAAGGTTTCCTTCTCACAGGTGTATGAGCTCAATGAGCACATTTGCACTCTATTTCTCCTCCTCCTTCTTATTCCAAAAAAGATAGAGATGAACGGAGATGAATCAAGTGTGTGTGTGTGTCTGTATTTGGAGAGAAAATGCACTTGTTATCACCTCTTTTTTTTCGGAAAAACGAAGGAAGGTTCGTCGTCTCAAGTGGGTTTGTTTACCCGATAAAGAGGAGGAGCAGCAGAAGGAATGCACTTCATTTATGTTCGTTTTTGGGTTCTAGACTTTTTTCGAAGAAGGAACCGAGAAACAGGATACTGTTAGTATTTTATTTTGTTTATAGTTGTAAATTTACTTTTCGGAAGACTTGAGAAGTAGTTTTTTCACGAGTTTCTCTTAAAATTCTAAACTTAAACCATATTTAGGTAGAGTTTAACCCTAGTACCTACCACCTCCTTCCTCTTATTTCTTCCGTCGTCACCCTAATCCGTCCATAATTTTGTTCCCTTTTTGCCTCTACAATGACCTCTTCTTCTTCTTCTTTTCCTTTTTCCATGATCGTTGTGTTTAATCCGCCTATCCCTCTCCGAACCTACACCTAGAACCTTTTTTCGACTTCTTCCTATCCCGTACTCCCATTTCCACTTTTTTTGGATATAAGTTTGACCCCTCGTTTGGTTTTGAGGAAATTAGTTATTGGAAAGAAAAGTAAAAAGTTGCGAAAACTGTTGGATACATTAATTTCTTCGATTATCGCCTCAGATCGCAACACAGTTTCAACAAATCTTGAGACGTCTAAATCATCTATTCGTTTTGAATTCAGCCTTTGAAATTCCTCAATATGATATCCTCCTGCTCAACTGCTTTGAGTTTCCAAAACTTGGCTCCCTTTAATATTATCATATGAGTCCGTTGAACTCTCATGAAGCTTGCCGAATGATATTGAAATCTAGATATTTAGGTTTCAATTGTATCGAACTGTGATATTTCTTTGCCCCGTTTCCCTTCCCAACTCTTTTCTATATTTTCAGTCTCCATACACCCACATTCTCTTCTTCTTTCCTAACTTTTTTCTTCGTCTACCCTCTACCGATTCAATTAAAATCACAATTCGTCAAACGTCCGTGCTCTTTTTTCTCATCTTTCTCTTCCTCCAACAATCACAAAAATTGGTTTGAGCTTTCTCTTCTAAAACAAACTTCTCCCTTTTTTACCAAAACATTTGGTACCACCCGTTTTTCTCTTTTTTTTCTTATATTTGTGGGGTCGTACGAAATTAAAATATTTGATTTGGGTGCCTCGACTCACAAATCGTTTCTTTCGAATAAAAAGAATGAGAATAAAGTTGGGATTCACGGAGAAAGTATAGTTTTTAGTCTGGGAAATAATATTTCCATCAGATTCTTTTAATTCGTAATTTCCGATTACTCAGTTCTGACAAAATAAGTTTAAAAACGTCAAAATACATGCATACTTTTCCAAAAAGTGCTCAGTATCTGTCTCGTGAAATGTATATCATGAGTCAGAGTTTTGCGCAAGGAAAGGAGGAATGAGATTGATATTTAGGTACACTGTGTACGTTCCACTCAACAAAGAAATAGTGAATTTCCGATTGGAGGGAAAATAGAAAATATAAAATGGAAGTAACAGTAATTTATGCAAAACCCGAAAGTGAGTTGACTACGTAAAAGTTGAAACTGAACTACCTTCAAAATTATTTATTTATTTTTGAAATCGTAAGTCTTTGACTGTTCATATAGCAGACTGTATTTATTACAATTTGTGACGATTTCTCAAGAATTCGATCTATAACATATTTCAGGGAAAATCGAAATTCCTCCCACTTCCCCCAATTGTTCAACCCAACAAAACGATTTCTTTCGAAGGCTCAGTGATCGTAGAATATCCACTCGAAACATCTTATTTTCGTCACCTTTCTCTCTTTGTCACTTTCTTATTTTCCCCCTCGTTTTCTCCCATTTTCCGTTTTCTTTTCGACCCACTACCCTATAATGAGACGGTAAAAGAAAGAGCAATTAGTGTAAACCTTGTCCGTTTTCGGACAAGAACGAGAAGGCGCACGGCACAAAAAACAACGGATTGGCACCAGATGAATCAGTATTCTGAATCCCCTTCTCTTCTTTTTTCGAAAAGCGACAATTTGTGGATCAAACACTTTCTCTTCTCTCTTCGTTTCTCGAGTCGAGAATCAACTAGGTTTTATGACGTGGCAATTGAGAAACTATTGACCTGAATTGGTTTAGAAAAGAAAAAAGAAAAAGTGTATGTGTATTTGTTGAGAAAGGTTATCAAAAAGGGTTCCTCTTTTTCTTCTCCTTTAGCACTACCACACATAGAGAGGGACATATATATTTATGTTTATATACCACATGTGTCATCCCGTTTACTAAGCGATAGTGATAGTACTACTAAACTTAAGGTACGAAATGTTGTCTTTATATCATCACATAGTACTGTGACCATCTTGACATTTTGAGTGAAACCATTTACCTTCTCATACTTTTTTCTGTTGGAAACTCTACGTTTAGAAGCCTTTCAGTCGTGAATTAGGTCTTCTTCTTTTCGTTTAAGTGATTCTCATCACACACTTTCAGACATTTAACATCCGACATCAAGACTCCATACTTCCAGTCTGCAATACCTTTTCATATCCATATTCCATATTCTCCCCCACCTCTTTTCGAAAATCAATCAGTTCTTCTCTTCGCATTCAAAAAAGAGAGTTGAATAGGTCGAGCGCTTTTTCAATTTTCTCTCTTTTCCTCTAAAAAGTACCACCCGTTGCTTTTCCAAAAGGTGACATTCCGCCCGTTTTGTAATCGACTTTTTAGTAAAAAAAAGGGTTGGTCACGAATGGTTTCAATTTTCATGAAATGGTTGAGAGCACCGGAGTATTGAAGAACTTGTTTCCAGTCGTGAGTGATATCACATTATTTCTGTCTGGCGTGTCTTTCGACGCCTTTTCTTCTAAGAGTTGTCATTAATTTCGAATTCGTTTTTCGTCCAATTAATAAATCCTTTATTATTTTTTTGTACCTGGTATCTTCGAAGAGATATCCGATTTCGTTCTCTGATCAACACTTTTTCCATAGCCTGTAACTGTAAAAACAGTACTTACTTACTTACTTACTTAGTTACTTAGTCGATCCGTTCTTCGCTCAGTTGGTGTGGGCGCGGATCACAGCTATCCGTAAAAACAGTACGATAAAATAAATTAAAATAAACTCTTTTTTAAATTTTGATTTTTGACATGTGGTATTTCAAAAAAAGTATTTATTCATAGTTCCAGATACTCAAACTAAACTCAATTCTACAATTCTCGAATTTTCTCCTTTTCAGCCATTTTCATTTTCTTCTTATTTCATAACCCCCAACTATTTTTTAACTCCAAGACTATATCTTAATGTTCCCCCGTAAGACTAAGAAAACATGGTGAATCTAATTATACAAGTAGCTTGGTAAACCAATCTCGGAGCTTTTAGAATCTCGGAAACAAGTAGAGTTATCTCTGGGACCAATCAATTATAAACAACTTCCGATTGAGCCTTCTTCTTCCTGCACTCATTCAATTCACTCACTCACTGCCAAACACCACCGCACATCTTAATTTACTTTTCACTCTTTCCTCTTTCTTGGCTTCTTTCTTGTAAAAGGGCTCCTTGTCTTCTTGTATCCGCTCAATTACACCGTCAAGCATCATGTGGTGAACGGAGTCAGTCAGTCAGCAATGGGGGTGACCTGTTTTCCGTTTTTTGTCAATCTTACTCCAATTTTGAAAAGTCAAGCTGCATCACGGAGAGAGAATGAACGAGAGAAGGTACCGTAGTCAGTTGGAGGGAATAACTGGTAATTGGGAAATCTCATGATACAGTGCCCTCTAAAAAGCTATGACCTCTACCTTTCCACGCTTTCCTCTCCCTCCATCCAGCATGTATAAAATCTACATTTGCATTAGGTGAGCATCTGCATCATGTGTTAAGAAGATCCGGAAATGGTGCACTTCCGATTAATGTTACCTGAAGATAAGAGGGCTTTGAAGGTGGTAAATAGGAAAATGCGGTTAGCTGAGAAGAGGGGGAGAAGGTTGAGAAATTGATGAATATGACAGGATGTTTAGACATTAGTGGTTAAAAGAGATGAGGTTATTGACACACGGCTGCCATTTGCATCTCAACTTTACTCAAGCTTATTTTGAGTTTTTAGAAAATAGTTTTACTTTTTCTTGTCGTTGATTTGAAATCTTTTGGTTTGAGAGAGGAAGTTTCAACGTGAGATTTTCAAAATCCCTTCGAACTGATTGAGGCTTCATCTCATTCAAAAATTAGAATAGAAAAAGAAATTCAGAATTTTGAATTTGAAGTTCAGATGCATAAAAACGAAAACAGTGTTGAAGAGTCCTAACTGTGTAATCTATTCCTGCAGAACACTCTTCAAAGAATCCACATTACCTTCTGTAACTCTCACAGAACCCTAAGAAGAAACCCTTTTTCTCATCACCACCATCACTTCCTATACTGTTTGTTCTTTTACCAAAACTATAAACCAAAAGAGAAGCGGTACCAGTACTTGTTATTTGTCTATCGTCTACAATACACCCTGATATCCTTATCAGTTTATCAGTTACGCAACCGTGTCGAACTGGTTTCCAGACGCGTTCTCCTCCTCATTTTCTGATGGTTTCCAGTCAGGGTAAATGCCTATCAGTGACAGGGAAAAGAAAAAAGAAGGGCATGATAATGAAGAAGCATAACTTTTGTTTTTGTCTTTTCTACGCATTAAAGTATGATAATATGGGGTTCTGAATATTCGGAGGAAACAGAAGATTCTCGAATCTCTTCCCCAAGTTCTCAGGTAATAGATAACTCAGCATTAAAAAAACATTGACTTGAAGGTCTCATTTTTCCAGGTATTCCATAACACCTCAGATTCATTTTTAATTTCATTTCATCTCTGAAAACTTTTGAAAAGTGCAGTCAGCAGAAATCGCGTGAATTGTGTTAAATTCAGAATCACAGAATACACAATTCGTCATTGTCTTCTTCTTTTCTCTTATATCCTTTTCATCATGATCCACCAATTTGTGCATACTCGAGCAACTTTCAATACCTTTCTTCAAACCGGAGGGATTTGAATATCAAATATTCTGATTCCTCACTTCAATCCATCCACCTCTTCTTCTTCTTCTTCTTTTTGCTTCTACTCATTTCCCTCTGCGTCTCTCTTCGGGTATACGGTAGGCGGAGCGAATGGACCTGTCACTAGCATCCACCCACCCACTTTTCCTTTTTTCCTTGAAGGAACAACGGAGGGACATCAGAATATTCTTCTTTTGATTCCTTTTATTAATTTTAATTGTTCTGATTATCCCTATACCGACTCGTTTGTACTGAAGCTGCCTTAGGTACTAAATAATTTCTCGAATATTCTGTTCAGTGAAGACCCGTAAATGAATTCTCCGGCTTCCTGATAGTCTAATCGAAGAAGAGATATTTCTGGAATCGCTGACATCAAATGATGTCTAGAAACTGAACTAAAGAAAAAAAACATTCGTTGATTCGTGTTTTATTTTTATTTATTTTATTTATTTGTTGAACTTTGAAGTTCAAATTATTCAAAAATTCATCTCAAGTTCGGAAGCTTTTTATCATCAAACTCAAACACTAATTCTCGCAGTTCAAAATTTTTTAGTTAAGCAGCATCCTTTTCTCGGTAAGTAGTGATTCTAACTTAGAAACTCTCCATAAATAATACTTTTACTGAACTATTCATTGTCGTTTTCAAAAGAGAAATCCTTATTATAAGTGCATAAGTGGGTTCTCTTTCTCTCCACCCGGATTACCTATTCTCAATGATTTTCTCAAGTTTTCAGTCATTCCCTCTTCAGTAAAAATCAATGTGAAACGTGAATTGATCTGTGAAAAGAGTCTGAATTCAATTCAACTTGAAGAAGTGAAAGGTCTCTTTTCCTTATTCAGACGAAATTCCCGTACATCCTGACCCATCCAAATACAAATAACTCCTTCTTTCTTTTCCCTCATCCCGACCACTTATCGCCAGATTTGCTTCCGTTTAGAGCCCTCCCGTGGGGAATCTGGTTCAAGTATGGTACTTTTGAAAACTTTCATTCTTTTCAATTGAAAACAGTTATAGATGTGACACATATATTTGTTCCGAATTAGGGTATTGGGTAACAAGAAATGAACTTGTTTGAATGAAAACACGACGGTTCGATCGATGAGTTCACAATTTGATCCGTCGAATTTTTTAATGCAAAAGTCCCGTCTTAAAACAATATAACTCAGGCTATGCTTTTTCCGATTTCGGTAACATTACTTCTCATAAAAATACCTCACTTCTTTTAAGGACATTTTGTAGATACAGTAACCTTACTTGAGTTGTTTCCAATAAGAAGAAACATAATTTCCTCTAAAAAAAAGTTCGACCTCAATCATCGAAATGCGCATCGTTAGATATATATCCGAGTGTATCAAATGAAGCCTTGAAAACTTTTTTGCAATCATCTCCGCCACGTTCTTTCGACTTCTCGAAGTACTTCTGTTTCCACCCGACAACACTTTTCTTAACTTTTTCGGGCGGTGCAGTGACCTCATCTCAGAGAAGAGAGAGAGAGAGAGAGAGACTGGATGTTCTCAACTAGTCTATTCCGATGTGATATTCCAGGCACTTTTTGTGTCAACTCTCATCGTTTCGGAACACAGAAAAGTACAAGGTGTTGTTGTATGCGTCCTCTCTTTCAATCATTTCATTTCCTCACTTTTTCATTGAGTTTCCTTGAGGGTAATATAGTTCATTTCAAGGTGACACATATCACATACACATCCAATCCATCCGACTCTTCTCCTTGATACTTTTTCTTCTCATCACGCCCAATTGAGTCTAATGAGAAGTATTTGGTGTTATGTAGGTATATCTGAGAACACATTCTAATTGAGATGAGGTAAACTAAGAGTTTTTAGCATGAAGGTGATGATTCAAACATATTTTAAAGCTAATTTGGCAAGCTTGAAAAATTAAGTAAAAGCCGAAAATCTTGCTTCAGAAAAGTTTCTGTCTTGAGGCGTCTTTGATTCGGAAACTCCTGGAGTCCTCATTTCTGTTTTGCATAAAAGTTAAATTCTCGAAAGCAAAGCTCGAGATCTTTCCTAGAAATACTGTAAACCCGCCTCCGACCCACTTCTTGTTCAAGAATATCACGACCAGAGTCTGCCTGATTTGAGGATTAATTTGAATTGAAAACATCAAGAATCATAATAATTATAATTTTTTCCAAACAAATCATCAACAAATCCATTTGTCTTTTGACCCATATGTGAGTGAGTTCATAAACTCTTCTCAACTTTCCAACATCTCAATTCACCCAATCTTCTTCTTTTTCTTCTTTTCATCCTCCTTCCAACCCTTTCTCTAAAATAAACATTTTTAACTTTTTCCCCTTTTCCCGCATTTTCCTCTGTACTTTTTTCATGTTTCCCACCCCATCATGTTCCTTTTCCAATTCTCTGGATGCTTCTATTATTAGCTCTATTTTCCTCGTTTCCTACCGTTTGAATAGATTGCAGAGTCACCACTTGCCACGTCATCCGTTTTCATCTGTTTCCTTACTGTACGGAACCTCGTTTTACCTTTTGAACACATCATCACTTCTTCTTTTTCTTTCTTCTTTTATTGTTTCTATTGATTCCATCATCCCAAAACAAAATAGATATTGAGTTGAAAGCAACCGGAGAAAAGTTTTGAGAAAAATGGAGAAGACAGATGGTAACTTCCTTCATATATCAACAATTTCTCTCGGTTGGAAAATACTGTCAGGAGCAGGTTCATCCGATTTTCATTCTGATTTTCGGCATGTATACTCTGAACTTTTCTGAAATCTCGTAGTCTCAATTAGGTAGTAGAAGTCACTGCCCGTGCAAAAGCTACAGTACTCATATCTTTCTTCATATTCTTCCTCATTTGTTTTTCTTCAACATTTTCAAGAAATACATACAGAAAACCACCACCAAAACCCGTCTATCAATGCTAAACGTTTGGTGTAAATTATATGACCCAAGGGAATCAAAAAAGTTTTCGAAAGGTTACCCTCATTGAAACTTGAACCCAAATATTAGCGGATCTACTTCTGGATGATTCACAGAATTTCAGAAAGCATACTGGACACTACACTTATAAGTTACAGTAACCTGAAACAAAAACCATTGGTCTGAACTACATCTAAACTACATCGTATTGTTATAGGAGGCTATAACAATACGTTGTGAACCTGTCTTGCTCTGAACTCATTTCCATGAAAACTATCACAGCCATTCAACTTCGAAATGTCATCCGAAAACTCAACCCATTTTGTCCCTTTTCTTGTTTTTGCAACAAAACGACTAAACGCCCTAAAGCAAAGCTTGACTCGAGATCTTCCAACATGAGCAGGCGCGCCAATTTTTGATGGATTATGTCGTTTTGATGGGTAAGAGCACCTGATGCTCCTTAGGGGGATGCGTCTCGGATACATGTCTTTAGAAGGAAAAGAAGGAGAAGAGGAGGGAGTCCAGTCCAACGTTTATGGTGTGTGAGTATGATTGATGGCCTAGGTTCGTTATACACTATGACAACTTCTTTGCCAGTTTCGACATTGTGCTAAACAAACTTCGTCTCTCTGTGATTACATCTCACTTATTCCCGATTGGCTTACCGTAGTAACTTGGGTGGTGGGAGTATTCAAACTGAGACAATCTTGGACGGTCACTTTATGGGGAAACTTCGGGATTCTTCAAACTTTCAGTTTTCAATTTTTGTAGGATACTCAATTTTTCAAGTGAGTATTTTACATTTTGCTGATAGGATTACTTTGTGGAAAACTCATTTTCTTCTTTTCGTGATTTTTTTTCAAAATCAGCTTGGATACCATCGAACACTCCTTAAATAAATATTAGATCAAAATTATCAGTTCTGCCAAACTGAAAAGAGTAACTTCTGTAGTGAACTCATTTCAGATTTGGATATTTCTTTCATTAGAGAACTTTTCCAACACACTTCTGTGCAGTCTCATGTCTGATCCGCGATCACAGAAAATCTGAAAGTCCCGAATCCCTCATTTGGATATTTTGTACTATTTTTCACCTCTAACCTCATCCGTTTCCTCGTTTTATTTTCCAACCATTTGTCTTTTTTCTTTCGGTTTTTTTGTCTTTAAGAAACGTCCTTTTCTTCTCTTTTTCCGCTCATCCCAATCCTTCTCTTCTTCTCCTTCAAGGGCTATTCCGAAATCCGAAGCAACACAACCACAAAAAGAGTAACCCATAAATTTGCGGCTTCTCCTTCACCACCGAAAGACGAAGCCCTCATTTCCAAATAAATTCATATTTTTCAACGTTTTCTCTAGGTTTTGTAGGTCCCCCGCCTAGAAGTCCCGCCCATTTCGCTTCCCGAGGGGCACGACAATTTTCATTCGTTTTCATTCTTTACCGTTTCTCATTTCTTTTCAAACTTTTCAATTTTCTGAATTCAATCAATTTCAGATATTCTCTTCTCCACAATTCTTCAAACTCGTAATCAGGAACATCTTTGAAAACTCACAGTAAGTTGGACCCAAAACCTCGACAATAAATTGTATACAGCAGAAAATAAATATAGTTATGGTGATGTTTGGTAAATATTGAAAGGAAAAGAAAAGGGAAAAGTGAAGAGGAATGGTATTTGGAAGTATTTTATAGAAGTTTCCTCTCAATCACTTTTCACTTGTACCTGTGTTCGTTTACAATCATTTTATTCGTTTATTAGGTCAGGTTCCTGAATTGAGTGTAGTCGTCCTACGAGTTTCTAGAACATCAGTGAAGAAACAACCTGACATCAGTGACCTAAAATGGAAGAGTATGGTTCAGATTCAGATGACCATGTCCCTCAAGCTGAATTACAAGTTGCCTGAAACATCTACTTCACTTTAAAATCACGGTAACTCGCATTCCTCAATCTAGAATCTTCCATCTTAAATAGATCTCGTTAGAAGGTGATTCATTCCACTCATCCAACTCAATCCGTAGTTTTTCATTATTTTCCTCTTTTCCGTCATAACTTATTTCATTGTTCTTCTTTTCCCTTTTCCCTTAAATTTCTTGTCTTTCTCCTCCAAATTAGCGATAAGTGCTCTCAAAATGTGGGATTTCAAAAGAAGCCACGACCGGGCTACGACGAAAAGATTTGTGTTGAGTTGAAGGAACACTTTACACAAGTTTTTAGGAGGTCTATTGATGAGAAGACACGGGTGGTTTTTGGGAACAAACCATCTGGTTTAGGTTACTCGCAAAGACAACGGATATTTGAAAGAAACGGGAATAGGGAGAAAAAGAACAAATTTCGGATTATTTGAGTCACATTTGAGTTTACAATATGACCGTTTTATGTAGTCTGATTGATCTAGAAAGAGAGCGAATATAATTGAGTTCGATTTCGGTAGGATCGTATTTATGATATTAGAAAAACTTTTTCTTTTCGAGACGGACTTTAGGTATTCAGAAATTGAGTCTGAACTGTGAGAACATTTTATTGTTTCTCCAGTTTCCTGAATGTTTATTTGTTTTTGAATAAATTTGAAAATGTTCCCAAAACCTGGCGCAGCTGGAAAATGACTCAGAAAGAATGAATCAATCTTCTGATACACGAAAAGCGATTGTTTATATAACTTTACTGTAAAAAAAGATAATTGGATTTTCGAAATTCTGAACATTCGAATGAAGCAAGTAATCTGTTTCCATTAGGTTCGTCTTGTTTATTTACTCAAATTTCGTTTTCATTGTCGATATTTCTCTCAGCTCTTTGTATTATAATACGAGTCAATTTTCTCTCCTCTTTTCCATCGTATTTTCCCCCCTTCTTCCATCAACCCAACCATCATCAACTACTGTTTTGAGCACCCCTTCAGACAATAATTCTGACTCATTTTTCATCGGAAATTGGCGATCATTTCTATTATTTTTGTTCGATCTCTCCCTCATTCCTCGTATTCTTCTTCTGACCGTTTTGTTTTGTAAAACGGAATTCGTTTTCTAAAGTTTCCAATGAAGTTTAGGTTTTGGAAGGAACGGCCGAACAAGTTAGATAGCCCACTTCTTTTTCGCCTTCTGGGGTAGATTTCTATCTGTTTTTATGCGTAATGAAAAGGGGAGAAGGAGGCCGAGAATGGATTTCAAGAAATTGATATACATATCGTTCTTCATACGGTTTTTGGTTCACACATATAGGTTTTTCTGTCATGAATATAAAATAATTTGTTTTTTAGAAATCACACTTTTTATTCCACATTACAGTAATGTATTTGATGTTTGGCATCTAAATATTTTCACTCAAAAACCAATATCCTAAAATTTGAAATGGATATTTCCATTTGATATTATTACATTTCCTTCTCAGTTATACAAAAAACAATCAAATCTAGATATTCATCTCTTCTCGCAAAATCTTCAAATCGGCTCTGTCGACGATCACCTTATTCTCCCTTTTCTCTTTGTGTTTCTCATCTTGAATACAGCTCAACGAGCCCCCGTCATCCCCTCATGCGTCTTCTCAAGAAGATTACTGATAAGCCCAAAGAGCTCTTCGAGTCAGTCGACTGGTTATTTTCAACTGATTTTTCAACATTATAGGTAGAAAACCCCTCTATCTCTATTCTGAATACTTAATTTTCTTCTAGAATGAAGATTATCGGTTGGAGGAGATTTTGATTTTGAAGGATTACTTTTCTTTAGGGCTCGAAATGGGGCGTCCCACGTTTTTTCCGGTCACTTTGGAAAACAGTCAATTTTTGTCGGAGAGTAGTCAAACTTTCACAGTGCCTGAAGACATAGCTGGGGACGCGATATCCAAAATTTCAAAAATATAGGTTCATTTTTAACCAGTTTATGAGTGTCTGGGACGCGCGGTACGGGGACGCGGTACGTCCCAACTCGTCCCATTTCAAGCCCTACTTTTCTTAATTTTTGGTAGAAAGTATATTTATACATAGATATATCGAAACGAAATAGAAACAAATTCCGTCATCTCATTTTTCCGGTTTCATTAAAATGACACGCAGGTATAGTATGCCGTGTTGTCAGTTGAAATGTTACAGTCCTAAGTAAATTATTCTGGCAACTCTTTTGAGGTTCTGTCATTCTCATGCATGCCATCTTTCTAAAGGGAACTGTGAGTAAATGAGGTCAACTTTAAAATAGAGTTCTGCATTTTTATTTTTTATTCACTAACACTTAGAGTCAAATAGATAGTTCAACAGTCTCACAACTGAATCTTGACTTGATGAAACCGAAAATTATGATAATCTAGGTCGACACTCAAACATTCAACTTTTATGGGAATGTATACTCATTTCTTGAAATGATGGAACTATTTTGTGATACAATACAATAAATCTTGCAAGCTCTTAGAAATCTATCTATGAATTCGTATTTACTGAAACTTTGTATAAACTCACAGACCTCGCCTCATTTTAGTTCGAATCATTCCATGATACCCAACAATCTTCCAGATGATAAACTTTCATGAGGATCCAATCATTTAAATGTACTGAAGATAGAAAACGACTCAATTTTTTTCAACACGAAAGTAACTCAACTCATCTAAAACTACAACTGATTAAAAAAGATTCTTGGAAACCACTTCTAGATCTCAATAAATTCTTAAGATTATTTATAAAAAGTTCGAATTGAGAGGGAAGTATTCTGTAAATCTCTTGAGAATCAGATGAAAGATCACAAGAATTCAGAGAAATCAAAATTGAGTTTTCCAGACATTGGGAGAAAAAAAGATTAGGAATTGGTTTCGAAATGAGGTAATAAGCTTTGAAAGCACACATAAGTAAGGTTTTTTACTGGAAGTTTTTAACAATTCGATTGCCTTTTGATTTTGATGAGCTTATAATTAATTCATGTGAACTTTTTAAATTTTAAATCTAATTTATTTATTCAATTGTAAAATCTCATAGACAAGATCGAATATACGGAAGGTTCTAACAGAATCCACTGTCAAAACTTCATGAAAAAATAACTTCTATACAAAGGTCAAATCAATTTCCATCTAAAAATATTTGTGAGAAAGTCTAGTTAGATACTGTAACACATACTTACCGATGCATTTTTTCAGTTTTTACCAAGCATGGAGAGTCTGAAGTAAACAGTAGTTTTCCTCCCTCGGAAATTTCTAGTAATAGATTTCGACGCCAACCTCCTCAGTTTTCTTCATTACCGAAGGTGCTCGTTTTCTGCCTACCTGAAAAAAGATTATCCTGCTACCGGTTGTTGATGTACTCTCTTTTTTCTCATCATCTTCCTTAATATTTCATCGAGTTGCCAGTTTCCAATCTACTAAGTGTTACATTCTCTTCATCTTTTTCCTTCTGCTCTTAGGCTCCGCCCCCTTCTGTCAATCTTATGTTGAAAACATAATCGGCCTAAAAAGAGATGAAGAAGACCCATGACAGATAGAGAAATCCAAATGAATATATAAGGAAGAGTGGTCCTTTTTCGAATCATACTCACTCCCCCTCCTCTATAAAATTCAACATAAAAGTTTTGTTTTTTCGACAGTTTGAGAAAAGAAAATAAAGAAGAAATAAGAAGAAAAAGAGAAAGAGAATCTGAGAAAGTAACTTTAAATCGAAAGATAAAAGGTGAAATTGAGAGATAAAGCTTTAAAATGCAAACAAAATTGGAACGACCAATTGCTCAGTATTCCTACTTTTATTATGAAGATGATCAAGACCAAGCAACGATCCGACGTCGTGAAGGTTAGAATTCTAGGGTTCTAGGGAAACAATACTTCTTCTTTTCTTCTTTTTTCGTGAATCTTTTCGTCTACCCATTCTGGGGTTCACTGAGCCATTTATCTGTATTTTCCTTGTTTTTTGTCATTCGAAAACTATGTAAAACTCACCTGAACCCTTCATCGAGCAGATCTTTCGTTTTCCAGATTTCCAACGTTGATTCAGAATATGTATAGATTCAAATTATATTTTGATGTATCAGATACCACGAAAGACATAATGATATGAATCGTAAAGCTCTCAAACGGTCAAAATATTTATGTGTACTTGAGAAGTACATAAAAACAGTAATATTTCACTGAGAATCAGTTAATTTTAGTTGTTGAAAAGAAGAATATGTAATCACTGACAAACAGATATCGTTCACAATTAAATTTTACGTAAGGATTCATGGCTCGGACTCCAACTCCTCTCTCTCTGTTTCTCATCCCCAATGTACAGCATTTTGATCAAAATTACTGTATGAATATAATTGAAACCCAAAAGAGACGCCTTATTCTATGAAAAATGATCAAAATCATTTTATATTTGCCAACCGTAAATGGATACAACTCAAAACCTACAGTGCTTCTCCCCTTGTGCCCGGTGGCTTTTCTTTTGCACATAATGGCGAAACGATGCAATATCACATTGTTTGCGGGCGGCCCATCTGAACCAACACAGAGAGAAAGAATGCGCTAAAAGGCGCCTTTTACCTCAAAATTCAGTTTTACTTTTATATTTGACTGTACTGAACAGAGTCTTCCACTTTCCATTACTTATTCATTGCCGGAAATATTGAAACAAAAACAAATAGAAACCTCTCTTCATCACTTTTTCGTTAGGTGCTGCGTGGGAAATCACCGACACAAAACAGTTCGCTTTTTTCCATTTTTTTTCCACTTTTTTCGTCTGTGAGTCGAATCGAAACAAAAGTGGGTACGTGGATGTTAATGAGTTTAAGAAGTTTTTAGTTTCAAAAATGATATATTCGGTTTACAAACTTTTTCTTGTTCCACTGGTATTTCCGGATACAACTCTGTTGTACCGTAGTGAAATATTTGTTTTATCAGCACTCTGATAATAAAAATGGAAATATTTCACATCAAAAAGAGTCCAAATCTGCAATTTTATTACCCAAGAGGCGGTGGGAGCCAACGCATCAATTTCCGTTTTCCCGCTTTCTTGTTACCTTCCCTCCAATACGGTTCCCTCCCACCGTCTTCATTTTATGTCAATTTTCTCTTCAATTCTCTTTTTATACTCGTCTTTTTTCCAGGTGTTGCATGTGAAAACGTTCTTAAACGATCAGATCATTCGCTCTCACGTACCATTTCTACAGCCACAATGAGCAGTAACAGCAGTACAGATACTGATGGACCACCAGAGACAAAACGATTTCGGATTGATATTAACACACAGGTCAGTCTTCAACAAGGAAATAGTTTTCTGAACATTCAGAGTATCTCTAAGACATCATTCCAATTCAATTTCATTTATTCATACCCAGTGATTTTTTCCATTTGTTATATGAGAAAAATAAGAAGAAATCAGATGGAATCGGATTGTAAATCTGGCAAATGTTAGGTGATGTTAGAGATAAGAATGGGAAATCAAACCAAATCCAAACGGATTGTAGAAATTCTTTTTTTCATCTCCATTTCATTTCTTTGACTGACTTCCAACACAAAAACCTCTCAAATCTTCAGGGAACATTCACTTCTCTCTTTTAGAAAAGCAATTTCAATAATTGAAATGAAAAAAATATAACGGATGAGCCTTGTCTCTTCTGATATATTTCCACATATAGCACTCATCTGTCTATATCTTTTGGGATTGAAGAGACCGGAAACGAATAGTGTATTCTTTCAATTCAAGTGATATGTATAAAATCAAATGATTTCGATTTCAAATAGTCAACAAGGATGAGTTTTTTGGCATCAGACATGAGGATTTGTTGTCGGAAAATAAGAAAACAAGGAATGTTGAATAGGATGGATGTTGAAAAAAAGGAGGGGTTGAAGTAAATATTATGTGGGCGACCGATCATTCAAAAAATGAAAGTGAACAAAATGTACTGATGGAACTTACGAGTCAGCTACCTACTACGTATGTATTGTGTCGCTTTGTTCCTATCACGCATTTGTCAAGTCTTCGGATTAACAAATATCTCAAATTGGGTGAAGATTTCATCGGAAATAATTAAGCTGAACCGTTCCAAAAAAGAAAAAAATTTCGATAGTCAGTCAACCAGTCAACTTGTGACTTTTTCAAACTTCCAGATTATCTTCTAACCCGGATTTTATCATATTCGAATAGAGAGGTGGGGTTGGGATAAGTAAGTTGGGATGCGAAGAAAAGTATTTAGAAGGGACAACTTTTACTGAAATCTTATTTTTTCATGATAGAAAATGTTTTCTCTGTAGCTTCTCCTTAATTTTCAGAAATACAATATTTACAGGTCGGTCTCGATGCTCCATCTGTTTCTTCAAACTGCGCTCCACCAGTCGCCGGTGAAGCATCACAAGACGGACAGTCACCAGCTGCTCCGTCTTCAGCCAGTTATCGTTCTTCTAACAGTAGTGTCATTTCGTCATCTGAATCACCAAGTAAAGTAGAAGATGTTGATGTTGGGCAAGATGAAGAGGAAGAAGAAGAAGGAGAGGATTCAGATGAGATTGAAATGGATGTCAATGAATCCGGACAAACTGGAACAATTGTCAACAACTCTGGAATATTTGAAATGCTAAATAAAACATTCGGAGGAGTATTTAATTGTGATCTAGATGGAATAATGCGTCCAAATGCTCTTCTTCATCCATCATCTCCGCCCACTCCGATTCAATCAGTTGTCCCTGGAGCAGTTGCAGTTGCTCAAAGCCCTGCAGCACAACTTTTTGCCAATGATGACTGGAGTTGGCATCGGAATCCAGCTGCATCAATTCGTAGTGGTGGAACCAATAAACAAACTCCCGTCTGGAAATATTTCGTTTATAACAAAACAGAAAACTTGAGCAGGTAAGAGAAAACGAGTGAATAAGGTATTCAATACAAAAATTCTTTTCCAGATGCATCGTCGGAGATTGTACATATATGTTGAAAGGTCCACACACTTCCACTTTGGCGTGTCATTTGAAGAAACATACACGAGAATATTCAGAGTTCCAAAAACTCAAACAAGAATACTCGCGGACTAAATTGGACCAACAACCCAAGATCCCAGATGGAGCTCCTCATCCATTGACTCTTCAAACCCAAACTGCTCCACGACAAACAGGATCACCAGCCTCCACGTGTAATACAAATACAAATACTTCTTCATCAGTTTCAACTGGATCTTCTTCTGGACCAACTTCTGGATCAAATTCAACAATGGATTTGAGCATGAAAAAACCGAAAAAAGAGCCGAGTTCCACTAAACTGAACGAGATGTTGTTGAATGGACTTCGTCAAGTTTCCTCGAATAACTCAACTGGATCTCCTCCAACAACTCCTCAACAGACTTCTCAGATTCCAAATATGCCTAACTTCGTGACTAACATGATGCTCCAAATGAATCCACTGCATATGATGTTGGCTCAAACTCTTCCATCTGCCACTCCGCCCACTTCTTCTGCAAACTCATCGTCTACTTCTGGTTTGAATGTTCTCCAACAAGCTGGATTGGCTTTGGCTGCTAATGGTCAGATAATACAATCAAAGAAATGGAGAAACGATGATAAGAAACAAAAGGAATTGTCATCCAAGCTGGCATTGGCACTTGCCACGTCACATGTTAACTTTGAAGTCATTCAGAATCCTCTGTGGAAAGAAGTTTTCGAAGTGGCACAACCGAAATTCACAATTCCAAGTGAATCGCAATACGAAAGTATTGTTAATTCGGCTTCTCAAAAATTGATTCAAGCATTGAAAGGACAACTTTCAATGAACAAGAAACTGAATCTTCTCTTGGATATCACCAAAATAACTGCTGATATTTCTCGGGTTACTGTATCGGCAGCATTGACTGGTGGAGCTGGAAATAGTTATGAAACTCAAGTAATTCTTCTAGCATTCCGTAATATCCCTGGAAATCAATCAGAGGATTTGAGTGCTGTTTTCGAGAAAATTCTGGATGATTACAACATTTCACCGACTTCAATCAATCGTATCATCTGTTCCGGACTGAATGAAATAATTGAACCAACTGAACTTCCAAGACAAATGGATGCATTCTCTTATCGCCTTTCCAACTGTTTCCATCTTTGGCTTGAAACATCACCGACTCTTGAATTGCTCAAAAAGAATATTTATTCAATGCTTCTATCCTATTTGACTGTTCCAACTGCTGTTCAAATTGCAAGTCAAATGCTCAAGACGAAATTCGAGTTGCCAGTAACTGAGTCATTTTCTGTTATTGTCGAGAATCTTCTATCTCATCGTGAAATTTATCAAATGAAGCTAGAAGGGCTTCAACCAATTTCTGACCGAGAATGGAGCAAAGTGACTGGAATTCGTAATTTGATGAATATCTTCAAACCATTGATGTCCTATTCAACTGATATGACCACAGTTGATACTGTTATTCCGACAATTATGCAAATTCTAAATGTTCTTGAAAAGGTTTGTTCATTTTTAAAATCAATCAGGATTAAGTTTATATTTTCAGGACATTTATCATCTTGGAGATATTGGATCTGATCTTTTGTCTTCTCTAAAATTGACTACTGCATCAATTATGAATCCAGAACACGAAGATTTTGATTCCACATACATTCAAGCAACTGCTTTGAACCCACAATTGGCTGTTACTCTGAATTCTGAGCAGATGTCGATTGCAAAGTCTCAAATTGAAGCTGAAATTTCAAAGAGATCAAAAAAGATCAAGAAAGTTCAAAGTGAGAAGAAACTGGCAATGGGAGTGGATTCATTGCTTGCGAACGTGATGAGAAAAGGAGATGGATCAGATGGAAATTCATGTGATGCATTGGCTATTTATGGAGATTTATTCCAATCAATCACTTCTGGAAACAACTCGGAATCGAAGGAGAACATTGTGAATCAATACTTTGAAGAGATATCCAGCACTGTGAGTTCATTTGCTCTTTCCCTAAATTCTTCTATTAGATCCATCAGTAACGTTAGGTTTGGAATCAAGTTGCAAATACTCAGATGACGTGCAAAATTAGAAAAAAATCTGAAAGATAAAGAGGGGGATGAAAAAGATAATCTATGCACTTTCGGATGATTGCTTCTCATAAGAAAAATATTTTTTGACCGCTGAAACGGTAAATAAGAGGATGAAAATAATTGGAAAATGGTGGTGATAAGATAAGAATTTTGTGATGAAAAGACCTCAATCCTGTCGAAATTTTCTAGAAAAACGGATTAAAGAAAGATAAACAACTCAAGAATCAGATTAGAGGGAGACTTGGTGTGTGTTTGTATTTTAGGAAATACCAAAACTATTACTTCGCCAAAATAATAAGAGAAGTGGAACCTCAATCAATCAATTTTTTTCAGCATTCGGTCGAGAGTATGTTCATGCTGCGAACATTTGGAAATCCGATGCAAGCACCTCTCTCATATTGGAAATCATGCTCTTCTCGCTGCTCCGAATTGTCAGATCTTGCCATGGAACTCCTTTCTATCCCCATTTTCACTCTCACTGCTGAAAAAGTTCTCAATTTTTCTGTCACTTCAAATTCATTGAATACTAACTTAATTCTTACTAATTTGGACTCTTCTGAACAGTTTGAGAAGCAATTATTACTTCGATACAATCGACAGATTGTCGCAAAACTCTTTAGTTAGATTTTTTTCTTTTTTTGTATTTCAGTATTTCTCACCCATATACGAGTTTTTCTTCTTTTTTGCAGTTTCTTCTTCTTCTTTCCAAAAACTGAAATCTGCTAGTCGTCTTCCACAGAACTTTCTTTTTTCCACCAATGCCATGTGTCTTGTTCCTTATCATTATAATTCCTTGAATATAATTGCTTTAATTTTGTATTAATCTTGCCCAATCGAAGTAACTACGCTCGCTCTAATACCAATTAGCAATAGAGCATAGATGCATTCGAATTCAAATCATAAATTTGTTAGATCCTGTCATGCTTTTTTCCGTAATATTTATTGTTGTATTTATTAAGTCTTTATTCCCAAAAAAAGAAACGGTGACTATTTTCTTCTTTCCTAACAAACCCTCATCCCAGCAAACCATTGTGCAATTTTTTCTTTTTCTTTCGAACATTTTCCCCCATTCCATGTCTCTGCTTGCATGTGATATTCCATGTATTTTCACTCTAACTTCTGTATTTTCCCTTTACTTTTTGCGTTTTCGGTGGCTTCTCCCAAATAAAACTGAATAAAAATTTATTTGTTTTGAAAACTATCACAAATTACACCCACACGAAACATTAAAAAACATTATGCAATATAAGAATTCGGTAAACTTAAAATTGACTTCCGTTTTCCACTGAAATCCCAGGTTGGCTAGGTAGGAAAGCCAGCGTATGTTTCCCTTTTGCTGTCATCTTTCCATCGGATTTGCGTCTGAATTCACAATCAGTGAATGCCATTGTTCGACCGATTTTCAGTACGTGCGCAGTAATTTCTAGAATGTCACCGACTTTGACTGGGAGAAGATAACTGAAACTTAATTGTTGTGAAATCGTGGAATACCAATGTTTCAATAATTACCTGACAGCTAGCTCGACAGACGCCATTCCTTTATCTTTGACTGTAACTCCGACAGCTCGAGCAGTGATCACATCAGTTAGTGTAGCAGTTTGACCACCATGCAGAGTACCCTGAATGATTTTTTATTGCAACTGTTTTTATTCGAGATTTGCTGCATTTCTATCTTCTGTTCGATTGACATATTAATGATTACCTTCGAATTGAGATGTTGCTCTTGAATAACCATCTCACAAACCAGTTTATTTTTAGTCACTTCCACTGGATAAACCTGAAAGAAACGAATCATTTTTATCCTTTTTAAAAGAAATTCGATTACATCTTCGGCGACACGATTGAAGTTGGTTGATCCTTTCATCCGATTGAATACTCGGATCTGCTCTGCGAGAAGCTCTTCGCTGGTCTGAAAAATTACCTCTTCATGGACTATAACAAAGAAAATCTTACCGGTTCTACAACTTCATTAACTGCGGAGTCAGAGTGACCAACCATTTCTTCTACGAGAAAGCTGAAAAAATTATTAGAATGATGAACGAATTTTGTTATCAGCAGACGGTCAGTTTATCAGTGAAATGCATTTCCGCATAAAGAAAGGGAAACGGGTAGAAAGTACAAAGTTTGCAGTGCTTGGTGGTGAGAAAACTGGAAAAAAATTGGGAAAAAGGAAATCGTCACTATTGTTCATTAAAAATTTTTGCATGCGCCTTTAAAAATACTGTAGTTTTTTAAAGAACGATTTCGTAATATTTACTTTCCTGTAAAAACAAAGAACAAGGCTTCTGAGGCATTGAAAAACGTGTCAAGTTGAGGCAATATGTCAAGGTTATTCTCCAAAGACAATCCTCATCCGAAGGACAAATCTCTTTCCGAAACAAAAAGAGATGAAACCCAGAGATATCGAGTTGAAAGAGACGCAGACATAACGACAAGTGACTTTAGGACATTGGTTTCGGGCAGAGGAAAGTTTATTTTTTATTCAATTGTTATCTAGAAAATTCCAAAACATTTTTCAATTTGTATGTTTTTTCTCTTCAAGATGTTTATCGAAGATAAAAAATTGTTGTGTGTAGATGTGTCTTCTCATGCGAAAAGAATGTAGAGGGCGGATATTGAAATAGATTCGAAATGAACCAATAACTCAGTTTTTTCTTCTTTTCTTCCTTTTTTTCTGAATTCATTCCGTTTTTGAGTGATCTATGATGTATGGTGTTATACATCATAGTAGTTAATATAGTTGAATCCTTTCACTTTTTTCTTACTGTACCTTTCAAAACGAGAAGCCGAATCAGGCCATATGGTGAGTTTGAAAGCAAGAAACGGAAAAGAAAAAGAGTAAGTAAGACTAATATTGTGACTCTGAAATATTCTTGGTGGTACCATGTGGTGGTATGATAATCCTGAATTAAAAATATTTGAATGGAGACAAGTTTAGTTATTAATGACATCATAATTGACTACTTGACACTAATGGGTCAGAGAAGGTGGTTTTGTACTCTCTTCACATAATTTATGAAAGGAAATACAATTCTAGCCGATACAGAAGTGACAGCTTGAATCCAGTCCAGCGACAAAAACATTCTTATTGACAAAAGGAGGTTGTGCACACGTTTCTTCGTCTAATTTTCTTTCAATTTAATTTTTTCATTGTCAGAAACGGGTAGAGTTCCCATTTGAATTATTGAATCACGGAGAGGCTCAATTAAATATCTTATACTTCTTCCGTACTACATGAATCTCATTTTCTCAAAAACAATCTTCTGAAGTTATTATCTCTGTTTCTAAGTGAGCGTTCAATCCACAAGTAAACTTTTGACTTGTAGATTTCAATAAATCAATTGGAATGTCAGTATTATTTTCAGATTTCTCTCATTTTCGATTGTGATTCTATGAGGCTTTTAATTCCCATCTAGGCATTTGTCTTCAAAAAATCTATACACATTTGTCTTTTGAGTGTGAATCTCAGTGACTCATTTCATTTTCTCCAACACTTCCAATAGTCAGCTGTCGTCCATTTCTTTGCTCCAAATAGAATCTAAAGGACAAAATTTTTTCATTCTTTTCCAACTCAACTGACCCTTTCTTTTTATTTCATTCTGCTCTCCTAGCCATTAGAAAAACGATTGAAGCTCATTTTGTGGTTTTTCGTATTCCTTTTAAGGCCATGGAGAACAGATAGTGTTTAAAACGTATTCTAGTGTTTAAAACGTATTCGAAAAGCCGAAAATAGAAATGATGTCTGAAAATGTAGTGGTCATATGATATTATTTAGGTTGAAATAACTTTTCTATAGTGTCTTCTAGTTTTTCTCTCAGTCATTTGATTTGTTTATGGAAAAAACGGATATTTTAAAATCCAAAGCATCTCGAACCGATCTTGTTTTCTCTTCAGTAACAATACACACATTAGTTCCGCCGCTCCGAATCATCATCATCATCATCACAATAGAAAAGAGTGTGAAACGGAATCTCGGAGTCCACAATGTCGTCTTCTTTTTCCTGCTTCTTCTTCTTCTTCTTCTTAGTCTACTCAGTATTACATTCTACCAAATGTTTACCAGTGTCTCATTCGTTGTTGAGAACGAAAAGGAGAGGAGAGAGTAACGGAAATAAGAAGGAACGTATCACATTTCATTCAATCATAATTCACTTTCCGTCATGCGAACATTATCTATTTTGCTCTATTATACTAATTTGTGTTAGCTTCTTTCGTACAGTTACATTTCTACTGAATTACATCCTTTTTGTGATTTGACTATCTCAGAAAATGTTTTATTATTTCAGGTTCCTGCTCAACTATTTCTTCTTTTTTCTGAACGAACAAATTTCCTGAAAATTCTTACAACCATTCAAATGACATCATCTATAATTTATCTGTATTATGAAATCTGATTTCAAGAAAAAGTTCGTTGAAAGGTAAATAGAATTCTTGAACAACTGGCTTATTCTTTCTTTCACAACAGTGTGGTCATTTGTCATGGTTCTCATCCAAAACGAGTTTCTTTCGGTTTTGAAAATTACTTTTGAAAATTAATAGAATCTCATCACCGGTTCGACGGCTGAACTTTATGTACTGCGGCACGTGGCTGAAAATCCCGTAGTCAAGGATAATAAATGGAAGAAGCTCGCATAAAAACAACGCCGAACCCGAATTTTCCAATCTCTCTAGTTTGGAAGTGAGAGTACTGTAGGAGCAAGGCAGACATTTCTCGGAATTTCTGGGATATATTCTTAAATTGATGGAATACTGCCTCGTAGAAACAACAATGATAGTTTCTGATTCATTAATCGTGCAACAAAAAGAGCTGCTTTCTGTCTTCCGACTCCGGATAATCCATCCCTGGGTTTTATTTCTTCTTCTTCCTCTCATCCCACAAGCTTCATCCTCATCTTCTTCTTCTTGTGTTACAACAGAGAGTGACCAACAGGAGACAACCTGCCTCACTCTTTCCCGTCTTTTTCTTCTTCTGCCCCCGCAATTCATCCTCTGTTTGTCTCAAGAAATTCTCACAATTCTTTAGCTTCTCGACACTCGGATAAATCAAAATCTTCCGGTTTTAATTTATTCTAATCATTTCACTTTTGGAGAGAACTTTGGAAGATGAATTGATGACTGTGAATCATTCAAGTGGATCATCTCTTGTTGAGAGATGTTTGAGAACAGTCACAGTCCTGATCCAACTTCCTCTGTTCTCTTTTATGTTTTATAGAACTTTATATACATGCTCATATATATCAACTTTTTCTTTTTCATTTCCAAAATTTTCATTTTTGTTTTGTTTACCATCTGCCTTCTGCTGTATAGTTTTCATTCAGTCTCTATACACTTTTCTTGTGGGTTTCAGTATAAAAAAACGAATTCGAAAATTCATACGGATGATGATGCATCATCATGTATGACTTCTCTTCCTCTTCTTTTCCTTCCAAGTGTTCACTTTACACCGCCCATCTCTTCGGAGCGAGCTCCGGCGACTCCGAGAAGCTTCGAGCCGCCATTTCTTATGTGGGGCCGGGGCTATTTTAAACTCAAAACTACTTTTTCGAAAAGAAGCTCTCAAAACGTCTAGTACCTTCCTCTTCTTCGTCTATTCGAGTACTCGTTTCCCCGAGAAATGGGGGTCATCATTTTCACTTGAACTTTGAGAGAATGGAGACGAGCTCATGGTCTTTTCTGGTGATTGCCAGTGAAAAACGTCCATTTCAAATGCAGAAAGGCTTTTTGAATCAAGATGTAAAGAGCGCCGAATGTCTCAAAAAAAGGCGGTCAAGTGAGATTTTTGAATATTAATGAGTCGTCGTTTGGAAACTCGGAAATTTCGGTTTCTATATTTTCGGGTTCGTATTGTTTGGTTCTCCAGAAACGTTTTTAAATGAACAGCAACTAGATTGAAAGCTCTTTTTAAGACAACTAGTCGAGATTTTGAGTTCATAGAATTACTGAGATTAAGTAGATCACAAGTTTAGACGTTTCAGAGTATGTTTTCATTAGGTAAAGTCAACTTGAACTATCGGTCAATAACAAGTAAACAGCAAAGTTTCCCCTAATGAAACGTATTCGGTCTCCCCCTATTTCAATCATAACCTTTTTGATAAACCGATCCTTTTGTTAGTGATTGTGAGTAAAAGTGTATGAATGTGTGCACAAAAGCAAATGTGTGAGTGTGTAGTGTCTTGTCGGCTCCATGAATAAATAACACTTTCTGCCCCTTCCTCTTTCTTTTTCTCTTTTCTCTTTTTTTACCCGATAATTTTGTACAATCACATCCTATCCACAAGTTCTCTATCCCTCGTTCGTTTCGCGCCTCGTTTACTTTTACTCATACATTTTTTGTTTCTCTCTTTTTCTCTTCTTTCCTCTGTTCAATACTTCTATTAGTAACCTCCAACCATTTCGATCTGTTTACTCTATATGTCTCTGTCTCTCGATTTGTACCCATCTATACTGCCATTCACCCCCGACTCAACTCCGTCGAGGTAAAACTTTTCTAACCTAATTCGAACTTAATTCTTCTTTTCGTTCTCTTTGTTTTTCGAATAGGTTTAGACAAATCTTTTGATCATACACCCATACGTCATTCCATTTAAAGATTTGAAGATTTTTTATTTTCTCTGTTGAAATATTCATATTATTTCTTCATATATTTGAAATTTCATACTGTAAACTTTCAGAAAATGAGCAAAAAGTGTGCTCGTGAGGACTGTGGAAAGACAGTTTACCCAATCGAAGAGTTAAAATGTCTTGATAAAACTTGGCATAAGCAATGCTTTAAGTGTACTGTATGTGGAATGACTCTTTCAATGAAAAACTATAAGGGATACGATAAGAAACCGTATTGTGATCCGTAAGTTTTTTGATTTTTTTTACTTGTTTCTATTTATTTCAATTTGAAGACATTACCCGAAAACTGTGGCTTCCGTTGTGGCAGACACTCCAGAAATGAGAAGAATTGCTGAGAATACCAAGAATCAGAGTAACGTGAGTTTCATTTGAAAATTGGATTATTAGGGAATAGACAAACAAGGAATATGTGAGATCTCAACCATAAAAATTCCATTTCCAGATCAAATACCACGCTGAATACGAAAAGATGAAGGGAACCAAGATTGAGATTGCCGATGATCCAGAAATGGAGCGACTGAAGAAGAACACACAGGTAAATTTTTTTCACTTTTGAAAGAGTTTTCTCATTTTTATATATTCTTTCAGGTTCAATCAAACGTCTCCTATCACGGAGTTCTTGGGCAAAAAGCTCGTCAAGAAGAGGTCCGCCCAAAGGAAGAAATTTCTCCGAACCCAACTCCGAGTAAGCTTTTTTTTCTAATTGTTTTGTCCAATCGTCCAAAAACTGTCTCTGTGTTTTTGAGTTTTGCACGGGCAGTAAATTATTATTCTTTATTTCGCTTACCTTTTTTGTATCGCTTTATTATGCCAGTCTATCAACTGGTCGCTGGAAATGGAGGAGTTGTCTATGGGATTGGATATGGAAATGATGAAAAAACGGAAGAAGAAGAAGAAATCGAAATGAAAGAAAAAGAGAAAGAAGTAGATGAAGACGTGGAAGATGAAGAAGATGAAGATTATTGGCAGATTCCTGTTATCGTTTACCCTAGATAGCTAGTTCTCTTCATTGTTTTAGGTATAGATGATTCTGAGATTCATGTTTCTTTTTTCAAAACCTAATTAGTATTTTTTATTTTTGTTTTCTACCTCTCAAACTATTTCTCGGTGTTTTCAGCTTCTGGTTTCTCAGTTTTTCAAAATTAGAATTAGATTTGTTTTCTTTTTCTTCTAATAATTTCTCTCTTTCACTTCTTGTGTCATCTCATTTGTCCGTTCATTTTCCATATCATTTTGTTCTACATTAAACACCTTCAGGTGTTGTTGAACCACCAATTCAATCCACTCCAACTCCTCCAGTAACTGACCAAAAGCCGAAAGCCGTCACCTCGAATTTCAAGAAAGGGCCGGCATCTGTCAAAACTGTTAAAGCTTGAAATCTCATGAGTTCTACCTAATTTTCAGTTTCTTTCGTCTCTTTTCTGTGCACAATTTGACACTTTTCAATAAAGTACATACTTCATTTTGTATCTGTGAACCCTGTGCCACTCCTGTTTTCACTCACTTTTCATATTCCACTAACCATCATTTGTTTTCTTATTTCAGCTCCAATTTCTCCAATCAACCATCAAACATATTCTGCTCCAACGCAAGCAGTTGCTGCCAACTCTCATTTGATCTATTCATCAGAGCAAGGTGGAGCAGGTCAGTTCGATAGAGCAAGAATGCTTTCATGAGATTGTCCATAGAGCGCACTTTCTGATTTTGAATGAAAGCTTATGTTGTGCATTTCTTTTCGCTTTCAGTTTCTCCAACACCACAGAAAACGATTGGAAGTATTGCTGATTATGATCCATTGAATGGACAGTGGGGAACAGCTGCGAATCAACCAAGAAATTCTGAGAAATTGGGATATCTGAGTAAGGCTTAGAATTCCTTTTTTGCTTTTGTTTGAATGAAACTCACAAATGCATGATTACTCGGAGAAATGATTCTTCGTAAAACAATTCAAACACTTTGATTTGTCTTTGATTGTTCACCGCTTGTTGCAGAGAATCAAGTGGATAAAGGACCGGCTAGATTTTGTGCGGATTTTGCAGGAGCACCACCATCATCAGTCTCCTCAACATCTCCACATTCAACTCTTTCTTCTCCGCAAAGCGCAGTTTCACCAACAGGTAAAGCTGGATTCGCTGTGAAAGCAATCTATGATTATGCGGCGGCTGACAAAGATGAGGTGAGGGAATTCATACTTTTAATATATATATATATATAAATGTTTGTAATTGTTACAGATTTCGTTTCTCGAAGGAGACATCATTGTAAACTGCGAGAAAATCGACGATGGATGGATGACTGGAACAGTTCAAAGAACACTTCAATGGGGAATGCTTCCAGCTAATTATGTTCAACCACACAAACTTCCTACTGGACTCCATAGACTTTCTTAATTAACTTTCTAATTTTTTTTTTCAAATCACCATGACTTGCTTCTGCTCACAGTTTGTTTCTTGTTTCATCAGCTTCCAGTCGTGCTTCAGAAAAAAAAAACCCATTTAAAATAATAACTTTCGAAAAATCCTACAAACGGGTTCGTTCCACCTTCTAAATGCCTTTTCTCTGTCTCCTTTCTTTCAAATTAACATCTGGTGCTCTATAAATGAATATTGATAAAATGATATGTTTATAATCCTTTCATAAACCTATTGCTTATGGTACATTATAATAATATACAGGCCAGAATATACGAACAAAACTCGCCATGATATGCATCGGCTAGGGTTGAAATAATGAAGGAAAAACTAGAAAAAATCTCCAGCTTGGGCACGTCCTCCAGCAGAAGATGTGGAAGGACCAGCTCCATCATCTGCTTCTCTATTCTGTGGTCTCCGAATCATTGAATCTATTCCAGGTGTCCCAGGAGTTCGAGCCCCTTGACTCCATGATGATCCAGGTGTAACTGATCCACGACTCCACGCAGACCCAGGAGTATCTGACCGTTTTGAACCAGATCGAGACCATCCAGATCCAATTTTGGGCGACGCGAATGGAGACTTGTGAGCTGGTATCATTTTGAGACCAAGCTTCTTTGTGGCAAGCTTCTGCGCAGCTGGTGACAATTGAGCAAGTTTATCAGAAACACGCTTTGATCCAAATCCTGGGGTCCGGCTGAAACGATTTTAGTATGTAGATGCTAATGTTTCAAATATGAAATTTTCAATAAATCAAAAAAAATGTCCTAGAGAACAATGAAAACTTACTGAGCCCCTTCGGCAGCCTTCATTGCAACTTTCCGCTTATCCCGGTATTTTGCCGCAATTGAATCGTTCATGGATTGCGCGATTTTCTCTCGATATGGCATTTCTGGTATTTTGAAAATAGGTGCAGCATCTGGAAGTGAATGCTCTGTAACATCAGGAGCATCGAGTCGAAATGGAGTTCCATCGATTTCTCCCCAGGTCATCAGAGGCGAATCCATATCATCGGGATTCGGATTGGGTGTTTCAAGAAGTTTAAACGAATTGGCGGGTGTCACTTCATTTCCGAGAGCATCAACTTTTCCAGCATTAGCAAGAGCATGACTGACGGCAGCTCGTGTCATCGCTTCATCGCTTGGTTTCAGTTTTCCAGTTTCTGGAAACCGTGTTCCTTTTTTGTTTATTTCAGTTTTCTGCTTTTTCGCAGCATCCGCTTGTTCAGCAACAGTCAAAGCAGCTCCTTCCGGATTGAATAAAACTGTATTCCATGCTTTATACTTCCAGTTGTCCACGTTCAAAGGCCGATTATCATCTGCGTCAATAGCATGCTTCAAAGCAAGTTGTACATCAGCTTCAGCAGCAATCGCTTGTCGGGTAACCTACAAGAATCGAGTATCGAATCGTGGTTTTAAGATATTTACTTACTAAATATTTGTTGTGCTCCTCCTCAGCTTTATAAATCCAAGGTCTCCGAGCATCTTCTCTTTCCCTCATAACTTGTGCCAATTCTTCGAATGAAGCATTGTCTTCGGAAGTGTACTTGTTCAGATATGACGTCAATGTCTCAGCGTTTTTCTTTTTTCGCTTGCGATGAATAGCCTGTAAATCTTTCAAAACAATTATTTAGGAATATGTTGATTCATTATTCACCTCGTTATCTCCTTCTTCATTAGCAAATGGCATTGGGCTCTGCATCCAATCAAGTTTACTAGACGTTGAGGAGGACGAGGGGCCAGGAGTTTCCGAATCGAAAGGCTCATCGTCTGGAACTTCTGATGTGGTTGAACGAATAGTAGAAGGATTTATTGAAGTTCTGTCCGTTCGAATACTTCCTGTGCTACAGTATTGCAATTGCAGTTCTTTGATTTTAGAGATATCTTTTTTAGCAACAGCCTCTAGATATTCCTTTTGGACCTGCAATAAATAACGTATTGGAAAGGAGAAAAACTACGATAAACCAACCTGAATCTTCTTAAGCTGCGGAAAATAGTCTTTTTCTATTATTTTTTCTAATCCAGCAATATATTTTTCCTCGGGAACAACTTGACGCTCGAACTTCTTGCTAACGAGTGTTTTTTGAGATAATTTCACAACTTTTCCGTCATTCACTGATTTTGGAACGATAAGCTTTGCTTTTTCGTCATTTTTATCGAATGAAGACATTCTGCAAATTAATTTTTAAGTGTTAATCAAAAGTTCGCGAAATTAAACAATTAAAAGTAAATTGCGAAAATTTTTTAGAACGGAGTGTCGTACTGCCTGTTGTTTAGTGCGCTCGCATGTAGTCCTCTCGGAGAATAACTTGAATATTTTAGGATTTAAATCCGGATTTCTGTTTTTCTAAACAATATTTATTTTTGATCATCTTTATTTAGTATCATGAGTTACTATATTCTTTATCAATCTGTAAGTGTTCAAAATTTACAATCTGGTCGTTTTCTCTGCGAAAAATAGTTTCATAAAGTTATTTTTCAGAAAACAGTCGTAGAAGATGCCGTTGTTGAACGAGGAAGTAGTGCGAATGAGCTCTGATGAATACTGGCAAGATATAAAAGACGAATACCTTCAGAAACTGGCGAGTACAGACCCTGCCGAAATTTATCCTAGCAACAATCCTGGTCCAGAGACTCCTGATGGGAAAGTTAACTTTGAATGTCATTGTGTCGGACATCTCGTGGGTAGTCCCTGCGGTTTTGAATTTCGAGAAGCAATCACTTGCCAGAAATCTAGTGACGAGAGTCAGATGGAGCAGGTAACTCTTAAAATCTTTGAAAAGCTATAAAAAACCGTTATCCTTTAAGGGAGCTTGTGGAAAAGAACTTCTTTCTTTTATGGAGTGTGTAACGAGGACGCAATGCTTCAACACAAATGGAAACGGCGATGATAAAGCAAAGTCATGATTTATTAATGCATTTTGATTCAGTTGATTTTTATTTCCAAATTTGTCATGAAGTTTTGTTTTTTTTTGATTTACAAGTTTATCGTTGAATTCTGCATGCATTACAGTGTTGTATTGCGAAATGTTTATTTGCTCTCATCTCATCCTTTATCCTCGAACACTCCTTCATTTCTCTCTGCTTCTTTCTCGCTGTTCTAATGTTCAGACAGCTTGAAATACTGTCCTATTTCACTCGGTCTCCACTCAAAGTTCTCTGCTTTTGATTATCGATTCAAACAGCACTCTTTGCGCCCGCAGCTTAAATATGGTAATAATGCAGAAAATCTTTCTGTGACATACAAGAATTGCCTATTGTTGTAAACGTCTTGTTTCTCCCTTCAATTCATCGTTTTCTCAGAAATGAAGATTACCTTATTCGTTGACTGAACTTGAAAAATAATTTCACTGTTTATTCACTGGTGACAATTTTGTGGATCAGGTATAGTTTGGGATAGAAATTTATTCATGTCCATGTCCAAACAGTTTTCATAGAAATGAACGGAGCGTGTGGATTTTCTTGTGAGGTGGTTTCTTCTAAGTTTTTCTAATGAATCACATTTAAAAATTCAAAAATTTGAACCATCAACCCTAACCAAAATCAAGTTAAGTGGATAGTAAGATCCAACAGATTTAAAGATTCAGAGAAACGGGGTGTCTGTTGAAGTGTAGGCTTTTCTCCTCAGTGTTTGCGCCCTCCGCACCCAGTAAGAGACGGTAGAAAAAGGGAAAAACTGAGAAGCTACTTGAAAATGTCTTGTGTTGGTAGAGGGAGGAGGAGGATGAAAGGAAAGCAAAACTTATAAGATATCAGCTATACTCTCAGTTAGCACACCACTTGATACGACAGTATGTTGCTCCAATATGAGTCATTTTATAGATATATTTTCGAAAATATCATTCAACTCTTCTGAATAGACTTTGCTGGTGTTTCAAAGTACTGCAAAAATGTAGATCCATAGAAGTTCAGCATTTACAGTCTTAGTCCCGAAACATTGGTCAAGAGAAAAAAAAAATAGTACTTGTTCCCAGATGAATGAAAACATCTTCACTTTTCTATCTCAGCAACGATCTTTTGTTTCAATTGAATGAATATACTCTCGGGCGTATAGCAATTCCTGTTCAAGATACTGTATTTTATGCTTTACAATCGGTCTAAAACTGATGATCTTTTTTACTGTCCTCAACAAATGCACAAGAAAACGGGCTGTGGGGAGTGGGCAACAAACAAACAGTGTAACTTCGTATCAATTTTTCTTCTTGGGTTTATATTTAAAAATTTGTCCGCCTTCTTTTCCTATTCTGCATTTAGTGAATAGAGTACAACTGGGATCATCTTTAACTTTTGATAAATAAGACTTGAATAAAAGCAATTTTCCAAATGTCTCTTAGTTTGAAGTTGTTTTTTGAGATACATTCGAACTGTGAGATCTTGTTAACAGTGATAATTCGACAAAACCCTCCTGTCCTCACTTGAGATATGCGCGCGCGCCTATTCCCCGCACTCACTTCTCAGGTTGTTTCCTATGTCTTATCCGATCTGCGCCTCTTCTACTCTTCACTATCTACTTCACCTTCGTCGACCTTTTTTTTGCAACCTGTTCTATACATCGTTCCACTAAATGGTACAATTATTGGTGATCATTTTTCCTGCATGGTTTTTTCCATTTTTAGATTTTGTTTCGCTGGCATCTGTCATTTGTGCCTTAAGATGTGTTTCTGTGTTTTAGAACTATCTTTAGGCCAGTACGGGTTTTTATCGCTTCAAAGTTTACAGAAGAGCTTGTTTTGAAAAGATAAACACACAGTTTAGAGAGCGATCGGACGAAGAGAAGATCAGGAATCATGTGCTGTATTAGGAGTTCCTTTCTTCAAAATCTATTTTCATCATTTTTTCAAAAGAAATATGAATCGTTGTAAAAAAAATTCATGTTGTCATCTTTACTCAGAAAACTCATGAATTCATTCTCACACCAGGAGAGATTATCCTCGAATGTTTCACTGTAATCGGTTCTTAGTCTTCTCATCGCCTCTTTCTCTCCACTTTAATTTGCCTTTACTCCGCATATTGCGTTCTTTCTTTCGTTCCAATACGTTACAACCCACAGCAATTTTCGATGTGGTTGTTCAGTTTTGATCGGTTCAATTCAGTTCCATTTCCTCGTCGTCACCACATTCGGTTACATAATAATTATCGTTCGCTGTCGGGCACCGCCGCGCCACAAAAACGCATACATTACTGTATGGACCTCGATGCTTTTTGACGTGGTACCCAGACAGCCACAGACAATTCGTTCATTCATCAGACTTTGAGGATAGTGGAAGAGGGCCATGATGATGACAAGCGTGTCAAGGTGAACTCGCGTAGTAGTCTTTTCGTCCCTGTTTGCCTCGTTTTCGCGCGCACCTCTTCTTACTATTTGGCGCACCTGCTTGTCCTTTTCACCGAATATCTGTTCTCCAGATCTCTCTTGTACCTTATTTCATTCAGAATACTTGTCAAGATATTCAACGTGCTGAGTTTAATTTCTTTTGAAGGTCAATTCGTCCTCTATTCATTGTGTAGTTCGTCCAAACTGACGTATGGGACAAATTTTTCCTTCTTGTTTTTGAGCTCATATGAAAACACTTTTGTTACAAAACGACTCTACGAAAGCTCAGTGACCGACTTTTCAGTTTTTCCTTCATCTTTAAATATCTACCATCAAGATGGGACTTCCGGTTGTAAAACTATGAGATGCCAATCGAATGATGGAAAAAAAAGAAAGGGATGAGGATTTACTTTTGTTTTCTTTTCGAACATCTGCTTTTGCCCGCGTTTTTTCATCCCCTTCCCCTATTTCCTTGCCAAGTGGGAACAAGTTTTTGTTGGAAACTTCTTCCGCACTCGTTCCTCATTTTCCTCTCTGTTATTTTCCTTGTTTCCTTTCACAATTTCCGTATTAGTTTCGTATTATGATACTGCTCACACAATATAAAAATTCATGAGTTCCAAAAAGTTTAATTTCCATTCTAAAATGTGTTTTTTGATTGATCCTGTAGTAGGACGTGTTGAACAAAAGTACCCGATCTATCTGTGCACCATACGACTTGGGTATAATAGTATGTCTCTGCCCACGCCTGCACAGATTTTATTGGTCGTTATTTTACGTCGACGCATTGAAGGTAGATTGGTTCCTCAACTTCACACTCTTTGATGCACAATGTCAGAAATTGTCAGACTTTTTAACGGATATAAATTATGATGAAATTTTGAATCAGTTCCCGCATTTCTTGATTTGATATATCTCCTTCATTCTACTCATTTAAATGAAGAACCCCAATTTCATTTGAGTTCTCTTTAATATTCCAAGTAATTTGTTAACTTCGCTCTCAATTTATCAGTTTTGTCATCAAAAATATAGCGCCTACTGTTCAACCAACAGTTATAAATGAGTTCATATGGGCTGCAGAATTCGAAATTCCACTGCTCCGAGGTCTTTGAATTGCGAACAGACATAATATATTTCCTTTGTTTCCCATCCCATCTCTTTTTTTATTCTTTCCTTAGCTCCTCAGTTTCCTAAACGTTTTGATACAAGAACAGAATTTACCTTCTTTTTTATTTTCGTCAATTCTGTTTTTTTTTCTGAAGTACATCATTTTGTATTTTTGCAGATAATAATAGTGTGCGTCCGACGGCACACGACTCCAACCTCGTCAAACAACGAAAGGAAAGGGGGGAAAGGAACCGAGGAAGACAGAATAGGAGTGTGCCAGCTCGATGGAAGAGCATCACCGACGGCTCCATGTCAAGGCGGAGCGTGCGTCGGTGATAGGAGGAGACATTGTAGACGGAGCATTCGGTAGTTGGGCCCTCAGAGCAGCACGTAGTGAGCATCAGTTGAAACAACAGAGTAACGAGGATCTAGCGCAGGTTAGTAAATTCATTAAAAAACAATTTTTAATCCTCTGTTTGACTTAATAATTCTCTGAAAAGTTGAGTTCTTCTCATCAAATTCTCACTATTGAAAACATTATTTCTATTTGCAAAAAAACGTCATGAAATCGTTCGGTTGGGTTTTCCATTAGCAGTGCCGGACAGAATTATATTTTGTTAGAATAGAAAAAAACGGATCTATTAGTCTTTATTGCCTTTTAGTCTCTGAAGAATAGCATACTCTTCTGTCAAAATCACGGCTTTTCTCCTCGTTTGCATCTTCCATAAAATTGGCTCTGTGCTTTACTGCTCTCTATTTTCCCTGATTACCCATTTTCTTTCATCCAATTTTATGTGCTGTACAAAGAAGAAAAAGCGAAATTGGCGAAAATAAAAAAGAAGAGGGATACGGTACTACGATTGACTATTCGACTCCACCCATTTCGGCTCTTTCTCAGCAGTCTTTTCATTTTTCCTTTCAATGTAGTGTTTTGTTTCAGAATGCACGAATATCAGCGTTGCTCGGAGAGATGCGACCTAGAATGTCAGCAATGCCACCTAATGGACACCAACAATATCATCCAGTTCAGCAGAAAAGGAAAGCTAATACGACGAATATTGTGGATGTGCAATCTCAGGTTCCACCAGGTTAGATTTCTTCTAACATTTTTGTATTCCTAGTTTATTTCAATGTTCGTTTTAACGATCACTCTCAACTTTCCGATCTATCCCGAGTATTTGTCTTACTTTTAAACGTTTCCCCACAACCGTTCTCAGAGTTTTCAGCTCGACAAGCAATATACGGCTCATGGCAAGAACGACATCGGCCGTCTCGTCTATATGGAAGCCAGTTAGTATCCACCTCTTCAACGCTTCCGAAATATGATCAATTGTATTGCAATACTGCTTCCCCTGTTCACGGCAGCGGATCGACTAATACAATTGCCACGACTGGAATCAGAAGAGAGCCACCAGAATACGGGTATGTGGATTTTGTATTCTGTCACATGATATGAAAAACAAATTTTACTATTTTCCCGAAGTCAGAAAACAACAAAACAGGGACAATTTCTCGCTAGACGTATTTTTGACGATTTCGTATCACTTTTAAAAATTATATTTTCTCCGAGAACTTGTTGATTTTTGTCTGTTATTTTATTTTCATTGTCAACAGTTTGTACACTTTTAGCAAAGTGGGCCGTTCGGTGTCAACATGGCAAGTTACAAATTCGGAACACCGTCCCACAACGCAGGCTGGATGGATGAAAAGCTCTCGACCATTAGCTCGCGGAGCACTTTCCCCAGCCGCATACTTCCGTGAATTAGAAAATCGGAATGGCAGTGGAGCGAACTCACCGATAGTTGGAAACCTGGCCGTCGTGGCAGCACCGATTACACAAAGGGTTTTATTATCTGGAGGAACCAGTGTTAATGATGAGGTAGCTTAAAATAAAGGAAATATATCTTGAGCCATCTTATAGATAAATCCGGAAATCTCTTCTAATATGGAGAACCATGAACTCCCAGATAAAGGCACCCCGGTGACAAACATTCTTTCCCGTAATACTCCGAGGCAAGCTAGTTTCATGGCCGCTATGCAACGGCATCCTCTGAAAGAAAGTGAGGTTACAATAATCAATCGTTTTTATATCTTACTGTATTTAGGCACCTCTATTGAGAGCAATGGTGGAGGTGGGAGTAAAGAAGAATCATCTGACGTGGGTCCGGATTTAAAAACAAAACAACCGGAATCCGAGGAATCACTGGATTCTTCGACTCTTGAGATAAGTGAAACACCGATCAGAAGGACACGCAATCGGAATGCATCATTAAGAAGTCGTCAATCTAGGTATGTTCTTCCCAATCAACAATTCCTATTGAAATTGCACTATGACTCTAATGGGCCTATTCTGGAGCAAACATTTTGATGAGAAGAATATATGAGACTCGTTTTAAGAACAATGAATACTTATACGAAAAATGTGGTTCCCAGTGGATTAGAAAAATTCGAAGTAATTATTTTCAGCCGAAGTTTGGGCGGAATCGATTTCGAAAAGCTGCGACTGGGAACGGCTCGAATTGGAGATATTACAACTGAAAATGAGGATGCTGACGAAGACGGTTAGTTTTTCAATGTCGTCTTTCTTTCCGTCTCTGTTTCCATGGGGTTTGGTGAAATGACCGAAAGGGTCGGTTGCCATTCGGTTGTTTGTATTTCAATTTTCGCGCCTCTCTTCTTTTGATTTCTTCGTTCTTGTCCTTCTCTTTCTCTCTTTTTGTTATATTTATGTGTGGTCATTCAAAACAGAGGAGTGCGCCACTTGCGCACAGATACCAATTTCCTAGCATCTCAAATCGCTTTCTGTCGATTTTCTTTTTCTCATAGTTAATTTTAAAGTGATTTGATTCACTTAATTTTTTTGCTGAAAAGTTAATTATTTCAAACTGGAAGTTCTTGAGAATCAATTCAATAGACTTCATAGACATCAGTTTCACATTTTTAAAATTTTAGAAAATAATAATATGTCGTTCCCCCGTATAAAACATGAAAACAAACAACAAAAACGAACATATACATACTGCCCTCTTATTTTCTTATTTTCCCTTTTTCTATGTCTTTTGTATAACGTAAACTTTCCTTCTCAACGCAATCACCTATCATCCTGATGTCGTCGCCGCCAAAAAGAATAACGTTACATGACTGTTTTATGATTCATTTATCTATTCACTTTCATGGGTTAAAGAGTCTTTGTATGCATGACAAAAGACAACAACTTTACTGCCAAAAATGTGTTGTTATATGTTTTTTCTAGATCGAAGTTCCCTTGAAAGTTCTACATCTGGCGAGATTCATACCTCTATTACGTCGAGTGACCCAAAATTAAGCTTCATCTATTAAAACGGTGAATAATTTATCCAAATCGCAAACAGTTGACACTTTCTTCTCGCCCCAGTTCACCCCTTATATCAACGCACTCGGAGGGCGTAAGAATGAATTAAGCACAATCTCAAACATTTTATTTTTTCGCCAGAGAAAATAAATAATTCTGAACTGATTAACAGACTGAAAGGAATACGAAAGTGCTCTTTAAAGAAGACTACATTGAAACAGTCTAAAACGATAGAAAGTATGAAAAAATTCACCGAAGATAGCAATTTGAGATCTCTTAGTTCACCGTTTCACACTCGTTTTTCGTAAAGTTCTCCGAATTTTTGATCACAATTGAATTCTCGCTACAAAAATACATTCAAAATACCAAAAAGGTGCTACACAGAAAGAATGAGAAGTAAACCATGAATTCCTTTTATTTTTACCGGCAACCAGACCACCAACGATCGCTATCTTGACTGATAGTTATGACTTTTCGCTTGCCCATATATTTTCTTCTTTTCGCCTCCATCTCTGCATATTTCACATCCGAAATGTTCCGATTTTTCAATCGAAACCAAGTGCCACGTTCTCCTCTCCTTCTCTTCGTATCAATCACCCAAACACACAGTTTTTGAGGTGGTGTGTGTTGTGGAGGAAACAAAAAAGGCCGAAACGAGAAAAAATGCAGCAGTAACACACAGCAGGTGCTCCCTCTTTTGTATCTGCTGTTTGTTCTTATCAGCAGCACCTTCTCTGGCTCTCTGGTCTCTAACGGCCGGTGTTGCCCTACCTGCTTTTCATTATTATTGATGTATGTTTTACAAGTATTTCTAATTGATTACTTGAAAACTTTGAAATGATGACAGCCGATTATTATCCGATTCTCTTTCATTATTGTCATGAACAATTTCTGAATAGACGAAGAAGGATAACTATTGGAAGAGGTTGGTTTATGAAATAATTTATCGTTTGAACTTTTGTGTTCTGAGAGTCACTAAGAACGAAAAGATGATTGCTCGGCAGAGCTTCAGTCCTGAGAGTGAAAACAATTTTATGCGTGGATTTGTGGCATAACGATGAAGATGCTCTTGTTGAGCTGAAGATGACAACGTAATAGCCTTTTCTTTCGCAAGTTTTACGAAAAATCTCTAATCGATTTGATTTCAAATGGGTTCTAATTCTGAGTAACCGTTTGTGAAGAGTGCACATATTTGTAGGCAACTGAGAAGAACTTGAAAAATGTATGACAAAAACTAAGATCACCTACAGAATTGTTATGTATCGTACTTTAGCTTGAAAAAAAAGATTATTGGGTTTAACTTATCTCAATGCACTAGGGCTTTCTGGTATCCGAGTCCATGAAAATCTTCGAAAGCACAACGAGAAGCAGTCAATTAATATCTCAAGTTTTTTTCATCATTGCCATCTTGGATCTCATTTTCACCGATGACCATATGTTGAGTACATTCTCTGTGTGTATGTGTTGTCTCTTTCACACGAGTTCTCTAAATTGTTCTGTCTATTCTCCCGCATTACTCTTCTACAATTTTCGAAACAGGCGAAAGAAAATAAGTCTTTAGTCATCTAAAACTTTCTCATAAATTGTAAAGTAGTTTATCCAATTTATCGAATCGTTGATCAAATCGTTCGGTTCTCAAAATTGTTGAGGGATGGTGAAGAAGGCAGAGATATTAAGATAGAAAAGAGTACTTGAAAATGAGCAAAGTTTGCTCTGACTCTCTTTCATCTTTTTTTCTTCCATTTTTCCAATCACTATTTTCATTTTCCCGCTTTGATAACAGACTATTGAGATAACTGACTACGTGCTGTATTTCAAATTCAAATGAAGTATTTATCGACATCAAAAGTTGTTTCAACAGGTATATCACAGTTGTAATTTAATTTAAATCATCAAAAATTAATTTTAAAAAGTAACGCCTTGCTTCCAAATGACTCATTCATTTCTAGTGGGCCTTTTTTCTCCCGATTTAAAATTTTGGATAATGATAAGATTCAAAAAAAGATAGAGAGAAATGAGCCTCGACGGCGACAACAGTTGTCTTTTTGTCTCCAGCCGTTGTCTTTGTGATGAGCAATGAGAGTTGAGAAGAAATGCTTGCTCAACCAGGAGAATTGACTCTTTCACAACAAAGTTGCCACACTCTTTGAGAGATCGAAAACACCACCAAAATCTATCTATCCACTTTTTTGTTTTCACTTACCAGCATTTTTTAGTGTCAGTACTTCGTCTCGATTGATTCATCGATGTAATGCATTCCACCTAACCAACTAGTTTGAAAGCCTACCGTTTTTAATAGTTTTATAAAATTTGATTCAGGGATCTTGCAGCTTTTAGTTGAGATGATTGGGACATACTGTGGATTTCATTAAACGCTGAGCGTCTGCTTTTTTGTGAATTTTTCGTCTGTTCTGCGATAATCCGTATATTTAACTGAAGTTTAATGATTTAGGAGTCATATTTCAATACACCATCTGTCCGAATTTTGAAGTCCACTGACTAATTGGGTTTGGTCGTAATTGTCAGTTTTATGACTTCTAGTTCCACTGCGAGATACTTTTGAAAGTCCAACACTGGGAGACATTGAATGAGTTCTTCTACTGTTTTTTCAAATCGAAAAACGAGTTATTACGAATAGTAAACCAAAATTCCAACACACCTATGAATAATTCACGAATTTTCTCTACTCACTACTGCAGTAATACTGACTCTCGGAATATAATCCTTAACAGATTTTCGCATCTGAAACTATCATCGAGTCAACTGTTGGTAGCGTTTTGATTCTGAATTTGAAAGTTGATAGCTAAATATTTTCTGGAGTAGAGTTTATTCACTCAACATAAGTCTTCTTCGAAATGGACGCTATGCGACGATTCAGTAGTATTGTTTCACTGCTCATGAGACCAGGTTAATAATATCTATGTTAATCCTAAGTTCCTATCAATTCGTTGTCACTGTTTTAGTTATCAAATCTTGTGTTCAGGTTCATCATCTTCGTTATCACGGAAAAATTCTCGTGACGACGGATTGACATCTTCACCAACTACAGCGCCGGCCCCTGTTTTTACAACTTCTTCAACTTCTTCAGTTTCTACTTCCGGGGAACCAACTACATCGTCAGCAGCACCAACATCAGGAGCGGTAACGACCACGTCGAGGCAGACGTCGTCGAATTCGTCAGTCGATTCGAATCATAATGGTGGGTGGAGACAAGAGGATACTTGAGTACTCTATTAGAAACCAAGAGAAATATATACATACACATAATTCGAAGACTGAAAACTGAGTATCATAAGTTGTAAACCGGAAATGAAGGCCCCGAAATACGGCACACCGTTTTCTTGATAATTGGTAGAATCCTAAGTTTTTGAGGCAATTTCATGCAATGTCATCTTTATTTAAAGGTACGTAAATTTTCTACCAATACTTCGGTATCTATTAACGTGGAATAAGATTCACTACGAGTTCAGTAAAGATGATAGAAGGGTTGTCATCTACTATGCTTGAACTCTTCCATCCTATTCAACCACTTCTACTAGAGCATAGTGAGGTTCATATCTAAACCAAATTGACGTGTGAGTAAAAGGACGGACGAATAGAATAAACAATGCCATACTTTGCCCTTATTTTGCCTCCTCCTCTTCATCCTTCTCTCCACGTTTTGGGATCATCTCTCATTCAACCACAAGCCTCCTCTCAACAGCATGAACCGGTTCACTTGTGTGGAAAGAGAAGAAATAGAAGGAGTAGAACAACTTATTCCATAATAGATGTGCGAAAAGGACAAATCGACCGACTTACTCTTTCGGTCTTTTTTCACCAATATCTCAAAGGAACCAACTACTAATTGTTGTAGTAAGCAGCACTTTCTGTTACTGCTTTGTTTCTATCGTATGTCCGTCATTCATTCCGTTATTCGTTTAGACATAAAAATGAGTATTAGATTGGTATCTACGTATTGTCAAGTTACCACCCGTTCGTTAGACTCTGTTAGTTGTCGCATTCTCATGGCCAGCAATAATGTTTTCTTAGCCAGTTTCTTTCTATCCTGTAGAGTAATAATTTTCCATCATGCCCGTAGACTAACGAACACATTGATTCCTCAGTGTTAGTCAAGGGATACAACTAGGTCCCCATCCAGCTTAATTTTTCATTAAAGTCAAATTTTGTCTTAAACTGGAACTTCAGGATTACAGTTAAGGTCTAGATAATTCTTGCACTCTTTCACTTCAAACTATTACCGTTACTCGTCTTATGCGCATTCCATTCTAAAAATAGCACAGCTTCAATTCTGGAAATACGCCTCCCGCCAGTTTCCGTTCACCTCATCTTCATCCATCCTTCCTCCTCCTCATCCGTTTCCGCTCCTTTTCCTTTAGAGGAACGATGCTAATTTTACTCATCCTGAAGTCCTCCCCCTCAAAGGATCTTCTATCATGTTTGCTCTCTCCCTAATGATGATTATTAAAAAAGTGAGGGGTAAAGTAAATGGATCCAAATAGAATGTGTGTCTTTGTTGGTCATCGGTCCAGTCGCCCCAGTCTTCAATGTCGTCGTTTATGACACTTTTATACGTCTCATCTTTTTTGGTATCAAGTCGGTGGCTTTTTTTTGTCACACATAATTGCAAGTCTTCTTCACAATTTCTCTCACAAAACAACTTTATTTTATATCATCACATCTAAAGAGTAGATCGCTAATCAAATGATATCAATTATTCTTACCGTCAGAGTATTACGTTGCAAATCATTTTGACACTTTCGGAAAATAAGTTGGTCGGCGTCGAAGACAAAGGTTGTCCTATTCTCATCTTCAATGAATGCTTCATAGCGACGGCTTCCCGCCAAGACGGTGTCCTCGGGTAAACCACCGAAAAAGATTATTAGCCAACACTCAAAGACACACATACAAAGGTTAATTGCTACCGGGACAGAAGACCATGGTCTCCTGTGTCACCGACGACGAAAATCATGATTCTCGAGGAGAAACACTTGTCGAGAGGAAGTAGAAGATGCGCCAGAGCGAGGGTGAATACATTCCGTTTCGTTTCTTTCAATTCTTGTGTTCGTTCACCTTTTCAACTATCCGTTATTTCATGTTTTAATTTCAATAAGACGTTTCGTAGAAGTAACCATGGATTTTGGAAACGTTTCTTAGAAACACTCGATCCAATCGAATCTTTTTCGTTTTCTCTGCGAATTATTATTCTTTTTGAGGATTTTAGAGCGATGTTTTGGAGCATTTGTATTTAAATTTTCATCTCACAAGCAGAATATTCTTACGGGTTTCGTAACATTTTCATACTCATCATATATAGATGATGCTCTTTGTTTTCTTTGTCTCTCTTTTGCCAACTCCACTTTTCTGTTTTCCAGACAAGTTGTAAGGTTGTGTAAACATCGTGTAATGTGCGTCAGAACCAGTCAGAGACTGAATCATTTGGACCCTGTTGTCCCAGATTCTTCATGCCTCTTATATCTCACGTCACCTACTTACCTTCATTGCGTGACTTTTGACGCCTCCAGAAATGGGAAAAGAGGGAGGGTCGAGCACTACTAGTTGATGTCTCTTTTCGCTCTACCACAAAAATGTCACTTGTCTCTTCTACACTAGTAGCAACACCAGTAGAAGAAACAGAAACAGAACTATCACTCATTTTGACAAGTTGGCTCTTTTGTGACCACGCTCATTCGCCACACACCGCCCTCTCTTTTTTCGTTTTGAGATATTCTTTTGCTCAAACTTTTCATTACCAAAATTCTGTAAACTTTGAATAACAGTATAGTCATGAATATTATTTGTTTCTGTGTCAGTGAGATTTGATAAGAATGAATGCAGTTAAGAAATGGTGAATTCGGATTTGGTATTATTTAGTCAAATCTCAAAACTTCGTTTCAATTTTCATACCATTCTTCTCCAACGGAAAGAAAACTATCCAGAAACTTGGGGAGATGTGGACATACACATGCACATAGACACACCCATAATAGACCAATTTTCTCTCAGCTTCTCAGGTGCCTTCAATGCTCTCTCCTGTCCTTCGTCCACCTCTATCCTTCACCTCTTCTTGCCTATTCATGACACCTTTGCATCCATGAATGAGCTTTTGACTAAACGAAAGAAAAGAGAATGCCACGAAAATTCTTCGGACTACATCCTCTGTTATGCCATCTTTCTGGATAAATTCGGAGTAATCAGAAACTTGAACTCTCTTCAGAACTTTGAGCTGCTCTTTTTTAGTTGTGAAAAAAACATCGAATATTAAATTCACATCCTCCATTCGTTGGGACATCTTCTTTTCTTTTTCCACAGAATCTGCTGCGTGTTTTAAATATCAAATTTCTTCCTACTTCCTCCTCCCACATGAAATGACTCTTTTCCATTGCTCTATTTGTATTCAGATGGCTCTTGTTTCAGAAAACATAGAGAAATTGCATCCGCTACCAAATGGTATTCAAAAAAATCATTTTCATAAATTTTTATGTGAAAACCCAGAGATCTTCTAGTTTCAGAATTTTTTTCAACCTCATCAAATAGCTTTCAGAGTTGAAAACGGAAACAGTTTTATTTCAAAATTCGATGATTCAAAGCATTTCTTATGATATATCTATTAGGACAAAGCAATAACAATCAGAACTCAGAATTGTTTTTCACCATAAAACATTTTGTTCATTATGGTTTTTCCTCACGACCCAGATTCGCATAATTTGGGGAAGAGCAGGTGTTTCACCTTTGTGTCATGCACACACATACACACAAATACACCTAACCTCGTTTTCTACCTTTAAAGGAAAATAGGTATTCTCCCAAGAGAGGTTATATATGCAGTCTCTGCGTGTGTTTACCGTCATCTCCACCTCACCTGTCTTTTGATGTCTAATGCGTCTCCCTATTCGGTATACTGTCTCTCCAATTGTTAATCATCCACATTTTGCATTAGGCATCGAGCATCGGAACTTTAACTTATCCGAAGAGGAAGATATGAATTATATTTCTGAATTCAACCTAGTTTGAGAAAAAAATGAAATTTATTCGGTTATTTCAAATAAACTGATGTTTTCTACATTATACCATTTCATTCGTCTTATTCCCTAAAATATATCCATCAAACATGACGTCTCCTCTTAAGATGCGACTCATACCCAAGAAATGAGAAGCTCCTTCCCTTGAGTTAATAGAATGAATTAGCATGAATTAGCATATTCTCTAACTGATTTGCCAACGCGACTGTTCTATGAATGTTGCAAGGTTTCATTTCACATGTTCATCTGTTTTGAAACATCTAAAATGGAAGAATAATTGGGATTTTGAGACCAATGTTTTACAAACCCTTGAAAATGTTGATTTCATTTGATAAGCAAGAATGTTCCCGTTGAGGCTATGAAATACTATCTCCCATTCTGATCAAATCACCAAATCTTTATATGTTCTATTCTAATCAAACACATCCAATCATCCGAATCTATTGGTAGTTATTCCAACAATTTAATTTCCAGAAGCAATGAAGATGATACGCCGCGCCAGACCCAAATCATATGTGCTGGCGACGTCGGCCTCGATGAACGACGATGTTCTTTCATCGTCAATTATAGCTAATGAGCGTGAGTTCAATTCATGTACCCGCCTACTTTCTATTGGTTTTTGAAATTCTCAATGAGAATCTTTCAGAATCTTCTTCTATTTCACATGATACCACCACATCAGGTCGTGAGCTACCATCTTCTTTGATGGGTTCAACAAATTCAATGGAGATGAGAAGTGGCAGAGCTACAACATCTTCAGTAACTACCACTACTACCAGTTCGGGTCAGCAGACATCGAGAAGTTTGAATGCACCGCATCCACCAGCAACTCATCGTCTTCAGCGATTTATTGCACTCTTCAATTCTAGCGTGAGTATTTTTCTTAAAAGAAGATGTGAATTCTCTAAAAGTTGAATTCGGCAACATTGTCAATTCATCGGTTCATGACATGATTTAAAAGCGCATCTAACTTTTCAAAATAGTCTCGCAGTTAAAAAATTAGATGCTCCTTTAAATCACCCGGCATGTCGGGACAGTTGATAGAAAGCTGCTCATTTACAATATTGAATACAAACGTTTCACATCGTAGGTGATTCTCACATGATACCTGCGAATCTTCAAAAAATGATATGAATATAGCCATTTTTATAGAAAACGTCAGACGGATCTGGAGAGCCGAAGAAGTCTCGAATGAAAAGATCTCGAACTTCTCTTCCTGCAAGTCGTTTCAATCTTCCTGGTACTATACTTCAAAGAGATGGGGTGGCCCGCCAAACATGGGTTAAACATCAAGAAATTGCACTTGGAAAATCAGGAAAACGGAATCATTGGGAAGATCGGTGGGCAGTTTTGTGTCGAAGAAGTCTGTATCTTTGTGTTGAATCACCCGCATATACTTCTGAAAAGGTAAGTTAAATTATGAAAAGGGAAACGTTGAATAGAGTTTTAGGAAGAAGTGCAAACTTGACGCATTGAGAAAAAATTAAAAAATTTTCAGACAATCGAGCTGAGCAGTCATACTCGTGTGGATATTTGTAACTCAATTGTCGATATCGCCTATGATTGGCTTTCCTCTACATTCTCCAAACAACGACATGTCGTTCGGATAGTAACACAAAATCGAAGCGAGCATTTGATTGAATTAAACACAGAATCCGAAATGCTCTCATGGATTTCAGTATTACAGTCGAGTTCAGAAGATGGATTGTCTGCGATGGGAGGTGTCGATGAGAATGAAGTGGAAGGAACCACAGGTAGTGGAAACAATAACAAAATTTCATCGAATTCGGCCATGCTTCACAATTCACAATCGGTAAGTAATTAACTTTTTTTTCTGTAATCTTACTATTGAGACAATCAGACAATTAATCGGTTATTCTATTTCTCATTGATCACATTTCTTCTGTTTTTGTTTTTTGATGCCATCTAACCCACAACCCACCCACTCTGCCCCATTAATTTCCTTTTGGTCATTTTGAAAGTATAGTTTTAGATGTCCTTCTGTCTCTTTTTTCCAAATTGATGCGCAAACGAGTAGAGCAAAAAAGAGCAAATCCTTTCTTTTTTCTATTCTTTTTTCCATTCTCTTTTCCTTTGACATTCAAAGTTTTGGCCAGAGCACACATACACGCGAAGTGAGCCGGAAAGAGACGCTCGCCTGGCACATAGAGCAAAGCCTGAAAGCGTCGGACTTGCGGACTCGCTGCAGTTGTGTTGTGAGTGTGGCATTGGGCGCAGTGGAAGGAAGAAGATGGTGTGGGGTGGTATATGAAAACGGATTAAGTTAGTCGTTGGAGGCATCATCGGCATCTAGAAGAGAAGTGAGCTCCCCACACATAGCATCTTTCTTTCCTCTCATTCACTCAGTCGTATTCTACCACAAGGAGGAGCATCTTCTTCAACGACTTCTTCTCCTTCTTCTTCGTTTGGTGATCAAAGTGAAAGAGACGTAGACACTATGTCTTTGTGTGTTTCTTTTTAATTAATTCTCACTGAAAGAGGCAAGAAAGGAGAAAGAGATGTGCTCTTCTTTTTCTGTTTCCTTTTCTCAGCGATGACAACATCTTTCGCGTGTATTCTTAGTCCTCGTCATCTAGCCGCCCTTCATCCAGACTTCGCTCGAAAGAGATATCTGAAAGCCGTTGAAGCCCTGAACCCCAGTGAAGAGATTGTTTGTCAATGTCGTGTTGTTGGCAAATGGAGAGAGATGGAGAAGAAGAAAAAGCGAAGAAATCTCATTTTCTCGCTTTTCTCTTCCTTTCTTCATGGCTCATCTCTCTTACTTTGTTCACTTCGTCATTTTCTTCCCCTTTTTTGAAGTTTTCTAGATTCCTGAGTCGTCTAATTTTTAAGTATCTCGTATCTCAAACTACAGTTAAAACCTCTCAAATCAACGCACCAGATTGTGCTTCGCTTGTTCTCGTTCGTCTTCTTGACTTGATTTGTGACAACAGACGGCAAGTATCAATTTACAAGCTGAGAGCGGACACAAGAAGGAGGTAAGAGTGTGATGAATGAATGAAATTCTTTCCGCCACTCTTATTTTATTCTTTACCAACACCCAAATGCTTTAACTTACTCTTTCTTGTTCACATCTAGTTTGTTTCGTTTCGCCTTGATTCTCTTTCGGGAAAAACTTAGCGTACAAAGCTAATTATGATCTTGAGAGAGTTTTGAAAAGAAGAAAACTTGGTAAATTAGGGAAATTTTAGTAAGCAAAATCTCAGATTACTGTAGGAGTTAGTTTCAAATAGCCGAGCAATGTGATCTCAACGGCAATGGCTCATCAGCATTTATAGTAGTTAACAAGCAAATAGATGCATGCGCAACATGTAGAAGATTTGCTAGAGAAAAAAAGAATATGAGAAGAGAAAAGAAAACGTCGAAATCTCAGGTTACTCTCACTTTTCATTGCATCTTTTCGGAATAATTGGACTGTTTTCCTCTTCTTTCTCTGACTATTAGTAAGTGAAAGAAGCCCTGAAAAGAGGGCCCATTGGCCTGCGGTTATTTGTTCCACACTGCTTCTCTTCGTCGTCTTCGTCGCCGAGACCTCTTGTTTCTATCTTCTCCTTTCCTTTTCGGCAACTGTTTTCTTCTCTTTTTCTGTGCTTTCTTCTTTTCCTCTTTTTTTGGCTCTGAGAATTGAGAGGAGCAAACGAGGAGAGCTCGTAACAGAATGATGACAGCATCCCGTCCCCTTCTTCTTCCTCCGGACTCGTCGTCACGCACATTCCTTTTTGCTCATCACCCACCCAGAAATCCTCGAGTCATACTAAGAAGCTCTACGCGGACGCTTGGATTTGGGAATAATTAGAAGATTCCCTTACCATTCCAACTGATTTGCAGACAAAAATTGAGAGGATGATTCTCTCCTCTTTTCTTTTCTCATCCTGTCCTCATTTTTCTGGTCAGCTCCTTCTTCTTCTTCTTCTCTTCGTTGTCGTTTATCCGGCTCTAATTCTGTTTACATGTAGGCGGACAGAAAGAAGAAGAAGACGAAGAAGGAGGCAATTCGTTTTCTTTTTCCGCCGTCTCCGAGTCGTCTACTCCATTTTGCCGTCGCCTCTCGTAGTTTCCGTTTTCTCACTTTTTGTTTTCTAGGTGACGGAATCTGAAAAAAAAACAGTTTCTCAAAAATTGGGCTGGTGTCAAAGTTGTCAGTTTCGCTGTCTTCTTTTTATGAATCTTTGTGTAGTATCCGACGAAGTAATATATCTAATCTATCCTGATTCATTCGTTTTATCCCCATATCTTCATGATGTTGCGTCTTCATCCCTTCTCCATTAGCAAAAGTGCTGTGCCTAGTGCATAGCATGCGCGGCGGCACGGCGTGACGACGACCCTACCAATAAGCGAGCACTGAAGCGTGACCAAGGTAACATACATTTCTCTCTCTCTCATATTTCCTACTCTGTCTCTTTCTCTCTTTTCATATTTTCCTTAAAAGTTCCGTTGCCCTTCCTTGCACGAACACAGAGTTGTCCTGACAACCAACCTGCGATCCAATGCGAGGTCAGGACAGTGCAACCAGTCGTGACCATACTCAGAAATCTCCTAATCTAATGTAACGTTCGTAAGGAATTCTAAATTGACTGTGGATTATACGAATTCCAAGTATCCCTTCCAATCCAGAGAGCATTTGATTTTCATTAAAAAATATGTTCAATCTTAAAACTTTCTATACTTGAAAAAATTAATTTTGTTCGAGTTGCGGTGAAAACTGAACCACAATTCATGCTCATTCGAAACATGCGGATAATACAGATTTTTTCTCAATTCTGCCTGTCAGATTTTTTTGTTTCTTCATTTTTCGAACATGAGCAAACAGCAACCGAAATTTTTTTTCTCGTCTATTTCATTCCATACAGGCGTCGCCCAGGAGCGCTGCCCCGCCGACAATATACAAAGGGAGAGAGAAAAAGAGAGAAAAAAGGATAATAATAGGCATTGTGGGTAACGGAAGCACACATACATACACCTTTTCGTCCCTCTATTTTCCACTCTTTTTCGTGTCGCTCTTCCGTCCTTTTCCACACTTTTCACTCTTCAATAGGGTCTCTTCCAACATTCTAATTTTCAAGGACACCGTCATTTTGTCCATTTTTGTTGTTGCTGTTGAAATTGAACAATAGTAATAATAACTATTCAATTGAATCATAATCCAATTAAATCTCGGTTAATTACAGATCGCATCGTTGGCGTCATCGTCATGTTCGACAGCGACTACTTCTGAATTTCTGAATTCACAACATCCACCACTTCAACAAGCGAACCAACAACAGAAGCATCAGCAAACGGTCAATGAATTGAGCGCTGGAGTTGCTTCATGTAAGTTTTCTTGAATTTGGTTATCAGAATTCGTTGTGAATTGTGAATTTTCAGATTTGCCGACGTCGAAAAGTTTTGGAGGGTTGTCCACGACAGCGTCGTCGACGACGGAAAGCGCCAAGAATCGTCTGATTATGCATCGGTAAGCAATATACTTCTAAAAAATAACTGATGCGACATTTAAAAAAAAATAGCATATGATTTTTAACTGATTTTCCGGTCGACCCGAAGGGGACTATTAAAATAAGTTGTAGCCAAATTACAGTTCAAAATATTTTAGACATGAAAAGTCGGAAAAACAAAAAAATATGGAATTTACTTTTCCATAATCGGTTTAATTTACATAAATAACAGCTATTGAGGATAGTTTTTCTCTCTCCATGATTCATAATTCATAGTTTTTTTTTCATTCCATTTTCACGGTTGAAATAGCAGCGAAAGAAGTCACCTCCTCTATTCACACACGTACGATGAATTGGCTATTATTTGCGGAAGTTTTGAATTTTCTCTCAATTTTTTGTCTTTCCATTCATCGCTTCATTTTCTCTTATTTTATGTCTTCTGGCTTGATTTCTATTCCATTCGGTTTGCTTTTGTGCGAATTCTACATCGAAAACACCTTTTTTGTTGAAGTGAAAACGCTTTCCATGTATTTCATGTTTATTTATTCTCAATTTTGCGATAAAAATACATTTCGCAAAGTATACCGTCTTATCAGTTTTCACCATTTCCAGTAGAATTAGAAACATCGACACGAAATTTTTAAAAGATATTTTACAGAAATAAAAATTTGATTAGTTCTAAAATAAACTAGAATTGACATGCATTTCTAATGAAGATCGATGTAGAGATTTCTCTCTTCTCTCGCATTCCAGCTCATAAGGAATTCAAATAAAGCACAAGCTCTATATCTTTCTCCCTCGTGTAACTTTATTGTTCCTTTAATCCTATCCATTGTTAAAATCTCCGAATCATGACGCTCAGTGAGCAATAAAGCTTGAGCAGGTGCTCAAACTTTATAAAGAGAGTGTCATCCATTCACTCCTCTCTCACACCTCTCCTGTTTTTTTACTGTTTCCGTTGTTAGTGAGCTCAATATGTGAATATATGCTCTCTTTTAAACAAAATTAAAATGTTCGAAACGTCGAACCGGCGTAGGAATGATAATTTTGTTGTGAGTCTAAAAAAAACCACATAAAAACTTCTTTAATTTTCAGATACATTGCTAAAAACTCTCAATTACAATCTCCAACATCCAATAAGAAAATGGATGTGGATCCATCCAGCGTTGCATCAGGGTCTACATCAGGATCGATCAATCATCATTCTTCCCAAGCTGGTCCAAGTAGAGAATCAGAAAACGGAGAAGCTCCCACAGCCACAGCAACAACTCCGAAATCAGGAAGAAAATGGAAAAAATCAAAAGCAGCAAAGCAAGGAAGTGGTGGTGGAAGTAGTGGAAGTTCTTCAGGAAGTCAACAACAAGGAGCAACAGGTACTCCACTACCAGTCCTTGGTGTTCGATTGGCAGATTGTCCAACGGGAAGTTGTGAGGATCATGTTCCAATGCTCGTACAAATTTGTGTGTGTGTTGTTGAATCATACGGAATGGATACAGTGGGTATATACCGTATTCCGGGAAACACTGCAGCTGTCAATGCTCTCAAAGAATCATTATCAAATAGAGGATTCGATAGTGTCGATTTATCAAAAGTAGAGTCATTAGATCCTCGGTGGCGAGATGTGAATGTTGTTTCATCACTGCTGAAGATGTTCCTTCGGAAGTTACCGGAGCCCCTGCTCACTGACAAGCTCTATCCATTCTTCATCGATGCTAATCGAATATCAACTCATCATAATCGTCTTCACAAATTGAGAAATCTTCTGAGGAAGTTACCACGTCCACATTACGATACCCTACGTTTCCTTATTATTCATCTCTCCGAAATCACGAAACATAGTGATGTCAATAAAATGGAATGTCGAAATTTGGCGTTAATGTTCGGACCGTCCATCGTCAGACCATCAGATGACAATATGGCAACAATGGTGACACATATGAGCGATCAGTGCAAAATCATCGAAACATTGATTCATTATGTAAGTATTAATATGAAGTAGTATTAGATTTTGAAAAGTATAAGAGCGGTTCAAAATTCCAGTCTACAATAACATTTCCCTCGTAAAAATGTATTTTTTAACTAATATCATAATTTTTCAGAACATTTGGATGTTCGATGAAACATCAACAACAGAAGATGCTGTACCCGAACAACATCCGTCAGATGGACAAAATCCACTGGAGCCTGGTGGTTATGGAGTTGGAGTTCCAACTGGAGTATCGGCTGCATCTTTCAACGATATGCATAATCTGATACGAAAAGCCAATGAAGATCAGGCGGCAGCCATGATGAATGAAGGTGGTAAAGGGCAAAAAATCAAAAACATGTTACGAAGAAATTCACGTCGGGATAAATCAAAAGGAAAATTAAAAATTGAATCGACAGCTCCAGCTGCTGTAAATCCACGTGGATGGACCCAACCAACTCCTTCGAATACATCTGCAGCGAGTGTTGAGAGTGCATTTTGTGGAAACTATCAAGAAAGAGATATCGATGCTGAAATTGAATCTCGACAGACCGTTTCACCACAAATGACATCTGGATCAGCTGACGGAGCATCATCGACTCGTCTCGATCAAAGTCCTTCACTTGAGAGCTCTCTTGGAAGCCTTCCTGACACTTCAAGAACTGAACCAATATTGGGTTCATCTGGATATAGAAACGACGATGAAGAAGGGAAAGAAGCAGCTCGACGGAAACGTCAAGAGGAAATGTATTCAGCTCGACGGATTTTTATCGCAGGAGCAGCAGGAGCGGCAGCGGCGGCAACGACAAGTGCAGATGCTGAAAAAGCGGCAATTGATGCGTTGGCCAATCATTCACAACATCTTCATTTGGCAAGCAGTCCCGCATTTGAGGTTCTTAGTGAAGAGACAAGAGAAAAGATTCGAAGAATGCAGAAAAAACAGAATTGGCATGATACAAAAGAGCTGAGGAGTACTGGCGAATTACTGAAAGTGAGAAATTTCGTTATTGAGAGCGATATTTTGTGAAAACGGTTGCAACTATAAGAATTAATCCTCTGTTTATTTAATTCTGTAATCTGAATGCGGCTTCTAACCTTTTCTCGAAATTAATTGAAGTCTCAAACAATACGCGAGTGTGGAATAAAAATTAATATCGCTTAGTCTAGTGAATATTCATATTCTTTTTAGACTTATTCACCTACCAAAGACCTCACCGACGCTCTATCATGCACTTCTGATTACTCAACAACAAGCTCCGCGCCGTTAAGCACAAATCCGCCTTTGGCAGTCGCTTGTGCTGATCAGCCAAACTCTAGCTCAGATTATGCTTCAAGGTAGATCGATTTCTCGTTTACCTTGTTTAACACTTGGAAATTTCAGTGATCCTTCTCCATGTGCTCGTAATCCATCCACGTCTCCAGCTTCTCGCCCGTCGAATCTCGCGATCTCTCCAGGTCAACTTCATGCCACTACGTCGACCACTTCCCAACAACAGCAACCAATGAGTAGAAGTCAAAAGATTCGGTTAAGGACGAAACTCGGTTCTCGTGATCCCTCTAGAAGACATACTTTGAGTGACGTTGATACTTTGAAGGTAATCAATTCGTTTCAAATTGAACTGGATTCACCGTTTAAAAGTTTTCCAGGAAGGCCGTCTCGACAAGCTGGCGCGTTGGTTTGGGATCCGAAAATCGAGTCCAGATGTGAGCCGTGATGAAGTATCAGATGAAGAGAAAAACAACACAGAAACTTCATCTCAACCCCCTCCTCTTCCATCAGCAGTGCCACCTGTTATTGTTCGAACATCACCAAATGAGTTGACACCAGTGTCTGGCGATGAACAACTCTAACATCTTTTTCTCAATTTATTTTCTTTCACTCTCTTAACATGTCTCGTTCTTCTTTCTACCACTCATTATGATCTACGGGTTCCCATCTCTTCCCCATTTTCCTAAACTGTTTTCAGACCGATATCTGAAAATTATCAGCTTCAACACCTCTTACGAACTTGTGATTTTTCGGTTTCTTTGAAATTTAAAGAATTCCCTTTTTATTGTTTCTAGTGAGATCTCCAGAAGAATTATTTATAATTGTAAATTCACACTTTTAAATCCCAGCTCTCTTCATTTTGTCCCGAATATCATCATTCGTACCTCCGGTATGGGTTTCTTCTCATTTCTTCATTCATTTCTCATACATATTTCTTTCTCTAACACCCTCGTTTTTCTTGTATCCAATTTTTCTTTTTTCTGAGCCATAAAACCTCAATTCTTCACGAAAAAATCATTGATTTTAAATTCTTTTTTTTTCAATTCAGAGCATTTCATTTAATACCCTTCCTAGTTCAGAAAAATAATTTATTAGTAAAAGAATGAGGAAGTTTGCTGAAGTTGCCAACTGAAGTTATCCCTTGTTCGCTGTTTTCAACTGAAATATCTAATTGGAACGAATGATAAGTTCAATTAAAACAAACATAACACGAAGCTCCGGTTGTTTTCTCATGTGGAGCAAAGAAAGAGGCTTCTCCTTCCATCTTTGATCCACCAGTCGACTGAGTTCTCGATGTCGATAAACCAGTAGTTGTAGTTAACTGAAATATCGTATGTCTATGTGTCTGTATGTCCCGATGTCTTCAGATTCAATTCTGAATTCAAAAGAGTCTCTCCTATACCTTCTGTTGTTTTGGATATCTCGGTTTCGTTGGAATTTTTGCCAATGGATTCTCTTCGTCATCATCGAATTCATCCATTTTTTGCTCCGCTGGTTTGACTTTTATGTCAAATTTGACGTCTTCTGAAACAAAGAAATTCCAGAATTACCAAGCAAATCAGCTCAAACCATCCGTCTCCGTAGTCTTCCCAGTTTTATCCTTTTTCAAATTATTTTTCTCAGCCAATGAATCTCTTTTTTGCGCTTTTCTCCTCGCCTGAAAAGAAGAATCCATTGATTTTAGGTTATGTTCGACTTTCACTCACACAAAACACAAAACCAATGAAAGTTGCACAATATAATGAAAAAATAAAATGAAGAGTCTTGAGTAACATCTTCGATTCCATGAAGACTTCCATTATTTTGATGTATTTTTTCGATTGTTGTATAAAATTCAAAATGATTCGAATTGATTCAAAATTCTTCTGGAGTTTTCACAAGAAGATTACAATCTCATTCACGTTTTTAAACTTTTTCGTTTTGTGGTCACGATTATCTTCAATTTGATTTAACGTGACAGAATATCGATATAATTTCTGGTTTTTTGCAGAAAGAGGGCCGAGGATTTCTGATAGGAAACGATTCAGAGTTTCGAGGTAAATCAGTCAGAAACGAAATTGAGATTTCAAACTATAGCTGAATTAGTTCTGATGAAATTGATTTTTCATTTGAACGCTCTTTCATTTTTTCTAGACACTGATTCTCTTCAACAGAATTGTGGGAATGGAACTTTGAATCGATATAAGTTCTGCACTTTCTCGAACTCAAAATGATGTCAAACCAGCAGAAATATAATAGAAATCCAACCCCTTATTTCAATTGTTTGATTCCCCAAACTTCTGTCTTTTTTAATACTTTTTTTGAATGAACGTTTCTCCAAAAAAGACTACTGAAAAACTTCTTTTTCTCATTTATTGACTCAATTTCCCGAACAACGATCACTCTTTTTTCCAGGTATTCGGTTCGATTCATGAGTTTTCATTGTGTTTCCAAAAAGTGCATCATCGAAGTGAGTTGCTCAATGATCAATGTATGTTGGTGGGTGTGAACAACCTGTGAGAGTCCGATGGAATCCAATCAGTGACTCGAATGGCACACACATACAAATACAAATATCTAAACACATTCTTCTCGGGTTTGAGTGGTTTTTGAACAGTTTGAATGGCAGTTTTCTTGTGGACAAGAATGAGAAAAAGGAGAAGGACGCGCGGGCGAAGGCAGTTCAAATAGAGATCACTGGTGATAGCCACGTGATAAATAAATAGAGACAATGAGATACGGAAGAAAGGAATCTCCGTTGGTAATTTGAATTTCTGTTTCTTTTAACTGCAAATCATGTTTACATTATGGTATCAGAATACGTTATTTAGAAAGTTTTAGAGAAACGGATTTGAGAGATCAGTGTTTTTCGGAAAATCGTTCCTAATTAGATGTGAATAATTTCCGAGTTTCACAGTGTCTTCAAATCGGTAAAAACATAGCAGTACTGAACATTAAAATACCAGAAACCACGCGAAAGTTAGACGTCTGGACAGTGTTGAGTTTATTCTTGCAAACATTTATGAAGTTCCCAAAAATCAGATGCTAAGCCTTTCGAGAACTCTCATTTTTCGAAACTATAATCAATTTGTATCCGAATTAGTTGTTCGCCGAATATTTATTGTCTTTTTCCAATACCAATCCTAATAAGAATATCAATTTACAGATGCTTACTCATAGTCAGAAAAGACAGTTTTGTGCTGAACAGTGTAATCAGCAGACTTGTCACGGGCCGGGCCAAAATCAGGAAAAATCTCGGCCCGTTTTGAAACATTTTGTGTTTTTGAACTTTTTTTGGAAAATTTTGGAACTTTTTTGAACTTTTTTGAAAAAAAGTATAGTTTTCGAATAAACATTTAAAATTGAATCAAAATGTGAATATGCATGATAATTTAAGCATTTTACTCTTTTTTTCGAAAAATTTCAAAAAAAAATTGGTAAAAATGGGTACCCACTTTTGAATCCGGGCTGACCGGGCCGGGCCTGCCCGATTTTTGACAAGTCTGGTAATCACCTTACCCACAATAAAAGGAACTATCGCAGTTTGTTTCGTGAATTACAGTAAACCCTGTTTTCTGATGTTCTAATAATGCAGTCTGATCTAAATATAAATGAAATGTTCTCCGATGTCTACAGTCAACCAGCACCAAAAAAAAATCAAAGTGCAAACCTAATCAAATCGAATTCGCTTTTTTTTCTTTTCCGTTTCATATTTACTTTTTTTCTCTACTATTGCACAATTTACGCCATTCGTATGTTGGTGTTCCTGTCAAAACGAAACAGTTTCCGTCAGATCGGAATGAAAAAAATTGGAAAAAAAGTTCGAAGGTTAAAAACGGGAGTAACCATGACTTGAAGTGTTGTGTTTGAAGAAAAAATGGCGAAAATTGAATGAATTGATGAGATTTCCGAGATGCATCTCTGGCGCAACTCTGGCGCCTCGTACTTTTGTTAGAACCCAATTGGTGGCAAATGAGAGAACAAAGAACATTCCGGATATTTTGAACAACTTTTCCAATTTTGGACTCACGACAAATACAGCACGTAATAATACTGCCTCGGAGTACGATAATCTTGACCAACAAGAAGTTAAGTTGCACAAGAAAACTCAATATTAGACAGAATTTATTAAAACGAAACTAGAGAACATATGCGCGTCTCATACGTGTAGCAGTTTAAGAAACAATAGAATTATCTATTCCATTTTCTTGATTTTCCTCCGACTCTCCGATCCGAAATCAAAGTTCTGTAGAAATGAGAAGGGAGTTTTACAATTGATCCATGTACACATTGTGCATTTTGTTTATCTGCTCTTACTCTAAAATTGTGATTTACCTCTCAGTAACCACATCTCCTCTTTCCTACTTTCTATCCTTTTTTTATTTACTTTTTTGTTGCTCACAGTGCCCCGTAGAAGTACGGAAAGGAATGTGAGCAAGGGCACTTATGTTGACAATAAATAAAAATATCAGCAAAAAAAAGTGTTCGTTTGCTTTACCTCACTCTTCTCTAGATATCCAAAAATACTTGAAAATTTTTGTCTTTTTTCCAATAATATAATTTGTGAAAACACTCAAAATACTGAGAATGTAAACAGTAACACAAACTGGTACTCAATAATTTTTTGTTTTCGAATTGAAAGATGACGTGGCAAGAGAATCCACACGTATGAGAAAAGGTGTGAAAAGAAGAGCGGATTATGTGAACGGACCGGAAAAACTGAATGAAAAAATAAAGAGATGAGCAAATAAAAAAGAGGAGAGTGATTCGATGATTTCGATGGAGACAGTGATGGTGAACTGGTCGGAAGAATACAAAGGATAGGTTATTGTTGTTGGTCATTGGAAAATTGAATTGAACAAATGATTGAATGTTTACGGAGCTACTCCTATCGAGGTAGTCGAGCATACATTGAAGAATACTCTGAAGAAGAATAAGAAAAAAGAAGAAGAGCTCCGTAGACAGAGAGTTCTGTTTCAACTTTTTGGTGAACAGGATGTTTGATGAATGAAATGATACAGTTGAGGCATCTGATTCGTGTGAATGATAAATGAATTATGTCTAAATTAACTGGTCAGAATTAGGTGCTCTTAGTCCCGACCCAAAAAAAAATGCTGTCTGGATAGTTAGGAAATCAGCGCTGGCTATTTCAAAGTTATCGGAAATTTGAATATTGCCACTTGTTAGCTTTCCACCAGAGTTGTTGGAAAGTAAACTCGGAAGTTAGACGGAAGTGAGTTTTATTTCGACAATATGAAACGAACTTCAAAATATGAAGTTAATATGTTGTATTGATGGTTTTACTACCCTTCGAGCATAAAAAATTATGAAATTTTTCTTATCCCCTACCAGTAGACCCGAAAAAGCAGCCGAATTTGAAACCCGGAAGTCGGAAGTCGGAAGTGAAGACTTTTTCAGGTCTACTGGTAGGGGATAAGAAAAATTTCGGAATTTTTTATGCTCGAAGGGTAGTAAAACCATCAATACAACATATTAACTTCATATTTTTGAAGTTCGTTTCATATTGTCGAAATAAAACTCACTTCCGTCTAACTTCCGAGTTTACTTCCCAACAACTCTGCTTTCCACTACAAATCGTTCTTTGAAGTTATAGATAGTTTCGAAACGAACACCATACAGAACCATAGTTCAAATTTTCAGAGAAACTCCCATTTTTGGATTGTAGTGAGGCAACCGTGGATCTCGTCTTCATCTGTAAATTGAATGAATTTTACAAGGAATTCAAGTAAACAACCTTTCTTTTAGTAAGTCACAAAAAACGCTAAAAATATCCGTGTCTTCTCGACCACAAGTGTCCTATCACTACGCACAAGTAACCGAGAGTACTTCAAACAGTTTTCGAGATTGTGGGAATTTCGAAAATGAAAAGAAATCGAAAAAAATTGGGAGTAACTTTGAAAAAAGAAAAAAGAAGCTAAAACAAATTTAGTATATAGAATATAGAAATGGGTTGAAATAAGAAGAAACGCCTTGCATTCAAGTAGATACCTCAAGAAACCATGACGCCTGAAAAGAGACAATCAAAAAGAATGTAGTTGGTATGGTTTCTTCTGATGATTCCTAATATAAACCAGATCTGTTTCTCTCGCTTTGAAACATTCCATTCTGCACAAAAGATCAAAAAGAAATCCGAGACAATGTGACCCTTCCGTCCTCTTCAACCTCTTTTCCCTTTTCCTAATATCACACTAAACATCATGTTCTTTTCTCTTCCAGATATTCCTTCTTCTTTTATTCTTTCTCTCCTCCGATTCAATTCAATCAAACTTTTTTGCGACACCCTCTCAAGAGTATTCTCCGGTCCTTCTCTCTTTCCGGCGTCGAAATTTGTGTCTCGGAAGATTGGTATCGGATTTCCGGTGGGAGAGAAATGGGGATTCAGATAGATATATATCATCTAGACTAGATCTTTTACACGTGTCATCTTTTACCGAACATGTGTGAAAAAGTTGGCCTTTCATTGGAAGAATTCAATGGGCAAAAGTAAGAAACGAGAGGGCGGGATCATTTCTTTTGCCAGATCAGAGCACAAAAAACTGGGAGGAAAAGATGGATGAAGAGAATTAGAAGAGGAGAGAATACCTCTGTTTACCTATTATTTTGTGGAGCAATGTGTGTCTTTTAGTGAGGAAAAGAGATCGACGGCACGCCCTCTTTGGGTGGAAAGTATTGAGTATAAAATAGACAAGATAGTGGAGAGAAAGTCTAAGTTGTGAGATCTCTACACATACTTCCTTTCAAAACGAAATGATGCTCCGAGTTTTGTAAGTTTTACTCTCTTTTTTCATAATTATTTTTCTTAGCAGCTGAGTTGTAGTACTGTAGATATGAATCCTGGAACACCATAGTCTTGTTTTGCTTTTTGAGTTATCAAGCTAAAATTGCTTTCCCTTTTCCAAAATCTTATTCTCTACAGGTAACCATTTCAGTTACGACTTTAAACCTTTCAATTCTTCAGAATTATCGAGAATCAAATAGAAAAACATCTTGAGAAATTCACACTGATAATCTTAAAATAAAACTTTGTTTTTCAGAGTGTTCACCTCATTGGTAGCATTGTCAATTGCTCAATTGACATCTTCATGCACATCCTGCAATTCCAACTCAAATTATGGTGAGAATCATTTTAAATTTCTGAGAGTCATAACGTCATTACCTCATACTTATCAACAATCAATTAACAAAATCAACACAGATAACTCTCACCACCAACGACGACATAAACGTCAAGAATTCAATTCTCACCAAGTTCCTGGCTTTCTCCCTAACACTTATCGACCAGATGCATTCACTTCAGATGCACGACGTCAAGAGACACTCCGTTTGAATCAAGCATTCTTTGATTCACTTACACAGTCCCCTTCCGCCTCTTTCTCATCTTCTGATCCAATTCTAACTCCCCAAATGGATTCGTTACCTCTTCACGTTCCATCCAACAATCAACAAGAACCACAATATCATCACACATTCAAAAATCGACCAATTCCTGTTGTGTTCGCTGATCCAGAAGATCCAAAGCATCGAGAACCGACAATATTCGTTGAAGTTCATGGAGATGACTCAAATACAACAACGAAAAGTTCCCCAACCCTTGAATTCGTTCAGTTCTCTTTGGAACCAAATGCAGATGGAACTATTTATCAGTCAACACAAGGGAATGAGCCGAGTTTCTTTGAATCTGAAGCCACAAGAGCAATTATTGAAGCATTAACAAGAGATGATCCGAGATATATTCAAAAAGATTTTCGACTGGAATTCGTGGATCCAGAAGAAGATTCAGAAGACCTTCAGTTGAAGAATATGGAGAAAATAGATGCAATCAAGCACTAACTATCCCATTTGATAATAAGATTAATTCGATTCAATCACAAATCACCTACTTTCTAAACTTTTATCTGTAAATATGTCACTTTTCCGCTCACCTTTTTGATATCTATGGGCCAAATACATTTCATTGATCCATATTTCAATTGAATGTATTTGAACTGAAATTATTCAATAATATATAACTTATACGATCACTCACTTGCCATTCACCTCATCATTCACAAAACAAATGAATACGCAATAAATATTACTAATTACATTGTCCAAACAAACTCATATCTGCTAACATTTCAAAATATCAACATCTCTATTTATTTAAAAAATACACCTTTAGAGCAGGATGTATGAGAGTTTTCAAATCACTCTTGATTCCCAATCAAAAATAGATTCTTTTCTGATAGTTTGTGTAGCATCAACACTTAGATTTTTTCTGAAAAGTGTTATCAAGATTATCATATCAGTTCGAAAAATTTATGAAAGATGAATGCTCTCCTTGTGAAAAAATCCTGTTTGTTCCCTCTTTTTGAATGTTATTCTCAGGTACTACATCTGGATCATCATACAATTCAAACTCAGTTCAACGCGACTCAACTGGTAGCTCTTCAAGCAATCAACCAGGATATCTTCCCGATTATCAAGGCGATCGATACACTGACCCACAACGAATTGCCGAAACTCAAGCATTGAACAAGGCATTCTTCGATTCGATTGGAGGTGCTCCATCACCTCCACCAGAGACTCCAGCTCAACAAGGAATGAATGGATCATCTGGATCAACAACATCTCCAACCGGTCAGTATAATCAACAGCAATACAACAATCAACAATACAATCCACAACAACAACAACAACAGCAATACGGTAGTACCACTTCTTACTCATCAAATGGTCAAGCTATGTATCAAACTGGCTCAACCAATTATCCAACTCTCTATCAACCATCCGCTTCTTCCCCACAATACAGTAACGGTTGCACTACTTGTCGATTCAGACGCCATTTTGATTTCGGCCAAATCAAATTTTAAAACGATGACAAGCAAAAAAAAAATGAACAAATCACTGCTGTTTTACACCCCTTGCCCGAAATTTTCACCTGATAAGAACTTCATCCCTCGATTGATTTTTGAACATTTTCATATAATATTCACTGTATAAAACCCTTGTTTCTATATTCCCAATGTGTTCTCTATTTCATCCTCTGCTTGATTAATAAATGAATGAATGAAAATGAAATTGCATGAAACAGAACGCTCGAAAATACTATATTTCTGAAAAAGAAAAACGAAAAATAGTGCAACCAATGGGCCTGCGACAACTCGAAAGTAAATGAAAAAAAGTGCGATTCGGATTTTGATTTTGAAGATTGACAAACATTTTACTGTCGTAGAATTACCTTATTGTATATAGTTTCCTGGGATAAGCAATTTTCAACCAGACAAATGAAATTCCCAGTCAGGTGTTCGCTTTTGCAGTTCTTATATGACAAAAACGCTTTCAAAGGTCCTTTTTTGTAGTTTACTACTATTTAAAAAATTCACTTAAGTTAGAGTCGTTTTGAAACGTGTTTACGGTGCCGACTTTCAAAATTCGAATGCTGCAAATTACGTCCGAGAAAAGACAATAAAGTGTGAATTACTCCATAAGTTTGTGATGTCTGGAGATCAGCCTGTTGAAAACCTTGATATTCGTATTCTAGTAAAACCAGAAACTCGGAGGAAATTCATTTTCCACAAGATACTCGAAAAACTACTCAAAGTTTCATTCCAGGTTCCACTTCGACCACATATTCTCCAACCTCAACTTATGGATATTCGAACCAATACTACAATCCATCATCCACGTCGACTTCAACCGTATACAGAAACCCATCAACTTCATATGGAAACACTCAACAACAACAAGGAAACCAGAACTTTGTTGCATATGACACAACCAATCAGAACTCTCCGTATTATTATCAAAGAGTTCCATCAACTGCTCAATATAATTCCGTTCTGGGAGTAAATGCTGGATTCCCTCAAAACTCGAATCAAGTATTGAGAGATCAATCAAATCAAGGAATGTACAACACTCAAACAACTCAAGGATATGGTAACCAAGAATATCAGAACCAGATGATGTACAACAATCCACAAAATACCCAAACGAGTACTTTCATGTATGCGAGCAGCACTCAACAACAGCCCCAACAGTACAACAACAATCAACAACAACAGTACGGTAACAACCAACAACAACAATACAACACTAATCAACAAATGGGATCAACTGGATACAATAATCAACTCATGTACAATCCAAGTTCTCAACAACAGTACGGAAGCAGTACTCCATCACCTCAATATTCAGCTGACTCAATCTCTTGTTGTTCCCAAGTCAGCTCAACCTGTTGTTATCAAACTCAACAAGGAGGATATAGTGCTCAGCAACCATCAAATAATGCTCAATATTCTCCATCTGTTTATCAGTATGGACGAAAATAATTATTTCTTTCCTTTTGTACACTTCAGTTTTGTCTCTTTTTTTTTTCAATTTTCAGTTTTCTCCACTTGCCAAGATTTAAACTCAGATTGCTTAGCTCAATTCAATAAAAACTTACTTCTCTTTCGAATGGGACACTGAACGTTTGGAAAACAAATCAATCGTTATGAATCGTCATGGAAAACAATCGTCAAAACAATCGTTATGGAAAACAAATCAGCAAACAAGATTCAGAAATCTCGTCGGAATTTACTAAGTTTTCTGTGTTCCAAAGTAGTTTAAAGTTAGGAAAATGTGACGTCAGAGAGTTGGCAGAGGAGTTGGAATCCGAAATGCCAGTTCTAAAGTTCTGATTTGTCAGAATTCTATCAATAGAAATCGAGTTTCCAATCTGCTCAAAACATGTCAAAAACTGATATCTGAAAAGATTTCCCCTGTATCTTCAAAAATGGAAAAGTTGATTTTTTGATCATTATCGACTGATTAGACAAAAGGGGCGGAGCCCAAAACGTACAGCGAAATTCTTCAATTCATCTACCCACGAAGAAAAACTGTACCATTTAATGCATTTTTTTGCAAATTAATTCTATTCACGAATGCAAATAAATGCATTAATCTGCTGTTTTGTACAGTAAGAAATTGCATTGAAAAACTTGTCGGTGCAAAATATCGCAAGCTGAAAATTCAATGCGCCTTTAATTTTTGTGTGGCCGCCCGTAAATCCACGTCGCCTGTAAATCCACACAAAAAACGCCCACACAAAAATTAAAGACGCATTGAATTTTCAGCTTGCGATATTTTGCACCGACAAGTTTTTCAGTGCAATTTCTTACTGTACAAAACAGCAGATTATTTGCATTCGTAAATAGAATTAATTTGCAAAAAAATGCATTAAATTGTACAATTTTTCTTCGTGGGTAGATGCACAAAGAGACACATACATTCCCGTCTCACAAAAAATCGGCTGAATTTGATCGAAAAATAGCGTTGTAATGCCCTCTCATCTGATGTCTCATTGTTCCCTCACTATTCTAATTTCCGTCTCTTCTCTTCATTTACGAAACCAAAGGATTTCGCAATCCGAGTAGCCACCAACTGAGATTGAAACCAGAACAAGAGAGAAGGGTTCCTGGAGGGTGCAAACCTTAGATGCAAAACTGTCAATCAACCAACCAGTGATGCCGCAACCAGTGATGCAACGAGTGTTCTCCATCTCGTTGTAACAAGATTGTTTTATCGGAACGTTAAACGCAGACAGAGTATGCTAGGTTAGCAAGCTCCGCCCACCCACCGCGGACCGGTATAAAAGGGAGCGGAAACTCGAGAATCCCCATTTTTTCATAATTTCTTGACTCCGGTTGGTGACCTACTTTTCTCCTCTCTTTTGTCATAAGCCCCCTCCCCCTTCTCACTTTTCTTTAGGAGGTACGGGTAGGAGGGAGACATTAGGAGTACATCTTTTGGAGGCGTGGAGATTTGATCGACAATTGCGCCAATCGCTGTCCTCTCGTTGTCTGCGTCTCCTCCGACATCCTTCTCTCTCTTACTTTGTACAGTGAAATTGAGTTTTTTTCTCATTTTCGGGAGATAGAGAAGCGAAATCAGAAAATTACTTTCTGACAATTATTAAGAAACTTAATAATAATCTTTATATTAAATTAGTAAATAATTCATACATTATCAGTAAAGTTATTCACTATTTAAGTGAACGAAAAAAATCATTAAAAATTTCACCACAACTGACAAAGTTGTGGTGAAAATTAAAACCGACTCATATTAGAATTGCAAAACCGTTTCTAAGGCCGGCTTCCTGAACATCTGACATGTTGAAATTGTGGAAATCATTGAGTGGGGAAATTTGACAGCTAAAAAATTTGGAATTTGATAGCGGTAATCTAAAAATCTGAAAAGTTAACCCAATGGAAAATTAATGTTTTCAGATTGTACCTAATTTTTTAAAATCAGTTTTTATGTCACTATTTGTAGTAGATATTTAATTTTTTATGAATGAATATTAATTTTGTCTTTCAATTTTTAACTCAGAAGTTTTCCAAAAATTCTTCATTCAAAGTATCTGTTATTTTATGTTTATTTACATGAATTCAATTATTTTATAGCTATATCAAAATGACTAAAAATCGGGATATGGTAAGAAATTGGAATTAAATAAAAACCAAAGTTTGAATAATTTTTTGTAGGTTTGCTGCGGTTCTGAGAATGATGATAGTCAACATTCATCATCATTCCTCCAACAAATCTCAAAAGACGATCCAAGTCTAATATCAACTTCAACTGTACCTTCAAAAGTGCATCAATCATCAAAAACTCAAAAAACAACAGGGTTGATCCAGCGTTCTCATTCAGAACCGAATCAAGGTAGCCTTTGAGAAAATGTTTTATAATTTTCAACAATATAGTGCATATCTACAGCTTCTTCACCATCTCACTCAGCTTCCCTTGATTTTCATTCTCAGCCAACTATTCAATGTGATAGGAAAAGATCAAAGAATAATGGCTTATCTCCATCTAAACTTCCGATTCCTTCTGCTTCGAAGATCAAGAAATTTCGTTTGACAAAACGGCCAACTGGAACACCAAAACAGAGAACTCAACGCAAAAGGAAATCGATGAAACTTGGTGATTATCATGGAAATAGCGATGGAATAATGTACTCCAAAGTGTTGAAGTTGGCTCCCGAGTTGCGGAGAGATTATGAACTGGAACGAGACGTTGGTAGTTATTATTATTATTATTATTTATTCACGCATGCTCGATACGTGAAGGTTAATCAATTGAAAATAGAATACAAAAAAAATAAAAAATACAATAAAAAGAGGAGGGGAAGTCAGAAGTCAAGTTCAGAAATGTCAGAATCCGTGTTTCTTCTAGGGCTTTTGATTTACTATTTTATTCAGCACTCTGTTTGTAAAAAATAATCTGCCTATTTTAGTTTTTGATTTCTTCCATCGGTAGGAGTGGCCACGCCTGGTTTTTGTGGGAGAGTAACTAAAGTAATTGTTGTGGTCGATTGCAATTTTACCCAGTAGAAGTTTTTGGAAAAATTTAACGTCAAAGTGTTCCCGCCGATCTTTAAGAGTTTGAAGGTTGTAGTCAATAAGGCGGTCAGCAGCACTTCGGTACTCTGGGTCCGTATTAAGAATTCTTTTACGTGCCACTCTAAACATTACTCTTCTAGTGAAATTATTTTGCACCGCTTCTATGGATTTCACTGTTTTCATATCAGTTGGGTTGGAAACAACCGTCCCGTATTCTAAGAATGGTCTTGCAAAAGTTTTATAAAGCAGTAAGAGTAATCTGACGTTGGAGCTGCAGAATGACGTTGGAGCTGCAGAAGTTCAGGAAGAAATGTTGGAGAGAAGGCTGCGAAGAAGAGAGCAGATGATCTGGAGAAGAAGTACTTTCCGTCCACTTAGTTCTATTTTGTTTTCAATCTAAGTTATTCTTTTGTTTATTTATGTAGTTTATTTATGTATATATGCATCTATTTTATGTTACCATCGTGTCACTCATGTCATTACTTTCTAATGTTTGGGAAGTTTCACTCTTACTGAATGTGATAATCTTTCAATAGTTTGGAAAATATTGAATTGATCTTTTGACGAAGATCAGGGCAGAGCACTTCTAATTTTTGAAAATTTCTAGCTCACTACTAACCAGATGAAATAACTATCACTACAATAGTTTTAGACCTGCATGACGGATGTATTATAATTAGATTATTGCTTATTGTGGGGTTTTTAATGCAGTTACTTTGTTTTCATGCTTTTTTCCCTTATTAATAAATTCATTTACTTCATCCAGGTCTCAATTGTTTGTAAAAAATTCAAAAAAACCAGAGATCAGTGAAGTTGACATATGTTTTCAAAGGAATTTCCATGTTTTGGGAAGTTAAACTGAGAATCGAAGCAACCCGTGAAAGAGTTGTTCCTTTTTTACAGGAATAAGGCTGTCTTTGAAATATCTACTTCTACTTTTTGGGTCTGAAGAACAAAACCTCCAGAACTTCATTACAATTTTCTTTTGGATTTTATGATAGAGAAAAACTCCGCCCTTCTTATATTTTAATGTTCTTTGCAAAGACCCTCTGCCTCTTTTTATTATACCCACTGGGAGGCTTTAGGTACCTAAAGATTGGTTTTTCACAGGAAATCCAACCGAATCATAATCAGAAAATACGTCCTAACTTCCAACTAACATTCGTTTTTTTTCCATCCACAACAATTCTATTGTCGAATCTCTTCAAAATGTCACGCAATTTTGGAAAAGTATCTAATTTCTTTCGAATCGTTTTGCCGTGGGAACCATCTCATATCTGCGGCATTCCTTGTCTCTTTTTTCGTTTTCAGTCCCAATGAAATCGCCGTCGTCTCTTTTTCTTCTTTCTTTTCTCTTTACTTCTGAAGTTTTTTTTTAGAATCCCTGGAGACATTCTACCAGAAAATGGTCTTCATACTTGTTTTTTGAGTAAAATAAACTAAGAAAACAGAGAATCTCAGAATCTTCTTGTTTTTTTTCATTTATCGATTCTTTAGAAATCAGATTGATTATTTCTGAAATTATCAAGTTGTGACGGGAAGCTCATTCTCTTTTTTATTTGATTCACTCCGCGTTTTCTTCTTCTTTCTGCATCGTAGTAGTCCACAGATTTAAGAAATTTAGGCGGCACCAAAATTAAATGACGACAAATTTGTCGAGGGAAAAGGCATCGAAAAAGGAGTTTGTTGAGACAAGAAGACGACGATGAATCACAAAAATTCGTATCAGTATCTCGACACAGAGTCGTAAGTTTTTTATTTCTTTTTTGTGGGATTTACTTATAAAATGGGTCGGTTTATCGAGCTCAAGTTGATTTGGTTCACTCTCGGTACGTTCCAGAAAATCATATTCACTGAATCCTCTAAAAGTGAAAATCATATGAAACATGAATTATTCATTCCTGGTTCAAAAGAGTGATCAATAATATTACTAATCTTGGTTTGAACATCTCATAAACACATAGTTATCAACAGTACAGGTATGAAATATTTTTGTTTCAAAAGTTCAAAAACTCGAAAATTATTACTATCTTCAATAAAAAGTATTTTGTTAAAAAACACCAGCGATTTTCCTTCGAAATGGTGACATGCCTAGTTCGGTAATCTACCATGTATCACCTATCAGAACTCAGTTTTGAGACTTACACACTCCAACATTCTCAAACATCTCCGTTTTACTCCAACATTCTCAAACATCTCCGTTGTCTGATAGTAAGCTGCAGACAAAAAGTGATCCCTGCACTTTGTCCAAAAATGACACGTCCGCAAGAAAAAAAAGAGAAAAGTTTGAGTTCCCATCCTATGAAAAATGTGCTCTTTGCGCTGAAATATGATTCAAGTGAGTGCATAACTGGTCTCGAGGGATATCAATCTCTTCATATTTTTGCTAGTTCTCCGTAGTTTTCTCCAAAAATGTTCAAACAGGCGGTTCCAAATGTACCCAAACTCAGGATGATTCAGAAGTCAATGGTGTAAAAAAGAAAAAGAAAAACGACTTATGACATCTTCTCTTTCATCTTCTCAGTCTTGAATAAGATTACCGGGTGATGCCTACGAAACGACGTGCCACGGACAAGAGCTATTCTATTTTCAACGTTTTTCAACAACGTCTTCAAGAGAAACGAGAATCAAAAAAGAGAAAACCTCCGGAAAATTGGGCGGAGTCTATTCGTGTTCGATATCAAAAGTCTCCTCGTTTTTGACAAGAGAGAATCGGGCTCATCTCGTCAAATTCGGGCGACATCTTCTTCTTTTCCTTCTTCTGTTTTTCTTCTCTTTCTATCATTCTTCTTATTCAACCGCCGTGGTTCCTCCATCTTTTTCCCACTTTTTTCTTCTCCATCATCATCTTCACACTCACTGATTTCTGGAGATTCCCTCCCTCAACCCTTAGGGCATTTTACTAGAATCTTCCTATGTCTTTTCATCTTTTTTCCCGTTTCCTCGTCTACTAAATTTGCTTTTGTTTCCATGGAGCTGTCTCTGCAAAACTCTGTAAACTTGTGAAATGTGTCGTTCATTTTTGAAGAATATTCGGAAGCAAAATCCAGAGTCTCTGTTTTTAAAATAAAGCTTATGACTTTCCCTCAATCTTACAAATAACTTATGTCACCATTAGACAGAGAACTAGTTTTCATGAACGAGATTTCAAAGATCTGTGAAATTGAAACTTTTTGAGTGTTGCTCCCATCCATCTTTTGTTCAAAGAAATGTTTATTTAACTGACCAAACTTCTATTATCACTCCTCCAGACAAACAATTGTTCCAAAATTCCCGCCGGTCACCGATGAGATCACAGCTCAAAGACCCGACACGTGTCCCATGTTTTTGAACTTTCAGGAATATGACAGGTCCTTTGGGAGGTCTTTTCCCGCTTTTCACTTTTTTCTTGAGATTTATAAGCGTTCTGGCGTTTTCGCATTCTGAATCTCAGTATTGCTTTTGAATATTCTCTACATTTATATTGGAAATTTCATAGGTGAGTGGCTCATAAAAGTTGATTTTGCACTTCGGTTCGCTGACGGTTTAAAAAAAAAGATTTAGAAATTGGCAAAATGAAAAGTTCTCAGTTTGAACTCCGAGAACAATCAGAATTCGGTTAAGAATTCTACTCACAAACTGATGGTTTTTATAGAAACTATACAAAATCCATGATTTTCCCAAGTTCACACTCCACATATAAAACAAGAAGGTTATTTTAACTATAGCTATAGAGAGTTCTGTTAAGAAACTTAGAAGCGACCAGAAAGTTTACGATCCTTGACTTCAAAATCCCGTATTTCATTGAAACCACAAACTTTTCCCTTTCACTCTGTATGCTCACTTTGTCAAAAACTGACAAAATAATGAAGATTCTGGTTCGAAAGTTGTCAAAATGTCATTTGAAAGTTTCATCCCCCGTAGTCAACACAAAACACATCTGTTTTTGTTTTTCCATTCAATTTTCTCATTTCTTTTTCTTCTCAATCATCATCATCTGTTGAAGAGAATTTGTCTACTGAAGGGGCATCTACACGTTTTATTCCTTCTCTCTGTATATCTCTTTTTCAATTTTTGTGATTTTGCAAGAGTGGAACTGTTCAGCTCATATTCTTCAATTACATCAAAAGCTGTAGTCCATCAAATCAAGATAAAGAAGACGTCGACGACGAAGAGGAAGAAATGATTGGAATGGAGGATGGCGTCCGGTGCGCGTACTTCTTGCTCTCTTTCTTAAAAACGGACTAGACCTCCCCACTTGAGTTAATAAGTTTTTCGAGTACTGACTTCTTCTGAATTCAGCAGAATATATATATTTGCGGGGGCTCTGAACTACGTCAGATGTGTAATAGACAAATGGGATAACAGGATATAACAGCAGCACAAAAACTTTATTTCTATCCAATTGGCCATCAAATGTTTAGCGGTGACTTCAGTCTTGCTTTCTTTTTTTGTTTACAAACCAACCCAAACGATTCGGTTTTATTGAGAGAAGAAGCATTTTGTTCTCCATCAAACTAGAAAAATTCAAAAGAAACTTTTTCAAGTGGACCAAGAAAAAAAAGAGTGAAGGAAATGGAATAAATCAGTTTAAATTTGAAGGATGTTGTCGGCACAAGGACGTCGATTCTCTCGTTGTGCTCCATCACCACGACCAAGAAACAGAAATCTTCAGAATATGCCACCACCTGCGGCAGTTCATATCAGAACAAATGATATGATTAGTCCCGAGGAAAGAAGGTAAGCATTCTACAACCGGAGAAAGAATACATCTGTAATTTCCAAATTATTCAGGTTTCTGGAGGCAGCTGAACTAGGAAATAAACCAACATTACAAGAGTTTTTGGACTATGTAAGATTCTAAATGTTGACTTCCAGATATTTCAATTAATTTGTTATTTCAGCACGATGGAGAACGTCGATTGAATGTGAACTGCCTTGATTCAATGGGTCGAACAGCACTGGAAATAGCAGTTGATAATGAGAATATGGAAGTTGTTGAATTACTTCTTCAACAGCCAGATATTCGAATTGGAAATGCATTGTTGTGTGCAATACGAGAAGGTATTCAAACTGTTAGGGTGATGGTTTCCAAATCTTAATATTCAGGTGTGTATCGACTTGTTGAAGTGCTCGTTAATCATCCCAATATCACAAAAGAAATGCTTGGAGAGGGTTGGACTCAGGCTCTAGATCCATCTGAAGCTGCGAGTGCAGAGTATTCAAGTGATATTTCACCGGTTATACTGGCTGCACAGCTGAATCAATTTGAAATTTTACAAATGTTGATTCGAAAAGATGCGAAGATTGATCCGCCACACAAGTTAGTTTCTAGAAGTTCCACACTTTTTTGATTCTTCGGTTGGCAATCGTTTCTATTTTCAGCCACATGTGTATTTGCGAGACGTGTGATCGTGAACGTCTTTATGATTCACTTCAGTACTCTCTGAAACGGATAAACACATATCGTGCACTTGCAAGTCCTGCGTATATGTCCTTAACAAGTTCTGATCCAATCAATGAAGCATTCAAACTTTCATGGGATCTACAAAAATTGGCGTTCGAAGAACACGAGTTCAAAGAAACTTACCTGCAATTATCGGAACAATGCAAACAATATTCATGTGATCTTTTGAGTCAATGTCGAAGTTCAGAAGAAGTTATTGCAATTCTAAATAAAGATGGAAACAATAAAGAAGAAAATATTGATGTTTGGGAGAGTAAACTATCATTGTCAAGACTGAAACTGGCAATCAAATATGAACAAAAAGCGGTAAGATGATTAGTGCAGATGTTCAGCTGATCTGATTAATATTTAAGCGACAGAGGTGAACGATTATTCATGGAAATAGTTCGAACTTGACGAAATAGATTTTAACAACTAACAGCTGACTCACATAATTGTTTCAGTTTGTCTCGCATCCTCATTGCCAACAACTTCTAACCTCAATCTGGTATGAAGGCATCCCGTATCGCCAACAAAGTGGAACATGGGCTAGCTTCTTTCTCTACGCTTTTCTACTCATCTTTTGGCCTATTTTCTGTCTTTTGTATATTCTGGTAAACATCTTTTTTCGTTTTCTCTTTTCTAATAATTGTACATTCCAGATGCCAAGAAGTCGATTGGGTAAACTGGTTCGATCTCCATTCATGAAGTTCTTCTACTATTCCATCTCTTTCGCAACATTTCTAGGATTACTAACATGGGCAACATTTGAAGATTATCGATATGAAAAAGGAGAAAGAGTGAGTTGAAGTCAAATATCTTCTGATGATGATCTTCATGTTTTGAGGGCGGAGTAACGCGAGCTTCGGATCGTGGACCGCCTGCAACATGGGTGGAATCACTTGTTTTCACATGGGTCATCGGAATGTTGTGGTCAGAAATCAAACAATTATGGGAAGAAGGATTCAAGAGATACATGAGACAATGGTGGAATTGGCTTGATTTTCTTATGATTTGTCTCTATTTATGTACTATTTCAATCAGGTACCAATTCACACAGTCGTTTCTAATTCTGAAAATTGAAAACTTCAGACTAAGCGCGTATTACATATTCACATATCGTGAGGATCCATATCGATACACAGTTCGTACACATTGGTCATCGGAAGAACCAATGTTAGTCGCTGAAGCACTGTTTGCTGTTGGAAATGTTTTTTCCTTTGCTCGAATCATTTATCTCTTCCAAACAAATCCTTATTTGGGACCTCTTCAGGTGAGGAACCAACATATTTTCAAAAATTTCATAGAGCAAATTTCAGATTTCTCTTGGCTGTATGCTGGTTGATGTTGCCAAATTCTGTTTCATATTTGTCCTGATCATCAGTTCTTTCTCGATTGGACTTGCTCAACTCTATTGGTATTATGACCCGAATACAGATGTATGTTTACCTGGTGCCACGTGTAAACAGAGTTCAAATGTATTCTCCTCGATTGCTGATTCATATTTAACACTTCTCTGGTCTCTATTCTCTATTACAAAGCCAGAAGACACGGATGTAATCGAAAATCATAAGATAACACAATGGGTTGGACAAGGAATGTTTATCATGTATCATTGTACATCTATAATTGTACTGCTGAATATGCTGATTGCCATGATGTCGCATTCTTTTCAAATCATCAACGATCATGCCGATTTGGAATGGAAGTTTCATCGAACAAAACTGTGGATGGCTCATTTCGATGAAGGATCGAGTCTTCCACCTCCATTTAATATTATTATAACTCCAAAATCACTCGTCAACTTTGCGAACTTTTTGTTGAATTCCGTGAGATGGTTACTTGGAAAATATACTTATCAGAAGAACAGGAATAGAGCTACTATTCGGGTAAAAAATTAAACTTATCTGAAGTAAACAACTCATTTTAATTTCAGCGTCCCGGATACTCTCGGAAACGAAATGAAATGGAAAAATCAGGAGGGCAAGATGATGAAACAGCAAAAGTTCCTCTGACTTATGCAGATATAATTCAGCGTCTCGTGGCAAGATTCATTCATCAAACAAAGAAAGAAATGAAAATGGATGGAGTCAATGAGGATGATTTACATGAAATAAAGCAGGATATCAGCAGTTTAAGGTGGGTAAAATACTCGAAAGCTCCCAATTGGATTTAGAGCTGTGGCTGACTCAAAACCACCAAATTTTCCCAAGATTGTCATAAATCTTATGATAAGAAACATATGTGAAACGTCAGCTGCTCAAAAAGAATCTTAAAATTTAAATTTCAGATATGAGCTTCGAGATGACCGTCGGCGAGAAATCGTTCGTAGTTCATCTCATATTGACGCAGTGAAAAGAGACATAATGCGGACAATGAGCACGAATTCAAGAGCTCGAGTATACGGTGGAAGTATGAGATTACCAAAGACACGTCCGTCAGTTGCAGAAGAATCAGAAGAAGATGAGAAGAGTGATGAGACGAGTTCAACCGATGAAGAGGCAGATGAAACGAGGTTTTTCCTAAAGTACTTTCTTCTACTTCTACTCTTTTTCCTCAGTTTTGCTTCTAGTTTAGTGTCTTTATCTGCATTATTCTTGAGGTGTATTCTTCGAGATTCATAAATTTCAGATCTCGGAAATCATCAGTTCTTTACACACCTCCAGTCAATTCAACGCTTCCCGGTATCATCAGTGAAGAGGCTCCTGTTCGAAAAAATCAAAAAAGAAGAGCAAGTGAAGCTGATTCGAAACTGCCAGACAGACCTTTGTCGGAAACATTTCAATCGAATTTTACTGTAAACTTTCGGAAACCCACAACTAAATTTTACTCATTTTTTCCAGCCTAAACTACTTCCCGTGTTCGCTCAGCCTCCACACAGTGCACTTCGTAAAACGGATACTTCCATGAGTTTTCCGATTAATGGAACAATTTTGGAGACGTCGGTTGTCAAACCACCTAGAGGTGTTTTAAGGTATTACTTGACCTATTATCAATTGAATCTGAAAACATTTTCAACTTTCAGAGCATCTCAAGAGAACTTAACTACAGTTGAGCTGATGGAAACGTTGAGAAAAGAAATGAATGAGAAATTCGATCGATTGATAAATGGAATGGTTGAAGTGAAAAGTCCTGCATCTCATAGTCATGTTGAATTTAACGTTGAAAAATGATATACTATTCTCTTTCAAAAGAGTGTTATCCATTCCCTTGAATCTTTGGTCGTGAGTTGTTAAAATCTGAATCGAATAGATTTTGTAACTCTAGAAAAGATTCTGTATGCATATGTCAGTCTCCACTCATTTTCACTCCTTTTCAACTATCGGGTATAAAAACTTCTGAAACTGTATTACTAACGTACGATAGGTTTTATTCAAATTTTTATGATTTCATTGTTTTTTAATTTCACTTTCGATCTTTTTATTCTCTAAACATTTGAGCTGGAAATGTATAAATTCAACAACAATTTTTCAATCCAATATAAAAACAAGGCAGAAAAAGATGTACATAATTCATGCAATACTTTCTTCTAGAATCGTCGCGTTTTTTGAAGCAGTTATTTTGAGTCTCCTGTTTCTTGATGGCACTTTTTTGATCAAGGACTCCATTTGAACACTTTCTGTTTTTCTCGGAGGACCAGTCGATGTTTTATGGCATGATATCTGAAAATTAAGTAATTTGACAAGTTTGTCACAAGGAACTGGGAATTTTGTGTCAAAAATTCTCAAATTTGAGTTTGGGCGTAGATTAAAAATCACTCCAAACATAGCCAACATGCAATATAATTGGGAAGTGAACAACGATGAACGCGCTTGTGATATAAAAGAGTGCAATGAATTGGTAAAGCAGTCATATCATCATACCTCTATTTGATTCAATATTAATTTTGTCTGAAAGAAAAATAAAAAGTTAGTTGGTTATGTGTAAGCAGGTGGCTTTTATACGGTAGTTGATGATAGGAATCTCAGAATAGAACGAATAAATGAATCGAAACAAATTCTGACTTCCAAGTGAATCAACTACTGCATAAAAGAGTGCATCGTACATCATTAGCCGTATTAGTAGGACCATAGGATAAGCGGTGTCGAATACTGTTGAAAAACGTTCTCCGTAACACGTCGTCATTTAACTGAAATCAGAAAATAGTTGAAATTGAACCTTGGAATAAATAATGAAGAAGCACGCAATGTCTACCGTATCAACTGTTGCATCAATCACCATTCGACATATCCATCCGATTAAAGCAGCTGCTGTATTCCACATGTATGAGACAACTGCTTCAAGACACATTGGCTCGTTCTGAAAAATAAGTCGAACAGTGTTTAAAGTATTGATTTGAATGGTTTCGGAATATCACAACTGCTTCAGCGGCTGAAAATGACTGTAAGATTCATTAAAAGTCTCGATTAAAACTGGTAATGACATTTCTGGAACGGTTACAAGAGACTGCCTCATTACGAGGTTATCAGAGAATAAAGAATTCTTCATAATCTAATGATTTCAGGTAACGTACCGTTTGATGTTGTTCACAGAAGTCTCCAATAGAAAATGATCCGAGATAAGCAGTCCCCGTAAGAGCACAAGTACCAGCAAACAGAATGAGATGGATACCAAGACGGAGCATTGAACCCCAATGACGGTGATAAGAAGATACTTTTCTCCTAGAGAATAGCAAATGAATAATAAAAACATAGCTGACAACAGATATCAGATAGAAAAATATAGGTGGAAGTATAGTTACAATGAGACTTCGAGTTCCAGGATGAGATTTAATATGATTGCACAAATCAACGAGCCATTCACCGATATACTTAAATTTGATTGATTTGAGATATTATCAGTTTTGATTATCACTCACCTCGTCAGAATCGAAATCATCAAGAAACAAATGAATGACTGAGTTGCTATTATAATCCAATTCCCCTCGATGCACCAGCACGACACAAAGTAAAAAACAAAACAGTAGTGCCAACCAACCGATCAAAATATATTTCGCAACTTTCATTGATGTCAGATTGACCTGAATTATTCGAATAAGATATTCTTCTCAATGTGGTCTCACCTTATACTGCAAAGGAGCTCTGACAGCATAGTTGGTGAGTACAGCAATACCAGAATACGAAAGACTAACACACCAATAGTTGAGAACAAAAACAACTTGAAGAACATATCGAGAAACATCAGTTTCAACCGGAAGACAGATATGAGAATCACATCTATCCATTTTCTGTTTCATATAAAAATAAGTTCCGACGATTATTGTGAAAATGTCGGCACATGTGCGATTTATAGTCAGTGCATATCGTTTCAAAGGTAATTTTCCTTTTCGAATTCCTACTGTAACTACTATTAAGTAGATCACGTTTGCTGAAACAATTAGAGTTTTTAGAGCAGCTTTCTAGCCAACAAACGTACCAATTAACGCTCCAAGAGCACTGAATGGTAAGAAAAAATATAGAGTTGCAAACATATTTTCAACGGCTTTATAATTTTCTGATTCTTCTTCTGGAGTACACGTAAGAGAAGATGTGTTGGGTGGAGGTGGTATCATGATATAACTGCAAAAAAATAGATAAATGAGTAATATGATCTAGACAGAATGTCTGGGTATTCGTTTGGGGAAAAATAGAAGTTGATTGGAGAAAAAGAAGAAGAATGAAGAGCATTGATCAAGAAAAAGAATGGACGAACACTTTTTCTGCAAGCATTTGAATTCCAAAACGACCAAATTTATGAAGTCTTATCGTCGGATGAAAATGAAAATGTGGGCGAAATTCCAATTAGAACGCGAGTTTGGCAAGTTGGGTCATATCTTGAACGAGAAGAAAAAATGGTAAAAGAAGAGAGAAAGGGTATGCAACAAATATGAATAATTGATAATGACCTATTCATCAGGGAACGCGTTTTGAGAAGAGAAGTGACGATGGGTTGGAGGTCTCACACAGAAGAAGAGAATGGTGTTTCAGACTCTTTATCTTTTTGAAAGTTTTTTTTGGAATCAGAGGGTCAGAGATTGAGTGGGAAATGTATTGATAACATGATTCACAAAAAGGTTCGAAATAGCTAATCGACATTTTCACACTTTCGGATCATGTACACTTATATTTCGCTCAGAAAGCTTACTGAAACATTTTGTGTGACAATCATTTTCAATCGATAAATTAAACAACAAAAAGAGCGAGACTATTCAGAAAACAAGAGATTACAACAATCTAATACACAAACGTCACAATGATTCTGATCTCAATGAATTCCTCTTATCCAATTCACCAGAGATTATTACGAGTGTATATTCAAACAAGTAGGTTGATTCTGGTTTACTGAAACTCATAAAACTATTCGAAAATTATTTTGGTTGAACACAAAACATTTAATTGCAAAACTCCTTCCCAACTGTTACCTATTGTATTCACTGGAACTCTTCAATGATTCACAAAAACTTAAAATAGTTGCTAGAAAAACAATAATAACATGTTTTCGTTCATGTTTTCACCATTGATAATTACTTTTCGTCATCAACAGCTAATTGTAAAACGAACAAGAATTCAGATGATCAATTTAGATGAACCTTTTTCCGAATATATAGTCCATTTATATTTTAAAAGGGAAAATGAAGTTTATAAGAAAAAATTTGATTACTTTAGCAGAAAAAGCCTTGAGGCATATTTTTCTCTTCTTGGAACTTTTCTATAATTGTAGGTTAATAGAGAGAAAAAGGAGAAAACATTGATCTGATCGAAAGTTAATTACATGTTTTTGAGAAGAGAATAATAATAAGAATTCAAACTTCTCATATGTTGCTTTTCTTTCAATTTCAAGTCTAAATGAAAACTGGAACTCTCCTTTTTTCCTGAAGTTTGGTTCAAAAAATCAACGAAAGAGCGCTGCGAAGTGAATGGGCGTGTCCTCTTTTCCTGATTAAGAGAGATGTGAACAGAAGGAAGAAGAAGAAGAAAAAGAAGACGTCGCAGGTTCTAAAGTGACTTTGAGAGAAAAAATGTGTTCGTTAATCTTTTAGAGAGAAGAAAAACTGAAGCAAAAAACGGAAAAAGAAACAAATTTCTATGCTCTTGGTAATGAAAACGTTTGGGTGGCCTCTGTTAGAGACAATTACGATCAATTATAATTTAAAGAGAAGAGACATTTCAGAATGTTTATATTTTATCTAACAGCAGTTACTCCATTTTCAGTTTTTTAGTATCCTTCTACCTAAAACTGAATCAGCGACAATGAAGGAAAAGAAAAAAGAAAAACAGAAAGATTGTGGCTCAAAGTTTCCATTGAAAATCTCTGAAAACAATTAAAAAGTCACGTGTCTGTCTGATAGAATCCTTTGAGACTCAAAACTTAGTCATTCTGATTTTTAATTAGTTAATTGAGCAGAATCATTCTGATAAACAGATCAGAAAATCTGAGTAACGAACTGAGTTTAAATAAAAATTAGCTGAAAAAAGAAAGAAGTAGATCAGATGTCATGAAGGCACAAGACTCATAAAGTATCCATAATTGAGAAAAGAGTTGAAACTAAAAAAAAACTGAAAAGAGTAAAATTTCGAAAAGTACCAAACGATTCCTTCTTCTCCATTTTCCATTTCAATCCGGAAATGGGTGAAAAGTCGTTCTGTCTGGAGAAAAGGAAGCTGTAGAAACCTATTAATCAGGATCCGTTTGGATAAGAAAACGCAGAAAAAATAGAGAAAGGGACTTGAACTTTTTCATCAATTCTTCGTTTTCCTTGCTTTTTCTGTTTTTGGTTTTCTCTATTCTCATCTTTCTTTTTGTCCCCTTCTTCTACTTTTCACTCAGGAAAATCTCATTAGATGAGCTATTGTCGCGAACTTTTTCTGGCCGGTTAAGGGGCAAAAGATGACAAGAAAGCGTGTGGATGGGTGGGAAAGTGAAACAAAAATAACACTGAAAATAGTGGTGAATTTAGAGGACAAGCAAAAACAACCAAAAATGAATAGAAAGATGTTCGAAGAGGAAATTGATTACAAGAAAAAGACTGAAATTCTTGCACGCGAGAAGAAGAAAGAAAATATGAAAACGTGTTAGTTAAATAAGGAATTTCAGAGTTTTCGTGAAGCTGGATATAAAATTTGTTCGAGGAATGAATTTATAAACGGATGGTGCATGATTCAACTAGTTTTTGAATGTTAAATCTTGTTAAACGAATCAAAATCTTTTGAATAATCGATCAAGCATGTGAAGCAATACAGTTTATTAGAAATTTATTTACGTTCGTAGTGTTCTCACACATTTTGTTATAATCAAGATTCCGCCCTTCAAAAAAGTATTATTCCCACTTAGTAAAGTCAATTTTCATAAAATGAATCCGAAGACCAACAAGAAAATGATACAGTAATCCTTAACATTATTTCAGAACGAGAAAAGGTGTGGAACGAAAACAAATAGATTTTTATTTAAAAGCTTAGCTTCCAATTCAGATAAAATAATTTCCAATAAAGTTTCAGAACTATCGAAACGCGAAATACAATCAAACCAGATGCATCTAGAATTAAAAAAATATAATATAGCAATATAAAATAAATCAATATGAAAAATTATACTCTCTTGCACATCAAAAAAATATTGGTTAATCATGAAAAATTATCAAGAATTCTGTCTGGGAGGTTTGTTTTTTCCACCCTCTTTCGTGACAGGTGTTCTTCTTTTCCTCCGCCCTTTCTTAGATTTTTTTATTCTTATTCAGTTCTGATTACTGGGAGTGACCTGATTTCACTTTTTAAAATGTTTCCTTTGTCAAAAAATAAACAAATTTAATGTTTTCTTCGAGTTTTCCGATGTGAATTGAGAAAAATATAAGTTTTCAACGGATCTCTCCCACATTTTTATAGGAGAGACATGACGTCACCCTACTAAAATTTTCAGATTTTTGCACTACTAGATGAGTGAGACAACATTTTATTGAATGAACAAATATTTTAGAAAAGAACATTTCACTCAAAAATATTATATGTAATCGATGGTTTCCACATGAAAATAGGTTATTTTCGAAAGAAAATTGTAAATTCTTTTTTCCGAATCCCGGAAAACGTTTTTGAGGGTCTCTTGAAAGAGTCTGTCAGACATACTTCCCTCTATAATTTAATCAAATGTTCTGTAGATGTACTAGTTGGCTTTCAAAAAAAAACACAGACCCAAAATACCAGAAAAATTTGTATAAGAAAATAAAACGAAAAGTGATATAAAGGTGATGAAAGACGCACTTGAAGTAATGATAAATTTTTGATGTTTAATTAGTCTAGACGGTTTGAACAGAAGTGTAAGCAGTCTGAACGAATCCCAAGAGACATGTTTCCATAAATAATTGAATAAAAATCAAAAAGTAAAAAGTAAAAAGAACCTTTCGTTTTAAAATCCCAGGTGGCAATGTCCGTCTGGTTGAAAAGTTTAAAGTTTCGAGAAATTAAAACTCTTGAAAAAAGAATCCTCGATACATTTGAAAACTCTTCTTCTTCATCTGACAACCCTCGATTTACTCCATTTTTCTCTCTTCCAGACAAGTTTTGCGCATCGCACATGAGTGATTATTTCCGGAGAAGAGAAAGAAAGAAAGGAAGAAGAAGAACGGGAAGTTCATGATGATGTTTGAAGATCTACCCGATTATCTCGAAATTCGAAAATTCTCAGATTCATTCATAAATGATTCAGTTTTACAAAACTATGTATCTTGAGAGTATTCGAGTTTGTTCCTCAAAGAGAAACATCCTACTGTGATCTATAATAATAGAGTATCTTGATATTTTCCTACAAAATTACCAGATTATTCGAACAGTATCTTATTCTGATTTCTTGTCTCATCATTTGCACAAATTATTCTTACAAATAGTACATTTTTGATAATTATATTTTTATCCTATTTCTCCCGTATTATTCAGAACTAGCTTGAATCGGAGCTTGTTCGAACCTTGACTCATTCAAGGTAGAGCCAGTTTACATTTCCTAGTGTATAAAACTTTGAGTTCTGCTTCTAGTCTAGGTTATTCTACTGGACTTCATGATCCAGATGTATTGAGCGGATTCAGGCCAACCGTAGGGAAAATTCTGAATTTTTTGTGGGCGGTCTTCTCCGAGTATCCTCACTCTCCCTGTTTCCTGGTTTGTTTTGGACAAGAACCTGCGGAGTTTTATCTATACTTAAGGAACGCAGTATACCACCTCGATGAACAAAAATCAGTCAATTCTTTTGTGATTGTTCTCCTTATCAGCTGATATTTCCGATTCAGAAACAACGAAATGATGCTGATTCTGACGACATTTCATCAGAAAACCAAGTCATATCAAGCGTTTTATTCTACTGGGAACGTTCACTGTTTCCGAACCAGGCTTGGTCGGGAAAAACTTTTCGGGAAAATCGGGAACAAAAAAATTTCCCGAAATTTTTTTTTCGGGAAATCGGGTTCCCGGTTTTTTTCCCGACTTTTTTTTCGGGAAAATCGGGAATTTTTCGAGAAATTCGAGAATATTTGAAAACGAACATTTAATGACTCAAAAATGCTCATTTTTCCACATTTTTTATTTTCATCATCAATGCTAGCAATAAAAACTTATTCAATAACAAAAGTTCGTTTGTTGAGGTTGGAACCCCATCAATCTCCCGTTTTGCAGAAACATCTCTCAGCGCTCAATAACTTTCTATTATCAAAACAGTTTTTGGTGACGAGAACATACGTTCTGCTTCTGAATTCGTTGCTGGAGAGCTCAAATACTCATGATAAATACGGGAAAGAGACAGAAATGATGAAAATTTTAGCAACAAGCGATAAAAAAAATTGTTCCCGATTTTCCCGGAGTTTTTCGGGAAATTTTCCCGAAAAAAGTCGGGAAAATCGGGAAATCGAGTATCCCGATTTCCCGGCCTCGACCAAGCCTGTTCCGAACAAGAAGAAGAAGAAGCTACAATACAATTGATGAATTCCCATATTTCTGTTTCACTGATCCTCATTTCTTTTCATTTTTTTTCTATTTTGTTAAATCCGTAGATCACATTTGTGGTTTGTGATAGAGTTCAGAGTCACTTTGCGGGAGATCCTCTCTTTTCAATTGTCATCATTTCAATTTGACCTATAAAGAACACACAAAACATCGCTTTCAATGTGCAATGATAGTCCCGCCCCCATCCTGTTTTGTCTACTTTTCTTTTCTATATAACTTCGGACCACACAACATATTTATGTCTTCTTCTTCTTTCACTCTATCTCTCTCTTTCCTCTAGTTTCTTTCTCTTCTTTGAACGTGCCTTGAACTTGCATTCTCGTTTTTTCCTCCCCCACTTCAACTTTATTTTCATTTCCAGAAGCTCTTCCGAAATCTGTCAATTTTCTATTCTAATGCTGAGTTTCCAATCGAGGTAATTTTAGTATTACTGACAGTCCTTGAGGGCACTAACCTACAGTTTGGTAATCTTTGAACAAATCATAGAACATAGATAAATCCTTGAAAAAGGATGAGTCGCAGACAGTCAGAACATTTTGTTTGTCATCATTTTCTGTCTCCTCCTCTTTTCTTCTCCCAACTATTTATACAACACTTTTCTCCCCATTCACTTTATGGTCAGATCAATTTTAACTTTTTTAAAAACTCTATTACATATTTCTAATTATACTTAATTCTCCATGTGTTATTGTTTTTTCAAATGATTTAAATATTTTTTCCAGGCAAGCCGCTCAATTTGCTATCCAAAGAACAATGTCTGTTCTCGCCGGAGTCAATACCAAAGTTCTTAAAAATGGTATGTTCAGATGGGGAAAGACAAAAAAGTTGGAAGAAAAATTATTTTTTTTGCGAGGAATCTGAGATTTCCATTTTCTAGAAAAAATACTCGAGTTATTTCGATTTATGAAAGTGTATAAACCATACTTGCAAAATTCCGGGCTGGCCCGGCCCGGTCGGCCCGGATTTGAATTTTTGAATTTTTTTCACTAGAATTTTTTTTTCAATAATTTTTTTGTCTGAAAATTTTCCAAATTTTTCTCAAGAATATAAAAAATCAGTTTAAAGCGAGTTATGAGACCTCAAAATTCCAAAAATCGCTCCTCGTCGTCATTTTTTCAGTACATTTCAATAGAAATTCTCCTCGTCTGAACGTGAAATGCATTCATAAATGTTCATTTTTCGAATTTTTTCTTGAAAATTTTTGAAAATATTGCTTTCACGTGTAGGACGAGGAGAATTTCTATTGAAATGCACTGAAAAAGTGCACGACTAGCATCGATTTTTGACATTTGGAGGTATCATAACTCGCATTAGACGCATTTTCAGACATGAAACCAAAAGAAATGTATCTTTTTCCTGGCTTTCTGAATCGATTCATATCAAAAACCCTCAATTTAGAACTAGTTGTGTCCCCCTTTAAAATTTTTTGCCAAAAAATTTGAAAAATTTTCGAAAAAAAACATTGAATTTTTTTAGTACTGAAAATCCGGGCTGAACCGGGCCGGGCCGGGCCGGGCCGGAGAAATTCTGGTTTCGGCCCGGCCCGGCCCGTTGCAACTCTGGTATAAACTAGAATTATGTCACTGAAAACGAGTTGTTTTCGTTTCCAATTCTGAACATATAATTATTCTACGGCCGGCCGAGCAGAATTGTTATTCATTCGTCTTTCATTTCTCACATAACTGAAAATATGTATACTAGTTGGTTTTCGTGGAGAAATCATATTTCTAATCAACGTAAATGTGAGTTTTTACTTAGGAAATTCAAATCTATCAAATTCTCAAAGTGTAAATATGATTTTTGCAGGTGACGCAGCTCCATCTCCTCCAGCAGCCGGAACTTTCCGAATCTACAATATGCGTTTCTGTCCATGGGCTCAGCGAGCTCTGATCTATGCATCTGTGAAACATATTCCAAGTGAAGTCATCAATATCCATTTGAAAGAGAAACCAGATTGGTATTTCTCAAAACATTACAAGGGACAAGTGCCAGCTTTGGAGCATGACGAAGGAAAGAAACATGTGATTGAATCAGCTCATATTCCTGAATATCTGGATGATTTATTCCCAGAAACTCGTATTCTTCCAAGTGATCCATATGAGAAGGTCAAGCAAAAGTTGCTCTTGGAAAGACTTGGTGCAGTGGCTCCGGCCTTCTATGGAGCAGTTCAAGCTGCCAGTAATCCAGCTGTTCGAGAGGAGAAATACGCTGAGTTGGTGAAAGCTTTTGAGCAAGCAGAGAACCTGTTGACTTCAGATTTCTATTCTGGTGAGTGATTTTTGAAAAAAGGTTTCACTCTTTTAAATTAGTATCTTTCTAATTGGAAGCATCTTCTAGGAAACTCGAAGCCAGGATTCGTCGACTATCTCATTTTCCCGAACATTCAACGCTCCTTCTGGCTTTCCCACATTCTCAAAGATTTCCCGTTATCATCCACCTCATTCCCAGGGCCGAATTATCCAAAACTGACAAAGTGGTACAAGACATTGGAATCAATTCCAGAAGTTGCTGCTGCCAGTCAGCCCACTGAAGCAGGCGTCGGATTCTTCAAAGATTATATGACAGGAACACCTAATTATGATTATGGATTGTAATTTGTAAATTGTAAATTGTGAATTGTAAGATTTATTTTATTCAAAGACTGGAAGTAAATGAATTGGACTAAAGAATTGTTTATGTTTATATCCGAAAGACGTAAGACGAAGGCTTTTCGAAAGAGAGAGAAAGAGAAGAAAAATACGGACAAGATCTGATTGTTGTCTCGTCCAGTAGTCACTTTCGATTTCATTTCTCATATAAAAGACGACACGCGGGCGGACTTCTGTTTCTTGCAAACTATTCTTCCTCGTTTCTTGTTCCAACGAGAAACTTTCATTTTTGAAAACGATTATAAGACATCTCGCACATACCAGAGCTTTTCGAGCATAACATTCCAGCGAGAATCATAATGAGAAGCTTGCCTATTTCCGAGAGAACGCTTTCGTTTTTTTTTCATCTCAAAACATCTCGAATTTCTCACGATCCTTTCATTTCAATAGCCGTTCATTTTCCATATATAAATGAAAGAGAGTCGATATTGGTTCGAAAAAAACATAGAGCAAAGATAGGTTTTGATATCACATCCCAGTTTATTCAAAGAGTTTTCGAATACAAAAATAATAAGAAATAGGAAGTTTCCTCGTATTCTATTGATACCTGAAAAGATTATGGTATTTGGTGGGTGAAGCCAGGTTTCAAACGTTAAATAACTAGGATAACTCTACTAGAACATTTCCAAAAAAAGTTATTCTCATAGATCAAATTCTCTTTTTTAAATTTCTGGGATAAGATGTTTACCAAATAATTCACTTCTGAGATTCCTCATTTTGTAGGATCAATGGATTCTTCTTTGCCTTCTCTTTCCTATTTATTCATTCTCTCGTTCATTCTGATGATAGAATGGACCAAAAGCTCTTCTTCTTCTTTTCCTTCTTTCTCTCTTTTCTTACTTATTGGTCAAACTCTTCGTATACTCACAAAGAGTCTCTCTCTCTGTCTCTTCTCTCTCTCTCTCTCTTCTTGCTTCTTCACGTCACTTGTCGTTTCTGCGTCTCTCATAATTTCTATACTATTTCTGTCAAGTTCTATAGTCACCTGTCTTCGTCTCCACCTATTGCCACTCGACAATTACTGCGTAGAAGCTGTTTCAATTGTAATGAGACGAACGGTCGGAAAAGAAGAAACACATTGATCTATCACTTTGAGATTTCAATATCTGAACGAGATAGATATTTCTCTCTTTTTCCTCTTCTTCTTCTTCTTATCCATTTCCTCGTTTTTGTTCAATTTTCTGCATTCAGATGAATTTCTTGTTTCATTTGGCAAAATGTTTCAACCATTTTTCATCAATCGCCCAAAACGTTTCCCGAATAATTTCAAATATTTGCTCACGACGCTAGTTTCTCCTTCTCTGTTCCTCTCTTTTTTCGCCAATTTTGACGTTTTCTTGCTCAAATATTTTGACTATTTGACAGGAACCCAAAATTTATTATCTTCCAGAAAATCCTTAATCTATTCACTTCTACTTCACATCAGTCACAATTATCATTCTCATTCTTGGACTTTACGCCTGTCACATATTTATAAATATGAAGAAATTGACAAGAGAGGCTCAGGAACCTTTAATACGTAAGTTTTGGAAACATTTGTACTCGCTCTAGCTGATTTCTGAAAGTAAAAAAATGGGGCTGTTTTGACACCGATAGTATCTCACAAACTGGGGACAGAACGTCAGGTGCTCTGTGGATCTCTTTTTTCCCTCTGACCCTCTTGCTTCCGTTGATGAAATGAAAAAACATTGGTGCAGGAGAACCTTCTATTCGTGTCCAATGTGCCGGCACTATGACTATCTCAATCGAACGGTTGTAAATCTCACGAAAAACATAATTTTTTGAACAACCACACAATTTTAACTGTCATACAGTACATTATTGGAAATATAAACACCTTCAGAATTTCCAGTGAGTATAAAAAGTTGTTAGGCCAAAAAACCGTTAAGATCTGATTTCTTATTACTAGCCAGTTTTACAGTGCATATTTTTTTCAGCCCATATCCGCCCGTCTACACGCAATAAAATCCGAAAATACATATATGGAGGCGTCTTTTTTCTATCAATTTTCATCTTATATCGAGCATTGAACAACAATGAATCAGGAAAGAAAGGAATTGGAAGGAACGGAGATGTGAGTTGTTTGAGGAAATCAATCTGTATATCGAATTTTAGTTTATGGAATATGATCCAAGAAAAAATGGACCGAAGCTTGAAGATCCAGTGGTGAATATGATCAAACTAGATATTTATATGGAAGCTCAGTGTCCTGATACATCTCGGTTCGTTTTCGACGTTTTCAATTTCAAAAGACATCATTTTTGTTCTAGATTTTTTCGCCAACAACTTAAAAAAGCATGGGACATTTTGGGAAATCTGAATAGGATCGAGTTAAATGTGATTCCGTTCGGGAAAGCAAGATGCACTGAAAAGGGGAATGACTTCGAGTAAGCCAAGTGTTCTAGAATCCGTCAAAATCTCTCTATCATCTTCCAGATGTCAGTGTCAACATGGCCCGACAGAGTGTGAAATCAATCAATTAATGAACTGTGTCATTGATCGTTTCGGGTTTCCTCACAGATATCTGCCAGCTGTTTTGTGTATGCAAGGAAAATACTCACTGGATGAGGCAATGACGTGTGTCACTCAGAATTTCCCAGCAGAATACAACAGGTTCGTTGTGAAAAGGAACTGTTTCAGTTTTGATGGAGAGTAGAAACCACATGCTGTGAATTCACTTCTTATGCAGAGATTCAATTTTCAGAATGCGAGAATGTGCTGGAGGGCAACGTGGTCGACGCCTTCTGGCTCTATCAGGTCAAAAAACGGCGTCTATCACTCCAGCAATTGATTTTATTCCATGGATCGTTATCAACGGAGCTCGTAACTCAGATGCTCTCTATGATTTAACACAAAATGCATGTGAAGCAATGCAACCAATGCCTTCAGCATGTAAAGAATATTTACGATCATTACAATAATTTATGTATTTATACGGGTTCTCTTATTATGGTGTCCATCAGTGCCTTTCAAACTCAGACGGGTATTTTCTACTTATATTTTTCTTTGTTATTTCTAGATTTCTTTACAAAACTAATTATTTGTTTTGTTATATTTAAGTTATCTAAATAAAATAATATTTAATTAAAAAACTAAATGTTTCTGAAACATTCACAAGTGTGACCACAAACTAGTCTTTTCCATTAGATCGGACAAAAAATGAAACGAGGAAAAAGAGAAAAAGAGGAGGGATTTACGAGGAGGAGAAGGACAGTGACTACGGCAAAGCTACGATGTGAATCAAAACGATTCGTGATTCAATCAGCTGCTTTTTGCCATTTGCCATTTGTCACTTTTCCTTCGAATATGAGACACACTGTATATTTTCACACTGCATTGATATGGGAATAATTCTATCAGTCTATTATCAAAAGAGATTCGAGTAATTTTCCGGTTACTATCTTTGAAAAATCAAATTTATTGGGCTCATCCATCTTTTATCATTTGGAACCTTATTTTTTATGAATACACGTAAAATCCTTTTTTCAAACTACGTGTTTCTACTGATAAAATCAAATTCAAAATTTTAAAAATTTTGCGAATAACGTGGGATGTACGGCTCGAATTTTTTATAATTTTATGATGTGGCGATTGTTGTTTATCTTTTGAACTTTTATTTAATATCAGACTTTTGTTGCCACGTAAATATGAGATTTTCAATCTAAAAATAAATGATTATCAAATTTTCTTCTCATTCCTAGCTCGACAACATTTGGTCGTTTTTGAGTGAATGCAAGAAAGTGATTCCCACTTCTTTCTGGTCTACGGCACAACTACAAGTTGTATGAAAAAACAGCGGAATGACTAAACTTTCGAGTGAGTTATTAATATATTAAATTCCGAATGATCAGATGCGGTGCCCCCATCTCAATACTTTAGGTACGAATGGAGATATTCCAAAACGCTAATAGTGATAGATTTTCCGGATTTTTTTGGGAAAAAGTTACGATAGGAAGTTTATCAATTATTTATAGTGATTTCTCTGTAAAGTTGTTGTGAAATTTCAGTAATCTCAATTGGCTTAAAGCGTGTTAGTTTCTTACCAATATAACACGCTTAGAGTCGATCATGTGTATCAATTAGCTGAAAACAGCTACGATCCCCATACCCGATCTCCTTATTTTTGAACGATTGAACTTGTTTAGAAGTTGAGCTTCTGAAAACGTGAGAGCGCTCATCAAGAAGTCAGAATATACATTGTATCATGGAATATTTTTTGGAAGTTCCTGCTGTTTTTGGTTATTTCTTTCTGTCAACTGATGTGATTTTTATCGAAAACTTTCACATGAGTTTCAGCCTTTATCACAATATCTTATCCTCTCCTTACTCCTGAATCTCATCATCATTCAGCTACATTTCGTCATTAAGCCGAAATTGATAGCGGTATTGAAAAGAAATAGATGAAGCCGTCGGCTAATCAAATCTTCATACTTCAGAAGAAGGCGATCCTGGTGTCAATTGACTCGTGAAATCTCAATCTTTTCGTCTCTTCCTCCTAAAATTTCCTCTAGTATAAGAAACGTCTTCAATTCTTTTCTTCTCTTCGTCTTTCTTTGAAATGTTGATTGCATTCTGTCTCATTTTGGTAGTGAAAAACATGAGGATAACAGGAAGCTGAATGATGAGAAGATACAGGAGGAAAAAGAAAAAAATCATATGAAAAGAGGAAAGAGACACCAATATCTTTAACGATACATCGTATCTTTCAGTGTGACGTAATTTCTTATCAACACCTTATTGGACTTCTCCCTTCCCCTTCAGCTTATATTACATACTATGACTTTTATCTTCAGCGATAACTAATCAAATTGTATTCGAAATCAGATCTCTGATCAACGAGGTGTTCGCTCTGCAGTCTATAGTTGATATCATCCAAACTTTCCCAGTCTGCGGAAGAAAAAATAATTAGGTACGAATTTTTACAAAAAATCTGGGAGTTGTCAATAAAAACTCTAGGATTCTTGATCAAAAATTTGTATTCCTAAGGTGTGACAATCCGTTTCATTAGAAAACACACCAAAAACAGAGCCATCCAAATTAATAACTGCAAAACGAATACATCTTTGTCGATACTTCTCGGAAACTGTTTCCTCTGATCACTCTCCTTTTATCTCTTCAAATTAATCAGACTACAACTAGGGAAAAACCTGGTTCCAGAAGTTGTGCTTCACGATTTTTGAAGTGTGATCTATTAGATAATCCTCTTCTTTTCTTACGTGTATCCTTTTGTTTTTCTGCTATTTTAATCCTTCCCTTCTCACCTACAGAAGCTTTTCTTCCTTTGAAACCTGTATTTCTATCTATCCTGAACGCATTACTCTTCCAAAGTAACGTTTGAGTGACAGTAACCATGACTATTTCAGTGATTCTTCTGAAAAACAAACCAATTGTCGACCATCAACTTTCAACTTCAATTCTTTCCAAAATGGCTCTTCTTGCTCGCAAGGCGCCTGCTCTTCTGCCTGCTCCAACAACTTCGACAATGAAACACATGATTTACGATGAAACTCATTTTGCAATGCAGAACAGTTTGTCGAAAATGATAACAGAAAAGATCAATCCGAATGTTGCACAATGGGAGAAAAGTGGAAGATATCCAGCACATTACATATTCAAAATGATGGGACAACTTGGAGTTTTTGCAGTTAATAAACCAGAAGGTTTGTCTAATTTCAGTCAATCAGAATGGTTGAGAATGAAATGTTTTCAGAATTCGGAGGAACGGGACGAGACTTTTCAATGTCAATAGCAGTTGCTGAACAGATTGGATCAATTGATTGTGGATCTATTCCAATGTCAGTTATGGTTCAAACTGAAATGAGTACTCCGGCTTTGGCACAGTTTGGTAAGCCATCTCGCAGCGAATATTATTTATAATCGTATAATTAAGGCTCTGACTTTCTTCGAAACCGTTTTCTCCGTCCGTCATTGAATGGAGATTTGGTCAGTTCAATTGCAGTTTCAGAACCACACGCTGGTTCAGATGTATCTGCAATTCGAACACATGCCCGTCGTTTTGGAACTGATTTGATTATAAACGGTTCAAAAATGTGGATAACAAATGGAGATCAAGCTGATTGGGCGTGTGTTTTGGTCAATACTTCGAATGAGAAAAACCTTCATAAAAATAAATCATTGGTCTGTATTCCACTTGATTCGCCTGGAGTACATCGGTCAAGTCCATTGGATAAATTGGGAATGAGAAGTTCGGATACCGTTCAATTGTTTTTTGAAGATGTCAGAGTGAGTTTTTGAATTGACTGTTTTGATTAGTACTGATGAGGAAATATAGATTATCTAGAACTACACAAAACTGAATATGATATACTCTTAATTTAAAATCGACTAACATTCTTTATCTTTATCAGTGGAGCGTAGTTGTGAACATTTTTATGATTTTTTACTAGTTTTTGAAGTTCTACTATTAGTTTCCAGGTTCCAGCCTCATTCATAATCGGTGAAGAAGGACGTGGATTTTCGTATCAAATGAAACAATTTAATGACGAACGCCTTGTCACAGTTGCCGTTGGACTTCTTCCACTTCAAAACTGTATTAACAAAACAATCGAATACGCAAGAGAACGGTCAATATTCGGAAAAACTCTACTCGATCAACAATACGTTCAATTTCGTTTGGCCGAGTTGGAAGCGGAACTCGAGGCGACTCGTTCTTTACTCTATCGGACAGTTATGGCACGTTGCCAAGATGAAGATGTTAGCATGTTGACTGCAATGTCAAAGTTGAAGATTGGAAGACTGGCTAGAAAAGTGACTGATTCGTGTTTGCAGGTTTGAAACTATAAAACAGAACATGTTTCATATTAAGATTTTCAGATCTGGGGAGGCGCTGGTTATCTGAATGACAATGGAATATCTCGGGCTTTCCGTGATTTCCGTATCTTCTCAATTGGTGCTGGATGTGATGAGGTTATGATGCAGATTATTCATAAAACTCAATCTAAAAGACAACAAAAAACAATTTAAAAGTTCCAAGAACCCCCGAGAAATTCTACTTGATTCTGAAAAAGTGTGTTTGTAAATATCGCGAATAAAGCATATTTTTATTCTAATAAAAATCATATTGTACTCGAAATGTCACGTATAGATTGTAACCAGTTTCTACTACAACTGACCCGGGTGTCTGAAGTCAATATACTTTCAATTCAAGTTATTATATTTATGTTTGCCATGCTCCGAATCGGAAGAGCGCAAAGAAGAATTCACCTTCTTCTGCTCATCAATCTTTTTTGTTTACATTTCGAAAATGAGCTGCAATGAAACGCGAATTACTTGCGAGTAAGTAAAGTTACTTTGGAATAGAAACTACTGTAGAAGAAACCGGTTAAAAAGTAAAGATGAGCGTGAAAGAACAGAGGAAATGAGAGTATATAAGGTGTCATTCAATTGTCAGCTCACATTTTATTTGTTCTTTATTTTCACACTTTTTTGAGTTTACTGATATCCAGTATAGTGAATTTCAGGACAATTAAATCAATCGGAAAACAACGATTCCCGGGTAATGTTCTCTTATAACTTTAGTATTTTACTCATCACTGAAATCCGTCAAACAATACTCTCTATTCATTCACCACATGGTTTTTTGTATTGACCCAGAACTCGATGAACCCAACAAAGTTTCCTGCTCTCCGGTCATTTCGGAGACTATGCAAACAACTAATAAATGACAAAAAATTAGATTTAGAACAACTAAACTCGGCTTTCAGTCCTTCAGGGATGCATTAAAGGAGTTTTATATCTGAATAGTCATTTTGAGTCTGATAAGAAAAAAATGGGTTCAGAAATTCATACATTCGGACCCAGGTTCCGAGACAATTTACCCAATGTCATCAGATGAAAATAGGTACTTATTCTGAAATTCATAATCTAGAATTTCAATCCCAGAGTTCCATTTCAATTTAATTAGATCTAATAAATTGATACTGATCTTTTATCTCATTCATCCACCCACAAACTCTTAAACTCCCAATCCATCAAAACCACTTGTAAATGTACACGAGATTGATCAAAAAGTGTGTGTTATGGCACATTGTGCAAATAGTTCCACCACACTTACATACTCTTACACTTCAACCGCGACCGCTTTTTTGAGGAGTTTGACAGTAACAGTGAGATGTCTGCAAACGGCAAAAAAAAGAGATTTTTGAAGTTTTCCGCATTTCAAACGGGATGATTTTTCCCCTTCCACACAGGACAAATCACATTTTTCTTATCATCTATTAGTCATAATCATCCAATTAGTGGACACTGTTAGTTGTTGAGGCGGAGAAGGTAATATGCATAATAGTGCCATTTTGCCATTGGCCACCACTGCCACCAACTTTCGATTATCGGTTTCTGTGTGTGTTTCTTCTTCTTTCCTCCTATATTCTCCCACATTTTCCTTAGTTTTTTCTTTCTTTTCCTATTCATTTGTTACATTTTGAGTGACCATAACCTCCTTTCTCTTTTAAATTTGAAATATTCTTCCACGAGAGAACAAAAACCAAAACATGAAAGAGATACTGTGGTTTGATCTCTTTTAAAAATCACTCAAATATAGGTGTCCACAAAGCGTCAATGAGCAATTTGCCAAAATGGGAGTGGCTCCAAGCACAAATAATCCAACATTTCGTTGTATTGTAATTCCACAGTTTCCTCGAGTTATTCCATATAGAGTTAATGGATTGACTTTGATAAGGAAAAGTTATCTGATATTTCAGATCTTCATGTTCCCGAAAAACAATTTTTACAGCAATATTTCTCTTTGACCCACGTTCAAACTGCATATTTTGAACTGAAAAAGCAAATATTGATACGTTTCGCCAGTGCTGTAAATATGGAGATTTTTCTGATTTTTAACCTGCGTAGGTTGGATTTTCAGTTTTTAAAATGATGATTTGAGTTGTCTAAATTACAATTCATCTCTTCATTTGCTCGAATCCAATCTTACTGAGGAAGAATCTTTGCAGAGTTTGTGTTCTTTTTGTGTCCTTAAAACCACTTGACCATCTCTCATTTTACCTTAGATCACTGTTAGGCTATTAATAGACCAAGATCTTTTGAAATCAGGATGTTTCAAAGTCAGTGGCTCCTAAGGCTACTATGTTTTGACGTCTCGACCGTCCACAAGAAATATGAATTCCTGCAAAGATGACCCATTTGATTCGGGGTTATTTCCGCCCATCTCCTCCCATTTTCCACCTGCAAAAAACGGTATTCGTGCATAAATCCATCAAAATGATGTGTCCTTTTTGCGTGTGTCTCCCGTTGTTTCTTAATGTATACATACAAAGATTCGCGTACACCAAACACATCAAAACGATATGCGTGAAATGAGCGAATCGTCCTCTTCTTCTTCTACGTCGTCGTCTTTCTCCTGCTTTTTTCCTCTTTTTCTTCTTATTTTCATTCTCCTTTTCCACGGAAAAGCGAAGACTCAGAGAAGACGTCAAATGTAGAAGAAGTCTTCGACTGGAAGAAGAAGAAGAAGAAGAAGAAGAGACACATACACTCTGATTCTTATCGGGTCCGACGATGCTACTACCGTTTTTTGGTCTGGTCTTCTTTTCTATATTCTTTCTCTCTATTCATCTTTTCTTTATTTATGTTTGTATTATCACATATTTCAATAGTTATACCTATACCTACCGTAACCTTTAGTACTACAGTACTTCGTTTTCTTAGAAACATCATTTAGACAACTCTCAAAGAAATATTCCTTATTTTCAAAAGTAAAGATTTTCCGGAGCCAAGTTTATCTTCTTGTTTTTTATTTTCACATGTTTTCAGATTATGATATCCGATAAAAAGTTGAACAATTACATCATCTCTTACAGTGGTAGAGTTCAAGTTGTAGATTGAATCAGCATAGATAAGAATTCTGATACAAAAGCGAATAATTTTCTTCCGAGCTCCAAAATTTGAAATGTTCTAAAAATTACTGTGATCTACTTTTATTATCGTCGAGAGAAGTGTGCTCGACAGTTCCTTTTTGATTTTTTCGGCTTCCTTTGTCATTTTTTCATTCGAGATCGACGTTCTTTGTTTTTTTTTCAAATGGACTTTCACGATCACACCTCAACTTTTTGAATTTACCCAATCAAAATACCACATATCCTATTTTTCCCATTTTCATATTTTCCTCTCCATCTCTGCGTCTCCTCACTCCCACCATACAATTCCGCACTGTCTAATTCTTTCTGAATATCCGGAAATTGCTTACATTACAAACATTTGTCTCTCCTTTCCAATTCAAGTACATTATTGGTAAAACTTACAAACACTTGAGAAAACAAAACAATTCTGAAATAAAAAGTGTGAAGAATGAGGGAAATTGAGAAAACAAGTTGAGTAGTTCTTTGTTTTTTACCCGCAAAAAAATCTTGTTCATTAAAAAAATTGGACTGTAGGTCAAGGTTTGAATGAACTTTGTGTCGCAAACTTTGGTTTTCTTTCTCCATTTTAAAAAGTTTTTTTCGTTGCAAGAATTCAATAACATAGAGTAAATATGAACTCTTTTTTTGTTGCACACAATATTTTTCTTGAATTTCTGACTTCTGCCCTATGATTTTTTTGAAATTTCTCTCTTTTCTTTCAAGTTCTCTACCCACTTTTTTCTTCTTTGCAACTGATCTCATTCGAAAAACTCTTTTATTTCAAAACTCCACTATCTTTATCTGAGCTTGTGTAGCTACAGTAATCCCTGTTGTTTGACTTGTAAAACTTTGATGCAACTTTTATCCAAGATCATACTAAATTTACACGTACTTATCAGATCTGAGTTCTACGTCAATAAATAATTGTTGACCTACTGTCACTGATCTTACAGTTAAAACATCTTGACATTACTCTGCAGTTTGTGAATTTATTTCAGTATAAGAACCCTGCTAGAGTATTTCTTCTCGAACACTTCTATTTTCTTCTCTAGATTTCCTCAAAATTCGAAATCCCAATTTATTTGTTGGGCCACCCTTAACTCAATTATTAGTAATTTTCCGCCATTTGCTAAGAAGCTAAAATCGTTTCATTTATTTTAAGAAAACAAATGAATGGTTTTCTATGATTGAACCAAAAAGCCACACCCTAGATGTAGGTCATTTATATAAGTAAGTAACCAAGGGCATCATCTTGTGACCCTCTGACCTTTGCTGCAAATTGGGCGATAATTCTTCTTCATCTGATGCGAGAAGAAGCATCAGAAGACGTGAAGAACAGAAAAACGAAGAGGAGAAAAAGAAGAAGAATGAGGAAACTTATTCTTCTCGTTTTACTTATTTTTCTGATAGACAGTGACACTTGATGAGAATGAATAGTGTAATACTGTACCGGCTACTCAATTCTTTTTCTTTGTGTTCTGCTTTTTCTCTCATTTTTTCAGTGAAGCATTCTCTTTCTTGACCTCTTTCCAATGCCATCATTCTCTTTTTCACAATAGGATTATTCTCTATGCTTTTCACGAGATTACTCGCTTCTCTCCAAACAAATATTGGAATTCTTTTCGTTTATATGTAACTTTCAGCAGTAGTTTTTGATTTTTTGATAGGTCATATAGAACTGTCTCAATATAAATAATATACACCATCTCATTCATCATTCATAATTATATAGACATGACACTGGGAGACCGGTGTATTTGTTGCGTTAGCGAAATTCTAGATTACGTGATTCTAGTCGAGATTGTATGAAACGAAATTGCGATTAAATTAGTCACCGTGTTGTATTTACGAGACAGATGCTTCAAGTGACCTTCCTATTTTTCAACAGTTTCGGAATTTTCATTATAAGAAATCTTCTGAGTTGTCTCGTTCCAGATCTTTCTTTAATTTGGTTCCCGGAAAGATTTAAAGTATGACAGAAATAAATGAGCTTATGAGCTCGAAGTGGCCCAACGATCTAACTTATTATCCATTTGTTTGATCTGTTTAGTGCATTCAGATGCAATTCATCAATCAGATCAGTTCAATGTCTAGGCTCTGAACTAATTTCAAAAAATTGGAAGAAATAAGTTCTGGAACTTTTGGTGCCGTTAGATTAATATACTAATTCTAGAATATATTTCGTTGTAATAATTTTTTCGTTTTTAATAAACGGAGCAGTTCAAGAAGCAGACACTTCTATTTTGAATGTGGTTTGCATCAAAGTCCGATTTCTCTTTTTTGTTTACCTCGTCGTGCTCAAGTAATGAGCACTCAACGAATATGTGATCTATTTGAGCCAAACTTTTATCAAATGCACTTTTTCCAAAAAGGTCTTGTTCCAACTCAAAAAATTGCATCATCTTCGGTAACTTTTAGGTTCAAAAGTGCAACAGAGACGGGATATCCCTCACTTCTTGTGTTCATCATCTTAAGATTAACTGTGTAACAATTTGCATAAACACACATACATTCACACTGGTCTTCTTCTTCTTTCAATCACTTATACTTTTACACTTGGCACGCAGACGTCCGCTTATGCTTCAACTACTCCTTCTTGCCCATCTCTCGTCCTCAGTTTTTTGTTTTCTTGTCATTTTGAAATGGTCGAAAATTCGTATTCTTGCACTGTCAAAAGATGATGATGAAGTAGAAAAGAGAACCTGTTCCCAATTACAAAATTCCAGAGGTGTTGGTCAATTTGACCTTCTAGATCACCACATTCCAGCGCGGCTTCACAAAGAAAATGAGAAAAGAAAACTTCATTTGAAAGAAGACAAAATTCAAAATTTCATAAGAAGAATGGGAATTCCCATTCGTTTTCTTTTGACTTCTTTTCAATTTTTATTCTGAAATTTCAATTCATATTCTCTACTTTTTGATGGTGTGTTTCGTGTATTCAGCATTGGGTTACTACTATCGTTTCGACCGGTTTTCAATCGACAAGCTTCTCTGGAATTCAGTTTTTGAAAAATGGGCGGAGCTGTATAGGTTATGACGACGGGAAAAAAGAAAGAAAACGATGATGGTCTAGAATTTTTATTATTTTCAGTTTTCATTTTCTCGTTTTCTGATATTGTTCAACCGCCTCATCAGTAAGATCTGTATTCTGGATATCAGTTGCTTTTCTGATTGTGAAAACTCGGAACAAGCCATAAAACGTCTGGTAGATGGTGAGTTAGGACTGACAAGCCTCATAATCTATTATCATTCAGCTGCAGAGCTTGAATCAAGTATTATTTATATCTTTTGAGAGCAAATGATTGGAACAACCACTTTGAGATTTCATTTTGAGCTAGTCGTTTTCTATTTAACACTAATCAGCTTCAAAAGCCCCTTCTACTTCCAAATAAATCTCAACTTTTTGTTCAAGCCCACACCCTTTCTCATATCTTCTCAAACCGTCACTTTCCCAAATATAATATTCTCGTTCCGTTTTTTTTGGCTGTCATAAGTCGTTCATCTCTGCTTATGGCACCTGTTGCGCCACCCTCATGCCACCCCTTAAAGATACAAGATTAAGAAGAGAGTGTCAAAATCCCACTGGTTTTTTATTCCTCTCCTCCAACATCATCTTCTTCTCGCCCATCGCCCGCCGCAAAAAGTATCATAAAGTTGCCCTCGTTAAAAGAACGAGTGTCTTCCGATGAAGAAAAATGGTTCCCGCGCGGAAGCTAACACTTTCTCTCTGCCGCTTCTCTCTCATATTATGCCATTCTCGGTGGGAGAAAACATTAATTGAATCATCTGAGAGAGAGAGAGATGAACGCTTTTCTTTTCGACCGGAAAATATGTATTGACCTTGAGCCAATATTAGAAGCAGGAAAGTGTTCAATTAAAAAAGAAAACTAAATGAGAGGAAAAAGTAAGAAAAGGACTAATTAGTGTAATCAAAGGTTACCGTTTTGGAACTTATTTACAATGAGGTTTTCAGGTTTTATGATGGAATTTTGGTCGGTGCATGCTGTTTGAAACTGTTGGAATCAGAACGAGATACTCAGTTTCCAGGTCTGTACTTCTGAAATCTTTTTTAATGTACTACGCTTCAATGAATCACAACTGTTTCCTGATCCCAACAATTTATAGCCTAGGCTCCAATTTTCAGATCGTATCTGCCATGTAACAAAAGCGCATTTATTTGAATTTTTAAAAATAAGACAACATCCCCGTCACCTAGCGCATACCTGTTGTGCTTCAGTTTATCCGATAAAACTGAAAACTTTCCCGCTTCCTTTCTTTACATAATTTTCTAAAAATATCGTGCATATAAGAACAGAAACGTATATAATATCACGGTCTCGAACCACTTGTTCTAGGTCTTCGTTTCTTGTTTCATAACTATTACAGTTGTCTGAAACGCGGTGAATCGAAAATTCCTTTCTAGCCGACCACCTTAGAATCAACCACGTATTCTAACCATCTCGAATCTTTGTCGGTTTTTCGTCTACTTCGTCTGAAAACATTGAACAAGAATATCTAGTTGAGACATGACATCAGTTCTAGAGGAAAAAAAGCAGTGTTGCAATTAGCATAATTCTTGGTACTATGCTTTCATCACGCGTGTCATATAGACACCAAAGTGAGAGTAATTTCCCGTTCCAATTAATACGTCGCGCCCTCTCTCTCTCCCATCAAAAACGATACCAATGGCAGGAGACAGCATCAAGTCATTCGACGACGATCAAAGCGGAGAGAGAGAGAGAGTTTTTCTATATACAGTGTAAATTTGCCCCCTGTTGGCATCATCATCACATAGACATACACTCCATAAATGCAAAGGTTAGCTTCCTGCCCTTCTCTCGTCAATCTTGATCCTCTTCTCTCCGTTTTTTTCTTCTAATTTCGATTTAAAAAACTGTTTTCCCAGAGCTCACAGACCTGTTCCAGACTATTCGAATAGACAGTCTCTCATAGTTTACTGTATTTGTATTGTTTATTTTGCTTCAAACAATATAGTTTCAGTTTGTGTATCCATGATCTTTGATGACTGAAATACTTTTTGTTTTCGTTGGGGACCCATCTTGGTTTATAGACATTTCAATTGGGGATCGTCCTGTTTTTGAAGTTTCTAGGTATTCCCTTATCAAATTGGTCAAAGTAGCTAATCACTGACAAGAACTGTGATTCCTCAGGCATTGAATGTTCTTCTATTAGATCAGTTTGAGTTAAGTTTTAAATTTCTTAAAATTTTCAAAATATTTCAGAAAATTTTGTATAGCTCCGTCCACATTTCAAAGGTTACGGTATTGTATTCCTGCATAAATCGGTCAGTATCACGACTATCTGTTTGTCACAAGGCACGAATTTTTTGGCACCCGGTGCCATTCTGACCTTTTTCGATGCCTTGAGATTATGGTTGCTTATCGTGAAATCCCGAAGTTTCCTAGTTTTTAAATTTGGAATTCTTCGTTCTCTGAATTACTCTTCCCCTTTTTCCGTCTTCTCTTTCTCTGGGAATTTCGGTCTGATTACTTTTGACTCGACCTACTAAGAATTGCGTGTCTCCATTCACTTTGTAACGCATTAATCTGATTTTATTTCCTTGATTATCTGATGGTTCTTTATCTTCTTCTTTTCATTTGTTTCTTTACTTTTTCCTACTTTCTCTCATCCAAATTGCCCGTTCATTCATCAAACCAAACAATCTTTCATAAATCTTTTCTTACTTTCATTCTCTTCAATTTCATCTAAACATGTGTCACTCCTTCCTCTTTTCAGCTTTACTCCTATTACTCTGACCACTTTCAGTTATTCATCTCAGTCATTACTAACAGTGCAAACATGTTTTCATCTGAATTCTCCTCCAATTCATTCAATTTTCATTTCTTCCTGTTCTTCTAAAGGCTCCAGACTCATTCATAGTTTCTTCCCCTTTTCATGTGAGTCATTACTTAAAAATTAGCACTATTCTTTTTCGTTTCCTTCGTCTGAACTCCAAAAAAACAAAGAGAACGGACGTAACTGATAAGAACATTCTTATAAAAACTTACTGTCAAAGGAATGCATTCAATCCTTATCATTATCACTGAATTGGTTTTCTGTATATGTTTTCTTTTTATTTCCGAAAAATTCGCGTTCTTCATTCTCCTTTTTTGTCTGTATCAACCGTTACGCAACACAGAGAATATTGCGCAACGCAGAGAGATTCATTCGGTTTCCTGGTTATTTTCTTATATTCTAGAGATAGAGAGATATAGAGAGAAAAAGAGACAATTGTCATTCGTATTCTCTCTGCGCAGATGAACCTCTCTACTCTCTTATCCTCTCTTCTTCAATGGCTTTTCCTTAAAATCGATCAGATTAGAACCTTAAGCTCTTTTTAACTTATCACACCCTGTTTCTTGACACTTTTTTAAAATCATTTTGACATCTTTCCCACGAATAGCTGGATGCATACTGTACTTTGTATTTCGGGGTTCCCGGAATTCCTTTTGTATCCGTGTAACTTTAATATTTCTAGTTGAACTCTTCCACCTGTTTGCAATAACTTTTTTCCAAAACAGGTGTTTCTCCAACTCGTTTCGAACTGATACTTTTATTCGAGCTGACAGTATCTCCATTGTATTTTTCACTTATCACCAAAGTTCCATTTCAATATTTACAAAAAGACAAAACCTACAAAATGACGAGAACCTCAATTCCTATTTTCTTCTATTTCCTTTTCTTCTAGACTTCTTCTATAACATAAATACACGTCAAAAGGAAACGAAGACACATTGAGAGATGCAAAAACCGCAAAAACTGTTTATCTGACTATCGCTCACCCAAAAACTATCCTGTCTCATCGTCTCTTTCTCTATCATTTTTCCATGTATCTTTGACGTTTTTTGAGGGAAAAGATGTATGAATGACTGAAGACGACACGTTTTATCTTCTATAAGTTTGGCTTATTCAGCCAAAAAGGTTACTGGGTTACTAGGTAACTTCCTTCTTTCTTCTTCTTTCTTTTTTTTATTTCCTGGATCAGTTACCGTATCATTTTTAATTCGAGGCCATCTTCTTCTTCTTATTTTCTTTCCTTTTTCCCTTTCTCTTTTTCTTTTTTTCTTTTACATTGTATACCAATCGCCCTTTTAATCTTACAAAGCTGTAACTATTTGAAGAATCTATGACCAATTCGGAGGTTTCCCTCTTTGACCTCTTCTTTTGGGGAATTCTGGGTTTTTTCGGAGACGTCGGGGCGACAAATTTCTCGAATTCTCTCCTAATGAATTATGTGGTCGTTTGCGAGAAAAAGAGAAACCGTTTGGCCAGTGGTCGCTTCCAAATTCGAACGAAAAATGAAGATGATCAGAAATCATCCACACCTTTTTTCTGGGAACTTTTGTTTGATATAAAATGATTGGAATGAGAATTACTCTTTACTACTTTCTGAAATGTTAGATCTTAGGTAACCTGACTTGGAGTACTGTAGAAAGTCTTTCATTTTTAGAATTTTGTACAATGAATACCAATATAAGCTCAAACTACGTAAATTGCCATAAAAAAGTTTTCTAATCGAAATTTTTCTTTATAGTTGAACTGAGCGGAAAATGTTTTAGAGCTCATTTAATTTTTTGTTAAATCAGATTAGAATCTTCTCGAATTCTGCAATAAAACTGTATATTTCAAGAGGAACATCAAACTAAACTCAATAGTTTTTAATTTAAAAGTTTCCTTGTCCTACATTAATTTCTATTCTTGAGTTATGATCGTTCAAACCTTTCTCAACTTCCGGAAATTGCAATTCCAATGATTGAATTGATTTGCAAAGTACTCAAGTGGACAATACAAATAATAATTTGACCTCACTTTATTTTTCTTTTTTTGAGGAAGTTAGTACCGTACCAGTGTTTTTTCCATTTCTTTCCCTAAATGACCACTCCGATAATTCGTTTAATCCTTCGAGCAATTGCTTGACCAGCACCAAAATCAGTTTGTGCAAGTAACAAATAACTCCGTAGTATTTGACCAACTTTGTCTGTCTCATTTCCCTCTCGCTCATAAAAAAGTACACAAAAATTCGTAAGCGCAAAGATTAGGTCACCTACTCCTCCTACAACCGCCCTCGCAATCTTTGGCACGCGCCATCAGAAGAATTAGAAACACGTTAAAAAAGTAACTATGCAGAGCCAATGAAACCGATCTAATTAGAAGAAAAAAAACATTTTTTAAATGAGGATTTGGAAACAACTCAGACAACTCTTCAATTATTTCTTACTTGGTTCCTTGTTTGTTTACCGTTCTTGACACAACTATAACAGCATCAGTTGATAGCTATCCGGCGACGTCAAGCGAAGAATTCTGATAAAAATGACGATTGACACCATGTTGTCTTCTTCTCTTCTTAATTGTTGTCTGATTTCCTTACTTCCTTCATCGTTCTTTTCCTTTTTCTCGTCAAACCGAATTCCGTTGACGTTTTTCCGACCTTGACTTGATCTAGCAATCTGAATCGGTTGGCGAAGAGCGAAGAAGGGTCGAAGAAGAGGGAAAAAGATAAGAATCGAGTGAGCTAGAAATTTAGATTTACATTCCATTTTTCGTTGTTAGCATGTGACGTTTTGACGTTTTGAGGTGAATGAGTGGAACCGTTAGATTACTAGATTTAAAAATGAGATAAGATCCAAAAAAGAGAAAAAGAAGACGAAAGGACGATATTTAGTTGTAAATAAAGTACAAAGAGCGATTATTTTATGGGCAGCTGATTGTTAGAAGAGATTGGGTTTGCGAGTTTTTAGGATTCAAGTATTTTTCATCGTTTGAAATATACTGTAGTTCTTGAGAAATAAGGGAGGAATGTAATGACGATGGTAAAAGACGTACATATTTTAGATAACACGTGTTGAACAGAACTCCTTAAATGGTTGGACTCTCTTTAATTCTGGATCCTCTAAATTTGTGTTCAATTATTTATGATTCAGCTTCTCGTATATAAAACTGTCTTGAAAAGTATCGAAAGTGCACGATCAACTCTCTCGTAATATCTCATTCATAAAACCTGAAGAACTTTTTATCTCGTATTTCTCAAATTCCGATAAAAATCTAAATTCTTGAGAGCTGAAATTTGATTTTCTTGTCGACATCTCTCATGACGGTATTGGTGTTTAGATGAAAAGAAGAGGTGGAACCGAATTTTGACAGAGAGATAAGTACAACCAACTAGATTTGTCAACCAGATAGCAACAGTTCGCCCCGTTACGCGACAAGTCTACCGCCGTTTTCACATCTCGTCTCTCAAACAGTTTCTTTTTATCTTCACGATTCAGCTAATCTTTAAAAAGAGAAATAGGTAATTCCCTCTTTTTTCGAATTCTTCCACATGTATCTATTCTCATTTCGAACTCCAAAAGAATCAACCCACTCAATGTTTATTCCTTGTCTTTTTTCTTGTTTACCTATCGTTTTTTGGCAAAAATCGGAAGTAGAAAGATTCAATAATTTTCGAGTTTTCTTTTCCAGAGACGTTCCAATGGACACGTATTACATTCAAGTGTTTGAATGTGTTGTTCCTCCCTTTTCAATCATTATGATTATTGTTTTACAAGTTTTTTGTTTTCTCTCTCATAAAATATCAAAACAAAAGAGAAGTCTCTACTTCAAGAAGTCTTCTTCTTCTTCTTCTTTTTCTTCTTTTTACTTCAATTTTCCTTCTTCTTGACAACCACTATCGTCACTGATATAGTAGTATTAGCTTGACCTTTTTCTATTACAGCATCCTCTTTTTTCTTCTTTTTCGGTCCTCTCTCGTATTCGTCGTCTCTCTAACTTTCCCTTTTCGGGCACCATCTTTTTCTCATCTCGCCCGTTTTGGTTTCGGTTTCTCCTTCTGTTTATTTCTCGCAAGTCCTCTCTTCTGTAATCAGTAAACGAAACCAATTAATTGAAACATGTGTTTGATGGTTTCGAATTAAAAGAAAACAAACAAATATTAGTGAGAATAAGAGGGAAAAGAGGTCAAGATGCCAATTTTCTTCTAGAGTGCAATTTTCGTCCACTCTCACCTTTTTTAACTTCAGGTTTATTTGTCTTCTACAAATTTTGTGCAAATCTGGAAAATGCACAAGAAAATGCTTCAAACAGAGAGTTCTAAAAATGATTCCACACGCATCCAGAACATCCATTCTTAAAGTCTTCTTTCCAGCAAAGATGCATTTTAAAAAATTGGAACTGTAGATACTACAGTACTGGAGTTTTTGGAAAGTTTCGAAACTTCCCCCGTACCTACCTCAGATAGCTTTAGTTGACTCTACAACAAATCACCCGTCGTTTCTTACAGTAAACCTCCGTCAATACTTTTTGAAATTCACAGACTCGATCTTTCCATCTCTCTAACCCCATATCTAACCTTTTTTTCAAACTTTCAATCAAAATCTCTAAAGATAAACGTTTCACTTTTTATTGCACCCATCATCCCCTTTCTCCTCTCCAAATTTTCACCCCATCAATCTAAATATTTGCAAATTATTACCATCTCGCTTTCGTCTCGAAAAGTTTGTTAGTTGCAAACTTCTAGCACCTCCTCCTACAAATATAACTGAACTTTTCCGGTTTCCGCCTGCCAACCTATTTTCATCACCTCCCCTCTACCCCCATCAATATTTGCTCAATAACTTCCTTTTTCCAGTCTCTTTTTTATATTCCTTCTTTATTTAAAGTTCTGCTTTTTCTATTCCATTCTTCTTGATTTCAGTCTGAAAAAGTATTCGACTACTTCTTTTTTTTCGAAATGCTGTTTATCTTTGGAAACTGTTTTTGTTTACTTTTTCTTAACCTTAACTCTATTTTCGAAGTTTTTCCGCTTTTCCCTTTTTTGTGATAACAAGAAATGCATCATCATCCGGAAAATAGACAAAGACTACATGAGAAATATCAAAGTCAAGTATGAAAAATAAGCAAAAACAAATAAATAAACTCTAAAATATATTTCAAAACGACACATAGGCTCCTTGACTCCGCCTCTTTTATTTACTCTGACCACCCGCCCCAACCCACGTTTTATATATAAATTGTTCAAATTGTTCTTGAACTCTTCACTTCTCAAAGAGACTCTATTCTTGTCTACTACAATATAATTCTCATCATTTTGCTGCATTTCAGACGAACCAATAATCGAAACGAACCGATCTTAAAATCAGAAGAAAAATCAGAAGATGCTGTGGTTCGGTGGAAATCCGAGTCCGTCTGACTATCCAAATGCGGCTATTCCTAATTTCAACATGCACGCTTTTGTGGTGAGTTTCTTTCGAATATTCAGAAAACTCGTTTAATAATATTTTCAGATATTCTCGGTATTTCTAATTCCTTTTATTGCCTACCTTCTAATATTACCAGGAGTGAGGCGGAAAAGAGTAATAACCACAGTCACATATGTTCTCATGCTAGTCGTGGGCGCTTCTTTAATAGGTAATCATTTCTGATTTTCAGAATTTTTGAACGTATTTTTTCATTTCAGCGTCTCTGATTCTTCCGTGTTGGGCGTCGGGTTCTCAAATGATCTACACTCAGTTTCGTGGCCACTCAAATGAGAGGATATTGGCCAAAATTGGTGTTGAGATCGGGTTGCAAAAAGTGAATGTTACATTGAAATGTGAGTTCATTGAACGAGTTTTCAGAGAGTAAGTGAAAAGAGTTTTCAGTCGAACGATTACTTTCTTCAAATGATGTTCTTCCCGGAAGTGACATGACTGAATTGTACTACAATGAAGGATTTGATATTTCTGGAAGTAAGCTTCGCTTTCTTCGATGTATTTTATCTTTAAGCATTTGTTTCAGTCTCATCAATGGCAGAAGCACTACACCACGGTTTGGAAAACGGTCTACCGTATCCAATGCTCAGTGTTCTCGAATATTTCTCTTTGAATCAAGATGCTTTTGATTGGGGAAGACATTATCGAGTTGCTGGACATTACACACATGCAGCCGTTTGGTTTGCATTCGCTTGTTGGTGTCTTTCAGTGGTTTTACTATTTCTGTTACCACATAATGCTTATAAGGTGAGCTAAATGTCAATCCTGACAGAATCTCTTAAAAGAACACCAACTTTATTATTCTTTCAAATGTTCACTTCAGTCAATTCTGGCCACTGGAATCTCGTGTCTCATTGCTTGTCTTGTCTATTTACTACTGTCTCCATGCGAACTTCGGATAGCTTTCACTGGTGAAAACTTCGAAAGAGTCGACCTAACAGCCACCTTCTCTTTCTGTTTTTATCTCATTTTCTCAATGGGAATTCTCTGTGTTCTTTGTGGTCTTGGACTCGGTATCTGTGAACACTGGCGTATTTACACACTGTCAACGTTCTTGGATGCCAGTCTTGATGAGCATGTTGGTCCGAAATGGAAGAAACTTCCAACTGGAGGACCTGGTCTGCAGGGAGTTCAAATTGGAACTTTTGGAACAAATGTAAGTTTCTATTGATCGCTGTTAAAGGTTTCCAGTTCAACACATCAACCTATTCCTCGTTTTCAGACAACGAACAGCAGTCGCGATAAAAGCGATTTGAACAGTGATAAGACAACGGGGTCAAGCGGATTCCAATCACGAACGAGTACATGTCAATCAAGTGCAAGCTCCGCTTCATTGAGGTAAGATTCTGAATCCATAATAGTTGAAAAACAACAATAAACTGTTCGTGAAGATGGCCGAGTTCTCGTTCAACAACTCCAGGGTTCTCTTCCATTTGTCTGGATTTCGATAATTTGACGTAATCGAGGTTATTCAAACCTAGGTGTCGGCTAATCTTTTTAATGAAAATACACCCTGGTCCCTGGAAAAACGCTTACAACTCTCTAACAAACTCTAGTAAACACCAGATTATATTTAATAAAATGCAATTTTCAGGAGTCAAACATCTATCGAAACAGTTCACGACGAAGCAGAACTCGAACGGACACACGTCCACTTTTTACAGGATCCGTGTTCTTCTTCTTCTACATAATCTCCCTTCTTCTTCTTTGATTCTCCTTTATCTTTTTTCTAGGTGTATTATTTTCAACCAATCTTTTTTCCCTTTCTACCACTTCTCAATCATTCATCCGTGACATTCAACTTTTCATCGATATCGATTTTCCCCGTTAATACGGGAATAGATTCAGATTCAGTGTGTATATCTACGTGTATACATACACCCAACCCAATTCACTCTCCTTTTTTCTGTCTCCCGGTGACCTACCACTTCTCAGCTTTTCTCCTCAATAACATTTTGTGTGTAAATACCATCTGTCCCATTTCATTTTCATTTCAGAGTTTTACTATCTTCTACTGGTATCAGTCCGTTTTCTCTTCTTCTTCTTCTCTTTTTCCTCCCAGTCCCCGTCATGTTTTTCCTGTGTTTTCGTTGTGAGTCACCTTTGAAACGGGTCGTTCAGGGATTCAATGTTTCCTAAAAGTCGCCATGTCCATTTGTGAAAAGCATTTTTCTGTTTTATTTCGAGCTGTATTATGATTAATTCATTGGTTTGTAGATACGGGTTACACTTCTCTCTGACCTAGTTTTCCTGTCTTTTTGTGATTTTTAAGAAGTCTCGTTTAATAAAGTGTGATCGCTTTCTTTTGAGCACAACACATTAAGAAATACCAGAAGAGCAAGAAAGAAAAACAATGTTATCAGTCGCCTCCGTGAAATTTCATTTTCTATATTTTCCGGCAGACAGACACAACAGGAAACAAAATGAATTTTATAAAACACCTTTTGTATAACTTTTTCCCTGAGAATCACAAATATTGTTTGGCTCAAACAGCTGTATTATAGAGAGTGCTTGGAGGACGATCCACGTTATTGAATGCTTCTTTCTCATTGGCTGGAAGGAATGCAGCAACCTGAAATTTGCCAACTATTCTTATTCTGAGAATGAGTCAGGAATCATTCAGCACAAAATAAGAACATACAGATTTTCTTACACGAAAAAGAATGATTTGTTTCATTGACTGTATTATCAGTTAGGCTAACCTGTTGCCTCCTTATTGCATTATGTGATTGTGATCCAGGTTGTGCTACTGCTCCTCCTTCAATTGACAATCTCAGTTGAGATGATAATGCACTTTTCAAGTTTTTCTGTAACACAACCATTTGGTTTATTTTTCTTTTCAAAACCACATACCGCAAAATTGGCGACCATTGAATTTGAATTTGATTTTCGTGCCTCTATCCTGCTTCGATACAAGAATTCACCAAGAGCAGCTAACATTGAAATGACCATTCCGCCCATCAAAATATAGAATATACCAGCCACTTTCGAAAGATTTAAACTAGCTGATGACCCGTCAACAGTGATTCCCGCATCACATTGACCTCTGTCGTACCACCATTTATTTTCCAACTTCTTTAGCTCTCCACGCTCTTGAAGAGCCAGAATTGCAAGATTGATATGATCTTTCCAATCAGATCCAAATGGAGTGGCGATACCGTATCCGATACTATTCAAATTAGCTCCTAAGGAAAGAAATTGAAAACGTTTATCTCAAGTTCTGAACAAAGAAACATACCAACTTTCATAGTATCACATGGTTTTCGTGTATTCTCATATTCGTTTGCAGTTGCTTCCAATAGAAATGCATATCTTCCTTTGTGACTTCGAACCCTTTCTATTCCTTCTGCGTAACTAGCAACAAATACTGGAGGAACTTGAGATTCCATATATCTCCACATTCTTTGATATATTTGAACGGATGAGTACTAAAGAGACAATAATTGAAAAACGAAAAGAAGTTTTCCGAAACCTTGAAAAACGAAGCGGTCGATCCACCTCCCTGAATTCCGTACTTTATTTTCGTTTGCTTCGCTAAATCCTCGACACTTTCTATTGGAGCTTGCATTTTCTCAAGCGTCAGAAAAGCGGCTAAGTTGGCAGTGTAAGAAGAAACTATAATCATAGTGAAAAACCACCAAGCAGAAGATGCAATACGTCCCGAGATTGATCTGATAGATTACTTTAGTTGTTTTCTATAATTTATAATTTTTACCTTGGTAAAATGTCAGTTCCCTGTTGCATGAAAGCTGCCAAAGTGAACCACAAGCAATTGTAAACTGAGAAATCATTTGAAATTGTGAATCCCCCTCTTGATGTTTCTTCAACTCTCCATTCATACGGTGAGAATCTTGAAACTAAGAATATCACAACGGATACCTGAAACAAACGTGTTGAAGGTCAGCCTAATTTGAGAGTAAATCTGTTAGATAACATTCGAAAACTCTCACCCCAATATAAGCAAAAATGATGTACATCCAAATTTCGGTACTGAGCGGCTGCATGAATGAGAAAACTGAAAACTCTTGCTTGTCCGGTTTCTTGATCATAATTGAAATTCCTGTTGTCATGAATGGTTTTGAGAAATCTACGACACGTTCTCTCTCCTGATTGATTGTTAAAGAAGCAACCACAGCATGGGCGTTTCCATTCAGAAGTTCTCCAATCATACCATCCCAACTTCCATCTGGCTGTTTTGATCCCGCCTGAACTTCGTTAGAAATAATTTCTGAATTTGATCCAAAAAAGACAATTTACCTTTGTTCCTAACTTGATTATATAGTTGAACCCTTCGATTTTATCAGCCAATAGCTTCAACAGATCAATACAAAATCCTTCAAACTTGTTATTTCCTTGGCACTCTGTCAGATTTGCCATTTCAACGCATTCTCTTTTTATCATAACAAACGGAGCGACTAAGTTTGTGAGTACAATCACTTGATTGTCCTTGTGATCACTTTGACTCTTTCTTGAATGTTGAGCCACAGTCCGATTCGAAAAGAATCCAACACCTTGACGCCAAGCAAGAATTTCTTTTGAATTGAAAGTTGCTTTTGTATTTGAAACTAAATCAACAATCGAGACATCGAAGTTTTTACGATTTCCAAAACGATCAAACTCGATATTTCCAGTCAAAGTGCCTTCCTTCGCTCCGATTTGCATCTAAAAGTCAGTTATTAAAAAATAAATCTGAAATTGCAATTCTTACATTTCGAAATGCAACTCCGATGGTTTTGCCATGTTCGAAGGAACTAAATGGACGATTTGGATGAGAACGATCAGAGAGTGGATCACAGTAAATTCCTGGAAATCAAATAATGAAACCAAAGATTAACTTTATCTCTAAACCTGGAAATCCCCGATTGAAAAACCGACGATGTCTGAATGTCCCATGAAATAAGGAATCATTTGCCTGAAGACATTTTGCAAATCCGTGCCACGTCACCAACATTGCATCATGTCCAACTGCAGCTTCGACACTCACATCATCACCTCCTCCCAGAGATGTCGACGTCTTCAGATGCTTTTTCAATGACCAGTATTCTCTTCCATCTTTGTTGATTATATTGAATCCAGAAATATTGATATTTCCATTTTGGAACATTTCTTGGTCATACGGTAGAAAGTCCTGAACGTTTGATTTTTAAAATGAGTTGTATCCGATAATATTCACTTACATAATTCGCAAGAACATAATGATAGTTTGCTTGATTGAATTGTGCGGAACGAATATTGATCAAAAGTTTTTTCAGTCGTTTCGGAGATGCACAGTCTATTAAAATCCTGTTTGTTTCATTATTTCTCATCATATTGAATTGCATCAGATATGTTTCAAATTGTGTTTCATCTGCAGGTAAATCAAACATTGATGCTTTCACAGAAGTATTCGTTCGAGTACGAAGATGTCTCCATAGAGATGGAAGATGAAGACTTGCTGGAAATAATTGAACTTCTAGTTGAAAAGATCATTAACAGACTCGCCATGAAGAGGATCAATCATAACAAGAACTTCACTCCATCCTTTATGAACAATGAAATCAGCCAGAAGTTCACTGATTGGGGGTCTCACGGATACTTCGAATAGATTACCAAACTGTTGTTGTTCATCATTTGTGGGTGCAGTTAATGATATAAGAGGCATCTCGAGTGCATCAGAAACTCCTCGAATTCCTTCGATTCCTTTTCCATCTACACTTGAGAGTAATGTCATTGCTCCTTCTTTTAATTCATCGCAAACTGCGTTTACCATATTCCATGAAACTGCAGCTCCTTCTTCAACAACTCGATGATCGAAAGCTAGTCTGAAAAGTAAAGAATTGTAAGAATACGACCTAATAAAAACTGATTTTTCAAAAACTCGAAAGTTATATTTTGTTTAACTTCAATCGATAAAACTATCGATTAATATTTTGATATTCAGCATCTACCGACTCACTTAAAAGGAACATCATCTCTAGAATTGATATGATCTGATGTGTATTCCATTGCTTTAAGAGCAACTCTCGATACTTCTTCATTATTACCAAATGATTCTGAAATTCGAGAAGTTCATGACTAAAAAACAATTATAGGATAACTTACTGATAATAATGTGACTTGGATATGGTTCAACTCGTGTTATATTGAGTAGTGAGAACAAAACAGTCAGCATATTTCTCCAACTCTTTCTGCTTGATGAAACCATTCTGAATGCACTAGAATGTGTCAACGAAGACATCTTCTTTTCGCTCTTCACCCTTTCTTCTCCGAAATTTGATCCTTTACTTCATTGTGACGACAAATTGAATGTGAAAATGTGTTTCTTTTACGGATTAACACATGACAAGGAAACTAAGAATAAAGATGTGACTGAGTAAGGTCAAAAGAAAAGGAAGAAATACTTTTTCGGAAAAGTATGAAGTGACCGAAACGAAGAAAAATTGGAGGACCCTCCTGTGTCCGTCTGCAGCCAACTGAGTGTGTAAAGAGAAGGAGCCGAAGGGAGCGGAGCACTCGCAAACCCTAAATTGCATTTCAGACTCACCTCTGAGCGTTTAAATAGTATATAAGAAGAAGAGAATTCGAGAAAGATGGCCAATCAACGTCCTCCCTTCCGAAGAAGAGAGACACTTGGGATGGGGCACATCTTCATTTTGAGAAAGAGCGGACGCGAAGGAACCTCTTTTCAATTTATGAAATAAGATGAAGTTACGAGGAAAAGTTGTTGAAATTTACATTTATTTATAGAGCGATGATGGCACTTGGTTAGGGAAACAGAGATTCGGAATTCTCAACAACATATTTCTTCCAAAAAAGTTTCGTCTCAGTATTTTATCATTTATACTAAAGAGAGATTGCTCATATTACGAGGCTGTTCCCCATCTAATAAAGTATGATAAAATCTACGCTGAACAGGAGCTAGCGTTACCGAGAAAGCTCGAGCTGTTACCGAGAAATAAACCAGTTCAAAGAAGTCTGACAGTAAGATTTTATCACCCGTGTAGTCACATGGTACATTTTATTTTGTGTCTATCCTGAAAACAAACAATTATTTCTGCCTGTTTTCTGTTTTTTTTTCTGAGTTTCATGTTTCATAGAAACTGAATTTATTGATAGGAAATTCCACTGGAGAGGAGCCAGTGATATATTCGAATCGTGTTATTCAATATATTTTCTTGACCACCTAGTGGTCAGTGCTCTATGAGTGTTGACCTCTTTCTTTGACCAGATGGCAAACTAATCATCACGGTTGAGCCAATGAAGAATGCAATTTATAGTTTCCCCTCTGTGGTCCTACACAGAGGACACCCTGAAGTTAATCAATAATATTTAGAGAACGAGATTTATTTCACAAAATATCAGTCTTAAAAAATAAAAAATACATTATATCAATGAATATAATTTTAGGCCAATGGTTTCACCTCATCAGTGTATGTGATCCATCCAAAATCCTTCTTCTTCACAATTTTTCCAATGATTTCTTTATTCTCTTTTAGAGTGAACTCATCGGCAGTCAAGCTTGTCCACGCTTCTATGATTATCATATAAGTCAGGAGGGAATAGATGATTGTCGCGTAGAAGAAGAATTCCATGGTCATACGTGTAATATGAAGAGGACAGTGTCCTGGTTCTGGGCGGTATGTTGGAGCGAAGAAGAAGAGAAGAATTTCAATGATGACAATCACGATTTTCGAGCATTGAAATTGGAAGTTGGTAATTTTCCATACTGCTTTAATAGACTTGTCGCAATGATCAAAAAAGGCAAATGCGATAATGAAAAAATGGGTGTAGATGATCATAAGAGAGAAGAGCGGGAGAATCTGTAAAATGAAGTTTGATCAATATTTAGTCAATGAAATCACAAAAACCTACATTTGGTGACATTCGGAAACAGACCACTGAGATTGTGAACGATATCAAGGTGAAAGCGAGAGACACACTTGCAGCAATTTTCATTTTTCTTGTAACTTTTAAGAAAGAGACGCACTTGTTGATGATCCTTTCAAAGATAATAACGTAGAGTAGAACAATGATAGCGGAAATTGCAGACTCTGGAAGAGTCTGTTCAACAAAATCGATGACAGAACCTTCACGTGAAGAAGTTTGGTTTTGAGTAACAGCTGCCAACATTGGACTCCATGAGAAATCTTTGAGATGAACTAAATTCTCATAGAAGTCTCCGTTGAGAAGAGATGGAGAGCCCATCGGACAGTAAGCCGATGGAACCATTTTGAGAATTAGAGTATCGTCAGAGACCCTTGTTGTGCCGTTTGGTGCGCTGGTCGATAGTGGGCCTCGTGGTTAGAGGGGTTAGAGTATAAAGACGATGAGAGGAATGAAGAGAGTGTGAGTGAGAAAAGGAAACGAGAGAGCAACGAAGAGATTTCAAACCTTGTGGCATATTCTTCTTCCCTAATGAATATTTATGTGGGTGTGTATGCTTCTCGAAGGGTGTCAGTTGAAGAGGTTTTCTCTGCCTGGGAGTTGTTGTTTCCTATAATCCCACAAAGCTATTCCGACTACAGGGTTACTGTATCTATGAAAAAGAGGTAGCCAATGAAGAGATTAGAAAAAGTTGCAAACATTCAAATTGTTGTTATAATTGAAGCAGATAATAGGAATCGAAAATACAGAAGATACTTGGGACAGTTAACCACTATTATATGGGGTAAGGTATGGTTTTCGGGCAGTACATGGAGAACTGATCGGGCAGTACATTGAATTAGGCATTTCTAGGGTGAAGGAATGAGAATAAACGCCACAATTCATGTGCCATTTGGAATGTGAGAAGGTCATTCGGTCGACTCTCCCGCAATCTCTCACTTAAGAGACAATCTCTGACTGGCTCGAGCATAGGCCTACAGGCATGTTACACATGTACGAAGTTGATCCGTTTCGGCTGATTTTTCAATATGTTAGTATCCTAGGAATTCTAAAAATTTTATACCATACCCCATTAGGCTCCGCCCCCTTTGACTTACCGAAACGATCGATTAAAGTTGAAAAATAAACATTTTTCTTTAGAAAGATAAGAACAAAATCTTTTCAGAAATTAATTGCCAGCCTTATTTTGTGCATTTTACAAGAGAACTACTTTTTTCTAGCTTGCCTGCATCATAGAGAAAAAATCACTGTTTGAAAAACTGTCAATTTTTCATGTTTTTTGGATTTTTCGGCTAGTCGAAGTACTGCGGTCCGAAGTAAATTTATGATGATAAGATACATATTTGTGTTGGCTATTCGAAAATATAAGTACCTTCTTCAGATTCCACTGTTTAGCCGATTTATGAACAAAGAAGTGCCGAAATTTGAGACATTTTAACGTACCCCCTCCATGGTAAAAATGACTAGGTCACGAAAATCAAAAATATTTCTGGTTTGAGTTATTCTGAGATAGAATAGTACTCACACAAATTTGCAGACAATTCTGACCGTGTTTCAGTGAGTTACAGACACCTCCTCCATTTTTTCAAGTCAAAAAATTTAAGCTCTCGTAACTTTTCAGATTATTACTCAAAATCTTAGAAACTTTGAGAAAACAGTGAAATATACTTCAGAAACACAAATAAATAAATGAATGTCAGTTTTTGTCGTTTTGTTCAACTTTCGTTTCATTTCATATCTGATAGCTTCAAGGGGCTACGATACTGATATGTTCTGGCGTATGAAATGCCAGTATTCTTTTTTATAATCATCTTCAAGCTATGAATTCGTGTTTGTAAAGTATATTCCACTATCTTCTCAAAGTTTCATAAACTTTGAGCCATCATCTGAAAAGTTACGAGAGCTCAAACTTTTTGACTTGAAAAAATGGAGGAGGTGTCTGTAACTCCCTGAAATCTGGTCAGAATTGTCTGAAAATTTGTGTGAGTACTATTCTATCTCAGAATAACTCAAATCAGAAATATTTTTGATTTTCATCACCCAGTCAGTTTTTACCATGTGGGGTACGTTAAAATGTCTCAAATTTCGGCACTTCTTTGTTCATAAATCGGATAACAGTGGAATCTGAAGAAGGTACTTATATTTTAGAATAGCCAACACAAATATGTATCTTATCATCATAAATTTACTTCGGGCCGCAGTACTTCGTCATCCCGAAAAATCCAAAAAAAATGAAAAAATTGACAAATTTTTCAAAAAAAGTGATTTTTTCTCTATGATGCAGGGATGCAGGAGAGCTAGAAAAAAGTAGTTATTTTATAAAAAGCATAAAATAAGGCTAGCAATCAATTTCTGAAAAGATTTTGACACTATCTTTAAGAAAAAAAAGTTTAGAAACATTTTCATTTTTCAATTTCAATCGATCGTTTCGGTAGGTCAAAGGGGGCGGAACCTGATGTGGTAAGGTATATAATTCTTAGAATTCCTAGGGTACTAACATATTAAAAAATCAGCCGAAACGGATCAACTTGGTGCATGTGTAACATGGCCAGTAGGCCTATGCTCGAGGCAGTCAGTACAAGAACGTTTGAGAAGATCAAGCACACAGTATTATATCCATTCGAAATAAGAACGTGATCTTTTAATTCTTATCTTAAAACTTTTATTTCAAAAACTTGAAACAGAACAAGATAAGATCTCATTTCAGTTTCGAAAAACCAAGAAATCTCGTATCATTCCGTTTTTACTCCAATCAAAACCTCAACACATAATAATGCACTTTTTCTGGTTTCTCTGGCAACATGTAAGACTTTTTCATTATTTTCAAATCAGAAGTCAAAAGAAATTTGAAGTTTTCAATTATTAAAAAAAGACGTTTAGATTCACATTGTCTTCTTCCTTCTTTTTCCGTATTCGCTTGTTCAATGCAAACCAAAAAAGAAGTTTCAAGGCGATTCTCGCGTGCAATTAGTTGATCAGAACACTCCAATTAACGCCACTTCGAAAAAAGATGCACATCGTCCGATTTCTCAGTTAGAAAATATTTCACAGCTAGGTGTATCTGAAACTATTCAATTTCAGAGCTGTTCCAAAATCGATGCCTCTGGAAAAGACGAAGGCAAATGTTACGGATGACACATTGGCGTAGGAAAATTTTTGCTAGTATCCTTTCAAAATCTAATTATTTCAGAAATGTTGCATCAATTGCACCAGATGTGTCAACTGGGAAGCCACCGAAACCATGAACTTTATTTTTATATAAAAAAACAAGTTGAATGAATAGTTTATTCTGTATTTGTTGCTTTAAGTTTTTGATGGCAATAATGTGGTTTCTGAGAGAAAACTGTGATGCAGGGAATGAAATACGGACCTTTTGAATTTCGGAGAATAACAGATCTAATCGAAAGATTATCAAAATATGTGCAGTGGGGAAGTTGAGAATGTTGAGGTAAGTATAAAAACTGAGGGAACGTTCAGATTCAAAGTGAGATCCAAATCTGTTTAGAAGAGGTAATGAAAAAAAAGTGAAAAAAAATTAGATGCGGATGACTGAAATGAATGCATCATTTTTTGGAGAGCCTGGCTCGTGTTCTTACGGATTGTCGGGATGTAGATGCGGTCTGAAATTATATATAACTTCACTGAATTCTAGAAAATCTGATAACAACCTGTTCTTCTTCCTCTTCTTCCATGGGCAGTCCGTATTTGTTTTTTTTCGGCGAAGTTCCATTTGTCTTCGCAGGTGACTTCTTAGAAAATTTAGAGGAAGCTGGCTTTTTAGCAGCAGTCGCAGAAGCCTCTTTCTTTGTTGTAGGAGTGGATGGGGCAATTCTTGCAGAAGTTCTCTTTTTCGGTGAAGGAGAGGAGGCAATTGGTGGATCTTCATAATCCATATCACCTTCTTCCGGAACAAAATCTGATCGTTTCCGTTTCATATTTTTAGCTTTCGGAGGCACCAATGGAGTAGAGGCAGTGATAGTGGCAGTAGCAGCAATAGTACGAGCACTTCGGCGAGCCTACAAAAATAATAATATTCGTAATTCTCAATATTTTTATGCGAACCCTTCCAGACGATTCATTCAGAATGGGTGATATGACGAGATTATCGAGAGAAACACCATTTGCTTTCTCTGTTTCTTCTTCATCTGAACTACTCTCAATTTCGGTTTCTTGCTTGCTGTTCTGTCGTCCTTTCGCTTTTCTAGAGTTACTTTTATTTGGCGAAGAAGTTCCATTCTTTGAAGTGTTGCCATTAGAGGAAGAGGAAGATGGAACGAATGTCACGGGAGGTGCTCCACGACGTTTGGGCAGTGGAATTATTTCCATTTCGTCATCTTCCTCCTCTGGTGGATCGTATACTCCCCGTTTGCTTCTTGTCTTCTTTGAAGCTGGTGGAGACTGAAATTTTTTCATTGAGAAACATAACTCTTGAATGTTTCAACAGAAACTATACCTTAATTACACTATCGTCTTCAGCGTCATCGCTGGCTTTCGATGCACCACTTCGTCTATTTTTTTTACCACCTACTTTTCTGCTCTTCGTCGTAGATGTGTTTGCAGCACCTCTTTTTGATGCATTTTTTGATGAATTTGAAACATTTGTTTCGTTACTTTGTGGTGGTGGAGAGAATTCAGCAGTGATATCTGTTACTTGATATGCATGTCCCGGTTTCGGGAGTCTTCCGTTTCGCTGTTTTTCACTATTAATTAGAACATCTGGAGCGTAAACATTGGATGGATCGGCTTTATCTTTTACGTTGCAAACATAGAAAAACTGAAGATTGAAGCCAGTGTCATTTGATTCTTGATCTTCCATTTGAAGTTTTGCTCGATAAAGCATCATTGAAATTCCGAGATCACAAATGGCCCAAATTTTCTAGAAAGAGCACCGTTTAAGGTTTTACACGTCACAGTACAGCTAACGTCTCACCTTGTTATGTTCTCGAAGTTGCGCAGTACTCACTCGACCGTCTGAACGCATAGACTTGTCTCCACATGTCTTCAACTTCTCAAAGTATTTCCAAACTTTTTGCATATTGCACTTTGCGATTTTCAACATATCAATAACGAGCCAGAGAGATCTGGAATAAGAAAATCTCATTTACGCTTTTAGGGATTAGAGACATACTCTTGCAATTCAGACAGCAAGTTCACGTTTGAAGCCTTCAGAGCCAATGTATCTTCGGAATCATTTTTGTCAGCGTTGCCTTCTAATTTTTCTAATTTCCCATAGTTAGCAAGGAGCCAGACAACATAGGCAACAACTGTCTCTGCACAGAACATCGTTCTTTGAGCCCCTTGTAAATTCAGTATATTAGCTTTTTCATCATTTCGCTCTACGAATGATTGATGTGCCTGATTCATACAGATAGTTTTAAAGCCTTCCAATTTATTCTCTCCTTCTTCTTCCACTAATCCAAGGTTGATCAAACCATAACATGCTGCGAATTCGATAGGAAGCCTGTTTAAAAAAAATAGTGGGGTCTATCGAAATTAACACCATTTACCTTCTGCCAAGACCTTTCTTTATGTGTAGTGCATAATACAGACGAACACAATATGCTTCATCTGTAATCATATAGGACATGTTCTTGTAAAGACCGGTGTGCATTTTGGTTCTCCAAGTGATTATCGTAGCAAGCTTAAGAAGGCATGCGGCAGCTGTCGAACGAAGACGAGCTTTCTCGAGATCACTGAAAAACTTGCTTTCATGACTTGAAGCTCACAAAAAATGTAACTAACCATTGTCTCCCACCCAAATCTCCGTTCTTATCGATAATTTCACTGGAAAGGTCAATAAACTTTTGACCAACTCGTTCCATGTCCTGTTTGTCAACAGGGTCGATAACTAGAGAACAAGACGACAGAACTTTTGCAGCGAATTTGGCAGCGTAGACCTTTGCGCTCGTGTACTTCGGACTCGGCTGTTTTTCGAAATGAATCAAGTCATTGAACTCAATAGGATCTTCTTCATCATGTTGTGGAGATGTCATAATCAACGGTCCAATCTTATCGGATTCGAGAATTTCCATGATGCGAGAAAAGTAATGTGGGATGTCAGTTCGGAAAATTTCAGCTAACACTTGGAAAGAGTTTGCACATCCAGGTGTTTCAAGATCAAGTCGATAAAGAAGAGTCTGAAAAAATGTGAAACTAGTTTTCTGCATTTCAAGCGGGGACGACTCACATCAAATTCGCCGTCAAAAAACTCAACAGCCTTATCTTTTCCCAACAAACCAGCGAGTAAACGAGTCGCTAACTTGCAGCTGCGACGTAGTTCAGGATCACTTCTAGTTACAAGTTCTGAAAATGTTATGTATGTAAACGAATTTTAGAAAGACAACACCTTTAAGGTTTTTGCTAATGCTCAAAAACCATTTTTCTCTTCTTATTGACTCGTCTTCCATCCTCGTTTTGAAGTTTGAATTTTGGAAAATTTTGCTTAGTGCATGAAGAGCCACTTCAACGGCGCGTGGCTCATCGGTTGTAAGGATTTTCGATCGAATCTCTTCCACGATATCTTTGTCAGCAAAAACATGAGCGAAGTATTCACTGAACAGTTTTAGAAGACCTAAGTCTCTTTCGAAACATCCTTGAGCCCAGTTTTTTAAATCAATTTTAGCACAGACAGTCTCTGAGACGAGATGGATGAGTTCCTGAACGAAAAACATATAATGAGAACCAGTTGCTCCCCTCACCTTTGCAGCTGGACTATCGAAACTCAACGGAATAACTCGATCTAGGAATTGCCGGAAACTAGTCTGCTGAAGTTTTGATTTTAACTTAGCATCTACGGATCTTCTCACGGTAAGCTGAACATTGAATTTACAAATTATTTGTTCATGTGTTAACTGACCGTGTCATCAGCGTTTTCTTTGGAAATATAACAATCTCCCATCATCTTCTTGACCAGATCGAAAACATTGGAATTTTCACTCAACGTGTTAATGAATGTCATCATCGCTTTTTCGAGATTAGAAGCATCTGGGAAAATTTGAATGATGCGACGAATTCGATCTTTCATTTGAGCGGAAAATTCGGATGGTGAGTCTGAATGATACTTGCCCAATCCGCTGAGAATTCCCATGATAGCGCGACGAAGTTGCGAGGAGCGGTTAACAATGTCCCCAAACATTCTGAAACAATTTCAAAACATACTTTTGATTTATTTTTGAAACAGAACTCACAAGCACCCGATATCATCGAGATTTCTATACATGTCAGCCATAATTTTCATTCTTTCTTTGGGATCAATCTCATAAGGGATGAAGTTCTTTTGAACATATCGTTCGATTATTAATCTGGAGTCAAGATAAGCCGGAGTTCTTTGTGTAAGACGATAAACGTTGAACACCGCGTTTGGAATAAAACGAACACATTCCTTATCAGACTCAGTATATGGTAAAGTTGTGTCGTCTGTATCTTGATGGTTAATAAGACTATCTTTCGAATAGAACTTCTGGGGTTTAGAAGTCATGACATGGTGATATAAGTCCATCATCAGCTTAATAGATTCGTTTCTTACATTGGGCTGAAATATATTGTTGAACTTTGATTAATATTTTAGAACTACCTTCTTGTCTTTCATCCGTTCGGCACACAGTTTTAATAATTTGTCGCTAATTGCTTCTAATTTACTTTTTGACACTTCTGTTACCGCCTGAACTACATTCAATCGTACTTCATCCTGAGGGTCTTTGGAAAGGCGAAGAAGACAATCTGAAAAAAAAATTACCTAAAAGAAAAATATTATTTTAAGGGCTTACTAATAATTTGGCCTCGAAGATGTGAATGATTCGAGACTAAAACTGATTTCGACTGTGTTACAAATTCCTTTCGCACTGAACTTTCTTGATCTTTGGCTCTGCAACATGAGATTACGGGAAATCAATTCTTAAAAAGATACTTACGCATTCAAAAAGGCAGTCCAAGTTGCATCGCTCGAGTCCATTCCGAATTGACAATGTCTGTCACGTGTACAATAACCTACTATTTTCACAGCTTCCAGTCGATATTGCGCATTGTCAGACTGGAAAGTGAAAATATTTGTAATATTTTGTATTTTTCTGATAAACTTACTTGTAACCAGAAATTGAGTTCTTCAGTTGCACCAGAGACTAATTTCGTAGAGATGAAGTGTAAAACTCGCAAAATATCAAAAAATTTACTTCGGCTATCTGACCCAGTCATTTCATATTCTTCTGGTAGCTTTCCTTCTTTAGCTGCGGTTGTCATAGCATTCCGAATAGACGCCGTCAATGGATTCGTCTTTTCTTCGGTTGTGGGTTCCGCATCGATTTGCATGCAAGAATAAATGATTGATTCAGCCAAATTACGAGCTTCAGGGAAATTTGTTCTCTGGGGAGACGCAATGTGATAAAAGATGACATCAAGAACTTCAGCGGGAACATAATCCAATTCTCCTAATGCTTTTCTTCCAATTGTCACCAAAGCTTCTCGAACTTTTTCAACAATATTTTTATCTTCTTCGTCCTCATCCTCTTTGTTCTCTTCTATAGGTTCTTCATCACTAGAACCTTCTTTTTTATTATCTTTCACATTTTTATTCCATCCTTTCCCACAAGTTAGACCCAGAATTTCTCTGAAGAGAGTTCTAACGACGGGAATCGATTCTTTCTCGTCGAAATCTTGCATTTCAGATATCGGATGTAAGATAACTTTGATAGCCTGAAAAGATTTTACTGCGGGATAAATATAAAACTTTTTCAAAAACCTCGACTAAATTGAAAAAATGTTTGAACTTCGGGCTGTCCGTTGTGATTTCTCCGAGACCTCGAAGTGTGCGGAAAATGTGAATGTAGACGTTCTAAAACAAAACTGTTTGCTAATCCCAACGAGATTGATAATAATACCTTCAATTCAATAGCTGTCGGAGTCGGAACTTCAGGTAAGAAAACTCGCAATATATGAGCTAAACACAAAGAGAGATGAAGACGGAAGTCGGGATTCGAATTATCCAGAAAGCAACTCTGCGATAAGTGTTGGAACAGTCTGGCAAATCGTGTGGGGGATTTCACTTCTTCATCTTTGTTCTCTTTACAATCATACAGACATGCAGCGAGTTTCTGAAAAGAGCTTGAAGTAGTGTTTATTCATAAGAGAAAAAAAACTCACTCGTAGTCTTTCAATTTGTTGTGATACATTTGTTGAGTTCTCGATCGGTAGACATCCCTGCGGATAGTCGACATCACTGCTCATTTTAACTGAAAAAATAAGTCGCTATACTTCAGTGATGTAAAATTGTTTTAATTTAAAAAATGTTAGAGGGTAGATATTGCGTAGAGGAATTCCGGGTCTCAGTCTTTTCTGACTTACCTAGATTTCGAGTAAAATAAAAAAAAATTAAAATCGAGTTATTGCCGGGTGAAAATGGCTATAAGTAATTAACTATTTATCAAATTTTAAGATTTAAAACTCTAAAATTCAAAACACTCGTTCTTACACGGAGATACGCAGAGAAAGATAATTTATTACGATACTCCGTTATTCGCTAAACAAGGCGCGTTGCACAAAGACGAAACGCGCGCGACGGCAGTCGAACGCTGTCGTCCGAGTCTCGTGCCTTTTCTTTCTTTCTTCTTTTTTCGCTTGAGAGTCGTGTATTGATTATTATCGATTTTCTTTTTTAACTTATTAGATTTGAAAATATGGAAGTTGCAGGAGATTTCGTTTGAGGCCTTCAATATTTCAACATGAGCACTCGATTGAAAGCAGATCAAAAGAGCAAGGTTGGTAAGAGGAAGCAAGATTCGGAAGAGATGAGTGATGTGGAATTTGGTGTGAAAAAAAGTAGAGTTCCACAAAACTATGATAATAGTGTCGTTGGTGGCAATGTAAGACCTTCGCAAATGGGGACGTTTAATACGGTACTAAAATTCGGTGATCCTTTCCTGATTATCGATTTTCGTCATATTTTCAGCACTTATCTTGCGCAAGCTCAAGTTCTCAGGGATTAGCTCAAAGCACAAATCTTTCTAAGATGTCCCCTAAGAACTACGAGACGATAGTGAGTTTGCTAATTCGCTTCTTTGCGCATGTTATTGAAAAAGAGCAGAAAATGAGACTAAGCAGCAATACAAAAATGTTATATTAAAAAGCAACTGAATTAACCAAACATCAATTTCCACCAAAATAGGAGCAGGAATAACATATCCAAAATATCAAGCTCGAACTGATTGCTACTCCTTTACTCGTATTCGCATATTTTACACTTTCTTATTCCATTAATGTTCTGGAGATTAACGACTTTCGTTTTTTAATCAATGAGGGGATGTTATTTCTAGTTGAAACCTTCGCGCACAATTTAGACAAGTATTCAAACCCGACTAAAAGGATATTATTCTTATACAGGAGAGCTTATTTTGCTGATTTTAATATTTCAGCTCCGCCAGTTCGTGCAGTGGACACAAGCTGCAGAGCCAGTGGCCGTGAACTTTCTGGCAAAAGCTAACTGGAACATCGAGTATGCGATGACCCTGTATTTTGACAACCCAAATTTATTCTCGGGCTCGGCTGCACAACCAAGTGTTGATGTGTCGAAGGTATCATTAATTTTTGTTCAAAAGAATCATCTCTTTCCAGAACGAGAGGTTCTTCAATCAGTACATTCACAAAGAGGACGGGTTAGGAGACAAACGAATTGGTCCAAATGGAGTGCAAAAACTTCTCGGGGAACTTGGATATTCGCCGACGGATAGGCGCGTTCTCATTCTCGCCTGGAAGTGTAATGCTCAAACTCAATGCGAGTTCTCACTCAAGGAATGGCTCGATGGAATGACAACTTTACATGCTGACTCTGTACAAACTTTGAGACAGAGAATCGACAGTTTAGACGCGGAACTGCATTCAGATAAATCAAAGGTGAGTAAATTTTTTAAAGCGAATTACGTAGTTTTGGGGTAGCATATTATCGGAACAAATAGTTCAGATATTTTTCAAAGACTCGCGAAATTCGCGCCTTGTGATCTTTGACACGCCCACTCGTCATCAAACATTCTGCAACCCGTGGATGGCAAGTCGGCGTGTCGGAGATCGTAGAGAGAATTTTGCGGACCTTTGAAAAATGTCAGAACATTTTTATTCCGATAATAACTCCCTTCGAAAACATTCTCAACTACGTTTTTTTCAGTTTCGTGAACTGTACTTGTTCTCCTTCAGTTATGGAAAAGCCGCTGCTAGTCGTAGCTTGGATCTTGAAACATCTATTCTTTATTGGGATGTGCTTTTCGGCAACAATCGTTCCACCCTCATGTCGCAATGGATCGATTTTTTGAGAGAACAAGAAAGACAGGCCGTCGCAAGATTGGCGCTTGATGTTGGGCAAGCTAACGCGGCGAAGATTAAGCACGTCTGGATCACCCGGGACACTTGGAATCTTTTCTGGGATTTCATCGTTCTCAGCAGGGCAGACTTATCCGATTATGATGATGAAGGAGCATGGCCAGTGCTCATCGATCAGTTTGTAGATCACTGTCGTTCTTCATTGAATTATCCAACTCCACAGCCAGCTGGACAACCTATGGAACAACGAAGCTACTATTAAATTTTCCGTAAGTAATATATTATTATTGAGGATATATAAATAAAATCATGTTGCAGACAAGAATGTATATCCCATTCAATAACTCTGCTCAACGTCACCATCCGATAAATTGAATCGATGATTTCCTCCCTGTGCTTCCGTCTCTATCATCATGATATCTTCTGATTCGTTGTTTTCTTCTTTTCCCCTCCCTCCTCATCCAGGAATCCCACTTCTTTTTTGCTCTTCTGTCTCACACCATCTTTTCTTTTATATGATTTACTCTTTTCTCTCCACCCTCGCAAATCCGTTATCTCTTATATTTCCAATTTCTCTGCACATACTCTTCGACGGGTTGCTGCTCCTCCATTCTGTCTTGTCTATCTCTCTTCGTTGAGTTCCGTCTTCGAAAAGTAGATGAAAGACATCGCTAAAAAACAGAAAATTTATGAACATTTGAAAAATATTTCAGGCCGTTTCAGAACCTGTTTCATGTATTTCATTTTGAATTATTCTTATTTTCTTTGCTTTCTATCTGTCGGATTATTTTTTTTATTTTACCTTCGAATACCATGTTTCTCTCCTTCCTTTTGTAGGGATTATACTCTTCATTCACCTTTCCGAAATATGTACTTATGCATAAATCAGTTCTTGAAACATTATTTAGCATTTATTTGCACCATTAGAGAATGTTGGAATCTGGCTGTAATATTTCGCTACAAATCTAAACAAGGAAACACATAGCATTTTTCAGATGGAAAGGAACAGAAGGAGGAAGGATGATGCTGGTGTTATGACCAAAACGTTGGCTGGAATCGCTGCATTGGTAAGATTTCTGAAGTGAAAGTATCGAATTTTAAATAATGGCGTATTTAAAATGATTATCCAAAATTGTCGCTATTGAAACTAGAAAATCCTTACAGAGCTAATGTTTCAAATAATTTAGACGTTCCTCGTCTCATTCATTTGCTCTTCGAACGGAATCACTTTCACCCATGTAGTTTCAACGATCGATGTGATTCTGGAAGAATCAGACTATTATAAATTAACGAAAGAATGGATGGCTTCTTCTATAGATGCTACGTGGCAGGAAGTTTCGATACCATCGAGAAAAGCTGAACACATTCAGGTTTTTTGTTTCTATCAGACTAAAAAGAAAACACTAAAAATAAATTTAAGGCGATCAACCCAGAAGTTGATGTTGCTGCCGGTGGTAAACACGTTTTCACATCAGAACAGTTGCACTTTTTTGATGGAACCAGAGACTCGAAGTTAGTATCTACTACTGTATCAAACATTTGTAATATCAAAAATTGTTTAGACCAATATATCTGGCGATTTTGGGTCGTGTTTATAACGTGGACGGAAAGAAAGAGTACTATGGACCCGGAAAATCGTATCATCACTTTGCTGGCCGTGATGCAACGCGTGCATTTACCACTGGAGATTTTACAGAAAATGGATTAGTAGCCAGCACTCATGGATTGTCACACGATGAATTACTATGTAAGTTTTCTAAACATATATCTTTCTTGCTTTGAGACTGTTTCTTAGAACAAATATGAGTGTTCTCGTGTGCGTTTCTTTAGCTACTGACTTATAAATCTCTTTCATTCACGTTCAGCAACAATTCAAAATCTTCAGCTATTCGTGATTGGGTGTCATTCTATGAGAAAGAATACCCTTTGGTTGGAGTTGTTGCTGATCTTTATTACGATTCCGATGGTCAACCAACTGCGGAACTCACTGATGTGTTGGCACGAGTGGAAAAAGCGAACGAATATCGAAAAGCTCAAGCAGTAGAGATCGAAGTATTCCCACCATGTAATAGCGAATATAATCAAAATGGAGGACGCGTTTGGTGTTCGACAAAGAGTGGAGGTGTTGAACGACAATGGGCTGGTGTTCCGAGGTGAGCTGTGAAACAACGCTCGATTCATTGCTTTTTTATGTCGATTTCAGAAAACTAATCGAACCAACAACGAAGAAATTCCGATGTGCTTGTGTCAAAAACTTCGGACCAGGAGTATCTGGAGCCGAAGAAGTGAAAGCAGCAAACAATAGAGGGGATCTCGATCACCCGGATTTGGAGCTCTTCCCTGATTGCTCGCCGACATCGAATAGTTGCAAAATTAGTTCATAAAACGTTTCATTTGAGTAATTTTTAGATTTCTAGTCGCCTTCTTACTGTTCCACTCAAAATTACGGTTCCCATTTTTACAAAAGTGCTGCCTTTTCAAACCCAAACCTCTGTGTTTTTCCCCTTGAATTTTCCATACATTTCATTTTAGGATTCATTGTCGTTGTTCCATTCTGTTACTTCTCTTTTCAGTGTTTAACGAATTCTAGAGCTTTGAAATGATTTAAATAATACTAATAACTGACATAACCACACTCAACGTCCTGTGCTTACTGTAAGGATATGAAAAAGAACGTGACCTTCATTTGTCAAAACTGTCACCAAGAAATATAATTTTCAGTTTTGAAACATTCCAACACGAATACAACGTGAATAACAATCACTTCCTTACTCACGTAACAATGCACATCTTCTTCTGGTTTCTTTCGAAACATGTGAGAATTATCTTCCACAAAGAGAATGACTTCAGCTTTCACGGTTTCCAAGTTTCAGATTATCACTTTAACCTTATTCTCGTTCACTTTCGTTCAATGTAAACAGAAAAAGAAGTTTCAAAGTGACAACAAAGTGAGAAAATCTTAATAAACAGCACTTTCATTCGAAGCTTCTAGGCCCAACTAGTCGATCCAAATACTCCAGAGAGCCCAAAATCAGTGAAAGATGTTCATCGACCAGTTTCACAGTTAGTTTCTGCGCATCATGGAGAGATACCAGATTCAAATAGCAGAACTGAAGCTTTATTTGAATTTATTATTACAGAGTCCCACCGACATTGATGCCAATTGAAAGTCCAACAAAGAATAAAGTTAATGAAGACACGTTGGCGTAAGTTTCAGAAAACTATCGAATAAGAAACAACTAGACGACAACTTTTCAGTAACGTTGCCTCGATAAAACCAGATTTTTCTGTTGGAGGACCACCTGTTCCAGTATAAATACACTTGAATCCAATTATGTATGAAGTTATTTTTTTCCAAATTGAATATTGAAACCCAACATTTTACGCTCTTTCCTTCAAAGAGTTAAATAATTCAGTGGATGAAGTATTTCCAGTTACTCAAAAAACAACCGAATCTTCATTTCTCTCTTTTCCAAAACCACCACCACACTCATCATAAAACGGAGAGTGTCTCTCTGCGCGTCCTCTGCCAAACAATTTGAAATTGCTCAAAAAGCTTCTTCTCTTTCTCTAGAATCTCATGGCTCCGCGTGTTCTCTAACTGCCTTCCACTTTCCATCTGTTTGAGAAACGGCTCTCCGATAGAAAAAAGATTCCATTTCCATAGAAATTTCCTTCTTTTTCCTGTCTGCGTCTCGAGTTAAGGTATGATTTATTTCAATATTCTGTGATTTTTTGTATAAAATCTTCTGATTCAGAATATGATCAACGTCACTCCAGAAGGTATTATTCTGATGTTTCTCCTTGCTTTCCATATCTGGGTGTGTCGTCTACTCGTGACATCTCAATTCAATTTTCTCTATTTTCGGGTGTTCGCTTCATGTGAATAATAAACTGTTGAACGTTCTCAAAATAAGGTTTATCTCTGAAAAAACAAGAAATAAATGTTGCCGTCTGAAAATAAAGCAGATCTGTATGAAGACAGCTACAGAATCTTCAAGGAAATTTAACAGATTCTGAGCTGACATCATCACAACAATATGGTCAACATTTGGACTGAAATAATAAGACAAATTGAAAATGTTATGGCTTAGGTGACAAAAAGGACTCAAAAGGTTCAAAGATCGGTCTGAAATCAGCGAAATCAGACTAGAATGATCCAGATGGGTTCTTTAAAGGCACAGAAACAATTTTAAGAGAAAAAAAACGAATTGAAGGGAATCATGGCTTTTGGCAAAAGGCTTAAAGTCGGTTTGAAACGGGAAATTTTAATGGCAATTGCGTAATTAATGCTTTCGAATTTAAGGAAAAAGTTTTAAAGAGAATAGTAAGTGAATCAATTTGAGTAAATGTTGAATATAAATAATTGGTTTAACGGTGCTCCGGGAGCCATGACATCTCGGTTATCGCCCATTTCTGGAAAAAAAGCCCGTTGATATAGGAAGTCATTCAACATCTCACCTGTCTCTCATCGGAATTTCTACATTTCTGAATAATCGGTGGATTGAATTCATCTTGTGATGGATCAAATATATCAGGGGAAGTCAAACATAATCCAGTTTTTCTGTTCTTAAAACGGCCAATCTGAAGTTCGAAAAATAGAAGAGATCTTATGGATATCAGACAGAATACCTTTGGTTTGAAATCCCAATACTCTGTATCGAATCCAGCACACTCTTTCAATTGAATTTTCCAATCGGAAGACGTGTGAAGTAATTGAACAACAGATAGACAGAGATGTTCATCTGTACGTATTCGGTGATCTCCAGTATAGAGCCATAGCTGAAAAGTATCGATTGAACGTAGTTTAGAACATGTTTATTCTGAATTGTATTATTTGTTTGACCACAGAACCTGCCACAAATCAAATCCCATAGTACACGGTGATCCAAGTAGCCTATGATTCTTTGGACCAGTATCTCCTGGACGAAAAGAAGTACAGTAGTTTGAGTTCGACATCTGAAATGAAGAGAGAAAGTGTACCTGTGTTTTATGGAATATATCAAGACAGTCGACAGTTGATGGAGTCTTGATTCCAGATGAACGAAGAGTCCATGCCAAACATACACTTGAATTTGTAGATGACGTCATCTGAACATGAAGGCATGGACTCCACGTCATCAAACAAATAACACTTACTCTTCCGAATCTATCCAATGGAGTTGGTAGAAAGTGATCTTTGAATATGTTCTGGAGATACCATTTGAAACTTTTACAGTTCAGTTTTTTCCGAAGTTCAACTCTTTCAGACACATCTATGGATTCACGCATTCGGAAGGCAACAGGAGCTATCTTGTAGAAGTAATATTTCCATTCATCCATCCATACTTCGGCAACTCTTAGTAGATTGGCATTTAGTACTTTTCCACTTGATTTTCCAGGGAAATCGTGGGGAGAAGATTTTCGAAAAACGTGGCCGACATGCGAACATGGAAGAATTTCAACACGACCTCCACATTGCCAAATCTTAAAATTGTTACTAAAATCAATCTGATCTCGGATTGACTCACTCTGAAACTCATTTCCAGATTTTCTCCTCCCCAAATATCCATCCCGGGATCATATTCTCCAAGTTCTTCAAAGTAATTTCGATCAATTGAAAATAATCCACCGGCCATTGTTGGACTTTCGATTGGACCAGTGGGATCCAACAAGTGTTGTTTTGCCATTTCAGTTGGCATTCCATACCATCGGAACTGTAAATTCCAATTGAATCCGCCTCGAAACATTTCAATTCCTTTTTGATATTGAAATGTATTGTCATTTATTATATCAATTACAGGGCATGGAACTGCTTTTCGATTCAATTTTATTCTGGTGAGAAGTGGTTCCAACCATCCTTTCGTACATTCACAATGAGAATCCAAGAAAGTGAGAACGTCTCCTTGAGCCTCTTGAGCACCCATCATTCGTGCTCTTATCAATCCAACGCGTTGATTCGATCTGATAATTTTGATATCTGTTGGAAGAGGTTTCAATGATTCATCAAGTTTCGGATATCTCAAAAAATCTGAAGAGAGGAAAAGTTATATTATGATATTATGCGTATAGAATACCTCTATCGGAAAAGTCATCCACCAGAATAATTTCTCTCAACAAATGCTTCGGCGACCTGTCGATAACACTCCAAACAGTTCTCAGAAGTGTGGAATATGCTTCATTGTGATATACTATTATTACAGATGTAGTCGGAAGATCTTCTGAAACGATCTAGTTCATCTTTGTTGCAGAGTAACCACAAACCTGGATAAGTTATATTCCTACAAGAAGGTTTTCTAATTTCAGGCAGTGATCTTCGAACTGATATTCCATCACTAACGAATAAATTGAATTGATTCACAGCAAATGTGGAATCAGCAAGTTTCTGTTGTTCCGGTGTCAAATGGGTCACTCCAGAACCGCCTTCTCCCCATTCTTCACGAGGTGAATATAGATTTGCATTCAGTTCTTCTGATGTTAGATTTCTCTTTTTGTCTTCCGGTAAGTTACCATTATAATGACCCACAACTACCTGTAATAACAAGACTTTGAAAAAATTGTATTTGAGAAAAGACTCACATGATAATTAGATCTTGTCACTTGCTTTGAAGCTTTTTGTGCCAAAATAGGCTCGTCTCCAAAATACTGAAATTCTTATGTTGATTATAGATATCCCCATGAACTCTCTCTACTCACAACATCACCCAAAAAGACCAATGCCAATGAGAAGGAGCCCCAAATCGCGACGAATCCAAAAAGAAAAACAGCATATGCTACAACTCGTTTTGATCTCCGACGAGAACGGAGTAACGAGGCTATCATGCTCTCGGAGCACCACCCAAGAGGAGAATAGACACTAGGTCATCTGAAATATTATCGAATCGAATTTTTGATAACGAGACTGTGAATTAAGAATTTGAGTTTGATTGATTTCGGATTTATACTTTCAATTTTTTGTAAAATTAGTTCAAGTTAAAAAGAAAATCAATTAGTTGTCAACTGATACGATAACTGTACCAAAGTGAAACACTTGAAAACATTGAATTGGGAGGAAATAAACGGAAAAAGAAGAAGAACAACACGACGTCGTCCTTGTGTTGTTGCGCGAAGAAAATGATACGGATGATCAAGAGAAAGAAGACATTGTTGATAGATTGATGAAGAGAAGGAGATCAATTGATACAAACAGGACAGTTTCTATCTCTATCAATTCATGTAAAAGTGATGATAAAGAATGGAAATGAGAAGAAAAAAGAAGACAAAACACGTTTCAATTAGAATATTGTTCGGAAAAAGTTTGTGATGGATATTGAAAAAGTTTTTTTGTTTCATACAATCTGTCTGCTGTAGATGTTTTCCTTCAATTTTTTGTTCACTACTCAGGTATTTTTGGGCAAGGGTGGGGCAACGAAACTTTCAATTGGGCCATGTGGCCCGTGAATAGGGCACAGTGCCTACAAAAAGGGCCACATGGCCCAGTGGGCACAGGTTGGGCGCAGGTTGGGCCACAGGTTGAGAGTTAGGAAATACTTGGTGGATGTGGGCACAGGTTGGGCGCTTGGTGAGGATGAATGGGCGCAGCATGGGCACAGAGTGGGCACAAGTTGAGAAATCGCGCTCTACTGCGCACTCTGATTTTTCGCCACGATTTTTCTTATTTATTTCGTTTCTTTGTCAATTTTATCGTCCTTTTATATAATTCTACTTTTTTCGCACAGAAAATGAAACAAATCTAAACTCGACTTAACAGGTAAGACAGTATTTTTTATTTGTTTTTGTTTACTTTTGGTGAAATTTCAGCTGAACAAAAAATGATTTCAACAACACAAGAATCATCACCAACTACGCTCTCCAACTGCTCATTTTCTTCTATCTTTAATTTTTTGCATTTACTCTGAATTTTTTGTTGTAATTTGTATATTTGTAGTTTTCACGAAAAATTATTTCCTTTTCCTGTATCCCTATGTTCCATATTCTAGTTTGACCAATTTCAGCTTATATTATCCTATTACTTTCCATAATTATTGAAATAATTGTTTTGTGTTTGAATTTGACAAATAAATAGTAGAAAAGTACAAAAATGTGTAATCTTGTTAATTATTGTGATTAATGGGAAAGAAAAAAGGGAGCTGAATGCTGCGCGGTGAACCCAATTTCGGCACTTTGCCCACGAAATGGGCCATGTGGCCCAGAGTATGGGCATGATGGCCCGCGTAGGGCGGGCCATACTGCCCATTTGGTGGGCCACATGGCCCATTTCGTGGGCAAAGTGGCCCAAAAATACCTGAGTATATGCTATTGAAGAACGTTCAGTTCGAATCAAATCTCTAATAATCCGTGGTGATACTTTGTTCCAATCGTTTTAAAATGTTCGATGTTTTTGGTTTCAGTCACAGTTCCAAATACGGGTTCTCATCGGATAAGACATCAAAGGTCCTAGGTTCTTTTTCGATTGCACCCTTTTTTCGGGTGTACTGTTGTCCGCGGGAGAGATAGTTACAGTAATTTCGGTTTGTACAATGTTTAAAAATGGATCGAATTAATTGCAAATATAATACTTTTTGTTTCAAATACTCTATTTTTCTACATTGAGAACATCTGAAAAAAGGTTATTTCGATGTGTGGTAGGTGGGTGTTTGAAGGTCATTTCATAGTTATTGAAAGAGTGTTGCAACGCGTATCGTTTTGATCGAAAAGGTAGATGAGAGAGGAAATAAATGGAAGTGTGAATGAATTTGTGAATTAGGTGAATACAGAGATTTAAGATTCAGTACCAGTCTGGAAAAATTTGTTATCGAAATTCAAATATCCGCACACAAGTCGTATATAAAAAGTCTCATGATACGAGTAACAGGTGAACGAGAAGTTTCGAACATGAAAACAAATATTTTGATTTGGCAACACAGTAAACGAAAACAATATATATATCCACCTCTCTCGATGTCCAATAATGATTGAGGCTTTAGAAATAGTGTTTGAAATCGAGAGAGCATCTAGGGAAACGAGACAGAAGAACCTGTTTGAATACGTGATTTGTATTCCTAAAAGGTATTGAAAAAGAGAAAATCGGCGTGAAAAAACCAAAAAGAAAGCGAACTGACTGTGAGAAAGAAGAAGTTGTAGTGAAAGAAAATGATGAGAAGAACGGGTATCATGCTTTGACCTGAAGTAGAGTAAACAATAGTAATTGTATTTATAAAACTAGAACCAGATTTGAATGGGCGGCACAATGGAAACCAACTTTAATTAGAGATAACTCAAAAAATTGGAAAATTTAGAGATCAAGAACTAACATGAGAATCAGTTGAACAATATTTCACAATCTACCGTAACCCAAGAGTCTTGAAACTTCGAAACCACGAATTTAGAGAAGAAATTAAACTTTTATCAAAAAGTTCGTCCTTCTATGAACTGTTTTTGATGACCTCCGTAGTTGTCTTACTATTATCTATATCTTTGAGCAGCTACCGTAATCATCCACAAAAATTGATATTGCCAACATTGGTAGCTTCGAAAAGTTAAAATAAGAAAGAGATGTTATTTCGTAGTTCTTGAATAATGTGAAAATGACCTACCTGACTGACAAATCGACGTTTCAATTGGGGAGGCGGTGCCGTATAAGAAGAAGAGAGATAAGTTGTTGAAACAGAGAATTTTCTCTTTTTTAAGAGATTTTCTCCGAAAAAAGAGAGACAATCTCGGGATTATTCTTAGAAAAAAGAAGGAGGAAAAGACTAAGTTTTCTCTTCTAACAGAATCCCTTTTGAAATGCAAATAGTATAAATTTCAGGGATACGCAGACAAAAGTTCTCTCCAGAAACTGTAGAAGTGGGCAAGAAGTGGAGAGAGAAAAGGGAGAAGAACGGCCTTCGAATGGGGTCATTCGGGAAGAAGAAATAATGAATACAAAAGAAAATTCAGAGATTCAGAGACATTTCTAATTTTTGGGGAATTGAGATGATGATGAGCGGAGAAGCAAGTTGAAGATGGGAAGAATATGTTTGAAGTGTGTAGACAAGAGTAATTTAGAAGTTTTTTTTTCTCAGAGATGTCCGTGGCTGAAATTCGAATGTTGTCAACATGCTTTTAGTTCCTTCATTTGGAAAATTTAAGAAATAATTGAAGTTCACTTATTTCAGATGTTACAGTACAAGGAGATATGCAGGGATACCGATATGTGTACTTTCCACACAGTAAATTTTTCATTTTTTGTAGATATCTCTCTCATCATTCTCGTTCAGAAAAAGATGCTGTTCTGATATATTTCCATTCAGCTGACGAATAGTTTTTAGAGAACCAGTTCTTATTTGAGATCAGGTTATTCATCCCATTCATTATGAAAAGCGATGTCAATAATTGCTTACAGGTACATTTCATTTTGTACACCTACACGTATTTATTTTCCAGTTCTTCATTTAATTCATATATGTATCGGAACCGCCCAAACTGTAGAAACTCAAACGATTGGTACCAAAAAAAGATTGTTGTTTTAAATTACAAAAATTTACTTTCCAGTTGTAGTTGTGTTGTTCATGACGCCAGGGTATAATAAAACACCAATAAATACGCTACGAAACATTTCCAATTCTACTTTTCTTGGATTTATGACAAGATTTAATTTTTTGAATCATTTTTGAACATGACTGTTCATTCTTGAACTTTTCCAATATTTTTCTCCAGTATCTTCGCTTATCGCGTTCTGCGAAAAACTCCAAAAGTTGCATAAAACTCCGCGAGACTCCTCCCGTTTCGAGGAGAGAACATTCAGAAAAAGAGAGGCGAGAGTAAGAAAAACGCAACCCCCGCACAGTTCTTGTGGGCGGGGCCAATCAATTTCGATGCCATTCGACAAAATGATTTATTTTTTCAGCAATTTTTATATTTTTAAAGTTGAAATTTAAAAATTCAAATATTCGCAAAATGATCCTCCTAGATTCAGCTATTCAGTCGAAGAGTTTCGCAATAACGCGAAGCTGCATTTTAGTAGTTTACCTATTGTATTGATCGAACTATTGCATTTAATAGTATGTTTTCAGTTTATTACACTTTGAAGTTCAGTTCAAATTCGGCAGGAATAGAAAGTGTGGAACGAAGCGCGGACAGTTGTGAGTATTATTTTCTGATTTTTCAGCTTTAGACAAAAAATAGTCGTAGAATTACTCATTTTGTTTCAGTTTAAATGAGTTTCGACTCGTCGACAGACGGTTCAAATTTGGCGAACAGTGACCGGTCTAACGGCAGTTCTCGATCCAAACGAGACGGTCAGTTCATCTACAATATATAATAAGCGCTCGAAAAGACTTACGTGCTGAGCTTTTCTCTTATAATCTTCAGAACTTACTAATAATGAGTGCATGCGTGGTAGAGTAGGTCTGAATTCCTTTCGTTCCCTCATTTCATTTTCCAATTAGATCGTTCCTTATTTTTTATAATTAGATCGTTCTCAAATTCCGTCTCTGTACCTTTTTCTCATAGAAAAGAGTAGCATTTTCAGCAATGGAAATATCTCCTGGCTCATCATCACATGAACGAGATAAGAAAGGGTCTCATGGTCATCGAGAACATCGTGAAAGAACCCGCAGTCACAGTGGATCTCCATCAAGATTCTATGGAAAAGAAAAACGAGGCGGTTCAAGGCAAGGAAACAGAGGAAGAGACCGTGAATCCCGGGATTCTGTGAGCCCCCAATACAAACAACAGCGGTGTGTTATATAGCGTTCGTGTTTACGAATAAATATAAGTTTTGAGCACTCAAAAGCAAATTTGAAGTAGATAAATTAGCTTAGGAAATTGCCTCATTTTATGAAAACTTTGAATGATACGTAAATTAATAGTAATCCGTTAATAGTAAGCCGTTTTTGATTATTCGCAGTAAATGAAATTGTGATAAGACATATGAAATTAAAGTTTTGACTTGTCACCTTTTGCATCAGTTCCAGGGGTTGGTCGAGTCCAAATAACTTCCGTAAAGGTGGTGGTGGAGGGAGAGATCGGAGTCGAAATGATTCAAGTCGGAAGAAGAGTAAGGAACGGAGGCGCCGTGACAAAAGAAGTCGTAGCCGAAGCAGACATCGATCACCAAGGCGGAGTGGGTCATCAAAGAAGAGCAAAAAGAGAAACTCGTCTGGTGGTTCATCGTCATCTGATCTGTAAGTTAATAAAGTCGCGGATATACTTAAAGTCAGAATAACCTTTTTCTATGACTATAATAATTGAAGTCGTAAAAGCATGGCATACTCATGTTTGAATTGCAAACGGACATGTATAGCTAATCGTAAAAAAGGTTATTCGATGTTTTTAATCTGCCCACAAGGCAAGGTAGCAAAAGGTTGATTGGAAAACTCAACCGAACTGAGCTCTTTTCTGCAATGCCTTTTTTCGTCCAGACTCGGACGGAATCTGTGAATATTTTCAGTTTTGAATGTTTTGCACTAAAAGAACAAAGACTGATTTCGTTGCAGATAAAAATCTCCTTGAAAATGTATTTATTTACAACTGGTCAGATTTCTGAGCTTGTAGCGGTAGAACGGCGGAGTTTGCTGATGACTAATGACAATGACAATGTGAGGCATAGCTCCACCCAGTTTTCAGTGCTTTTTCCAATGAAATGGCGTTTTTCTCTCTAAACTTACATTGTCGTTGTCGTGATTCATATACACCACAACGCCAATGCGCCACAATTTATATGAAGTATGGCTAACCATCACCACGAAAGTGTAATGTTATGGCTCTGAATTGTATTGGCCTTTTGTAAGTATATCATTTAGGGCAATCGTAGTATTATACCAACATGTGCTATTAGCGCTCCTGTAGCGTTTTCGAAAGATCGGATAGTTTTAGGTTACTCTAAGCCTGGAGAGTTCTAACGGGCTCTGATGAATTCCAAGAGCTTATTTTGACGCTGCACTGGTCACCATTTTCATCTTCGTTTTCAAAATCCACTGATTAAAAAAAAAGAGGCAGTGATCCCATTACTAAAACTTTTTCACCGACTGATTATGCAGTTGAAATACAACCAACTATGTTCTCATAGCACTCACCTTTTCGAATAAATTTGAATGAAAGAAGTAATGTCCATTCAATGGCCAATGTGGCTCTTTTTGAAAGGGGAGTGGACACTCAGGACATGATGACTAAATGCTACTAGTTCGATTGATTCTATTCGAATCATTTTCGCAAGCAGTGAGCGAGTTTATTGTCGCAACAAAAAAGTTCCGACATTTTTTCCTCGTCGGTGTTTGCGGACTCAAGCCAAAATTATCAAATTTTGGCTTGAGTCCGCAAACACCGAGGGGGAAAAAATGTCGGAACTTTTTTGTTGCGACAATAGTGTCGAATCAAAAATTGTTTCTGCAGAAACACTGTTTTCTCTTATCGTCTATTTCGCTTTTTTGCGTCTATCCTATCATCTTTAAATAGTTTTTTATCTTGCAAGAATTCGGTGAAAACTGGATAAACTATACAATCAGGTCATACTATAGGCCTACTTATTTACGTTGAATATTAAAAAAAACATGATATACCGTAAATACTGTATTATAACGGCATGCCGTTATATTTTTCAACTGCCTCCCAGAGAAGTTTCGTGGTTTCGGAAACTCATTAAAATTAAACGAAAAAACCTTTTTGGACGTTCAATTTTCTGATCAAGAAGTTACTAATCATGCTGCTTCTAATCGAAACCAAGAAAAAAACACCGGGATAATCATATTTATAAATTCTGAGTATGGATAGGGTGCCGTTATAATACAGGTGCCGTTCTATTACAGGTGCCGTTATAATACAGTATTTACGGTATTTCAAGTTTTGGGTGTCGGAAGTGGTGAAACTTCAAACCGAGAAATCGATTCCAAAAGCACAGAGGAAATCTGAAATGAGCGTCGTGTTACTCTTGAATCAATATAGATTCTGTTCGTCGGCACATTAATTCGTACTTTCATTCGTACTCTATCCCATTCTTCATCCAATTGTCTATTTTGTCCTCTTCAACACATATCCATAAAAAAGGCAGAAAATGAAGATGCCACCAAAACATTTCACATGTGCCAAGACGCAGAAAACAAGACAAACGATCCTTTCTCTCTACTCTTTCCTTTTCTTCGTTTGCGCGCTCCCTTCTTGCCCATTGGGTCCCCTTCTTCTTTCTATCTCTGCCGCTTCCAACCAGCCAAGCCACCGGTGAAAGAAGCTAGACGGCGCCGTCATCGTATTCTGTTGTCTATGTTCCTGCGTCTCTTGGTTGTATCGTAATGTTTCTTCTGGCTGTGTCTCTCGTTTCCCAGCTTCACTTTTCTATTTTCCCGCCAATAAAACCTTCTGTGTTTTTCAATTATTTTAGAACATTCTCTAGATTCTAGACTGTCAGAATTATTATGCGTGGCTGGAAGAATTATTTGAATTCAAATAGTCGTGAAAAAAGAGGCAGGAGAACGAGTGAAGAAGAAGACGGGTAAGGATTCGTGTTTTTCCTGTGTATATTCTTTCCAGTCTGTTAGAAAAAAAGCACTGTCAGAATATATTATTCATGAGCGAAGTGATTTTGCCCACAATTATGGAAGGAATTGCGGCAAGCAGTATTATATAGAAAACTCTAACTACATTCAATTATGAAAAAAATCTTTTCTAGAAGTTTCAGAATGGACACTTCACTGATAGGCGAAATAAAGAAGAAGCACGGAGCTGATATTGGATCATCAAAAAACAAAAAGAAGAGAAGTACCAGGCGAAAAAGAAATAGAAACAGCAGTTCTTCATCAACCAGTTCTGGAGAAGTGAGTTTATTTAATGGGCTTATTCAGGCCGTTAAAAAAAAGTATTTTAATGCATTTTTCCTTATTCACGACCGCCGAGTAACTATTTTTCACAAATCTCAGTTTAGCGTTGGTCTAACGACGTTTTTCCCATTCTTTTTGCATTTTTCGACATGCGCATGTAGAAAAACTTGTCAAAAAATGGGGAGAAATGTAGAAAAATGGGTGAGAAATGTGTTTTAAAAAAACATTTTTCACCGTGAATTTGGTAAAATACGTATTAAAATACATTTTTACATGACCTGAATAACCCCATAAATCATTGAAAAAAAAGAAGTGTATTTTAATACATGTTTCTCCATATCCACGAACTGTGAAAAATGTATTTTTTACACATTTCTCTCCCATTTTTCTACATTTCTCCTTCTTTTTTGATGGCCATTTTTCCTTTTTTTACAAAAGCATGTCGAAAAATGCTGTTAGACCAATGCTAAACAGAGATTCGTAACAAATATTTTTTCGCCAAGGAAAAAATGTAATAAAATACACATTTATGGGGTTATTCAGGTCATGTAAAAATGTATTTTAATACATTTTTTTCTTATTCACGAGAGTCGAGAAACTATTTTTTACAAATATCAGTTTACCGTTGGTCTAACAGCGTTTTTCCCCTTTTTTGCATTTTTCGACATGCGTATGTAGAAAAACTGTCAAAAAATTGGGGAGAAATGTAGAAAAATGGGAGAAAAATATGTATTAAAATACATTTTTCACCGGTCGTGAATAAGGAAAAAATGTATTAAAATACATTTTTACACGACCTGAATAACCCCATTACATGTCATGAATAACCCCATTACAATTATCTGTGACTGAACTATTTAGCAAACCTCAATATCAGGAATTCTCCAGCGTTCTGTTTTCTGTGGCTATAGTCAGTGAATGTAAAATACTCGTAATATAAGTTCGCTGTAAGACAACTATCGTAAAAAATAGCATGGTTTCAAATATTTCAACAATTGTTTATTTTATTTATCAAACTTTTTCTCCTAATATGATGATAAATTAGTTTCAGGTACCAGAGCCTATTATCTTGTCATCGAACGGAATGAATTTGAATGCTCTTCCTCCACCAACAACGTTTAATCCTGCTTTTCCACCCATGTTTTCTCAACCTCCACCACCAGTAAGTTCCATCACGAATAGGGAATATTTAATTTACTGATTTTCAGCCGCCACCAGGCACGTTCATGACCCCTCCACCCCGTCCTCCACCTCCTCCATTCGGAATGCCACCCCCTATGATAGAATCTCATTTTTGTGCCACTGCAAGTGTTTCAATCAGTTCCATACCTCCACCACCGCCTCAAATACTTGATGGCGCCTCGAGCTCTCGAAGAGAGGCGTTGCCTCTGCCTCCAGAGAGCAGAAGAATAGCAACACGTCCTGTGTAAGATAACTTTGTGACCTTTTCGTTCTATAAGTTTATTTTTAGAATCATTACGCGACGTGGAGTTACCACAAACCGTCCTTCTGATTCAGATTCGTGGTACAAAACGAATTTGACTCACTACGAGATGCTTGATCAAATCGGTGAAGGCACTTACGGACAAGTGTACAAAGCAGTCAACAAAATCACTGGTACGTTTCACTTTATTTTGTATCCAAGAAATAGCAAATTTACAGGTGAACAAGTGGCTCTGAAAAGAGTACGCTTAGAGAACGAAAAAGAAGGGTTCCCGATAACAGCAATACGAGAAATCAAAATTTTACGTCAACTTCATCATAAAAACATCGTTCGCCTAATTGATATTGTAATAGATGATATTTCGATGGACGAGCTCAAGCGAACAAGAGCTAATTTCTATTTGGTATTCGAATATGTTGATCATGATCTAATTGGATTGCTCGAGTCAAAGGAGCTCGTCGATTTCAACAAGGATCAAATTTGTTCATTGTTCAAGCAGTTGCTCGAAGTGAGTATTGAAACAGGTTAACTTTTAATGAAGTATACTTTCAGGGACTCGCTTACATACATAACACCGGGTTCTTGCATCGAGACATCAAGTGTAGTAATATCCTAGTGAACAACAAGTAAGTTTCCGTATTTGAAAGTTAACTCAATCGTTCTTGATACAGAGGCGAGTTGAAGATTGCTGATCTTGGTCTGGCCCGGTTATGGCAGAAGGAGTCCCGATTATACACCAATCGTGTCATCACCCTTTGGTATCGGCCACCAGAACTTCTTCTTGGTGATGAACGATATGGGCCAGCAATTGATGTTTGGAGTGCAGGGTGTATGCTCGGTGAACTGTTCACTAGAAAACCATTGTTCAATGGAAGTAATGAGGTGGTTCAAATGGAATTGATAAGCAAAGTTCGTGAATGATTTTGAACCGATACTCAGTGGTTCATTTTCAGGTCTGTGGATCACCCAATCCTGACTCATGGCCTGAGTTAACAGAGTTGCAAGGTTGGGTTACATTCAAACAGCGTAGGAGCTTCCCGAGAAAAATTCGAGAGGAGTTTGAACAGTATGAGTTTCACGTGTTTTCATCTCTATTACATTTTTTTTAGCATAATGCCAAGAGAAGCGGTTGACTTACTCGATAAAATGCTGACTTTGAATCCAGAACGGCGTATTTCTGCAAAAGATGCACTTCTTCATCCCTGGATTCGGAACCTTGAACATACAAGTGTACAGCAATTGCAACTTCCTCAGCATCAGGTGTGATTGATAATGGCACGTACTAATTGTATTTGTTGTTTTAAGGATTGCCACGAAATGTGGAGCAAAAAGCAAAAAAGATCAGCCCGTCTTGGTAGACAAGCAGAGGGATCAAGTGGAAGTGGGCATAGTATGCGGGCAACGTCCCATCCCCGAGGTAGTGAATATACCTTCGAAAAATACAAAAATTCCAACTATAGGCTTTTGTATCCCATGATTATTTTTATTTTTGAATACACGAATCAAAAAAGTCTAATTCATATCATCTTACCTCAACTTAATTTTGAGCAGCTCCTCCAACAGTGGCAACAGCTACCTCCAATGCATCAAGTTCCAAAACGAATGGTACATCAAATAACCATCAACATGCTTCCTCCGTGCCACCTGTTCCAGCGGTGCATCAAGTCCAACTACCTCATCCCTCTGCTTCTTCTACTCATAACAACCATCATCCTGTTCATCAACAATATCAGCCAGTGTTTTTCAAGTGAATCACTGCTAAACTTTCTGAATTGAAAAGAGAAACAATTCAAATTGTCACCTATTCTCTCCTATCAGTTTATTTTGTATTTTACATCTTATTATTTTTATTCCATTAGTTAGATTGATTTCTCTTCAAATGTAATCTTTTCCAGTACTCTTTCAAAATTCTATAACTTCCCCCTTTCTACATCGTTTTCTTCCCTCTGTTCAACTTCGGTTCCCTCATTGTCCCTATTTTTCTGTTCTTATTTTCATTGAAGTCTGAAAAAGTGTCTGAAAGTCACTACTGTAACAAGAATGTAGCAGCGGGAGCATGTCGTCGATCTGGATCTACAGCAAGGGAACGAAAAAACAGCGGCAGGTTCATTTTTGAATTTTATTTCCAGATTAAGACTCAAGTAGACTTCAAAACTAGGGTTGGCATGGAAGGTCCGATAGTAGTAGATAGCTGAAACAGCAATACGCAATTGCGCCAGCTGGTTTTTAAAATTATTATAGAATGCTGGTTTCTGTAATCAGTTCTATACGGTGATTTTTCAAAAGCGCTAGCTTTAAGTGAAATCTTTCATTGTGCTCAAAACAGAACTAAAGCCGGTTAAGTTTCACTTCAAGCGAGACAAAATTGTTTCACTGAAGTCACTCACTGAACGGTGGCGCTTTCTAATAATCACCTCGATTATACAGAAAAATCAGATACAACATATTGTTTGAGGAAAATGAGCCAGAGGACTCTCGTACTTCCGGAAAGTGAAAGTAAGAAAAATCATCCTTGCCAACCCTTTGAAAACGTTGATAGGATACATTCAGAAGCCTTTGTTAGATTGACGTACTCTATTAGATGATGAGTTGGTTTCAATTACCTACTTCATTTTGTATTAGCAATATCTGCTAGTTTAGAACCGGTTTTCAACTCGGAGATTATCTGCGATCTTCCGTTAGCGAATGAACCATCAGCACCCATAACTAATTTGAGGTAATCATGTACTATGTTTTCATTAACGTAGATGTGCTTCCTGCTGCTCACAATCAGGTTACATGTACAAAAACGTGTCCCAAAAACTGCTAGACTTTAACAAAACATAATTAACAAGATCCACCCTGGTATCAATTCAACTGAATTGCATATCATATATACATTTTCATTCTGAAATCTTTATTACTGGTATTATGATTCCACTTCTCCTTCTTCCTCTGTATTGGTGTAATTTGAAACTTTAGCATTTTCAATTTAATTTTCAAAAAATTGCCGGTTTTCTTTCTCTTATCTGTGTATTTTGTTATTTATCATCTTTCATTGTAAATCTATTCGTTTAAAATGATATTAGTCCTGCCTCGTGTCTTCCTTCTGATTGTGATTCAATTTTTTATATGAGAAAGTAAAAATGAAATATGAAACATTTTAACGAGGTGTTGCTTCAATTACAGAAATAAATCAAATGTGCACAAACAATCAAGTCGATTCTGTTGGTTTTGTTGCAGTGTTAGCGGGCTCCATTTTCTGAAAATGGAAAAAGACATAAAAACTAAATACGGATGTAAATAACCTCTGTAATTGTCAGTCCGTATTCCTCTTCGTATTCTTGTTCTAATTTTCGCCAAGGATTGCCCATCATTGCTGGTATCAGACACTTGCTTGAATCAATCGGCCCCTGAAAAAAGAAAATATTTGGAAGGTGAGAAACAATTTATTAGTTAGCAACTATTTATTTAGAAAATTAAATACGTTTATTGATCAACGAAACCTTACATGGTTGGAGTGTCCTCCTTTGCCACCTCTTCCTCTGTTATCTCGCTGAAATCCTTGTCCACCACGCCCTCTTCCACGATTTCCGTTATTAAAGTTGTTTTGATTTCCTCCATAGTAATTTCCTCGGTTTCCTCGATTTCCTTGATATCCTCCACCTTCACCACCTCTCCTTTGATTCTGATTTCCTCCATAATTTCCCCAACCACCATCATTCACTTGTTGATTATATCCACCTCTGTATCCTCCTCGATTATCATTTCCTCTCCATCCTCCACCGCCACCTCTTCCTCGTCCATACGGCCTCCATTTATTTTCTAGAATTCATAAAACATGTTTAAAAAGTATAGTTTATATTTCGTTCTCTCTAATTGGAAAGTGACAATTTTAAATCAAAAAGTGACAGTAACAATGAAAATTGATATAACTATACCTCCTCGTGGCTGCCATTGATTTCCTCCTTGATATCCATCACTCATTGTGAACAACTTGTTTATTATTAGAACAGATATTTAATAGAGGCCTTATTTACAATAACAATTCGAAATGCGAGCCGTGTCCGCTCGGATTACACGGCCGCGTGGCTGTCTATCCGACAAGAAAAATTCTAGTCCGCGAGCATGTTTTTCGTATTTCAACTTGAAAAATCGGTTACTATTTTAATTTGTAAGTCACACATGTTTTTTTTTGTTTCAGAGTTTTTGAAAAATGGATTCGGAAGCCTTGAGCTCAGATAGCCATGTGGCCGCCGCCATTTCAACTCGTCGTCGGTCAAATTCTGTGTCCGATGACTACTCTGTTCAGCGAACGAATGACGATGCAACGCAGTGCAAGTTCTTTGCGATTCAGGTACATTTCAGTATTGAAAATGTTTAAAATTGTTTCAATACTCATAGAAAGGCTATTGGAAGGATGAATTCATCTCTCGCTTCGCTAATTCATCAGCAAATGTGGCAGAAGCACGTCGTTTCCCGGAGATATCAATGGGATATTGGGCGAGAACAGCGGCAATTGAAAAATACGTTAGAGAGTTCTTGACTGAGTTCAATGGAAAGGCTCAGGTTGTCAGCTTCGGTACGTTTCAGTCATATTTTAAAGGTTGATTGATCAAAAATAAGTCTCTCAAAGGTTGATGACCATTAAGACAAAAAATTCAGAGATTTACGAAAGTTCTTTGTCTTGTTCATCATCTCATCATTCGGTGTTCTCATCTTTAGGTTGCGGATTTGATACTCTTTTCTGGCGTCTAGTTTCTTCTGGGTCGAATCTTGTTAAATACGTGGAGGTTGATTTCTCATCCGTTACTTCAAAGAAAATCCGTCATATTCTGAAACCAGTTGGATCAGGAAGTATTGATTTGAAAAAAAGCTTTGAAAGCGAAGGTAGGAGGTGATTGTATACTTTCTAGTACTTTATAAAAATTTTTAGCTGTTGTGTCTCATCATTCTGATCTTCATGCTGGTAACTATCATTTGGTGGGTGCCGATTTACGTCAGTCGAATGAGTTGGATCAGAAGCTTGAAACATGTCAACTTGACTACGATATCCCTACTATTTTCATCGCTGAGTGCGTTCTCGTGTACATGTCTGCAAATGCTAGCTCTTCTCTTCTAAAACAAATTGTCTCCAAGTTCCGTCAACCAGCCTTCGTTAACTATGAGCAGTTCCGTACTTCTGATGCGTTTACCAAAGTAATGGAACAAAATCTGGGAGAAAGAGGTATTCAGTTGCATGGATTGGAAATGTGCGAAAGCTCTGAAAAGCAGGAAGAAAGGTAACATCGAGTTTTCAAGTTTTGACGGCATTAAATAATTTATTCCAGATTCCGCAATGCTGGTTTCAAAACAATCAAAGTAATGGATATGAATCAAGTTTTCAACAATTTCCTTGATCAAAACGAAGTCGCCAGGTAAATAGCGTCTTTTATATAGTCATTAATTACTTCAAAGCACTTTTCAGAATTCGAACCATCGAAATGCTGGACGAAATGGAGCTTCTTGAGCAACTTCTCGCTCATTATTGTGTCGTTTTCGCCCGTATTTGATTATCTTTATTCTCAGTTCTGATGTAATTTCTAAGTATTACTTTCCGTTATGATATCATTATCGTTCCTTCCCTGTGTTTTCGTGTTTCGTCCATTAATTAATTTTCAAGGTATAAATGTGATTTAATTGATAATCCTTTTGCAACGGTTACTAAAAGTCCAATCTATTTATCTGGCGAATTGTAGGACAAATTGATATTTTAAAAATGGATTGAAGGTTGTGACGTGTTGAGCCGATGAAATGTCTGCGATGGCGATCGAATCGCCATCGATTCTACATGTTTTTCGCATGTGCTTCTCTATTCCTCCTGTGCAAGCACTATTCAAGTCCGAATGAAAAAATAGACGAAGAGGATGAATACCTCAATCCAGTGGACGAGCATGAAAAAGAGAAGGTAAATAGAGTCTCAGTGATACTTGTTTTAAACAAAATTGACTCTAGAAAGTTGAATGCGAACCACCTGGCGCTGTTGAATCAAAATGCACAGTTGACAATGGAAAAGCAATGAGATGTTGGAAAGACGAGGAAGAAGTCTATTTCCCAACGTCGTATCTCAAAAAGCGATTCGATATGACTGGGAAACTTGGGAAAGATGGTTCTACATTTGAGTTGTACACATCCTACGCCAAAATGCGAACTCCGGAATCAACTTATGAACCATTAGGCCCATTCGGTCATTTTGCAACATACAGTGTGGAAACGAGAGACCGTGTTAGATGCATCAGTGCAAAAACAAGTTGTTTTCTTCGCTTTCATAACTTGATCAAACTTAATAACTTTCAGATGTACCCATGTCAACTCAATGGGACCCGACCCCTTATTATTACCCTATCCAAATAGCTCAATACGGATTGCAGCATTACAGTAGGATTAAAATTGGTTTGTTTACTAATTCATCATTAAAAACACTTGTTTTTCTTTAGACTCCAATAGTAACAAAACTGAAGACAAACGCGAAGTGTTAGTTGGAGTGAAATCAAATGAATGGAAAGGAGCTGCTGGAATGCATGAAACAACAGAAAGACTGTTTTTCAACGACGAAGAAAAAGGAAAAGTGGTCAACATCAGTGCTGGATGTTTGTTGATATTCATAATAAAAATTATTGATGACTCTTTTTCAGATGCCCTCGCAAATGCAGGTGCATACGTGTATCTCGACAAATCCCCTGATCTTCATGTTGTTTCATTCGATTGGAAACCTTATGATGGCAATGCTTCATTCACAGTTCTAGCAAAAGTTAGTTTGACTGGATGAATATTCAATCAAATTGTTATCACTGCAGATGAAACAAGACGATCTTCTGGTCTTGATCAACTACGTCTTTTCAGAGGGAAATGGAAAGTGTGTTTGGCAAGAAGAAGAGCGGAGTTATGATGATGATACAATTGTTCAAAAACCGAAGAAAGATGGTCAAGTATCATATTCATATTCATATACTGGAAGCTCTCAATATGGAGAATGGTCAAATGTTACACGTGATATTCTTGTCGATGTCTCACGCGCACTGTCAAGCGGAGACAATCGAAAGAAGGATGACAATGTTATACTCCATCCAGGTACTGCACTATTCCGATGACGATCGTAATCTCTATTTTTTCCAGGTGATATTCGTCTTGTTTCCTTGGGATTCCGTGGCCAATTAACTGTTAGACAACAGATAAATCAGAGAGTAGAACAACATTCTCATGCATTCCGTTCAGCTGCTGATTGGATGATTCAAAATCAAGACAAGAAAGGAGGATGGGCGGTACCTGTCGAGAGATCAATTGCCGATAGAAAATTAGTATTGGAACCCGGATGGCATAGTGCAATGGCTCAGGGTCACGGTATATCCGTACTCACTCGAGCATACAAGCATTTCAATGATACGAAATATTTGTTATCGGCTATGAAGGCCCTCGAACTTTTCAAAACAAATTCATCCGAAGGCGGAGTTCGCGCTGAGTTTTTCGGCAATGTGTGGTACGAAGAATATCCGACAACTCCTGGTTCATTCGTTCTCAATGGATTTCTTTATTCACTTATTGGTCTCTATGACTTATCAAAACTAGAAGTACCTGTCGCGGAAATCGATGAAAACATCAGAATGAAAATCAAAGAGGCGCAGCAGTTATACTCAGCAGGAATTCGATCATTGAAACAACTTCTACCTTTGTATGATACAGGAAGTGGAACTATTTATGATTTACGTCATGTTGCACTGGGAACGGCACCAAATTTGGCCCGATGGGACTATCACGCTGTTCATGTATATCTTCTGAAATGGATTTCCGGCATTGAAAATGACGAGTTTTTGAGTAAAACTGCGGATCGGTGGATCGGATACGCGTATGGAAAACGGGCAAAACACAATTAATCTAGAAGTTTGTGTAAGTGTGTGTGTGTGTTTTTTTTTTGAAAAAGCAAGTTTTAATAATCATAGGAATAAATAGAGTTTCTATTACCTACTTAATTTCACTTTTCAGATCAAAGATCATACAAAATCCTCTTCATCTGACATCGGGTTCACACAATCACCTCTCGCCTCCGTCCACGTCATTCAACTCATTCGATGAATTTCACATACTCACTTTTTTACTTTCTGTCTCTTCTTTTTCAATCTTTTTAATCCGAGTAGCACTGCCTTCTTACAGTTATGCGCATATTTTATCGAAAAGAACTTTATCGTCGTTGCTGTCACACTTTTTCTATATTCTCACATTCTATTCAACTTTTTTTTCGTCAAAAAATAGTTTTTCAAATATTGCTTGTCAATTTTCAATTCCTATTCATTGTGCAATTGTTTTCCTTGTATTCTTGTCCTAAGATCTCTACTTATAAATTTTTATCGCTTGTCTTGTGATTTTGAACGTCTTTATTCTTCAGTTTCAAACTTGAAAATGGGCCGGAGATATGGTTGGTTTGACGAGATTCGCACATTTTTTCCAACTCTTTGGCTCATTTTGGCTCCACTGATACTGAGCCCACTCCTCTTCTTTGGACAGGTAGATATACTAAAAGATTAACAGTAGCCGTTGACATTTTTAGGAAGGAAAATGCACATTTGTTATTCTAACAATGTCATGTTATTGGGTTGCTGAGGTTGTACCACTTGCTGTCACTTCTTTTATTCCAATGATCGCTCTTCCTTTTTTGGGAATTGTTAGTATCAAACAGGTTGCTCCCAAATATTTTGCTGTGAGATTTTAGAGCTAAAAGAAGAAAAAATAATAAGTTTTTCAGGATACAAACATCGTATTTTTCAATAGTTTAATGCTTTCACTGGCTGTTGAAGAATGTCAATTACATAAAAGAATCGCATTAAAAATGCTCACTTATGTTGGAACGAGACCCCATTGGTGACAGATTTCAGAAGTATATTTTCAGATTAAAACTTTAAATTTCTCAGGTTAATGGCTGGATTCATGATCATCACTAGTTTTATGTAAGTTCCTATTCGAAATCTAGTTCATATTCGAGAAAATATTTTTGATTTTAGTTCTCTATGGATCTCAGATACAGCTTGTTGTGCATTAATGGCTCCAATCGCATATGCTCTTCTTGAGGAAATTATGATTCCAAAAATGAGAAAAGCGAAAAATGATGAATTGGTAGAAGATAAAGCATTTGATGATGGGACAGAAGAGTGAGATATTTTGAGGAAAGCTTATTTAATATTTGTTTGAAAAATTTCAGGAAAAGACAGCTGGATACTTCAAAACTATCAGTTAGAGATAGAGGTCAGATTCAGGAAATTCCCAAAGGTTTTTGAGTTTTAATTCTTCAGGAATATGTAAATGTATGATGCTACTTGTGGCTCATGCTTCATTGATCGGTGGAACTGGGACTATAAACTCAACTGGGCCCAATCTGATTTTCAGAGATAACATTGAAAAGTTAGCTTCCATTGAATAAAATCAAAGATTTATTAGTTTTATTTTAGAAATTTCCCGAATGAAGACACCGGTATTTCATATTTATCATGGATGGCATTTGCAATTCCTCCCATGTTATTCTACATGTTTTCTTCATGGTTCATCGTTCAGCTTCAGTTTTTAGGACCACGTCATTTGATGGGAATGTTCAGAAAACCTACAGAATCTGAGAAACAAGAAGAGGAAGTCGCGAGAAGAGCAGTCTGGAAGAGTTACGATCAATTGGGTCCTATGACGTGAGTATTCAATATGCATCGGATTCCAAAAACTGAGATTTTCATTTCAGATGGGCTGAGAAGAGTACACTTGTTATTTTCCTGTTAGCTGTTTTATCGTGGATTTCATCAGATCCAAAAGTGATTCCGGGGTGGTCAGATTTATTCAAAAAGGGATATGTGACTGATTCTTGTTCTGGTTTGGTTGCTGTCTTTCTTCTGTTCATTTGGCCAAAAAACAAGCCAGATTTGAGATTATTTAGAACAGGTCCATCTCTGAAATATTCTCTTATTTTTAATGTTTCAATTCTTAGATAAGAATAGAGCATCAGTTCGTCAAGAAGCACTTATCGATTGGGATTGTGTCAGACGTCGTTTCCCGTGGTCTATTATTCTTCTTCTTGGAGCGGGCTTCGCTATTTCAGATGCGGTCAAAGTGAATTTAAGAATCTAGTTGCTTTAAAAGCAGTTTGATTTTCAGATGAGTGGTCTTTCTACTTTGATAGCATGTAGTCTGAATAGTACTATATCTTCACTTCCACTGTTTGGAATGCAAATAATTCTTTCAATTGTGGTTGTAGTTATGACTGAATTCTCAACAAACTCTGCAACTGCTTCAATATTCATTCCAATTTCATTCACAATGGCTGAATCTGTGCATGCCCATCCGTTATATTTCTCGATTCCAACTGCAATTGGGCCTTCTTTTTCTTTCATGCTTCCAATGGCAACACCAGCGAATGCGATTGTTTATGAGACAAAAACAATTCGAATGATTGATATGGTAACTCCTTTGCAAATCATTAAAACAAAATATACTACATCTGGGAGGAATAAAAAATCAAAAACCTTTCATGTAATCATTCTCACTTCTTCTTCTACCGAAGCAGTCCATATTCCTCCATTCGTTACTGTCCAACTGTTCAATTACGTAATCTTTCCATTTTCTCTCCCTCTATAATATCAGCTGTTTGGCAGCGAGCCAAAAAACGAGAGACAGAATATGACATCTGTTGTGACGTGGATCAAAGGGAAGGGTACTTAAAGTTTTATGATACCTTGCATCAGGGCACCCCACTGTGACAAATTGACCTATAGATCTCTCCCATAAGGAAAAAGGAGACTACTGACGGACTGTTGAGATGACGTTAGGTCAAATGTATATGAGTAGAACGACTGTATATTTAGAATAAATAAACATTCAATCTGAACGGAAAACGTAGTATATCTATTCCAGGTTTCATGTGGAATTCTTCTCAATATTTTCTGCATTGTGATCACCGTCATCAATATGAATACATGGGCTTATTGGTTGTTCAATATGGGAACTTATCCGGATTATGCTCTTCGCCATGCGACAAATTTGACGGGAAATTCCACGCAATGTTTTTAAATTTTTTAACGATGGACAAGTTTGTAAATAAAGTTTTCTTAGCTCAGAAAACAATGCATTTCAAAAATTCAGGTGACTAGTTTCATTCTCGCTGCTTCTATTATACGATACAAGTCCTTCCTTCTCGGACTATCCATTGACCTACCCAACTCAACCATCCGTATCCTTATCCTTCTTCTACATATCTTATTACACTCCCTGCCTGCTATTACGCAATTAGAAAGTATCTCCCGATATTGCGTCGACAGTATCAAATGCTCTCCGATTCTACCTCCCGCTTGCTCCGCCTCTCTTCTCGGCTCTCACTCTTTCCCGCTCACCGCCCGCCACCAGTTGCTTCGGTGGTCCGTTTCTCCCCCGTCTTAGCTCCGCCCACTTTCACGGAGAGCCCGTCGTCATTCTTTGCTCATCGTCTTGACCTTTTTGTTATATATTCTATATACTACTCACTGAGTTAATCAGAAACAAGTTCTGATGGTTCCACCACCAGCTTCCCCGTCTAAAAAAGACAAAAGTTCTTGTCTTTGCTTTGCTTTGATAGCTATAATTATCGGAATTATACTATGTGCTGGACTCATGACATGGATTTTCGTTCTTCGAGAAAATGGAGATGGACCTGATGTTGATTGGCAAAATGCGACTGAAATCCCTACGACAACCACTTCGAAGGCATCCTCTACAACAACGGAGTTGGAATCAACGACAACGACGAGTGCAGAATTCAAGAATGATGCCACTTCATCAACCACAACAACTCAATCTGCAACACCAGAAACAACGACAGTTTCCACGACGACAACTACAGAAGAGGTCACAACAACAACTGCTTCTGAAATTGTGATGCCTGTAGACGTAGCTTCCATTCTAAAGGATAAAACGAAAGAGTTTGAGGTGAGATTTTGATCTGTTGAAGTAGATTTCTTTTCTCTTGCTCAAATACTAGTTTTCATTATCACTTAATTCCACGTGTACCATCAATCACGTTGTTATCAATCAGACTTCTGTAAAACAATAGTAATACGTCTAATGATAAGATAATTCTAATCAAGTTCATTACTTCAGTCACTATTTTGAATCCATTGTCACCTTTTTCCTTGTCATCTCTTCACTGCTCCCTCATTTATCTCCTTCTCTTTGTCCCCGTTGGCGGGCGTGTGCAATGACTCATCTCATCTAGTTTTACACTCTCTTTCCACATTTCACTTGTCAAAATTCCTGACTCACACACCACGATCCGACCGCATAAACATGTATGTTTGTGGACGAAAATAAGAAAAATCTGGGTTTTTTTTTGAGTATGAGAAAAAGATTGTGAACTGAAAAAAATTCGGAAAAGGTTAATTAAAGGGAATAAATGAGTTCTGAAATGAAAACTGGAATGAGAAACTCGAATTAATTGTTTTGAAAATGACTGTTTCGTGGCTCTAAGTTGAAGAATATAGAGAAAGTTGGAATAACACCATAAATAGAACATGAATAAAAAATCTTTCATTGTATTAGTCTTTCATAGAGCATTTATACAAAAACACACAAAATAAATTTCAGATCGTTGAGAAATGTGCCCAAATCCAAGTTCTGCATGTTTCCTGTACCCCATCCTCATCTCAATTGACATCCGATCCATCGAAATTTCAACCAATTCATTATACTCTGAACATCACAATACGAGATATCAGAAAACCAGTTTTGGAAGGACACATGCAACTGTTTGCCTCCACAAAAGATCAGATTCAAGCGATTTCCCTCCACTCTGTCAAGATTCATAATCTGGAGAATCGGGATCGTGTTCATGTGATCAACTGTAACACAGGTAAACCACTTCCTTTTCTTTTTCTCTTCTTGTATATTATTCTTCCATTTCTCTCCGATTTGATGAATTTGCTCCACGAGCTACTGATCACAATGACAGATTAACATGATAATGGGAAAACGAGAATGAGAAGGAAACACTTGTTGCTCTCTTCCTTTCACCCATTTCTCATCAATTTTTACACACTTTTTCGAGCAAAGATATCAGATAGAAAAGATAGAAAAAGGATAAATGGGTTAGGATTGTTTTATAGGTGACAGGTGAAAATGACAAATTGGTTTGTGTTAGCGAGTGACAAGAGAACACATAGCATAGTTTTCGATGAAACATGTCACCAGAAGATTTTAGAAGATTTCGCTGGGACAGTTTTCTTGTTTAAAACAACAAGTTGTGTGAAATCGTATAGAGCCAATTGTCGAAATTCGGGCTGATGTCTTTTTTGAAAAGCATGATTCCACATTCACTTTCGATCCTTAACAACACCACTTTCTTTCTCCATTTTCTCGTTGCAATATATTATTTCGTCCATTTCCACATCATTACTCATCAGAATGTTATTAGAACTATAGCTAACTAAGCGTCTAAAAACTTCTTCTTCTTTGCAAAAGCACTCTGAGACTCTCTTTCTTCTCCTTTCCATCGGAAAGCAGCTGTTCTTCCTAGTCTCCGGTCATCCAATACTTTTTGTCGTCCGTCTAAATGTTTACGACGAACTGACGCCCTCCACGAAGAGAGAATCCGAAGGATAAGAAGAAGAAGAAAAAGGAAAAAAATTAGAGAGAGAGGGTTGTTTTGAAAAAACACTGAACTGGAGTTGATTGATGATTGAGTATGTATGTTTTGGATAACAATCCGAAATTCAATGTTTATTGAAATTCCAGAAAAAGTAGCTCGAGTGTCATTAGAACCGGCTTCACGTTGAGTTCTGCAAAGTTTTGTTAATTTCCAATCCCATAGTTAGAGCTTAGACCCTTTAGCCTTCTTTGAATAAGTCCGTTTATTCAATGTTTCTCATTCCTGTCATCACACAGCTGTTGCAATTAATAAAAAAGTTCGGGTGGTTGGTTGGATGAAAAAGATTTGTTCCCTTTAGCCTGTAATAATAAGAAATGCCGCTACCGCCGCGAGAAAGAGTCGAGAGTTTACGATCGAGAGCAGCAGCAGTACGCAAAGAATCTATGAAGAGATATCGAACAGTTGTGATGGTGACACCCGAGTGAAATATGACCAAAGGGTCACCCGGATTCTTTTTCAAAAAAAAGAGACTCTCATAGATTATATACCTATAGAAGATTTGGAGAAAAAATACATTATATTCGTGAATGGAAGCAATTTCAAAATCAATATATTTCAGGAGAGACGATTTGCGTATCACGAGTCCATCAGGTTGATGAAGTTATCCATTTGGAACTGGCTCAAAGTATCTCTTCTGGAGTTGATCTTCGTATCGATATCGATGGTTTCATCTCTGCTGATTCTGGACCAAATGTATACAAACAGATTCCAACGGCAAAATGGAGAGTTCCACAGATGGTTGGATCCATTTTCGAACCGACATCTGCCAGACACGTCTTCCCATCTTTTGATCTTCATAATCAGAAAGCTACATTCAATTTATGTTTGAACCATGGACCATCAATGACTGCCATCTCGAATTCTCTGATCAATCCAAATATCTCCACTTCTGGAATCTCATGCTTCGAAAAGACTGTTCCATTAACTGCTCAACAAATTTCATTCGTCGCTTTCGAAAGAACAAATCCATTATTCTACAATACGACAACGTTAGATGGGGCATATCTTCCAGAGATAAATATGATTTTCAACTTGAATGCGAAAAACTTCCAGCAGTACGAATGGATCCATTCAGAAGTCTCAAAAGTGATGTCATTGATGTCCAAATGGTCTGGTTTCTCGTATCCATTGCCAAGATTAGAAATCGTTGTTGCCCCTGTTATGGCTGGACATTCGGCTCTTGGAGTTATCACATTGCCCGTTAGTTTTCAGAACATTTGAAAATTCCATTTTATTCATATTTTCAGGCTCAAGCCATCGCATATCAAAAGCATACATCGACCCACGAGACTCTAATCAAAGAGGTTATTGGACAGTGGATGGAGGGAGTAGTGACCACGGAACACACATGTTTTGAGGTTAGTTTTGAAACCCGACACCTCTTTCGTCGCTTTGATTCTTTTCTGATTTTATTCGAATCGAATCACATAAAGTGTACTCTTTGTGGAGGATTCCCGAATTGTTAAACACACATGTTATGATATCGAACGTCGTGTAATCCATCATAAAATCGCCAGCTAACTGGCCAGTTCGTTCCATTTCTCAATTGTAATAATAACCGAATGATGATTTCGTGGTTTTGTGAAGGGAAAAAGTTATGAAACTTTGAAAAGAATTCGTATCATCAATACTAAAATAGTGGGTTCACATTTTCAAAAATACTTCATTCTATCGATAGACCACCGCACGGATGGCCGAGTGGTCTAAGGCGCCAGACTCAAGCGTAACGCTTACCTCAAGTTCGAGGTTCACTGGGTGTTCTGGTACTCGTATGGGTGCGTGGGTTCGAATCCCACTTCGTGCAGATCCTTTTGTCGGCAATAGTATTTTTAAAGCGATAACAACACTGCGGTAAATTGAGCTGATTACGTCAAAGAGGATACATCTTTTTGTACAAGTGCGCTAATCTAGTGTGTCAATAAGTAATAAACGCGGCTGTCTTTTTCTTTCTGCAACTTATTCTTTGTCATCTTCGCACCTAGCCGACTCAAGTTTCTCAAGGGATCAGATCATAAACCCTCCGGTGGGAGTAGTGGGGGATAGTTTTCGTTTAGTTTACAAAAAAACTCTGTTCGCCTCTCGAGAAATGACCCACCAGACACCCAACTGAGACAGTACGAAAATGATGGAGACGCAGGGAAAAGACCAATTGCGCAAGATGTACAAAAGGTCACCAGACATCACCAAGGAGCACATACAATTTATCGTTTTTTGAGAAGAGAGCAACTAAAGATACGGTGTAAAGAAGGATATATATAAGTATAAGAACCAGCTGGCAGGTTAAATCAACGATCTCTAAATTCAAAGAATACGGAAAAAGAAAAGAAAATGTTGTTTTCAGAAAGCCCTCATCGCCTACCTCGAATGGAAAATCAACGAAGAATTACAAATTGTAAAGAAAACGAGAAAGATGGAAGTTTCTCGAATTCGACCACGTAATCTCAATGAAACTGCTGATCAACTCCGAGTTATTCGACAAATTAAGCCACAAAGTACCAGTTTGTGTTCTCCAAGATTTGTAGAAGTTTTCTACACCCTTGATGAAACATATGGACAAGATACTGTAGTTGGCATGATTCGAGTTGTAAGTTTTGAATGTTCATTCACGATATCTCCAGCAATTTATATCAGACTTGTCACGGGCCGGGCCGGGCCGGGCCGGGCCGGGCCGAAATCAGAAAAAAATCTCGGCCCGGCCCGGCCCGGCCCGGGGGCCCGGCCCGCTCGGCCCGTTTTGAAACATTTTTTCAAAAAATTTCTTGTTTTTCAACTTTTTTTTGGAAATTTTTTGAACTTTTTTGAAAAAAGTATAGTTTTTGAATAAACATTTAAAATTGAATCAAAATGTGAATATGTATGATAATCAAAGCATTTTTACTCTTTTTTTTCGAAAAATTTCAAAAAAAAATTGGTAAAAATGGGTACCCATTTTTGAATCCGGGCCGACCGGGCCGGGCCGGGCCAAGAGAAATTTCGGCCCGGCCCGGCCCGGCCAAGAAAAATCTCGGCCCGGCCCGGCCCGGGGGCCCGGCCCGGGCCGGCCCGATTTTTGACAAGTCTGATTTATATAACCATCTTAAACGTTAAATTTCCAGATTTTCGACCAATTCGCATTCTCCACCGCAACTATTTCTGATTGGGCATCAGCTGCTGAAACATCAACCGGAGGTCGTCCAGAAGCCGGAGCTCTCATCCATGAATGGTACCGCCCCTCTTCGAAAATCTCTCGACCAGTTCTTCGTGCTGTCGTTTCATCGAATAGTGTCGACTTTCACCAATTAACAGAAGATAACTGGACTGTTCCACTCGAAATTTCTGGATCTGCTGGAACTCAATTGGTTGTTATTTCTGAAAAGAAACAAACAGTTCCATTCGTTTCAACAGATTATGTAGTAGTGGATGCAAGCAGAAAATCGCATGCTTTTGTTGTTTATGATGTGAGTTTTTGAGAATTTTCAATTGATTATGAATGAAATTTCCAATTTTCAGGCCGACACATATCTTCGATTAATCAGATGTTTCGGAGATTCAAGATGTCCATCCAAAGAAATTGGAGGAGTTTTTGCTGATTTGGGGGCTGCTCTTCTTGCAAACATTCTTCCAAAACCAGATAATCAAGATGTTGCAAAATGGAAATCCGTATTTAAGGTAGGAAAGAGACCGCCTTTTCCAAACAATGTTTTATTTTGTTTTCAGTTCATGGCCCAACAAAATCTTGTCGAAGGAACAGCCGCGTGTTGTGTGGAACACGCGATTCGGGAAATGAGAAAATGTTCGTATTGGGATATTCAAGATGTCTGCACAAAGATTGATTTCAACATTGTTTTGGCTGCAGTTGCTTAAAACTGAAATACTTCAATTTCTATTCCTTGAATTCCTTCTAGTTCTAATTTTTTGAATAGGCGTGCGTACGCTTGCCTATTTTCTCAATTAAAGTTTTGAAACCTTTGAATCATTTACTCGTTCCTTCCCCTCTCTTTTCCATGTGATCCTCTCATTTTTCTTAATTCAATCTAATATTTAGACAATTCCAAATTGTCAATTCTACTGAAACCTTTTCAATACCCTCCTTCATTTCTTCTACGTGCCAATTTTCATTTTTCCCTTCTTCTTTTTTTCTCCCCGATACTCATTTTGTTCTCCAATTTCTGATTTTCTGCTCAGCACATTCTTAGTACCTGTGTTCATTTTTATGTTCATAGAACACCAAAAATCATCTCATTCTCGAGAGCTTCTCATTCTTTTTTTTCCAAATAATTAATTTTGTGTACAATTTTAAAAGTTCAAAATTTAAAAAAACTATTTAAATTTCTGAAATTGGAGCAAAAAAACAGAAATATGCACTGCAAATGCGCTTGATAGAACACTTCCATGGAAGAGCTTTCATAATGAAACAAAGAATTTTCTGAATATGTTCAATGACAGAATTGGAGCTAAACAATACTAAGAACCAAGTCTACAAACTACGGAATGCGTCATTTCACCGATTAAAAACCGTTGTTGACCAGCGTAATGCAATTGGTTTATTGATCTTTGTGTCTATTTGTTAGAGACGCTCAGTTTTTTTTAGTCATTCTGCCCCTTTTTCGTCGATCCGTGAAATACATCATTTTCTTTTTTTTTTCTCATCAATAATGCGCCCAATTGAGGTAATATTTTTAAAGTTTTTAACCTCTCGAAAATCATAACCATTCCAGAAATTATTCACCGAGAATGAACCAGATTCTGATATTATTCTTGAAAAAGTAATTCAGTTGGGCTCTGATTTTATTGGTGGAGAATGGAAGACTGTTAAGAAAAGCCAAGTGAATGTATCCAGGATTTTGTTAGTCGTTCACTTAGATTTTATTGAAAATGTATTCTATCTTTAGAGGTGGACAATCTAATCATATGTTTCATGTGACGTCTTCTACTTCTGCTACCGAATATCTCTTGAGAATTCATCGTCAAGGAGACAGTCATGTATTCACAGACACTGTTAATTTTGCCATTTTTTCTGGTAATCAGTATAAATATAAAAAATAAGTTTCATTATTTTTCATTTTTCAGAACGAGGACTCGGTCCAAAACTATACGGATTCTTCGAGGGAGGACGAATGGAAGAGTTTTTGCCAAGTAAAACATTAGACTCTGATCGTATTCTGGAAGCAGAGTTAGTATTGCTAAAATAGATAATTTTTGCATCAATTAATTTTAGAATTTCTCGAAAAGTCGGGGCATCGTTTCCTCGTTATCATGCAATTGATGTTCCCGTTTCAAAGGAAAGACGATGTTTTCAAATTATGAGAGAATCATTAAAAGAATACGAGTAAGTATGTTTGAGACATCTAGAAAACTATTAGAATATTTCATTTGTAACTCTTTAATTCAACACTCCAGAAGCTCTCTCATCATGTTCGATTTCTCTTGTATGCCCCTCATTAGCAGGTTTCCAACGATGAGTTTGTGAAAGACTGCCAACGTCTTCTTTTTGTATCCAAAAGATAATTAGCTGCAAAAATGAGATCAGTTTGTCTGAAATTCTAGTTAATTTTCTTACTTTTCTCGTCAAATAGATTAACGGAAATGAACTGATAGCTGCATAAACCAAAGGAGGCCAATGGTAAATTTGATATTTTTTGACGATTACAGACATGATTGAAAGCTGAAAATGGTCACAAATTAAGCTGTGAAATCTCGTTCCCCACTTACTAAGCAAGAAATTGGCAAGAGAATAGTCCACATTATATATAGGAAGAATCTAGATTTTTCGACAAGTTTATAGGTTTTCGGATGAGATTTCAGCATTGTCTGAAATAGAGACACTATGTATAATTGTTTGTGGAAAACCCTTGCAACTCACTAGAACATTGACCAAAAGACGTTTATGTCCATATACAATTGCAACAGCAACCAATTGGACGAATACTGTAGTTGATACTAATCCAACCACATAGTCATCAAGTTCCAGTTCAGTTTGATATCCGACGGAATTCGTTTTGTACTAAAATCATTTAAAGTGTGTTAGTGCTTGCTTGGGATTCTTAAATACCGGCAAACCACACATGTACAGGAACAGCAAGAAGGTTACTGTAGCCATAATAATAGAAACTTTTACGGCTCTTCTCTTGAGATAAAGTAGGCGTGGAAATAGATGGTGAAGTGAGTTAATTAGGATTTCAAATGTGATCACCTAGAAGATATAGTTTTTAGACATGACATTCATATTGTCGTAATTGAAACCTGATAAGCGACAAAGGCTAAATTGATTGTTCCGAATAATAATCCAAATGAGAAAAATAGAACATTTGAACTGATTCCTGGGATGGAATACGATGGAAGAGCAGAGAAAAACAGTTCGATCGCATGAAATTGAACTAGTTCTCCTTGTGCTGGAAGTAGGAATTAGTCAATTACAGAGTTTCCAGTATTTTTTACTAACTATAGACTTTCTTTGCAAATGGATATAAAATGTCATTCCCCACATACAAGATTGGCAGAATTCCAAAACAAAGCATCAGTCGGTAGGCTGCACCAGAAGCAGCCAGTAGAAAGGCATCTCTGAAATATTTCATCCATTTTTAGTGCTTGATTTCCTTCACTTACTTCACAAAGTTGTGTCCGAAATCTGCCATGCTTCCTAGTGCCATGAGAGTTCCATCAGCAATGTAAACTGTTTTCACACTCTGAACCAGTGAAATGTTTTGAATCTAAGAATTAAATAGAAACTGACAACTCTTGCTGCATTCAACCATGCGGACATCTCGAAGATCTTCGAAATATCATTATTCTTAACGATTTCCTTGAAAAAGTGTTTCTTTCGGGATCCAACGTCGTAGTAGACTAGTACAACAGCAGGAATCATTCCAAGAATCGGAAGGAATACAAAGAAACCAGCAACCTAGAAAATGACTCTGTCTGTAGGTGTGCCATGATTCCGAAACGTTGGGCAACTTTCTTAGAAATTGAATATCGAAACCTACCGATGCAAAGAATCTGTGTCCTTTATATGTTATGAATCCGGCGATCAGAAGAAAAATCAATGCAGCGAGAATGTTATCCATCATATCCAAACTGTTAATTTCTCTGAAAAAGAAGTCAAAATTTAAAGATTTCCGAGTATTGCTCACTTGAAAAATTGAGATGGAATCAGACTATTCAAACGCGACTCTCGAAATCCAAAATAAGTCAAAAGACCGTAACTTTCCTGTCTGAAATACCTATCTGTCAGTTGTCATTTTTCTAAATTCTCACTCTGATAATTGTTGAATATGAAGGTCTTTGATACATTTTCCGTTCAGTCTAATCTCATTAATTTTACATGACATCGTTGGATCATAGCATCGAACTCCTTTATAATCTTGACATCGAATCCAGAGATTATTTCCAGTGATTACTGTAGTCATTGATTTATAGAAATATAGTAGAAAACGAGGTTCGAATGCCATGTAGACGGTATAAACGATACGGAGAATCAGAATAAGATACGGAATTCCTAAAGTTTTTATTTGTATTGAAAGAGTTTCTATTGAAACAGACCTCCCAACATAGGAGCCATCCGAACGAACATTCCATTCATTGGAATTGAGGAGAATTGTGCTAAAGCTAACTCAAAAATCGCCATTGGAACTCCCAAAGTGAATAGAATAATGAAGTAGGGAATCAGAAAAAAAACTGAAATTTCGGATTAGAATCAAAGGAATCAAGTCTTGAAAGCTCACTTCCTCCATGATTGAAAAAACATTCGATGAAAACCAAATTATTTTTCAAAAGTGTGACACAAGTCAGAAGAAGAGAAAGTTGGCGATAGGTACTTGGACGAGAAACATTTCGAGAACCGATTTCTTGTTCAAGTTCTTCTGTTTCAATCTGTAATAAATACACATCTAGACTCATATGAGCCTTTCTTTCACCTTTGTCGGATCAACAGTCGGATTCCCTGTCGGACTTATTGCCACGTCTTCTTCGTTATCAAATTTCTCAACACCATCTGGATGTTCTGATGAACTTTCTGTTGAATCCGTTCTTCTTTTTCTTTTTTTCTTTCTATCGTACCCGTAGACAATATTGAATTCTATTTCATCCTGCACCATATTCGCCTCATTTTTTGATTCTTTTCTGGGAGTGCCATCAGAATTTGTTCCAGAATTTGAATTGATTAATCGTTTACGAATCTAAATTAGATTAGATGCAACTCCCCGTTGAGCTCTCCTTTAGACTCACCATTCCAATTTCTAAATTCAAAAAAACAATGAGAAATATCCACGAAGTCGATTCCAGACGTGGGAGCGAATTCTCGTGAAAACCTAGGGTAATCATAAAATTTCCGTGAACGATGTTTTGGAAATAGTAGCTAAAAATGTCTTGTCATGAGAGATCTTAAGGTACTTTTCAGAAATCTCGGCGGCAAAGATTACGAGATTCTGCCAACACTGGTGACATATTGTGAGCATCCGAAAACCGTTTCCATGGTGGATTTACACAAAGAAATTAATTTGATGGAGAAAATGAGCAATGAGCTCTTCGATGATACGGTTGTATTCTGTCACAATGACTTGGCGGTCAGTCATATTATTTTGAGAGATGAGTGGTCATTGTGATAATTCCAGTGTTCAAATGTTCTGGAGTTGAATTCAAACAAAGAGATAGTGCTGATCGATTGGGAATTCGGAACATATAATTGTCGAGGATTCGATCTGGCGATGCATCTGTCTGAAACTGCCATCGATTTTCGAGATCCAACTCCGCCAGGAATCAAAATAAGTGAGAAGTTGACTGATGATCCACCGAATATTCGTGGATTCTGTGAAGCCTACGTGGATGCTGACAATAAGGTTTCTTTGTGAATACTTCCAAACTGACAAGTTGTTTTTGTTTCAGCTCAAAAACCGCATTCCATCTGATCGCTCTTCGCAAATCTCGAAGTTAATTCAAGAGTGTCTATTCTTTTGGCCGATCACTCATCTATTTTGGGCGTGTTTTGTGATGAAATTGGGATTATTAAAGTACAATTGTGGAGTTGATATGGATGTTCAAGCACGTGATCGATTTGCAATTTATTATCATTTGAAGTTGAGAACAGTGAAAATTTATGAAGAATTACGTAAAAAGTAGAAACGTTGATTATGCATCTGTTTTTTCTTTGTAATCGAAAGCTTGTGATATAAATTAAATAAATTTGTAAATGAGTTTCAAACGCATGAAAATACAAAGATCAGAGAATACATGTCAGTCGTAAAATCGGTTTATAGACATTTCGTTCTCCTCTTTTTCATAGGAATTAGTCAACAATTGTATATTGATTTTATTATTTATATAAACATCAAATGCGACAAATTGAGGTAACTTCCAACTAATTTTCTTCAATCTGAAATTGAATTTAAGAAATTATTCACGGAGAATGAACCAGATTCTGATATTATTCTTGAAAAAGTTATCCAGATGGGAACTGATTTTATTGGTGGAGAATGGAAAAATGTTGAAAAAAGTCAAGTGAATGTCAACAGGATTATGTGAGTTTTGACAATTATAAGATGGATTTTAATTCACGGATTTTGCAGTGAAGGCCAATCAAATTATATATTTCATGTGACGTCTTCTACTTCTTCTACTCCATTTCTTCTCAGAGTTCATCGTCAAAAAGACAGTCATGTATTCACAGACACAGTTATTTTTTCAGTTTTCTCTGGTTTGTCTTTTTGTATTTCTAGGAACACTTTATAGGAGGGTGAAGTTTCAGAACGTGGAATCGGACCAAAACTGTATGGATTCTTCGAAGGAGGTAGAATAGAAGAGTATCTTCCAAGTAAAACATTGGATTCAGAGTCTGTTTTGAAACCAGAGTTCGTGTGAATTTGTTTAAATAACAAAGAAAATGAAACATTTCAGAATTTCCATTAAGATTGGTTCAACATTCCCAAAATATCATTCAATGAGTGTTCCACTGCCCAAAAACCGTCGATGTTTCCAAGTGATGCGAGAAATATTAAACGACTATCAGTCAGATTTTAACTACAGTGCTGGCCATAATTCTATCCCCTTCTGGTTTTTTCAGCATAACTTTTTTATTAGTTATCCGATTGATCTGAAACTTGGCAGCAATGTGTATAAAGGTAAAAAATATGTAAAAACAAATTGGTTTTAAAATATTTTTAAAAATTTTAAAAATTTCATCTTTTTTCAAAAAACCAAGAAAATCAACAAAAATAAGAGATCGGCTAAATAGAGTCACGGAAATGAAAAATAAAAAAGAAAATGACCAGAAACAAAATTTATAAGTTCAATACTTCGTTGCGTATCCACGAGAATCAATAACGGCTTGGCAACGTCTCGGCATCGAGTCCAGAAGCTTGTCGATCACCGACTTCGGGATTGCCATCCAGGCGGCTTCGAGTTGCGCGAATTTTTGGTCCGCATTTGTGGCTCTAACTCCAGATAGTCGACGTTCGAGCTCTTCCCACATATGTTCAATCGGATTCAAGTCCGGACTTTGGCTTGGCCACTCCAGAAGATCCACACGACGACGTTGAAACCACGAGCGAACATGGAGAGAAGTATGCTTCGGATCGTTGTCTTGCTGGAAGACGTAAGCTCTGCCGACATTTTGAAGTGCCCATGGTCTCATCGTATTCTCCAAAATATCTTCATACTGGAATCGATCCATGATACCAACGATTCTTCGTAGAGGACCCATGCCTTGGCTGGAAAAACATCCCCAAACCATGCACGATCCACCCCCATGTTTGACTGTCGGTGTTTGATACTTGGGATCAAATCTGGTTCCAATCGGACGACGAATCCATGTGTTTCCGTCGCTGCCGAACAAATTGAACTTGGATTCGTCGGACCAGACGTGTTTTGCCCACTCCTGACGTCCCCAGCTCAAATGAGCTTTTGCCCACTCAACACGGCTTCTGCGATTCTTCTCACTGATGAACGGTTTTTTGACTGGACGCCTTCCATGAAGTCCTTGAGCTTGGAGACGTCTTCGGATTGTTCTTCTGGATGGTACTGGTTCATTCGGAGAAGTCACGACGACTTGGATGTCCGTTGAGGTCCTACGAGGATCCTCTCTTGACGCTCGGATGATGTTGCGATCCATCACATGGGTGGTTTTTCGAGGTCTTCCTGGGTGTTTTGCCAGCTCAAACGTGTTCTAAACGTTTGTATGATTTAAACAAGTGTTTTTTAACATTTACCTGATCAAGACACCTCTTGATAAGTTTACGGATTCCTGAAGGTGAGCACTGAAACTGAGCAGCAAGCATCTTGGTTGACTGTCCATTCAGATGACCACGAAAGATGGCGGTCTTGACAGAAAGCGGGAAGTTCTTGTTGTTTGTTGGTCTAGTCATACCTAAACATCAACTTTCAAGTCAGAACATGCACTTTGGACTTTTCAGAAAAACACAAATAATTAAAAACTGGAAAAAGTGAAAAACGTGAAAAAGTGAAAATATCGAAAAATCGAAAAAAACGCTAAAAATTTTTTATTGGATGATGCAATTTCTGTCTGCAATCTTGCGTATAGATGCTTACCGTAGGCTGAAAAATTTTCAGATCAATCGGATAACTAATAAAAAAGTTATGCTGAAAAAACCAAAAGGGGATAGAATTATGGCCAGCACTGTATATCTCACTTCTTTAAAATAACATTTAAAACATTATTTCAGAAGCCTAGAAGGAGCAGATTTCGATCTTCTTCCTACGCACGTTTCATATTCTGAACATCCTGAGAGTATATCTGTCAAAGAATTACATAAAGAAATTGATTTATTCGAGAGGTGGACAACTGAGCTATTCGAGGATACTGTAGTTTTTTGTCATAATGATTTAACGGTGCGTGGAAACGTTTCAATCCGAAAACATCCAATATTTTCAGTGTGCAAATATTCTAGAACTCGATTCAAATAATGAAATAATGTTCATCGATTGGGAGTTCGCATCCTATAATTGTAGAGGATTTGATCTTGCGATGCATTTGTCTGAAACTGCAATAGCTAGAGGTCTCAAATCGAAAGGTGCTCAGATTAGTGAAGAGTTAACTGACAACCCACCGAATCTTTTCAAATTTTGTAAAGCGTATATTGATGCCGACAATAAGGTATATCATCCGATGAAAGTAAAACATCTTCTTGTTTCAGCTCAAAAACCGCATTCCCTCAAATCGTTCCACGGAAATCTTGAAATTAATTCAAGAGTGTCAATTCTTTTGGCCACTTACTCATCTATTTTGGGCTTGTTTTGTTATGAAAATAGGACTTTTCAACTATATTCCTGGAGTAGATATCAATATTCGAGCACGTGATCGATTTGCAGTGTATTTTCATTTGAAACCTAGATCACAACAGATCTATGAAGAATTGTCGACGAAACAGACTCAAAAAGATGTATAGTATTTTTTATTTTTCACGGTCTCCCATACTGCGAAAAGGAACTGCAAGGAACGTGAAGGCGATTTTTTCACGTTTTTATTCAATTCTTTTATTTTTTGCACTGAAAATTCAGCTTTTCCAGGTTTTTAGACGGCGCAATGGATGAAAAAAGGTCCCGTCCTACAGAATTGTAGAAAATAAAATTCTCTATCTCATGAGCCAGAAAACGTGAAATTTGGTCTGAAATTCACTTTTTCTATACAGAAAAACTGATTTTCAGAATATTGAGATTTTCTGCCATTTCATCCAATATTTTTTTTCAAAAAAATTGTAACAGTTTTGGAGTATCCTCAAGAACATTATGTGCAAGTTTTATTAGAAAATGTTTTCTACCAAAAAAGTTATACTCAATTTTCTGAAAATCAGTTTTTCTGTATAGAAAAAGTGAATTTCAGACCAAATTTCACGTTTTCTGGCTCATGAGATAGAGAATTTTATTTTCTACAATTCTGTAGGACGGGACCTTTTTTCATCCATTGCGCCGTCTAAAAACCTGGAAAAACTGAATTTTCAGTGCAAAAAATAAAAGAATTGAATTAAAACGTGAAAAAATCGCCTTCACGTTCCTCGTAGTTCTTTTTCGCAGTATGGGAGACCGTGTTTTTACATAAAAAAACATGAAGCCAAAATCTAATCAGATACAATAAATTTAGTTAGTTGATTACTGTGTTTCTTATGTATTTGAAGTTTGTGAAACAGAAACTATTGAAGTTCTAATATTCAAGGTAACATGTACAGAACATTCTG